>NC_044020.1:0-1250000 GCF_900496995.4 Aquila chrysaetos chrysaetos
TGGTAAATGATATTTTTCAATTTTTATTTTTGTGCCTAGGTGTGGAAGTGGACAGTCTGTCAAGATGAGCAGAGCTCACTTGTTTTCTGCCCGGGAACAGGGATTATGGAGGTAATGTCACCTCAGGGAGGAAAACCTCTGGATGTGAAGCGACAGATGTAATGGGAGCGAGGAATGTGGAAAAGACCACTCCGTAGAGAACTGCAGGCACTAAATAGTGGCAATTCTTCTTAAGGTAATGCTAAATTTTGGGAGTTTAAATGTATTTGTAAAAATAATGATTAAAAGAGGAATAAAACTAATAGTGGCAAATATTTGACCAATGGGGCCATAACTCTTTTCTATACATTGTAGTAAAAGTACATTGTAGAACTGGACTGTAAATACTGACACAGCTGAATGTATGTGGAGTCAGTAATGGACCAAATGAAACAATAAAAATAAAATGAAAAAAAGGCAGGTAATCGGGTTTCCTTGTGAGAATCCCAGTACTAATGGCAATCGCAAAGGCAAGTGCAGAGCGAAGCATGCGCGTTTAGTGCCCGTAGGTAAACTTAGCTGTTTAAGTAAGTGAAAGTGTTCGTTAGAATTAGGCATCCAAGGGAGAGTTGTAGATACCTCGAGGTAAATGTAGCTGCGGATGGGTTAATAAAAAGGGTGCGCATTACTGGCTCTAGTAATTGCACAACTTTGAAATTGGCTCTGTAGCTACGCAGCGGTGAAATGGGCTCGGCTACGGTGCAGCGGTGAAATGGGCTCGGCTACGGTGCAGCGGTGAAATGGGCTCGGCTACGGTGCAGCGGTGAAATGGGCTCGGCTACGGTGCAGCGGTGAAATGGGGCTCGGCTACGGTGGCAGCGTGAAATGGGCTCGGCTACGGTGCAGCGGTGAAATGGGCTCGGCTACGGTGCAGCGGTGAAATGGGCTCGGCTACGGTGCAGCGGTGAAATGGGCTCGGCTACGGTGCAGCGGTGAAATGGGCTCGGCTACGGTGCAGCGGTGAAATGGGCTCGGCTACGGTGCAGCGGTGAAATGGGCTCGGCTACGGTGCAGCGGGAAGGGCTCGGCTACGGTCAGCGGTGAAATGGTCTCGGCTACGGTGCAAGCGGTGAAATGGGCTCGGCTACGGTGCAGCGTGAAATGGGCTCGGCTACGGTGGCAGCGGTGAAATGGGCTCGGCTACGGTGCAGCGGTGAAATGGGCCGGCTACGGTGCAGCGGTGAAATGGGCTCGGCTACGGTGCAGCGGTGAAATGGGCTCGGCTACGGGTGCAGCGTGAAATGGGCTCGGCTACGGTGCAGCGGTGAAATGGGCTCGGCTACGGTGCAGCGGTGAAATGGGCTCGGCTACGGTGCAGCGGTGAAATGGGCTCGGCTACGGTGCAGCGGTGAAATGGGCTCGGCTACGGTGCAGCTCGGCTACTGGATGTGTATAATATGTGGGGTTTTTTTCATTCTGTATCTCGCTCTTCCTGTTCTTCTTTTTTTCTGACCCTTTGTGGTGCTCCCTAATCTTTTTATTCATGTCTTCTATCTCTCTGCAGGGGTCCTAATACCTCTCTTTCTCCAATCTCCTGTGTGTCTCACAGTCTCTATCTCTTGTCATTATTCTCATCTGTCACTTTGTCTTACTTCCTGTACCATAGTATCATGTTGTATTTGTTTCTCCTGCTGTTTTTTTCCATCTGTCCAGATCCCTGTTCCTGTTTTCTTCTATTGCTGTCCCTCTGCCCTGCTTCCTCTTGCTATCTTTTCTGTATTCCGCTCTGTTCCATTCCCTCTTCCATCCTTTCTAACTGTATCCCCCTGTCCAGCTAGCTGTCCCTTCTCTCTCTTTTCTCTCTTCCTCCATCTCTCTCTCACTGCCTATCAATCACAGTGTTTTTTTCCTCCAGTGCTGTCCTGCTCTCTGTCCCTTTTTTCTCACTCTCATTCTGTCATGCTCCCTGTGTCTTTTTTTTAACTCCTCCATCTCTATTCTGCTCCCTAGAATAGAATCAAATCAAATTATGAAATTTGGAAAAGAAGTCTAAGATCATTAAGTCCAACCATCAACCCAACACTACCATGCCCACTAAATCATGTCCCCAAATGCCCCATCTACGTGCTTTTTGAACATCTCCAGGGATAGTGACTCTATCACTACCCCGGACAGCCTGTTCCAATGCCTGACAACCCTCTCAGTAAAGAAATTTTTTCTGATATCCAATCTAAACCTCCCCTGGCGCAACTTCAGGCCATTTTTTTGTTGTCCCATCTCTAGTTACTTGATAGAAAAGACCAGCACCCACCTCGCTACAACCCCCCTTTAGGTAGTTGTGGAGAGCAATAAGGTCTCCCTTCAGCCTCCTTTTCTCTGGACTAAACCACCCCAGCTCCCTCAGCCACTCCTCATAAGATTTATGCTCCAGGCCCCTCACCAACTCGGTTGCCCTTCTCTGGACACGTTCCAGCACCTCAACGTCTTTCCCGTAGCGAGGGGCCCAAAACTGAATGCAGTACTCAAGGTGCGGCCTCACCAGTGCCAAATACAGGGGAACAATTACCTCCCTGCTGCTGCCAGCCACATCTATGCCAGGATGCTGTTGGCCTTCCTGGCCACCTGGGCACACTGCTGGCTCATAATCAGCCAGCTGTCAACCAGCACCCCCAGGTCTTCCTCTGCCAGGCAGCTTCCCAGCCACTCTTCCCCAAGCCCATAGCACTGCACGGGGTCGCCATGACCAAAGCACAGGACCTGGCACTCGGCCTCGTTGAACTTCATACAATTGGCCTCGGCCCATCGATCCAGTCTGTCCAGATCTCTCTGTAGAGCCTTCCTACCCTCCAGAAGATCGACCCTGCGTCCCAGCTTGGTGTCGTCTGCAAACTTGCTGAGGGTGCACTCGATCTCCTCGTCCAAATCATCGATAAAGATATTAAACAGATCTGGGCCCAACACCGAGCCCTGGGGAACACCACTAGCGACCCGCCACCAACCGGATTTAACCCCATTCACCACAACCCTCTGGGCTCGTCCAGCCAGCCAGTTTTTCACCCAGCAAAAAGTACGCTTGTCCAAGCCAGGAGACGCCAGCTTCTCAAGGAGTATGCCATGAGAGACAGTGTCAAAGGCCTTGCTGAAGTCAAGGTAGGTAACATCCACAGCCTTTCCCTCATCCACTAGGTGGGTCACCTGGTCACAGAAGGAGATCAGGTTGGTCAAGCAGGACCTGCCTTTCGTAAACCCATGCTGACCGGGCCCGATCCCCTGCTTGTCCCGGACTTGCCACATGAGCGCTCTCAAGACAAACCGTTCCATAATCTTCCCCGGTACCGAGGTCAGGCTGGCAGGCCCGTAGTTCCCCGGATCCTCCCTCCGACCCTTCTTGTAAGTGGCCGTCACACTGGCGAGCCTCCAGTCCTCTGGGACCTCCCCCGTTGACCAGGATCGCCGATAGATGATGGAGAGCGGCTTGGCAAGCACCTCCACCAGTTCCCTCAGTACTCTTGGATGGATCCCATCTGGTCCCATAGATTTGTGAGTGTCCAGATGGCATAGTAGGTCACTAACTATTTCCTCCTGGATTAAGGGCGGGTATATTCTGCTCTTCATCCTCACCTTCCAGCTCAGGAGGCAGAGTACCCTGAGGATAACTGGTCTCCCTATTAAAGACTGAGGCAAAGAAGGCATTAAGTACCTCAGCCTTTTCCTCACCTCTGGTGGCAATGTTCCCTTCTGTATCTATTAAAGGATAGATATTCTCCTTGGGATTCTTTTTACTGTTACCGTATTTGTAAAAACATTTTTTGTTGTCTCTTAAGACAGCAGCCAGATTTAGTTCTAGCTGAGCTTCTGCCTTTCTAATTTCCTCTCTCTATGACCTAACAAGATCGCTGTACTCCTCCCAAGTTGCCCGCCCTTTCTTCCAGAGATGATAAACTCTCCTTTTTTTCCTGACTTCTAGCAAAAGCTCCCCGTTCAGCCAGGACGGTCGTTCTCCTCGGCAGTTTGACTTGCAGCACGGGGGAATAGCCTGGTCCTGAGCCATTAAGATTTCCTCCTTAAAGAACGTCCATCCCTCCTGGACCCCTTTGCCCTTCAGGACCGTCTCCCAAGGGACTCTCTCAACCAGTGCCTCAAAGAGGCCAAAGTTTGCCCTCCGGAAGTCCATAGCGGTGGTTTTGCTAACCCCCTTCCTTGCCTCACCAAGAATTGAGAATTCTATCATTTCACGGTCGCCAAGCCCAAGACGGCCTCTGACCGTCACACCTCCCACCAGTCCTTTCCTGTTCGTAAACAATAGATCTAGCAAGGCTCCTCTCCTGGTTGGCTCACCTACCGGCTGTGTCGGGAAGTTATCTTCCACACACTCCAGGAACCTCCTAGACTGTTTACTCTCTGCTGTGGCGTATTTCCAGCAGACGTCTGGAAAGTTGAAGTCCCTCACGAGAACAAGGGCACACGATTCTAAGACTACTGCCAGCTGCTTGTAGAACGATTCATCCGTCTCTTCAGCCTCATCGGGCGGTCTATAACAGACCCCCAGCACAATATCTGCTTTATCGGCCTTCCCTCTCATCCTCACCCGTAAGCACTCCACCTTGTCATCACAATCATGTAGCTCTGTACAGTCCAAACCCTCCCTAACATAGAGAGCCACCCCACCACCTCTTCTACCTTGCCTATCCCTTCTGAAGAGCTTATAGCCATCCATTGCAGCACTCCGGTCACAGGAGTCATCCCACCGTGTTTCCGTGACGGCGACTAAGTCATATCTATCCCGCTGCACGATGGCTTCCCCCGTGCCGCATGCATTGGCACAGATGCATTTGAGCTGGCCTATCGAATCCACCCCTGACATTGGCACGCTGCCCCCAGGCTCATCTCTGGTGCACCTAGTCTTATCCCTTACCCCCTTCAAACCTAGTTTAAAGCCCTCTCTGTGAGCCCTGCCATCTCACGAGTGAGGATTCTTTTACCCCTTTGAGATAGCTAGATACTATCTGTCGCTAGCAAGCCCGGTGCCGTGTAAACCTCCCCACGATCAAAAAACACAAAATGCCACTGATGGCACCAGCCTCTGAGCCACATATTAACCAGGGATGTTTTCCTGTTCCTTTCAGTATATTTCCCTGCCACTAAGGGATTGAGGAAAACACTACTTGTGCTCCTTCCACTAATCACCCCAGTGCCCTGAAGTCCCTTTTGATTGCCTTTGGATTTCTCCCTGCAATCTCATCACTGCCAACCTGCACAACCAGCAATGGGTAATAATCAGAGGTCCGAACCAGACCCAGGAGTTCCCTGGTAATGTCTTTTACCTGGACCCCAGGGAGGCAGCAGACTTTCCTGTGGGATGGGTCAGGACTGTATATTGGGCCCTCTGTCCCCCTCAGAAGGGAGTCGCCTACGACAATTACCCTCCTTTTTCTTTTTTCAGAGGCTGTGAGAATGCGTGGTGCTGCCCGACTGACCCTAGGCACCTCCCTGGATAGGGCCTCACCTACACCCTGACCTTCATTGACCTGGTCCTCAAGTTCTGGAGCCCCATACCTGTTGCGTAGGGGCAACTGGGAAGGTGAGGGAGGCCGGGAGGGGACTCGCCTGCCTCCCCGAGCAGGGACCTGTATCCATTCCCCTCCATCTCTTAGGTCCCCTCCTGCCTGGTGGCAAGGGGGCAGGGGAACCTCCGCTTCTTGCGGAGCCTCCATCCGCTGCCTCTGCCTCAGGGATGGTAGGGTGTGGGTCCACCAATCTATCTCCCTCTCTCGCTCCCTGATACTCCTCAACCTTTCCACTTCCTCCTTCAGCTCTGCCACCAGGCTGAGCAGATCAGCTACCTGGTCACATCTCACACAAGAGGTGTCCCCGCTGCCCTCCGTCATCAGTGATAGACTCAGGCACTCCCTGCAGCCAGAGACCTGGACAGCTGCACATTTACATGGGAGCTCTGTCTGCATCGCCATGTTTTTCCTAGCAATGGCTTTCAGCTGAGTGGCAGCCATATCAGGGTGTCCTTCTGAGGCCGATGCCTACGGCTTCCGTAGCCTTCTTGGGCTGGGAAGGGAGGGGGGGGGGCTGCGCCCTACCTGCATGAACTGCTGTGCAAACTGCCACACCACGCCCTTTCTGCCGTGCTCTCGGTGGCTGGCACTCCTCAGGGCCATTTAAATCTCTCGCGGTTGCCCCTGGCAACGCCCACGCCGCGTCAGCCTCTCTCGCGAGAGCTGCCGGCTCTGCACGGTCCCTCTGCTCTTCCCCGGGGCTCCGGGCCTCGGGAACTCCCAGTCCGCATCAATCTAGTGCTTAGCTGCCATCTTACCGTTGCGTCTGCTCGCCTCGCCGCTGATTGATGTGATTTTAATAACTACGTTGTTATTGCATTTAATGAGCTAGTTTCCTACCTAGTTTAGAGGGACATCTATCGTTTTCTATCTACACCCCAGAAAAATTAAGTTTAATTCCCTACCCGGTCACATTGCTGATACAATAGGTGTAGCTATAGTACAGGAGCAAGAAGTGTCATTTCCTGGAGAGGTTACTTTCTTTGTTCAAGGCTTTGCTTGCTGTAAATTTAAGACAGGTGAGAACAGTGCTGCTGCTCCTCCAGCCGACTTTATAACTTCTGGTGGTTTGCCCTTCCCCTTTCCCAGGTGATTGTGCTAAGGGTGGTGGGCAGAAGCTCAGGGTATGTGAGCCACAGCCTCTGCTGAGGAAGCTCATTGTGCTCCTGGGTTTCTGTGGTGTTGGTGCTCAGCTCTTCCTTGAGTCCTCTGCAGCTTTTGAGCTGGCTCGGTCCTTTGGGAAGAGGTGTCTGCCTGAGGTAAGAGCTTCAGGGTTCAGCAGCATGTGTGGTAGAAAGTAACACTTGTATGCAGCTTTTTTTTTTTTTTTCTTTCTTTTTTTCAAGTCAGTAATTTTGAGTGCTCAGGGGTGGAAGACTGGTTTAATAGTATACATTGTTTGGGTTTTTTTTTATTCTTTATGCATTGTCTTTTCCTGGAATTCCCAACTTTATTGAAAACAGAACCTTGTTTTTTTTACCAGTTCTGCTGTATACTGTGTAAGCTGCTGATATCTCTCTTAACACGACTGATGGTGACATTATTTAGCAGGGGTTAGGGTGAGCGTCTTGTATGCATCTGTATATAGAGTTTCAGTATTTCTGAAGAAAGCAGAAGGGCTGTGAGGCACAGTGCCTTTCAGGGTCTGGGACGCCTCGTCGCCTTTCCTCATGGCCCACAGAATGCCATGTTGTCCCTAGAACCTTTGCAGCTTGTGGCAGGCCCCTCGTAGATTACAAACCTTAGGACTTAACTTCATTTTGTGGGCATGTGGCAGAGCTCAGAGTCTTTGGGGAGCTGTAAGATAGGAGGTGCCCCCAGAATTTGGGATGTGGCTCAGAAGAATGTCTCCTGAGGAGTAGCCACTGAAGGGGGTTGAGGGGTGCAAATTGAGGGCAGGAGGTGTCAGGAAGCAGTGGGGTTGCTTTCCTGACAGTTGAGGAGAAGAAAAGGGGTTTCTAAAGTTTTGGGACTGGTGGGGAAAGGGAGGAGGGTTCACCAGGCTTTCTCAGAAGAGTTTTGCAGTTGGATTTGGATGTCATGGAATCATAGAATTGTTTGGGTTGGAAGGGACCATAAAGATCCTCTGGTTCCAACCCCCCCCCTCCAACAATGGGTAGGGACACCTTCCGCGAGACCAGGTTGCTCAAAGCCCCATCTGACCTGGTCTTGAATGCTTCCAGGGAGGGAGCATCCGCAGGTTCTCTGGCAACCCGTTCCAGTGCCTCACCACCCATAGTGAGAAACTTCTTCCTAACACCTAAACTGAGTGTACCCTCTTTAGGAGTAAAGCCTTTACCACCTTGTCCTATTGTTGTACACCCTTCTAAAAAGTCCCTCTGCAGGTTTCTTATAGGCACCCTTTACGTACTGTGAAGTCTGCTATAAGGTCTCCTACAAAGCTGCATGCCGACAAGCGGTCCGAGAAGGTGAGGCGGTCGTTGACTGGGTCGGTGTTGAATAGTGAAGTATTACGTGGCCGCTCGGTTAAGCTTTTCCCTTTTGTTTTGGAGGTGCTGTGCGGGCCACCTTTGGAGCGGGATGAGCGTTTGAGGTGAGCTGTGGGTTAGCGAGGAGGAGCGTGGGGCTGGTGACTCTTCACGTTTGTGTCTCTCTGTATCTTCAGTACCACGAGTGACGACGGCTGCAGCGTCCGACTCTTCAATGAGCATGTAAGCGTAATGCGGTGGCGCTTGTGAGGAGCGGGGGAGTTGGGGAAGTAGTTGGTGTTGGTCGATGGGATGCTTACTCCCTTTCCTGGTTTGGTTTGGGCTTTTGTTGTTTTGTTTTGCTTTTCCCTGCAGATGACGAAGAGGAGCCTGGCAACTGCAGGAATATCCCAGTTAGCCCGTGTGATTTTTCTGGATGATGGATTCAGCCCCTCGGCCCTCTGAAAGCTAAGTTGAGGGACCAGGGCTGGGGAGAGGCTGGGAGGAAGGGACGAATCTGGGAATTGCAGGGAGGGGTTTTAAAGTTATTGTAGGAGAGAGGGCTGTCCCAAAGCCGTCCCCTTTGCGCAGGCGAAGGGAGCGGGTTGCTTTTCAGCACGAGACCTGCGTGGGCAGGGCAGTTCCAGCCTGTGTCTGTGGTGGTGTGTAGTTTGTGTAGTCTGTCTTCTGTGCCTTAGATCTTCCTTGGCTCTCAATGCCATCATCAGTCTTTGTGCTCAGGGAGCGTGGCATGCGCTTCGGGAACTGTCCCTAGGGTCTTGAATGCCCTTACTCATTGGCACCGTGCTAATCGGGTGCCTCTTTCCTTGCGCTCGGAGCTCTAAAGCGTGGATGGGTGTCGGAAGGTTCCCGCTGGTTCTCTTTTGTGGCGCTCTTCCGGGCTGCTTTGGCAGCTCTGCTCTCTAGCTGTGTGTTGCCTTGGACTGGGCGTTCTTCCCTGGATCTTGATGTTCCTAGGTCTTGATGACAGGCTTCTTACGCATCCATCATCTTGGTTTTGACAGTGCCGTCTTGTAACGGGCCGTTACTTTTGCCTCTTCTTCTTTGGGGCTGTCATAGAGCCTCCTCGCTTTGTGGTTTTGGACGCTGTAGGTCATCTTGCCGGATGGCAACTCCCGTCCGGGAGTCATTCTTCTTGCTGAGAGTTTTCTCTGTTTTTGAGTCACCTTGTTGGTAGTGTTCTGTGTTGTGTGTTTTGTGTGCACGGGTGTGTTTGGCTTGGAGCTGCTCTGCCCGGGGATGTAGAGTCAGGGGTAGGTGGAACAGCAATAAGAGTCTGTGGGTGAAATGTTGATTTGCCTTAATTCTTTAGGCGAGGGTTGTACAGTAATCTTGGCTCTAGTAGCCATCGGCGGGCTTTGCAGACAGCCGTGCCGATAGTATTTTACGGACACGATTGAGCTATGTGGCATGGGCTGTTGAGGGGTAATGAAGCAGATTTGAGTCTCTAAGGTGTTAAGTCTTGCAAGTGATGGGCCTAAAGTTTGGCCCCTTTCTTTTCTTTTTCTAAGATGGCAGGCTGTAGTTGGACTCCAGATGGTATTCCTAGATGGAATCAAGACCTCTGGAATTGTTAAGCTCTTGCTGTGCATCTTGGTGACTTGTTCAATATGGTTTTTTTTTCAGATGCAGAGGGACAAGTTGTGTGCCACAGAGCGATGGAGGAGGGGAGGGGAGCAGCGTAAGAAGGTGGGTCCGTGAGTGGAATCAGAGGGAACGTGTGGCCGGTGGCTCTATGACGAGCTGATAGGGTTCTTTTTTTCTTTTATTTTGAAGGTATGAAGCAAGGAGCGAAGCGGGCCATTGGTACTGGAGGCGACTTGGGCAAGGTGAGCTGCGACTACTGGGTTAAAGGAACTGTTTCTTTCGAGGTGTCGTATTGTTGGCAAAGTTGGAAGCATCCCTTGTTGTTTGTTTTTTGCAGGTGGCGCACGCAGCCTTGGAGGGGTGAAGTCGCAGGCTGATGAGCAGTGTGAGAAGGTGAGGTGATTGTGGGCCAGGTTGGTGTTTAATATCTAAGTATTATGTGGTTGCTTGGTTAAGCGTTTACCTTTTGTTTTGCAGGTGCTGTGCGGGCCACCTTTGGAATGGAATGAGCGTTTGAGGTGAGCTGTAGCTTAGGGAGGAGGAGTGTGGGGCCGGTGACTTCTCACGACTGCTATGCTAATTTTGTGTGTCTTGCTGTCTCTAGGTACCACGAGAGATGATGGCTGCAGGGTCTGACTCTGGAATGAGCAGGTAAGCATAACACTGTGGTGTGTGTGATTAAGTCAGGGGTTGGAAAGTAGTTGGTGTTGGCTGATGGGTTACTTACTGCCTCTTCTGATTTAGTTGCTTTTTTTTTTTTTTTTGTCTTCATTGCAGATGATGAAGAGGAGCCTGGCGACTGCAGGAACATCCTAGTGAGCCGGCGTGGTTTTTCTGGATGATGGATTCAGACCCTCGACCCTCTGAAAGCTAAGTTGAGGGACCCAGGCTGGGGAGAGGCTGGAAGGGAGGGACACAGCTGGGAGTTGCAGGGAGGGGTTTTAAAGTTATTGCAGGAGAGAGGGCTGTCCCAAAGCCGTCCCCTTTGCGCAGGCAAAGGGAGCGGGTTGCTTTTCAGCACGAGACCTGCGTGTGCTGGGCAGGGCAGTTCCAGTCTGTGTCCACGGTGGTGTGTAGTTTGTGTAGTCTGTCTTCTGTGGTTAGACCTTCCTCAGGCCTCGATGTCCTTGTCGCACTTTGTGCCGGAGAAGCACGGCATCATTACATCACAAACTACAAAGAGCACCCAAAGATTTGACAAACCCACCACGGAAAAACACAGTTACACCCACGCACTTCACAACCCTGGCCTACTGAATGCTGGCTATCTACTCCAAGTCCCCCCCTGCCCGCCCCCAAATCCTCAACTATCTTCCAAAGACCATCCACTGAACAACATAATTCCCTGCGCTAAGCGGCAATTACCGCATTCCAGGGCAGCGCTCCATGGGAACACCATTCCCAGGAGCCTTTGGGAAAAAAAAAAAAAAAAAAAAAAAAAAATCGCCCTGCCTGTGAAAACCCTGGCCCGAGCCGGACCCTGGTCCGAACATTGGCGATCAGCATCGCCTCATGGAGCGGCTAGGACGGGGCGGGGGGGGGGGGGGGGCGGCGTGCAGGGACAACACCAAAAACCAATCCATATCCCAGCTAGGTTTTTTTTATCCTAATTTTTTTTTTTTCCCTAATTCCCTGAAAAACATCTCAACTCTACATCCAACCTGAAAGGAAAAAACATAACAAGGCTAAACCACATAACCCTACGAGGTTACACACGTTCACAACACACCACTCATTCAGATCACATACATGCCAGTCCTCACTCTCAACTCATCCATACAACTGCCCACCACCATCAAAGGGCCATCACCCCGTGCCTGCGGCACCGGAGGACTCAAAAATCACCCTACCTGCAAAAACCCTGGCCTGAGCCCAACCTCCTTCCAAACTCCTCACAAACTACCCTTCCGTTACACCAATGTTTCAACACACACCATCATCTCCACCATCCGTGCATTTTCAACCCTATACTTAGCTTTCACAGTGCCATGTGTCACAGTCCAACCTCCATAGCAGCCATGTCACCTAAACACAAGATTCCTTCAAGCACCTCGTGCCCTGTCATCACCTGCAAAAACAACACACAAAGCTTTTTAATAGACACTTCATCCTTGAGAGAGAAGTCCTCCACCGCTCCCCTACCCTGCTTCCCACCTATTCCAAAAAATAACACATCTCACGGTCAGTGTCCTCCATGGCACTTGAAAAACCAGAGCATCACAAACACAGAGATATCCCAAAGTTACCGATCGCTCCGAGGCCCGTCACACTGCCACTCAGACCTCAAGGCCTTGACCATTTCTAGAGGCTTGTCACAAAGCATCCGCATAAACAATATGAACCATTGCCCAGTTACTGCCTTACTCTATACTAGTTCACAGTCCAGTTGTGATCCACTCAACTCCTTGCATGCAAAGAGCCCAAAGTCATTAAGCCTTCTAAGCTGTCTCTACAAAGCTATACAATACACACACACAAAGCCATGCAATTTGCATGCAAGTATAATGCCATACAAGGCAGTACTCTTATCTCAGTCAAGACAAAACAACTCAGAGCACAACCATACCAGACAAAATGGGATAGGGCCAATGCAAGAGACTCTCAGATGACAGTCAATACAAGTACAGACCAAAACAATACAGAACCAATACAGAACCAGAGAATGCAAGGCACTCTCAGATAGCACTCAATACAAGTACAGAGCACTGCAATACAAAACACAATGCAGGGCCATGCAAAGCGAGACAGTCTCAGATGGCAAACAATACAAGTACAGAACATCAGAACACAAACCAGTATCGAGCAATACAATGCAAGATAGTCTCAGATGACAGTCAATAAAAGCACAGAGCACTACAATGCCAGAAAAAACACAATAAGGGTCATACAATGCAAGACAGTCTCACATGACAGTCAATACAAATACAGAGCAAAACAACGCAAGACAAAAGCAAATAAAGATCAATACAAAGCAAAAAACCCACAAAGCACAGCAAAGCAAAGCAATCTGATAGAGCCACCGGCCGCACCTTCCCTCCGACTGTACTCCCGGACCCACCTCCTCACGGCGCTCCACTGCCTTCCCCCGTTGCTCTGTGGCACACATCTTGTCCCTCTGCATCTGAAAAAAAAAAAAAAAAAAAAAAAACAAAAAAAACCACAACATATCGAACAAGTCACCTGGATGCAGAGCAAGAGCTTAACAACTCCAGAGGTCTCGATTCCATCTACGAAGACCACCTGGAGTCCAACAACAGCCTGCCATTTAAAAAGAAAACAACAACAAAAAAACACCAACCAAAAAAAAAAAACCAGGGCCAAACTCTAAGCCCATCACGTGCAAGACTTAACACCTTAGAGAGTAAAATCCGCTTCACTGCCCCTCAACGGCCCCTGCCACACGGCTCCAATCATCTCCGTAAAACACTATCGGCACGGCTGTCCACACAGCCTGCCGATGGCTACTCGAGCCGAGATGACTGTACAACCCTCGCCTAAATGGTCTAGGCACTTCAACGTTTCACCCGTAGACTCTTATCGCTGTTCCACCTGCCCCTGACTCTACATCCCCGAGCAGAGCAGCTCCAAGCCAAACACACCCGTGCGCAGAACGTTGCCACGTGGAACGCTACCAACAAGGTGATTCAAAGAGAGAGAAAACTCTCGGCAAGAAGAATGACGCCTGGACGGGAGGTGCTGTCGGGCAAGACGACCTACGGGGCCACACCGCGAGGCCAGGAGGCTCTACAGCAGACCCCGAGAACAGGAGTCAAACGGAACGGCTCGTTACAAGACGGCACCGTCAAAACCCAGATGATGGATGCGCCAGAAGCCTGGCATCGAGACCTAAGGACATCAGGATGCGGGGAAGAAATCCCAGTCCGAGAAAACAGACAGCTTGAGAGCAGAGCTGCCAACACTGCCTGGAAGAATACCGCAAAAGAGGAACGACCGGAACCTGCCAAGACCGATCCGTGCTTTAGAGCTGCAAATGCAAGAAAGGAAGCACCCAACTGGCACCAGGCTGATGAGTATGGGCATTCAAGACCCTAGGGACGGCGCCTGAAGCACATGCCACGCTCCTCCGGCACAAAGCACGATGAGGACATCGAGACCCGAGGAAGGCCTAAGGCACAAGAGACAGACTACACAAACTACACACCACCACAGGCACAGGCCGGTACTGCCCTGCCCGGCACACGCCGGTGTCGGGCTGAAAAGCAACCCGCTCCCTTCATCTGCCCAAACAGGACTGCTCCTGGACAGCCCTCTCTCCTACGCTAACTTTAAAACACCTCCCTGCAATTCCCAGCTTCGTCCCTTCCTCCCAGCCTCTCGCCAGCCCTGGTCCCTCAACTTAGCTTTCAGAGGGACGTGGGTCCGAATCCATCCTCCACAAAACCACACGGGCTAACTGGGATATTCCTCAAGGGGACACATTGCTCTTCAACATCTGCAATGAAAAAAACATAAACACAAACCAGAAAAGGCAGTAAGCATCCCATTAGCCAACATCAACTACTTTCCCAAATCCCCCCTTCCTCACAAGCACCACTGTGTTCGCTTCCCCACTCATTTCCGAGTCAGACCCTGTGGCCGTCGTCACTCATTGTACCTGAGATACCAAGAGACACAAAATTAGCATGGCGCTTGTGAAAAGTCACCGGCCCCATGCTCCTCCTCGCTAATCCACAGCTCACCTCAAATGCTCATCCAATTCCAAAGGTGTCCCACACAGCACCTGCAAAACAAAAGGTAAATGCTTAATGGAGCAGCCACGTAATACTCTGCTGTTCAACACCAATCCAGCCGACAACCGCCTCACGTTTTCAGACCATTTGTCGGCATGCAGCTTTGCAGGAGACCTTATAGCAGACTTCACGGTACGTAAAGGGTGCCTATAAGAAACCTGCAGAGGGACTTTTTACAAGGTTGTACATCAATAGGACAAGGTGGTAATGGCTTTAGTCCTAAAGAGGGTACATTTAGTTTAGGTGTTAGGAAGAAGTTTCTCACTATGGGTGGCAAGGCACTAGAACGGGTTGCCCAGAGAACCTGCAGATGCTCCCTCCCTGGAAGCATTCAAGGCCAGCTCAGATGGGGCTTTGAGCAACCTGGTCTCACAGAAGGTGTCCCTACCCATTGTTGGGGAGGTGGGGGGGGGGGGGTGTTACGGATGCACAACTAACCAAATCCAACAGGTGTTAAGACTCAGATTTATTCTTCAGCAAAAGTTAGTTAGAAGTCCGGTAACATTTTATAAAACCACAGGCTGAATGATGTAAAGAGAATTAGTACTACACGGCCGACTTAAGAATCCCCAAGATTTAAAGTGATGGCTCAAAAAGCACGTATCACTCACCTAAAAGCTGAGGGCTCTCTCCCTTGAGGAGTTACCTCGGGCAGTGCCCCAACCCGAGGGGGAGTCCCCGACTGCAGACCCGCTGCTCCGAGGAGGACTGCCAACGTGTCCTCCAGGGGGACCCCGTTTATACCCCTGTCAAATCTGACCTGTGGTCATTTAATTCTATTGGCTAGGAGGGTCACCTTGGTGTACCTGGCACATCTCGATTGGCCAGTTCAAATTTCAACCTGCAGCCTCCAGGGTTTCCTTCCCCTTCTCCCTTCCTGGAGAAGTTTTGTTTCCTGCTGGCAGGATGGGGGGGGGGGCGGGATGTACTGCCACAGGGGGTTGGAACTAGAGGATCTTTATGGTCCCTTCCAACCCAAACAATTCTATGATTCCATGACATCCAAATCCAACTGCAAAACTCATCTGAGAAAGCCTGGTGAACCCTCCTCCCTTTCCCCACCAGTCCCAAAACTTTAAAAACCCCTTTTCTTCTTCTCAACTGTCAGGAAAGAAACCCCACTGCTTCCTGACACCTCCTGCCCTCAATTTGCACCCCTGAACCCCCTTCAGTGGCTGCTCCTCAGGAGACATTCTTCTGAGCCACATCCCAAATTCTGGGGGCACCTCCTATCTTACAACTCCCCAGAGACTCTGAGCTCTGCCACATGCCCACAAAATGAAGTTAAGTCCTAAGGTTTGTAATCTACGAGGGGCCTGCCACAAGCTGCAAAGGTTCTAGGGACAACATGGCATTCTGTGGGCAATGAGGAAAGGCAACGAGGGGTCCCAGACCCTGAAAGGCACTGTGCCTCACGGCCCTTCTGCTTTCTTCAGAAATGTTAAAACTCCTTATACAGATGCATACAAGACGCTCACCCTAACCCCTGCTAAACAATGTCACCATCAGTCCTGTTAAGAGAGATAGTATCAGCAACTTACACGGCATTCAGCAGAACTGGTGAAAAAAACAAGGTTCTGTTTTCAATAAAGTCAGGAATTCCAGGAAAACAGAATGCATGAAGAATAAAAAAAAAATAAAATAAAAAAAAACAATGCATACTATTAAAGCAGTCTTCCACCCCTGAACACTCAAAACAAAATTACTGACCTGAAAAAAAGAAAAAAAAAAAAGCTGCATACAAGTGTTACTTTCTACTACACATGCTGTTGAACCTTGACTGGTCCTAAAGCTCTTACCTCAGGCAGACACCTCTTCCCAAAGGGCTGAGCCAGCTCAAAAGCTGCAAAGGACTCAAGGAAAAGCTGAGCACCAACACCAGAGAAACCCAGGAGCACAATGAGCTTCCTCAGCAGAGGCTGTGGCTCAAATACCCCGAGCCTCTGCCCACCACCCTTAGCACAATCACCTGGGAAAGGGGAAGGGCAAACCACCAGAAGTTATAAAGTCGGCTGGAGGAGCAGCAGCACTGTTCTCACCTGCCTTAAATTTACAGCAAGCAAAGCCTTGAACAGAGAAAGTAACCCCTCCAGAAAATGACACTACCTGCTCCTGTACTACAGCTACACCTATTGCATCAGCAATGTGACCGGGTAGGGAATTAAACTTAATTTTTCTGGGGCGCAGATAGAAAATGATAGATGTCCTTTTAAACTATGTAAGAAACTAGCTCATTAAACGCAATGACAATGTTGTTATCAAAATTGATGTGCTTTAGTTTCCTCTAAAAAAGACAAAACGCTCTGTGGTTACGCTTCATTTCTAGCAAGACTGCGCATACCACCTAACTTCTACCAGAACTACCTTCTGGATAGGAATGAATCAAAAAGCAGAATTAGATCCCTTAAGAATTCCATCTCCAAAATATCTCTGCAAAATAAATTATTTACTGTGAATCACCGATGATTCAGAGTCACCCTGAGTGTGTCTCCAACTGACTCCCTTAACAGAGGTACTGATAACAAAAAAGCCGGTCAAAGAAACTCTCTAAGACTCGATTTTGGAGTTTTAGAAAGGAGGCATTCTTTATTGCAGCGCTGGGTTCACGGGGGATCGCTCCACCTATCGTGCACACCGTCAGGCCTAATTGTGCAGGTTAAGTACATGTTCTACATACATATTCACTGGATTTCTGAGAAATGTTATACATATTCATTAGTTTTCCATGAAACTATTAGCATATGCAAATGTCCTTTACGCAGGCGCATTGAAGGTCTCTGGTGGTCTTCAGGAGTCCTCTGGTGGTCTTCCATAGTCCTCCTCACTTGTCCGCTACTTGACCCTTCTTGGATGATTCCTCACAGTGTGATCTTGAGCATGTTTGATACATCTTATCCTAAAGAATGCTCGTTAGTGCTTTTATTATCTATGCTTACATTTTGACGTAATCCATATGGATACTTCTAAGCTAAGTTACTTAAGAGGGCTAAAGTCCTTATCTTCTTCAGAAACTGCAAGGCCATCCAAAAGCAATTTCTCACACATATTGCAACATACAGAACAATTATCTACTACTGATTAGCAAATAATTGGGCAAACATATAGCAAGGCCATTGTATTCAGAAAAACATCTTGCATCAGTACAAGAGTCCCAAAGTGCAAAAGACACCAAAAAAACATGGAAATACACGGGGGGATACCAGGCAGCAGCCATGTCCCACAAGGACAGGTTGGGGGGGGGGGGGGGGGGAGCCACGCCCCCTGCAGTCATGCGATGGGGGGTGGAAGCCACGCCCCTGCAGTTTAAGAGGGGTGGCAGAACCCACGCCCCCCGTGGTTTAAGCGGGGTGCCAATAGCCAGGCCCCCCGCGGTTTAAGGATATAAGGTTTAAGGAACCATGAAAATGCGTAAGAGGTGCAGGACAGTCAGCAGGGAACTAAAAATAGCGACAGCAAACTAGATTAACAGTACATATAGAAACAAAAATTTAAAAGCCAAGGGATTGAGAGAGGAAAAAATTAAACAATAGAGACAGCTATCTAAATAAACAGAGGCATAATAAGAAAATTTATAAAGTGAAGCGCAGACTGCAGGACAGACAAGAAAGAATCAACGAATAAACACATTGGTTGGGATAAAATTATACATAGAAAAACTAAAAAGCCACATCTATTGCGAAAGATAAAATTAACAAATAAAGAAAAGGTGACAAAGAGACACATACAAAGTAAATTTAAAAAGCAACGGGGTACACAACAGACCAATAAGACAAAATTTTAAAAGCGATGGCACTAAGGAAAAACAGAAAAAATAATTAGAAAATAATGAGAGTGAAGGGAATAAATGTAGGCATAGAAAGAACATTTTAAAAATCGAGTGGGATTAGGAAAATAAAGGGAAAAGCTATAAAACAGGTACAGCACACTAAAACAGAACTAGAAAGAAAATATAAAAAGCAAGGGCACTAAGGAAAGACAAGAAATTATTAAAAAATGAAGACAGCAAAATAAAGACAAGGAATGGGATAAAAGTAGACAGAAAATCTTAGAGGCAACATGATTAAGGAAATAAGGAAAAAAATAAAAAATGCATTGGCTAACTAAAACAGAGACGTAGAAAAAAATATCTAAAAAGACAGGGCACTAAGGACAGACAATAAATTATTAAAAGGCAAGACAGTGAAATAAAGACAGTGAACAGCATAGAGAAGTAATAATTCTAAAAAGACAGCAAAGGGAATAAAAGCAGGCATAGAAAGAACATTTAAAAAGCAAGGGGGATTAGCGAAATTAAGGAAAAAATTATGAAATAGGGACAGTGAACTAAAACAGGTGTAGAAAGAAAATTTAAAAAGCAAGGACACTACGGAAAGATCAGAAATTATTGAAGAATAAAGACAGTGATATAAAGACAGCAAACGGGATAAAAGTAGACAGAAAAAATCTTAAAAGCAACAGTGATTAAGGAAATAAGAAAAAATTTAAAAGTGGTGATGGTGAACTGAAACGAAGACATAGAAAGAAAATCTAAAAAGCAATGGCACAGAAAAAAGAGAAGAAATAATTTTAAAAAGACAGCAAAGGGAATAAAAGTACGCATAGAAAGAACATTTTAAAAGTGATAGGTAGTAGGGAAACAAAGGGAAAAACTAAAACTAAAAAGCAGGGACAGTGAACTAAAACAGATGTCGAAAGAAAATTTAAAAAGCAACAGCACTGAGGAAAGACAAGAAATTATTATATGAAAAGACGGTAAAATAAAGATAGTGAATGGCATAAAAGTAGAAAATCTTAAAAGCAATGGTGATTAAGGAAATAAGGAAAAATCAAAAAAATAGTGACAGCAAACTAAAATGGAGACGTAGAAAAGAGATCTGAAAAGAGATCTAAAAAGAGAGGGCACTAAGGAAAGACAAGAAATAATTAAAAAATAAAGATAGCAAATGGGATAAAAGTAGACAGAAAATTTTACACTGGTTTTGGAGATCTCTCTATGAGGTATTAGTGACAGTTGCTGGATGCTGGAACAGTCTCTTTAAGCCAGGACTTAGTAAATAAAAGAACCTTTAAAGTGATCCTGGGACCTCTGCCTCTCCCACTTGAACAGTACCGTCAGCTTTGACAAATGAAATTCTTCAGTGCTTAGTCCATGTGGAGCAGCTGCACAGAACAAGAGCAGGGAGGCAACATAACATTACATCAACATTACATTACAAAGCTTTGCAAACTGTTCTCACTCGATTTTCAGCAAGCTGGCATTGACCCAAAAACTGCCATTCAAAGACAGTTCACAGTGCAGCGCTGCAAAATTTATTGTTGCTGCTTCTTCAGGACCCACTGGGTAAAGCTGTGTGGAACCTACAGGAAAGCTCGATGCAGTATTTAGAGCATGTGGACAAGAAAGGTTGGGAGCACTGGAGAAAAACAGCATTTCTGTGGCCCATAATGAAATGTGGGGAACAAGTCGTTGTGAAAGGTGTAGTCTGGGATGAAAAGTAGCATGACTTCAGAGTCAAGCTACTCATATGACCACAAGAAGATGAAACAGCTGCTGCACAATATGCTGCTTTTCTTTCTCCCATGAACTGCCCGCTTTTCAGAGCTAGTAAGTTAGATGCTCCTGGCTTGGGACACCTAGGATAAATCATTATTTACAAACATGTATTAAAAATTGAAGATGTTTGCCTCAGCAGCATGCATACATTTTATGTAGCGTTTGCTCCTTGCTGTCTCCAAACAGCATTTGTGTGGAAACAATCTGTGTTTCTAGCCTACCTTACCTGCTCTTCACAACCACCTGTGACATTGTCAGGTAACAGTGGGATCTCAGTAACCCTGTGGAGGCACTTGCCTCCTCACCAACAGCATGTATAGCAGGACCAACACTTTGTGGGACCCCTAACAGCAGTGGTATCTGCCCTCCCCTGCGTCTGTAGTGGGCGCACATACTGCAGGCTCGTGCTTTCTGCTAATGAATAAGCAGCGAGGATGAAGGTGGCCTGTTGGGAAACAGGCATCCTTCTTCGGTAAAAATATACTTAGCTGAGAAAGAGATCGAGGCACTAAAATACAAGGCTCACAAAGGCTACAATGGACTCTCTGAAGTGTGCATAAGTATGCGTACCCAGACACAGACACTAAGGCCCACTCATATGCCAAAAAGCCACTCATCTCCACACAAATGCTGCCTGCCTGTTAGTACTCAGCTGCTTTCCCATGTCTGTATAATTTACCGCTCCATAGCCCTTCAGCTACATACCTGCCACAGCTCTTGGTCTAAGCGCTCTGAAAGTTGTATTTAACAGCATAAGGGAGATGCAATGAGGTAAATGCATGTTTATGTGCTCGTGTGACAAAGTATTCAGTGAGAATCTTGAGATTTGCCAAATAAAGACCAGAAATCCTGCTGTGTGCCTGCCAAGTCCTTTCTTCCAGTTCTGCTTTCTAGTCCAGCAGTTTCCTTGGCTGCACAAACTCCCTGGCATTTTCTCGAGGGCCCACAGAAAGAAAGGCAAATTTCTATACAGCGCTCTGCAAGCAAATTGCTCTGCTTCTCTCAGGAATCCACTGTTCTGTGAGCATGTTGCAGGTCACTGACAACATGAGCTGGGTTCCAGGTACGTGACAGAAAATTGGCTTTTAGAAACCCAGAGTATTCTGAGAAACTGACTCCAAAAGACCTTTACTGGAAATATTTATTATGGAATAGAGCAGATTAATTAAAATTACATATGCACCATATTTCCTATGACTTTCGCAAAACAGAAAGAACCACAACAGTTAGTTTTTCATAGCTTGTAAGGTGTTGCAGACTAAGGTGGGCAGTGCATTAACACTTCATCTTGTCTAGGCTTTAGAAGGTAAATGACAGGGAAGTTGTCCAGTACCAGCAAGTAGGAGCTTCAGCATGACCCTGAGCCAAATGCCATGTGATTATATAGGTGTAATGGTACATACATGGCAAGTTGCCATGCTCTATTTGTTACCTGCTTAGAAATTTTGTTAGCCTAATTTTTAAGACCCGTGGCTCCTTGAGTCAGTCTGGTCCTGTTCTGTGGATCAGTTTTATCGCTGAAGCTCATTGCTTCTGCAGCTTCTCATGTATGGTTCTTTCCTTTGATTTTTCTTTCCTTAACATCTTTTTTGCTGGCTTTAGGCTAAAACACTCGAGTTACAAAGCTTTATATTTCAAAGGCTAATTTAAAAGCCTTGAGAAGGCCACAAGCACTGCTGCATTCTTTCTAGAAGGCTTCACACACACTTCCTAGTCTCTCTTAACAGCAGGAGCAGACTTTTTGGTCTGTCTGTACAGCACCTGGCAGAACCCAGCAGACTTGGGCTCTGAGGTACTGCTGAAACATCTTTTCCCTGTTACATATGCTCAGCTGATCTCAAAGAAGCAACAATTTCCTCCTCTCCGCAAAAAGTGTCATTTGGCCTAGAGTGCAGTAGTCCCAAAATGGTAAATGGGCTGCCTCCTTCCTGCACAGCTACAGGATTTTTAACTGCTCACAACAGACTAGGTACTTCATCCATTAGCAACAAAGGTCCACTAATTGCCATGAAGTGCCTCTGTGTGTGAAATTTCCCTATTGCCAGACTCTCACATAGCCTGGTGCAAAAGGACAACTTCTAACCCATAATTCAACACGACCTCTTTTCCCAGTTCTTGATGTTTGAGGGTATTTCACCTGGGCAGAATATCCAGGGCACCGGTGAGGTGAGTTAGGCCACACATTTGGTGTGGGTTGCATTCCTTAAAGCACTCCTACCAGCAAAGTGAGATGCAGGATTTGAGTATCAAATGTCCCAGCTAAGTCTAAGCACTTTGGAGCAACCAACAAAACACCATTTTTCTAGAAAGGTCACTGGGGGCAGGGATAATGGTTGTGGCTTCTGCTGCGCTGTCCTGAGATAGCCTGAAGCCTCCACACAAGAATGTCCCTGAAGAACAGGTTGAATCACACAGATACATCCTGCCTTCCTCCATGTTGTACAGGATGCAATCATGAAATAACTCAGAGTTGTCTTCCCGTCCTTCTTTGGCTCTATACCATCATTAAGAGACTTGGAGAAATGCTACTGCTGAAATGTTGTTCTCCCATAGCTGCTTCTACCCTGTACCTCCCGGGGACAAGTGGACTCTTCCATGGCCTGAGAAGTGTATTGTACTTCCCACCACCTCCTCCTCCTCCTCCCCTCCCTTTTCATCAGTCAACACAACCATGCAAGAGCCTCCCCCTCACTTGGTCTCATTTCCTACCTAAACCAAGCTAAGATAGTTCTGACCCAGACTTTGTTCAAATCTCAGTGGAGACCCTGAGACCCTTTCCCTGCTCATAGATTCTTCATCCAGAAGAAGGGGGGGGCAAGTCTACCCATATCTCTACACCTTACATCTTGCAGACGGATGGCAAGTGATGGGAGTCTAAGTTTGCTCATCCCTGCCAGAGACAACACCTCCTGCAAGACAAGAGCACCATACAAATGAATTCACATAGCCAAGTGGGTTAGATCCTCCACCTGGTATCCAGAAAGGATTCCTCTGTGTTACACTATCATCCTACCGGTGATGCAAGATTATCACTGGAGCTGAGGCACAATGGCTTTTCTTCAGCTCTGTAGGACGGAACTAGCTGCTGTCTCAGTCCTTCAGACTTTTATGGGAGATCTGTCTGTCTGCTCCCACCAAAGACCCAGCCTAGGTGCTCTCTTCCTTTCTGCTCTCCCCCCTGTCCAGAGAGGGAGAAAGAGCCTGTTCCCAGAGGAATTTTAAAATATCACTCATATCCCGGTAAAGACATTGACTGAAACAGCAGCAGCACGCTCAACGCTCCACTTCTGCCACCCAACACTACAACTTGTCAAAGAAAACAGTTCTTCTAGTATCCTCACCAAAGTGATGGAGGTAAAGGTTAGACCGTACCGCTGAGACATAGTACTGAAGAATAGCATAAACAATGCAGCAGGCTGTGGCCTCCCCCAGCTTTTGGGATGTTCCTGAGAGCCTCTCTTCAGGCCACTGTATGGAGCTGGTTATTCACTTTACATGCTAGTAAACTGCAAGGCCAGCTGGGATGGCTAAGTGGGAAGAATCCTGTGTTTGGCTTCTCCTATCTCTCCTACACAAGCCTGTCAGTATTCTGACTCTGAGAATCTCTGGTCCTGCTCTTTACCTCCCATGTTCTGCAGCAGCAACATCCCATAACTTCAGTGACCCTCAGTGCTTCTAGTGAACTGATCTTACACTGCATTAGCTAAGTAATTTGGAAGACACACAGAAAATGTCTGAGGTCTCAACCTTGTGCATAGCTGGCATTTATTGCTCCATAACCCAAAGAGCCCCAATTTCTGGAGGGTAGGGTGCCTTCTGTCAGAGGATAAGTATGCCAGCAGTTATAATCCACAAATATCTGCTTAGCTGTTAGCTGTGTTTTGACCTTTTCTCTCTCTGTAAGGTACTTTCATTTATTTCACACATGCAGGAAGCTTTGGTGAGAGAACAGATGGGTCAGTGAGCCAGGGGATTTGTCTCTTGTCCCTCAGTCTCTTACTTTCTAAAAACTGCAAAGGACCAGGGTTCAGATACGTGGAGAAAGAAAGTGCAAACAGATGCTTTGGCTCAGAGCAAGTCCCCTGCCCCTTACAAGAAAGCAATCGGACCAGCATGCAGGAGCATGGAAGAAGGAGCAAGCCAGCCTGTGATTATCCAGTGGACCCCATTTAGATCATTAGAAGTGCCTGGTCAGTGCTGTTAGTAGTGCCCTTAGGGTCTCAGATTTTTCTTTTTTTTTTTTTTTTTAGGTGTAAAAAGTCAATTTGATGATAATGAAACCTACAGGTCCTGCAAGACATACGTCCTTCCTTAGTTACCCCAGGCAAATACTTCATAGACACAGCAGAGGCTCCAGCCACACCACTGTGCCTTCCCTTCAGAGGGAGAAAGCCTGACCCCAGGCACAGTCGCTGCCACAGCTAGCCAGCACCTCCGTATTTTCCCAGATGTTGCAACAACACATAATTAATTCTTGGATTATATCACCAACTTCTCTTTAGAAGGTTTTTCACTTTTGAAAATGTATTTGGTTTGCATGGCAAGGTTTTGGTAGCGGGGGGTGCTACAGGGGTGGCTTCTGTGAGAAGCTGCTAGAAGCTTCCCCTATGTCCAACGGAGCCAATACCAGCCAGCTCCAAGATGGACCCACCGCCAGCCAAGGCCGAGCCCATCAGCGACAGTGGTAGCACCTCTGGGATAACAGATTTAAGAAGGGAAAAAAGTTGCTGCACAACAGCAACTGCAGCCGGAGAGAGGAGTGAGAATATGGGAGAGGAACAACCCTGCAGACCCCCAGGTCAGTGAAGAAGGAGGGGGAAGAGGTGCTCCAGGCACCGGAGCAGAGATTCCCCTGCAGCCCGTGGGGAAGACCATGGTGAGGCAGGCTGTCCCCCTGCAGCCCATGGAGGTCCGCAGTGGAGCAGATATCCACCTGCAGCCCAGGGAGGACCCCACACTGGAGCAGGTGGATGCCTGAAGGAGGCTGTGACCCCGTGGGAAGCCCACACTGGAGCAGGCTCCTGGCAGGACCTGCGGACCTGTGGAGGGAGGAGCCCACGCTGGAGCAGGTTTGCTGGCAGGACTTGTGACCCCGCGGGGGACCCACGCTGGAGCAGTCTGTGCCTGAAGGACTGCAGCCTGTGGAAGGGACCCACGCTGGAGCAGGTTGTGAAGAACTGCAGCCCATGGGAAGGACCCACACTGGAGAAGTTCGTGGAGGACTGTCTCCCATGGGAGGGACCCCACACTGGAGCAGAGGAAGAGTGAGGAGTCCTCGCCCTCAGGAGGATGAAGTGGCAGGGACAACATGTGATGAACTGACCCCAACCCCCATTCCCCATCCCCCTGCACCACTGCGGGGGGAGGAGGTGGAGAAAATTGGGAGTGAAGCTGTGCCCAGGAAGGAGGGAAGGGTGGGGGCAAGATGTTTTAAGACTGGGTTTTATTTCTCTTGACCCCACTGTGACTGGATTGGTAATAAATTAAGTTAATTTTTCCCAAGTCAAGTCTGTTTTGCCTGTGACAGTAATTGGTTGAGTGATCTCTCCCTGTCCTTATCTTGACCCACCAGCCTTTCGTTATATTTTCTCTCCCCTGTCCAGCTGAGGCAGGGGGCAATAGAGCAGCTTTCGTGAGCACCTGGCATCCAGCCAGGGTCAACCCACCCCAGAAAGTGATGACTGGACTCTGGGTAAATGCATGGATCTCACATGCGCATTTTCCAGAAGGGTACCTGGTAAGGCAAATAGCAGCTATTTCAGCAAAAAGTTTCCTTAGAAATTCATTATCCCTCACAACAAACTCCTGTGAGAATTAAGATCACTCAAATACCAACATGGGTAATTCTGAAGGAACAACTGCGCAATTGACCTGAGGAGCAATGCTGAGATCTTTCATTGCTGAAGCTGAGATGTTTCAAGCACTTTAGTTTTCTAAAAGGGCTTGTCTTGGGATACTGAAACCAAATTTCAACACAGGATAACAGACTGGGAGACAGTTCACCCATAAGCAAGAGAAGCAAATGGATTGACATTTCTTTCCTTCTCCCCTTTGCGTCCCGCACGCAAATGCATCACAAACCAAAGGATCAAAACAATAAACTGCGTGAAAAATGCATAGTTCATCAGGTCTCATTATCTACTCTTTTAAAGGACTAAAAGAGCAAAAACATCAACAGCATAACATTGATGAACATATGCTGTTTTCTATTAGGGTTAGCTGTGCTTCAGAGCAAGTATGTGTGACATGAATTATTTGACAAATTTAACTGGCATTTGACAACCCACATATTTTCCAAGCACTATTTATCTAGCTAGAATTGAACAGTGCAGAAAATATGCTAAATACATATGCAAAACACTGGCACAATTCAAATTCCACATGCATGGAAACCACTATGCCACAAGCCTTCATTCCTGAGTGATTCCTTGATTTAGGATGCCCCTGACACACACTGGCAGAGGCAACAGTGGTTTAGGAACTGAAGAGGACCAAAGCTCTTCTTTTCAGACTGGTTTGGATTACATTCTTGACCATATACTCGAGGACAGCTGTGTGGGGCAGGGACCAATTTTTGTAAAAATTTCTAACATCCTAAACAACTTATTGCTTAATTCCTATTGTTTGCTTTCATTTCAGTTGTGAATCAAGGCTGTGCTTTCAAGCCTGGAGTATAAACCCATGTCAGTCATGGAGTCTAATATTAATAAAAAATAGACTTTGAGTGGGCAAATATCAACCAAAAGAAGAGACCTCTGGTTGGCAAGAGAACCCATTGTGCTTATCTAGAGGCAGGCAGCACATGTGGTTAGTGTACCTGAGCATGTCTCTATTCAGGGAATTCATGGCAGACTGGTGAGATGCTTCCTACTTGGGGAGCAGCTGCTGCAGGCATTGCCAGTGAGTGCTGGTAGTTGGAAACAACTAAGAGGGCACAAACACTGTTAAGTGAGAGAGCCATGCAACTACAGCCAGGGAACTACCGTAAGGAGAAAAAGGTCCCATCTACGACTAGATTGTAGAATAAATATTCACCCACCCCCATCAACCGCTATGGCTTAAATGACACAGAAGCAAGAACCAACAGACTATCAAGAACAAATACGGTCTTTTCCCAGCTTCTGAAAAATGAAATGGGTGGTAGGTATCTGCGGTATGGAGGTATCTCCACGCAGAATTTCCTCTTCTTGGACAAAGCAGTACAACCAAGATTCAGGATACAGCCTTTTACATATGTGCTGAGAAGCACCTTACCTTCTCAGACAGTTCTTCAATTTGCCAAGCTTGCTTGGGAACCTGTTTCCTAACATTCCTGCAGCCCACCCACAAAGGATTCAAAATCTGGCCTAAAAGGAAAATCTGAAATTTGAATAGGTATGTCAAGTAACTCACCACATAATTTTGAAAAATATAAGCTTAATCAGTAAGAAAGCTCGGAATTTTAGGATACTTAGTGAGATGCTCACAGTGGCAGTGCCAATGTTTGATGCCAGGACAAATGCATTATCTCAACTGGCTGTCAGATGCATGGGAGGCTTAGGAGGAAGCGAACCTGTGCCTCCTTTGGTCGGGCAGGACAAGTGAACACCCCAGTAGCCAACCCCGAGGCTCTGAGAATTGGCCTTTCCCGCTGCAACACCCATGTTTAACCCAGGCAAAAAGCAACACCACCACAACAGATCCTGTTTTGTTCTGGGTTACATCCAATGCAAATAACTGAAGTGCTCTGGCGAAGAAAGAAGAGGACAAGATGGCCCGTCCTGTGTATTTGCTAGTAGTTTAAACTTTTACCTTAGTAAGAATATCCCATTATTTCTGCAAATGTTTGTTTTAGTCCAAGCTAAATCCCAAATTTGGTCCTTTTTCTGTTCTTATTTTTTAAAATGAAATTTGTTCCTGCTAGGAAACATGCATCTTAATAAATAATTAGCAGAGTAACAAAAATCTCGGTTTATAGACATAAACAAGAACAGGAACTCAAACAGAACTCACATTAACCAACGTTCCTGGTATAAGCTTCAAAAATGTTAATGTCTCTATGTCTTCAGTCTGAACAAAAAAGAAATGTATAAGAAGTCAGGAGATTATTATTGTAATTACTAGGATTCTACTTCTGTGTACAAAACCTGGCATAGAAAAACTACCCCTACTGCAGCTAATTCCCCCTTGAGTTTAATTACAAAATTGTTTAATCATTTTCATACAAAAAGTTTTTGTGTCAAGACAATGATTATGGTGAAGGTATTAATGCAATCAAGGGGGAGCGTACTGCCTACATACTAAATTTTTAATAGTTTTGTTATAATTAATAGAGAAGAATTAAGGTTTCGAACAGCTTAGATGGTTAGGTGCTTTCCTAATTGAAGTTGGCTAGAAAAGTTATTTGGCTTCTGACACACCGGGCATGCGGGTTTCTGTCCTTTGAAAAGCAAGGAAACACATCTAACACTGCGGTCAGTCATCGTGAGAGATGGACTTTATCTGGACTGAGTAATGATGTGATCTTGCTCCATGGCAACTTACTTGATATTTTCTCTGGCCATGTTATTCTGCATTTAGCTGCTTCATGTGCCTCTGTACAACTCAACAAAGGTAACATTTTAAGTCGAATGCTGTGCCACATACTACCCCAAAGTTAATATGACATCCTTCACATAATTTCCTAATTAATATTTTAAAAAGGAAATTGGTGTGAGATGGGGAAACGGTCTCCTCTGTTCTGACTTCCATGCCCTGGGTCTCAGCCAATGAGGGAGACACACTCAAGGAATCTGCCTCTGAAAAAGCGAGGGCAGGCCTGAAATCTTCCCAGCACATTTGAACAAGGAGCCCTTTGTGGGGACCCCTGCACTCAGGGAGGTCTCTTTGCTACTGCTTGCACCTTCCCCTCTCTCCCAGCCACAAGAAGGGAAGCAGAAGCCTGGGTCCGTCCCTGAGCAAATATTTGACTTCTCATTCACAGCTGCAAGGAAGAACGGGGAGAGACCCGTGAAACTTGAGCTGCAGCTTATTGTCTCCCACAGGAAGAGTAAAACAATCATGAACACAGGGAATGGAAGATCCTGAGGTTTAAACCCTTCCTTCCCACAACAGCACAACACATGCCCTCTAACCAGCCTAGCACTGAGATTCAGCATGGGAAGGGGGGTGCCTGCAGAGGGAAGGGAGCTTCACTGAAGGAATGGGGGAGGAGGCCTTGACTCTTCACCTGAAAAGATGATTTAGGGGATCACAGGTGGAAGAGAGGGTGGGTGGGGGTTACACATGCACTCTGCGCCTTCAGTTGCAAGAACTACACTGATGGAAGCAAAACGAACAGGAAGAGGTCGTTCACCACGCAGCAGAGAGTGGAGGTGCTTGCCAAATAATTTGCTGCACAAATATCACTGAGGTCAATGGGCATCTGGACAGGTGTCTGGAAGAGACCTACATTGGGGGTCCTTGCAGGCTGGAAACAGGATACTGGGTACATGGCCCTCTAGTCCGGAACCACTTGGGCTGCTCTTATATTCATACAAATTTGCTCAAAGAAATGTTGCCTGTTAGTTTTGCAACAGCAGGCTTTACGGTTGTCACACATCATCCACCCCACCACCTCAGTTTGATCAAGTATCTCGACAGCTCCAGAAAGACAGCACAAAAAGGGCATAAACTTATTGTGTACCCTAATTTGATAGCAATGCAGTCATGTGCCACCCTTGATCCAGATCAAGTACCAGGGGACAACTAAGCAGTTGTTACCGAAATCCAGAATAAAACTCCTTAACACCAATGTGACGTTAAGAAGCAGGCACTTCGTTTATTACAGTGCTGGGGACACGGGGGATTGCTCCTCCAAAGGCGTGTCCGAACTAGTATTAAAATCCATCAGTTTTTATACACTTTTTCTGTCAAATCATCATTACATAAGTTTCTTTACATAAATATGCACACTATGCTTGCTCTTAAATTTAACCTTTATAATGATTGGTCCTTTGATTATATAACCTTATCAATATTCTTATTTAAAAACAATCATTGATCAATTTCACTTAGCTCTACTGATTGGAATCCTCAATACTCAAATCAAGGTAGGAAAGGTAAAGGGGGTTTCCAAGCAGCGTAACTGGTGTCCGTGATGGTTTTCTTAGTTTCTTGTCCTTGCTCTTTGAAACTTAACACAGTTTCAATCACAGGTGGTCAGTTCCAATATTGTTCTCATCTAACATACAGAAACATCTAGTCATGAGAGCAAAGAACTACAAAACTTATGAGTAATTACTAGCTAATCACTCGAGTACACTTTACAATTACCTCTATTGTTTCAATCATAATGTTAGTTTCCAAATACAAAATTCAATAGAAAATATGAGGTTTCTGTGGTAATACCTAACATGATTCATTGCACCTAACACAATTTCCTATGGTTACAATTTTAACTTTTAAGTACAAACCTGATTTTTCCTTGTACTGTAACACAGTGACCTGGCATCACTACTGGTATGACTGTAGGCTCATGAAGACTTGAAACATTCCTAAGAGAAAATCTGTGCTGTGGGATCCTGACCTCACATGGCTGTGAGCAGCCACCTCAGCTGCGCCTCTCTCCTCTGCATTTGTTCCCAGCCCTCACTGGCACCTCCTGCTCTGCTGAAGTCCAAGAGCTTCCTCCCAGGACCCTCCCTGTGGATCTCAGATGGAGCACGGGTGGGCCGGCAGCTCTACAGCAATGCGGTGGACACTGCTGTGTACACCATGATGCCTCAAGGTCACTGCAGCTCTGGGCGTTGTGGCAGGGAGATGGCAGGAAGCAAATGGTGAGGGTGCGGAGGGGAACCGCACAAGTGATCCTCCTGACAGCTGCCGGGGAGAGACAAAGCCGTGGGCAGAAGCAAAACTCTGTGTTTTGGCAACGTGTCTTCCAACGACAGGAAGAAACCCCGCACTAGAGGACCCTGGGGGTATGCTGTGCTGCAAAGGGCATTTTTGAGAGGCCTGCGGTGAAACCCAGAGCCGCTGTCCTGCAGGTACAGATGCTGCAACCGGTGAGTAAGGGCAGGGCAGGGCAGGAGGCAACACTGGAAAAGCACTGGAAAGTTCACCTCAGCTCAAGCCTGCACAAGAAGGCTTTTCTCTTTCATTGAATCTTTTTTTCTTAGTCTGATTTTAAATGGTGTAATTCCTCCCACAAAAGCATGAAAAATGAACCACTTCCTGCAGACACATGAAATGCCAGGAGGGTTTTGATGATGTATTTCTAAGCCTCGTGAAGACCTTTAGGCCAGTTCAGACTGCGTGACGCATAAACTGCAGAGAGCAGATGCAGGGGAGACACTAGTTCAGATTTTTTTCTTGAAAGCGATTTGATCATATAACGGAAGGGCACCAGGAGAGCCCCCGCCCTATGCTAGCAAGGACCACGCCTCTCCCCCCACCGCAGCACTAGTGCCAGCAGAGCGCGGCTCTGTTCTTAGAACCTACCACACAAAGGATCGGGCAGATCATAGCACCCGGGCATCCCGCGAAGTAAGCGGGCCACCCGGGGACGACCTGTACCCGTACAAAAATTCCTCTCACATTTGTAGTGAGGACCCGGGCGTCACCCCGGGTCGTTATTTTCCTTACTCATAAGTTTAAGGCATACCTCACTGTCTTTCGCTCCGAGTAGAGAACCCTCAGCGTTAGCTACCGCGGTCAGGGCGAGCACCTTCCCACGCCGCCCACGCTAGTTTTCTGTTGCCCTGACCGTCCTACCCGGTCTCTTTCCCTTCCGTGCCGCGTAGCGGCTGCCACGGGCCGAACCGCAACAGGATACACTGGGGATCGTATGTAAATGATGTGAGCGGGAGCCGCTGGGGGTTGTGGGACGCCCTCACCGCCCCACCCCCGCGCGCGCGCACTCGCGCGGGACCGGAGGAAGGGACTGCCTTACTTCTGGAGGCGGGGCGAGGAGCGGAAGCACTATGATGTCATGTCCGGGTCTCGCTCGCTGCGTCTTATCGTTGGGCCCCGCGACAAGATGGCGGACCTCTCTCTGGACGAGCTCATACGGAAACGCGGTGTGACGGTGAAAGGGAGGTAAGCGGTCGGGAGAGCAGCGCCCCGGGCCCAGCGGCCTCCGGTGGTTCCTCTGGTCTCCCTCCTGGTCGCTCCGCTCCGGAGGCTGCGGGCCGCAGCCTGCCTCAGCGCGGCCCGGCCCTATTCCCCGCTCTCGCCTTCCCATTGGCTTAGGCGTCGCTCTGCGGGGCCGCGCCTTTGATGCAGATTGGCGGTGGTGGCCGTCGCTCAGGGCTGGGGCCGGGGTGGGGGTCTGTCCCCCCGCCTTATCCCTCTGTGCCTGGCTTTGCCCCGTGGGCTCTGGCCCCGGCAGGGCAGGCCGACCCACCGCCTATCCCCTTCTCTTCTCGGGCCCTTCTCGTTTCTCCCGAGATTCCTGGCACAGCCCGTCGCTTCGCTAGTGCCTCTGACCTGCGCCTTCCCCGATACGTCCTGCTTCTCCCCGCCGATTAACCCAGTGGTGCTCCCCAAGCCGGGATCAGCAGGGCCTGGGCGCCTCCCACCCGCGAGCCCCCTCGGTCTCCGGGCTGCCCTCTGTCTGCAGCAGGAGCTGCTGCTGGGCTGCAGCTCTTCGTCAGGCAGTGGCCTGGGGGTGCCCGGTCCCCCCCGCAGCTCCCAGAAGCGGTGGGTTGATGAGCGGCACGGTGCATTGTGGGATAGCCGGGGGAGGTGTAGTTGTGCCACGGGGAGCCGTAACTGTACCAAAGCTGATCGGGATCCGCACAGGCAAGGCTTCAGGCTGCAGTGGCTTCATCGAAATTGCTGCCTGGCCCTTGGAAATTGTAGTCTCTGTAGCATCGTTAATGATATCCGGGCAGATTGTTTGAAACGCTCCTGGGGATGTGGAGTGTGTTACATATTAGCTACAAGACTGGATACTTTCTTTGTAGGGCAGATGTCTGCAGTGTAAGCTGGGCCGTTTACTCTAGTGCAGCTGTTGGCAGTTCTTATGTGATTTCTCCTTTGGTAGCTTTTCATCTTCCCTTTTGCCGTAGTCTCTTGATGCTTCTGAAGATCTTCTCCATGAATTTCTCCCCATCTGTGTTAGCTAAGTGTGCTCCTTTTTGTTGTTGTTTTGTTGGGGTTTTTTTTAATTTAATGGTCATTGGGGGATCATAGGTTTTAATTCTGAATGTCTGCACTTGTATGTCTAGAGTAGTATTTCAAAAGTTATCTGCTAATGTATGCTAGCAAAACACTCAAACACATATTTAAATCCTAGTCTAGACAAGGCCTTGGCTTTGTGCTTTCATTCATATTATCCTGCATATTTGGAACAGTCTTGTGCTGCTTAATATGCCAAGCACCTCCTTTCTCCTTTTTCAAATCCCTCCTTAACTCTCATTTCTTCCAGGAATTCTTCCTGCTTTCATTTGCTGAACAGTAATCACTCTGCAGCACTGTAAGAATTTCTGTGCCTTGCATTTCTCTGTCATGTTTAGCTCACTTTATAAGATTTTTGAGGTAGCTAACTTGACTCTGTGAAAGCTGGATAAACTGAATAAACTTAAATCATTAATATCCATGCTGTTCAGTAGTCTAGATGAAATAACAGAAAAATCTTCACCTGTAAAATGTACTAATCCACAAAATATTCAAGCCAGAACTTGGAGTTCTGGAAAGTGAATTAGATGTTTGAGATCCCCTTTTATTTTAGATGGCACAAAATGCCTAAACAGTCTGCAGAAAAGAGTTGCTTATAGGATAAACACAAGTCTTCAGAGACGGTGTAAATGTCAGTACAGAGTTTCCTAACCAATTTCATTAGTTCGTGTCATTAACAGCTTTAACTAATTCTGGCTTAAATGCTGATACATGTATTTCTGGTTTTACTTTGACCTCTTTTATGCTTATTAAAAAGAACCACTCATTAAGCCCTTTGCAGCGCTCTAACTGAAAGCTTTCAACATAGCTAAATTAATGCTTTTTTAAATTGCAAGGGAAGTCTTGTTATGTGGCTGTTGCTTTATGGGTACTGTTAGTCTTTTGTATTATTCTGGATATGTTTTAATAAATGGTCTTAATAATACTCCTGTTTCTTCTAGCTAGTGTGCTTTGGTTGTATGAGAGAGCAGCTGTAGGATCCTTAGCTAGGTAACAAAATTCTAGATATCTACGTTTAGACTTTATAATACTGGACAATACATTTCAGAAAGCAGATGAACTCTGTAGCCATCTGTAGCTTATTTTGAATTTTAAAAAGCGAACAGCAAGAATATTTTTTCAGTACCTTGACTTCAAAATTTCTCTTACCACTTTGTCATCTTTAAAAAAAAAAAAAAAAGAAGAAGAAGAAACCCAATAGAAAAAAGAAAACCTTAAAAAATACTTAGAGGAGGAACTGTATTAAAAAATTAGACAAGCTGTTTCCTTTTAGGGGAGATTTTGAAAAAGTGAATCGGACCTGTAACAAGAAGCTAGTTTCAGCTTTCACTACATAATGGGCTGCTGCTTAGTAATACTTGTGTACAAGTACAAATGCTGTCCTTTCTGTCGGCTGTTATCTTTCTGCGCCCAGTATTGTAGTGACAATGTGCTTAAAAAGTAAAGGCCATGGAGCACAGCAGTTCTATTAGTAGATTAAAGAAGAGGTAGTGATGTTAAAAAGTAATTTGACTGATAAGTATTCTTGCTGGCAGTTAATCAACTTTGAAACCGGTGGCTTTGAACTGAGATTGGTACTGGTGCTTGTACATCCAAAAATCCAAGCCTCTACACTCCCACAAATCTGAACTTGCTGCCCAGAATTCTTGAAATCACGTGTAGTTCCATGTTTCCTTTGTATCAAGACATATTATTTTATTACATAAGATGCTCTGTCCTAAAGCTAGAAAGTCTGTTTCTGTTCCTCTTTATCTTCAAAGGTTTCCCCAAAGTACCTAAGTTGTTGATGAATTTTGTTTAAATGTGGTATGTACTTAGCACAGCTGCAGTCAGACCCTTTACTTAAGTTTGTAAATGTGAGCTTAAGGATGGATTTTAGAAATTGGTTCCTTAGCTCTTTACGTAGAAAGTAAAATCCAGCATAAAACAGCTTAGAAGCTCTACGGTTGTATTTGGACATCTAACCTGAGTGGATTTCTGTGCAGTAGTAATGAACTTTTGTTTACATGAACACCAATACTTTTGTTGATACTGTATCACATCTTATAATGCCTGAAACTTTTTTTTCCTCCTCCCCCTCCCCCCCGCCCCCCACAGGCTTAACACAAGGCCAGTGTTTGGAGGTGTAAGATCTCGCATTGGGATCCAGCAAAATCTTCTAAATAGATCATCACCAACTGTCAGCTTCCAGCGGACATTTGATGCCCGTCAGAAGATAGGACTCACTGATGCCCGACACAAACTGGGGGTTAAAGATGCCCGTGAAAAACTGGTTCAAAAGGATGCTCGGTTCAAAATCAAAGGGAAGGTGCAGGATGCTCGAGAGATGTTGAATTCCCGTAAGCAGCAAAGTGTTGCTGCAGAAAAGGTGACCAAAGTGGTGGATGCCAGAGAGAAGATCAGCTTAAAAAGGAGCGCTCCAGCTGCTGTTAGCCCAACTATGGCGACAGTAAATCCAGCCATGAAAATCACCAAAACTATCCAAGTAGGTCAAGCAAACCACCTCTGAGCCCCTCAGTTGTTCTACAGCAGTCCAGTAGAAATGATAATACATGACTATGTTCACATGTTTACAATAGAAGCGATTGTGATTCAGTTCAGTCCAGCCTGTAGGGCAGGAGATAGAGCCTTTTGGGTGTCCTTGCAGCTGCTTGGGACTTTTTGTAGAATCAAACAGCTTTCATTTAAATTTTCACTTGGATTTTGGGCCCAATAAAGACTAAAGCAGCACTCCTATCTGTCAACATTATAGTTGTCTCAAATGGTTAAGTAGTCTCTTTCACATCTAAATACAAAGAAAACGCATGCATTTTTTGTCATTCTTACACCACCCCTCTTTGCAAGTCTGATGTTGTGGATTGTCCTGTCTAGATAACGGGTTTATCCTAGTGGTGGGGTAACGGTTTAGAATATACAGCTATGTTTGTATCTAAGAAGATCTAAAATTCAATGAGCCCGTCTACAGTTTCTCTATTTCTATTTGTCTGGTTTTCAGGAAAGCCCTAGCTTCCAGGGAGTTTGCCTGATTACATGATGCATTCCTGCTGAGGCTCAAGATTTATTTCAATTGCAATATAATTAGTTGGTCACCCTAACCTGCTGATTTCCTATGACGATTTCCTAATTTCACTTTGCTGTGTGCACAGTAACTTGATTCTTAGCGAATTTCTCAGAGGAACAACTACTATTGAACTATGTGTGTGTTAGGTCCAGTGGATAGAGTCAGAAGTTTCCAGACTGTCAGGATTGTTGTTCGAGGAGTGGCTTTGTTCCTCATCTCTACAAGCATGTAACTGAAGTTCCTAGCCTACCTATTTCATTTTCCTCCTCCCAAAGATCAACAGTGTGCTTACACATACCCAGAAAATCCTTATTCTCATCAGTTTGAAAGCCTAGATGAGTCTGCTTTCTGTTCACCTGTGGGTTTTGCTCAAGACTATCAAACATGTTTCTTCTGTAAATTAGCCTAGGAAATTTCCCATTACTCTGCAGTTTTATTGCCAGGCCGACTGAAGAAAGAGAAAGGACTCTTGGTGGCAGTAAGAAAGGCTAATCGCAGAGCAACAGAGCAGTCTGTTCAGTAGTCTTTAATTAGCAGGATAATTAGTACTCATGCTGTCCTCCTAAGCCAAATCACCACTATCAGCCATTAGGAGTTGAACATTTTCTACAAAGTTTCTAGGAGTTAAAGTAGTTTCCAGAGACTTGCTACAGTACCAATTTACTCTGACTTTTTTTTTTTTTTTTTTTTTTTGGTATGACTTGGTTTGACCTATAGTACTTTCTGTTTGTTAGACAACATAGTGCAAGAAAAAATATTGCAGAATATAATGGTGATTAAGACTGTAGGCAAAACCATGCACATGAGCAATTATCTAATTTTTTTTTTTTTTAAGATTTACAGCAAAATTCCAAATTGCCCTCCTCGCTTCCCAAATGTGAGAGCAGAATCAAGCTAAAGTATCTTGATCTGGGATGCAGCACACAGCCCTAATGTCCTGTACTGTGGTCTTTTTTTTCTCATAAAGGAAGGAAAAAAGTCTTTGAAACCCAAAGCATTTCCATAGCTCTGCTGGTGTTTCTGTAGGACAGATACCCTTGTTTCCAAATTGATTAGCAAATTGAAACATGAGGGTGCTGTAGTGTAAGTTACAGTTTAGAGAAAATGCAAATCTGAAGATTTTACTGCCTGTATGGAGTATTTTTGTAAGAAGACCCATCCTTTCTGTAGTGGACAGCTTCCAGCTTTTTCAAAAACCCAAAGGGCATTTTTGAGGGAGTTGCTGCTTGATTTCAGTTGTTGATTAGTACAGCTGTATTCCCTGACCACTTCTGTTATGATTTCCTGGTTTCAGGGGATAACAGGCTGCTACTCTGTGCATCATTTTATTCCACTACAGCTTATTCCAGCTCTAGTGTGAAGGGACAGTATGTACTTCTCCTTTGAAATGGAACTGAACTAAATTGTGTTGTGTCCCAACTTCTTGAGTTTGATGGAAATAGGTATCTTTGGTTCCCTGTAGCGTGAAAGAAGAGAAGCTTGCTTACTGATTTACCCCATTCATGGTTTCGTATTGGCAGAAATGTAGATCTAGTCAGTGCTGGCAGGGCTGGAGTTAAGTCCTGTTCCCACTAATCTTGGACTAAAACTCAAGTAATCTGAATCAGTTCCTCTGCGTGGCCTTAGGTTTTAATTTCTTTGATTGAGTGAAGCTATCTCATACTTAACATATTACAGGAAACATAGACGTTGTCTAATAGCATCTTGTGGTAACATATTTCAAGAGCAGGAGAGCGAGTTTCATTTAAGTGGTCTCAGGGTATCAACTAACAGCTCTGATCTTCTGAAATTGGGATCTGGTGCACTGTAGTGTTTAATGGTTTGGTTCTTTCTCTCTAACTGTAGCAGAAGGCTGCAGTTCCTGGACAGTCTCATCCAGCAGGAATGAGGATCAATGTCGTGAACAACCATACACACAAACAGGTGTGTGCCTGCTCTGTGCTCTTTGTTTGTTACCTTTGGGGGGGAAGGAGGGTGTCCATAAACATTGGTAGGTGCAAAGAAAACTTTAAGTAGGAAAGGAAAGTGTTTGGAAGTTCTCTAACAGCTTAGCTCCCTATTCTTGTGTGGTTAGGATATTTTCGTGTTAATTGAGGTTTTCATTTAGTTTAATTGATCTCAATTCTTTCTGTGTTATATGAATGCAAAGTAGGTATGCCCAGTTTTTATCTGTATGTGCTAATGTTTTTTTCCTCCTAGAAACTGTGACCTTTAGGTCTGATGTCTTTCTGTAAATTTCTCAGTGACACCACATCAGATCAAGTTGGTGGTTTTTTTGATTCACCATCCTGACAGCCTCTTCAGAGAATGGATATGATTGTACATGGTCAAATGTTCTACAGTGAGGTGGGAGAGGGTACAACCTTCCTGTGAAATCCCAGCTGTGGGTCCCTGCTGGAAACCTGATAGTGAATGACGTTAACTGGTATTCTGATGTGCTTTCAGTGTTGCCATGTCCCTTATCAAGCAGGCTTTGAGGAAAACCCTAGAATTCATGCTGTCTCTTCTGGGACCAATTTTAAAGGTGTTTGTCACAGCCCCCAGCCATTCAGCCACCTTACCACCGTGGGTGCTTTCAGAGGAATTACACGTTTTTACTACTTATTTTTCGTGTGCGTATACATGAAGCATTACATGAAGTGTTGGAAAACTGACGTTCACAATATCATGTCCTGGGGTTTTTTGGCCTCAGTTGTGGTAACTTTAGCTATTTGTGTATGTTACCTCTACATTGACCTGCTGCCCTCACCTATCCCAGATGCTGTCACTTAAGGAAGTGTCTTCATTATTCTGACCTCATCACTGTAAGCCTTGATTCCATTTCATTTGTCTCAAGTCCATTGTCCTGATGGCTAGTGGTTTTCCCATTTTTTTCCTTTTCTGCACAATTGTCCTCTGTTCTAATATCCCTTTTGGTTTTTTTCCTTCATAGCATTTCCTTCATTTCTGTGACTGGAACAACTTTCCTGTTTGTAAACTAGAATCTTGCTGACTGTGAAAACTCACTTATTTTGCAAGCTCTCATTGCTAATCCTTCCATTTTTCTTTATCTTTCTACTGAATTAATGGGAAGCTGTTTTGAGTTGTGATTTATGTTCTGGGCAGTCCCATATGTGTATAGACTTTTTCTTAGCATTATTTAGAGTCTATGAAAAAATATTTTTGTAGGAGTCCACCTCAGTATTTTAAGGCAGGGCTATGAGTGTTAAGTTGAACTGGGAAATTAATTATTCATTCAGTAAACCTCCTAGTGCGGTGTTTTCTAGTGCCAGATGGATATGTGCTGTGCTGAGGAGAGCAGGCTATTCAAAAGGAATGTTTGGTTCAGATGTATCTGGCAAGCATCTGCTTAATTAAAAAAAAAAAAAAAAATCACATGCACAGTCTTCAACTTTAAAGGTAGCAGGGTGCTAAAAAGTAAGACACTGAGGCTTTATTCCATTAATGTGGTTTCATCAGTCCTGATGAGGTCTAGGGATTAGAGAAATCTGTGTGGTTTCAGTACACCCAGGGAAACAGCTTTACCATGGCATTTCTGGAAAAGAAGTTTGATAGTTTTTATACTGATGTTTTGAAATGGACTTGCATACCTTCAGCTCCGTGTCCCCAAGCTGCAAGGACAGGCGTAAAGTCCAATGTAGTCATGTTCGTTACCTGAAGAAGGCTGAAGGCAGGAGAAAACTACTTATTTTGGAAATGATGTCTAGATTAAATCTACCTGCTTGTAAACTATTACCTTGCTTCTCTTCAGGGTCTGTATGACATGGAAGATGACGATGAAAGTGTCTCTCCCCTTACTAGCAAACAGATGAAAATCACCACCACAAACAGTTTCTTGCACAATGCGGTAAGGGATTATCTGAACAGTCCCCGCTGTGCTATGCTCACATTGGGTAGACACACAGGTTGTGGCTTTACAGGGCTTATGTTCTTTTGAAGTATGTAAACAATGCTTTCTCCTGAAATCTTTGCTTCCCACCCTTCCCTTTGTGCCAATGCTTCTAGTGTTATTTTTGGGACGCAGTCCTTTTAGGCTAACTGTGGTTTTGTAGGCCTTTTGCAGCCAGAATTTGTGCTTTCTCCCTTGCTGGCAGGTTGCTGGATGTTAGCTCTTGGACTTTCTTCTTGTTGAGGAGGTTCTTTGAAGCTATCTTGTTATTGTTTGAGCAAGCAAGGAAGGGAAGCTTTCTGCTGTTTCTAGAGACTGGACATCAAAGCAGGAAATCTCTTGCCATGCAAAATCTTAATTCACAGCTTGTTGGGCAGTACTCATGCTCTGGAGAAGATGGAATTTCAACACATACAAATGCAAGGTCCTGCTCTTGGGATGGGATAACCCTCTGCAACTTAAGCTGAGAACTGGCTGGCAAAAAGCAGCTTTGTAAGAAAGAGCCTGGGGGTCCTGCTGAGTGATATACCGAGTTAGCAGTGCATCCTTCCAGCAACGAAGGCCAATTGTAGATTGTATGTTAGTAAGATCATAGCCAGCAAATCAAGGAAGATAAGTATTCCCTTCTGTTTGGCATTTTGAGAATGCACCTGGAATTCTGTGCCTATTTTTGGGCTCTGTGATACAAGAAAGATCACTGACAGACTGGAACCAGTACAACAGGGTGGTCAGAGGGGTGCAGCGCATGTTATGTGAGGAGAGGGTGAGAGAGCAGTCAGTGTCTTTTAAAGGCTGAGAAGAGAAGGCTGTAGTGAGATCTGTCCACTCTCACTGCCTAATACGTGGTCATAGAAAAGGCAAAAACAGGTCCATTTCAGGAGTAAACAGGGCGAAGATGAACCAACAAATGTGTTGCAGCAAAAGAAATTCTAGTTGGATGGAAGGGGCAGGGGGTGGAAGTTGTGCAATTCTCAGGATATTGATCAGCATCTGGCACAGGGACCCACAGAGGTTGTGAAATCGCCATTCTCAGATATTCAGAGTTTAACTGGATAAGGCCCTGAGCCAACCTCGTACGTCTTTGAAGTTAACCCTGTTTCAGACATGGGGATTGGACATAGGTTAGCTCTAAATTATTCTGTGGTTCTGAAAAAGCAAATGCATGTCGTTTTACCATCACATAGGCAGTCTAGTGCAATGATTATCCCATGGGGTTTTTTTCTTATGTGGGGTATTCAGAATGGAGCTCCTGGCCATTTGTGATCCTTAAAAACAGCCTTATGTGTTTGTTGTTGTTGTTTGGTTTTTTTAGTAGTAAATGTGTTATCTCTTGTTCATGGCAGCTACCAAGCACAATTTTCAGTCTGACTTTTAAACTCAGGTAGTTCCAACTAGAAAGGTTACACTCCATGTCTTTCTGTGCCCTAGCTTTGTGTTTCTGAAGAAGTACTGCTGTTTGTACTAGGGCAGCTCAATCTTATTGTTAATGAGCAATCTTTGTGAACACTTTGTAAAGTACTTGAAAATCTTTGGATAAAAGGAGCTTTTCAAATTCAAATCACACTGGTGAAGTTCATTTAAGAAGAATATGAAACTAAAAAGTCCTCGTTAGTGAGGGAAGTGCTCTTTTGGGATAAAAGTATCTTTTTATGTTTATGCCCAGAAACCTTAGTTGATTTTTGTCTCAAAGCTGGAAGTCTCCAGCACTGTAGTGGTTTTGACACTAGGAAGGACATGCAGTTCTTAGTGCATGCTAGTAATACTCTTCTGTTGTTGGTGCTTGAAAAGAGGGATGACTTGTAGCCTGCAGCTCTTGAAGATACTTTTTTCTTTCTTGCTCTAGACTGGGCTGAGTGGCAATAAATTCTCTCTGTCCAAGACTGTTCCCCTGACTAAAGTGGTCCAGAACGATACATACACAGCTCCACCTGCACCTCCCTCTCCTATGCGGACAAAGGCCTTGACAAACATGTCCCGGACCTTAGTGACAAAGGAGGAGCCTCCAAAAGAACCGGCACCTGTTGAGGTGAGCTCAGGGAAGTGGCAGATGCTTTTTATAAAAAGTCTCTGAAACACCTGAAACTTGCTATTCATTGGTCATGTGAGCAGGTCGTTTCTGCCTGCCCTCCACCATTATTTCTGGGACTCCATGAAGCTTATTCTGATAACTGCAACTCATGTCCCAAAAATTTGAAATCTGTCTAAACATCCTTTTCTTCAGAGTTTATTGAGAGACTGGGAATTCTCAGCTAGTGCATCTTGCTTCTCTCACCTTTTCTCTCTAGCATGTGAGCACAAGGCCCACATGTTACAGGGAGGTGGCAGTTGTTGTTTGGACACTCCTTGGTGGCTTCCATGTCCCTAGGAATAGTGTTTTAACACTACTAGATATGTTGTCTTCTGTTTGCTCCTGTTAGCAAGGAGAATAACAGGATTCTTCCAAATACAGCTTTTTGCTGTACACACAGGACCTCTCAGGCAATTTGTAGACAACCTCCTGGAATTGCTTTGCCAAACTGCCTGATGTTGGGTACAGGTAACCCAACAGGTGTTCCCAGGCGTGTTGGGTTCAGCATGCCCTTGAGGGGCTGGAGCCATATTTTGGGGTTTGCTGGCTGGTGTAGAGCGCAGCAGAGACAGGTGCTTAAAAGTGTGGACATGACCAGAGAGTACTGTGTATGTATGTGGGTTAAGTTAGTGTTATACTTGGGAATGAAAGAGAAAAATTACTTCAGAGAAATTAGCATGGAAAAGGGGCTTCTTTTCACCATCAGATGAGCTGGGCTTTTGTAAGCATTGATACTTCCCATTATTAGCTGTAGCTCTCTCCTTTGTGTGTGTACGGACTTTCCCAGACATCCCTTTAGTGACTTTTTTCTTAATGCTTTCTCTGCTGTGCTATCTTGCCTGCTGCATTTCTGACCTTTTTTATGTGATGCATTTGTTTCTGTTGGCAGCTGGCGTTCAGTCCTTTGGAAGGCACAAAGATGACCGTAAACAATCTGCATCCTCGAGTCACAGAGGAAGACATTGTTGTGAGTGTTGCTTACTGCCAAACTGTGGATGAGTGACACTTCCTTCCCTTATCCTACCTCTTTTGATAAATCAGTTGATCTATGGTGAATGCAATGAAGAGGGGTATGACATGGGTTTGCTTTCCTAGCAAAAACTCTGAGGGTTCCTGGTTGTTTTGGTTTTTGTTTGCTTTTTTAAAAAAAAGCATATGCTTAAGAAGATGGGACAAAATCCCATTTCTAGAGTATACTGAGACACCTGACATCACTTAGAAGAGTTCATGCCGAGTAATGCTTGGTGTTCTCCTTGAACTTATGCCCCTATCCAAATTATCTAGGTGCTTCCATTCTCAGCAGGCTGAGAATGAGCCTGGTCTTCGTGTGTGACAAATGTATAGAGTACTGGCCTTGAACTTTGCTGCTTGTGCAACCTGTATTACTAATGCCAAGTACTCATACTATAGCAAACACAGTAAGACAAGTGTCAAGATTCTGCCATGTGTTTACTAAGCAGGATGGATGGTGCAATTAGGAAACTAAGCCTTTCTCACTCGGTGTCTTTGGTTGAAGTGGTACCTTTTAATGTGACCGTGGTCATGAAAAACTCTCTGCCCTCAGGAGCTATTCTGTGTGTGTGGTGCTCTGAAGCGAGCCCGGCTGGTGCACCCTGGAGTGGCTGAGGTAGTGTTTGTGAAGAAAGAAGATGCTATCACAGCATATAAGAAATACAACAACAGGTGCTTAGATGGTAAGTTTGAGGTGGGAGTTGCATTTAGGATAGATAAATCAGTGATGACTTTTCCACCTCAGCAGAGAGTTTAAAAGCATCTCGGATGCTCATAAGGTACCAAAAGAGAGGAAATGCCAGAAAATCAGTTCAAGAGCTAGACAACGTAATACGCTTCTATGTAACTAGCTGAATATATGCACAGTTTAAGTGAAATCGGGAGGGGGGGGGGGGGGGGGGGGGAACCAACATTTTCTTAGAAAGAGAATGCTCAAAGCTAGAGGCAGGGTCTGGTGAGTCCGCTGGTTTAACTTTGAGATTAAATTTCTTTTGTTTCTAATCCAGTGCCAAGAGCTAGAAAGTCCTTAGGAAGGCTTTACCTGCTGATGGAATAGCTGTTTGCAAAGTACAAGCATAACTAGTATTTGCAAAAGTCTCAAGGCGTAATCAGAAACATTTTGAATTGGACTTGTAAAACTATTAGTATCAGCTGATTTTTAATTTGGATCCACCTGCAGTGTTGTTATAGACTGAAATTAGCTGTTAATTTTTAGCTAGAAATAGATGATTTTTCTTTCTCTAGATGAGTGACATGTTACGAATGTCAGATGAGGAACAGACAGCTGAGAATGGGTGCTTCTCTTGTGTCTCTGCTGAGGGTTTTGTACCTATATGTAACTTCTTAATTAGTTCTTGATATTGTACTGAGTGTTTCAGTGGCTCTTCTGTTGCTGTGATTTTGCAACAAAAGATGTATCAGCTGTTCTTTCTCATGTTTCCCCAGCATGTGGAACTCTATTGCTTGCACTGTTCTGTGATATTTCTGGGGTCTTACCTTGCCACAATTCTGATAGAAGGACTTCTATTGTGCTTTTGTTTAGGTCAACCAATGAAATGCAATCTTCATATGAATGGGAATGTCATCACCTCAGACCAGCCTATCCTGCTGTAAGTGTCCTTTGGGTGGGGGGAAGAACCAAATACGTTTGCAGGTTCTGTTTTTGAGGAGAACCTGAGGGAAGGGAAACTGTTGGCAAATTGTTGTCCCATGAATATTTTCCTTCTCCGCCTCTCTGTGGCGCTCTGTGTTGAGCTGAGTGCAATATAGCTTGCTCCATTGTGGTCCCAGCCCTGAGGTTCAAAATGAGTCTGAGATGAGGAAGTTTTCTTGTGAGGAAAGCATATTTAAAACCTTTACCTCTAATATTGGTAAGGGGGCAACACCGATAACAGTAAATGCAGACATAGTGTTAAATTTTATTTCATAATGAGAGGTTAAATACTGTCTTTTTTTTTTTTTTTTTTTTTTTAAATCCTCTAGCCGATTGAGTGACACCCCTTCAGTGAAGAAGGAAGGGGAACCACGCCGGTCAAGTGCAAGCGCTGCCTCAAATCCCCCAGCTGAAGTGGACCCTGACACTATCTTGAAGGCACTCTTCAAATCCTCAGGGGTCTCTGCCTCTGTGCAGCCCACAGAATTCAAAATTAAACTCTGAGTAGGGGGAGCAAGCAGTGGACTGGAAAACTCAAATTTAAGTTGGGGAATGAGAAAAGTGCAGGAGTGCAGATGTTATTTGCATTTGCCTGCCTTGAAATTTTTTGTTTTTTATGATCGCTACCTTACTGTACAATAGTGTTTCCTCTTGTGTGTGTACTTTCTGTTTTCATAGTTGGAGTTTTCTTCCATGATTTTTTTCCAAAAGAATTAACCTCCCCCTTCTGCCACTAATGTATTACCAAGCATATACCATGTAACTCCCTCCTTTACTCCAAAGCCCCTAGTGGCCATTAAAAGTGCACATAGACTTCAAGGGAAGGAGTGGTGATCTCCTTCTCTTTTCTTCTGACTGACCTTTAACTAAAAGGTGCATCCCCTTGATTATTAACAGGTGAGAATACCACATTGTTTCTGAAATTGCTCTGCTGGGTACAAACTCAGGCGTGGCTCCATGCAGGAAGCACCATCTTGCATCTTTGACTTGTATGCATTTGGTGGCATACTACTTCACTCTGGCTGTTGGACATTTTTCTGCTCAGCAGCTGTGACAGAGAAGTGTGAAAAACTGAGCTTCCAGTGTGTATACCAGCCAATGGAAGGCATCACGCAAAAAGGACATAGGCACAAGTGCACCACCGATTGTGCTGTGGGAGGGATGCTTCAACTCTGGTAATGCAGAGAGGTAGGGGTGGGGGGGAAAGGCTCTGGCACTTGTGCAATGAATATATTAGCCATGTAGGGTCAGGCTCAGTTGCTCTCTTCTTTCTGGATTGAAAAATAAGAACCAGTCTTGTGCTCAGAGGTAGAGGAAATCCAAGTGTTTCACTCCCATCAGACTGTATTGCATCCTCCTGCTGATGCAGGGACGTTAATTTTTTTCTTACCTTCTAACTTACCCAGTCTATAAAAAGGAAGGAGCTGGGGCCTTTTTCAGATACCAATACCTAGGAAGCAGTCTTCTGTTGTGCCTGAGAACTCACTTCTTTTGAGAGAGGTCATTTGGGCAATGTTTGGCTGCTGTGCGGCCATTCTGCTTGCATGTGTGGATTTGGACGATGATTGCTGTGCTTTGTGGCTTCAGGGAGAGGTTTTGGAGAGGAGAGTAGTTAGCACTCTCTAAGGAACACAGAGGAGAGGAGTGTTAAGTCCCATGCAGAGCAGCAAGGATGTGCCTTGGGCCAGTGAGCATCTGCGACAAGCCACAAGCCACTAGGTGGCACTTCCAATACTTCCTATGTTCGTAAAGCGTTATTGCCATGAGTATTTGAAGTCCCAGTAGCTCCATTCGTTTGTATTTGTTCAGATTGTATTGTAAGAGAGAAAGCTAAGAGCCACTTCCAGACTCTGGTTGGGGTTTGAACTTGATCCTTCTAGCTAGGAGACTAACCTAATCCATACTGTTCAGCTCTGCTGAACTTTAATGAACTCTTTATAACCATTGTAGGTCCAGATTCCATTTCTTGGTCAACCCTGTGTTTCTTTTACTTTCTTGTTCTGTATTAACTCTTTGCTCTATCTAGCTCGTGCAGACCATTCCTCTATCTCACTGTATCCTTTTTAGCCATGAAAATAACTGAGGACTTGGCAGGACTTGTTTTCTGGAGTACTCTCTTTGGTTTGGAAGCCAACACCACCATTATTGGTGGGGTGCTTCATGTGAACAGCAGATGTTTGTAGGGGAGGAGACCCAAGACAGCTGTTGTTCTCCTTTTTTTAGATTGCCCATCAAACACCTGTGTTTTATTAAAAAAAAAAATATTGGGGGGAGGGGGAGGAAATATTAGGGGTTGGAGAAGATAATGTATTATCTGTTTCTGAATAAACGTTTGTTATACAGAGTGGATTCTAAGCCTTTGTAGATGCTGTGAAGCAACTAAAGATAGGTGCAGTTGTTCCAAACATCGAATCAAGCATGCTTTTAGAAGAATATAGAAACTTCAAAACTGATAATGTGATGAAGAGCAAGAGGAATATACGGATGAGGAGAGAATTGATGCTTTTAAGCCTTTTAATCATCAAAATTAGAAGCTGATTCTTGCTACTAAGTGGGAGCAATTTGTGTCCCCACCTAGTTTCAATTCATTTGTCAGGCAGTTATTGACAGCCTAGTAATTTGAAAAGTACTCTTAAAAAAAAAAAAAAAAAAAAAAACAAAAAAAAAAACAACACAGCTGTGAAATCAGGGTACCTGTTCTAGGTGAAGTAGGGTACTTATCAGCTAGATAGAAAGCTGTGGAAATGTGAACACACATGTATTGTGAGTACATATCTGGTCTCTTTTGAAAGAATGGGGAGATTCAAGCTTTTTTTTATTATTAATATATTCATGTCCACTCCAAAAGCCAAATAGCAAGATGCACTTTAACTCACTGTTAAATTGTGCATTGTGTTTAGGTTATCTGTGAGAAATTATGATTACATTAACATACTTCCTTGGAAGAACTGCTCTGTTCCCTAGCTCCGTGATCTATGCCAGTATATGTATATATATTTTTTTTTTTTTTAAATCTGTGAAGTCAATGATCGTCTAAACACCACTCCATGATTTGTCTTACAGCAATATCTTGCTCTTCCTGTTCTCAGTCAGCTCTCTAAAGTTATCTCAGTCTTCTCATACTTCAGTGTGCCTTCTTTCGTTGGGCACTGAAAGAAGACTAACCAGTTATTCCAAGTCCTTTTCAAGTATTTCACCTTGCAGCTCTCCGATTTCTCTTGGCTGTCCTGCAGTTGTCATGCTAATCTTGTTTGCATTCCACTGAGCTCACCTACCACCTCGCATCTGTGCACATTTGCCCTCATGCAGCATGGTTATATTTTTGTTCAGTTTTTTTTCTGGGTTGTTGGAGATTATAAATTTGCATATGAAACACTGATTGCTTGCACCAATTCAGTACTGCTGGCCGGGACAGGCGGTAGGTAATTTGTAATACTGTTTCTTTTTCTTTTGCTTTTTCAAAAACATGCTGACTTCTGAAGTGATGCCACAATTTGCAAGTTTGGTGTATTTTCATGGGTTTTGCATGTCCCATTTCTTCTGATAATGTTCATTAACTTGGATATTTGGTTGAGTCAACTCTCTGTATCATTTCTTACTTTCACTGACCTTTTTTCACCTTGTATGTACGTCTTGCTTCAGTATCTTTATTATTGGAGTGGTCCTGTCTTCCATTCAGTCATAAATGTAAGCTCCTATGTAAAGGACATCTTTTTCTTTCCCTGATTAACAAGAGTCTTTAAAAACAGTTGTTCTTAAGGCTGTGTTTGAATGTTTTCACGGATCTTTAAGATTACTACTTCTTTTATTTGCCTCTCTAGGATTGCGCACATTGTCTGTTTTACACTGTTCAGGTCTTCGTTTTCAGAGCTGTTACGCTAACTGATGGTGTGTCATAGGGTTTCTTACAGCGCATCCCGTAAGATGCTCCGGGTGGGGAAACCTTGTTAAACTCAACGCTCGGGCGGCGGCGGGTCCCGCAGCGCGGCCATTAGCAGCGCCGCGTCGGCGCGGGGGAACTACAACTCCCGGCGGCCCCCGCGCCCCACTGCTTCCTGCCGAGCTAAGATGGCGGCCGGCGAGGAGCGTGTGGTTGGCGCGGCGCCGGCGGGCTACACGGGTGAGGGGGGCCGGGGCAGCGGGGAAGGGCCGGGAGCGGGGCCGGGGCGGCAGCGGGATCTTTAACCGGTGCGTGGCTCGCAGCTCTGGCGGTGAAGTTCGGGGCGCGGCAGCGCTCGCCCCACTGCCTGTTGGTGAAGGAGCACCAGGTGCGGGAAGGGGCCGGCACCGCGCATCCGCCTCGCCGCACCCTCTTCGTCCTCAACGTTCCCCCGTACTGCAGCCCGGTAAGTGGGGCTGGCGCCGGGGGGGTGTCTCGCCGACGGGGGAGGCGCGCGGGGCTTGTCCTGGCGGCGGGGGGCGCTGGCGGCCGAGGGCATCGCCTGGGGAGCCCGGGGCCGTGGGCGAAGGAGCCCGGCGCGCCTGCGGGCCGCGGTAGGCAGAGGGGCTGGGGCCGTGCCGGAGGGCCTCCCGGTGCGCTCTGTGGTCCGTGCGTGAGAAGGTGGGGAGAGGAATCGCTCCTGCTTCTCTGTACCGCCTGTTCTCTCTCCTTCGCGTCAAGGACTCTCTCTCTAGGCTGTTCACCCGCTGCGGGCCTGTCCAGTCTGTGGAGATCTGTGACAAGCCAGGGCCGGGAGAGAAAAAAGAAAAACAGACGTCCAAATTCTTCAACCGCAAAACTGTAACGGTAAGCTTGCCGGGGGGCGGGGAATACTGATGCTTTAGTGGTCAGAATGGTAAAAGATCACAAGCACTGACGGGTGCTATTTGGAACATGAGATATGAGAAACCATTTGGGGGCATTGGGTGATGTGATTACTTATTTAAGTTTACATTATCTTTTTTTGCTATCCTGCCCCAACTTGTGGTTTGACTTTTATTTTATTTTATCTGTACTGCAGCTCCTTGCTGCGTCACTAGTTTCACTGATGTATCTGACTGGCCTAGGTGTCTCTTTCTTTTAGGGATTTCAAGTAGCATATGTGGTATTCAGGAAACCAGCTGGTGTCCAGGCAGTCAAGAGCCTGTCACGGGAAGGTCCCTTGCTGATATCAACAGAGAGTCACCCTGTGAAAACTGGCATTAGCAGTAAGTCAGCCCTAGCTGTCTTCCTGCTAGCTAGTGCTGGGAAAGAACTGTACTCATTCCTGGCTGAATCCTACTCTGCATGTCCCAGATTAATTCTCACCAGTTTATACTGAGATGGGAGACGTCCAGTGTTTCATTGTCCTGCTTTTATTATTTACGAGGTAGCAGTCTTGTTGTATGGGACGTCGTAGTCTGGTGCAGTGACCCTATGGGAGAATGGGGTCACTTGGTACAATGGAAGGGCAGTTTTTCCCTGACATCTTTTCAGTATCGCATAGATTCAAAGAAACTGGTTGTGTCTTGCCCTCAAAATGGAATCTAGACTCAATAATAGGCACTGGGTGTCTGTCAAGATGACAGCACTTCAGATGTGACCCTTGACAGTAATGCGGCCCTGAATGTTGTACCTCTTGGGCTTAAGGCTAGCGTGCTCCTGCTTGGGAAAGTTGCAAGCTCTTCCCATCGCTTACTGGCCGTGGTCTGGGCTGCAAGCTGGTTGAGCTGTGGCAGTGGGGACGCTGAACAAGAATGGGAACAGAGTGTGTCTTTCGCCCCAGCAGTTCTCTCTAGAGCTGCCCAAAGGCATCACACTAGGGCTTGCATCTAACAGAGGCTACTGCTGACTTCTGCCCTCTCTGTCTCAGAGTGGATTGCCAGCTATGCAGCCTCAGTCGTGGATCAGGAGGAGCTGAAGGCTGAGGTGGATGCCTACATGCAAGACTATGACAAAAAGATAGCAGAGGTGAGGTCAGGCTGGGGAGGGAACCCAGCTAAGCAGTTTGTTTGGGGAGAGGAAAGGAAGAGAGAAGATCTTTTGGTGCCCTGGCCTCAGTGGAAAGAGCAAAGGGAAACACACTGGTTGGCAGGGTTGTTTTACTCCCAGTTGCTGGTGGGCAGTCACGTCCTGGTTTGGTCCACAACACCTGACCCTTCCACCCAGGGCTTACAGTAGATATCCACAAATGAATCGGGTCCTGGCTGGTGTGCAGTGTTGTGACTGTGAGTTGCATGCCTGTGCCCTTGGTCCCATGCCTGTGTTCAAATCTTGTGCAGAAGCGGGAGCAGCTGTAGCTTTGTATGTGTTTAAGGGGGACTGCCTGCACTGAGCTGCCTTACCCTCCTGTCCTTACAGGAAGAAGCCAAAGCAGCCAAGCAGGAGGGTGTTCCAGATGAGGAGGGCTGGGTGAAGGTAACACGAAAGGGCCGGAAGCCTGGCCTGCCCCGGACAGAGGCTGCTAACCTGCGGATGCTGGAGAGGGAGAAACAGAAAAGGGCCCGCAAAGAGCTGCTCAACTTCTATGCCTGGCAGCATCGCGAGACCAAGAGAGAGCGTGAGTGTCCGAGTCTCCTCCTGTCCCTGCCTTTGTCTCTTGTCTCTCTCACTGTGGCCCAAAGAGGGTCCTTTTTAGTTCAGTAGAGGCTACGTCCAGCTGCAGGTGAACAGTTGGCTGGGTGGTTGTGCAAATGGCCTTGCCAGCTCTTGGGCACCCCTTGCCACCACCTGTCCTAGCAAGGGCTGCTGGAATATTTTGCAGAAGAGCGCACAGGTCGTGGCTTTCCAATAGATGTTTCTTCAGTCTGCACAAAGGCAGCAATTGAAAGGGAAAACTAGCTAGTTTCCTCCCCAAGAGGGAGCTGCAGCACTGCTGGAGATGAAGGGCCAGAGCCCCAGCTTGGCACTCAGCCCAGACAAAAGGACCAGCTCTGGGAAGTGTGTGTTTGCGGGTGTCAGGACTGAGCCCCTCCTGGTGTGTGGAAGCGAAACTCCTCAGGAGAGGGAGATCTGCTGCTCCCGTGTGACCTGTTCTCTTTCTCCTTCTGCCTCTTTCAGACATCGCCCAGTTGAGGAAGAAATTTGAGGAGGACAAGCAGAGAATCGCGCTGATGCGAGCCCAGCGGAAGTTTCGGCCGTACTAAGCTGTGCTGAGCTGTTCCTCAGATGCCTGTGCTGGAGAGGGTGGGAGAGATGCCTACGGATTCCATGTGCCAAAGGATTTCAAGGAATTGAGGCAGCTTCAGATTGTCCCTGCCCTTGGATCTGAAATGGGACATCCCAGCAACTGCCACTGGAGGGGGAGTTTCCTTCATTTGCACTGGTATCCTCCTGCTTTCCTGGCCATCGTTTGGCCCCGGGGCACCACTTCCCAGGGTGCTCAGGTCAAGGGACTCAGGCACTTCCTGTGACAATCTGTATTTCCCTGCCACCCAAGGCCCTCCTAAAGCTTGGTGAGAGCTGGGATTGATCTAGCACAGCCTCTGCAGGCGCAGGGAATGGCTGAAGAACTGTAAATAAACTGCTGCTATGTTCTCAAAACACAGGAACGCCTCTCTCTCCCTCTTGGTCTGCTGTGGGGGACAGCTTCTTGTGTGCTGGGGTGGCAATAAAAGTCATGGCTTGTATGCTGGTGCTCCTTTGTATGTTTTATCTGGGGGTAACTAAGAAGAGGAGGGAAGTGACTTTGGGAAAAGCCCAACTGGGAAGTTCCCTGACCTCTTGTCACAAGGAAAGATCAGTGGTTTTGTACAGAGCCCTACCCCTTCCCTCAATGTTTCCCTTCCAGGCAGCTCCCTGTCAGCCAGGTGTTGAGGTGCCCAGTCTTCCAGCTGTACGTGGACTTCTACAGCCATGTCCAGCCTGTGCTATGGGAACTTCAACTGATGTTCAGCACCGTCACTACAAAAAGGTGAGATGGCAGCCTGGCTTTGGAGGGAGAAACCAGACTCTCCAAGGCCTGTTTCCACTTAACCGTTCACCAGTCCACAGGAGGCAGGTAAGGATGGCGACAGGCACATCCAGCTGCAGGGCAATGCTTCTGTACTGCCCACGTAACACTTGTGCAGCTTTGGCCTTAATGATTGTTCACCCCAGCGCACTCTCATCAGAAAGAGGCTGTAACCCACCCATCCCCAGGCTTTTACACATTCGTTTTACTGCCTGCAGCCTCGATATCAGCATAACCATGAATGTAAGGTGGAAATGCTGGTAAATTCCACAGAGCTGAGTTAAAACGGATTTACCCTCTCCTAGAAAACCCACTGCAAATACAGTTTCTGTTGCATGGGGAGACTGCCAGGCCTGCTTGCTTCAGTAGCTTTTTACATCAATTTAACTAGGAGGCAGATGGATCCTTAATATGCCCTATCTAAAGCAGACAGCATGTAAAAATCACTGCCTTCCAAGATCGGTGTTTTAGCTGCTTAGGTGAGCATCCCAAAAGAAAAGAGGTTCACTCTCCTATAGAGTCAAGAAGACAGAGGTAACATTGGGAGATTAGTCTTTATTTACAAGGACAGAAATCATCTCTGCCAACTTCTCCATTATTAGCAGTTCTGCCAGCTGCTTCAGCTAGAGAATTAGTGACTCATTCCCTAGGAGTTCCATTAAAATGGCCTTCTGTGCCCAGGTGAGCTCTTTAAGCTGATTTTTAAAAAAAGCAACAGCTCTCACAGTAGAACAGAGACACTGAGGCCCTCAGCTCAGGCACCCATGGAAGTAAGCAGAGAAGCAGAACACTTTCCTGGTTTTTCAGTAGGTCTAATCCTGGGAGGAGACTGGTCGCACCATCCTCAGGGAAGAGGCAAGATGAGCCACCTGTCTCTTGGAATGCTACAGCTGGTGCTGCTGCTCCCACAGAGGATGCCTCTGCCTGTATTCTTGCTCCATTTCAGGGTGTGAGTTAGGAGCAAGCAAGCAAAGGCCACTCTGGGCCTCTATCCTTCTACTCACAGAGCTGGAAGTGGAGGAAAGATTCCTTTTCCCTTTGACAACTGAGATGCTTTGCTTAGCAATCCTCCAGGGAACCCTGGCAGACCTGCTTCCACCCTGCAGCGAGCTAAGCTTAGGAAAGAGCATCATGAAACTGATCTTGGATGCGAGGTAGGAATGGTGACAATTCCTCCAGAGCCTGTTTTTTAGCTCCCTGTTCTCCTGGACTGAGGGCTTCCTAGAGCCTCGCTCTGGTGTTCTGTGCAGTCAGGAAGTTGCCGATGATCCCAGACACCACCTCGGGCTCGTTCAGGTGCACAAAATGACTCCCAGGCACCTCTACTAGCTGGATGTGCTGGAGGGAAAGGACACAAGATGTGGACCAGGAAAGTGTTCCCTCAGGCAAGCTGTGCTTACTGTGTGGCACTCGTGGGGCAGGACAAGGGAAGAGCTGGGTCCAGAGGGCAGTATTAACTTGGGACTTTGGCAGCAGGGGCAAAGTTGGCTTCCCCCTGTATGAGGGCTGTGCTGTTCAGGACAAATCACCTACTGGGGGGTGTCCACCAAGCTGCTGCTCTCGGGTTGGCAGCGCACAGAGTAGAGATGCGAGGATGGATTTTGCTCTCACCTGTTTGAGGGTAGACTCAAATGCCTCCCACAGGGCTTTCACAACGTGATTTGTGCTGTCTAGGTTGTGTGGTACCAAGAGTCCATCTTGTGCTCTGAAAAACAACAGCAAGGCTCAGTACAGCCATAGTGTGCCTCCATTTGTCTTTGCTGCTGTCCTGGGCAGAAGCAGTGTCCCCAAGACAGTGGAATGATGTAGTCAACTGCTCTTTCCAGGCTGCTTGTAAACAGCAGGGTTACAGGGTCATACATTGTAGTCAGAGGAGCACCACACAGCTTGGCTAAGCAGCTATTTTCTATCAAACTATCTGTTTAAAACCTTGGGAGATTGCCTAGTAGTATCAGAGTGGAGACTAGTTAAATATTGTCCCCTGCAGGGCTGTCTCATTAACTGCTCTGAGTACATCATTCCCTGCCCCCACCCTGTCTTCTGCTCTTAACTTTTTCCATCCATACAGCTTTTACATCTCCCCTCTGTCCCTCCACCACCACCCCCACCGCCAATGCTGCTGCCTTTAAACAGGGTGTGCCCTGCTTGGAGAGCGAGGTACCAGGGCAGTCCTCCTTGGAGAAGCCAGCATTAGACCTCCTGCAGAGCCAAGCTCATGCTGTATTGTACCATGCTGCAGGTGATGGGACAAGGTGACATCCCAGGCTCAAACGCACATACTCTGTATGGCCTAGAGGAATTGTCCTCATCCTGATGGTGCATTTCTGGACAAGCAGGAAAATGCTTAAGCTCTTACGATTTCAACAGACCACAGAATCCAAAACTGCACCTCATTTCTCAACTTCTAGCATTTCCTCTTATTCCCTAGAGTCTTTTAACAGCACCACAGAGGCCAAGGTAGCCAGAGCCCTGCACATTTTCTCCTTTAAGGAGATGGGGAAAAATGCAGAGGACTGACAGAACCAGCTACCCACCCAGACAGCTTAACAGCTTGTGGGGCTCTGCACAAGCCACTGGCTACCTCCCCACAGCTCCTCCCTGCCCGAGGCACCCAGGGGAGAGCTTGCAGCAGCCAGGGGGCTCCAGGACCAGCTGGAGGCTGCTGTGGTTTCACCTCATTGCTCAGGCAAGAGGTTCCAGGGTCTGGAGAAGGGGGGCAGGCTGGGTTGCTGTGACTGGTGGAAGAGCCAGGCCAGGAGGAAAGCAAGGAGCAGGGCTGCTGCGGAGGGTCACGTGTTTGCCAGGATGGCCCCTTGCTGTAGGGCCAAGGGACGGAAAGTTGTGGGACAGGAGCGTGAAGGAGGAGCATGGGCAGGACTGGCATTTCCTCAGTCAGCCTTGCACCAGGGAGGCCCAGCCTGAAAGCAGAGCGCCAGGCTGTGAGGATGATGTTCCAGCTGCTCTCTGCCTGCTCCAGGAGCCTGCCCAGCCCAGGGCAGTGGTGGGGAACTGGGAAATGCTTCTCAGATGTGAGGCTGTACTGTAGTGCCAACTGGCCCAAAGGTCTGAATGGCCACTACAGCGGAGGGGGTAGCAGAGGACTCCTTTCTAACCTTCATTCCCTCCAACCAGGGCTGCAGGGAGGCAGCGGGGGTTGGTTTGGCTTGTGCCTCACTCACATAATGATGAGAACACGGTCCTGGATCTTCTGCAGGAGCTTCACGCACTGTTCTACTGTGAAGGATTCTCGACTCTGCTGCAGGTGCAAAGACAGGGAGAGTGGCAAAAGTCAGGGCCAGCAGCTGGGGGCAAGGGGTGTCCCCAACCCTTGCCACACTAGCAGCTCTGAAGGCAGAAGTGGCTGCAGCCCCAAAGCTGCCGTGCTGGGACATGACAGGCGGCCAGGCTGTGCACAAGAGTAGTTGGCTCTGCAAAGGCTCCTTCTGTCCAGCTGTGTTTCAGGGCTGCCAACAATGCTGCCTGCTGGGATGCAGCACATATGGGAATGATCTCATAGCAGAGAAAAGCTTTAAAAATCCTTTTACTGAAAAGGAGACAGTACACTACTCTCGCTTTCATACCCTGGTAGTAGCACAGGTAGAGGAGGCCCTACTTGCTCAAAAGTGGCACAAAGCTATCAAAGTATCAAACATAAGGACTTTGCTTCACTCTCTCTCCCCTTCTTATATGGGTGACCTGACAAAGAAGCTGACCGAAAGCATCCATCCATCTGCTGTCTAAAGAGTTATAATGGCAGGAAAATGTGGCCAGGAGGCCCTGGGGCAGAGGAACTGCTAAAAAAATCAGTAACATTTTCCAGTGACTCTGTAAGCTGAGTCACTTAATGATTGAGTGCAGGCTCTTTTAACAGCAGCATTTAAAAGAGATGTGGGAATTAGGGAAGCAGAATGTGAATGGCTGGGTGGAGGCAGGGCCTGGGCTCAGTGAGTGGACCTCCACTACCTCTGAGTTTTCTGTAAACACAGGGCTCAGAAGCAGCAGGGGGCACATCAGAAGAGCAATGCTCACCATATGGACTCTCATGTCTCTGTTATACACCAGCCCTAGAATAAAAAAAACACAAGAGAAGGTTTTTGTGTCTCACAGGAGCAGGAGTTCCTCCGTTTCTCCTCACTTTTGGGGTATGCCCAATACTTTTTGAGACAGGAGGAACAGGATTGATTCAGATCTCTCCTTTTTTTTATTTCTTTTCTTTAGCTGTCCTAGGACTTGACCACCAACCCCAGTTGCTGGCAATGGAGAGCTCTGCCTCCAGACTTAATTGATCCCATTCAGGCTGTGTAAACTTGTAGCTAGGGCACCCTGTACCCTGCAGAAGACAATGGCTGTTGGCACTGCTCCCTTCCCACACCCAGTGTTGGCCCAGCACTCTGATGGGCCCTGTCTCCACGCAGCCCCTTACCAGCGGGTGTCTCAGTTGCTCCTCGCTGCAGTAGGATTGCCCCACCCTCTGCTGTCAGATGTCTGTTTGCTTCTAAGAGCCTGGGGAAGACATAGCAGAGAGACTGCTGCTGGAAATGGGAGGAAGCGAAGGAAAAATGGCATGACAAGGTGACAGAGAGCTCTTGGGCTGCTTCAGAAAAGAGCAGGAAGAAGCAGAAGCTTCTGGCAGCAGAAGCAAAAGGTCTTGATGAGATTCCAGAGGAGGACTTGAAAAGGGAAGTGCAGGGACAGTCTCCCTTTCTCATTCATGCAGCCATAACTCTGTCCAAGGTGAGGGCAGGCAGCAAATGAAGAGGACAGATGGGAACCCACCTCTGCAATGCTGCTTCGGGGCTCCGTGCTTTGGGAGTTTGCTGCTTCGCCTCTAGACTCAGTAATCTGTCAATCACCATCCGTTTTGATTTCAGCCACGCCTCAGTGTCCTGAAACATAGAGGTAGGGAACAGGAGTAACCCCTCTCTTCTGAATCGTTTTACCCCTTATCAGAGGGTAGAAGAGGGCATTTCACCCTTCAACATCCCTCAGAACTGGTACCAGTTATGGAAATCATATTAAAAATGTCCATTTCTAGGGAAAAGGGAACAGCAATAGTTAAAAGGCAAGGTAGGAACAGAAAGCCAAGCACTGCTGTAAATAACTTAATAACTTTTTACCCTTGTGATCTTTTCTACCCCTTTCAACCTTACTTTTGAGTTGAGGACAACTGTCCAAAAGAACAAGGGAAATCTGGTATTTTGTCTTCCTGACCCTGGGCTTCTGTCCCATTTTTGCCAATCAAAGCCCTAGCATCTGGTAGTGATGATGGTAGGTTGGGAATGTAGCTTTATGTCCTGCCAGGAATAGAAAAAGAAATCCACCAGGCTTGCGCCCAGATCACCCAACAAGCTGTTGGCAAAAAGACAGCCTTAGCTGGCAGTTGCTTGGACAGAGGTTCCAGTTCCCTTTGTACAAGGGCATGGCACAGACAAGTGAATTTTGGTGCTAAGGGACTGCAGAATGTGGATCGCTAATAAGTGTCCCCCAAGGGCCACCCTAAGCGGGGACCTCAGTCCATGCAACAAGTAGCAGATCTGTGCCTGCCAAAAGGAAGAGCCCTGAGACTTGTGTGACCTGCCAGGAACTGGTCACATCAGCGCCTTCTCTGAACAAATGACGAAAAGAAAAAAAAAAAAAATCTATTTTTTTATTTAAAAAAGGGAGGGGAAGGACATGTAAAATCTAACCTCTGGACCTAGCAGAAAGCCAAGATTTTCCAGTAGGATCAGCTTGTCCACCATCTCAGGATAAAGGAAACAGAACTGAGGAGAGATGAAACAATATGAGAAAAAGAGAAAAGCTGAGCATTGAGTTATGTCTTTGTCCTGCTACACTGGATAAGGGGTCAAGGAAGGGCCTCTCCTCCCCTTAGATCCAAGTCCCACACAGTCTGTCCCTTCATTCCTTGTTCCAGCTGCAGAAATCACAAACCCCGTGAAGAAAGGATGCTTTACTCACCATTCCTGCCACACACCCACCTGCAAAGGAGAGAAGGGTGCTCAGTTATGCACAGGACACCCCCTGGTAACAGAAACTCTCGTTTCTCACAGCAGGAGCTACCTTAGAAGCAGAAATGCACATTGTACCAAGGGACAAAGCCCCAGCTACAGAGTAGAGCTCTCCCAGCAGGCAGGATGCGGGCAGAGAGCAAGGCTATTGGCCAGCTGGACTCCACGTCCTGTGCCATCCCAATCTCCCTCTCAGGAAGCAAAGGCCAAGGAGGAGGTACTAGTTAAAAAGCTATGGTGTGCATGTCCTGTAAGCTGTGGCCAGAGCAGCCCTGGGGAGCAAAACCCAAATCGTGGCAAATCCCAATCATGTCCCAAGCACAACGAGATAGAGCCTGGAGTCCAGTTCCCCTCAGCAAGCTCCGTGACCCACCAAGAAGGGCCCTGCTGTCCCCAGGCTTTGTGGCCTTGTGGGGACCAGGCAGGAAGGCCTGCTGCAAATTCTCCTGCTGCAGACTACCCTTCTTTGTCCATCACTGTTCCCTTCTGGTGGTGGGGGAAAGGCCCACAGCAAAAGTTACCACTGTTTGTACTACAGGGTCTTGAAAGCAGAGGCATTTCAAACAACGGCACAGATATTTCAATCACTCAAGCAGCATGTCTTGTAAGTTAATTATCTACTCCTGTTTCCATGAATCTCACAGCTTACAAGGACAAGAGCCACTTACCCATACTGTGACCCATCAGGGTGAACCGTCTCCACTGCAAGGCTAAGTGGCAACAGACAAAAACACAGTGCTGCATTAGAAACCAGAGCAGTGGCATCTTGCTGCTTCTCCACTAACATGGGCCCCTTCTCCCAGGAGGGCTTTTGCACTGCTTAATTTGCTTTCTAACCCAGAAATGAGGTGGCTAAGTAGGCCAGTTTTAAAGAAAAAGAGCATCCACTACCTCATTTCCTTGGTAGTTAAGTCACGCACCTCTCAAGCTCTCTCTGTGTGGCAAACTACAGCAAATTCCCATTCATTGCCACACACAAGACTGGCAAGAAGCAAAGGAGCCTAACTGGGCAGCATCTGCTGGAAGAGAGACCTTGACAGAGCATCCTGCTGCAGGGCATCCCGCAAGAGCTGTGAGGACACAGAGCTGCCTTGAGGAAAGTATGATTATTCCAAGTGAAAGCTCTCTGCACCTTTTAGCACATCAGGCTCTTCAGTTCATTTTTATGGCACTCCAAGAGGCTTATGGGAAAATACTGCTTCATCAGTGCTGCCCATCTGAAATATACCTCACTGAAAGATGTGTCTTACCTTCTGGCACGTCAAAGAGCTTCTAGAGGCTCTTTGTACACTGAATGAGGGATGCAAAACTGCACATGCCACACCCTCACGCAAGATCAGCATACAGATGGGCAGTTACATCAGGATTTATTAGGAGCCCAAGACACCTTGGCTTTCAGATTTCTTTGTATGATACTAAAACAAGCAGCAAGCTGCCAACTTACACCTAACACTGGTTAGAGATTGCTGACTGCTTACAAAAAGTCAGTCTGGCAAAAGTATTTAGTTGCATCCACCACTTTGCCACTACTGCTTTTTAGTATAGAAACACTTGCTTCCCAGGGCTTACTGTTTCTTCCCCTCACAAAATAGTGAGAAAGAGGGATGCTTATTCCATCTGTGGTCACAAAGCAGCAGCTAACATCAGGCAGGGGAGAAGCAGAGGGAGCTAACCCCTCGCCTGGCAGTAAATGCTGCCTGCTTGTTCTAAGGAACAGGAGCAATACAGCACCCCCTGCACAAACATCCCCTCAATGGTCCCTTCAACTACCCACCTGCTGCCACCCGGCGCACATCGCTCACGTAATCCAGAAAATGGTAGGGGGAGCCTGCAGGTCGGTGGGATGACAAGCCATGGCCAGAAAAATCCATTGCCACATAATAGCGATCTGAAAGGGAGAGAGTATCAGATGTGCAGCCCTGCAACACAACAAGAACCATCCTGATGAGCCAGACATACCTCTGGGGAGCAGTGGAATGAGCTTGTCAAAGGTGTTGGCATTGTCCAGCCAGCCATGCAAGCACAGCACAGGGTATCCCTCCGAGGGTCCCCAGGCCTTGGCTGCCACATGGCCCCAGGGCACAGGGAACTTCAACTCTGAGAACATGCCCAAAATAGAGTGCTCGCGAGTGATGTCCCTGGAGAGCCACGTGCTCGGAGTAGGTCCCAGGGACCTTATTAATGGCCCAGAGCTCTGAAAAGAGTAATACAAGTCTTTAGTAACTCACCAGCCTCCTGTGGTCTTAATTAGCAGCATGCTGATTTATAGCTCCCCATTCAACATCCTAAGCTGCCATCCCTGCCTGCCTGTTTGGGGAATCCTCCTCCCAGCACGTACTAGCGATGCTCCTAGGAAGAAACAATCTTTCCCTGTGCAGGAGCAGAAAGCCTCCTCTCTGTGTCTCTGCAGCAGCTGCAACCCAACGAGAAGGCACAGGATATCTGGCAAGAGGGAACCACACAGAATTCCCCCAGCTAGCTGCAGTCAGCCTGGCACCTGTCCTGGACCAAAAAGACAATTTCGGGAATAAGGATGCTGCCTCCAGTACTAGACTGTTACCACCTTCTCCTCTTTTACCTTGGTGCTTCTCCTCTTTCACACCACCAGTCGGCACCTTTTAGAGAGCAGCTCGCTATGTGCCACACAGGTCACTGCTGCCACACACACACACACACACACACACACACACACACAGCCCCTCAGAGACAGGGACCCTGCACGGGATATGGGTCCACTCCCCACCAGGCACCTGCTCCACCTCAAACCTGTCTCATCACTGCCGATCTGCCTGGCAGTCACTGAGCTACATCTGACCCTTACTCAACCCCAGGCTCCTGAGTGAACCGCCCAGTAATACCAAGCCTCTGGGGATCTTCCAGGAGTGGACTGAATATCTCTCCTTTACCCCCAAGCCCTTCTAACCCCTGGGCCCCCTCATCATGACTATCCCCATCCCCAAGTCTCTCATGTCATATCCCCTTGCCAGTGGCTTGTCTCAGGTCTCTGCTCCCTTAAACAGCCCCCTGACAGCCTACAGCAACTAAATCACTCTACAGCAAGTCCCTGCTGAGCCCATACCTCTGTAAGGTGTGAGGACAGAGGGGGGTAGGCTGAGAGGTGAGGCTGCTGTCAAGGCCCTGAGAGCACTCACAGGCCCTAAGGGTCCCCATCAGCCACACCTGAGCCTCCCCTACATCTTTTCCTCCTCCCCATGAGCCTATTTAAGCTCAGCCCAGGACCAGCCCCAGCAATGCTGCAGGAGTGCTAGTATTCAGCAGTAATGCGCTACCCCCAGGACCCATGGCCTTGCCTGCTGATCACTGGGCTGTCTCTGACCCCAGCTGCCCTCGCCAGGCCTGATCCTGACAACCGTGGCCTGATCCCTGGTGTGACCACAGACCTGCCCCTTCCTCGCAGACCTGCCTGACGATCTGGGCTCCTGGCAAAGCCTGACTGCCCAGCCTGGGCCCAGCAGGGCTCCAGCTCTGGGGTGCCCCCCCGGCTCCGGGGTGGGGGTCTCTCCAGGCGGGCAGGAAGGGCCGCTACACCCGGGCCTTCGCCTCAGGGCGCCCTGGGGCAGCTGGTCGTGGCCCCGGGAAAGGGCTGCCCGGGGACCGACCCCTGGCCGGCGCCGGGAGCGGCCCCCGGAGCGTCGCGGCTGCTGGTGGCCGCCCCGGCCCCGCTCCCCGCGCCGCCCGCACGCTGCGCCCCGGCCCCCTCCTACCGCTCTGTCTGCCCGGGACGGCGGAGCAAGGCCGCTGCTGGAGGACGCAGCCCGGCGGCGGGGCGGGGCGGGGCGGGGCGGCCCGTCTGCACCGCCCTGTTCCCCACCTCCCCGGGGCGCCCCGGGCCTCCGCTTTCTGCCGCTCCGCCGGCGCGGGGCCGCCACGGCCCGAAAGAGGCGGCGGGGGGGAGGTGCCGCCATCTTTGTCCTCCCTCATCGCCTCACGGGCCGCCCTGGCAAACGGGGTGGTGGGCGGGTGGGGGCACAACAGCGCGGCCTCCCCTACCTGGGGAGCATTTCCCGGTTCCCCACCACTCCCGACCCTTGGCCCTACAGCAAGGGGCCATCCTGGCAAACACGTGACCCTCTGCAGCAGCCCTCCTCCTCGCTTTCCTCCTGCCTCAGCTCTTCCCCAGTCACAGCAACCCAGCCTGCCCCCTTCTCCAGACCCTGAAACCTCTTGCGTGAGCAAATAGGTGAAACCACGGCAGCCTCCACCTCCTCCAGCTGGTCCTGGAGCCCCCTGGCTCCTGCAAGCTCTCCCCTGGGTGCCCAGGGCAGGGAGGAGCTGTGGGAGGCAGCCGGTGCCTTGTGCGGAGCCTGTGCTTGGATGGGGCTCAGTAAGAATAACGAGGAGTCAACGATGTCCGAGGGGTCTGAAGCTGCCATCAGACTGCTGGGCATGATAGCGACCTGTGAGGAGTCACAATCATGGAGGTATGGCTGCAGCCTCGACTACCTCCAGAAGACACATTCCTGACAATGGAAACTGCCTGTAGTGCAGCTACATGGTGTGAGATGTTTTAACTGTGACCCAGGAGCATTGTATCCACATCAAACGGGCTCAGTGCTTGACACCAATGCTGAACTTCTGTCGCTCTCTGATAGAGAAACTCTTCTGAACTCAACGCTTGCTGGAATCACATTGCTCCAGGGACGAGAGTCCCTCTCCCATACTGTGACGCATCACAGTAAACTGACTCTACTGCAGAGCCAAGCTGCAGCAGGTAAACAGCAGACAGCACTGCCTTAGCCGCTCCACTCCTCTTCTGCAAAACCAGACCCCTCTCAGCTAGAGAGGTTTCTATAGTTTTCCTCATTAGTTGCCCAGAAAGGGGGTGGCTGCATAGACCGGGCTTCAAGAAAGGCAATACTTGAGTATGGGTGGGGATACTGCTTGCTGGTGCTTTGCTTTCCCTCCAGCAGTCAGAGTCTACCAGGCCTAACGCAGACCACAACCATTCCCCTTCAGTCAAGGACTCTGCAATCAAACAAAACAAAGTCAAACCATGCTGTAAGCAGTGGGATGCCTTGCTGGAACAGTTGGGGAGAGCAAAATTAATGTCTGTTCTTAGGGAGTCATTTTTATATTGGTAATTGAAAACTCTCTGCTCAGTTCAGCACATCAGTCTCCTAAATTACGCAATATGTTTTCAGAACAGCCTGCAAAGCTTGAAAGAAACCAGCGTAGAAGCTTACAGCCCTGTTTCTCCTGCCTAGCTCAAACTCATCCTGGCAAAATAGGGTCTGCACCACAGCAGTTGAAAGGTAACCTTGGGGACGCATCACTGAGAAGAAATAGAGGTATGCAGCTCACAGCCTCACTGAGAAGAAATAGAGCTATGCAGCTCACAGCCTCCCCTCCAGGTGAGCCACTAGAAAGGAAATAAGAACATGAATTCTTATAGGTTTGGAAAGTCCAGTGCATTGCTTTTTCTTAGGCCTCCATGGAGGAGGAGCAGGAACGCAGGCCACAAGTGTTGGGGAGCCACAGGGAGGGAGAGATGCCACAGTACCATCTACAGCTTCATTCCTACAACTGTCAGAGGTGGGTGTCTGATTACAAAAGCTGAAAAGCAAGAGACAACTTGGCAGAACACATTTGTAAAATGCACTCAATAATCAATCACTGCTGCTGCTGCTGTAACGGAGGGCAGGGCCTTCCTGTGACTTGCTGGGATTTCTTCATGACAAGCCACCAGAAAGCAGTGTAATTGTTAGGCAGCGGCTGCTAGGCTTGTGGTTCTTCTATCAATGGCATGGCTCTTGAGGAAGAGGACCCTGTGTCAGGAGCCGGAGTGATGCGGATCCTTTGCACAAACTTCTGTGATTGGTGGGACAACAGGCCATGGCCAGGAAAATCCATTGCCACTTAACTGTGATCTGAAAAGGAGAGAGAATCAGGCATGCAGACCTGAAGCATGACACAGAGCCCATCCTCGTGAGCCTTTCCCACTTCTGGGGAACAGTGGAATGAACCCATCGAAGGTGGCAGCATTGTCCAGCCAGCCATGCAAGCACAGCACAGGGTATCACCTTCACGGTCCCCAGGCCTTGGCTGCCACATGTGCCCAGGGCACAGGGAACTTCACCTCCAAGAACTCGTACCCACAAGCAACATCCTCTGAGTGCTACACACTGAGAGCTGGTCCCAGGGAGCTTGTTAACAGCCAAGAGCTCTGGATAGAGCTCATAGGTAGGTGGTAGTTACCAAAGTTGTTTATCTGGCAGCTCTGACCTCTCTACCTAATACCAGGTTTTGGGCACAAGCCTTGTTTGGGATAACCCTGGGATCCTGGTGTAAATGCTCGCCCTGGTGGTATGCGCATCACCACTCACAGGTCTTGGACCCTCTCCCCCACCACCTCGGGCCCTCTCCCCCACTCCAGCAGCCAGTAGGATCTGGGGTCTCTTTGCTTTGAGTCACAGAGATGACCTCTGGTTCTTAGGTGAGAGTGATGTGTTCTCTAGTGAATTTGGACTCCCGTGACCTGCATCCCTAGTCACTTCTGGTAGGAGGCTCCATCAGCAGGCACCTCACGGGAAAGGAAAAATTCCTTGCAGAAATCATCAGCGATAGCTGATGTGGGATAGAGCTCCAAGTGGAGAAGGTTGCACTGGGATACAGCCCTGGACCCCCCCTCAGCAGCAGGACTGTCATCCCATTAGCCAAAGCCAGATTTTTGAGATCTCCAGGTCCCTCATGTCCTCTCTAGCAATGCTACTTACCCCTCTGAAAGAGCAGCCCAGCATCTTACAAGACTGCATATCTCCTCCCGCACTGCCTGGCAAACCACCCCGCAGGAGGAGGGTGCTATGCAGGATGCATGGCAAAATTTGGATGGCTCACAGAATTAATTTTGCTGCATCTACTTCTAAGAAGTGCCGCAGGCTACTGCAGTGGAATTGCTGCCTGTGGGAGACCAAATTAGACTCCACCTGGAAAGATGCTGGGGTGTTGGCTGGGCTGCAGTGGGCTGGTGGTAAGAAAGGCTGGTTTTGCATAAAGCACTTGGAGTTAGAGATATCCCATGTGCTTAGCAAAGGATAATTTAACCTCTGCGTCCTTGCAAAGGAGGAGGAGACCTGCAAGGGTGAACACTGGGACATAGAAAGCTGTTATGCTCCACTGACTTGGAACAGCATTGATCAGTTTGTGCTAGCTGCAGATCTGGTAAAGAAACTTTAAGTACAGCAGATTGATTGCTGCCAAGGGACAAATTCCCAGTAGCTGGTTGGTTTCAAGCACTGAAGTACTGACATATTGATCTATTTATGGTGATTTATTAGTAATAGCCCTGTACCCCAAACTCTCTTATGCAGTTATACAAGTAAAAAAGCATGCTATTGCTAGCTTCACTGATTTCTTTCAGAGGATATATAGAGGATATTCCTCTATATAAAGCCCACATTGAAAGCATATGCTGCAAACTATAGTGGACAGGAAAATAAAAGTGATCACAGGGCAGCATGTATCACGTAACCAGCTCCAGCACGCTGTCTCCCAGGCTTTGGGTTTGCGGGCGGCAGGCAGGTCTGGGGTACCATTGGGGCCTGCAGACCAGTTCTTCCTCTGCGACAAGGACCAGCTCCTTCCTTGCTCCAGCAGCCCAGAGCAGGGGAAGGATCCCTGCAAGGAGAGGGGGGAAATCTGGTGAGTGCAGAGCTGTTGGTGTTGGGTGCGGGCACTGCTTGGGCAGCCCACAGTGGGGTCAGCGGAAGCAGAGAGTCACTTAATGACCACAGGGAAGCCCCCACCTCTCCAGTGCTTGGATCCCTAATGGGTCTTCTGCCCTTTGTCACACAAACTGCTTGATGTCCCCCTGCCTGAGGAAAGCTGCCCTCTCATCCCTGCCCTCTGCACAAAGCTGCGGAGGTGATGAGCTTATCCCCTGGTTTGACCTGCTGTGGAAGGAGAACGGGACTTACAAAAAGGAAGGGGCTCAATGAGGGGCTGAACCACAGATCTGCACCCTGCAGACATTTCCCGGTGGACATGTCCCTCCCTTGAGTCCCATCCACAAACTTTGCTTGCCTTGGAGATGGTCCCAGGGAGTCACAAGGGTTTAAATGAGCTGCCCACGTGGGAAGAGTTGACGTAGGATATGAACATCCTGCCATCCCGAGGCTCTGCTCAACAGCAGCAGACCCATCCAGGTACCTCGTGTGGTATACTTTTCCTTTGGTGTTCCCTAATTTCATGTTGAATTTCACTGATGGGAATGAGTTACTGATGTCTGAAATAGCAGCTGATGTATTAAGCTCCAAAAATGCTGTGATGGCTTAAGCTGTTTTCTCTCCCCTTGCTCCAAGCACGTGCCTGTTGCGCTCCTTATCCCAGAGCTCTCCAGCCCTGCAGAAGGGCACAGATAGATGCTGGCTCTTTACCCACCACAGTCTGGGGCCAGTGTGGTAGTTTAAATGGAAATCTTCGTTTAAGTTAATAAGCCAAGCTATGAGTGGTTGAAAAAGTGGTGTGCATCTGCTCCAGGGATTAACCTGAAGCAGAATTTGGGTAGTGGGGCTGCTGGAGTGTTAAATCATCCCCACGTGAACCACTGCCGTTCAGCTGGAAGCAGCCCCAGGCACACACCATGCATCAGCTCCAAGTGGTGCACATTTGTATCACTTTATTTGCAACTAATGAAATAGCTAGAAACATTTATTGCATATAAATTATATATGAGCACCCATCATACAAATAAACTCTTTCCTGTCTCAGCTTTCCATTTCCTCCTTAATCAGAAAGTCATTTATATTTGGGACAAATTCAGGAGTCTCTGCTTGATCCCATCCCCTGGGCCTGTTTTGGTTAACGAGGGAGGCGAGCTACTCTCCAGGTCTCTACAAAACCCATACATGCCTTTAGAGTAGGTACCTATTTTAATGTATGAAGCAGCAGGGGAAGGAGAGGAGTTTCTCTCCAGCTCTTATCTAGACTTAACCTTCCTTCACTTGGAAAATCTGGCACATTCCCCATAGGCTGGGACAAAATAATAGCAAAAAGCAGAAGTAATCTGACACTTGTAATTACAGGCCTACCAACTCCTTATTGACCTCAGATAGAATAAGGAAATAGCACATACAAGGATCATTTAAAAACAAGGGAAGAGTTCTAGTTAATGCTAAGTCTCCTGTGTTTATGGAAAAGAATCCATAAAACTGCTTGGTAACTTTTGGAGATGTAATTTATAGGTTTGGGTTATGGATTTGGTTGATAAATGTAAAAGCTGTTGACGTAATAGGGCTCTAGCAAGGAATTTGATACAGTCTTACACTGTGTTTTGATTTTTTAAAAACTGGAGTGATACCAAATTAACAAATTTTGTAGTAATTGGATCGAAAATTGACTACCTAGCAAGTGTCAAAATGTTAAAGTTGGTACAAGTACATAATGTGTTTTTGAACCAGCCCAATGGTGAGTTACTCAATGCAGGCCACACTTCTGGTCTGGCAGCTCTGTCCGTGGAAGAAGCAATGCCAGCAAAGTCTTGACTCATGGTGTAGGAGCAGCTGAACATGAGCAGTGCAACACTGCAGTCAGAAAGGCTAATTCCACCCTCAGATGTATAAGCAGGGAATGTGGAGCAGGTGTAATGAGATTATATTGCAGGAGATTATATTGTACTTGCTAATTTCATGGATGTGATTACTGGTGTGAAGGAATTCCCAGTTTTGACATCTACGATTCAAGGAGGAAGTTTACAAGTTGGAGAGGCTTCCTGCAAGAGCTCTGAGGCGTGTTAAGGGGTTGGAAGACATCTTATGGGGGGGAAGCAGTTAGGACTGATATGATCAAAGCCTAAATATATCAGTGTAGGATTAAATTTTTGCTCCTCTAATTGCTGCTCTGCCTAACAATGGTACAAGAAAGAACAGTCTAGAGATGAGGTATACATTTTATAATGGAGAAAGTAATTAAATACTTGAGCAGTTTACTTAGAGTGGTGGCAGCTTCCCAACCATTGGCAGTTTTTTAATTGAGCTGGGATGTTTAACAAAACAACGATTAATGTGACAGAGTCCTTTGTCCTGTGATCATCTGGAAAGTAGACAGGTCTGGAAATTAGTCTAGTGCAACAGACACCGCTGTCAGTTGGTATCAGCCTGCAATGCTTCTGCTACAACTGCTCCCAAAATTATAGCCCATAGCTATAATCTTTCTTGCCTTGTATGTTGTTTTTCTTCATTTAGAGGTTCAGCTTCCTCAGCTAAGGAAGCTCCTGCATCTAGGTCCAGCAATGACTTAGGACCTTTCTGCTGTGGAGTCTGCGTCTTGGATCGCTCCCTGTGCTCCTTTGGGGTGGCCTCTCGCGGCTGTTTTTGTTTGCTTTGGGGAAAACCCTGAAGCAGGTGGGCATAGGTCAGAACTCAGTGCCTGTCTCCTCTGAGTGGGGTTCAGCATCACCTCCCATCGCAGTGTGGGGGAACAAATCTGGGGAAGCATGGGCAGGACTGAGGTTACATCTTCCAGGTGAAGGATTCTGAGCAGAGGGCTCCAGGCAAGGTCCGCCACTTTTGGACAGCACTCCAGGAACACGTCCTGAAAATGTGGGATAACGGGGAGAAGCAGTAGGCCTTAGGGACACAGTGAAATCCTTAACTGAGTGTTGTGGTTTAACCCTAGCCGGCAACTAAGCACCATATAGCTGCTCGCTCACTCCCTCACCCCCAGCAGGATGGGGGAGAGAATCGGGGGGAAAATAAAGTAAAAGTGGGAAAACTTGTGGCTTGAGATAAAGACGGTTTAACAGGTAAAGCAAAAGCCGCATGTGCAAGCAAAGCAAAACAAGGAATTCATTCACCACTTCCCACCGGCAGGCAGGTGTTCAGCCATCTCCAGGAAAGCAGGGCTCCATCACACATAACAGTGACTTGGGCAAACACCATCACTCCGAATGTGTCCCCCCTTCCTCCTTCTTCCCCTAGTTTTGTATGCTAAGCATGACATCATATGGTATGGAATATCCCTTGGGTCAGCTGTGTCCCCTCCCAACTCCTTGTGCACCCCTAGCCTACTCGCTGGTGGGGTGGGGTGAGAAGCAGAAAAGGCCTTGACTCTGTGTAAGCACTGCTCAGCAATAACTAACACATCCCTGTGTTATCAACACTGTTTTCAGCACAAATCCAAAACGTAGCCCCATACTAGCTACTGTGAAGAAAATTAACTCTATCCCAGCCAAAACCAGCACACTGAGCTTCTTCCTCCACGTCTAGTGGGCAGCAATGTTAGGAGGAGTTAGCTGAGGTGGTCACGGATTTATGGGGCCACAGAGCCCCAGGGAGCTCACACCTGAGTCCATTGGTGCAGTGGCCTGGTACCTCGTTTGCCCTGTCTCAGGTTGTCCTCTGTTACTGCTCTAGGGTATTTGACATATAGGCCAGATTCAGAGGTGAGGGAGCGGTTTGCTGTACAGTTATAAAAGGCTGTTTGTTTTCTCTGCAGCTGCTTAAATCTGACCTAAGTATCTTCCAGACTATGCAGCCTGGTGCTTTCTTTGAAAACCCAGAAGGTCACTGACTGCTGGGTCTTCCTCCCTCAAATGAACCAGGGGGCATATGCAGAGTCATAACTGCACTGGCAAAGTATGAGCACTGCCTTCCCTTTTTTCCTCTCCTCTGCTTTTGGAGTTTGGCAATAACAAACATACAAGGAACTGCTAGACTTGTGTCCTCACAGAAGTAACCGTGCATATTATTAAAACCTGAAGCAAAAGATTTGGTACACTTTAATCTCAGCTTTTTGGGCCTATGTGATTGTAGGGAAAGGAGCTGGTTGTGCCCACCTGCCCTGCTTTGCACAGGGAAGCCCCTTCCTTGAAACGGCAGCCTGAACAGCCCCCAGCAAAGCATCCCACAGTCCCACTGGGCTGCCTCTGCCCAGCACTGCAGCCACTGCTCACTGCAGCTCACCTCCGGGCCGTTGCACCCTGTAGCAGCCACCCTGCAAAGAAGCCTAGCCTCCCGATGGCAACCGCTGTGCCCGAGGTTCAGCAGCGCACCGGCTTGCTCGGCTTCCCAGCTTCACCTCCTGACCTTGCTGCCTGCAGGCACGTCGGGTTGCACGTTGCCCGTCGGTGCTGGGAGAACGGGCCCGTCGCCCATTCCCTGCTGCTTTGTGAGCCTCAGGCTCAGCCAAGAAGTGTGCAGGAGCCCTTTGCCGGGCTGGCAGCGCAGGCTGAAGCACCCGAGGACGGTGTCTGCCGCGGCTGTGGGGGAAAGCCGGAACAGCAGAGGGTGTTGCAGACTGGAATGAAGGCGCATCGGCAGTAGTCTGGGGGGTGCCCATTGCACGGCTGGCTATGGCTCCCCATTCTCGAGCCCTCCACAACCTGCAGCGTTGCTGGGTACAGGAGCGCACCAGCTCCGTGCCAGAGGTGGAGCCTGCAAGCATCAGCGCACAGCTCCCCGCAGCCGAGCTAGGTCACTCTGTTCTGGGCAGCCCCTGTACCTTCGCTTTCCTGGAAAGCAGTTTCTCTTCGTTACTGAGAAGAGCCCTGCTCTCAGAGGGGAAGGAGGGGCCTGGCCACCACTTCACACGAAGGGGCCACTACTTGTGCCAATTTTTCTCACAAGAGTTGAACTAATACACCCTCCGTTAGCTCTAAACCACAGAAAGTTTTTTTTGTTTGTTTGTTTTTTTCAGGGGGGAGCAGAAGAAGGGGGTCGGGGTATTTTTGCGTGTTGGTTTTGTCCTCCTGGTTTTCTCTTTTTGTGGTGGTGTTGGTTTTTTTTTTTTCTTCTTAATGCTTTGCTGTTAGCATCCTAAAAGGAGGCTTTTAGAAAGTTATGAGAGAGACCACCTAGAAAGGGGAGGAAGGGTCAAAAGGGAAAAACCACCTAAGACTGTATGCAGTCAAAAAGGGAAAAACCACCTAAGACTGTATGCAGTCAAAGCTTGTACATTTTGTACTGTTTGCAGGCAGGACTCGCAGCACATCAGGAGATAGTGGCATTAATTTCCTACCCACCCCCCAAGCATCCTTCCATCCTCCTCTCTATACAAAATCTCATGCACTGCCTGCGTCACCTCTCATGCTAGGGTACCCAGGCCTGCTCCATGCTTTCTTCTCTCCCTTTCCTTCCCATTTGACCACCTGGCAGGAACCCCTCAGGTTATGTCTGGGGCACTCAGATCACTCCATCACCAGGACAGTTTCACCTCCTACTCACATCCCATCCACAAAGCCAGCATGCATACCAGTAGGCAACAGCACATTTGGTGCTGGCTGGGGGCCCAGTAAGGCACTGAGCCCCTAAATAATCAGTCACTCATCATCTGGAGATGGTGCTCCAGCCCCAGCTGAGCTTCCACTCACAGGTTTGCTGACTGAAGGACAAAGTAGTACTGACATATCTAATGTGTTCACCCATCTTCCCACCCCTGTGCTCTCTATGTTCTTCTCCTTTCACTTCTCTGTACCTCTCTTCCTTTCTTCTGCAGATTTTCAGTGCTTCATTCTCTCCACCTCAGTTCTTTCCCTCCACATTACCCTCTCCCTTCCTCTGGGGCAATGCATGCCTTTTGCTTTCCCAGAAAACCATCTTTATTCAGCAGTTTGCAGTGACCTGCTGACCCAAACTAGCCAAAGGGATATTCCATACCATAGAACATCATGCTCAGTATGTAAATTGGGGGGAGTTGGCTGGGAGGGGCAGATCGCTGCTCAGGCATCGGTCAGCAGGTAGTGAGCAACTGCACTGTACATCCCTTGTATTTTGGGGGAGTTTATTTTTATCTTTTTTTGTTGTTATATTCCTTTTCTTTACTATTATTATTATATTTTATTATTTTTATTATATTTTATTTTACTTTAGTTATTAAACCATTCTTATCTCAACCCATGAGTTTTACTTTTTTTTTTTTTTCTTCAATTCTCCTCCCCATCATACTGGGAGGGGGGAGGAGTGAGCGAGGAGCTGCGTGGTGCTTAGTTGCTGGCTGGGGTTAAACCACGACACCTGCCCCAAAATACCTTTCTTCTTTCCACACCTCCCAAACTGGCAGGGGCAAATAGGCAGCTTGTGGCTCTTTCTACTTTGTGCAGGCTGTAAGAAATCCACATGCTGAGAAAGAGCTGTTAGGGTGTTACTGGCTCTTGGGCTGTTGGATATCAACATCTTTAAACTTACCAAAGACTTGGGGGTTGCTGAAGAGCAAGCAGAGAAATGCCACAAAGCAGAACTACGATCCAAAGGTAGAATGAACTCAGACCTACCGCCCTCAGCAGCTGGACTTCAGACAAAACTCTCTGGAAATGGTTCATTCCATCAGCAGGTCTATCAATTAATGGTTTCATGTTTAATGTTTATTAAAGTTTTAGTATCAGGGATAGTGAGGGTATATGTATCCTTAGGCAGAGGAAAAAATGAGGGGTAGGATAAAACTTGTAAATCATAAGAACAAATCGTGGCCTCTTCTCAGGAACTATTCCTCTCCACACTGGCATCAGTATCCTGGGCATCTCAGAAGCCCTGTCTTTAGGATGGATCCAGCTTTCTCCAGAGATGCACCAGTGGGCAGTGTTCAAAGCGAGTTGCTCATGGCAGGACCATTACCCTGCCTGCATCCTCACTGTCATTACAGAGAGACTTTCAGGTGGGTATCTGTATGCTGAAAGCAGTTGGGAAAAAAAGCATCAATCCAGTGGTGAGAGCATGGGGAACCTCTGGGTTCTAGGGAATTTACTTGTATTCTTTTTTTTTTTAAGAAAACTCACTTAAAGGCAGGATTTGTTTTTCACCTTTAAAACATCCAGGCTTGGTTTCAGGCTAGCAGGGAAGAAATACAGTACTAGCGAAGCCAGTGCTGGAGCACAGTTTGATTGCTGTCTCCTCCTTTTGTATCACAGGACACAAAGCTACTTCAGCATCCTTGTGTTTTCCACCTATAACAAAGCCACCTCAGAGGTACCTTGACCCTGAACACATTTTGGGCCCTGTGAGTCAAATCCAAGCTTTGGAAAATTGTGGTCAATAGCGCCATTGTGATATGCCTCACCAGCTTTTACTGCTGAAGAGGATTGCTGCAATATGCTTCACCTGTAACTGCTGTGAGGTCACGGTTTCAAGTGGACGAGAGAGAGAAGAGCGAGACCCACAAACAATCTCTGAGCAGTGAGGCTGGTTGTTACTTTTTGCAGGCAAAGATGAAGAGGACGAATAAAAGGCAGAATTAGACTAGTCCATTTAATGTTAAGGGAAGGTGGCTGGTAGAGTCTATGAAGTCACCCAATAAATGCTATAAATATCCACAGAGGGAAACGGACTCCCTACTAGGCAACTGTAAAGCAAACCACAGGATATTTTTCAAGCTGCCATCCAAAAATACAAAGAAAAGTGTGACAAGCCTACTTAAAAACCAAAAATGGAACAGATGAGCACTTCGTCTCTGCTGTGATTTAGGGCTCCAGTGGCAGGTCCTCCCACTGAAGCCTCCCTGAAAAAGAATGAAGCGCTTTGCCCAGACTCTTATGGAAGTTCAGAAATTCTTCTGTGGTCAGCAACATCTTCATGCTTGGTTGAAAGAAAAAACAAGGACTGATGTCTCAATACTCAGTGGAACATCTAGCAAAGCTGCAGATCAGATTCAGTGGTGTGTTTCTGACTGCTTCGTGCTCCCTAGCAATGCAAAGCAGCTGTAAAGCTTTTTTAGTCAGCTACTCAACCCAGAGTTACAGCTGCTTTGCATCACCAGACTGGAGCAGAACAGTCAGAGCATGTCTGCATTGGTGTTTGCATACAGCTTTTTCAACAGGGCAATTCACCTGGCACGCATGCACCAGGGAGTGCACACAGCAGTCTCAGTGGGATCTGGAGAAAGTATACAGGTGAATAAGAATGCCGATGATCCAATCCAGTCATAGCCTAATTGCAGGCTAGGCCTTTAACAGCTATGGGGTTTGTACTGAATTCCAAAGTTTCTCTTTTCTCCTATTTCATCTATTCTCTTTGAGCAGTAACATGCTTATGGTATGCACCATGTGGTGTGCTACTTGTATTTTACATCATAAAATTTCTGCGTGTTTTCCCATTTTTTCCCCATGATTTCCAGTATTTTCATTCAACCCCCCAAGGCAACAGCGTGTGTTTTTAGGCATGCTCTTCAAGTCTGCGTTATGCTGCCAGACGTGCTGCACTGCCAGGGTGCCTGGCGCCCTTCTGGGGGCTCCTGTAGTGCTGGAGAGGAGCTGGGAGAACTCTGGTAGTGAAGGTGAAGGCCGAGACAGCCTTCCCGTTTTGCCGCTGGTGGAAAGGGCCCTCGTTTACTGGCTCTGCTGCCCCGGGCCTGTGGATAGAACCCCGCCCCGGTGTTTCACAGCTCTGCTACACCAGCCCTGGGCATAGCCCCAGCTCTCCCCGGTGCTTGCGAGCTCCGATGCCCCAGCCCAGAGTTGGCGGGCAGCAGACGGTAACTGGGAGGAGGGGGACAGAGCCCCGGTCCCCCGCTGTCGCCGTCGGGGGACGCCGCCGCCTCCCCAGGGCGACGCGTGGCCCCGGTGGGTGCCGGGGGGTGGTGGATGCTGCGGTGCCGTCCCGGTGGGGTTCCTCTGCTGGTCTGCAGTGGAAGGGCTTTCACAGCCTCTTCCCCACCCCCCCCAGTCCGGCCAACTTTTCTTTTAAAAAAAACCAAACTTTTTTCTTCTTTACTTTTTTTTTTCCCCCTTGCAAGAGCCACGCTGTGGAAAGACGGGGTGGTGGAGGAGGGAGAAACCCCTCCCCTTCCCCTCCCCCGTGGCTCCTTCCTCGGAAAAGAAACACTTGGGGGGTTTCCTCCCCTCCACTCCCCTTCCCTCCGCGCCGCTCCGCTCCCTGGAGCCGAAGCCGAAGCCGCCGCCGGGGCGCCCGCGCGCCCCGCGGCCGAGGAAGGCCCGGCGGACAGCCGCGCCGCCTCCGGTAAGCCGCGCACGCCGGCCCCTTTGTGAGTTGAGGGGCCGGGGGGGGGGATGCGGAGCGCGGCGGCGGCGGGTGGCAAGACAGCGGGGCCGCCTCCGTTTCGCTTTGGGGCGGGAGAGCGGCGGCGGGGGCAGGGCCGGGCAGCGCCGCTGTCGCCCCGGCACTGAGCGCTCGCTCGCACCGGCGGCAGCGCCGCCCGCCCGCGGCCCCGGAGGTGCCGAGAGTAAGTTGTGCGGCGTTAACCGAAAACGGCCTTTTTTTTTTGGGGGGGGGGGGGGGTGGGTGTTGTCTGTCTGTATCCTCCGGTCCCCCCTTGGTTTCTTACAAGGGCGGGAGCCGGGAAGTGCAGCCCCCCCTCTGCTTTGGCTCCGAGGGCGTCGGGGCTGTTGCTGGCTGGGGAAGAGGGAGCGTGCTGGGGCTTGGGGTGCCTTCCCCAGGAGGGTCAGGGGAGGATTTGGGATGCTGGCAACTCACTGCCGGCCCTGAAGGGAGCCATGTGCTGTGCTGGGAGCAGCCTGGGAGGCTCCGTGAGGCTTGGGGCTTGTCCTGCTGTCAAGGTGTTCTCCACAGCATTAGGGCAGGGAGATGCTTGTTTTAAAGCGAAACCTGCAAATTATGTAATGTCTCAAGTGGGACTGTAGGGAAGCAGATGCACGGGTCCAGGGAGCGGGTAACTTGGTCTTCATGCCACTTTTTTCCCTTCACATAAACCACTAGAGAAGTGGCGCGCAGAGCGTTACGCTTAGTCTTAGCTGCCTGCCAGCATTGAAGGCGTTACGGGGAAACGGGGTAACCGTGAAGCAGGAGTGTACGTGCCCATTGGGGTTGCCCTTGAAAGGCAGAGGCGCTCACCGTCCTCCAGACCTGGCATAGTCAGAACGCAGCCTCACACCTGCCTTTTCTCAGAAGATCGGTGCTGCACGCACATGAAAAGCCTCGTCGGCAAAGGTTATCGCTAAAACCTCCTCCTTTATGCAATCTGAGTCATGGTGCTCGCAGCCATGTAGGATCAGCTACTCACTTTTTCCCACAAACACACACGCTCTTACTGAGAATTTTGGAATAGTTACCACCTAAAACCTCAGCTTGTGTTCCTCATAGGATGGGGTTTTTTTCCTTTTTTTTTTTTTAATTTAGTTTAAGTGTGTATTCCTTCCTGCTCAATAGAAGCTTGGAAACAGGATCTGGATGAACCCTGGAGGTAACTGAGAGGAACTCAAGAATGTTAAATTAATGTCCCTGGTTTTTTTTCTTCCCCTGCATGGGTGAAGGAGGGGGATGTGGCTTGACCATTGTTCTGGAAAGTTGAGGGTAATGAGTATTGTTAGCAAGCTGCTATTTAGGACTGTGTGGTCCAGACAGTGCCGTTTGCTAGTTCTAGTCCTTGCAGCTCTCAGAGAACTTAAATGAAAAACCCAGTCACATGTTGACTGTGCTCAACTCTGTAAAATGGGGTGGGTTCAGAAATAACTAGTTTCCTCATGTTTCATTCCCTGTTGACTGTGCCCTTAAGAGGGTATGCAGACATATCTTCTTTCTCCAAACAATTGTGACTGCAGTTCAGATGCTGCATGAACGTCAAATAGCCCATTCAGTCACAGCGGGGCTGTGGTCATGTGCTTAAAAATTATGCACATGCACAGAAGTTTGTGGGACTGAGGCTTTATTATCACATAATGTTGGTCTTAGTTGAATCAAGTTACGATGAGATGTGGCCAGTCGCTGCAGATGAAGCCAAGCTTTGTTTCTGTGTTCGTGAGCGATTCTGCTGGGTATGTGATTTAAAATGTAGTTGTTGAAGTATGGATTTTTGTTCCCTCCGGAGTGGAAGGCTCTTGGGCACAAACCCGTGGGATTACTGGAGTGCCAACCTCCCACACAGGTTCCCATCTTTTCCTGAGCTAGACTGGGATCTGGGCCTTTGTTATTTCTGTGCTTCTTGTTATCATTCAGTATGTCATATGTCCTTCAATAACCTGGCTTGCTTATCATTTACTTAAATGTAGTGGGGTTGAGAGGCAGCACGAGGCTTTTGTTTAAGATTGCATTGGAACGCACAGGTAAACTGTACTGGTGTCCCAAAAAGCAGGCATAGAGGAGCACCAGGGAAAGGCTGAGCTTCTGCAAATCCTCCCAGGTGTGTGTCCCTGCCATGTCTGCTCAGAGAGGGCCAAATTCAGTTTCCAGATGACAGCTTCAAACGTGTAGCCAGTGCCTCTTACCCTCAATCCAACTGGGATTTCTGTGAAGTTGGTGGTTGGTTTGTGCAAGGATAGAGCTGGAGTTGGGTGGTGTAAATTCTTAGTTGCTGTCGCTAATACTGTGGTTGCATTGCTGAGAAACAAAGGAGAAAATGTGCCTTTGGAGCTATGTTTCTTCCCTTGCTCCTCTTTCTCTCCGTCCCCACTGGGGTTTTGCTCTTTCCTCCAAGTCTTTCCCTGCAGCTCCTTGCCACCCCCATCACCCCCTACCACCCACAGGCTTCTCTCTCCTGGTTTCTCCTACCTTAGTTTGGTCAGCAATAAACAGATAGTGCCAATATTTAAATATGACATCATTTGGATTAGGTTGACACTATGGTTAGATTAATAAAAGCTGTGGGGAGGTGGCATGTTCCTGAGCCGTTATTCCAGGCCGCTGTAGACCTCAGCTAGCGGTACTTGCAAAAAGCTTGCAAGCCAGGGGAGGTGGGCACCTGCATCTCTTTCTGTAAATGAAGATGTGGATGGTACAAGAGCTGAGTCTGCCATGCAGGGATCATCTTTTTACAGAGTAAAGGTATTAAGAGTGTGTGTCATTAGGAGGCATCATATATTTATTTAATGCAACTAAATGCTGCATTAATTAGATCCTTGATTACATGTAAGTAGAGGCAGAAGGCAGGCATGATATCAACCTACCCTCTTCTACCCTGTCAATCTACTTTGCTACTGCCTGCTCTTCTGGTTTGCATTTGTGCATATCCTGGAGCCTTCTGCCTCAGTAAAGCATTTATTAGCTCACCATTTTGCTGAAATCAGTCTTGGACCCTTAAAAAAAAAGAAAAAGTGCAGTGGTGTTTGATGTAGCAGGATTTGGTGGCTTTGTGTTAGTGAGTGGTCAAAATGACTCGAGTAAAATGCATTTCCCCCTGCCTCGACCAAGTGCAAGATTTCAAGTTAAGATTTAGAAGTGAGAGGTATAGAAAGTCCTACTTCTTAAACCTCTGGGAATCTCTGCTTCTGTTTGATAGGTATTTAACAGTATAAAAATGTTAATGCAGCTTTAGTAAAATCGCTAAATGCTGGTTTCATGTTGTCTTTGGAGACTTTAGAGCTGCCCCCTTATTTTTGTCCTCTTCAGTGGAGAAATGAAAAGGCCTGTGTGCACTTCACAGGAAATGAGTGTCTGATACAGGCTTGCAGGCTGCACATTTCCAAGAACTGCTCTCAAGGTATTTTGATAATGCACATTCTCTCTGCCTTCTCCCTTCCTGCTCCTCATGCGCTTCTGTGCCTCTCTCTGCTTGTTCTCAAACACAGGTGAAGGACGAGGGAAAGAATTGAACAGTGCCAATATTAAGTTTACAAATAGGCTGCTTTAGCTTTACATCAGCTCTCTTTGGGAGCTGTGGCTGGCAAAATTGGGTTGTCAGCATTCAGTTCCCTTTGTCTAAGCAGAGGGGTTTTGTCCTCCCCGTCATCCCCTGCAAATGCTGAAGAAAAATTTTGACTTCAGATTGTGACTTGTCCAACAGAGGTTTTTGTGTGTGTGTGTGTGTGATTCTGCAGTTCAGAAACAGCTTGGGTCTACTTTCACGCTTCCTCGGTAGCAAAGTTAATTTGGAAAATTAGGCTAAGGCTGTCAGGGAAGAAAATAAGCGTCACTATTAGCCGTTGGAAAATGTCAAAGATCTCCATTCCTGTTCCTGCAATCTGAACTCTGTAGCTGGGCTTTTGTGTGGCTTGCTGATGGTGCCTTGCTTAAAGCTGAGGGGGGTTCGGCATAGGTTTGCTTGGGTCAGCACGGTCATGGTGATGTGCACAGATGCCCGCAGGAATGGTTTGATTATGCTTTTTGACAGACTGGCAATGTTTTTCTTAATCTGTGTTATTCTTCATGCATATTTGAGTTCTTGCTTGTTTTCTGGTGAGAAATTTTGGGATGTGGAGGGAGGGAAGCTGGACCTGGAGAAACATTCTCGAATTGCTCCTGCTAGAAGTTATGTTCATCCTCTGAGGCCCAACTAAGTGACACAGTGGACCAAGAGCCCCACTCAAAGGGACGCTGAGACAGAGGGAATGTTTCTTTCTAACCTCATTGCTACGGTGTTTCTGATTCAGAGCTGCTTTAGCAGTAATCACTGAAATGGCCCATTTGTGTGGTATGTACACCAATATTCAAGTCAGCAGATAAAAGCAGGAGGTGCTGTTCTTTTTCGTCATTTAAAAAATGAGGAAAAAACAGGCTGAGCTGCTTTAACTACTCTGCAGCAGGTCCATAGTTGATTCCCTGTAGTGACTTTATAAACCTTTGTTTACTTCTGCAGTTTTGCACGACTAAAGGATGTTTATGCCTTGTGCTGGGCTCTCCTTAGTCTTATGTAGAGCTTGAATGGTTAAGAGTTGGCTTAAAAAGGTGATGCAAAAAAAACCCCAGTCCTTTGCTGCTGGATCCATCTGCCTAAGGTCTGCTAAAGCATAGGGTGGTGAGTACTTTACAGAGACAAAGCAGAGACCTTTGAGAAATGAGACTCCTCAGATCAACTCTCTCACTTTCCCCAGCAGCAGCATTTTAATGTCTATGTGATGGGAGTTTTTCCTTTTATGAGTTTTAAAATTAGTTACTTTTCAATCTCAGTCACCTTTGAACTTCCTCTCTTCTAGTTTTATGAAAGAGCATAAAAAGAACAGCCTGATTGTACTGTATCTTTCTCTTGGATCCCCTTGTATCTCTCTGCTCTCTAAACTGAGCATGAAGTTTCTCCGGTCTTTCTCTGTCTGAACACTTACATGTGACTTCTTATCACCCATCTTTAGGCCCATCCCCTTTGTTTCAGCTCTGTCTGTTTTTAGTTAAGGTGACTGGAACTGAATATATTATCTCAGGTGATGACATTACTGTTACGTTCCCACCCATCCATTTTGCAACCTCACGTTTGTGCTTACTTCTTGGTTTTTAATGACCGCTTTTGCATTGAGAGCTAGAGCTTTCCTTACCAAACTCTCAGCACAGTTACTCTGCTCATTCATTAGCTGTGCCACTTAATTTATTGCTCTTCAAAATACAGACCCAGTTTGTTTTCCTACAAGTCTGTGTCCACTTGCATCTGTCAGGACAGAGTCTTGCCTGACCTGCTGGTGCTTGCCAGCCTGCAGAATTTTGAGTGACCTCTGACTTCTCTGGCCTGCAGAGAGTGAAATGATTTTGTCACTGGTTGCCCCTGGGAAGGTGATGCAGGGCTAGCTGCTTTTCCAGCTGGCTGCCTAGATTTAAGTACCGTGAGGCTGGAAGCTGCTTGCTGGGGGGCAAGGTTAAACCTCTGATGTTTGAGGTGGTGTGGGCAATGGCAGCTTGCAGATGAGGGGAGAAGATTTCTAGAAAGGGACCTGGGTTGACGTGTGTATTTGCATGGGGAAGGGAGCCACTTGCACATGAGCTGGGCTACTTGTACCCACCGACCTGTCACGGGGAGGGATGCTCTTCAAAGTGGGCTGGGTCAATCTGGGGGGAAGATGTAGTGGCTGGAAGGGTGGCAGAGAGGTGATGGGATGTGCAGGGGCTGAAATGCCTTGGTTTCCTCAGGACACCCCTCTTCCACCTCCCATCACCCCGGGGTGCGACTGCTCCTTGTCTTCTGTTCATCTACTTTACAGGTCCTGGGGTGCTGCTGGCTCTTTACCTCATGCACTGCGTCTTGCTTTTTGACTTGCTTCTGGCATGGAGGCTTTGGGGAAGTGCAAGGCATGTCCCAGCAGCTGCCTGCTTATGTAGCTTTTCTGCAGTGTCCTTGTCCCCACTTGCTGGTATCTCAGGCAGCTAAATGATTCCCCCAGAGGTTTTCTGTTTTTGATAAACTGAAAATGCCATTTGTGTTCTGGTTTTTGTTTTGTTTTGTTTATCTTGGCCACCTACTGTCCCAGTTTCATGACAGCCATCCTCATTTAAATTTGTTCCCTACCATCAGTAATTTATATTCCTTTATATCAGCTCCAGCAGAGTTAGCTTTTCATCTTCTGAAGGATTGTTGAGGTTGTAGAGAGATATGGGCAGGGACTGTGGATTTGTAGTGTGTGTATTTGGTGCCTCTGATCCATGGCAGAGGTCCTTGCAAGCTGTCATACCTACAGCTGATACCTGCGGTGTGACCTGTGTTGTCCCCTGAGCCTGTCCTCTTAGTCAGGCAGCATCTCTGCTCCATCATTTCTGGGAGGTCCACACACTCTGTCACTTTAAGATTTCCTAAATAACCTCTCATGACTTAATTTTTTCTTTCTTTTCACTTTTGACTCTCAGGAGTAGTTTCTTTATTTTGTGTGTTGGAAATCCCCCATTATAAAACTTAGAGTTGTGGTGTGTTTGTGCTTTCTGACCCTCGCTCCTTCCTCTGAAGGCACGGTAACTGATACTGCTTAATAACCCCTCACATCTTCTGAAGGTGGTCCTTTTTAAGAGCCAAGGGAGGATCTCTCCCCTGTGCCTCTGTGCTCTGGCTTGCATCGGTTAAGTGCCTGGGACTCTTCTCTAAAATCCTAGTTCTGATCATGATACTAAACCAGTTTTAGCTGCAGACACTGCTCATTTCTTAGAGTTAGCTGCTTCTTTGAATTCCTTTCCTGCTAAATGCGATGGTTTTGATAAGAGGCCACGGCCATCGCAGGGACCGCTGATGGCCTTTGCTTCTCAGGATTTACTTGTTTCCTCAAATGGAGTGCTGGAACAACTGAAAAAAGTCAGTTTAGCTGAGAGGCTAGAACGGAGGAAACATACCTGTGCTGCTGGTCTAGGGATGGGGGGAGCTGGCGAGGCTGAGGAGCCGTGACTGGTGGATGCAGAGCTCTGCCCCAGTGGAGGGTGAGGACACAGCCCTGGGCATCGCTACCCCGTTCCCACTGATCCCCCTCTCGGCAGGCAGATGGGAGAGAGCATTTCCAAAAGGGAGCCATGAGGGACTTGTGCTGTCTTGGCCTCTTGCTTCGTCCTCGTTGTGCCCTATCCCCATCTCCTCATTTCTGCACCGAAACTGGGGAGAGCCCTGGCCACCTTCCCAGAGGGCTGCTTCCCCACCCAGTAGGCAGCAGGGAGGGAGGGAAGGCAAGGCAGCCACACAGGGGCTGTATTCACCGTGCTGAGCACGAGGCTGAGGGTTTCCATAGCTCTGCTGCACTGATGTTCGCAGGGATGGCTGCTCGCTATGAAACTGCAAGGGTCAGGAGCGAGGCTTCCCTCGCTTACCAAAAAACACTGTTGTGTTGGCCAGAGGTAAGCAACAACAACTCTCTTCCCTTTAGCCATGGCAGGATAGCCTCTGCTGCAGCTTTGAAACTTAGCAGTAACCCATCCTGATTGCCTTTTTCCAACTTTTTTTTTTTTTTTTTAATTCTCTTTGCCCCAGTTACAGAAAGGGAAAAAAAATTCAGGCTCTTGAACCAGAATTCAGTCTCCAATAGAAGCTGTTCCTTGCCAGAAGTCAGTTGGTAGTTTTGGTAGTTTTACTTGCTGTGGGACAAACTGTAGTTGCTTGCAGCTACTGCACGGCAGCCTTTGAGCTCAGGGAAGTGATGTGGCTTCTCTGTTATTCAGAAATGGCAGGATTACAGTTTCATACTGGGCTATTTCTATGAGGAACGGGCTGTTTCATTTGGAAGTAGTTGTTTTGAATGTGCATAGTATTTCCAAGGTGTGATGAAAGGACTCTGAAAATGCAGTCTTTCTTCCAGCTCTTTTGGTTAGTCCAGCAAAAGCAATTAGTTTTCCCTGTGAACTGCCACCTTCCTTTTTTTTTATTTTTTTTTTTTTTTTTGAAGCATGTTATGCAGAAATCAAACTTGCTTGCAGACTTTCTTGCCTTGAAGAATAGTCGGTGCCCATCTCACTGTCTTGTGGGTTTTCTTGGGGTAAAAACCTTTTAGCCTGTATCAGCAAAGTGTCATGTTAACACAGAAAACACGTCATAGAAAAACATGGTAAGAAGTACAAAACCTAAATATCAGATCCCTGGGAAGTTATTTGTGGGTTTTGAAGTATGTTCTCCAACCCCAAAATGTTGGGATGGGTTTGATAAGATCAGTCTTCTTGCAAGGTGTCCAGCAGCTGTTCCCCAGAACCTGCATGCAGGATCCTCCTGCTTGGTGTCGCTACTGCATGGAAGCAGGAACTGTAACAGTGTGTGTGCTGCCTCAGTTGACTTTATTTTACTAAATATTGCATCCTTGAATGCTGGTTGTATAGGGAAATGCAGTTTTGGTTTGGGGTAGGTATGTGTGGTGTGGGGTTTTTTTCTTTTTTCCACATATTCCCTCACGTGTCAGACATAATGGCATCCTTGCATCAAACTGTTTATAGCCATGGCATAAAAGATAGAGGGAACTGCAATGTTTCCTAGGCCTGCTTTGTGCTGGAGAAATTGGCTGTGATTAACATTGGTCCTCTTAGCTGAGCTGCGCCACATTCCTTGCCTAACCATAGCTCCCTCTCTGCTCTTTGGTACACATCTGTCTGCGTGTCTCCTGCCTTTCTCTTCCCACTCCACAAGCCCTTTCTGGATCAGCCTTGGTTACCTTGGCCGTGGTAGGGTGCTTGCGACAAGGGACATTGGTGTGGCCACGCACTGTGGTGGTGACGGCATGGTTTAAACCAGCACCAGTGTGTGGCAGATGGTGGCGGCCATGGGAACCAGGCTGGCCCACCATTAAAATGCAGCGCTGCATGCTTGGCTCTTACCAGGGAGGTTTCTTCCAGCTGTTTGCTCGAGCTTTCCTTTGAAACATCCTCTCCAGCCACAAATCAGCAGGCGGTGCATTTCTGTGGGATGCAGACGTGCAAGCAAGAGATGTCTGCTCAAGCTCTGCTGCCTGGAATGGGGATGCTGCTCCAAGGGCTTGCAGGGTACCTCAGGGAGAGCTTTTCCAGATTATCCCAGCCTCCGTCTACTGCTCTGGGAACTGTGGGATTGATAACTGAGAGATGTTGAAGCTGAATGGAGTGGGTAATGTAGTAATGGGATAGACGTGCAGTTCTGCTAGCTGCAAGTCGACGTGGCTTGTGGGGTGTGTGCCTGGTCTGGGCTCCGCTGGGGGGGATGCAGAGAAGTGATGTTAAGTAATGGAGCGTAGGTATAAGTGCAACCTTACAGGGACTGCCTCTGAAAGGCATGCAGAAGGCTGGGTTCTTTTTTTCAGCTTGCTGATGGATCCACTGACAGACCATGATTGCACATGTGGTGGTCTGCTGCTCCACCGGGTCAGCAGGTTTAGTTTTCCATCCACCAGGTGAGAAAGAAAAGCCTTGAGAGCCGGGGAAACGGGGCAGAAGAGTGCAGGCCAGAACAGACTGGGTCGCTATTTGAATAACTCAGCAGTGAATGGCTACCTACGCGTTTTCAGTTAAGATCCTCTAAATGTTGTGTGTTGCATCGAGCACAAGTTTGAGTTTGCTGTTCTGAATCCTTAAGCTTATTCCTGTTACCGTTATCTCTTAACCTTTGGCTTTTATGGTTCCCGCTTCCAGAAGGTGATGGCAACTTTATGGTCTTTGCATTTGTCCTTAGGCCATCTGTGAGCTGCTGGAACCTAATCAGCTCATGGCTTTGTAAGTAGCAATAATAATAATAACAGCAGCAATAATCTGTTGTCTCTGTCATTATCTGATGTGCTGTATACATGCTTCTACAATAATACAGGTCAAAGAGGTTGAGACAGCCAACCTGACCCCAGATTTGTTGTATTTTAGATCCACATTATGGTGAACTAATGGGCTTAGTCACCTGTTTGATGGACTTCTCTTTCTTCTCAAAGGATGGATCTGCTCTGAAGTAAAGCTTTGCAAAAACTGGGAAGTGCCGCATCAAAGCTCTTGAATTTGGACCACTTCCAGGCCTGACATCCAGAAACTCATCCCTATGGGTGGTAAATATAAAGAGGTAAGCTCTTTCAAGTGTCCTGGAGGAAAAGTGCAAGGACGCATCATAGCTGAGTACTTGAAGCTGCTGTTGAACATGCCAGATTTGTCAAGCCCTAGGGTGCAGGGCTGGCTTGGCTAACACCAGAGGCTGCGTACAGTCCCCTAGTTACTAGAATTGTCTCCTTATATGAAATATGCTGCTTTGCCTGGGTAGTGAGCGAGGAGGAAGGCAGGATGCCCTGTGTCAAGAGCACTTATTTTGAAAAGCTCTTGAACTTGCAGTAAATCAGAAGGTCTGGGGAAACTTATATAGCCTTTTAATTAGCGGGACGCCAGCTTTTTAGGGTATGCTGCTTTGGCTGACTGTTCTGTATGCTGCTTTTTGTTCTGACTGTCTTGCGGTAGGGAGGTAGTAACGTGTTTGGGTGTTGGGGTTTTTTGGGCTTTTTTGGAGCAGGGGGAGGGAAAGCAAATTGTGGTGTGGCAAATCAGAAGCAGAACTAATTGTGCACATGTATTCCATTACACCCCGGGCTGGTTTATTCCTAATCCTGAGAGTCTGCTCATTCTTCTTGACATGGGAGGCCATGTACATGTAGGACCTGTTGACCCACTAAAAGTGAACCTTAAAGGTAGTATCAGGAAGCACTTCTGGAGCTAATATTAATGTAACTAATACTGTGCTGCAGGCCAGGCAGTCATCTGTTGGAAATGGGTCACTGAAGCTAAACAAATTCACGCTGTCTGAGGCTCTGACCCATATGTAGATTTCAAACCGAGTGAACAAATTGTGAGGGTGCTATTTTTGCATTTACTTTGAATTCGAAACGATTACACAGTCTCCATTCTTAGTCAGTCAGACTTCTAGTAGTAGTGGATTTTTCTTAAAGGACTTGGGAGAATGACTCAAGGTTGAAAACTGGGACAAACAAGTTTATTTTTTTTCTGTCAGATGGCATCTGCAGCCTTAAACAAATTATCTATTTGTTTGTTATTTTTAAAACTAGCCTGGAAATGAAAGACAGCTGCCTGCTTCTGTTTTCCTGCTTGAATTCATTTTCCAACCTAGACCCATGAGATTGGCAAAATTTCCATTGGGACCCAAGAGAAGTTGCTGTTTGGGAAGAGTGGCTGCTGGTGGGAGCAAGGCTCCTTTGTGCTACCCTCAAGGCTATAACTGTAGCCCTGGAGGCATTTGGCAGGAGTATGACCTTCTTTTTCTGTAGTAGCTAATGTCAGAGGGCTTTATAGCTTCCTTGCCCAGCAGAGAGGAGAAGGAAAGGGACAGAGATGCTGCAACTTCTTGTGGCACCTACAGCGCTGAGTTTTCGGTGGTGATAGATGGCCCTAGTCGCTGCACGTGGTGACTGTGTTTACTTGCGTTCTGCTCAGTAAATCAACTTCCCCTAAGATTTATTCTGACTTGCTGAACCATCTGAGCAGCTTTCAACTGCTGCCCTTTTTTTTTTTTAAAATGGAAAAGAAAAAACCCGACTTGATTAACTCCTTCCTACCCCTCCCACCTTTCTGTAAGTGTGGAATTTCCCTCCCGCAGTGACAAGTAGCTAAAGGGCAGGATTGGTGGCATTCAGAGCGGTATCAGGGACTAGTGGCTTGTGGACTGCAAATCACAGGGCTAGAAACTGGAGAAACTTCCCAGACTGCTCTTGGAAAGGGTGTTTATAGCTCCATGTATGGAGATGTGCCTGACAACTACATTATTGGTATTACTGTTTAAGTATTGAGAGATGTTAGGAGAGAAAAGATGACTGTAGGCAAGGCATTGCCGGGCAGATGCCTCCTTTCCAAAACCACCGTGCCTGTGTGAGGGAAAGACGTTTGGCCCTGCTGCTCCGTGTCCTCTCCCCGGGTGCAAAGTGGGCTCTGCATGGCCATCTGGCTGGCACGAGCACTGAAAGGAGCATGTGGCTTTTGAATAGCTGGCAAAGGGTGCGAGATAAGGGGTATCTTGCAAGGAACTAAGCCTAACCTAAAGCTTTCTCTCCAGAACAAGCCCTCCACAGGTCCTTGCACATTCTCTGGGGGGCTGCCTGCCTGCTATGAGCCCCAATGCTCCCGTGAGTCTGTGGTGGTGGGGACTGTTGGAGACAGAGAAGCGTGTCTCTTCCTCTGCTGCAGGCTGCGTGTCAGCAGCCTGTTCTGCTCCAAGCACAGCTGTGCTGTCAGTGAGTGTCACTGGGTTAATGGAGTATGTCGAGGGACCGAGGGCAAGGTTTGGCAGTGAGCTACTGACTTGTCAGGCCTGGGGAAGTGGTATGTAACAGCTCAGCTTCTCACACAGAATGAGCCTCTGGCTTGGGGCTGTGGTTTTTATGTTTATGTGTATATATACACACACATATGCAGAATATGTATTTTTGTATATAATTGAAATGACTTGGATGGCTGATGGCAACACTGGGTTCAGGAATTTGTATTTCTGAAAACAGACAGCCTGGTGATAACATGAGGTGCAGGGGATGAGCAGGGTCATGACAGTAAGGGACGGCACTTTGAACGCAGCGCATGAGCAGAGGATGGTGACTGGGAGACGGCAGCATTGTCTGCTGATGGGGGGAGATGTCCCTCCAGCAGAAACAGAAGTTAAGGGGCTGGAAGGGCTTGAGCAGAACTGTTGCTTGGACATCAGCAGCATCTGGTACCAGTGTTAAGTGGTCTCATTCATGGCAGTCCCAGCCCTCAAGTTGATGGTGTAACATTGCTTGAAGGGGTCTTGATCTGAGACCCTTGCTTTCTCCTGACATAGTGAAACAGGTGTGTCCTGGGATGAGGGAGTGGTTCGTGGGGTTTGGTGGGAAGGGCTTATTGCCATGTTCTGCTGCTTCTAAGTCCTGTTGTCTGTCCTTTTGTCAGAGAAAGGGTTGGAGAGGTGTAAGGAAACCTTTCTACCTTTCATTGAATGACAAAGTAAACAATACTTTTCTGCTTTGGCAAGTTTTTCCCTTCTGATTTGGTGTGTCATTTCCCCTTGCCAGTTTCAAGGCCACTCTGAGAAGCCCCTAAGCATCCAACAGAGGGAAACCTTGAAATACCAAGATCTGCTAGGTTCAAACCAGCCTGCTGAAGGGTGTGCTGGGGAGCCCCTAGCTGTGAATCATAGAAACCCAGTGGATGCAGAGCTCTGTAAGGTGCTACCTTGCGCTGGTGGGGACCCAGCTGGAGCCATTCGTGCATGTATATCCTTAGTTGTTCCTGCAGCTGGGGGTTGGTGATATACAGTAGCTCCTTGATGTACCCTCTTTAGTACTCTTGCTGGTCTTTCTCCCTTGTGAAGTGTCTTCACCTGCCCAGTTAGAGGAGGGTACTGGGTCTGCCTCACTTTCTTTCTGCCCTGCAGGCTGGATGCAAAGGAGGAAGCATGGTAAAGGCAGCATCTTCCCAGGATCCATGGGCTCTTTGAGAGATGATCAGAGGGAGGCCAGATGATCTGCACAACACACACACCACTGTTTCTCGTCCGCAAAGGCAGCATCAGAGCGTTCTCCCCAGCCCTGTGCCGCCCAGCTTGCCCGATCGTTTCCGGATGTTTCGCAGCTGCGAGTGGGAGGTCCTGGAGCGATCCCTCAATATCCTCCAGGCCAGCGACTTTTACTGGGGCCCCTTGTCTGTGGGGGAGGCTCATGCCAAGCTCCAGCGGGAGCCTGTCGGCACCTACTTGGTGCGGGACAGCTCGCAGGGGAACTGCTTGTTCAGCCTGAGCGTGCGGATGCCGACGGGGCCCGTCAGCCTCCGAATCTCTTTCCAGGAGGGCTATTTCCGCCTGAAGAACTGGTTTTCGGACTGTGTGGTCCGGCTGCTGGAGCTGGTGGTGGCGGGGACCCGGAACAACCCCTTGCACTTTGATGAGATGGGGGGAACCCCCTTGGTTTTCTCTGAGCCCCTGTGCCGGAGCCGCCGGGCAGTGCCCACGCTGCGAGAACTGTGCTGCCGGAGCCTGCCCACTGGTGCCGTGACGGGGGATGGAGCAAGGCTGGGGGGCTCCTTGGGGATGCGCCCAAGGGAGGAGGTGGTCTCAGCCCCGGGTGGAAGGGGAGGGTCAGAGGGGAGTGTTGTCCCCAGCCCCTCTCTGTCCTGGGCTGGGAGATGATGCCATGTGCATGGGAGACAAAGGGAGGTGCTTGTTATGTGGCTGTTTTGGTGGGATGCACACCACACCAGTGGGGCTGGAGCGGCTGCTGGGAGAGGAAGGGGAGGGCAGGGGGACCAGGGCTTGAACCCGCTGGCTGTGACAGCTCTGTCCTTGTACATGCACAGCATGTGTGGCCTTCCCCAGAGATGTCTGAGGTAAAGCCAAATCTGAAGAGCAGAGACAACCCCCCCCCCCCCCCCCCAAGTCCTGATCTGTGCACCATTTATAATTTATAAGCTTGAGAAGAAGGCGAGTTGCCTGTCCTCCCAGGTCAGCCCTGTGTTTTCCTCTACCCCAAAATGCCCAAGCTCGTTTCTGCTACAAATCTGCCCTCGTGAAGTGGTGCAGCTGAGTCTGGTCCCACAGCAGTGCAGCTTGGGCATCGGTGAGCGTGACCCCTGTGCTGACTGGATACCCACATAGCTGTGGTGGAGTGAGAGCACGTTTTGCTCCTTGCAATGCGAATGCGATGCATGCCACTTCAGAGGCCAGCGTTTGCACTAGAGGGAACCTGTTGCAGCCATGTATGATATGTGCAGCTTCACTGGCTTTTGCATTGCTTTATTTAAACAGATTTTTGGGAGTGTAGGTGAGTTGCGTTATACTAAGGCCATGGTATTCCTGTGGAGGTAACCCTGGTCTGGAGAGTTGGGTCTGAAGAGATGGGATCCAGCGCCCTTTCTTATGCTCATCTGATAGTATGCTGCTGCCACCTACAGAGCATAAAAAGACGTTTCAGTTTTGCCTCCAAAAAGACAAAGAATCTTCTATATACGACTTTTAAAAATTTTAATAAATGTGGTTTTATACTTATTTTTAAAAGTCAATGAGTACATGACAGTATTTTCATTCCCTTGCAGTGTTGGAAACCCGGTTAGTTTAGTGGCAAGACACGGCAATCAAACTGAAACCAAACAAGTGAATTTCTTATAAAGACCAAAAGCAGAACATAAGTGAATGGTACTAGCTGGGAACAATAAACTTAATTCATCTTGGAGTGTAATCAAGTAAAGAATTTTCTAAACAGAAGATACTTCCTAAAAACTTAAGGGTGAGATTTTCAGCAGTATTTTTAGTACCTTAAAATTTGTACTGAGTGTTTGAAAGAAGCATGAGTAATTCAAGATCCTAGAATAGGGCACAGCATCAGTGAAGTTGAGCTGGTGAGGATGAGTACAAATGAGAGGAACAGAGTCGACTTAAATAGGGTTATGGTTCATTTGAGGGGTGCAGGCACTTTGAAATAAGTGACTGAAAACAGCTACGTGAAAGGAGAAGTTCAGATACTGTAAAATTTGAGCCAAACTGTTTTGTGTGCCGGTAAGCATCCATAGCCAGGCAGGAAGCCTGCTGAGCTCACGCTGACTTTCCCCTTCAGACCTGTACAGGGGAAAAAAGCCAAACATGGGGAGACATTACTCTGAATTTGCTCTTTTGGGTTCAGGTATCTTATCTGAGGAACCAAAGCATGCGATCAGCACAGAGAGAGATACAGGGTGTGATTCATTACAGGAGCCTAACTTTGACACTCTGAATTATTCTCTGGAGGGCTCTGTTGCTCTGCTGATGGTAAGGTGCCTGGCCTCCTATCTCGGGGCATTGGCTTATGAACCAAGGTAGTTAAATAAATGCCAGAGAAGTGGCCATCTTCTTGCAGGCTGCTTCTCTTGCTCTCTGGGAGGCCAGGGGCAGCTCGGTGGCCCTGCAGCTGCTGCGGCTCTCAGCCCAGTGCAAAAGCATGAGCTGGGATTGTTCGCTATCACAGGGTTTGCGTGCACTGTGGTGGCTGATGTGGGTATGGTGTTGCTTGCTGCTGGAGCTGTAATCTCGTGCAGGGCCAGGGCAAAAAGCTAAGCAGGTAATTGCATCTGTCATGGTCACTGGGTCCATTAGAGGTGGTGAATTGGAGCCCTCAGATGCCCGAGTCAGGCTGTGATGCCCTGGGTGAGAGCTGGGGTGCCCTGCTTACCCCACGCAGTGTCATGAGGGGAGCTGGGGTTCAACCCACCCTGAGAGAATAGTACTGTGCATCCCCTGCTCAAACACATACCTGTCGCTCGGGGTTATTGGTATCTCCACCTCCTGAAGCAGTCCTGTCCAGGTACTGTAACCCATGCAAGGACCAGGGGTCTTGGCAGACAGCGAAGCTGAATCCTGCAGGCTGCCTGGCAGCAAAGGCCAGCAGCATCCTGGGCTGCATTAACAGGAGCACCACCAGCAGATGAACAGAGTGATTACCTCCCTGTACTCACCATTTCTTAGACCCCAGTTAGAATATTGCATCCAGTTTTGGGCTCCCTGGTGCAACAAAAATGTAATAAATTGGAGTGAGGTTGGGATGGGGGGTGACCCAAAGAAGCTCAGGGGGCTGGAGCACTTGCCTTGCAAGGAGAGGCTGAGGAAGCTGGGAGCTTCCTGGGAGCTTCCGTGCTCAGCCTGGAGAGGAGATAGCTCGGAGGGACCTAACAGCAGCTTGCCTGTACCTATGAGGAGGTTAGCAAGGAGCCAGGCTCGCTACAGTGCTGTACAGCAGGAGAACGAGACACAGTGGACATAGGGGAAACAAGTCCAGGCTGGCTATGAGGAGACCCTTTTTCCCATGAGGGTAGTCTGGGTGGGAGGTGGATTGCCTGGAGAGGTTTTGTGGTCTCCATGCTTGGAAGTTTTCAAGACCCAGCTGGGTCAAGCCTGGAGCAACCTGATGTACCTCAGAGATGGCCCTGGTGTGAGCCCCGGGTTGGATTAGCAGGAACCTCCTGGGGTCTCTTCCCCTGTGAATAGCTCTGCGGTCCTGCATTTTCATAGGGCAGGGAGGTGGGACTGGCCATGGAGGAGGTGGTGGGGCAGAGGGGGGGTGGTCTCTGCACTGGGAGTGTGCTGCTGGGGTGCTGGACCAGGATAGTGGTGTGGTGTGCTGGTAGAGGGAAAACCTCCCGTGCTGTGTGGAGCATTCCCAGGCCACACACGTGCTCTGGGTGCTGCTGCCTGCCATGGATTTGGCCTGGTGTGGGACACCATCCCATTGTTCACCCTCAGTGCTCTTTGTGCAGAGCTCTGGCAGAGTGCAAGTCCCCTGTAGCTCCTATGCCTGCCCTGCCAGCCCCTGTCGGCATCTCAGGTGGCCCCGGGCACCTGTGTTTGGGGCTGTTCCTTGGCTCTTGGGTGAAGCCCCTGCCTCAATGGGGTCAGCCACACAGCTGCCCTCCCTCTCTGCCTGCTGCGGGAGGAGTGGGACTGGGTCTGCGGCCCCAGGCACCCTGCCTGTCCCCTCAATCCTTTTCTTCTCTGGGGGCGTTGTTGCAGAGGCGCCTTGGCTGCCTTCCCACCTTCCCTTCAGAAACCAGGGAGGGGGGGAAGGAGCAGGCTAATTTCTTCCACGTTTATAACAGAGTCCAGGAATGCTTCTCTTTTATGGCCACGGTTATAGCTCACTGAGGGAAGAGCTTTCTAACCAGATTGTTCTGACCTGGCTGTGAACTGTTCTCATTTGGCTGAAAATGAGCATCTTGAGTTGTATGGCTGGGGGCTGCAGAAGAGTCCTGTTTGCGGCCAGGATTGTGCTTTAGGAAAATCACACAAAGGGAGGAGGAAATAGTTTGGATTTTAATAAAGTCTACTTTATTTTGTTAATTTACTTTTTTTTTTAATTGCACAGCAAGTGCTCGTCTCCGTCTTACAAGTAAGTCAATTCCATGCAGGGCTGTAGCGAATTGATTTGAGATCTATGAATGAAAAACAGTGAATGACTGCCAAGCATTTTTATATTATGGAAGTTTAAAGCACGTTATGGGTGAGCATCCTCATTATTCCTGAGGAGAGGTCACTTTGCAGATCAGGATTGGTGCAAGAAAGGAAACCAATTTGGGAAGAACAGGAACATGAAAAGTGCATCAGCTGCAGCAGGTGTTAGAGTCCTTCTTTTTCTGCTTGGATGTTGGAAGAGAAACCTTTTTCTTTCAACTCTTGAGAAAAAGGTGTACAAAGCAAAAAGCATGAAGAGTTTACTTCCATGGGGTGACTGCAAATGATGTCCTGCTGCTTTCATTAATGAGTGGGAGAAGTTCACTTTAATCACTCTGCCTCTGAACCAGTCCCTCTGCCATGTAGGAGCAGCTCCTGGTGGTCTGTATCCAAGCGTTTCTTTTGGTGGCTCCTAAAGGGACTTACAAAGAAATTACAAACTTCCTCACAACCTCCTGAGCGCCATTCGGGGAGTAGAAGAAAATTGTTTGCATTTTTATATGTTATGTTATACATTTCTCCAGCTGACTGACTTCAGTTTGTCGAGGAAACTTACACAGCCTCACAGATGGGTTTTTTCAACCATTCTTCCTAACAACAGAAGTTGAAAAGTTTAGTCCTTGTGAGAGGGGCTTCCTCTACCAGGCTGCAAAGGGCCTGGATTTCAGTCCCAACACGCCGCAGGCATCCAGCAGGAAACTGCTCTTCATCTGCTCCCAACTAGCTGTCTGTTAGCGGTGCTCTGTGGCCCCAGGGGTTAATTTCCCAAAATCCTTCGCTGAAACTTGTTAATAACTTCCATATGTACCCATGTGTGTGCACAGGAGGGGCCCCACAGCCAGCAGCTCTTGTAATAATACTTGGTTACCTCTGACTTAAGGGTCTGTATGCCATTAGGGACCTGCCTCAGTGGATTGGGATTCACCGAAAAACACAAGTTTGTGCAAAAGCATTTCAAAAAACATGTATTAACATTTGGGCATCCTCAGTGTTTGGAAATGAGCTCCTCCTAGGTAGTCAAGGTTCAAAATAAAACCTTCTGTGTACACACAGCTGGGTCTCAGTTTTGGACCCTTACCCTGATGTCCCTCTGAAAACGTGTATTTGCATCATTAGTCTTTAAAAGTGCTAAACCCCTTAATTTACAAGAATACCTTGGTTAGCAGAATGTGATGGCTTTGTCTAATTGAGTTCTTTTGCACCAATTCCTTAGATGTTTGCCATCTCTAAAGTTAGAATAACTGCATGCACTGGAGCTTTCTGCCTGCCCTGTACCATTGCCTGGTGCAGCGGCAGGGCTACTGAGGGCAGTGTTCAAAGAGAGCACAGGTGTCAAAGGGAGAGGGAGATGCAGCAGAACTGCTCTGCGACTCTTGATGCCTCCCTGCAGAGCTGCCCGGGTCTCTGCGTGCTCCCTCTGCCTTGTGATCTCAGCTGGGGCTGGCGGAGCTGGGGTTTTGATTCAGGCAAAGCAGAGTACTTCCAAACGCTTCCTGTGTAAGGGCTGGCTCAATAGACTAGGACTCTTCAGCCAGAAAAGAGATGGCTGAGGTCTGTGGCAGAGATCCGTGAAGCCTAAATGCCATGGAGTAGGCAACCAAGTGTGTTTTCTTAAAAAAAACAAGGAGGCATCCAATGAAATACTCAAGTGCAAGACTCTAAAGAAACAAAAGGAGACATTTCTTCACGTGACATATAGCTTAAGCTGTGGAAGTCCCTGCCACAGGCCACCGGCGAGGCTAACCTCTTTGTGGGTACATGGGGGTTAATGGTGATTAATAGAGCACCTCTGGAGGAGGAAAAGCTGAGTCGGGAAATAGGAGAGAGGTGGGATCCAGGTGCAGCTTTGAGCTCTGTGCCTTGTTGGGCACACCTCTGCTATGGCAGGAGTGCGGGAGCAAGCCAGCCTAAGCGCAGTCTTCAACTCAACAGTATGGGGTGCAACCCAGGCCAGCACCTCAGCAGGGGATAACTGTGCTGAGCTCAGAGCATTCATGGAGCTCTTGTACCTGTGCTGGGGCCTCTTGAGGCAGAGGGCATGTCTGCATGTGGCAGACCCGTACACCCACCCATACAGTGTGCAGTTGCATGCCCTAGCAGCGGTTTGATGGCAGCCCCAGCAGGAGCAGTCCTCAGGCGCTTCTTCCCGGCTTTCATGAGCAGAAAAATTGGGACACCCATCTGATGCCTGGAGGCAATCACCAGCACAGGCTGGGGAGAAAAATGTGGCCATGGTCCACAATGAGTGAAAGAGTCTGACTTGTCAGCAGAGGGCATCAGGGGAGGCCGGCATCAGGGGAGGCCAGCACCAGCCCAAGGTGACGGCTGGGATAGCTCTGCCCAGCCGTGCTGGTTGGGGCAGGGCTAGGGGGTCCCAGCCCAACTACTGCCATGTCAGAAAGGAGCTTTTGAAAAAGCTGTGCAAAACGCTGTAAGCACTGGCAGCCCCCTAGATCTGCGTTTGATTCATCCAACCTAGAGCAAACAACATGCATACACTTCTAAAGGAAGATTTTTTGGCTCCTGGGCTACCTGCTCACCCAAGACACCACCCTTGCTGTCAGAGCTCTCAGCCTTTGAGCTGGTCCCAGATGCCATTGAAATCAATGACCAGATTGTTGTTCCCCTTGGAAGCTTTTGGATTAGTCCCCCCCCCCCCCCATTTTGTCAGGCCAATGTGAGCAAACATGGGTTTTCCACACTAAACGTAATCAAAACAAACCCTGCTCCCACTGTCTTGTGCAACAAATCATGCTGGGGGAATTGCTGGCATTCGGCATGATTAGCCCAAGCGCAGATGCCTTCCAGCTCATAAACAATAGCCTAAAGGATTGGAGAGGATCACAAACAAAGCACTTACAGACAAGACAGCATTTTCAAAAGGGACTTGAGAGCTTATGTCCATTGGGGGTTTGTCTTTTAAAAATAAACCAGAAGTAAACAAATTGACAAAGACAGCTCTGCAGAATCTAAGAGAATGAAAGCGACGAGACTGGATGAAATAATACTTCAAAAATTAAGCTGGGGGAAACTTAAGGCAGAACTAATGGGTCCTTTTAAACTCCTCAACAAAATGTGCCCACAGCCTTGGGGATGAGCAGGCACTGGAAACCCCACCTGTCCATGCTGATGAGGCCAGGTGGGAGGTGGAAGGGATGCAGGAGAAGACCCTGCTCAATTCACAGGAGAAAAAAAAAAATCCCTTAAAAAGCAGTGACAGCAACAAAAGAATTAGACGACTTGTGTTTGTTAAGTTTTATGGAGATTCAGTCTGAAAGGGACGTTCCCTGCTAGTGATGAATTGCTGTGAATTTCAGACTGAAACAGTTCAGTTTGTGTAAACCATAGTATTTGTATCATGCTTTTATTTGGGTTTTTTCAATCTCATTTTTTTTATAATAACATTTTTGAATGTGGGCTGACTTGTTTCAAATTGAGTCTGTTTTCTCCTGGCCCTGGCAGAGTGAAGTAGCAAGTGACCAGCTTCACACACAAGAGCTCCTTCAAGGGGCCAGCAAAGTTCTTGACATTGATGGAGCTGCTTGCTTGTTTAGATGCTACGGTGAGCGGGAGCTGCGGCAGGAGCTTGCCAGCATCATTGTAACTGAGATGTTGTGCTGGTTTTGGCTGGGATAGAGTTGATTTTCTTCACAGTAGCTAGCATGGGGCTATGTTTTGGATTTGTGCTGAAAACAGTGTTGATAACAGGGATGTGTTAGTTATTGCTGAGCAGTGCTTACACAGAGTCAAGGCCTTTTCTGCTTCTCACCCCACCCCACCAGCGAGTAGGCTAGGGGTGCACAAGGAGTTGGGAGGGGACACAGCTGACCCAAGGGATATTCCATACCATATGATGTCATGCTTAGCATACAAAACTAGGGGAAGAAGGAGGAAGGGGGGACACATTCGGAGTGATGGTGTTTGTCTTCCCAAGTCACTGTTATATGTGATGGAGCCCTGCTTTCCTGGAGATGGCTGAACACCTGCCTGCCGGTGGGAAGTGGTGAATGAATTCCTTGTTTTGCTTTGCTTGCACATGCAGCTTTTGCTTTACCTATTAAACTGTCTTTATGTCAAGAGTTTTCTCACTTTTACCCTTCTGATTCTCTCCCCCATCCCAGCCTGGGGGGGAGTGAGAGAGCAGCTGTGTGAGGCTTAGTTGCTGGCTGGGGTTAAACCACAACAGATGGCATTGCAAGTAATGCTGAGTCCAGAAAGACGCCAGCATCCGTCACGCCTTCCCTGGTTCTCTGCATGCCGTGAACATGTGCATGCAGCAGACCCCCTTCGTTTAAAAGCTTCAGCCTAAAAGGTAGCAACTATTCTGACCACAGAGTGTGTACATTAGTGTCGTGGTTTAAGCCCAGCCAGCAGCAAAGCACCATGAGGCCGCTTGCTCACTCCTCCTGCCCCATGGGATGGGGAGAAGAAAATATAACGAAAAGCTCATGGGTGGAGACAAGGACAGGGAGGCATCACTCAACCAATTATGGTCACAGGCAAAGCACACTCATCTTGGGGGGAAAAAAAATTAATTTAATTTGTTACCAATCAAATCAGAGTAGGATAATGGGAAGTAAAACACAATCTTAAAACACCTTACACTCACCCCTCCCTTCTTCCCAACTCAACTGTACTCCTGGTTTTCTTTCCTTCTTCCCCCCCCGGCAGCGCAGGAGGATAGGGAATGGGGGTTGTGGTCAGTTCATCACACATTGTCTCTGCTGCTCCTTCCTCCTCAGGGGGAGGACTCCTCACTCTTCCCCTGCTCCGGCATGAGGTCCTTCCCACAGGCGACAGTTCTCCACGAACTTCTCCAATGTGGGACCTTTCTGCAGGCTGCAGTCCTTCAGGCACAGGCTGCTCCAGCACAGGCTTTCCCATGGAGTCATGGCCATCTTCGGGGGCACCCATGGGCTCCAGTGTGGGCTTCTCCCCAGTCTGCAGGTGGGCATCTGCTCTCCTGCTCACCTCCATGGGCTGGGGGGGACAGCCTGCCATCTCACCACGGGCTGCAGAGGCATCCCCTCCTCCGGCGCACCTCCTCCCCCTCCTTCTTCACTGACCTTGGTACCTGCACAAGGGCTTCTCTCACATTACAATCTCCTCCCCCGCTGCAGGTTCCCCTTCTGAAATCTGTTCTCCCAGAGGCGCTACCACCATAGCTGATGGGCTCGGCCTTGGCCAGAGGCGGGTCCAGCTTGGAGCTGGGGCAGCTTTGAGCAGCTTCTCACAGGAGCCGGCCCTGCAGCCCCTCACCTGCTACCAAAACCCGGCCACACAAACCCTAAACAATTAGCACAAGGTATGTGCCAGGTCCTTGCCACTAGACTTTTAGGTGCATCTGGGGTTGTTCTGGGATTCATTGAATCTCAAGCCTAAAAGAATAGAGGTGCAAATCCAGATGTTCTAGGTAGTATCCAGCCTCTAGGTTGTAACCCTTGTTCTGCAGTACTGGGTTGGGAAAGACTGATAGCTCCTTTTATCCTTGGACTTCTGTGAAGAGCTCTCCAAGGCATCGAGATGGGAGAACAGGGTGGTGGAGAACAGGAGCTTAAGATCTTTTCCTGCTCCTACAGACTGTGCAGGGAATCGGCCAGATAGGAAGGCAGCTCTAATGTACGTGCTGAAATACCTAAAATAAGCCATGCAAACAAATCAGTCGTATGTTATCCAGATGGGACTGTTCAAATCCAATAATAGCAGTAAAGTGCTCCCGAACTCTGCAGAGAGAGAGATTATAGAAGGATCAGGTATAATTATAGTGCCTTATTATTACCATTCTCATCATTCTTTCTAACAAAGCTTTTCAATAGGAAGAAAAAACTTGTTGCGGGAGAACATAATGTGTTTGCTGGCATTTTTTCATTCTTCCTTGCAAGGCTGTTCAAGTCAGTCCCTGTAAATGGTATTAATAAATACTGTAATGATCTTGGACTAGATTATCTTTCAGACGATACCTTCTTTAGGAGCTATCTATGGCCTTGACTACAGCAAACCCTTCTGAAATGCCTCACTGTTGCTGCTACTAGTGATAGCATCAGCAAAAATACCCCACTGCTGCTCTGATCCTTGCTTTGATACATGTAATTCCAAGGGTTAAGCAATGCCCTTAAAATATTAGTGGCTGCAAGTGGCTTGTCTGTCTATGTGCTGCTCCAAAGCTGGAGGTGTATGGGTGGAATGATTTAGCAAATATTCTCTACTTTGGAGAAAGTCATAGAGCCAGAGGTACCTATCTGCAAGCTGTTCTCCCCCACCCGAGTCCCAACTCCTCTGAACACCATCAGTGCTTGTGAGAAAAGCCCAGGGTTACCAGAATCAGAGCCCAGGCAAAACGGGGGGTGGGAAACACACATCCTTGTCTGCAGGTTGGTCTTGTGGGCTGGCACCACTGAGAGAAGGAAAAAGGCCTCCTGGCATTTTTTCAGCAGTAACCCTTTTGGGGTGACTGCAGATTCCTGGAAGTATTGCTGTTGAAGGAACCTGATGGTGCAAGGGAGCCATGCTCACCGTGGAAGCGCAGCCCTGCAGCAGCTCTACAACCCAGTGCAGAATTCCCAGGGAGGCAATTTCTCACAGGAGGGAAGTCCCAGGCAGCTCTTCCACTTCTGCAGGTCCCTTGGCCTTGGAGCAACTTAGTATGGGGAAAAGCTGTTGGTGAGTGCATGGATGGTAAAAACTCTACCGACACACCTCATTCTGCAGCACTCCCTGCGTTGCCGTCCTTGTGGCCCTGATTCGGTGAAACCCTCATGCCTCTCAGCTTGGGGAGATGCCCGCACCTGTGTCAAGTGTTGCACTGCAGGAGAGCATGTCTCCCAGGTCTCATGTCTTCGTGCCCTGCACGCCTGCAGGTCCTGGGCAAACCAGGAGGAGAGGAGGTGTGGTTCAAACAGGCACAGCAGGCTTGGGGGGGACAGGTTAAATTTGTTTCTTGGGGCAGGAGGAAGGGGCGGTTTGCTGAGATGGGTCTTTCTCTTTTCTCCTTCTCTCCTCCCCTGAGCACCTTGGCAGAGCCTTGCTCTCAGCTCAGTGAAAGTAGGGCAGAGTCTAACCACATTTCAAGCTGTCTGCATTTTTGGATTCTGGGTAACTGCGATCTCTATCTGTTCCTAGAAAAGATTTAAACAACTTACAAACCACAGCTGGGCAGAGATAATAAAGGAAGCAGTACTGGGGTGGGGAAGGATCTCCCCAGGGTGTGCAGAGTGGGGAGAGGGGGGGTCTGCGGGAGAAGCCGTGGGCCCAGCTGTGGTAGAGGGTCTCTGCATGGGTACTTGGGCTGTGGGGGGGCACAGCGGGGCTGCCTTAGGGAAACCTCAGCAAGTATTTGTAGCTAGGTATAAAATGTGTGTGTGTATACATGCATATATATATACATACATACATACATATATATATATATATATATATAAAAAGAGCAAGCAGAGATATATTTAGCCACAGGAGAAAGGGTCTGAACCCCTGCTATGGTATCCACCTTGTCCCACCTCCATGCAGTTGTTCTCGCTGAGGTTATGTCTCTGTGCGGACAGGACACACTTCCTCTTGCACTCCAGGGTTTTTTGCATTTCCCATTTCCCATCCCAGTTGGACCCACATCTACCATCACACAGTTTTCCAGGCAGGAGAGACCCCTTTCACTGGAGGGATTGGAGTGGGTTCAATCTCAGTTCCCAACCTCCAGGCCCAAAGAGAGGTTCAGAAAACCCCTCCGAGGTCTCTCCCTGCCCCACGGCAGCCTTGGCTGCTCCCAGTGCACTCAACAGTGCTCTGCAAGGGTTTAAAGAACAAAACCTGATGATGATCCTCTTGCATTAGGCCAAAACTACAGATCCTTGTCCTGTAGTCCTGTCAGCCAGGGATGCAGACGGCAGGTGGGAAATTGGGGGGTGGGGAGGGAAGACAGAATGAAACACATTCCTGTATTGGCAAATATCCGAGCAGAGAGGTGGTTCTTCCAGCAAATGCTTTTGCCAAGATGCTTTATTTTGTTTGCATAGCCAGAATAGGGCCTGGTGGTAAAAAGATGTTTTTCCACCCTAGGAGAGTGTGCTATAACAGCTGTATCAGCCTGTGTATTCTCCACAGTTCACGATAAAAGCAAAGTTGAGGAATTAATAGAAAAAAATAAAAGCCATATTCATTTGCCAGTGAGATACTTAGCTACTTAATCCATTTCCAGCCTTCCTCCCAGGAACTGGCTAAGGCCTGGTGTGCACGAGAAAAGCCGTGCCAATCTAAACTGGGGCGTGACTGCACATGTGTCAACTGTGGGGGTCCATTCTGGTTCCCGAGGTTGCTGTCACTGTGCTGTGGGTTGTGTATCCCAACACCCTGAGCTGGAAAGCTGCCACAGGCCAAAAAAAGGATCCCGGCTAAAAAAAAAACAGTAAGGAAGACAATGAAAGGAAAGGGGAAAAAAAAAAAAAAAAAAACCCCAGAAAAAAGCAAGGGGAAGAACAGGGGAGGGAATGAGGTGGTCTGGGTGCGGGGGAGTGTAGGGTATCCTTGAATCAGCTGGGCGGCTGCGGGGGAAGGAGCTTGGACTTGGAGGCAGCTGTGGGGCAGTCCAGGATATCTGGAGGTGGGCAGAAGCTGCCCCCTGCCAGGGTGCAGGGAGCTAGGGCTGGCAGAGCTGTCTGGCTCGAAGTGGGACTTGCTGAGGCTGGAGCAGCTTTCCTGCGCAGACGAGGCCAGAAGGGCCATCTGGCAAGGCCAGTGCTGGCAGGGACTGGTCCTGCGGTTCCCTTGCAACCGCTGCCACCTTGTCCAACACGATCCTCCCTGTGTCTCCCCCGCGCAGGACCCAGCCGCTGCCAAACCTGCCTGCCTCCCACCCTTCGCCCCTTACAGAGAGGATGCACAGCCCTTCACTCAGGAGGATTTCAGGGCATGATGTGCACAACTCAAGGCGTGTGACTGGTGAGGAGAGGTGGGGGGGGGTTCCTGTTTTAAGAGAGCATGGCTGGGAGCTGTCAGCAGCATGCCCCGCTCCTGCCCAGCATGCCTACCCCAGCTTTTTTGCTGCTAACGTGAGAAAGTTCAGGCTGGCCCGGCTGTGGCATCTGCTGTCGTACTCCTGCTGGGAGCTGGAAAGGCATGCTGCCGGGGCTGCTTGCAGCACCTGCATGCCCTTGGAGCGCAGCAGCAAGCCTGCCGCTGTTTGTGGAGGCACTGATTTGAGCCTGCCCCTGTTGAGGCAACCACCGCAAGCTAAACACCATTGCCAGAGCCTTGACTGTGCAGCATCACTGATTAGCGGCATGAAATAGGTGCCTGGGCTTTGCTGGTCATGGAAAGCACCCACACACAGTGCCAGGAGGCCTCTGCAAGCCGAGAAGTATCATTCATAATAAAACTGTGCTCCTCACCAGTGCTGGCAGGACTTTCCGGCCCTCAGCGTAGGAGGGATGGCTTGCAAGCAGCTGGGGCAGACAGTGCCAGGCGCTGGAGGCAACACTGCCCGCGGCTCCCCGTGCTTCGCCCCCCCCCCCCCCCCCGGCTGGGGTCCACTGCCCCCGAAAGGGCTCAGCAGAAGTGACTCAGCCACTGCCGCTGGCTGCCATTGCTGGAGGGGGCTGCAGGCTGGGGCTGCGAGGGGAGCTGCCGGTGGTGGGGCAAGAGGGGTGCGTGGGGTGACAGGACTGGGCCGCTGCGCGGGCAGTGACCTCTGGCAGCAGGCAGGCAGCTGGGAGCGGGGATGGATTCAACCCCCTGCAGCAGGGCTGTGCGTCCCACAGAGCCTGCGGTAAGGTTTATCTTCTTTTTCTGCACCCCGTCTTCTGCCTGCTCCCACCTAACGGGTGAACTGCTACTGCAGCGTCTGCAGCTTGCTGAGTAAATATTGTTCTTCGAGTCGTCGATTACGGTTAATTAGCATTAATTTTGCCTGAAACGGATCCTAGTTGTGCTCGTTTTCTCCGGGGTCGCAGCTGTGGCGCTGCCGAGTGGGGGAGACACCGAGCGGCACCGGGTAGGGAACACAGCGGGTTCCCCGGTGACCTGGGACCGTGGCGGTGGGTGGGCGGGTGCGGGAGGGAGGGAGGGGTAGGCCGGGCCCAGCACCACACGGGCTCTTCACACACTTCATTTTCTGAGCGACCTGTACGGACCCGGCCCCGCATCTGCACCTCGCGTGAGCTGACTCGCAGGTGGCGCAACCCTCGGCGGCGCCGGCATAGCACCCTGCGGCTGCGCGACGCCGGACGACGAGCATTCACCTGCCCCGAAAGGAAAAAATTCAGTCACCGCCGCTCATCTCTTGGCGGGCCGCGGGCTCGGCCCCGCTGCGGGGAGCGGGGAGCCGGGGCCGGGGCCGGGGCGGGCCCCGCCGGCGGGCGGGAGCAGGGACGGCGGCGGCGCGCAGCGACGGCGCCATCTTGTGGGCGAGGGCGCGGGTTGGCGGGCAACGGCCGCCGCCCCTCAGCCCCCGCCCCGCGACCGAGCCAAGCCGGGGCTCTGCGGCGGCGGGGCGGGTGTCTCTGCGCCTTGGCCGAGGCGGCTCCGCTGTCCCTCCCGGTGCGGGTGAGCTGCCTGGGGGAAGCTTTACCCCCCCTTGCACGAGTGGACGAAGCGTGGCCCGCTCTGCTGTCAGCAGAGCAGCTTTGGCCCTGCTTCAGCCCCAGGCCCGGCCAGGTGGACCTTCTCCTGGAAGGTGTCAGCCTGAGAAGGCAAGGAAGTCTTTCCAGGCGAAATCCCGCTTGCCCCGGCTTGCCCTACGGGCTGTAAGAGAGAGCCTGTGAAAGGGAGCTGTAGGGAGCACTGCGAGGTTGAGGCGCAGCCACGCAGCGTCAGCCCCCGAGAGCACATCAGGCATGTGATGATAATTTAGTCCCTGGGAATCTTTCCAGTAGATGACAGAAAAAGAGCAGGAGCAGGGTGATTTCTGAGGCAGACTCATTTTGCTGGTGAAAGGGAATTATAGAGGTGCCCCCTCCCTTCCCCGCGGTAGTGTCAACACCTTTCTTTTTCTGGTTTCCCCTCGAGTTGCTGATTGTTCTCTTCCCTAGAGCAGTTCAACGGGTAGAAATGTAGCGAGGGCATTGGCAGCTTTTACCTCGGCATCATCCAGCCCTGCTGAGAGGCACTCAACACACAACAGTGGTAAAAATGCTGGCAGAGGTACGGCCCCGCTCGCGCTGGCTCTCCTACCACTCCTGCTGCCAGACAGAAGGAAACTGTACGCCTCAGAGTCTGGGGTTAGAGGAGTCAAAGAGATTGTGAATCCTCAGAGGTGTGTGTGTTGCCGCTGGCTGGCTTTCCAGCAATGGGGGATTGAGCTGGTCTCTGACAAGGCAGCAAATCCGGAGCTGCCGTGCTGGGGAATGCTCTGAAGCGCTTTCTGCAATCAGGCTTGTTGAGTTGCTGCAGCTCTTCTCTGTGCCAAACGCTGTTTCTCTTTTGCATGGTTGTGGTGTTAAACGCTTCAGGAATAAAGAGGCTTTGTTGTGGTCCCTGCAGCATTGCTTTTGCCTTGACTAGCAGCAGCCTTTTTGTTTGAATAATTGCTTTCCCTGGAGCTGGTTGTGGAAGCACATGTGCGTGTGCCTTAACTTGTGGGTGTACATTGAACACAGCTGTGAACAGGCAGTTCTGGTAGGTTCAGCACTTGCCCAAACTTGTTGTTGTTCATGTACACCAGAACAATGTGCTTTTCCTCATGGTTGGGAACGCTGGTCACTGTTGCAGGCTTTTAACAGTGCTTGAGTGAAATTAATGGCCGCTTTCCAGCTACAAGAAGAAACTGTTGCTATCACCTAGCCCAATCCTATATTTGGTCTCAGGAAGTGACCAGCATTTGCTGCATCAAAGGAAGGACCAAGCCATACGGATCCTGGCCAGTCTGTGCTGTGGCGGGGCTACAGCTGGACAGGCGGTTCCCTCCTTGTCATGCTGCAGGGACCAGCTCACATGCAGCAGTGTACTGTATAATGCATGAGTGAAGGTCATACAATGACCTATTCCTTTGGAGCATTGCAATTTATTTCCTTTGGCACAGGTATCCTGGTTAGTTCCACCTAAGTTTTGGGGGGATCAGTTCAGCCTTGCTACAAGCTGGTAATAGAAACACACAACTCCCCAGCTTTTCCTCATCTTCCTCCCATTTATGTCTCCAGGGTTAAAACCCAGTCCAGAATCCCCAGACCAAATTGAATTAGAATTTAACATTCAAAGATTCAGGCTTCCTTTAGGCTCGAAGGAACAGAATGTCATCCTGTCTCGCAGTTAATAGCTGCTGGGTAGTCGTTTCAAAGCCATTTCTTTTCAGCAAGCTGTACCATAGCAAATCCCAGCAGTGAATGTATTTCTGGCCTGGCCGTGACTCTAATCCCACAGCTGAGTTTTACGTGTGATCTCTTTTGAAATGCTAGATCTATATATTTTTTTCTAAATTTCAGACACCGATATTTGTAGGACTTGGCATTTAGAGTGGCAACAGGGTTGTTTGTAGGAAGAGAAGGGAAAGGACGGAAGGATGATGTTGACCTCGCAGCCCTACAAACCTACAGCACTTAATCCACTTATCACTCTGAATTCCTGAAGCAGATAAATGCCCATAACAGTTAAAACACATCACTGACAGGAGCAGCATGTTCTGTCCTCTAGAAATACATCAATGCTGGAAATTGCAAAGCTGTGTGCTACCGTGGGGATGAGTGTGATATAAGAGCCAAGGAAGGCCTCACTGGTCAGCAGAGTTCTTCCACAGGAGGGTAGTAAGCCCCTGCCCCCCCCCTTCTCCCTCCCTGCCCCAACTACCTTGAGATGCCATTCAGGCCTGAGAAATGCTGCCGAGCACTGTTGTGACCCCACAGCCCCCCAGAGCCACAGCTGCCTGATCTGTGCCTACATATCTGAAATACCAAGTGGGCCTCAAGTGTCTTGTTACTGTTCTTGATTGTCCTTGCTGCTCAGTGTTAAGACCTGTGAGGAGCGATTTCCAGCTGAGACCAGCCCCGTGCAGCTCACGTCAGCATGTCTTGGGGAGCAGAGTTGGTTTTGGCTAATCTGAGCTAAACCTTCCCTGGAGGAGTGCAGCTGCTGCACCAGCCTTGCACAGCCACACAAAACCACTTGCTCGTCTCTCCATCTGTTAGGGCTCTCAGCAAGGTACCAGAGCCATCCCTGGGCTCAGGGGGCCGCAGTGGCCGCAGCTGCATGCCACCGCCTGTGTCAAGACCCCTTCTTCCTGAGGACTTGTCCCAGCCTGAATAGGAGGAAAAAGGCTGTAAACCAATGGTTGCTTTGGAGCCAACCTTGCTCCTACAAACTCTGGAGGGATAAAACAATGGACAGAGAGTGATTTTAACAACACGCAGTTTGCAGGCTCGTCTACCTTCTTAGGTCTTTCGCCACATGGCCATCCCCCACGTCTCCACAGCACAGCACCCCGTGTGAGTAGGCACCCTTGAAATTGCAGCAAAGTGCTTTCTTGTGGACAGTGCAAATGTCTCACGAGAAGTGTGAAAGGAGGAAGCTGCCTAGAGAGAAGTGAAGACCTCCCAGACATCAGGGTTATTTTTGAGTCGGATGCTGCTCAGCTGTTACATTGCAGATGTCTTAGCTAAAAACAAGCTTTCGTTGAAATCAAAGACTCTTCATGAGTATAGGCAGCAGGATCCTCCCACAAAAAGAAGGTTTTCTTCTTCAAAGGGCTCTCCTTCGATTTCCCTACAATATATTTCTTAGGGCTTGCCTGCATTGCAAAGCTGTGTGGATCTGAGACATCCTAGCTGTTGGGAATGAATTCGCTGTCTGGTTGTTCTCACTTCTGGAATGAGTGCCTTCCTCTGAAGTGACCTAGTGGAGGACTTGGCTGTGGAGGGAAGTTTTGTGCAGTCAGGAGTACAGTGGAGCCGTTCCTCTGTACTGACTGCTGATGTGGGTACTTGTTTTCCATGTTGAAGTCAAAACAGGTGGTTCCACACTTGAGTGTTCACATAAAGAAGGAGTTTGATGGTGCTACTCTGCCCTGAACCCACACCCTGTGGCACTGCTCAGTAGCTTCCCCATGTGAACAAAGCACTTGATTAAGATAATTTGAAGTAAGATGACCTTATCCCAAAACCTGGAAGGTCCATGCAGTGAGATAATCAGGAATAGCTGTTCCAAAACAACTGCGCAAACAAATCCTTGCAAAATTATGGTAAAAATCTCACTGTGCCACTTTTAAGCTTCTCCATTGCTCCAGAGTCAGTTGAACCCTACCCTGAATTTGACCACATTCACCTCAAATGGCCTCAATCTGCATCAGTCAAAACACTTTTTTTCCATATTCCAACATGGAGCTTCAGTCACTGTGGAAGGTGACAAAGTTTGCTTTAAATGCATGTGATATTTTATAGTCATCGGAAGACAAAGCTATACGCACTAAAGAGCTTATGGTCTAATCTTTGGACACCCACTGCTAAGTGTAACACCGTCGTAATAGTACAGTGAAATGAACCCTGGCGCGGGGAGGAGTCTGACCGAAAAGCAGAAGAGCCTGCATCTGCCAGGAACAGCTTGCCAAAGCTGTGTGTGTCCATCCCACTCGTCCTTTTGCAAACAGGAGGGACTCAACCAGCTGCCCCGGGCGTGGAAATACCTGACAAGCCCCCATCTCTTTTGCCTTTTGGATCTTCATGTCTGGTTGCTTTCTTACAGCCTTTGACCCCCATCATGGCCTCTAATCTAAAAGTCATCTTCCTGTTTCTTTGGTTGCTTCAATGTGGAGGTAAAAAAAAATGGTTTTTTTAATTCCTTTTGTTTACTCTCACGTTTGTTCATATTAGAGCATTTCCAGCTGCTATCTTTTGCTAATTTCCAGAGATCCCCTCTAGGAATTTGCACGCTGCTGCTATTTCTGTCTTTTAAGCATTTCAAAGCTGAGAGAGAGAATCCTCAAGAAAGGAGGAACATGGGAGAAGGGTTAGATAACCTAAATAAAATGGTTTGGCTTTTTCGCTGGCATGTTCTTCTCAAGCTAATGGCTCCTGGGATACTGTAAGAAGATGGATCTCTCCTCTGTTTTGTTACACCAGTGTTTAGCCATGTCTTGTATAGAAACTATATTCATGTGTGTTCTGCTGGGTAGAGATGAGGAAAAGGTTGATGAATGATGAATTTTTTTAGAAAATAAGGCCCAGAAAAGACCGCTCAGGTTATCACTCTTGCGGTGTCTGCAGGATTTTCTGTTACCATCTTTCCATAATATTGTATCTAGTGTACACAGGACTGTGCAGTCATAAGGAATGAGCATTTCCCTTAGGACTGTACTGTATCTTGGTTGCTTTTACAGCTAAGAACATTTTTCTAGTGATGTAGCCTAAGCTCTTCCTTACTCTCAGGCTATTGTCCCTGGCTATGTCATCTGTAGAGGATTTTCCTTAACGGATGTTACTTCCCAACAGTCTTTTCTGGACAGTGGCCGTGCCCTCCCTCCACTATTGCCCCCCCACAATGCTTCCTCAGTGCTCAGCATTCAGCAACACTAACTCCTGAGTCGCCTTTTCCGATGCCCTGCTGTGCAGAGATGCTGCTACTGTTGCAATGCAGCGTTAGTGCACCATGACAGAAAAGCAAGCCTGGCTGTGCTCTGGGACAGCTTTAATGCCTTGTTATGAGCCTGTTCATAGATGCAGAACCCCAGGGAATCCCATCAAAAGCATGAATGGAAAAGCCCGCCCATCCCCTACTTCTCTCTCTACTTCCCCCCCCCCCCCTTCTATTTCCATGTCTCTGAAAGAATCTTTCATCTTGTAAGAAGACTCGTGTGTTAGTTTCCAGTTCCCTTTTTTAAGGACAACAATGGTTTGCATGGGTCTCTTCTTAAGTTGCTTTATATATGGTGTTATGTCAGCTGCCAAACAAATAGATCCAGAGACTGCCTGATGTTAAACCCAGATTTGGCTGGGAAGCCAAAGAGGTCCTGTATCCCAGGCTCCTTACTAGCCTGTGGCTCGCTCTTAGTTTTTTATTTTTTGTTAAACAAAACAGGGAGTGAACTATGGTGTGGTTCCCCATCTGTGCTTATTCATCCTCTCTTGTAACTCCTGCCATAATTGTCTGCAGTGATAGATCACTTTCAACAGCCCTGTCTGTGTAAGGGGGAAGCACATGAAGGGCATGATCTCCCATCTCTCTGCCTAAGATACTGTCACATATACTTAAGATCTGCAGTCTTCTGCAAATAGTTCTCATATCTACCATTGAGTCTTGCGCTTTTCTGCTCATTTACAGCAGCAAAAGTTGGGAGTGATTAAGCTGTGTCTTATTTCTCATGGCCCTGGTGCTGGCCCCTGTACAGAATATGCAATTTCCTTCCTCACTCATGCTTCAGAAATACACAGTCCCACTGATAACACCTGCTTGCATACAGCATCTTCACTGGCGCAGTCATCGCATTGCCACACGTAGATGCCCAAGCAGAGGTTTGTAACTCAGGAGTTTCAGATGTCCAGCTAGCGTTTGTCTTGGAAAATCGCTTTCTATTCATCCGCTGTAAATACAGTCTCACACCACTGCAAAATCAGTTCACTTCCTGCTTCATTTCCTGTCATTCTGCATGCTGGCATTCTACAGAGGAGCTCACAAGGGAAACGGGGAAGCCTGTGAATGCAACAGGCTATTGCAAATCACACAGCCGTTACCTAAGAGATGTGGCAGATGACACAGGGCACGTGGTCTGAATCACTCAATCTCTGACAAGGGCCAACACTGCGTGCTACGGGCGTGCTTCCTGACATAGGGTTATTTTCACTGTGTGATCCTGTCTTTGGGGCAGCAGTCCCCTCGTGACTCAAAGTGATGTTCGGTGACTGCTAACAATTATTACCCTTACAGGGGGAAATGTCGATGTACAGCAGATACCTCCAATCCAGGTTGCACTGCTCAAGGAAGGAATATCCATCCCCTGTAAAGTTACCTTCCCTTACATGCCGAAATACACCAAATTTTCAATCTTCTATTACTGGATTAATTCACTGGGCCAGAAAATATCCATCTGTAGTAGGTCAGAAAAAGTAGACATCCCTTCTGGAAAAGAGAATAAGACTGCTACCATATCTTATGACCACAGAATCATGCCACTTGAAAACACCTCTTCTACTGGCACATACTACTGCGAGGTCAAATGGAATGACATCCAGAAAATGGGAAAGGGAGTGTTTGTCCTTGCTAGAGGTAAGTGAAGAACCAGAAAGGAAGGGCAGGGGGCTAAACGTCAGCTGAATCTGGCTATGAAAAGATGATCTTTGCTCTTCCTTTCCTTTACACAGACACACTATGAAGTCAGGTGGGAATAATACTTTATGCCCAACATTTAATGCCATCAGAGTTGAATGCACTTTACACAGGTGACCTGTGCTGCTGTTCCCAATGCACAGATGGGGACATGAAGATGCAGTAATTTTTGTCTGCCCTGCTGCAGCCTCCTGGGAACAGCAGGCTTAAAGTCAGGGTCTAACCAGGGAGCCTGGGCACTGGGTCAGAGGGTGCTTTTAGGTGTCAGTGTTCAGGAGACAGTGCGGTTTGGCTTTTAGCAGTGCAACAGAGACAGTTGAACACAAGGTCAGTGGTTGAACACAATGTCAGTGGTTAGGGTGCTCGCTGTAATCAGATGTACAGGTTAGGCACTCACTGTTAGGGGCTCACGAACAGATTAGGGGCTCACCGTAATCCTTCCCCTTTTTCCATGTGGTACAAGGGGTTGGCTGTTCCGCTAATGTGCAGACTGAAAAGCAAGGGAGAGCTTCATGCCAAGATAAGAGGAATGTTATAGAAAAGTGATAAGGACATGCATGCTGCTGGCTGGCTGGATTTGCATTACTGAATGCTGGATATGAAAAACTTCTTAGAAAGTGTATGTGCAAAGAGCCATGACGAAACAGCTTTGCTACACTGGTCACAGGATGTCTGCAGTACCCACCCTGCTAGTTTGTGTGGCCTGTGTGCTTTCTATCATCTGTCTTTCTGCCCCTATCACTAAAGACCTTTGCCAGCCTCTACCTACCACCTTTCTTGGCTCTCATAGTTATGCCACCTCCCTCTAATCTACATGAAGTGCAGCTGCTTATATCCTGTCTCTTTTGCGTGAGTCTTCAGCTGCACCCTGCTCTCTGTTCAGTCAGGCTAGGTTTTTAAGGGTGTGTGCATCTGTGCCACTGTATTCTGCACTGCTTCTGTATTTTAGTTCTCTCACGGCTCTTTCCAGGGATAAAAATGCAGCAGGATTGTAACTTCCGCTCACACTGTGAATTTTTCGCTGCCTTTGTTACAGGTACAGGGTACATAGAGACCTCTTATGGGTGGGAAATCCTCGTTACTCTTACTGCTCTTCTTGCTGCATTGAGCATCACTGCAACAGCTCTGCTTCTGTGGAAAAGAAAGGCAAGTTATAACCAAGTAAAAAGCAATACCTGGCACAACCCATTCTAGGAATTTATTTAATTTGCTTCTAACTTGGCTGGATTGGAAGTCCCCGTGCTGAAATTTTCGATGCTGGGTGTCTGCCTCAGGTTTATTTTCTTTTTTTTAAGTTCAGTCTTTCTGAGAAAAAAGATTACAGGAAAGACAAAACGAGTCATTGATTTGTCCATTAAAGAAATTCTGGTAATCGTTTTGACTCTGGCATGCTCTGCTTTAGAGCAAGGTTCCGACACAGGGCAAGAAGTCACACTAGCAGTGTGTTGGCACTGCAAATATTCAAGGAGACATAGCCTTGTGATGGGTTTTTGGAAAATTGCAGTTTGTGCATGCTCAGTCGTGGCTCTTGTCAATTTAGCAGCTCAGTTGTCTAAAGAAGCCCCTTTCCACATGGTGCCAGTCAGACAGGTAACGTCCTATGCACCCAAGCAAGTCTGTTGCAGCCCTGGTGGCAGGAGGAGGGCAGGACTTTCCCTGTTTCTAATCCTCTTTCAAGATGGGGGCTATTCTGTTTCAAGGGCACAACCTGATTGCAGGGAGACTGTGCAACTGTGTTCCTGAGCCATGGCTCAGGCACCACAGAAGAAAACAATCATCTGCAGCGTGGAGGGGATGAGGACCAGAGCCTTGGGCATGTGTTTGGCAGAGAAAACTTTAAGAAACAGAGTGAGAGGGGAAGGTGAGGACAAGGATTGCAAGGAAGCCTGTGTGGAAGTCCCAACTAACTGGAAAAAGAGAGAGACAAGGACCCAAGGAGCAATCTGCTTTAGTTGGCTCTGCTTTGAGCAGAGGGGGATTGGACTAGACAATCTCCAGAGGGACCTTCCAACAGCAGTGATTCTGTGAGGCTGGAAGAAGGAGCCTTCGGAGGGAATCCAGAGTGAGGAAGCACTGGAGCTTGGAGGAGGGTGTTCAGAGTGGTCTGACAGGACCCCCCAGGTGAGCAGACTAGTGGCACAGGCTGGGTCCAGCTAGGTAAGGAAGTGGAAGCTGGGATGAGTAGCTGAGGGCAAAGGGGAAACCAGGAGTGGGGAAGAAAGGATGTAGAGAGCAGGAGAAGAAAAGCCAAAAGTAGGACTGAAAGATCTGGATGAGACAGGGGCCCTGTGTAAAAAAACTATGGAGTTGTGATACTGGAATCCCTGTTGCTTGGGGGAAAACCTACTGCTCCTAGTACTGCCACCCTCAGGTGTTCCAATAGCACCCTTCGCATTCTTCCAGAGATCTCAAGGCTGGATTAAAAAAATCTGATGTCTTTCAGAATGGAATTTGGGGATTGTTGTTTTCTAGGTAGAGTATGCCCCATATTTACTCTTTCAAGCTGCTCTCTCCTGCCACAACAGCAGACTCTCTGCATGCATTTTTATGTGGAGGCTGTGCTGCTGGTACAGTCCTACGACTCCAGGGACCATCAGGCTTCAGCACACACAGTCAGAGATCATGAGGTTGAAAACAGAATGGCAGCAGTTGGCAGACCTGCTAATCTTGTGAGACTTACCTTGCAGGCAGTCTGATGGAGGGGGGAGGAGTATAAACTGCAGAGTGACTAGGCTGGAGGCAGGCCCCCATGTCTGCTTGCCTAGACAGCGTCTCCATGGGGATGAGGAGGGAGGCACTGTCACGACTTGCCGATTGGCATCTCTAGGTTTTGAGGTGGGCCAGCAAGTCTCAGACCTACAGGCTCTCCTTGGGGCCCAAAGAGATCGTGCAGTCATTACATTTGCCTTCCTGCAGAACACAGCCCATATTTCTCACCACAGCTTGCTCAGACCTGCTGGTTTAAAAATGTTTATCTTTAAGAGAAGCTATTTAGCATCCTCCTTAGTTACTAATGGACTGGAAAGCAGTTCATCGTTTTCATGTGATGTGAATATAATCATCCCACTTCTTTCTGAATTAGAACAGAGATACTTAGCAAAGCCTTCTGCCTTTCGTGCCTCCTCTCTGGCTTGCTGAGCAGGGCTAACCCTTATCTGTGCATGAATGGAACATGTTCAAGGAGAATTCATCTGATGCAAGAAACATTTCAGAGGAAGAGACATTCTTCCTTCAACTCCATGGTGGACTTGCATGTTAGGGTATCACTGACTGTATGTCATCATTAATGGTCGTCTGGCACTCTTCTCTAGCCTGCATATTAGCAAAAGCTTCCTGGCCAAATCTTGACAAAAGTCACTGCGTTTTGCCTCTCTGAAATTCCCACACACACTTTGAACAGGGCACTGCTTTACTCCCTGTCCTGCAGCATTGTTGTGTACTGTTAAATACTCACACCCTCCATCCAGCTAAGTTTCAGTGGTGGAAGTGATTTCTATGTATGCACAGAGCCCAGTTCTCCTTTCCACTGCTCCAGTGTAAGTCATCAGACTCCTCCATTTTACCCTGTGGTGAGGAAAGGGACCAACCCGCGTTGTGCATAGAGTGCCAGCAATCTTTGCTGTGGAAGCACTCAGGGGGTGCACGAGCAGCTGGCTTTGACATGACATTGGTGTTCACTTCATCTTTGGGGAGATGGTGTTTTCTCCAAACGTGTCATTCGGTATCTTGTCCTGAGCAGGTGTTGTGCCCTAGAAGGAACCAGCTAAATATCCTGAGACAGAAGGTGGAAACGCAGCCCCCTTCAGCCATTCCACCACCACCACCTCCTGTCTATGATGTGAGTACCAGAATCACCCTCTGTTCTTTCTGTCCGCATCATGATACAACCCTTCCTTTCCCTGATCTGCCATGCTACAGGCACCACCAGTATCATGATGTGAAACATAAGCAATATCTGCGTACCAGCCTCGTACTGGTGGCCTTGCTCCTGTGCTCTGCCCTGCTTAGCTCCTCTCAGGACTGTGCGTGTTGTGTGTCTCCATCCTGGTCACACTCGTGGCCTCCTCAGTGCCAAAGCCTTGCACCATGCCCTGCTGGGCAGCACCCTTCCCTTTGCCAGCAGTGTGGCAGCACAGAGCAGCAAGTGGGGGGCCAGAGAGGATTCCTGGGGGTAGAGGTAGAAGGGTCTCCAGAAGTCAGGAAGGAAGAGGGGATTTCAGCCCCACTTTGTACTGTAGAGTGCCTCAAGGACATGCCCTTCCCAGCTGGAGAATGATGGCTCAGGAAAGGGGCAGAGAGAAATGCTCCCCCCAACAACCCCAGCTATTTAGAGCTCCTGCTGTGACACTTTCACCAGTGTCAGTGTCACAGACCACTGCAGTCCTGAGCAGGCTGACTAGCTCTCAGGGGGAAAAGGGCAGGAAGAAAGTGAAGGGGGTCTCTTTTTTGGAGCATTTCCCTTTTCATTGCATAGGATCTCCTTTTCCATTCCTCAAACTGGGGAACGCTGACTGCTTCCACTTCTCAAGCCCAGTAGCTGCGGCATCATAGGTAATAGGATTGGAGTGGCTCTCCTGAAATGTCAGGCCCAGACCTCAGCTACCTCAAGTAACCATGACCCCTAATCCCATTTAGAATCCATCCAGCTCCATTTAAAATGGATTCCTTTTTCTCCTTTTACTCCTGTGGGAGGGCTGCTCTGCTAAGAAGGGAAGGTGTTTTTTTTCCCCGTGATCTGTGGGACAAACAAGGAGGAGAAAAATGAAAGTGAGTAGAGAAGGATGTTGCCTGAATTATTAGGAAACCTTTCTGACTGCGAGGTCTATAAGGGCTGGAAAAGTCTCTCCGAGGAAAACCTGTAAGCTTTGCTGCATTAATCATTTAAACTAAACAAAGTGAAGCTCTGGAGAATGTACTACAGAGAGGAGTAAAGCCCTGCCAAGGAGGCAGGAGACCTGATAGGGGGCAGATATGAAGAACAAGAGGATGGGCCTACCCCCTTCTCATTCTCATTTCGCAGGTGGGGGTGTGTCATTTTATGGCCCTTTAATTTTTAGAGTGGAGGTTTAAAAGAAAGCATTATGTATTGTATGTGATATGTCTATTCTGGGCAAAAAGCAATGCTTTGGGTAAAGGAGGTTATAAACCTTTTCATTTGTATCAAGTAATTTCTTTTTAATTCAGGCTTATAAAAATCCGAATGGGTAGTTTCCTGCTGAAGTGGATGATTTCTGCAAGGAGACAAAAAAAAATCAAATCCATTTTTCGCTCAGTCGGCCTCGTCATGCATCCTTAGCTCCATCTTAATTACATGTTTCATCATGTTGCTCTGTTCAGGAGGCCCCACTAAGGCTAATACAGCAAGCCAGCAGAGCCAGCCTTAGGCACAGGCAGTCCCGGGAGCTGGCTGGGTCCCTGTGCTTGCAGGAGCCCAATGGACCTGGCCCAGCCGGCCTCCCCTGGAGCCCGTTAACCACACGTCAGCTGTGCGGGGCTTTTAGCCAGCCCAGTGTGCAGGGCAGGTGGCTCAGCCCTCTTTGGCAGAGCTGCAAGCAGCCTTGGACTGTCTCCTGCATGCTGGGGGGTATGAGCCCGCTTGCTGGAGGTTACTTTATCGTGGAGCAGCTGCTGCAGGGGACTCGTTTGGGCATGAAGCAGCAACTCCCGCCACAGTCACAGTACATGGTGAGAGCGGGGCTGCGAGGTGAAGGGGGGGGAGCACAGGGCTTCGAGGTGTAACCGGGACGTTAATGGGGGAGAGAGGACAAGAGCCCTGGGATGGGGATCCTGCATTGGATGGGCCCTCAGGACAGGTGAGGGGAGTTGAAAGTTGACAAACCTTATTTTCTTTGAAACATGACTCTGGTGCCCTGCTGCTAAATTTTGTTGGGACTCTGCATGGTGTAAACCCAGCCCTGCAAACTGCATTTGAAATTAGGTACCTTGTGAAAACCCGTTGGTGTTAAATTGGGTGTTGAACACTTAGTGCTTAATTCACAGGGAGAATCTGCAGTAACCATTGGGATAAGCTAAGGCAAGGAAAAGGGAAGGACAAGTGAGAAGTAACTCCGAGTGATGAGATAAAGAAGGAGGTCAGAGATTAGGGGATGGGACAGGAGGCCAGCATGTGCCAGATGTGCTGTCTGTGGGGGAAAGCAAGAGGTCAGAGTCTGCAAAAAAGTCGGGTCAGGGAACCACAGTGTCCTTGCAGGCCTGGAGCTGGGAGCAGGAGCAGCAGGAGGCAGCACAGGACATCGAAGGAAGGGCTTGGAACTGGCTGGTGCAGCTCATTAAAAGCTCTGTGTTACCCTACACAGCAGCAAGGCTCACCCCTGGCGTGGGAAGGGTCCTAGCACACCTTCTGCAAAGCCATCCTGCTGCACATCCCTAGGAGCAAATGCCTTCCCCACTGGCTCTTCCAAGTGCCACCGTTTACCTCGTGGGGGTGGGTGTACACAGGGAAAAGCAGCAGGTACAAAAAGCCCTGGTAATAAGGGCGCAGCTGGGCACCCACTTTGTTCCCACTACACTGCTAGGTGTTCCTAGACCTCTTTGTCCTACTGCAGCCCTGGAGCAGCTCTACCTCACTGCACTGCCCAGACCCAAACCAGTGTTTTCCTCTGTCTTCCAGCTTAGCTGCCTAGTTAACAAGCAGCTTGGAAATAACAATCCGAGGGACTCGCTTCATCCGCTTTACACTTCTAACAAGCTTTTTGAGCAGCAGACCTCCTGTGGTGCAGGCAGGTTCCAGAGCACAGGAGCTTTTCCCAGTGCAAGGGAAACAAGGAAGCTGCTTGGGGATGGGAAGGCATCTGCCAGCGGGAAGAAGAGAGGCCTGTGTGCCTCCACTGTGACAGCAGCAGGTGGTCAGTGACCAAGTAAAAGTAATTAATTTGCAAATGGTGGTTGGAGACACCAGCTTTCCAACTGGCTAGCAAAGGGCCAGCATTGTCAACAGTCTCCATGGGAAGAGAGCTTGTGGAGGGAGGGAATCTTTTTTGGAGGTTGAACACCAAAAGGATCCTTCTTGCTTGCGAGTGGCTTCAGACTAGAGCAGTGAAAAAGGCTGCCTGTCCTGCCAAGGGCACACGGAGCCGTGCTGCTGGGAGCCATCATCACAAAGAGAATTGAAAAAGAGGACGGAGAAATGGGATTTTCTGTGTGTGCATGTGCACATGCGAATAGTTGGGAATGTCTGTGTAGGCAAGCGGGTAGTTGGGAGTGGAAGACAGACAGGTGAAATAATTTGACTGTTCCCGGAGGACGAGTGGGAATGGGAAAGCCATGTGGTGCTCTGTTCACTGCGTCCCCCTCCTGTCTGAGTGCCTGTTTGTTCCAAGCCCTGCTCCCAAATGCTGCTCCTCTGTCATCTGGTCCTGTTCAAACCACTGTCCCGCTGGCCATGATCCCGAAAGATGCTGAGCGTTTGCAACTCCAGATGAAATTATGGGGGTTCAGGTGATTGGCAGCCCCAGAATCAAGCCTCCATGTTTTGCTTGTCCTCCTCACTGTGTTGCAGGGCACCTCGCTCCCTTTGCAGTCTCTCCACTAATACCATCTGCCCCTCTTGGGCCGGAGCTCCTCCCATCTTCCTGTTGCCAGAGAAACAGCCACCTTGGCAACCTGCTGACATCCTTGAAACACACATGGAAAAGTCCTCCTGATTGTTATGTTTGATCCTTCAGGCAGATCTGGAACATCACTCAAACTGACATGCATCTCCTGTGACACAATTACCTGGGGGACCAGCGGGTGCATACGCATGTGGGGCATGTGTGTGTTTCTCTGTGTAGCTGTGTGGGACCACTGATATGTTTGAGGGCCTGGGAGTATATTGATTTTTTAAATTATTCTTTGCTCACTCTAAGAAGAAAGGAGAGTTCTGGCTTGGAAAAAACCCCAGCAAATAAATAGAAATCATGCCCGATGTAGGGTTTCCCATTATTGACAGCCCCTGTGCTTCAAGACCTCAGCCTCACCTCTCTTCTCACCCTTATTATGTGCCCAGAATAACCATGAGCGAGAGCTTGTGGGTGTCAGGCACCTAAACGGTCTTGGGCAATGCAGAGCACTGCTGGTTACCTGTGGTCCCCACGGTACACAATATCCTTTCATGTGGCAGGGGGGTCTTTATTCTGGATTCTGGGACAGTTTGGAGCGGAGGGAGGCAGGGGCATTGGCATTGTTCTCCACTACCTTACACAGGGTACGTAATGTCAAAGCCTGTCTCTGTAAGCCCAAAAAAGGAAGATGATGCAGCGGTACTGTAAAGATTTCGGGGGAAAAGGATTTTCTTTTTGCCCAAGTTCAGGCCAGGAACTTCAAAATTTTGGAGATGGCAGGGGTTCCTGAAAAATGTCAGGCACAAGATGGGAAACAACCCAGTGGGCAATTAGTTGTCTTAAACCTAAGTAATTTATTTGACCCCTGCTCTCTTCTCTCTTCCCTGTGCAGTGCCTGGATTTGCAGCAAGTTGATGTCTATTCTGTCCTTGAGAACAACACAAACAACCCGTCACCCAGAAAGAGTCCTCCAGGGAAGGTAAGGGCTGGGGCCCTGTTCTTGGAGACTTCCCTTATGCACTGGGCACCTGGGGAAAGAAAACCCACAGGGTCGCCATGGCCGTAGCAGGCAGTAAGTGTGTCTCCAGTCCCACCGAAAGGGGAAAACGGAACGTGGCATCCACTCGCCAGCTGGCCTGCACATGTAGCCTATCTTCCCTGTTCCGGCAGAGCCCTTGCTCCTGCAGCTCTACCAGTTCTGGCAGTCCCAGTTTCATGCAGATGCTTTGCTGTATGACGTATACTGAAAGGCATTGAGGGGTTTGGCGTTGCTGCTCCCTCGGAATGGGACAGATGTTCATGGAGAATTGGCCAGATGCTGGTCTCTACTATTGCCTTTTCCAGATTATTTAGGCAGCTGAGAAGTCCTCTCGGGTAGAGGAATCTCTGCACTGGGGGCAGACCCTGGACACAGCTGTGCTCTCACTGGCATTAAGCACCAGAGAGCCATTTCATGGTGGCAGAAGCTAAAATGGTCTGAACGTAGGCTGGGCTGATACAGTCTCTGTCAGCTCTGGGGCTCAGGAAAAGGCAGTGTGGGTACATTTTGGGCTTGGATCTTCTTGCTGGGCTGGGAGTTACGAGTTAGAGACAAGGAACTAAATCCACTCCTAGTGAAAGTAGCTGCATCTTGGAATATGCAGGTGCAGATCAGTTGTGGGGGCCACATGAAGCAGACCAGAGGTCCACACAGCCCTCTACCCTGCCTTTGGCAGGCATCAGCTGTTTCATAGGGACAAAGCTTGCATCAGGCACCCTAGGGAATATTTCCTTCCTGTCCTCAGAACTTTGTTGTTCATTTCCCCCTCCAGACCTCTTATCTGCTTAAAAAAATACATTCATTCTTCTAACGTTGGAAAATGTTCCTGAAAAATGTCTCCTGCTTCCTCCCACTGATGTCCTGTTGGTGGGGAGTTCACCAGGTTGCCTATGCAGTGTGGAGCGTGGTGCCAGCTTCAGTTGGCACCATCCCTCTGTTTCATGAAGGACAGTGTCTTCCAGTGTCTGAGGCATTTTCACAACTCCCACCTTTAGGAAAAGGTGGTCTAAAATCAAGTGGCCTCTTCTGTGCAAGAGCTACTTGCCATGTGGTCTGGTCCCAAGGCCACTGGCCTCCTGCAGTTACTGCTGTGGCACCACAGTGGTTGGTGGTAGCAAAGGCAGGTATCTGATTGTTGAGGGGAAGGATGGGTTGTTTTATAAAGACTGCTTTATACCCCAGTGCATCATATGTACTGGAAAAGACAGCATCCCTGGTTTTGTGTTCTGGCTACATTTTGAATTAGTTGGATGGGGAGAACAGTAGGTCCTGATCCCTCTTCCCTGTCCTGTTTATGCTTCTGTGTACTTTTATCAGCTGCCCCCTTCGAAACAATTTGGTCTGGATGATGAGATGCAGTATGTGTGGGTTTTTTCCCCTACCATGGAGCTGTCTGGTCTATGTTGAATTGCTTGTGTGTGGCCCACATCACCACTCAACCACTGCTTTGGGGGCAGTGGGTCTGTAAAACAGAGCAGGAACAAAGCAACAAAGAAAGAGCAAAGGAGCATCTGTGTGTGAGTAGGCCTGGCACTAGTAGTCTCAGCCAGCGTGGGATAAAGGTCCAAGCAGAGATGGGAGAAACAAAGGAGAAGAAAGCAAAGAGAGGGGCTGGGATGAGCTTTCACACCAAAAGCAGACACCATCAAGTGTCTTCAGTTCTTGTGCTGGTCAGAAGGAAGAGGAGTGTGAGTGGCGGGACCCCACAATGTCTACACAGGAGAATTTGACTGCACTTTCCACTACTGTTGCAAGCACCTCGGTCAGCTTCCCTCTCAGTCATCTTGGGCTGTGAGCGCCTGGGACACTCATCCTCCAGCTGGCTGTGCCAGAATATAACAGGGTGTTTTCCCTAAGAGTGAGACTTGTGGGCCAGTGGGTTTGGCCTGTGAGTGGCAGCTGGGACCGCTGAACGGTGGCTGATTCTGCTGTGGAGGGTCCAGGCCAGCCCTTGCTGCAGGATGCTGCACATAGAGGGGGAGCTGTAAAAGGAAGCAGGGCAGAGAACCCCTGAAACAAGAGCATTTGCATGCTGTTGTGCTGGACTGTCAGCCAGCTTGGGTAGTGAGGGGTTAATCCTGCATGCTTTGGAGGTGCCTGCACTTTTGTAAAATGTTTCCCTTTGGTGGTGGCAACAGAGAAAATGCTAGTGTAGGTAGGTCTTCATTCATCCGGTGGCATTTGAGCTACTTGCTGTGTAACCTTGCTTACAGCAGGCCTGTGCCACACAGCGCTTAAAATATCAGTCTGTCAGCGCCTTGTCTACACAAGGAACAGTCGTGTGGAATAGACTCAACTGTTGAAGAAACAGGATTGAGGAGGTCAGGGAATTCCTCCTTCACAGAATCCAAAGTGATTTATTTTTTTACCAAGTCCAATTTTCCCTCCCCTCCCTGTCTGACAGCTTTTTGGGGGAAGAGTGACAAGTAAAGGAGGCATCTTTATCCCTTGGGCTGGATTAGTCACGTTCATCTCTGGCAGAGCAACATTTCTCACTGTAGTGGCTTCCATTTCAGTGGATCACTTATAGCCATTTCTAACAGAACAAACGTCAGTGCCTGCTTATTAAGAATTAATTCATCTTCTTTTGAATAATTTTCCTCCATTTCTTTTTTCTCCTTTTCATCATTCTGCAGACACCTAAGAAGCAAGCAACTCTAGAAGAATCCTCTGATACGTTGTATGAGAATATCTAACAGGGAAAACCTGACCCTATGTGGACCAGACATCTTTCTGTATGGCAGAACTACTCTCTTACATACCCAGTTCTCTGCGGAGATCCACAGTGACTTCAGGGCACAGCCGTGAGGGACTCTCAAACCCTGGCTCCTTCTAAACTGCCCTTCATTAACAACAGAATGGATCTGTTCAAATCCCACCGGGGCTCAGTCTGCATTGATGCAGCAAAGCCATTTTGCAGCAAAGCTGTTTGATGCAAAAGAAAAGCTGCTTTTGTCAAGCACTCACACATATCTTAGATATGGTGCAGATGGGATCTGTGCGGGTTTCTGTCACCTGGCCTGGCTGAAATACTTAAATCTCAATCCTCTGTAAATGATAGAACAATCCAGAGACCTCCCTGCTTGCTGGCTTGATCTTCCAATCCTGACCTGCAGCAGTCCATCTGATCCTGTGCCTATGGCTTTCCTGACATGGCCATCAGGCCTTCATGCATAGTTTAACCGAGATCCAAGCATCCACCTGCCCATTTTTCCTTTCTCAGGAACCCCACAGTGAAACATGCTTTCTCATAATCTGCTAATCCCATCAAGTAGTCACAGATGCCTGCTGTGACCATAGTCAGTCGACTCAAATCTGTGCCTCCGAGTAAATGCTTTCCCTTCAGCAATATCAGCAGTATACGGTGAGGACTGGATGCACGGACAGAGATAAAGATGGAGAAAAGGAAAACAGAGAAAATATCCCTGCCTGGCAACATGTCTCAGTGGCAGTGCCCTTTCCAGAACATGGAAGAGGAACAAGGAGGTGGGAACCCGAGGAAACTCCCTTGCTGGGCTGCATAAGCCAAGCAGGTCAGGGGCCAGGTTCCAGCCCAGAGATGTTCAAGTCGAGCTCCCCTATTTCCTGTTCTTCTTGGCAATGGGCATTGTTATCGCTTGGGATTTTGAGCCTCTGTGGGAGCAGGCAGGGTACCTCTGCCCCACCAAAACCAATAGGTTTGCCTTTGTTTCAGCTGGCCAGTATTTCCCAACAAGGGTATAAGGCTCCTTTACTCCCACCCCCATAAGTTATTTGGCCAGGTAGACCAGTTCTGAAACTTAGAATGACGGGAAGGAGGAGGGAGGCCCTAGGGGTGAATTTCCTGTCCAAGCTCTTCTCTCTCCTGACAGCTGGCACTTGCCTACCATTTGTGCTGATGCATATTCTAGTTCTGATAGGGAAGAGGTTACATTAAATATCCATATAACACGATCAAACCAGTGGATCAAAAAGCTGAGGCTGTTTTATCTCAGATTAAAAAACAACAACAAAATAACAACCAAACAAAACCAACCCAAAATAAGAATATGCAGCATAACTTGAGAGGAATCATAGAAACCTCTTTAAAGAAGAAGATCAAATTAAAATTGAGCTCCAGGGTCATAGGACCCTCTCTAGTTGAAGATAATGTTGCTATGCATCAGAGATAGAGGCTATGGAAAATGTCTCCAGGGCCTCCAGCCTTCCTATACTATGTTTAAAGAGATAATCCGCTTATTGCTTTGCTCTTTTTATTAGAAGAGATTTCAAACATGCAATTTGGACTTTCTTTAACCACAGGAAAATGCTTTTTCTCTTCCCAGTGTTGAGGAATTCATTTCAGAAAGAGCAATGAATAGACAGCATGGCTTATTAGACCCGTTTTCCATTTGTTAAGTGATCACAATTATAAATAAATATTTTTGAAGTCAACAATTTTAGTGTTTACTAATATGACCAGAAAACATTTGTCTTCATAGAAGAATTTACAGAGGATTGTACAGGTATAACAATTCCTTTCCTTAACAAATTTGAAGAAATGATGAGATGAATTGTAAATATGTTGCAGCATGGCAATAAAATATTCAGCAGAAGCTGGTGGATTAGCTGAAAAGTGAAAAATTTCCAGATAATGTTGCTTAGTTTTTGTGTTTTGCTTTTTAAATGCTAAAATACTGGGTGCTAGTGGAAATTTCCTGTCAAGGATCTCACTTTGCAGTGAATTGATTCATCTTGTCTTTCTGTTACCTTTTTAAATAGTGTGTTTCTTACATTTATGCCTGACCAATTCTATATATTAAGTAGCTGAAGCTGTTTAAAATGAAACATGAGAGGAAGAGTGGTATTTGGAATAGAAAAGGCTATTCCAGAACAGTCAGTGCTAAAGTACTGGAAGAATCACACCAGGTTCTGATCAATTAAGTGAAAAAGTAAAAATTTTCAAGAAACACTGGCACGTCTGGGGATTTGGGGTGTGCGCCAAAGCTAGCCAAAGATGAGGGGAGTTGCTGTGTTGATTTCAGTGGGTTTTGGATTGACCCTGCAAGGGTAAAAGGCTGCTGCATGAGAAAAGGGAAGCTTCGAAGCTACGTAGACACAAGCTAATATCACTTCTTTAGCATCGTAAGCCATGGGCAGCTGCAGTAGCATCAGAGAGTGTGAGAGAGAAAGGTATAAAGCAGAAGACTGTGAGAGCAGGGATGTTTTTAAATGGTATGATGTTTTCCAAAGAGGTATGATGAAATGCCTTCAGGCACAGGTAGGAGAGACTAGGAAAAATAATTTATATAATATTGATATAGCTACTTTGTAGCAGAGAGTTGTTCAGGAAAAAGGCAGTCATTTAGTCTTTTTGTCTTACCTGACTCTATGGCCCATGAGAGTAGATGCAGAAAATGAATATTACTACCAAGAGGAAAGGAGTTCATTTTTAAGTGTTGAGCAACTGGGGGAAAAAAGAAAGAAAGAAAGAAAAAAAAAAAAAAAGAAAGAAAAATAAAGGATTGGCTCCCCCAGCGCCACAAAGGTGAGAGGTGATGACTGGCTGCTTGTGTTCACTCTAGAGGTTTTGCCTTAAAAAGAATGTTGAGTATGGATTCCTCTTTAAAAACTGTGTCCCTTAGGCCTCAGCTCCACTTCCTTCCCCACCATGGTGCTGTTACGCACAGAGCATGCTCTCACGTTACACTGGTATAATCTTTGATTCCCAGATGTTGAATTATCCTTTTGTATTGACAGGATTTCAGGGAAGTGGAGACCCATTATCAAAGTAAGCAGTGGTGCGAGGTGGAAATGCGCTGCCTGCCACCTTCTAAAGGAGATGCCATGTTAGCACTAGGATCCTTTGCCCTCTCCACCAGGTGTGAGCCTTTGGTCCTGAGAGATACAGTCTCTCACCATGATCATCCTCAACGTGTTGTCTTAGCTGGCATTGCTGCAAAGGGCGTTGGTGACACTGAGGTCGTCTAGTCCCTTTAAAACAAGTCCTTCACAATGCTTTACAGCAAATCCTAATTTGAGAAGGCAAAAACCAGGGCGCACTTGAGTGGTTCATTGGTTTGTTGGTTTCATCCTTTTCTGCAGAGGACAAGCTCTTGCATGGGTACTGTTCTGTCATATGAAACACGCCAACTACATTTTGCTATTATCTGTAGATAAGAAAGACCTTGCTGTGGTGGATAACAACAATGAAATGTATGTCCAAGGTATAGTCCAAGGTGTTCTCCTTCATCGCTTCTGTCTTCTACTCTTCTTTTTCCTTTTGAGGGGTGTCACTACTGTAAATCATCTCTAAATAGCCAGCCAGGGCTGGTTCTTTATCAAGGGAGATGCTTGACTGAACAGCACCCAAGTGAAATGGTTATTACTGCTGTGGTTTGCACCACTGTCCCACCTAGCAGTGCCCTGAGGGTGTGCAAGTCTGGGCCAGGGGCAGGGCTCTCTTCGTCCTGTTGGGCTGTCTCTTGGGAAGACCTGGTGTTTCTTCAGCCCTTGCCCATGCAATACAGTGACCCTCTGAGACAGGGATTTAGGGAAGGCAGTGAGTGAAGCCACCAGATGGTGCCCTAGGTCCTCTCTGCTCCCTTTTCTGTCCCCTGCCTGCCCACATCCCCCTGCCAGCTCCCCTGGTAGTCCCCAAACCCCAGACTCCTGGGGGTGGTCACCTACAGCCATGCAGAACATCCCCAGCCATGACTGTCTTCTCCTCCTGGGGCTTGTGCTTCTGGCACCCCTTACAGCTCTGAGCCATGGCCCAGGTGCCACCAGCACCTGTGAAGAGATGGGGACAAGACAGTTTCCCCTCCTTTGCATCCATGAAGTCTGGAGAAGTACCTTCATCCGATACCAGTGTCTTGGCACAGGGCTGCCCGCATGAAGGACAGGAGAGCGGCTGCTGACACCATCATTGGGTCAGACGGGCATCTGAAATGCAAAATTAGCCAGATGGAGCCAAAATTGGCTGCTTGGAGCTGCCACCACTTTCTTTCACGGTTTGGAAACAGCATCTTATCTTGGGTTTGGGAAAATTTACTGTGTGTCCATGGTGAAAAAATCCTTTGCAGCATATGCTGCTCCTCTTCTTTGCTGTGTCAGGAAGCTGATGAAGGCTCAGATATTGCTCTTTCTGTGTTTTGGGATTCTGTGGTGGTCAAGATTTGCTATGCACAGTGAAGTATAATGAAGAGTTTATAATAAAAAAGGAGAAGGTCAGAGAGCACCAGTGACTACCTGATCTCCAAGCGAAGACGAGAATGTGAACCTTCAATGTCTTCTCTTGCTTGATTCTAGGGCAAGCCAGTCTCCACTTACTGTCAGGGATAAAATGTTTTTCTTTGTTAATGATAAAATAGAAATGCAGGTTACTATTAGTAACTAGTATATTACTAGGTACTTCACTATTAATAACCAGGCCTTTAAGCTGCCAAACTGTGTTACGAGCTGTGGATCTGCAAGGTTCACAGCACCAGTGCTGCAATGACCCAGCCACCTGCGGGCAAAGGACGATGGTGCTTTGACAACACCAGGCACGTTCCCGTGAGAAGTGACAGGAGGGCAAGTTGTCAGCTTCTGAGGCAAGGACCGTTTAGGCTGGTGAGGAGAGCTCCTGTTCCAGGAGGGAGCCTTTCTCCTCACCAGCCGATGAACCTCTCCTGGACCTCCTTTTTTCCTTCAGCTCCTTGAAATATGTGGGTTGTGTTGCATTGCTCTAGGCCACATGAAGATTTGGCTATACAGCTGGTAGGGCCAGGCAGGTCAGCCACCCTGCTTTAAGGAGTCAGAATGTGATTATCCAAATTGGAACAGGGTGAACATGGAAAAGCTAACATATGGGCTTCTTCAAAACATTATGTCTTTCAATAACTAGTCAGGGCCTCTGGTTTCTATCGCATCTGAAAGATTGTCTGCCTACAATTTTATGCAATGATATCTGAGCACTTCCAGGGGTAACAATTGTACCCAAAATACCTGTACCACAGTGAGCTTCCCTCCCTTGTGAGGGAATTAGCCTTGTAATGCCACTGACAGTGCTTTTGGCACTGACATGTGCCATTAAAATCAAAGATTTCAGCAGTCCTTGCAAGGCTCAGTATGACGTTTCAGCTTCATACATGGAAAAAATGGAGACTCAGGAGGTTAAATGACTTTTCCAAAATTGCAGAGGGTCAGAGGTGAAGTCGAGAACAGAATTCAGTTTCCTATGTTCTTATTTGTACCAGGTTGTCCAGGTAGGAGCCAGCAGCTGGGTAAGTGGGAGCTACTGAACTCCTTATAGTTTAGGAAAAAAAAAGGTTTCTTCCCGAGTCACCAGCACTGGTTTCCACAGCACTTTGCTTTTCATTTTTGATTTCTCATGCAGGTATCGATCAGGCTCACGTCTGCATGGCTGAGGTCTGTTTCCTGAGGTAGCAGAGCTGCAGGAGAAGTTACTGCTCTCTTTTACAGAGGTATCCACCATTTTGACAATAAGGAAAGATCATCAGAGCCAAATTACCATGGAAAAACCAAATATATATGCTGTAATTCCCCAAATAAATGTTTATGGAGGGGATGTGCTGAGTTGCTGCTCATCCACCCCATAAAGTCTTCCTGATTGCTGAAGAAGCTCCTGAGCTTGTCGAGAGGGTTTAGACAAGGAAGAGCAAATGGCTGCAGCTGAGTCGCAAAGGGGCTCTGCTCAGGAGGCAGGGAGGCAGGGAAGTCCCTGCCATCCCAACAGTCAGATGCTGGAGAAGAAGGAGGTGTGAGGAGAGGCGATAATGCTGATAGTTGCATGAATGGAAATGCTTGCCATTCTTTTTAATGTTCAAAGGAAACCACAGTGTTGAGGTGATGTAATTCCTGCTTGGTTGGGTTGTTTATTCAAGCAGTGCAGCGCTGTGCTAGTTCATGGGGAAGAGAAAGTAAAACTTCAGCTCGGCTTTTGCTCTCTTGGGATTTCTGTACGCTTTCAGACTCATTCAGGTCAAGGCAGGGTGTGAATCTGAAGTACAGCAGCTCTTCCAGCACGGCCTTCTGTACGGACTGGCCCTTTACTAAGGAACATGTGAAACACAGATGGGGGTTTTGAAGAAACCAGTTTAATAGAAGGAGCTGTAACTCTTCTCCTCCTCCTCCCCAAAAGATTTAAAATAATCTTGCTGTCCATAAAAATCAGGTTAGCTATTTTGGGTTCTTGCAGAGCTAAAATGAATGCAGCACCTCTCATTTCCAGTCATGATAAGTCACTAGATATCAATTCTTAATTGCTTGATTAATCTTGAATTTTCAGAGCTGACAGTGCCTGTCCTAGCACTTAGACAAGAGCTACATTTAAAAGAAAGGAGAAAACACTTCCTTTTTTTTTTTTTTCTTTAAACATAGCCTGCAAGGTAAGAGCATGAAATTACAGTGAGGTTTGTAACATGTTGTCCTGAGAAAGATGGGCCATTAGGCAGAGTGCAAGTGAAACAGCCAGAGGTTCACGATATACTAGGGCAGTGTGATGAATTAATTCTAGCATATACTTCAGCAATTCATTACAAGACTATCTCAGACCCAAATGCTACTACATTTATATTTGCTGTATGGTCATGCATGTTAAGCCATGTTTTTAATGTAAATTAATAAGCAGAAAGCTTTCATTCATGAAGATCGTGACATTTCTATGTAGAGAAAGGCCATTTAAGGTCAACGGTTATGGAGGACTATACCTTTGTGTGCTTTGTGTATGGTTGGACTGATAATTATCACTGCACATGCCTCCCTCAAGGGTGTTAAAAAACATACAGACCCAATAAGAAAAGACATTTGAATCCCTTACAGAACATTTATAAAATTGTTTGGGCTGGGTTTTTTTTTTCTTCTCCCCCCCCCCCCCCCCCCCCCACCGCAATGTGTGTGTGGCACATCCAGGATGAGCAGCAACAGGGTGTATCAGCCCTTGCTTGGGAGGAACATACTATACTGTCAGGTCTCCTTTTCTGTATGACAGGCAGGCCACAATATATGATGGCACAGTGTGATGTAAAGGTGTTACGGGTGCAAGTTCAAGCTGGCTTTTCAATGTTAGATAAAGGACTTACCTTGATCTCCTCCCTCTAACTAAGGAATAATAAGGCCTCTGATTTTTTTCATTCCAATTAACTGCTGTATCTGGATGCCACAGACTTCTTGGGAGAGGTGAGTGCTGTCCAGGACATCTACTCAAAGGTCTGTGTAATCCAAGGGAATGTTATGGTGGCAATATTAAAACACAGGAGTGCCATCACCACTGTTCTTACCAGATGATGATGAACCAGTGACCTCTCAAGAAAATCCCAGTGGTAAAAGGGAAAAATTCTGACAATACACCCTCCACCCCCCCCCAACCCCTCTAAAAACAGCACTCCCTCCATGGTTACGTGCTGGAACTAACCATGGTTATTTTGGTCTACAAGTGTCTCCAGCAATGGTGTAGAGAAGGGATAGTTTCCACCATGTACTGGGCTGAGACCTATTGCTCTGCAGATGTCCCCAGTCAGTGGGCTGCTGAACAGCCCCAAAGGCATATTGTCCTCATCTAATCCCTTCCTGCAGTCAGAGTTTCTTAAGTGGTGTCTTGTGTGCTTTGCTTCATCTAGTCTTGTGTGAATCAGGTGATGGGAGCTCCTCTGGGATGCTGTCTTGCAGTCTTGTAGATTAATATTTCCTTTGCTTAATTTAATTTACATTTATACCATTTATACTCCCTCAGACAACCCTACACAGTCTTTCTCACTCCCTGGTGCTTCTGCACCCCTGAAGTTCTCATATGCAATTCCCATGATGCTTTTCACAGTTGTTATTTGGGCAACCTACACACACTGTAATCCCTTCCAGCTTTTTTATCATTTTATGTTCCTCTTTTTTTTATTTCCCTCCAAGTTGTTGACATCTAGCTAGCACTGAGTTGTCCACAACTAAACATGTCTTCAAACTGCGGTCTCACCACTATATTAAAAAATGGGACTACTGCCTGTATCTCTTAGAAGAGGTCTCTGCCTTTACAACCCCAAATTAAATTAACTGCATGATTTTTGCTGCCATATTACATTGCAAAAACATATTAAGTTTGCTGTCTACTGTCTCCCTGAGGTCTTCTGGTATTTCTGCTTTCATTGCTTGAGCACAGATGATTCCTCTCTTCACCTCAGTTTCTATCTTTCAGTAGCTCGTATGTTGTACCTACTGCCTTTTTAGACACATGGGATCGTTCAGGGTTCCTTTTTGAGGAACAGCAGTGTGATTCCTTACACATAAGTAAATTCTCTCTATTTTTTAGCATGAAATAGTCTGTCTCCACCATTTCCCCTCCAAGCTGTCCTATGATAATCTGCCACAGTGCAATTAAAAGGCATGTTACTCTCTTTGGTTTCAGATTTTCCTATTTATAACTGTATAGAGCACTGGCCTGTATGTTAATAATCTGCAACAATCTGTTTGAACGTCACATACTGAGGATCATGGGTTGAAACTCTTTTTCTGGAGAAAGGGAAACACTGTTCTTTCCTTAGGAAGTTTCTGCCCCAAATGTCAAGAATATGGATTAGATTTTCTTTGGTGGGGAATGACATATTAAAATGTTGCTTTGTGCAGGAGACATCTTCCTATGGGTGGCTCAACACTCTGAAATTAACTTCTCTGGAAATAAGGTCTATCACAGAAATTGCTGTCGTCCTCATTTTCTGTGGTATAAATACAGAGCAGTGTGAATAGAGGAAAGGAAAAAAACACCCTCATAAAACCAAAACACTTTGCGCCATGCATCATCTTCTTTCTGGGGAGAGAACAAGAAAAAGAAAAACAAACCCTCCGTGTGACAGATGTTAGTCAGATCAGCTAATGCAGTCCTAGAAGGTACTTGGATATTATGTTTATGAAAACGGTATAAGAATCAATACAGAAGGGAATACATTTTATCATATTCTATTTCACAGATAAGAGAATCTGGAAGAATCAGTTAAAGCATGCAAGACATTAAAAGTAAAAGTGGTGTTGTAGCTGCGATGGTCTAAAGATCCTAGGAAAGCAAGGTTTGTGGCGAAAGGTAGCATCTTTTATTAGATCAGCTGATAAGAGCTGGAAAAAGCAAACAAGCTTTTGGGCTCAGGGTCTTTTTATCAGATCTGACAGAAAGCAGCAATATTCAAGCTAACCACAGGTTAGATGCAGTTGCTCTTAGTTTAATCTAATTGTATTAATCAATTTGACCACATGAGGAAAAAAAGGAGCACCTATGGAGCCGAAAGGGCTGTGAGCAGAAGTGACTGACAGGCTACTGGTTCTCTGCTGGACCACTAGCAAAAAAGGGTTGTTTGTGCTGGTGACAAAGGGAGAGGTCAGCAGGGAGGCTGTAACAGCCTAGGGAAGCAACATCTCCATTAAATCCACAAGCTTTAGTATTTAGGGATTATAAGTTTTAATTCCGAGCCTCATCTTTTGGGAACATTTTGTAGGTGTCCTTTGGGATAAGGATTGAGGGGTTCGAGTTGTTGCTGTCTGACAAATACTCTCCTAATGATGAGTACATGTTTCTGTCCTTTATTGGCTGGCTGTACACATTTGTTCTAAGACAGGCATTATTTAGTTTCATTCACATGGTTTCTGGGGGGGTATCTTGTGTGCTTGATGAAGTGATGAACTGTAGAGATTTGGGACAAGTGCATGCAGGAACAAAGAATTTCGGCAATTTTGCTATGGCAGGAAGGGCATTGATTATGCTGTCTGTGGAGTGGTACTAGTGTATTTAATGTTTGATGCTCTGGCTGTATCTGGTTCTATTTCATGTGTTTTCATCTGTGGATTTGCTTCCTGTAATGAGCTGGGAAAGGGAGAGCCTGAAGGTTAGGAGAAGAGACACAGGGAAAAAAATCTTTCAGAGACAGTAATTTAAAAGATTATTTTATGTGTGGATTTTAGCGTGGAATATTATCGCTATTGGGGCACATGGTTGCGGGAGGGAATGCTACAGTAGAGACTCTAAAATAAAAAGCAGAAAAACAAATTTGCAGAAAGCTAATGTGGTCAGAGACTTTGCCAGTCCTTGTTAATTTTGGTTGCAATAGACAAACACCAAATAAACCTTGATCCCTTGAAAAGTGGTTTTCTAAAATTGCTGTCGTTGCTGTCGTTATCTTTATTGTAGTAAATTCGTATCTATTTCGTTGGAAGAGTGACCTTGCTGGATAAAGCAGATCACCAGTGTGCTCCTCAGAGCAGGTGCAACACTATCTGCAGGGCTGGCTGAATCTCACAGCTTCTTGGTGCATTTTGGATGGCTGCTGGTCTTACTGCATGCGCTTTATAAAGGAAGTTTTATGGTCTGTAGGTTCTTGTGTATGTGCTAGCTTGCAGGGTGCCATTTTTTAATGTCAATCGTGGTGTCTAGAAAGCTGATGTCAGTGTAGGAGCAATCTTGGGACTGACTAGAGCAGCAGGGAAGCTGCTCGTTGAATTTGCTCGTTGTATTTGTTGAAGGAGTCCGAGGCTTTCTGAGCTGCCCACATTTCTGATAGTAAATGTTATCTGTGTTTCCTATATATGGCCTGGCTTGGTGGTGTAATGTTTTTCAGACTTGGCTTGTGAAGAAAAATGGCATATAGGGGCATTGAAGAGCTGCAGAAAGGTGATCTCTCTCTGCCCCCCACTTAGAGCTTGGCAAACAAAAGGAGATGACTAAATGCTGTCTGAAGAAGTGAGCTGGATGCTTGCTGCATGATGTAGCAGATACGAAAATTTCACATGGTTAAAAAAAAAAAAAGACTGAATGCATTAAGAAAAATCTTTTGGAAGGTGTTAAACACAAAGACCCCTGCTGTGGGTTGGGAAGTGCCTGACCACAGGATCACTAGGTCATGGGGGGGTCTTCTGGGGCAGCGTCGTGGACTGCTTTTTGGAGCCGCCAGTCTTGTCTTAGGGCTTGTCTGTTCAGCACTCTCGGAAGCAGGATGCCGATCTGACTCAGTACTGCCATTTCTCTGATCTCTTCTAGAGAAAATGAGGGGTTTTCCTCTCTTTTATTGCGAGCCCCAACTAGAATGCGCGTAATTACGTTTTTATTTACTTCCCAGACTGCTGCGGCAGGCCCAGGCCTATGCATCAGGGCCCGAAGCGCCGCAACAGCAGCCTCAGGAGGGGAACAGACGCGCCGTCCGGTGCCCGTTGCACCCGTCGCTCCCCCACGCTGGAGGAGGCCGGCGAAGCCCCTGCCCACCTCACGCCCCTGCTGCCCCGCAACACCCTCCCCAGCCGTGAGGCGGCCGCTCCTCCGGGAAAGCCGCCGCCCGCCCCGGGGCCCACCGCGGCTCCCTCCCCCGCCGCAGCGGGGCCTTCCCGCCCCGGAGCCGGGCCCGCCGGGCCGGGGCAGAGGCCGATCCCAGCGAGGCCTCGGGGGAGGGCGGGCCTGCGGCGCCGCCTCCGCTCAGGAAACGGGGGCAAGAGCGGGAGCCGGGGGGGGGGGACGACACGCGACGACACACGCCGGGGCGCAGCGGCCCGGGGCAGCACCCTCCCCCGCCGCCTCCCCCTCCAGGCAGCGCTGTGAGATGCCAGAGCCCTCCTCCGCGCCCGGCCCTGCCGAGGGAGCCCGCCCCGCTGGCGGCTCCTCCTCCTCCTCCTCCCCCGCCGCCGCTCTGCCAGCAGCCAGTCGGGCCTGAGACCCGCGCCCGGCTGCGGGGCCTGCCCTGAGCGCCGGCGGAGGGCGGGCAGGGGAGAGGGGAGGAAAAAACAGCAAGAAAGAGCCCCGGAGACCGAGCCCGCCGCGTCACATGAGCTGACAGGATCCGTACCCGCTCCCCTTGGCGCAACAAAGACTCGGGAGCCCCTCTGCCCGCCGCGGGACGGGACGGCGCTGCCATGGGACCCTGAGGGCCGGCCCCCACAGGTGAGCGGCGGCCGTTACGGCGGTTGCCCGCCCGCCTCACCTTGCGCGCGAGGGAGCCCCCCCGCCCACCTCGCGGGACGGGCGGGGGGCAGGTGAGGCTGGGGGCGGGGCGGGGGTCTCACCCTGACGGGGGCGACCCGCCTCGGCGGTGCGCGGCGGCGTGGGGGAGCGGGGGCGTCCCCCCCCCGTTTGTTCTGAGGTGAGTTTTTAAATCTCTTGGGGTTTGTGTGTCGTCGTGCCCCCTCCCCCCCCCCCCCCCCCCCCCGGCGTGTGCGACGTTTACTGGCGGTTTTATTTGTTTTTAAGCGGGCCGTAACCCGAGCTCTCCCCGCGCCCCCCGGGAGGGGGACCCGCCGCTCTCCCCGCCTGTTAAGGACAGGCGCCTCCGCGCCGGTGCGCGGGGAGTCCGGCCGCCGGGCCTGCCGGTGGCGGGGGCAGCGGCAGCGGGGCAGTTTCTCTGGGACTGCCGAGAGCGGGGGGAGGCGCTGATGCTTCCCGCAGGCTGCCGCTCATCCCCTCGCGTGGGTATCTGTCCGGCTGTCCGTGTGCAGCCGTCGTTCATCTCCAGTTCCTTCATGTTATTTTCTTTTTGTGGCGAACACGCAGTTAATGCCTGCGGTTTTGTGCATTGCTTTCCCCCCTCCTTCCCCTCCCTTCGCCCATCTTGCCCCCCCCCCGGACCCCCCCCGCCACTTATGGACCAAGACGTCGTGACCTTTCTGGCTGTTAAGAAGAATATTAAGGTGATCTTTATTTTTGCTAAGGCACCATCCCGCTTACGAGCTGCCTTTCCCAAGCCAGATTACTGCTGGCGGTGGTAGGCAGCCCCTTGCCCACCCGGGACTTGCCCACCAGGACCGTGACTGGAAGTTGTTGACAGCGCGGGGGTGCACACATGTGCCACATGCTCCTCGAGCGAGCAGCCTTGCAGCCACTGAGGTTTACAGCTGGAAACTCCTGGTGAGAGCCCAGGCAGCGGCGTGGCGAGACCTGCTGCTGGGTGAAAAATACCCTAGCGAGGCTGGCGTCTGAAGCCTCTTCTTGTTTGGGAAGCGCTTTCCCTCATCTTTGCTCTGTGCAGGTGCTGAGAGTGTGGTGCTGGGAGGGTCGCTGGGGGTGTAGAGGTCAGGAGAAGTTTGTGGGTAGGAGAAGGGGGTCCTGGGGAGGTGAGCTGGGGGTGCAGGAGGAGCTTGCAGGGAGCTGGGGTGGCATAGGGAAAGGCAGGGAAGAGCAGGCAAGGGGAGAGCATGAGCAATGGGGAACAGGGGGCTGTGGACAGCCTGGGCAGGGGGCTCGGCCCCACAAGTGCTCTCCCCTCTTTATGTGTACGGCGTGGTGCAATGCTGCTGAAGGGAACAGTTCTATGTGTAAGCGGTTTCTGGGTTTTTTTTTTTTTTTTTTTTTAAATTTTATTTTTGCCTGCAACCCCCTCTGCTGTGATCTGAAAATAATCTGCTCCTAGGCACGGCTAGCATCTTCCTTCATAAGCCAGGCGGCTGCCTGGCTTGAGTCTTAACGCAGGCACCCGTTAACCCTGGCTCTGTCCAACTGGGAGTGTCCCTGGGAAGGAGTCTTCCCCTGCGTGGTTATCTTGGCTTGTGGGGACAGAGAAGAAACCACAGTTCCCTTTCAGAGGGAGGTGCTAGGCTGGCGTTGATAATTGTGTTAAATCTCTTCTCTAAGTCAAAACTAAACATAGTAAAGCTACGAGGTGAGGAGAAACAAGCCACCTGCTGCCCGCTGGGTGCCCGGTGCCTGTGAGGGCAGAAACAGCCCCCGTGAAGCCATTTGTGTTCAGGTGGCAGGGCAGGTCTGTGGTTCAAGCAGTAGGAAACCAATTGCATGCCAGGGAAGGCAGTGGGGAGAGGGGAAGCCAAGGGTGTGTAGTACCTTCCAGTGCAGCTAATGTGTCCCGAGACGTTGCACAGCTCCTCTCACTGCAGGCTTTGGAAAGAAAGGGGGTGCATGAGCAAGGAGTTTGGGAAGATACTGCTGTCAGCCTCAGCTGTTCAAAGACTATGAGTTAGTCCAGTCGTGCTGCCCCCACCTCAGTGTTTTTAAGGAGTGGTGTTGGGGTCCTTGTTGGCATCCTTAAGGGTGAACCAGATTTGCAAGTTTATGCATATCTTTGTGCAGACTTGGACCTGGAGTTTATTTTTAATGAAACCCACAAATCTTATGTAGTGTGACTTCAGTTAAAGCAGCAAATGCTCCAAAACCAGGCAAAACTGTGAAAGCAGGCAATACTGATTTTAATTGCTCGTTTTTCCCCAACCTCTTATTTTCACAAGATTCCTGTCCCGACTCCCCTCCCTTTGCGGGTGTTTCTTCGTCATGGTGGGGAACAGAAAGGAACTTGTGAATAGCTAGCTCAACTTCAGCTGATTAGGGCTGAGAATGTGACTGGTTTTTAATGTAACCAGCTCTGTCACAAGGGCCTGGACTGGGACCCTGACAGTTTGTTTCGTGTGGGTCATTAGCTGCCATGGAAGACTAATGACTATGGCTGACAACTTGTGTCCTCACAAAATAGGAGAAAAGGTTGGCTTTTCCCCTAGAGTGGATGGGAGGTTTGAAGTGAAAGTTAGTTTGTCTGTCCCTTCCCTTAAAAAAATGTACAGCACATTTTTGAAACTGAGTCATCAGGTAAAAGTTATTTCAAGTATTTTTAGGCTATTATGAATTCGATGCACTTTGGCCACATGCTTGCTGGAAATTGTAAGAGAGTCTTACTCAGATTTGCCCTGGCTGGGCTTGAAAAGGTGATGAGAGAGTTTCCTTGCTGCGGCCCTTTTAGATCCGGGCAGAGCAGAAGTGTCTTAAAAGGGTCGTGACAACTGCTGTACAATACCCTCTCTGCAGAGATCGTATAGGAGCGACATAAACTATCCAGCCCCATCTTTCTGGGCAGCCTTTGCTGACAGGGGTAAGCAGGTGAGGTTGGAAGCAGGAAGGGGTGGAATATTTTGATACCCTGTGCTCTGGACAAACTGGGAAGGGGGTGTGCAAGGCTCTCGTCCATCAGCCAAGTTTGTGCCCAAGACCGTCTGTGTTGCCTCCTGCTGGCAGACCAGTGTTACCTTTTGACTCGCTCTGAGCTGTGCTTCTGGAGAGAAGTAGCACAGGATCGGATACGTGGTGTGCGGAGGGCAAATTCCCTCCAAAGTCACTTTGTCATGGAAGTCATAACAGGGATGCACAGATGCAGGAATGATTATTAGTGTCTGATGACCTGGCCAGGATTGTGAAATGACGCTGAGTAAGAGATAAAAGGTTTTATATCCCATAAACTTGGTTCTCGCTTCAGGGTAAACCGCAAGGCTTTTCACATTTGAAAATATGTGAGTTTGATGGCTCTCTGGTAACTGCAAATAGCTGCAAACGTTAATCACTTGAAACAAGTCCTTAAAAAAAAGAACAGATGCAGATGCAGGCTATAGGCAGGAAACTGAAAGAAGAACCAATTGCTATTTTTTTTGGTGTATTTTTTAAATCACATTTAAGCCTGCATATATGATTCTGCAAGTGACCCAGCAGCTCAAGCAGTTTATTCATTTATTTAAAACAGCTTTGTAGTTCACCTTGAAAACCACTTCCTGCCATATGGTTATATTATTTCCCTGTGCCACGTTTTTTGCTAATTATCAAGACCATTTGCTTTAAAATAGGTGTTTTTAATTTCACAGCCTTGTCTGCCTCTCCTGCTTGATCCTGCCCTGGAGTCAAGAGGCTGTGTCTGTTCATTCTCCATGGCAACAGGCTGTGATATACTTGTTTCAATTTAATTAAAAAGCAGCTATCAAATTCTAGGCATCTTATATGTTCCTTATATTAGAAAAATATCAGTGGATCAGTCTCCACAACAGATCTACCAACCTCAAAAATAAAATTCTCTGCCTGAGCCACTGGTTTCTTTCCCAGTCCATCCCTTTTGGAAGAGTTTAGGAGAGGGGGGAGTGCTGTGGCTTGTCCTCAGGTTGGAGCGGATGGGGGCCTCTGGACTGGGGTCATGGTAGGAGTCGAGTTCTGGACTCCTGTAGTGTTGCTAGTAACACTGGGCTGCCAGTTGAAACTGCAGGACTACCTGTTCAAGCCCATTAGGTCGCCTCACTCCTCCTGCTGTTGTGCAGCTGTTGGGAGGTTTTGGGGCTTGATGGGTTGGCATGAACACCCCAGACCTTGCCTGGAAGGGAGGGCGTGGGTTGCGTGCTCTGTGCATGGACTCCAGCTTGCTCAGGCAGGTGCTTTCTGCAGCAGCTACATCTGCTGAGCCATTTTCGGGGCTAGTGCGAGGTTGTGATGCCATTGCAGGCTCGGGTGAAAAGGGCACAAGTATCAGTGGGCACAAACATCTGTACTTGCTGCAGTGAAAATGCAGAAAATGGCAGTTCTGCTAGAAATGTTAACTATGTTTATCAGCTCTCCCCACATGAGAGATTTTACAAGTCCGAATCCTTTGTGTTGTGTTTGGTTTTTTGGTCCATCTTGAAGCCTGTCTGTTTTTTGATGCGTGCATGATACGGCTTTTGGTTTTAAGCTGGTCACAGCACAGAAGCCCACAATGCCCTGTTGGTTTAAGCATGCCTGGTATTTCTATGCAGGCTAGAAATGTAGACCTTAATCCTACATTAGTCTTCCAAGCACTGTGGTTGTACAAATACTAGTTTGTGTTAGTCAGGGATAAGGAAATGTACGGGCAATGACAGGCAGTTGTTGACTAAAGAGGGGACAGTGTCGGGGAAGGACCTTGGGGATGGATGGAGGAGTGTGGTGAATTTACTAACCTACAGGTGTTAGGTTTAGTAGTAAATGGACAGAGTGGAACCAGTGTAATTAAGGACTGCCAAAATTAACGCTCCTTTTTGTCTTTAACACCAACACCCTAATTCTTAATAGGATTATTTTCCCTTGAAGGGACTTTTCAGATGACTCAGCCTTTGGAGTACCTGTGTACCGGTGGTGTTTTCTTCCGAGGAGAAGCTGGGCCTGCTGAGTTGTATAACTAGACTCAGGTGCTATTTCTGAGCTCTGCTAATGTGTGAAAGAAGAAAAGTTGGCCGTGCATTTTTATTAAGTCTTAAGGAGTGGTTATCATCAGAAGAGTGCCTGCACAAAATGGCACTTTTTTTTTTTTTTTCCTTTAGTGTTGCTACTCCTGGTGCTTTTTCAAAGTCACTGCTGGCGATTTTAACAGATGTAGGTTCTTGCTCCTCCTAGCCCTGCCAAAGCCTGCAAGGCTATGGCAGAAAACGTTGGACTCTCTCCTGGCTTGCTTATCTTCATTGATTAAAGTTATGTACAGAGTTTCTAGCTGCAGATTCCTGGTGATCATGCACCAACTGGGAAGACCCTCTTTGAGTCCCTGAGGTTAGCAGTTAAGCATGTGTTTACTAGTAAAGTGAGCATGTTTGGTCTATGGGATGCTGAGCGGTAAATCTGAAATCTCATGATGTTGTTCCTAATAAAAACAGAATAAAACCAAGCAGAACCTCAAAGCAAGCTTTTGTTTGCTACTGTATTTAAGCAGATAAATTCAAGGAATTTATATCCAACTGGTAACATCCTTAATTCTTTATTACTAGTTTTACTAGAGTACAGGCATGATATGTATTCTTTAAGAGTTCATCTATTCCTCTTGCTTATCCAGCTTTGAAGTAGACCTCGCTAATATTAATTTCTGTATAGCCTGTAACCTCATCTATAAAATGAAGGGAATACTTCATACAGGCAGCTGTGAAGTTACATTTATTGTCTGTAAATTGCTTTTAGTAATTGAGCAGAGGAGGTGGAGAGGAATAAAGACAGTGGAGTAATATGGGCTTGTTTTTTTTTTTAATCGAAAAGAACTGCATTATTTTTGTTCATCTGATGATGTAGAAGCTGATGGGGAAAGAAAAATGCTTTATCAAGAGCACCCTGAAACTAATAGTTAAGTTTGTAATGAAAACAGAGATTTCTGAGCATAGTGATGAAGGCAGCCATCTTGTTTGATAATAACAGAGTCCAGTTTAGAAATAGGCACAATTATTATTGGAAATCCTGCAGTACCTCTCATATTTCTGTCTGGTTTGGGTCTGCTCAATTTTAGTGTCGTTCTTTACGTACATGGTTGCCTTCATCATCCAGTTCAGAAATGCTATTGGTAGGTAGAGCCTAATAATAGGTAAAACTCCCTGTTTTAAGATTATTAGCAAACACTTCTATTGCAGGCTTTTCAGCTGGGCCCCTTGTTTTGTGCTGACTGGTATACTTGTTGGGTGAAACCGCAGTTTAACGTGGGTAAGGATGGATTTTCTTGCTGTGGCTGAACTAATCTAACCACTTGCCCCTTCTAAGAGGGGTGGTCATGCCTTGCTTGTGGCTCTGTGGCTGTATTCCTTGCCTTCTGCCCACTCTGGTGCTAAACGGATCCAGCTTGTTCAGCTTTCGGAAAGCTGACTTCCCCCAAAATATAAAAAAATGAATAGTTTTCTCCTGGGACAGAGCGCTGAACCTGCTCACCAGGTTCAGGCTAGCATCAGAGCTGCCGCGCAGGAGGGGCGAGATTTGTTTTGCCAGCAGTGAAAGGTAGGGAATGAAAGAAAGGTGGAAATGGGGCCCCCCTTTTTTGGCAGCAGTGAACTATTAGCCTGGTTCAGCTGTAATGTGAAACCTTGCCCTCAGACTTAATTTTCAGGTCCCTCCCTTCCCCTCTGCTCCTCTCATTCCTTCTCCTGGATATACTTGTGTGCCTCCAGATGCTGACTCCATTCCCAAGCAGTATTTTCAAAACGGGAAAAAGAGGGAAAAGGTTGAGTTTCACTGCCGCTGCAGTAAGAGACGTACCGTAGTTCCTGAGAGCCCATTGCTAGGAGCCTAAGAATTATTATTATTATTATGCTCATATATTATTTTTAAAGGGCTCAAAAAAACCCATAGCTATAACCCTCCCCTATGAGAGGGCTAAAGGAGACTGCCTGAGGCGATAGCTGTATGCTGGGTTTGTGAAAGAGCTTCCCCAAACGTGGTGATGGTGGCCTTTTGGACTGAGGCCTCAGACTTGGTGGGACCAGGTGGTCCCTGCGGCCTCAGATAAATGGCAAGAGCAGGGAAACGTCCGGAGAATTTTCTGCACATGGTGAGCCAGGCCTGAAGCTGACTACCACAGCACTAGGAGGAAGTCTCTCGATCTCTGAACTGTGACTTGCAGTTGTTCCAGGTACTCCTGCCTAACTAATTTTCAGGCACCAGCAGAAATTGGGAAGGCTTTGTGGGACACTGCTGTGGTATTGCAGAATAGTGCCGTCTTGCTCCAGAGATCCGATGAAGCCAGGCATGTGCTGAAGCTCAGACTCCGTGGGAACTGGCAAAGACGAACTTTGCTTCTGCTGACCAGAGTGAAGAGCGTTTCTGCCTTGGCTTTGCCGTTGATGGATCAGTGTATCTGCATTAGCCCTTGCTGACTGCGGGAAAGGGGGGATGTGTCACCTAATGAGATGCATGCCCAATTGTCTACTTAGCAGGGGCATGGTGCAGGTCAGAGTGTGCATTTGGGAGACTAGATGGAGGCGTCTGTTGGCCTACAGTGATTGCTTTATGGTTAACGGAGCAGTGTCTGTCTGGTGAATTTTATACAGCATGAAGGTGAAGATGATGTCAGTGAAGAGTAGTGTGCCAGAGGCAGCAGGATGCAGTGAGCCTATGCATGTGTAGACTGACTGAGGGCTGTACCTGGTGGGAGGGGCAGGTTGCAATTGGTGTGCTACACAAATTAGAAATGTTTGTGCAGCCATTTTCAAATAAGGAAAGTAGTAGGGAGGGATGAGGGAATTTGCTCCAACTTGAGAGTTGTTAGAGATTTGTTTCATGCTGTACTGCAGTTGGTTGGGGTTTTTTTAAGCATTTAAGCCTAAATTCCTCTCGTTGGTATATGAAGACATTATGGCAAGAGAAAGTTTATTGTAGGATTGTGTTGCTTTGCATGGTAAGATTATACACTGGGTGGCTGTTACAGTGGATTTGTGTTCCGTGGATGGAGTGAATAAAGGAAAGAAGCGGTGTATTGATATTAAATAATGGTGCCACTGGATATGCTGAGCACAAAGTGTCTTTGTTTTCAAGGATATGTTTTTTTAAAAATCTGACACACTTATAAGCCAGCTGCAGTATTTTTTTTTTTTAGAGACACATTTGTAAGAGAGGGGGCAATATAGAAAATGCTATAAGTAATCTCATTGAGAAGTATGTTTTTCTTCCATCCCTTTGCACATGTGTGCAGCCTCTAGGGGAAGATGTTACTGAAGGAGCTGGATAATCGGGGTCTTCTCCGGAGCTGCCATTGTTCTGATTGATGTAGTGGGTATTAGCTGGGGGATGTGTACAGATGCAGGGGCTGTCTGGGGTTTCATCTCTGCAGTTTCCCTTTTTTTCACTTCTGGGTAGAGATATGTATCCTAGCACTTTTGTCTTCCACCTACATCTCTTTCTCATCTCCTGTAAATACTTGCTGATTTTTTTTTTTGTTGTTCTTCTGGCAAATCTTCAATTGTGCTTGTAATGGGTGACTCTCCTCCTGTGCTGCTTAACCTGGCTCATGATGATGGGTGTTCCTGTAAGCCAGCCTTTCCTGGATCTCTTCGCTGAATTTGCATGCAATCTGCCCAGTCTGGGGCCTTCTCTGCTGTTGTATTGGTCGCTCTAGCGAAGATCCAGGTATTGTAGCTGACTCTAGCAATGCTCCAGCTGCCTCGTGGAGTGCAAAGGAATGCAGTGAAAGAAGCAGCCATTCCTGGGCCCTGTTTGTCCTCAGACTGGAAATGCCGAGGGCACATTATAGTTCCCATGTAGGACTGCAATAATTAAATAGTGCTGGGAGAGAGGGGGGAGGAGAGCGTGTGATGGTCACTTCAAATAGATTAACAAAGAGGGGCTATTACGGTGCCAGCAGAAGACATCCTTCTGTGGAGGTTCCTAGCCAGGAAATATTTAAAAAAGCTGTCCCAGAAAGCAAGAGGCAAGCCTGATAGGTCTGTGCTATAATTAATTGCCCAGATACCACTGGAGGAGCGGTTTGGAGAAGGGAACTCATATGTGAGCTGGGTGTGGTGTAGAGAGGGAAACGGGAATTTCCTGACTTCTGTTTGCAAAGCTCAAGTGTAGAAAGAATTTTAGACATAATAGGTGGAAAGAAGGACTAAAATTAATAGGTAGTTAAATTTTTTTTTTTTCTCCCCACTGTGTGCTCCTGGCTAGTGTTAGTTGAACATCAGTTGAAGCAGTACAGAGCATGCTTGGGAACTGGAGACATTAAGCAGAAAGAGAGAGTGAATCTGATTAGCTCTGCTTTTCGTGCATTAAGCAGAAAGACGGGCTGAAATGTGATTGCAAACAGATAATAGCAGCAGGCTCCTGAGGCACCACCACGACCTAGCATATGGGGTGATGGATCTAACCGTGCCATAGAACTGTTTCTTGTAATAGAAGCCGCTTGTTTTTATGTTGCGGTTCCTGTTGTACTTTCTAATTATCCTATTCATCGCTGTCTGCCATTTTGAGCCTGGCCACACGGGATGGCTCAGCCCACTGGAATGTGTGCCCTGTTGAGCACTTCTGCCCTGAATAGTAACCGTAGCTCTGGTAGCCAAAGGGTGGGAGGGAAGAGGTGCCAAGGCTCGAGAGTCCTAGCTATTTTCCCCCTTATTTCCAAGAATAATGGAAGTAACAGCTGCTGTTTTTGCCATGCTGGGAAAGATGAGTGCTGATGTTGTATGTAAAGCTCTTAACTTCACTCTGAAAGTGCAAGTATTGGGCTTTGTTGGGAGAAGGTTCCTAGTGACCTGAAAAAAGGGGCACCTATCAGTACTACTTATAAATAATAAATAAAAGCTGGCTTTGCTACACCAGCCACTTTCTCAGCACAGTAGCAGAGATCCTGGAGCCATTTCGAGTCTGTGGCCTCTCCTCTAAACAGAACAAATGCAGCAGAGAAGACAGGCTGGCAGAGGCTCAGCCATTGCAGGCTGGAATTGGCCCTGCTGATAGAGCATCCAACATCCCTGTGTGCTGCTGGGGGAGTTTACTGTGTTGATGAGGTGGCCCCTTCCCCAAAACAACCTGCTTGCCCTTCTGTCCACCCGAGGCTTTCATTGGTGGAAAGCTTAAAGAAACATTTCCAAAACTGGTGTGGATTGGGGGAATGCAAAGAGAGTGGGAAGAGCAGGGCTCTCCTTAAAATGTCTGAACAAAGCATAGTAGTAAGAAGCTCATGTGTGCACGCGCGCGCATGTGTATATGTGTTTTAAGGCCAGAAGGGGTGGGTCAGACTAGTGTTTCTGTGACCTTTTCTCAACTGTGTCTTGCCTTTCCTGTCTGCTGCCTCTTCTTGCTTGTCAGGGGACTTCCACTTCCTTCCCGCTGACCTGCAGGGCTGCAGGCAGCCTCCCTGCCCTTGTGGCAGCTCCCAGCTCTGGCTCCCAGCCCAAGCTGATAATCCTGACAGATTTTACTGGCTTGTGCTCTGCTCTGTGCCTTGCTGTAGGGGAGACAGTGAGTGAGGTTGTGGTGTGCATGACTTTCAGCATCATGCTGGCCCTGGGATTCCACCTGGTGGCATCCGTGTGAAACCCAAACCTCGTAATAAGCACTGGCTGAGCTTTGCTCAGTGAGGCCTCTTGCTTCCCTACCTGCAGGTGGCTGGCTAGCACAGATTTCGTCCAAACACACCTTCTAATTGTCTCTGGCTGTCCAGATGATTGCCAGTGGTATGGGGTTGGGGTGGAAGTAGGAGGTGTTGATAGCCAGGAAAGCAAAAATTCATCAGGTACCAGAGAGGGTAATGAAGATCTTCTCTCGCCACTCTCCCCGTGCATCAAAGCACACTTAAAAAAACCAGAGCGTTCATCTTTGACCCCCATTAATGACTGGCTTGGTCTGTGTAAGAGTTTTATGAGTCTGCTGCTGCTCCCACAGAGTTTAATTATTTAGAGCATGAGGTGGAGGTTTGTGCTTTCACTGCTGATGGTCCAGGGTTCAGGCCCTCCTGATGGGCCAGGGGGATTGGTTACAAAGGCAGTCTGGCTGGATATGCAACCACTTGCTCTGAGGAGCCGAAGGGAGGCGTGAGCTGCAGCTGTGCAGTCCTTGTCAGGGCTGGGAACATATCCTCTTCTCATTGTGCGAGGTCCACATGACCGTGTCATGTCGAATTCAAGGTCTGTGTCCTTATCTTCAGGGTACTTCATGGTCCGGACCTGAGATACCTTAAATGACTACCTGAAACCGCCAGGTGGGCACGCTTGTGGCAGGCCCTTCTTGTTGTTGAGCCCCTCAGTCAATGGTAGAGGCTTTAGGGGCTGGTGTAAGACTCTGGCAGCAATATCTGGTTTATCAGCCCTAGGCTACAGGCTCTTCCCATTCCCTGTGGTGGTATGCCTTTGCCTGCCTTCTTGCTGCTAGCAGCCCCCTCCTGTTTCCCCCAGCTCCTGCTCCACACTGTAGCAACCACCTTTCCTGCTGTAAGATCCCACCTTCAGCCTGCTGCTTCCTTTCCTTTGCAGTACGTCAGCTTGTTTGTGCCTTCCCTACTTTTCCGCATCCAGGTTTTCTCTGCTGTTAATACTCCCAAGACTTTGGAACACAGAACAGATGTAAGAAACAACCAGGTGACTGACTGATGTGCTCGGAGACCATTGTGCAGCTCGTGTTCCCAAACAAGCAGCTGGCCAGCTAGGCCAGGAGTGTTTCCCTGCTGTCCTGCTGACCATTCAGCCAGGTTTACACTTCTAGTGGGAAGGTGCCTGGCTCCAGGTCGGTTGACGGGGATGTGGGCTGGTCTGATGCATCAGCTGGCCAGCTGGAAGGGTCACACTGATGATGCTCGTGTTCTGGCAGCTGGTGGAACGAGTAAATTCCCCTTGGGATTGTGCTGCCTCTTACATTGGTGGGTCCTGAGGGCTTGCAGTGCTTATCAGTGCTGAAATGAAACAGCGGCAACTGTTTGGTGCAAGACTTAAGTGGAGGCTTGTTTCAGAGCAGAAGTGGTTGATATTGGTGGATCTGGGTTTGGGTGACAGCAAAATAAATTTATGGGTGGACTGGGAAGCCTTGTTTAATGTGGAAGGTTCACACTACATTTCTTGTACCATGCCCATCAATAATGAAAATGCCTATCACAGCAGACACCAAGCTAGCGGGTTGCCTGGTGTGTTGCTGCTTCTGAAGGTTGAGCTCGTTGTGCATGCTGGGGCTCACTTCTGTGCTCTGCCTGCTGCCATTTCTTACCCCCTGAGCTCAGGGACCACTTGAACCTTCACCTTCTTGCATCTGCTGTCCTGCCATCTCCTCGTACGTGCCTGATCTCCTGTTTTCTGCTGTAGCAAGGGCCTATGCAGGCTTTTGGTTGCATGCCAATGGGCTCTTCATGCTATCCCTATTTACCCTGGTTTATCTCTTCCCACTCCTTTTGCTATTCCTATTTCATTTCCTTTGGTATGGGACTAATGTTCCAGGTTCTGTTGGGAGACTGCATTGAGCTGAGATGGCAGAAAGAGGGTGGAGGGGAGGAAGGGGCTTATACTGGTAGATGTGAGTTTCTGCCATCAACTCAGTCTTTAATCTGTTGATTATTATGGACCTAGCTAAATCAGGTGGATTTGCTAGACAAATGCCAGATGCTCTGTGTCCTTCCTGCCTCCATATTCTACTCTGTTTTTCCATTTTTTCTTTTTTTCTTGAAAATTAATAGGATTCTGCCCATTGATGATTAAAACATCGCCTGGAGTTTTGGAATGGATCAGATGCGTCAATCAAATGTTACCACATTGCACCCAAAGAGAGGAATGCCATCCAGCTGGGGGTAGGGTCTTTTTTTTCTTTGCCCCCATCAGTGTCTAGAGTTATTGGAAACCTTTCTGTGTTTTTAAATGCAAGAATATTTAATAGAAAGTACTAGTTTTCAAAATTAATTACTTTATTGTGTGAAAAATTGACTGCTTGCTTTTTTTTTATTGGTATGGAGCAATGTTGTGTGTCTTTATATTCAAAATGTTATTAATAATCTTGAGGCTTTGAAGGGCTGTGGTAAAGAAAACATTTCAGTAACTACTTCAAATATTTTGGGAGGGAAATTTTGTGTTTTAAATGAAAAGTAAATATATTCTGATTACTAAGAAAGATGAAAATAATTTAACTTTTTTCAGAAATGTCAAAGTTCAGGTCATTTGTACCAGTTCTAGAAATTAATGTAAAACAGACTAATACCCGTGCATAAACTGTTCCCCTTGCAACAGAGGAAAGGAAGCGAATAGATCAGTAAGAAGCCACATCCCTTTGTGTGCTGCTTACGGGTATGTGGCTACTGTGGCAGCAGGTGTAGCATGAGACTTGGAATGAAATAAAAGGTCAGGGAGAATGTGAATCCGGAGCCTTGCATGGGCTTAAAGCACAGGTTGCAGCCGGAGTGGCAAACTGAAGTGGCTTTTTGGCTCCCTTCCACTTGCTAGTGCACGGCTACCCATTATCTTCTCGCTGGTATGCCACTTGGCTGTTTCAGCAGAGAGGCTGCAGAGACAAAACACTTATCTGGCTCTCAGAAGTGGGATGGACTTTCCAGGTTGGGCATGAGAAGATGTGTGTTAGGGTTTGTGTCCGGAAATAATGCTGTTCCAGTGTTGCTCACTTGAAATCCAAAGCTCCTTATGCTTCACTTTGATTTCCTGTTCTTGTTAAAATTGCTTTTGCTTTAGAAATGAAGGGTCTTAAAGCTGAGGGGTTTGACAGAGCGTGCTGCAGAATGATTCTTTCTCCTCAGCGTGCAAGTTTCCTGAATGAATGATTTTGAAGTAAAGTAATATTTCCCTGCAGAGCCTGCCTCTGTTAAGTCTTTAGACTGTCACAGCAACAGTGAGACTACTAGTGCAATATTAATAATTTATGTGTGTCCCTCATTTTGGACCTTTGTCAGTCATTTCAGCCTCAGCAGGCTGGGAGCGATGAGAAAAGCACATATAAGTTTTGCTGCTGTTTTCTCTGCATATCTTCTCAGGGTAGGCAAAGGATTTTGGTCTCCAGAGAATGTCTATCTGGAACCTTTTAGCAGTGCTAAATTTGCAGAAATAATACCAGAAAATAGCATAATGGTGTCTCATTTCAGCCATCTCTGCATAGGGTTTTACTGCTTTCATTGGACGTCTGCAACAAGTGTGGTTCAGATGTTCGTGAGCTTTGCCTGGTTGCAGTAGGTGAGGGAGAGGTGAACCTTTTATGGGTCCCTTCTGTGGGATGAGCCAAGCCAGGGTTTTGCCGCATGTGTATAATCAGCCCCAAATGTTTCTGTGCTGCTGCAGCTGCACATAGCTTTCTTCAAAACTGGGCTTCGTGTCCTCAATTCTTTCCCTCACCCTCTTCTAAAGGGAGGGAGATGGTCAGGTAGTTTGTGTGTTTCCTGAGTAGGTCTTGCTTGAGGTGAGGAGCAGGAGCAGAAGACTCTGAGCCAAATGAAAATGGGTCTTCAGAAATGAGGCTGATAAGAGGATGTCACAAGAGAATTCAGCTGGTTTAAATACAAAGTGTTAGTGAATTCTGGAGTTAACTGTTGCAGGCTTGTGCTTGGTGTTAGCAATCATCTGAACACCTTCCAGCTTGGCTGTCTGCTAGGTACTTCTCCTTCAAATCCTGTTGGAAGCATGACACTGCGTTTTGGGGAGTTTTGAAGGGCCACTGGTGTAGCAGTGAGCATGAACCTAGTTGATGTGTTTCAGTCAATCTGTGTTCTTGCAGGTGGGTACTGAACAGTTTGAGTCACATTGGTCTACTTCGAGCGGTATTTAGCAAGCAGGTAAGTAGTTTGTGGGAAGTTGAAGAGTTAGCTCCCATCTGTTGCTGGTGGTCCAAAGTGGTTGATTCACTCCAGGCAATGGGGAACCCACAGGTTCTGTGCTCCTGGGTCATGGATGGATAGGACTGTCTAGGAGAGGAGAATGTTCTGCAAAGAATTTAATCTGTATCTCAAGCCTGGAATAGCTTTATTGAGGAAGGACATATTTCTAGAATAATTGTTGGGGGAAAACTAATGTTTCTTTAAAACTGGATTACATTGTTTCAAATTCTGGTTTTGAACATCTTGGCTTGGAAAAAAGTTTGCCTCAAAAATTGCTGCGTGTGGGCAGAAAGATTAACGGATAAGAAGGAACTTGATGTAATTGTTTTGTGTTGCACTCATTAAAAGATCTTTTCATTTGAGACTGAATTTTTTGCCACGGTTTGTACCTTTGCAGTTCAAACATACTCTCCTCCTGGATTCTCTGTTTTGTTGAGTCTCCCTGAGAGCTTGTATGTACAGTTTGAAGAAAACAAGATGTAACTGAGTTAAGATTTCTTGTACTTAAATTTTAATACTTAAATTGCATAGCCAAATGGCTTGGCTGCTGGTGAATGGTTATAGTTCAGAAAGAAGCTAAGATGCCTTGTTGGACTTCAGATGTCTTGGTTGCAGCAATGAGAATTTTTTTTTCTTTTTTTTTTTTTTTTTTTTTTTGACTGATAAGGGGCTAGAGCCTTGCTCCTGGCTCTGCACTTGAGTGCTTTGTCTAATTTGTCTTGTTTGCGTTTGTAACAAAAGACTTTTTGCAAAGCAGCACTGATTTCTTCTGCAAAACAGAGAGAATTGGGAAGCTGACTTGGAAGACTCTATTTCCTTCCCCCACCCCTCTTTACGAGAAGTACTTTAAATAGGGAGCTGTTCAGCAGGTTGCAACCAGAATTCTATAATAAGATCTCTGTTCGCTCTCCCTACTTTTTCACATGCAAAGTTGTGGCTGTAATTTTATGACAGCTGCCCTCTTGGCTGACATGCAGCAGATTGAACTGGGGATCTCCAGAGCTAAAAGTGTGAGCTGCTACTCTGTGAGCTAAAGCTCTATAGCTGGAGGCTGTAATGATCTATATCCTTCATGACTGAGTGTAGAAGGGAGCTGCAAAAAGCACTTGCTGAGTTATGGTGCGTACAGGGTACTCACTGTGTACATGGTTCCTTCCCGGGTGTACTGGAAGCTTTCTTTGAGTGGTTTGTGATAATCATACAAACTGTTGTCAACTCATGGGTGCTTTAAAATGACACTCCATTTTGAAGCCTTTCTACCTTAAATAAAATAACTTTACTAGCCTGTTACTCAGGCACAGACGTTTGTTGCTGTATGTGTACGTTGCGCTGAGCATGAGGGACCCTGATGTTACTGAGGTCCTTCAACTCTAATGCAATGTAAGTAATCGTTAACAATACTAAGTGCAATATGAAAAATTCTACAGCACCAGTGATGTTCAGAAAAATGTGCCTTTATGCTTTGTCATTACAATAGGTTTTTTGTAGATGGCACCGTGGGAGCTTTGTAAAAGCGAAGGAAGGAGAAGCTGAAATTGGAATCTCTCCTGTTTCCTAAGGACCAGGAAAACCTGAGCAGTGCCAAAGTTTGTGAGGCTGAGGAAAAATTAAGGGAAGCAGAACCATATGGAGCTTCATGAGTAGTGTCAGCCGTGGGTAGCTTCTGCAACCAGTGTTGTTGGAGAGGGGGAGGTGTGTTATAAGTTGAGACATTAATTTTGAACTTTGTGATGTTCTTAACACCTCCTTCCCCCCACTCCATCCCCAAACAAAAACCAAACCAAAAAAACCCACCAAAAAGGGAGATAGGTGTCTGCTAGCTTTAAATGGGGCAAAATATGCGTTCCAGTCGATCTGCACAGTTCAAAACCAAGCTGATCTTTCCCCCATTCAAAAAATATAAAAAGGAAATGTTTAAGGGAGGCAACTAAACATTAAATAAAGTCAAAACTGAGACAGGCCTTCAGATCTAAAACACTAAGTTAGTACTAGCCCAGCGTGTCAGAAACTTAAACTTGATACCAGATACATTACTAGGAGTGAGATTCTCTGCTGTAAATTAAGATATTTTCTATATGTGTTAGTTCATGTCCAATTACACACTTCTGACCATGCTAAATCATGGTTTAGTTAACGCCCTCCACCCTAGTTGCATCCTCCACTGCCTTTCTTTGCATGAATTCATGCACACAGGGTTAGTATAAAGATACCTATAGCATGGCTTAAGAAATTCCTATTTCCTCACCTCCCACCTCACATTCTGTATTGTACCACCACTGTCATCCCATTGGTTGTGCAGATGCAACCATTGGTAGGACCGTGGTGTGAAATACATCAGTGACCTGATATGGCTGAAAAGCCCCAACCCTCCAAATATGTGAAGCAACCCAGGCTACAGTGATCTAGTCCACGGTGCTGCCTTGCAAGCAGCAGTGTTGGCAGAACTGGAGAGGGGATATCGCAGGAGTGGTGGAGGGAATTTCTTAAGTTGGTGTTACTCCTGAAAGAAGCGTCATGTGGGACTGGCCCCATCAGGCCATCTCACCAGTCCTGGGGCTCAATTCTCTACTGCCAGCCCGTCACTCCTTACAGAGACAGCGGGATGAGGCTTCCCTGCTTCCCATGGGAGCCTGTTCCACAGCTTAATAGACTTCACTGTCAGGAAACATTTCTTGATTATGCTTTAATCATGGGTGTCAAACTCCTGGTCCCTGGGATGACCTTAGCCTGCATCAATACAAGTGCCTTCCTTGCACGTGGTGCCTAGAGCCTGCCACCCCGCCTCCCCCTTCTCCTCTGGCATTTATTGCAGGCCTGTTTCAGCTGCAGGCTGATGTACCTTGGCTCAAACTCCACTGTCCTTAGCGAGGCTGTTGCAGAAGTACGGAGCTGGGAGTCCACATCAAGGGCCTGAGTTGTGATCTGAGATGGGCTAGTCACTTGGAGTAGGTTTTCAAGAATCCAGGCTGCTGGCAAGTGAGCAGACACAAGCTGAAGCAGCATTTGTGTGCATCTCTACCTTGGATAGAGCCAAGTCCAAGGAATCTGTTACAGCACAGCTATCCCCTGGCCTAATTATGTTGCTGTCAAACTTGGTTGTGCAGGTAAGACTACAGTATATTCCTGCAATCAGTTTAAGCAGGGCTCTCAATTTCTTTTACATGACAGAGTTTGTGCCACCTATGTTGAAACAGCTAGGAAGAGCAACCCAGCCAAGCTGTTCGTCTGCAAGGCTGTGGAAATACCAACCACGAGGCTCTGCGGTGAAACTCTGCGTGCACTGTATCAGTTTGGCAGACGTGGGCAAAGAGCCTGCCCTGCTATCTCTTCAAGGGATGGCCCTCTCCCATGGCTGATGGCAGTTATTGCCAGGTTGTGGTGGCTGGCTGTGAGAGGATGGATGGGTTTCCTGGCGAGAAGAATGTGCACCCACTGTGTCACAGCCCTGGTATGCAGTATAATCTGGTTGCACTAGAAGACTTTTTTTTTTTTCCCCTCTAGCACATAGCTGTTGTTTTGCACATGTGGACTTCATGTAAGCATTTGCTGCCTTCCAGATCTCTTCTCTTTGTTGTCCCTTGCTGAACCACCTCAGTTCCTTGTATCCCCTTTCCGAGGTAGGATGAGTAGAGCAGGTTTCAGTGCTGCAAGAGGTGAATATATCTTTGACTTATATCATTATGAAATCAGTGCTAACTTCTGGTCTGTTCCTGGTATGGTCAGATATCTTGCTCACTCTCCTGTCTGCTTCTGTGATACTGGTAGACCTCTATGTGATGTCCTTTTAAAGAATGGATGTAATTACTCCAGAACTGGAGGGTGTATGAACTGTTTAGATAATGACCCATTAAACTGTTCACAACCGGAATGGTTGTGATACCAGAGATCTGAAGTAGCTTCCTTACTGTTTCTCCTGATCCCCTCCTCTGCACCCAGGGTGGACCCTTCTGCATCCCCATCCTGCCTCTGTGTCATCCAGTTCATGTCCCAGCTCCCTTCTGCTCATCACCGCTCTGCCAGGGAGTTATTTCTGTAGTGTCCCTGCACCGTTCCTGCTCTTCACCTGCTGTGAGTTCTCATCCTCCTCCTTGCTCCTCAGAGGTCCTTGTCCACCTTTCATCGGTGCTTTACCATCGTCAGCTCTTCTGCATAGCTCTGTCTTTGTTGACTGTACTGCCTGCTTCACAAGGGAGAGCTTTTTGCTTTCCCCCATTCCCATGGGAGAAATAAAACTTAGTCTCATCTAGAGGTGCATAAAACATGGCTACACTGTCACCAGATTTTTCGTTTTTTATGTTCTGTTTGGCTCGGGAAAAAATCTCTTTCCAGTTAGCCATGCATGAAGTATCCCTTTTCCCATATCTTTGTTTTCATGGGGTTTGCATGCAGCATCTTGGTCTCCTGGGGCTAAGTGCTATGCCTGTTGAATCCGAGGATGTAGTTTTATGAGCGTTGTTTTCAGCAGCCCCTGCTGCTGCTGCTCTTGAGCTGCTTGTTCAGCTGTGCCAGTGCAGCTCAACGTACTGCTGTACACTGAACTGGATCAGGGAATCGATCTGGATTAAAGTAGCCAGGGTGGAGAGGAAAGCTGCTTAACCCAGTAATTTGTCCAAAGAAATACTTGAGAAACTACAGTTTAAGGGCACTTTGACTTGATGGCACTTTGACTTGATAGCCCTTTGACTAACAACCCCCTTGTACAGAAATGTCTTGTTTAAATGTTGAGTTGCTGCCTCCCACCCTTCAAATCCTTCTCCCACACTAGTAACGCTAGTGGCCACCTGCTTCAGGCTTAGAGCAGCTGCTGCAGGTTAAGATGCACTGTGCAGCCGCTCTGGGAAGTGTGGGCCACGGTACCATTTGGAAGGGTTAAGAACCCCCTGGAGTAAAAATGGGTGTGTCTCAAAGAGTGTGCAAAATCATCCTCATTGTGCAACATCTTAGAAAAAGCTTCTTGCTTATCTTAATTGCTGGTCTGGTTCTACCCTGAGCCTTATTAATGTTCCAGGACGTTGCTATGTCACTTAAGTTTCTGCGAAATATAGCATACCTCTGGATGCTGCCTTGAAACTTTGAAAATGCCTGCCCCTGCCCCACTCTGCGGGACATGTTTAACCTGCCCTATCCCTCCCGAACCGCGTGAGCAGGGCCCTGTCTGATGGCTCTGCTCCTGCTCTTCCATTTGGCTTTCACACACCCTTCCCTGCCTTATCCATTTGTGTGCTCCCAACTTCATGCTGTCCTGGGTTTAATTTTTGTTTAAGATCTTCGTTCCTTTAATGACAGCAGGAACCGAAGGCTGTTCTCTGTGGGGGCTGTGGTGTGCGGCTGTGCTTGAGGTAATGAGACTTGATGAAAACCTCTTGTTACTGTGGCAAGATTTCTTCCTTCTCTGTGTTTAAGAAAAGGGGAGGGGGGGAGAAAAGAAAAAGTGACAGACCCTGCTGGGTATGTTAATATATTTTTAATGGCTTGCATGTGGCTAGCTGAAGACTTATTTGTCCAGCCTGTGAGAAAAGTGGAGCAGCGTGTTATTCTTGTGCACCTTTGACTGAGCTTAGCCAGGAGTTGAAATGGGAGAGAGGGAGGGTTGGGGGAAAATTTCACAGAAATCCTGATGATACAAATGAAATCTGCTAGAGAGGGAGGGGGGTTGGCAGGGAGAGGAAGAAGATTGGATCCCAGATACCTCCTCCCCCTCCCCAAATCTTCCTCTTTTTCTGGAATATTCCACCGTCTGCGATCATCAAGAGAGCTACTGTCTCAGACTGGTATTTCTACCAGTGGTGAGGGGAGAGATTTTTCTGAAATAATTGCTGTATTTCTGACGAGAAACAAAAGGGTTTGCACTACGGTGGCGAGCTGGGGAGGGAGCTGGTGGGGTTGCAGAGGGAGGTGGGGGGGGGGGGGGTGCCTGGCATTTTCCCCTTCCAGCCTTAGCGTGCTAGTTAAGCTGCAGGCAGGATAAGGCTGGTGCTCCAAGCCACCTCCCCGGGGCGATGGGGGTTTTTGCTGCTTTCATGTTCCAAATGCATGCAGAGCACTGCTGGGGCTGGGGGGCAGCTGGGCTCGGGCAGCTGTGGGTCCTGGGGGTCAGGAGCCTGGTGGCCAGGGCTGTGGTGCAGGGCGGTGGGTTGGAGCAGAGGTGTGCTCGATGGAGCTGCTAGAAGGAACACACACAAGGAGAGTGAGAGCAGCTGGCGAAGAATTAACGCTGCATAGCTCTGGTGAGAGGAGGAGATAGCAAGCAGTGAGGAGCCCTGGCGCTGGTGTGTGCTGATTAGATAGAACAGAGGGGAGAGGATGGCCCTGGTGACACATTGATGGGTAGGCTGGAAGGGTTTATGGTATGGACGGGTATGATGGACTGAGCCCACCCCCAGCTGGCTCCCGATGCAGGAGAGTTGGGGAGCAGTGGCATCTCTCTTCCATCCTTGCACTCTCATTCTTACAAAATCGCAGTTGAGGGCGATGTGACCCTGGGGCAGGAAGGACAGAAAATCAGGTAGACACTAAAACAGCGTGTTCCCTGGAGGCAGCAACTTGTTGTTCCTCAGGAAACAGCTACTGTGCCAGCTCTGTAGTTCCCCTGTATTCAGTGACAAGCTCAGCTCTCTATGTCCACTCACAGGAGGTCTGTCCACTCGATGGTGAGCCTGCGTGGTTTGGGGAGCCTCCTCCAAGTGAGGAAGACAGTGCATGAGAGGCATCTTCTTGTCAAGGCCGTAAAGGCATGCCAGCATCTCCTGAGGCAGGTGCACGGCTGGGGTCACTGTTGGGAGGAGGTTGGGAAGTTGTTTTCTTGAGTCCCTGCCCAGTCCTGGAGTAGCGTGCGTCAGAGTTGCCAGTAGCCCTCGCCTGGCTTCTTCTTTCTGTCAAGTGACTGTGGTGCTGCAAGACATCCTGCTGCAGATGAATGCCCCTTCTGCGTGGCAACATCTCTGGCTGTTCCTGAGGCAGAATCCCAGCAGGGTCAAAGCTGTATTTCTGTCTCTTTTTTGGGAAAATTAAAAGTTTGACTGTATTTAATTTTGGAGCTGAGGAATGGTGCTAGCCTGGCAACTCTAGGGGCATCCTTTGTAGCCTGCCTCTGCCAATGTACCAGATTGCTGACTCCCAGCCAAACTGTCCCCTCTGATTTTTAAGTAGCACAAAAACAGTTTTTGGGAGATTTCTCTGAGGATACTGTAAGTTTCTTTGCGTGACAGAAGACTGGAAGCATGTATGGTGAGTTACTGATATCTAACTGAAAGGACAGCAACTTGTTAGCCTGCACTGACCAGATGGCTTGGCTGATCTGACCATACCCTTATTTAGATTTAAATTAATTTTCAGCTGATTTAGTAAAAATCGGTTTAGTAGGGAAGCAGGCAAATCAGGGATACATTTGTGTTCTGTATAAATCTGTCCACACAGGGGTTTAATGCCATTTTACCTGTCTGCTTAAAGTGCTTCAGCTTGCCTCTCCTGTGTGTCCCTGTGCAGGCAAGCCTTAGTTTTCGGTGTGCATCCACTGCTTTCTTAACCCAGTTTTCCAGCTGGGCTGAAGTTGCTGACGGCATCATGAGTTATCCAAGAGCATGAGTGAATGTGAATTGGCACAAAATCAAAACCAGAGACCCACCAGGCTCCCAGTCCTGTAAATTCTGGGTTGTTGAAGCCCTACTTTACTTGAGTAGCCAACAATAACAGTCAGCTAGTGCAGTCATATAGTATTATTCTTACTCAGGCCTCTTCCACTGATAGTATGCTTATAACTCAATTGTAAGGTTTTTGTTTGTCTCCTTAAGCATGCTTTCTAGTGTCGTGTCCAGATTAGTTTTAAAGATGACCCAAAGGGAATGTTTGTTTTACACTGGGCTTGTACCAATTTATCTCCCCCCTCCACTGTGCCATGATAGATTTAAAAAATGGTACTGTCATCAAGCCTGATGGCTACAATAAAGAGTGATGCGTGCTCTGTGTTTTAATTTTGGGGGGGGGGGCTTAGAGAACTGCTGCTAAGGTGTAAGGGATGTTTCTGTGAGCTCTAATACTTTAATTGTAGGTAAGAGACTTCTGAGTCTGCTGGCTGTCTTCAGCTTAAAACAACTGAATAAATACAAATCTTGGTATAGGCAGTAGCAAAAGCAAGTGAAGACCAACCAGACTTTGATGTGGGCTGGGTAAAATCCCATTCCCTTTTAACATCACAGCTTCCAGTTTCTCACTGTTTTAAGAGGACATCGTTTTCTTGGTCCACTGATTGCCACAGTCTTTCCGCCTAGAAAAAGCTTTCATTGCTAGATGGGGGAGGTAAAGGAAATAGCCAGAATTTTTGTCTTGATGTTCTTTATGTAGCATGTTTTTAAAAATAAAATAAAATCCCCAAACTAAACCAAAAAACAAACCACAGCCACACGCACCTGTCTATTTTTAATTTTAAAGGTATTTTAAGACCATCTCTAGCAATCTCATGCCACAAGCCACTTGCTGTACCATCCCCTCTGCTAAGATATATTGCCATAGCCCTGCTTTTCTGTAAGCACAAGGCTGTGTAACGTGGTTTTCTTGCTTTCTAGTTGTTTACTAAGGCAGAGCTGAAGACACTGATTTGATTTCATAAAAGGAAGCCATTGGGAAGGGTCTTGGAAGACCATGGAGTATCTTGCTGATGTTACATGCAGGTAAAAAGTAGGCATGTTGTTTCTGGGAGGGGAAAGGAGTCTCCTGACTGTGGTGTTTAATTCCCTTATGCAGGAAGGGAAGCACACAAGGCTGGGGGAAGGCAGCTGACATGGGTGCCCATCAGAGTCCAGTGAGGGTGTCCCAGTGGAGTGGCAGTGAGGTTTGTTCGTTAATTTAATAATCCTTCACTCCAAGCTTGCCCCTGCACCTCTTCTCTCACTCCTGTTAGCCCTTCCCCCTCCTTGGGAATCTGCAGTCCCGTTGTGGGGAGTAGGGAATTGCAGCCTGTGAACTGCACCCAGCAGCTCGTGGTGGCAGTTGCTGCTGCTGCTAAATCAGCCAGCTGAGCACCTGCTGTCTCCCTGCCAGGGGAACTGAGCAGCCAGCTATTTATTGTTAAAGTGACATTGTCAAAATAAAAATCCTATTTTAAGCAGGGTCTTCCTTGCATTCCTGAATAATGCGCTGGACTGTTAAACTAAATGAAATTTGAGAAATCACATTGGTCTCCCATTTGTAGCCAGAGGGGATGGCCTCGAGCATCAGGTATGAATTACCTACACGCCCTGCAACCACAGCTTTGAATCCCAGCAGGCCTGACTTAGCCCTGTGTGCTGAGGTCGATAAATTGACTTCCATGCAGCTTATTATGTGGGGCTCTTTCAGATGTGACCTTATTAAAACCTGGAGTCCTCTCTGGATGTTAACAATCCCGTGGCTGTTTCCCTAAGTATAGGAGAGTGTGTTGCTGCAGTGTCCTTGACAAAATCTCATCCTTCCCCAAAATTTCTGCTGAGAGGGGCACATGCCAGTTGTTCACTGAGCCTCAGACATGACTGTAGCATGTTGCTGAGTGAACGGGTTCTTCTCTGAGGGGTATCAAAAGCAGGTATTGGTCTCAGGCTAGTGTAAGGGCTAAGGCTACTAGCAGGGAGGCTCGTCCCTGAATGGGTAGTTGCGTACTACACTTGATTACATTGTATTGTTGGTGAGATTCCTGTTTTTCATTTAAAAAAAAAAAAAAATCCCAGCTCTATCTAGCCAGCTGTTGCATCGTTTCATAACCTCAGACTGCTTCCTTCCCTCCTCCTGACCTATCAGTTCATTTTTGTAGTGCCCTCAGAGCCGCCGCCTCCTCTGTCTCCTCTTGAACTTCCTACCCCCGTTCTTCATATGCTTGGCCACAAGTCAAGATCGAAACGTCTGTATGCTCAGATGGGAGTTTAAAACTGCTGTGAGATATTTAATATGTGGAAGACAAAACTGACTTGCTACAGACATGCGGGAAAGAGAAGGGAGTGACCCAGCATCCTAGGCTGAGGCTCGAGCTAGCGCCTGCTCTTTTCTCCCCTGCCTCCCAGCCTCCTGAGAAAGTTGGAGGTTTCTGCCAGTGTCACATCTCTGCTCCCACTTATCTTCCAGCCCTCTTTTTCCTGGCCATTTTCATCCTTGCTCAGAGCATCTTGGGTTGCACAGAAATAGAGAACGGGCTTTTGTACCTGACTCGAGCTCTTTTGTCGGGAGGGAGAGAGGAGCACTGTGGTTAGGGCACTGTCTCTGGCTTTGGTTCCCCTGTTCAGATGCTCTGCTGTCTGCAAAATGGGGCTGTTGCAGCCCACAGAGCTGGAGGATGTGCATGCTTACAGGCTGCAAAGCACTCGACAGCAGGAGAGGGGAAGGCTGGGGATCGACAGCTGCAGAGCTGCCCCTGCCCTGTGGTAGCAAAGTGGAATGGCACCTTGGGCTTTGCTGGGAAACAGAGGGCGAGAGCTAATAAATGATCAGTTTCTAATCTTGTGTGTTGGGGGAAATGCTGAGCAGCAGCAGCAGAAGTGCTGGAGCCGCTGATCTACAGATTGCTGTGGCTTGGCTTAGTCTTGTTTCACATTATAATGATTTTCTACGAGCTTGTGTATGTGTGTGTTAATGAAGGCTTTGGTTCAGTACAAGCTGTTATTACTGGACCACGATTTTTTGGTCTCTTTCACAAGCAAGTGAATTTTCCCAACATCCTGCTTCTCAGTATGCACATGCATGCACATGTGTGTGCACTTGGGGATCTTTCAGGATGGAAAGTGCGGTGGAAATGTAAAATACTATAATTATGTGCAGCGTTCATTTCTATTTTTGCTCTGCCGTCAGCTTGGCAAGTGGAACTCTGTGTCTGGGCAGTCTCATATCTGATCTGATCTATTTGTCTGTGCTTTTTTGCATTGTGGTTTACAGCCCTGCAATTGAAACCTTCAAGATTACTTAAAGATGGAATGAGAGAGTGTGCTTCCATTGAGCTTTGTAAAGGCCATTTCTTCTAGTGCAAAATAATGGGCCTAAATGACTTGACAGTGCTCCTTTTAAATCCACCACTTGGTTCCTGAGGGGGCGGGGGCGAGGAGGTAATGTATAGGTCTTACAGGAATAAAGCCAGTGTTTTGTGCTCCCCTGCGGCTCTGCAGCAGTAGCTCACTGACTGACCCTATTAGCAGAGCTGTGCTGTCATCACAGGCGAGTCCAGTGTGCGGACGGGGAACTGAACTAAACAAATAGCGTGAAGTTAGGGGATGCGGTGAGGCTGCGGCAGTGACTGCCAAATGGGGAAAAAATTAAATGCTGGTGGGGAGGAAGGGATATTCCCTTATAGCTCAGTGTTAATATCTGAGAATTCCCTTCTCTCCAGTTTCTTTTGAAGGAGCAGCCATAGGAATGACACGTCTGAGGAGTTCCAGTGTGGGCAATACCACACAGCGCTGTAGAAAGGCAGGTGGGGGATACCAGAGGGGTGCGTTTCTCTCTGAGCCGCTCCTGAGCCTGTGCACTAGTATCACTCTTGGAGAAGCTGGAACTACTGCTGGAACCTCTTATGGGTGAGAGGTAGAGCCAAGGCCTCAATCAATCGATTCTTAAAGATCCCACCGCACTTTTCACGAGATGAGGGGACAATAACCTCAGTGTCCTGGCCAGATTCCAGTTCATTACTTTCTGCCCGTCTAAAATTTCCCCTTCCCCTCCCCCTGCCGTTTATCCTGGAGAAGTTATCATTCGCTTCCTCTCCTAATGACTCACGGGTAATGCTGCTGGCACACAACTGATGCTTTATTTCATCCTGGTGATGAGGGAATGATCCCTGTGATTTGGGGTCTTTGGGCTGAAAGAGGTGCTATGGAAACACAAAGATGTTTGGAGTATACACATATATACAAAAGCGCTGTCGATTACTGTTCCCTTCAGCTGCTGTTTCGGAACAGGTAAACAGGTTTTCCAGCTGCATCTTCCAGCTAAATCCAAATCATAAATGCGCGTGTGTGTCTTCAGTGTGTGTGTCTTCAGTGTGTGTGTGTGCGCGCGCAAGCCTGTCTCTTCCCCCCCTTCCGTCTTGGAACAAGAAGAATGTGTCAAGCCCTCTGGCTGCAATCCAGGACTCTCCGTGGAACTATAAATCGACCCGTCAGGGAGGGGGAAAGAGATTAACGTTGGCCGTCTTCATTAGTGAGTCCCCAGAGGAAACTGGGTCTGCCATGAGCCGTGAATGAGACCAGCTGAGAGAGGAGGGGGAGAGTTTGCGGTTTTTATCACTGCCTCCAGAGACCCTGGAGGAGTGGAGGAAAAGAGTGTGATAGGGATGGGAGGATGTAAAATGAAGGAAGCCAGAGCTTTCCAGCACATCGCTCGCTCCCTCATTGGAGGGCAGGTAGCTGGTTGCTGCTCCTCCGCACCAATCCCTGACCTGTGAGCCCATGTGTGTGGCTGGAGTACTTGGCATGCTAATTGGGAGCAGAGAGGAGCGAGCCCAGTGGCAGTGCAATGCCCTGCCATGCTAAACAAGTGCTGGTAATTGCATTCAAGGTACTTTCATTATGTCAGATTTTTCACAGAACCAGAAAAGTGCATTTATCACGAGTGGCATAATTCTTCGTGGGCATTGCTCAGGGTGTGTGTGTGCTTAATTCCCTGCCCCCCTCTCCCTCCCAGAAAGATGAAAGTAATTCTTGCCTCTTTTTTCATTCTCACTTGCACACTGATTTTTACAAATAGCTTCTTTGAGCTTCAAACAACAATCTCTTTCTTCCTTGCTCTGTTTATTGTATATGTTTGCACTGCATGCTCATGCAAACACATGCATGCACTAACACACACGTGCTAATTGTTGTTTTTCCAGGCTGAAGGAGGGTATGGAGCCTGCAACTGCAGCTGGTAATGTTTCAGGTTCCTTGTAAAGTCCCTGAGCGCCTGGATTGTGGTGGTGCTCCTACCAGTAAAATCTGGTTTAAGCTGGTAGTTGTCTTCCCCCCCCCCCCCCCCCCCCCCAGCTTCTTGCAGTGAGTGACGCAGGCTCGACAGCTCCAGATAGTGATGCTCTTTATTCATGGAGCAAGCATCACACACATTATGGCAATACCAGCTATGCACACACACCGTTCCTACCAGGATACCTAGCTGTGACCTGAGGGGACCGGGGAGAGGGAAGCTTCTTGTCTGTGCCCCTGTGGTCCTTGTCACCTCTGCAGCTTGACAACAAGAGAACCGATTAGTGTCAGTTGTGGTGGTGGTTCTTACTGATGGGGGCACAGACCCGGGTAAGATGTGGACTGAGACATTGTACATCTTGCTCTGCCTCCCCGTGGGTCTCTGGGGTGGGGGGGTTGCACTTGGGAGCAAGGGACGTCCTGGGAAATGCAGCCAGTGCCTGCAGCCACTCAGGTTGCTGGAGGTGTGAGAGACCTTTGCAGGCAGTTGCAGTTACTGATCTGCCTGGCACAGATCTCTGTTAAAACTTGTTGTCCTCTTCTCCCTCCCCCTCTCACCGCTGCATTTTAGTTCTCTTGCTGTTTTCCCCTTAGACAACTTGCTGCCCTCAATACGTGCACAGCTTCCCCTGTCTGCTTTACCTTGATATCCGCAGTCCTTTGTAAAATACAGTGCAAGGCTTTGCCTTTGCTTTTACGTGCCCCACCAGTGTGTAGACACCTCCGCTGTGGAATTTGTCAGCTTCCTGAAATTGTGTTTTAACTAGCCCTTGCAACACAACTGTGACTTGTGCTTCTAGGCAGTTAGTATTTACTAAGTTAAATGATGCTTCTTGGTAGTAAGTAAAAGTAATCATCCATTTTTCTGATATTGATAAACTTTAAAAAAAAATGTTTGTTTTGTAAAGACCAACCCATAGCTTATAGTCCCTAGCTTCAGTTGTTTGCAGGCAGAACTGGACAAACAACTAATAATGTTTGGAGTAGAAATGTGGGCAGGAAGAACAGAAAGCTGGGGCAAAGGAGCTGCTGTTTATGTGAAAGGAGAGCACTACTGGTGCTCAAAAGTGGCATTTCAGGTGAGTCAGCCCCAGAGTTGGTCTAAAAGCCAGGAATCCTGCTGCTTCCTAGTTCCCTTTTACACCTCTCACTGTTCCCAGCTGAGGAGCACACACTGATGTTTTGCCATACCTTGGAAGAAGAAATAAATGACCATGAGTAGAAGGGTAACTGCACTATGGTGTGTCGTAACACACCACCAGCTACGGTGTCACTAATGAACAAGCTGATGGATGACTTATTTACTCCACGGTCTGGAGGGAAGAGGCCACCTTTGCTGACACCCACCTCTGAGCAGTGTGAGGGCTCTGCACTGAAAGCAGTATGTCATCTGCAGTGGCAAAATCCCCCTTTTCCTTGTGCAGCTGGCTGCCATTTGGAAACCTCCAGTTCAAGCCTGATCCTGCTTAGCTTGTGGTGTGGCCTGAGGTTGTTTCATCTGCGAGGCAACCTGGTGCCAGCCAGGGTGGAGGTCTCTGCTCCTGGGGGACCTCTGTCCTGGTGGAAGAGTGGAGGAAGGACAAGGGGAATGCAGCCTGCTGTCGGGGAGAGGTGCTGCAGTAGATTAAAGCAGCTGCTGAGGGACTACTCCACTGAAGCTTGAAATCAGATTGTTTGACAAACATCATGTTAGAAGCACCTGGCTGGTTCTGTTTGCCCCACAGCTCCCTATCTCAGAGAGAAAACAAGGGTTTTCACTGCTCCAGAATCGCTTTACTCTTCCCTTCCCTCACTATGCCCCAGAGGGCAGATTGTCTGCCTGCAGTGAGCCACGGGTGTCTGCTGGAGATGGAGGGTGGTAGAAGACATTGGGAACCCCTCACCCCGATGGCATCCCCCTGTCTGAGAGACAGAGAGCTTATGGAGAGGTGGGTTTGTTTGGTGTGATTTTATTTTATTTTTTCCCAGCTCTGATTTTTGTTCTGCCTCATTTGCATATTGTGTTTTTTTCCAAGCCTCTGCATCTCCTTTCTTCCTCCCCCCCCTTTTTTTTTTAAATTCTCTTCTCTCTGCTAAAGATTGCTTCCTAACTCTCAAATGTCCCTCCCCCGCCTCACTCCCCCCCACTGCATTTTTCTTTCATCCTTTGTTCTTGATTGCTTGTGCCCGGGAGCAAAGAAAGGAAGAGGAAAGGATACCATCTCTCTGTGAAATACAGGAGAGAGAGAAAGGCAGGCAGGCAAAGTTGTCAGCCTGGCAGAGTGAGACTGAATCCATCTCAGGCACACACCGCGTGCCTTGAACACATGGGATTCACCTCCTCCATTACGCTTGCCGTGCAACGCCATGTGGCTCTGGTCCTGCCAGCCCTGGATGGGACTCCCCTGCAGAAATGTTGCTTTTGGCATCTGCTGCCCCAGGGGAATGAAATGGGGATGAGGGATGGACCAAAACCACCTGCCATGCCAGCCTAGATTACTAATAGGGTCCTTTGCATGGTCCCCTCCCAGTCCTGGTCCCACTGTGAATCCGCTGTGTCTCTCTCGCACAGGAGTATAGGTAATCATCTGAAATGTGTGTGCGCGCTGGCTGATACATCACATTTTCTTTTTCCTTCCATCTCCTCTCCCCCTGCATCAGCAGCGCTGCCATAATCTCTCAAAATCAACAGGCCATTACAGTCTGATGTAACTCAATGAGTACTCTGAGACAGAAATCCTGCAGTGTACTTAAAAATCCTAATGTAGAAACACAGTGCTGTCCTGCATTCTCCCTCCACCCTGTTTCCTGGTTTCTAGTGTAAAATCAGCATTGTTCTGTGTCTGCTCATAGGGTTTTTAGCAGAGCGGATTGCTAGGCTTCAGCTAGCTTTTTATTCTCTTCAGCTCCCAGAATCTCATACAGGGAGTCTAATCTCTTCTCCCCACCCCAACCTTCTCCCTTTTTTCCATTAGCTTTTTGGAGCGATGACTTTCAGCTCGTGCCTTAGGAGAGTGGAGGTTGCAGAGACCTTGCAGAGACCCTCTGTTTCGTCTGCCTTTACCTCTCTGGCCTGTCCCTCACCAGTGGAAAATGTGCTTTGGTTGATTAGACCCTGTGGGTGGGCAGTTCAGGTAAAGATGGGCCATGCCGCGTTTTGCACAGCAGAAATGTCTTTCTGCTGTTTGCCTTGTTTCCCTAGAAGAGCTTTATCTTAGATGTAGCCTTACATTTCAATCCTCCTTCTTAGTCCCCTCCCTTGAGTTTTTGTTGTAAGCCACATTTTTGCCTGAGAGGACTCTGATCTGTAAGTCTTATTGGAAAGGGGCATCTAGTCTCCTGATATTTGCAGGTTATTCCTATTTCTCAGAGGACTCTTCTGCATCTGAGACCTAGGTTGCAGGTCGATGCAATGGGGTAGCCCTAAATTCAATCTCTTATCCCACAGAACTGGATTTTTCATTAGTATTTTGGCTACATAAGATAAACATGAAAGATGGATGAAATTGTGAGATGCTTGCTGTATGAATCATGTTTACCGTCAATGGTTCTTCCAAGCCTTGTACCATGGCATCTTGCTGCGAGGACTGGGGTATCAACAGTTTGTGTGTCTCTGCTCTATTGGTGATGAGGTACTGTTAGTTCCCGTTTCTGACCTGGCCTGAGAAGGACCATAAATGAGTTGCTTGAGGTGGAATTCCAAAACTGGATGCCAGAAGATACTGTACCCCATAGCTCCTCTCCAGCCTGCCTGAGGTCTGAAGACAGGTATTGAACTGCTTATCAAAACCTGTAAAGTAAGCTACATCCTGAGAGGTAGAGAAAACAGTTGGTTTTGCTGTCTAGGATCCTGTGCATGATGACAGTGACTTGATCCCCTTCAAGAGCAGTCTCTCTTTTGCTTCTGTGGTCCACTGATGTTGCATGCAGATGACCAACACAAAAGAACTGGCAGAGGTGCATGATTTTCATTAGCTGTCAAAAAGAGATGAACAATTAGCAGAGTCACTTAGCTCTTCTGCCCCCAGGCCTAATCCAACACTCTCCTTTATGGAAAGAGTAAAAATGGCAGATTAGTGATGAAGCCTCTTGTTCAAAGGAACTGTTTGGGGTTCTTGTCAGTGGCAAAACCATCTGTTTTAACCAGGTAGTTCACTCAAAACTTTCCTGTGATGGGGTGGGTCCTTGGGTACCTCAGTGGAACTGAAGAAGTGTGGTCTTTGCTTCACGCCAGAGGCACACTGGCATGCTGCTTGGATCACTGACCCATTTGGTCCAATACACCGTCTTGGACACTGGAGCTGGCTGTGATACTGGAGCTGAGACCAAGCGTTGGTTGGAAAATGAAGAACTACTCCATTGTGGATAGTTTGGAGCAACGACCCTGAGATAGAAGCCGCTTCTTTATGTCTCTGTCAGTTGGCTTTCGTACACTTTGAAATGTGAGGGTCTGTACTAGTTTATAACTGATTTCCCATCTGATACCACTGTGGATGTTTTCATTATCCTTAGGAAAGTCTAATTGAATTAAGATACTGGCCAGTTTTTTTCTGGACTGTCAAAGCAGCTCCATGTGCTTCTATCCTGTGGCTGCAGAGGCTGTGATTTGGGAAGGCCTCCTTTCAGGCGGTGCCTGCATCTAAGAAACTTCACTTGTCCTCCACGTCCAAACATCCAGGGAGCCTCCTGCCAGAACTGCAGGCACTGGAGATGAAAATGAGGGACCCCTCTGTTCATGCTTATCCATACATCCAGCCAATGTGTTTTATAGCTTATCATCCACTGGTCCCAGTCACAGCATTACAGCTGCTCGAGCAGCTTGGGCTTCCCTTTTCCTTTACTTTCCCTTCTCTTCACCCCCTACCTTGCACTCCTTTAGAGAGAGAAGCTTCTTCTCTGGCTTGCTATAAAATCTGTCCTCTGGTACAAAAAGCTCCTGTACAGCTGCATGACTCTGGAAGAGACTTGCTGACCATCCCTGTTTTGTTGGTTCTCTCACATCTCTCATTTCACCTGAAAACACTCTCCTTTCCCTCTCTTGTCCCTCTTAGTGTTTCTCTTCTCCTTCCATTGTAGAGGTGAGCTCTTGAGCCAGTTGGGGATATTGATTAAATGTTTTTTTTTCTCTTTTGGAAAGTGTTAGTTTAAACAGTAATAAGTGTCTAAGATGCAGCATTTCATACAAGTTTCACAGGGAAAGGAATGCAGCGTTGTCTGGCTGCCCAGAATATCCCCTAGCCTGCCAGCTTAAAGGCCCTCCTCTGAGCTCGAGCAAGGCTTTGTGCCTGAGGTGGTGGGCAGAGTGTTTTTTTGGTGGTTGTCCTTACCGAAACAGATCCTGCTTCCCAGTCATGCCTGGGGACAGCAAGAGGGGAAGGAGTGAGCACCAGTGGCTTCGGAAACAGGCTTTGTCACCAGCAGCCAGGATCCATCTGTGCCTTCGGGCCCTTCCATGAGGAGGGGGAGGAGAGGCTTGTTTTGTTTTGTGTTTTGTTTTCTTAAAGCTTTGAAAAGGCGTGCGATCTACTGCAGCGTTATTAAGGCATTCTTACATCTGTGTGACTTCGGAAGCCAGTGTGCGATAAGTTTTTCCTGGAAAATGCCTTCAAAAGGTGTTGGACGGCGAAAGGGCAGCAGGACTGGGTGGAAGTTATGATCCAGGTACTTGTTGATATGATGCACCAAATAAGTGCGTGTCAAGCTGCAGGTCCATATTAAGTGGTACTGGCCGTGCTGTGGATGCGGTATCATTTACAACACATGCAGCTCAGGGAAAGGAGAGAAGGTATGCCATAACACTGGAGGGAAGGTGCTGGACAAGGACTCAACATGCTGTGTGTCAAACCAAAGTCTGCCTCTGCTGACGATGTTGTTTAGCTTCTCTGCATCTCCAGAAGAGGATGCGCCAGAGGGCTTCCCTTTGTAAGCTCTGGCTGTGGGTATCTGATGAGGAAGGCAGGAATTAGGCTTGAACCCCTTCTGACTGAGCTGGGGGAAGGAAAGCAGATGGAAGAACCTGAATGGAAGCAGGCTCACACTTAACCTGTACCGTTCATGATTTGGAGTTGAAACCTACTGCTCTGAGATGAGGCAGTATTGGGGTCTGGGTTGCAGGTGTCATGGTGTTTATAAGGGCATGGCTTTGTGGTGGGTTGAAGTAGATACAGATCAGCACAGTTGCCAAACAGAATGCACCCAGTTGCCTCCCACATTCCTTGTTACTGCTGCAAGTGTGCCGTGGTAAACTAACTTGGTAAAAACATAATTTTCCAGCCAGATTGAGTCAGGGAAATGTGCTGAGGAGAGGGAGTGAAGATGCAGGAGGGGCTTGTTTGCCCCTCTCAGCAGAAGTAAGGACTTGGATTGTCTTGACGTGTTATCCGACAACTTGTTTTCAGCTTATTTAGCTAACTCGTCTCCCTCTACCCTTTGCCCTCTTCTGTTATCCCCATTTAATAGTATTTCCCAGCTTCACGAGGGTGTGATGAGGGTATCGCAGGCTGAGAAGTGATCAGATGCGATGCGTGCATGTGTATATACATGTGTGAGAGGGAGAGAGACCTAAGATAGTCATTTCTGCTGGCAAGAGCTCTGCGGGGCAAGAAATGGCATTGGCAAGGGCTGCTGATGGGAGGGAGCGGGCTGCCTTGGCATGGCCGGGTCCCTGCAGAGCTTTCCAACACACTGCCCGGCCCGGTTGTGTTGTGCTGACCGTGCGTGACTCAGCTGAGCACTTGCCTCGGTGGCATTTCACAGTTTGTCTGTAACACAACAGCGCCGGAGCGCTGCCGCCCATCAATTGTGAAACTAAAGGGGGTGGCAGCAGTGGGCAGAAACCTATTGATTGCGCTGTAAATCAGAAGGCTGAGGGGAAAAGCCGGATTCCCGGGAAGATTGCAGGTCCGTCTCTCACCTGCTGCAGGCAGAAGAGTCTTTCTGCCACCTCCTCTGGGCACGCGCAACATCGGTACTTAAATCTTTTGTGTACAGGGACAATTGGTAGTCTGGGGTCTAAGATCAGTTCTAATTCTTTCCATACTTTGTGCAGGCAAGTGATGGGATTTCAGCAGGGCTGAATTAGGTCGGATAACCGATGCTAGAAGGTTCAGCCTTGCTTGAAAAGTAACCCTGAAGAGAAACAGGACAAGTGGGCTACTGGAGCTAGTGTGAGCCGGTGTAGAAAGGAGGCAGAACTTGATGCCTCTCCTTTTGGAATTGATGCCTGTTTTTGCAGCAGAAGACAAAGATCTGTGCCATAGCATTACCCCTCTCCCTTTTGCAAGCAGTGGGTTCTGCCCCTTAGTGCTCTGGGGACCACCTGGCTTCGGGAATGGAAAACTGGAGAACTTCCCTGGTGTCAGTCTGTGAAAGGAGACAACTCCAGGAAGAGTGAAGGTGTTGCTCTGGGGTGGAATGTGAGCTGATTAATGTGGGACAGAGACAGGACCTGATGCCAGGGCTGGAGAACACAGTGGAGTTAGAGATTTGGGGGACACGATGAATTGCTGGGCAGGAGATGGACAGATGGAGAGAGATCTTGGAGGGGGTCCCAAAATTGCCCTATTTAGTACATTTGGGAGAGTCATCACTCTTCTCATCACGCATATGTTTTGGGAATGGGCCAGGGGAGGTTTCAACAGAATCAGAATCACAAGCTCAGCTTTTTTTTAAAAAAAAAAACCCAAACAAAATCAGACTCATTATTTTGGGGTCATTCTTATATGCATTGAGAAGCTTTTCTAAAAAAATAAAAATCTGTTAACTGTTAATACTTCTTGGTTTTCCTACCCTTCCATTCTGAGAGGGAATTTTTGCCAGGCTCTGGATCAAGTATAAACAGGAGTTTCACATAGATTCAGGACAGATGTAGAGGCAACCTGGGAAAAGTGGAATGGCAGGAAATTATGTTGGTCACAACTGAAATGCTCAGCACAGCCAAAGCACTTGAGCTAGCGAACCTTTTTTACAGCATGTGTTGCCCCTGTGCCATAGATTGTTAATTTTTATTTTACCAGGAGCAGATGGAGAAAACCTCTGGGGATGGGATATTTCTCCTGTGACTGGAGAAGAGCCTGTGCGCGCTCCGGAGAGAGGAGAGTCACACCTCTTGCTTTGCTACGTCTGGGTTAGCAGGAAAGCTCCATGAAGATCATGGCTATACTGGATCCATGTTTGCTTAAGGTGCTGAGGGATGCTGAGGTCAGATGAGCTTACTCTGCTGCATTGGGGAACTGTTATAATAACTGCTGTTTCTGCTGTTACGGGCCACACCACGATGAGATATTTATTAGGCTAATGAGCAAATTATAATTCAAAGCTTCAGGATGAACAAAAAGAGAAATGTATGTTAGCTCCCAACTGGTAATGGTTGTAGGATCAGAGTTGCAGAATTCTTGAATTTCGGAGTTTTCCCAAGTGACCAGCACTTGGATGAGATGCAGCTATATATGAGTATGCGGTTATATTCTTAAACTTAGAAATGTATGTGAGCATTGCGGTCACAATATAGATTATGAGGGAAAAAGCAACCTTACCTCATTTCCTGCCTTTTTCTGTGTGAATTCTCATTCATAAAGCACAGAGAAGGGATATTTTTGTACAGTGTTTCCTAGGGGAATTTTTTTTTTTTTCCCCGCTAAAAGAAAATGCAGAAGACTTTGGTCATGCATTCAAATGCAGCTGTGTTTGCTTTGTGGTCTTGAGGTCTAAGTGTGCATTAGGACATGACCTGCCTAGTGTACCTGTTTTGTATCACCTCCGTACACAGAGGGGGGTTTTGTGTAAACTCTATTGACCTGCTATCCAAAGGCAGTTTTGGATTACGGTTTATCTGGGCTGGATTCAAATGGTGGCCTTAAGGAGAAACGCTCTAATCATGCGAGCTGTATGCTGCCTGAGTTTTGGAATCTTGCAAATATGTTGGCATTTATGTAATAAATACAAACTTTAAGAGTGTTTCTTTTCATTGAGGAACTCTTGACTTCATAAGCTTTTATTGTGAGCTGGTTGTTAGGGCTGAGAATTTGCCACTGACTCCCTCTCCCCACCCCAAAACAAACAAATAAATAGAACCATATGTAGTTGACTTCATCCTCCAAACAGCCTCTTAGGCTACTTGCCTATGAAATCAGCAGCTTTTTTTTTCTTTTTTTTTTTTCTTTCAAGTTTTGAGACATGCCAGACCACTGTAGGCTGTGTGGAGAAGGAAGATGTTAGCCCTAGCAAAAACTCTTAAGTCAGCTGTCAGCTTGATCCAAAGTATCAGTCATTTTCCCATAGCTAAAGTCACTGCAACATGTTTTTCTTGCCTCATTCCCTGTATTAAACGAGCTGCTGTAGCAAAGGGGTTTTAAAGACATTCTTTGTTGTTTGGGTTTGTTGTTTTTTTGGTTTGTTTTTTTTTTTTTTTTTTCCAAAATAGAAACATTTAATCATCTTTTTAATCATATTTCTCGATGTACAGCCAAACAACATTATTTTTTTCAGTGGCTGTTTCTGGTTTAGACTTGGCATAAATCTGTTTCGATTTGTCAATGGTGCGATCCAGTTCTGGCGATGAAGTGACCCGAGTACAGATCAGCCTGATCTGCATTTTATTCCGGCCGATGCTACTGACTTCCCATGTGGTCTTTGCTCAGTCACTTATAAATTTATCTTTTATTTCCGTTAGCTTTGAAATCAGGGTAGCGCTTGGTAAACTCTCAAAGGTTTTGTGGCTGTTTAATATAGTTGACTTGGTGGAGCATGCACCAGATCCTAATATTAGAGAAGGAGGGAAGCACCCTGTGACCCAGCAGAATTAGGGTGAGAGCATGAAGGGACAGAAAGGGACCAGTGACAGTAATGGGAAAAAAGGAAGAGGAAGTTCAGAGCAAGGGGTACCAGAGGGAAGCTGGTGTTGAGCTGTGGGGAATGTGGAGGGTTATGCAAAGGGTGAGAAGAAAGGAGATGCTGCAGATCAAAGAAGGAAAGGAAGTGGAGCACAAATGAAAGCAGTGGTTTGGAGAAAGGTGGGTTGAGTCAAGCAGTTGGAAGAAAGAAAAGGGAGGGAATAAGGAAAAAGGTTTGTTCAGGTCAATTTAGCTTTACAGATTACATTTATTTGATTTTTACTTTTGAGGCATTACCCTATGTTTCTAAACCTGGGGCAAAATCATGCTTTCTTTTTTTTTAAGCATCTCACGACTCTAAATTATCACGTTAAATGATATGGAGTAGGAAGACCTCTAAAATTGGCTCTTGAGGTCATACTGTTGTCTGATACCACCCTCCTTTCCCTAGAAAATAGCCCCTTGAACTCTTGAAAGTGTTAATGGCTTGGCACGGTCTCCTGCCAATTTGTCGAGGTGGCTTTCAAATTGTAGTCCTGTGCTGTTGATGAGAACTTCCTAACATGTAAAGCATTTAAGAACATCAACAAAAAGTAACTATGGAAAGGTTATTGTCTGTGGATTTTTTTTCTTCTTTTACTCTTTAGGGAAGAATGTGCCTGATTTAAAACTGTGCCCAAAACGCCTCTGGTTTTGTTTGTTCGGGTCTCAGTGGTGGTTGTCCTCTTTTCCCCACCGCCAGCTCTGCATGTGAGGAAGGAGCGGCAGGGAGAAGAGGTGCAGTGGGGATGGTTTGTGATGACTTGTTTCAGGAAATAAGAGTGGGGTGGCCCATGCTGGGTTGAAACAGGGGGGCTGGGGAGTGCTGCTGTTCCTATTGTTCTGCCAGACCACGTGGTTTGGCTACAGAGCAGCTGGTTGCCTAAATTAATGTTTAAAACTTCCCATTTTGAAAGGTGCTGGTTGAAAACATAATGAAGCACAATAAGAAACATTAAGACTGGTACTTTAAAACTACCTGAAGATAGATGAATCACTTGAAAATTCTCCCAGTAAAAGTATTTGTATTTTCTCTCACTGGACCAGTGTGTTGAAGCGTAACCTTTGGGTGTCGCACAAGTTTCTGCAGTGACTAATTAGGCAGTGGAAAAGCAGAGAAATCACCTCACCTCTGACCGCAGCACTAGTTTAAAAAGTTGTGGAAAATACAGGCAACCGCTGCAATCCCGGGTTGGAAGAGGGGGTGGAGATAGAGCGGCTGCCTTCCCCAGGGCTCTGGTTGGTGTTGCATTGACTAGCAGCACTCATAACTGCTGCTGCTAAGATTAATAAGGAGGAGAGACTTGTTCCTTAATGCACGATGGTCGTCTGTAGGAGCCAAAAGAGACTTTCAGGGGGTCCTGCTGCCACCCATCACCAGCGGCACAGAACGGGGCAGATGCCTTGCGCTGTCAGCAGTGCTGGGCAGCGGCTGCCTGCGGGACATGGAGGGATGTGGTGTGCCGGGCAGGATGGACCAAAGGCCCTTCCAGACACGGCAGCTCCTGTGTTGGGCTTTTAAGTCCTCCTTCACTGTCGGCTTGTCTCCTTCAGATGGTGACAGGCCTGTGAAATCTTCCAGGAGCTGCAGCATGTGTGTCTCCCTTGAAACTTGGGAGGGCAGGGGACGGGCAGGGAGGATTGGTTTTTTTTTTTCTTCTTGTTTTAGGCTTTTATTTGCCTGTTTTTTTTTTTCCCTGGAGAGTGCACAGCTCAGTATTTCAGGCTGGTTTTTGCCTTCAAGAAATTCCTATGAAACGATCAGAGGATTTGAGGGTCTGTGAGATGCTTCTGTATTTTGAGTCCTAATCACTTAGGTGAAGAAGAATAAGTAAATTATATATTGAACCGCTAACTGGTGCTGGGGGCCTGGTGGTTTCCATGGCAACCGGGCTGGAAATAGCTGCCTGTGACGTCACCAGCACGGCACAGGTAGAGTTGCATCCCGCCGCCGTTTCCCCCTGAAGAATGAGCGTGGCGGGTGCAAACACCTTGACGTTGCAATTAGCATATGCAAATATCCCAGCCACCCCGCGGTACCTGTCTGTCGCCGGGGTACACCGAGTTCACCGTGCGCACAGAAATGTCTGGGCCCTCTTGCAGGTACTGAGGGAGGCCGGGTCCCCCCCACTCCACACCTGCCCTCTCCGCATTGCTCGCTTTGGGGCGCAGAGCCGCAGGGTGAGGCCTGTCAGCCCCGTGTCTGGGTTGGGGGGCTCAGGTCTTCTCCTCCGGTGCCTGGTGATGCCCCAGTTGCCCGAGTTGCTCCTTGAATTCATCTTACAGCTGCAGTATTGCATGTGAGAAAGGAGAGGTTTCTAAACAGCTCGGCTTGGACGCCATTTCTTCTTTCTGGAGATGGATAAAAGACCTGGTAGGTTTGGTTTTGGGTTTTGTTTTTTTTTTTTTTTTTTTAAATTTGGTTGGTGTATTTTCTGTTGTTATTTTCTGGAGGATTTGGTTTTATTTTTCCTTTCTCTTTTATCTTTGAGACGCCAGGAATGTAAACTCTGGTCTTTTCTGGCATTGCTGAAGGACAAGTGGGAGGTGTAAATGAATTTATGAATGTGAGCATTTAAAACCTTAATTGAAGGGGTGAATGTGATGAATCTTTAACAAAGGCCTTCTCTACTCAAAATATTAATTACTTGTTGAAGTAAATACATTTTAAGCAAAACAACCAACCAGCCTGATTCAGCATGGTTATTTGTTTATCCTCATAGAGTCAAGACTGGAGGTTCTGCCTGAAGCCTCTTGCACTGTATCGTACTGTAGGTACGGGTGTGTCACACTCCTGTGTGACAGGGACCGTCCCACACTGGAGCCTGGGTAGATAATGGCAAGGTGGAAGTGAAGAGAAAGTCACTGTTCAGCTGTGGAATTGAATATCCTTTAGCCAGCAACAACAAAAAACCCACCTCACTGATGTGATTACCTAGCTCTACACACGATCAAAACACAGTAGATGTGATACTTTCTTCCACATGTTTTCTGGTGTTTGTGTTCAATTTAGTTTTAGCTGTCCCAAGTGATTGCACTTCCAATGTTTTCCTGAGAAGATGAGACCATATGCCTCCCTGTTAAGGTGATTTGTCCTCTTTTCCCCATGGAGCAACAGGCCTATGTTTTTTCTTTCTTGGTTTCCACTGGAGCTGAGCGTAGTCCAGGTAGCATTGAACAATCCCCTTTTTTGTTTGTGCCTGTCAGAGGTTTGTAGACAGTTCAGTTCCCAGCTCATTGGCCATTGCTTAGCAAGCTCTCATATTTAGTCCTTGTGTTTGTAAATTGATTTCTGGTTCTTGGTAATGTACTTGTTGCTCTTCTGCAACCTTCTATTTTATCATGATTTTTTTCAGCAGGTTTAACCCAGAGTTAAATACCAGCTTTCAGGTATGGTTGCAACCAAAATAATTTGAGGCTTGTCAGCTCTAAAGGCTGCTAATAATACTGCAAGCACATGCAGCCAGCGCAGCTATTTGCTTGCAGCAGTGCCCACCTGTACACAGAAGTAGCTCTGTTACAACAGTCTTCTCCAGGAGACTGCCCACCGATGCATCCTGCATCTCCTGCGCCTGCATCATTGCAATAACTGTGAATAGAAAATGCTGATGTTTCAGTTGTGACAGCTGGCTCTCTCAGGAAGGGTCTCATACTGTCTCTTCACTTTGGTCAAAGTAGGTGCACTCTGGATGATGTTTTACATTTAGCTGTAAATGCTTATCTGTCATACAGACATAAAAACATTCAGTGTTTATAACGAGCAAAAAGACACTGAGTGTTGTTTGCAGATAGCGTGCTGCACGGACCACGTATTATGCTTCAAAGGCCAGCAGTGACCTGTGGACCACAGTTTGGGTGATGCTGTTCTAGGGCCTTATCTATACTAGGAAAAAAGGAGGACAAACAATGCATAGTTTATCGTTTCATTGTAAAGCTAAATGACATTGTGGGTTCTGGGTTTTTTTTAATATCAGGAGTTGATTCTGGAGTGTGCTGCAGCTGTGTTTCTGCTGCCAGAGGTGAAATAACTGTCCTGATTTCGTCAGCGTAGATGCAGATAAATGTGCTTGGAACTACAGAGGACTCCTACTGTTATCATGTACCTCCTTTTGGAAGCATCTCCCAAGTATTAGTAGCTCCTTTTTCCCTCTTTGGATGGACTACTTTAAATCATTCATGTTGTTGTGGCTTCCAAGGGTTTTTTCTTCCTCAAATACTTGGTTTGTAGACAGTGCCATGAAGAAGTTAATAGATACGAATATGAAAATTATGAAGATCTCCAAAACCTTACTGACAAGGGAAACCTTGCAATGCATTTCACTGCTGCCATCCCTAGTTAGCTGTGCTACCACTAGTGATGAGGCAGAGGAGTTTTAGATCATCTGTGTCTCATTAGAGGCAACTTCAGAATTTAGAAGAACTGAACACCTACCACTCATGGCTCCTGAGCAGTCGTGAAAACCTGGTCTTTGTTTAGACACCTTAGTGTTAGCTGAGCTTTTAGAAGATGCTTTCCCTATTTAGACCTGCAATGATCAGGTATGGTATGATGCGTGAAGGACTACCATCAGCACTTCTGTCTTAAGGTACCTACTGCTATTAACACTTGCAGTGTTCCCCAGGGTTTTCTAACACCTCCTGTCTTTTATGCATCTGTCTTTCAGAAGGTGAAATCCTTGGGTCAAAAATGGGCACAGTTTTTTGTCATATAGGCATGTTAATAGGATGAGAAAGAACAGCACTGCTGAATGTTCCCATCAGAGTTGTTGGCAAATGCATCTGTCAGGAAGGACTTGGTGATGGGTATTAGGATAATGAGCCACAGGGAAGAGGACTATGACTTTTCACTCCTTGTCACCTCTACTTTTCTACCAATTCATGAGGTCTTCACAAAAAGGAGAAGCTGTTACTGCTGCTGGCTGCACAACGCATAGTTCTTGGTCTCTGCAGATGCTGTGTATAACCTCTGTGCTGTGGTATTGCTTGGGAAGGTTGAAAGCTGAGAAGGTAGGGGTTTATTGTCTTTTACACTGAAGCTTATTCAGGTCGCAGTGGCTGCAGTCTTCAGAATTAGATGGTTTGCGTTTGGAGTTAGGGTGTCATTGGTGGGGCCTACTGGGGTGAACCAGGTGTTTATGCACCCTAAAAATACCACTTTGTCTTTCCTCTGCCAGAGGGTGGACGGGACGGGGAACAGGACTGAGTGCGGGACTCAGGGAGTGAGAGGGATGTCGGGGGGGGGGACGGGACATGAACTTCAGGGGATGAGTCTGGCAGCTGGAAGGAGTTGGACCCTGTTTAAAATGGCTGCCGCCGCATTCAAGGGGCCATTTTAAGTGCCTGTTATCCTACTCTCGCTTAAGGGTGTAATTTGAATGAATGTGAAGCCAACAGAAATGTTAGATTCCAGTACAAATCTGTTCTGATTTGGGGATTCATCAGAGCCCCAACAATGTGTAAAGTACTGTGGGATGAGAGGTGATATATTGTGGAAATGTAAGATATGAATTTTATATTTATTACTGACTTGGCAGGGTGCTTTTCACATCACCATTCTGGTACAATTTTGATTAGATTTTTATGCTGAGCACTGGAGAAACACTGCTCGTGTGTACGTAATTCTCTCTCCCTTTAGTGCTTCTCTTCTCTGATAAGGAGAACTCTGTGCTGATGAAAGAGACAGGGTTGACAGTCCTTGCACTGTAACGATACAGTTTAGACAATGCCAGTAAAAACTTCCTCTGCCAGCTTGGAGGATGTGTGTTGACATGGAGCAGAGTGCTGCTAGCAGCGGGAGGCCAGGTAAGTTTCTGTGTCTTGCCCAATTCCTGACCTCTGCAAGAGTTCAGAAGGGTGATGGTAGTTTCTGTGATGTTGATGCGTATGGGGACTTGTTCAATGGTCCTTAGTCCATGTGTTGCTCTCATTTGTCACAAATTGTTGTCTTGTAACGGATTTTGTTTACTCCCAGCGTGTGCTGGCTCTGAACTAGCATTGAAAGCAGATAAAATTAATCTGCAGATGGAGTGCTGTCTGTTTTCTCACAGGTACTTGTTTTCATTAATGGGTAAAGCATCAGGAAAATACCCTTCTCTGTAGACCACCTTACAAAGAGTTCTGGGACAGTGGTAAATCTGTTGTGTATATTTATATTTAGTTATTTGTACAACCCTCATCTTTTGTATAGAGCTTTTTACAAGCAGTGATGCATGTATTCTACCTTGCTTTGTGTCAAAACTAGTAGTGTCCCCATATTATAGCTTCATAAAGAATGGTGTTGTGTGGTTTGAGATGGTGCAGAAGGTCTGCATCAAAACTGGGAACTGAACCCAGACTTCTGGGATTCTCAGTTCGGTGTCCAATACCCAGGAAGAAAGAGAGAGGAGACAGGATGATTTTTGTGCTTATTTAAAGATGTATTTACATAGGTTTGTGTTGAATCTGCTTCTGGAGATGAACAGCTTCAATGTCGCACTTTTCATTAGAATAATTGTCTTAAGAAGGGGCTTAAAATGGTAAAAATCTAGTAGTTCTTTGCATCTTCACCACAAACAGCATTGCAATGGTACTGCAGAAATGCATTTGGCTTGTGGCATTTGGTAGAACCAAAAGGTTTGACTCAATCTGATATTGGCAGATCAAAATGTATGAAACAGACGATTGCCAGCAAGTTGATTTACCACAATGAGATAAGTAGTTGTCATCTGGGCAATAGTAGTTTGACTCTGTGATCCTTCTTCATTGCACTAAGTAGTAAAATGTTTGCTTAAACCATCAGGAGGTTGGGTTGGTTCAGTGTTACTGTGACTCAGCTGGCAAATGGTAACTTGTTAGTCATAGTAACTCAGTTGCTTACTTCTGTGTTTGCATCTCTTGGACTGATTTTGGTGGGTAGCCATTGTCAATGAAAGGCAAGTGAAAGGAAAAGCCTGGGAGTTACCTCTCTCCTCACCGCTCGCCTGGACAGAAGCAGATCTGCCTGCAGAGTTGCTGGCTGGTTGGCGAAAAAAAAAAGGAAAAATATTTGTCTGGGTCTAAGTTGCTGGCCTACTGAAATAAATTTGTCACCCTTATCAGAGCTGTGAATTCTTATATTTAAAGTTTTGGCAGCAAATGGACGAGGCTTAAGGTGGTGTTACATGGGTTAGTAGTTCAGCCCCTACCTTCCCACAGCTGGAAGACTGTCTCTTTGCAGAAAAGGTGGAGAACCTTTCCCTTGTTGAGAGCCAAGCTGGCCTTTCGGACGGCCACACATCAGCCCTTACCTTCGTGTTACCCAGCAGTGATGTGTGAAGATGTGTGGCTCCAGCCTACGCAAAATGAACTCACAGCCTGTGCCCAGCCCTCGGACTGCAGATCTTCTACCTGAGGTCTAAAACCTTAAATAGCCCACATTCGGGGCCCACCTCTTCATGAGGAAACTTTGCTTGCAGTGTAAAACCACTGTGCACTTACACTTGTTCATGCAGGGAAGTTGGCATGCAGTAAGCTGGGGTGTGAGTTTATGGCGTGAGTTCTGGACTATTTTGTGTGGGCATTTTTCATACTTAACTAAGAGCTGAGCTGCTCGCTGCAGTGGTGTCGAGTAAGAGTGGCGATGGCGTGAGCTGGTGTGCAGCGCCCGGCATGCTGTCTGTTCAGAGCGCAGCTTATCGCTCCCTTCCCAGGGTGAACAAGCCCTTGGCTAATGTTTGGATTTTACAGGAGGCCACGCGGGATCAGAGCAGTGGCAAGGTGATGGGGTGGGACCGAGGAGCTGCGTGGCTGGCAGGGCTGTGCGCACCGCAGCAGACACAGCTGGGACGTGGCTGGCTTAAGCGTGCCGTGGACAAGGCAGGAGCATCGGTAACGCAAGTGGAAAGCGCCTGTATGGGGAAGGGGGCAGCGTCCCAGAAAGCAGAAGAGAGGGAAGCCCCCGGATCCTGCTGGCTGCAGGTCGTGCCAGCAGGACCCTGCCTTTGTCCTGCGCTGGCCTTGGCAGAGCCCACGGGCAGGCCGCCGGTGCTCGGCGGAGGAAGGAAGGGAGCAAGCGCTTCCCATGGTAGAGCACGAGCTGGCATCTGAGCAGCCTCACCTCTGCCCCGCTGGCTCTCGGCAGCCCTTCCTGGCTGCCTGCCACCTCTCCCCGGCTGCCAGCCACCAGCCTGCCGGCAGGCACCCCATCCCCTGCCCGGGCTGGGAGCAGGTAGGCGAGAGGTGGGCTGCGGAGAGGACCAGCTCCCTCGGGGCCCCGATCCGCCCCGGCAGAGCAGCCGGCCTCCCCCCGGCTCCCCGTGTCAAGCGCGTGTTTAAGCCTGTGCTAGTCTCCTGGACACCTTCCCGGTGAGTTTTCCAGAGAATGACTACAGATGAAATGCAATTAGACACAGATGGACGGGGGGGGGGGGGAGGGGTGGGAGACGAGCCGAGTTTGAAAATGGGGGGAGGGGAGTGATTAATTGCGAGGCCGTGAGGCAGACCGGTGCGTGCGAGAGAGGGATGTGTGCGAGGACCAGAGGTCCCGGCTGGGAGATGCTCGCTGGGCCGGGGCCGGGAACCTGAGGAGGTGTCTCTGCTCTCAACTGCTGCTGCCGCCGCCGTTGTGGTTGTTGGAGAGCCAGAGGGAAGCAGCAGGCGTGTCTCAGGGATGATTAATCATGTATGGCAGCAGCGAGGAAGGAGGACGCGGTGCGCGCACGGAGACCAGCACCTCGCCTACCTCTGCGCGCCTTTGGCTTGCTGGCGGCAATCTCTTCTGCTCTGAAATCCAGCCCCGGAGGACGGCAGGCAGAGGGGGACCATGTTTCACCTGAGCCAAGAGACGGCTCTGTACTCACCCCATCCTCCAGGAGCTTTGAGGCTCCAGAAACTGACATCTCCTGGGTCTGGGGAAGAATGAAAAAAATCTGAGAGCAGGGAGTTGAGCTAGTCCAGGTGGGAGGAGAGGCAGACCTGATTGAAGGTTTAATTAGCGAGGAGCATGGAAGAAACAAAAGTGGGTTTGGCAACAGCAGGCTGCGAGAGCTTCCCAGTTGGAGAGATGGGGACAGGGCACAGAGCAGTGCAGACTGGTGCAGGTGTCCCTTTGCCTCAAGACTTGTCAGCCTCCTCTCCCTCCACACCCTGGCACTACCTGAAAAAAGTGAGATTTAAACATAAATTGGTTTCTGTTTGGGGGAAGGAGTTTGGTTTTAAGTCTCCAGGATTTGACTTCTTATTGCTTTGAAGAAAAGCTTAAGAACTAGAAACCTGCTGGGTTTTTTTTGTATGTGTGATTCTTTGAGAGGTCAGAGCCCTGCACAAGGAGGGAACCAGAAGATCAGAATATCAGAAACTTCCGAAGTAGGAGACACATGGTTAAACCAGGACCACTGGCAGGCCTGCAACTTTTAACCAGGCTTCCCAGTCTAATGGCTATTACCTGCAGTGGTCTGCACGCACATCTTCCCCTTGCAATTTCCCTGCAAGTAGCTGAAAGCGTCCCCTTTTCTCTGCATCCCCCATCAAAGCTGAGGCAATATTCTTCCCACAGTCACTATAATATACAGTGAATGATGTCGGAGTGTTCATATGTTTTCCCCTTAACCTCAGAGACTACCCTTTCACGGTCTGTAACAATTCTTTTTGGGAACTTTGGACTGAAGGAAGGTGTTTGATTATATTTTCCTGCCCCTTATTTCCCTCTGCTCAAGATTTGCTCAGACACCCTTAAACTACAGTGCTGTCTTCTGTCACTGAGATGGGGTCTCTTGGCTAACTTTTGTAGTGTTGCTTGGACGTGCTGCCTTTACGTTTGTCCCTGCAAGATTGCTAGAGAGTGTTATTTAACGCTTATAAACAGCTCTGCATTTTCCATGTGCCACTTCTCGTGCAATACAGAGTAGGGGCCAGAATCTGGAATATACTTATTTTTTTATTTTCCTCTTTTTTTTTCTTAATTCTGAAAAGTGTAGCTAAGTAGTATTTCACAAAGCTAAATATTATCACAAAATAAGAGAGGAGTAGGGCATACAAATTGTTCAGAGGCAGGACTGGAGTGGGTCTCTCCGGACAGAATTAAGTTTGTTACGAAACGTGTGCTGCAGAGCTATGGAAAGCTAGGGTGCTGTTGATGAGGTTGGAGGTACCTTTGCAGGGTTGTTTTGGGACCCCTGGATTAAAAAAAAGCAACATAGGTTTCCAAGCAGAATCGAAACACGTTGGTGGCATCAGAAGCTGACAAAACCAAGAGCTGGAATAAATACTTAACACTCCTCCCTGTGAGACCTCTACTCACAGCCAGTAGTCATGGAAAACAGGACAAAACAGATGTGGATGCCCAAGCAAGTGAATAGTGCTCCTTTATTTGTTGCTGTTGTGAAGCGAGGTGTTTTTCCTCTCCTCACCAATTTGGCAAACCTCCTTTGTGGTGTTGGTGGCCTGGGGTGGTGGCGGGAGGAAGGTGCTGGAAGCAGCTGGCACATTGCACCCACACCAGCCCAGAGGATCTAATTTGGGGATTTGGGCAGCATAATGAGCTCCTCCACTGAGGCCGTGTGGAGGGGCGTCTCTGCCTTGCCTGAAGGGACTGTCTGCCTGTTTTTAATGGAGGGACTGAGAGCAGGCAGAGGGGCAGGAGGGCATCCGTATGCTCGAGACCGGTACAACATCGATGTTTTCATTTGGAGCTCTTCCCAAGTCAGCTTTCTCCTAAGGGTAAGCAGCGAACGATGGGGCGGCTTGTCCTCTGTCACCTCTCTTGCGTCCACCAAGGGGGCGATGGGAGCGGGGGGCTCACACTGAGGCTTACCTCGTGGCATACGGGATTGAGAAAGGAAGAAAACCAGGGGCAGGAGGATGTAATTTGCTTACTCAGCTGGCGGATGGGCAGCGAGAGGAGTGTGTTGCTACTTAGTGTGAACTATTGATCACGTTTGGACAGAGGTGATGCTGTGATGGGGAGTAGCATCCACCTTTGCACCATTGGACCATGCAGGGGGTTATTCAGTCCTTTTCCAGTCCAGGGATCGTTTTGGCCAGCCCTCCAGCTTTGTGTTGCCCTCCAGCACCAGCGCCAGTGGCAGTCGTGGTGTCCTTGGCTCCCCGGGGACCACAGCTTGCCAGAGTGGGGGCAGGCAGGACTCCTCCCCTCTCAGGTGGCACCTTGGGGGTCGCCTGGCCCCCTCCCCTGCCTGGGGATGCTTTCTGACAGTGTAAGGGGAGCTTTCGGAGGAGCTGGGGGCTGGCTGCCAGGCTGCCTTTAATTCCCCCAGCTGGCAAACAGGAGGCCTGTGTCGGTTGCCGGGGCAATGGCGGGAAGCTGTGTTAGTTTAATGAAGCATTGGGAAGGCTGCTGTTTATTTCAGGGGAGCAGGGGCTCTCTTGCCTGCCAGGATGCTCCCCCGGGGCGGAGGGGTGGCTGCCAAAGGGCTCCTAGGCCCCGGCCGCCATGCTCTCCCCCTTGACTGCTGCCCTCAGCCCTTCCCAGGGTGCGGAGGCCGGCGTCCGGGACATCCCTCAGCGCAACATGTCTGCCTGTTCCCCATCCACCCGGGCCCAGCGTGTTTGGTGCCATGCCCTCAAACTTGTCCTCCTCCAAAAGTGCCTGCCCCTTCCCAGGGAAGCCCCCTCTGCCCCACTCCTGCAGCGGAGGACCCAGTCCTCACCCCATGCAGGATGCCTCCTTCCCTGTTGCCGGGATGCCGGGATGGAGGCCCCTTCTCCTTCATCACCCGCCTGGTGTCCGGCGGTTACCTGACTGGGGTGTAGAACTTACTCTCTTGGTTTAAGCAAATGAAGACTTGAAGCATCAATGTCTTCATAGTAAAGGTGACCTACAAAGGAGGGAGAGGAGGAGAAGAAGGCGGGGGGGAGGGAAGCCTTGCATTTATGCTCCTTTTCCAATGTCTCTTTATGATTTAAAAAGGCCCAAATATGGGGCTTGGGCTTTTTTATCCTTCTTTGCGTCTTCCCAGCATGTTATTTGGAGTACAAAAGGATTTCTGGTCTTGTTTAACCTCTGTGGGGGGAGAGGGGATTCGATGGACAACTCGAGCACTAATAGGCTTATGACTATTCAGATAAAACTTCATTAACCAATTATTAAAAAAAATAAGCCTTATTCAGACCTGTTAAAAATCAAGGGAGTGTAAATGGGTGTGAACAAACAAATAATAGGTGGAGAGCTTGTCTGAAAGTTCAGTAAGCCGAGTCCATTTAATACAAGGCTAAGAAAAAGCCTCTCAGGCCACAGACCCATGAATTTTCGGCAGAAAAATGGCAAAGTAAGACTGTTGTCTTGCAAAGAAAAAAAAAAAGGCCTTTTCATATGTGAAAAGATAGATGTATTTGGTAAAGATGTACAAACAGAAATGCACCTGATTTTTTCCTCTCTCCCCTCCCCCCCTTTTTTCTGGTTCCCATTTAAAATGCTGTATAAACAAACGCTCTCCTGGATGGTGCTTCCTCAGCTAGTGTAGCAGAGCCCCCCCTTGTCCTGCAGGAGCAGCTTTCCGCATCAGCCCTTGCACGACCAAATCCCCCCCAGCCCCAAATATACAGTGGCACATTACCCACCCCGCACCTGCCGGCGTGCCTGTGCCCACTGCCGGGGCAGCAGCATCCTGCGGGGGTTTGCAGGTTGCCTGTGCCAGCCCTGCCATGTGGATGGAGGACAAGGAGCCCATCCCTCGGCGTGAAGCCCGCATCAGCCCAAACTCTCCGACCCCCTGTTGCTAGCCTCCCTCTCTGGCCCGTTTCTCTCTGTACATGCGAGTCTTGCGCCCTGCGGACGGCTGGTAATTAAAAAACCTTGGAGGGGGATATTATTGAGTTAACAGTAGTTATTTGTCAGGCTGCTGGAGGGGGGGGGGAGACTGATCTATCCCCAGGGAAAGCTGCACTGACGAGGGGTGGGGGGGGAGCAGGAGGGAGGAGGAAGTGGGGGCGAGATTGGCAGGTGACTGCCAGCTCCGAGGAGATGACAGCGGCAGCAGCTCCGCCAGTCCCACTTGAACACTGCACTGCAGGTACTGGGTTAATGGGTGGGAAGTGGTGAAGAAGAATATCAGGGTGGGTGGCTGGAGGGGAGGGTGTTGGTGTGGGGGAGTTGATTTCTGCTAAACGCCAAGATAGAGATGACACTCTTTATATACATGTAATCATTAGACTCTTCATTCCCAAGAATATTTTCCTTCATATAATTTTTTAAAATGCAGAGAAAGCTTTCCCCAAACCTGACAGTATTCTACCTACAATCACTTCCCCCTTGCCAATATTACCATGCTCTACAAAAACGGTCTGAAATGCTGTACTATTTTTGACCATTTCTTTAGGATATTTGTAGTGAAATTTTAATTTTTAACGTGCTAGGAATAGGCTTCTCAGTCCCACATCATCTCCATGTAGCAAGGCCTTCTTACTGAACGTGAGACTGCATTACGATCTAAACCTCACAATTTTCTTGTTTGATGATACTGACTATCCAACTAGAAAATTCATGTATCCTCCTTTTGCAGGACTGGCAGGTTAGACCTAGACTGAAGTCCTGATTGACATCTGCAGACAGCATTCTTGCTCATGCTCTCTCTCTCCCCCTCCCTGTGCTCGCTCACTCCTTCCCCCCGCCTCTTTGGCAAAACATCTGTTTGCAAAGGGCTGAGGACATGCGCTGCACAGGGAGATAAAAGCAAAGAGCCCTCATCCCATGTAAGAGTTCGTAGATCTGTAACTCAGGGCGCTGGTGACAGGGTTTGGCGAGGGTTGAAATCCTTCTGTCTTTCTCCCTTCTCATATGTTTGAGTTTGAAAAACAAAAACAACTGGGGTTATCTCAGATGTGCAATAGTGAGGATTTAGATGTCAGCTTCGCTATCAGCTTCATTCTTTGTGTACAAAGAGAGAAGGAGGATCACAGATTTGCACCTAAGCTACACAGAGCAATGCCTCCCTCAGTTTATCACAGTGGAGGAAGCCCATGCCTCTCCCCTTCCACTACAGCAGAGTTAAGCCCCAAGGGCCTTACGCAGGCAGTGCCTGGGTTGGAGTCCCGTGCTCCCCCTCCCTGCAGCAGGAGCCAAGTTTGAGGAATCGGCTGAGAGTTCAAGGCACATGTGTGATTGTAGACCTGCATGATATACAGCAAACAGAGGAAGCTTCAAAAACGTCTCTGTTCTAATGCGTCTCCCCTCCCACCACCACCAGCGCCCTGTGAAGTATTTAGCCATAAAAGTGTTGCCTTTTCTCTTTGACCTGCAGTGATTGTGGAGAGGGCCACCACCGACCTATGCCTGTGCACCTGTGGTGATACAGGTTTTAGTCCAGAGACTAGGTAAGGTGTTCTGAGCTGTGAAAACAGCTGATGGGCTGGTCTGTACATCCAAATTAACCTATGGCTCAGGTACCGTGCTGGTATGCTTATCAGAAACACCTGCCACAAAAGGGGCAAACTCCCTTTTATTTTGCAGTGCTGACATAGGCATGCTGATTTATATTACACAGAGATACATATTTTGACTGCTTGACAAAGAAAATCATGCCCACGACAGCTTCTTGTCATGCCAGTAATCCTACTAAATGGAAGCATGACCAGCGCCATCCGTTTTGAGGTGTCTTCTGCGTGGTGGTTTCCAGAGTCCTGGTGTGGCTGGTTTCAGGGAACTGTGTTTTAACCTGGCAACTGCCTGCAGTCTTTGCTGAACAGCACTAGGAGCTTTGGGCATTTAGCAGCTTTGTAAATTACATCATAGGCATCTTAAATGGTACTTTTCAAGTGTGCATTGGTTTTAAAGCTTAGCAGCTGGCCTTTTGGCCATATGTATAGATCACACACACACTGAACTGCTTACTAGGAATGGCAGTTACTTGAATTCAAAGAAAAATTACGTGTTTCTCTCCTGCCTTCGTCCTCCCCTTTTCTGTTTTCCCATGTGGGATGAGGATCCCAGGGATGCACCTCCTGGTCCCCAACATGCAGCGAGACCTTGAGCTGGACCGTGAACCTACTGGCCTGTCAATTTTGCTAGGGGTAGAAGGGGCTTGCCGTGTAAGGCTCTACCCGCTCTTTGGATGCTTGCACTACAACCTGCTATATTTTTACTGTTACTAGCGCGTGGCAGCAAAAGTTCAGATGCGTGCAGCCTTGCTTGGGGGGTAAAGGGGGCTGGGAGAAGACACCAGCAGAAGACACAAATGAAACCCCTAGTTCAGAGCTCACAATTAATAAGACTGAAATTTTGGGCAAGTCTCAGGGTAGCGGGAGTGGGTAACACAAAGCCAGCATCGGGAGCTCATTTTAATTTCAACCATCTTGCGCGTGTGTAGTTGGCTGTCTTTGTTTAAAGAACTTGGCCTTCAGGTAGATTTTATTTGGACGGCTTGCTTATCCAAAGAACATTAATGACTTTCTTTGAGGAGTTCCAGCCAGTACCTTTGCACCCTGGTTCTCCTCTAGCCCTGTTTTCTCTTTTCCATAATCTCCTGGTGCCCGGCAGCAAGCCTTTAGGGTACATGTGCAAGCGAAAGGAGCTTGAGTTGGGGAATTAATATTCCTGGAACATAACACCAGCAGCATGCACACGCTGAGGAGAATATTAGAGCTATTAGCGGTGGGAGTTTGGAGTGCATGCAATATCTAGATGGAGAATTCAGTGTGATTAATCTGCCTCTAAGCAGCAGCCTCCGGGCTCTGGGAATTCTGTGGCACGTTTGAAATCAGAACTTTTTTTAATTACCTTTCCGCATCAACAAAACAATCGCAGTTGTGTGAAAATAAACCCATTCAGTCCCTGCCCTGTCTGTCTTTTTTTTTTTTTCTTTCTCTTTTTTGGATGAGATGCGCTGCCGAAGCCCTGACTATTCGCGGTCCCAGCAGCTCTGACAGCACTTTGCACAAGTGCAGAGGGACTTAGCCTGGGAGCCTTGGCCAGCCTCCAAGTCAGGTAATTGCATCGTGGGCCAAGTTGGAGCAAGCCTGTGCTAGTCGTGTGTGCGTGTTAGATTCCTTCCTCTTCCCCACTTCTTTATTCTGCTTCCCAACAAACGCCTGTGCCTCCCTCTCTCCCCCCTTCACCTCCTCGCCTTGCTGGCATCCTGGCACGCTGGCAGCCATGTTGCCTCCCCACCATGGGCAGGTTGAGAGAGATTCCCTCAGAGAGGAGTGGGATAAATGTGGAGGTTTCTCTCATACGGTCAGCAGGGTGGAAAAAAATAATTAAAAAAGATGAAAGGAGATTCAGTCAGTATAAAAACGGTAGCAAAGTTGTGGCCAAACAAGGAGCAAGAATTGCTGAAGGATACGAAATCGGATGGGGATCTCCCTGCTTGCAATTTGTACCTTTCCCCTCCCTCTCACAAGCGGAGGCAGAAGGAGAATTTATTCCTTCCATTGCAAGTCCGGTTTATTGCTGTACTGGCACAGAGAAGCTGTAAAACAACAGGGGAAATCTTCCCTGGTGCCGTGGCCGTGCCAGGGCTGGGGCGATGCCCCAAGGCGCTGGGATTCAGAGTCGGTGTGGGAACGGAGGCTTCAGCCATGGAGGAGCTCCAACCTGGAAGAGCATCTTCTGGCCGGCTGGGTTTTACGCTGGAAGCACATAGAGCCGCCGGGCTACAAAAGTCTCCGACAAGTGCCTCTCGCCCCTGCCCGCTGCCAGGCTTCCAGCGCTGCTGTGCATGCTGCTAGCCCTCCAGGGCACCTCGGGCACTCGTGGGCTGCTCCCGCCGTCCAGCAGCAGCAAGCCACGAACATACCTGCCAGCCGGTTCGTGGCGGGGATCTGGATCGTTTCCTCCTTGCTTCTCACTTGCTCCACGTACAGATTTTCCTCCTGCTGCACTGGCAGGTTGCAGGAAGGGCAGGCTGTGATGGCAGTGCTGTTTTCTCCTCCCTTCCAGGTCGGCGTGGTGGTGGGGAATGCTTTGCAGGTCTCGGTGAGGGCAGGGATGGAGGCTGGAGAGAGGAGTGGACACACTGTGAGGAGCACTAGCTGTCTCCCCTTTGGCTCTGCAGTTCAAGTAACTTTATAAATATAATGTTGTCTGCAATTAGCACTGTTTAGTTTTTTTAATTTTTTTTTTTTTCACTTGGCTGTGGCTATGCCCTTGGCTTATCCCTTGAAATTCCTGGCCTTCAGGCATGATTAGCACAGTGCAAGTATTTGAGCTGCCTTGCTTCAAAAGGAGAAAAAAATTATTTGATTTTAAACACAAATAACAGCTTTTTTTTTTGGGGGGGGGGTGTTGGCTTATTTACCAACAGGTTTGAGGTTGTGTTAAATTTTGAGAAACTGATGTTAAAAAAATTTCTCCAGCTGAATAAACAAAAAAAACCCCAAACCATACAACTTTCCAGTTGACATTAAGCCAATAGCTACTTAATAACCCTTTTTTTTCTTTTAGGGTTTATTTCAGAAATGACCACAGAAGTCTGTATCATCAGCTTGTGCTCCCAGTGCAACATCCAAGCATTGACTTGTATTGGGAGTACATCAAAGCCTCCTGGTCTTTCTTTCACCTACCACAGCCTCCCTGCCCCTCCCCAGGGCACCTGAAACCTAAAAATACGCTTGGGAACCAAAAACCTCACTCTTTAACCCTATCGCCTTGCTTAGGCCTGACATACAACTCTGTTACCTTAACCCTGACCTTTAATACCTCTTTTACTCCTATTATGGTTTAAAAGTGGTTTCGGATCCTCGAGTGGGAAACCCCCCCCAAGTGCACACTGACTAGCATTATCTCAGCCCGGCCCATGGCTCCCAGACCTCTGCCACCGAGCTTTGGTTGCACCGTGCGGCCCCGCTCGTCTGGCAGCTCTCCGAGCCACCTTCCCAGTGCATCCCAGGCGCGACCCGCAGCATCTGCCTGTTTTGGTCCTTTCCCCTCAATCCCCCTCCACTGTCCCCCCCAGAGCCTCTCCCGTAGCCTCTGGCACCCCTCAATTGTCACCCCAGCACCTTGTCCTGCTCCAGCCCCGGTGGGTCCAGTGTGGCCGCAGCAGGCGGCTCTGTCCCAAAAGGGCTGCAGGAGCCTGTGCTGCGCTGGAGGATGGTGCCTGGGCTGGCGCTTGCTGTCTGTCCTCCCCAGACCACTTTTAAAATGTATTTCCACCGTGGTCACAAACTTTATTTGGGGAAAAAACCCACAAAAAAACACAAGAAGAAAAGAGAGTATGGTTTATAGCAAAAAAAAAAAAAGCCATTTTCTTGGCCAGCCATTTCCTGAGTTTCCTTTGTTACTACTGCAGATATGTGTTTGAATAAGAGCCTTTTCCCCTCCCCTCTCCTATTCCTCCCTGTTCTACCCTGCAGTGAAGTCACAATCCGGCGTTTGTGGGCTCTGTGTGATGTCAGAGACTCAGCCTTGTGACTTCACCGGCGGGCTCAGGCAGAAGGTGCAGACGGGGCTGAGAGAAGAGAAAAAAAGCCCCCTCCTCTTCCCTTCCCCCCCCCCCCCCCCTCCACCCTCTCGGTTTATAAAACCAGTAGCTGAGATAAATCGGAAGGGGGTGGGGAGAAGCAGCAGGGAAAGCTGAGAAAGATGCCAGAAAGGTACAGTAAATGGGCTTTATCTCTCTTCCTCTCCCTGAAAGTTGAGAGTGGAAATTGCCCTGCCGAGGCCAGCTCTCGCCGACCACGCGTGCGGCGGCGGTGGCGGCCGTGTGTCTGCGGCGCCCTGTGCGTGTCACCCGCCCCAGTGACGCCGCCGTGCCCGCCCGGGGTGCCCGCGGGTGGGGGCGCGTGGGGAGGCGGGTGGGTGGGTGGGTGGTGAGGGCCGGGGGGTGGCTGGGCGGCGTGGCGGTGGGGGCAGCCGAGCCTGGCGTGGCCGGGCACAGGCAAGCCGCTCGCCTTGTCCCTTTTCAAAGGCCCCAGCTGTTGGCTGCTCACTGCAGTCTGGCTCCTGCTCCGAGACCCACATAAATGGGTTATGGGGTTTATGCATGTGTGGGGAGGGGGGGGGGCTTCCCCCCCCCCTTCCTTCCCCCAGTATCTCTCGTTGATGATGGTTCTGGGTTTTTTGTTTTGTTTTGGCTTTGGATGCGTTTTTATTTTTTTCTCGCTCTGCAGGTTCTGAGTAGCATGGGGGTGGATGGGGTGGGGGCCTGCCATTTCACCGTGATGCGTGGGTACATCAGGAGGGAGAAGGGCAGGGCCTCAGGGTCACATTCTCAAGGGCTGTGAGATATGATTTCTTCTTTAATATCTCCATCTTTTTTGGGTTTTGGTTGTTGTTGTTTTTTTTAACTGACAACCGCACAATAGCAATGTGGGTGCACCAGCAAAGAGCAACCTCAAAAAAAAAAAAAAAAAGGGAAGAAAAAGAAAAAGGGGGAGGAGGAAAAGGGGGGGGGTTAGCTTGCCCCTCCCTCCTTCTTCAGCATTTTTTTTTTTCCCTGTGTCCAATTTACTGTTCACTTGAGATTTTGGACAAAGATGGGGGCAGTGGGTGGGCTGCTTTGAGTTTTGTGATATAATATGACTGGAGCGAGAGAGTAAAGCACAGACAATTAAGGATCGGCGCGAGGGCTTTGCTCATTCAGTCTGTTGAGGAAGCCGTCATTTTGTGTTAGTGTGTGCGTCTGGAGGAGGAAGGATAGTGGAGAGTGACAGTGGAAGGATGCCTAATGTTGTGGTGTATTTGTACTTGCTAAACGCCCGCTCCAGGAAAGGGGGGCTTCAAAAGAAAGGGATGAGGGAAAGGGGGTCCTTCTGAATTTGCCCCTGCGGTGAAGCCACTTCAGACCGGACTCTTGCTGCTGGGAACATGATGTTTTGTTGCCTCCTCGAACGGGTAGGGCTGAGGAGGGAAAAGTGCATGCAGGTGTCAGGCAGGCTCCTTGCTGCCACCGCTCTGCCTACGCATCTCACCCCAATGACCGGTGGCTTTGCCGCCGCTCCAGTTCATGAAGCTCCTGGGCAAAGCACTGCATCCCAAACGGCTGCAGCGTCGGGCTCCTCTCCGCTCCCGGGTCACTTGGGTCCCACCGCTGCACTTTGCTCCTAACGACCCAGAGCGCATCCTGCTTCTGTAGTTATTTATTTCTTTATTTCAACTACTGGACCCTGGCTGTCCTCTGCCAATGCGTTTCAAGGCTGATGAATAGCACCCCCTGCAGTTATAGAGCTGATCTTTTGTAGCACAGATGTATAATTAATTGTGCAGCACTTTTGCAGTCTGAACAGGCAAGTGGATTCTTGAAAAACACCCATGTACTGCTGCCTGCTTCTCAGACCCCCAACTCCATGGCCCTCAGAGAAGGGACCTGCTGGCCATGGCTTGAGAGGCTCTGTCCTACCATACTGTCTGTAGTGATCTGAAACAGGATTTGAATCCAGGTCTTTGGTGTAAAAGCCAAAAACACCGCAAAAAACCCCAAGCCCAAAGCACTGCTGCACAGCAGGACTCCTCTGCCCCTGCTCCAACTTGAAAGGACTTTCGGGGTTATTTGCATCTCTCCTTCATCACGGTAGTGATATTTAGGGATTTTTCTCCCCTTCTTTCTTCTCTCAGAGGAGAAGTAAGGATTTGTTAGTTTGTAAAGCACTTTGAAGATAAAAATCATTGTCTGCTGAGTGCTGTCTGTTGGCTTGTCTGAGTCATGACCCGGGGGGGCTTGGCTGAGAAGCAAAGCCTGGGATCACCCCACAGCCCCCCTTGGAGGATTAAGTCAAATGACCCATCGAGGGGTCCTGCTTTGGACCTCTGGCCCCAGGGAGGGCAGACGTGGGGGTGACCAGGTGGGACTGGGCACTCTATGTGAGCCCAGGAGGTGGGGGGTGATGAGCAAAATGCACCCTGTGAAACTGAGGGCAGAGGATGTCGGGGATGTGATTTAGCTAAGATTAGATACAGAAGAGATTTTAAGCCTGATCATCTTGTCTGGGTACGGCAGGATTGTCCCCTGCAGGGTTTTCCTCAGTTCTTTATCTACACCTACTTTTAAATGACTCCTGAAAGAGTCAGAAAACAGCGGAGAAAACCCCTTCCTTTGATATCTCTTCAGCTGGTGACATCCGTCGCCCAGGACTGTAACCATAGGTGTTCGGGCAGGGGGGAGGTGTGCATCACTTCAGCCCCATGCTAGGATATGAAAGGATTAAATCTCTTTCCTAAGCAAAGTGGAAGATCCCCAGGTGTCTTCTCTCAGGCTCAGAGATTGCAGTGGGAGAAGGAGGCAGGATCCAGGTGGGTAAGAGACCTCATCAAGAGGATAAAAGCATTTAGGGTAAAGGACAGTCTGTCTCCCTGAGTAGGGGAAGTAATCAGTGAGGATGTGCAAGGGTCTCTCAAAAAGCCCTAGGCAGGCAATGCTTATATCAGAAGAGAATTTCCAGGCAGTGGTGAAGGGGAATGAGGTGAAAGCATTAATTGTTTCCCCCCGCCCCTTTCTGTTACAATATTCCCTTTCTTGTAACTACCACTGCTTTTTTCTTCTTCTTTTTTTTTTTTTTTTTTTTAAATTTCTCCTCAGTCTCAATGAAGAGGACTGTTAAGGAAACCCCCTACTTACCACCTAAGGCTAGCTGCTGACTTACTGTTTCTCGAGATGAGATAATGCTAGCTGATTATAAATAGGGTGACTACCCTTTTTCATCAATATTAGAAGTAAGCCAACACCTTGATCTTCAGCCTGTGGAATGAATCACACTCTAAGAGTTTGAAGCATTGCTGGTTTTGGAGAAGAGTAGTCATTCCCTTCTCTCACCCCACACTCCCTGGTGTGGAAAGGCTTGGCCCTAATGGGGGGATCCCTGAGCTGTGGGCAGGTGCCCCAGGGAATGTGAAATTTCACCCCTGGTGAAATGCTTTCTCTCCACCAACGTAAGCAGCATCTCTTCATTAAGCCTGGGTTCAGCCAGGGTTATTGGGGGACCACCTTGAGGACTGCAGCCCCCACCCCCCAAATGCTGCTGCTCCTCGTGAAAGTGTTTGTGTTGGGATAGCCTGTTTTCTTTGTGGGTTTAGGCTATTTCTAAAACTTGCTAAAACCAGTGGAGACTCATTGAGTTGGTAGGTTGATGTGCATTGTGCTTGCTGAGGCTTCTGTTCTTGCTTCTGTGCTTGCTGGTGATGTCCAAAGAAGTGCCTACCTTATCTTCAGAGCCCTGATGAAACCAACAGTATTTTGTTTAGGTCTAATTACTCTGAGCATGTTTACAGAAAAGTTAAATGGGGGGCCTTCAGTCCTAATCACCTCTCGGGACAAATGTGAGTGCCAGCAGGATTCCCAGCTGCAGAAGATAATCTCTTCAAGAGGGATGATGAAAGCCGTGATATATAAGCTGAGGTTTTGTTAGTTTGAACCTGAACTTCAGTAGGTAACTGGAAGAGTCCCGTGAATCCTGAAATCTTACTTAAGATTTTATTGCGTGCCTTGGACTCTCCAAAGATAGGTCTGTCCAGTCTTTACAAGTAAATTAAATGCTGGTTTTCTTAAGGACGGTGGTAACCCAGGATGGTTACCTCTATTACCTGATAGCTTTTAAGGCATTGCCATCACTTGGGTTAGGTGACTTGAATGAAAATATGCTTCTTTTCCCTATCCCCAAGCGTGTCAGTAGTGCTCATAAATAGTTGAATATGTTTAAAGTCATAAGTTCTGTATGTTCTCGTGTGCCCTATCCTGACTTGGATTTGAGTGTGACTTTAAAGTAATGCAGGGCACTAAAATAAGACGTTAATGTCTTTTGAAATGTAGAATTAGAGGGTTTGAGCATTGAATGTACTTTTATGAGTCTCAAGACACAAAGTAATTAAAATGATTGTGTTTGAAGTAGGTTTTTTTTCCTCGTGTTTTGTTAGTAATAGGAGATATATAAGTAAACTGTGGTGGAACTCTAAAAATATTTTTAATAAGCCAATCTCTGATGCATCGGGACCAGAGAACATTGCTATACATGACAGAAAAAGCAGAAATTGGTTTCTGTGATGACAAGTTCATGAGATTTCACTCAACATATACCTTCAGTAGACCCTTAGATTACTACTACCCAATATAAATACACCCTTCTTACCAGATGAATGTAGAAGACCTCTTGGTTTTGGTCCAGTCTGATGCCCTCTGCTTTTGCCTCTTCCTGGTGCAAGCCCTTCTCATGTGCTGTTTCATGTGCCTGAATTCTGGAGCACGGTAGTAGCAAGGTGACTGGAAGAACTAATGCTGTTCCTTCAGGGACCTTTTTTTTTTTCCTCCTGTTGGAACAGCTGAGATTCAAAACAGCTATTGCATGCATCAGGGAGGAAGCCAACAGGGAGCGAAGTAAGAATCAAAATCTTAGTTGCCTCTAAAATTTGGGACTATATGTCATGGGGATTTCAGCTTGTTAAGCCTGGAAATTCCCACTTCCCTGTAGGCAGGACCGGCCCCCCCCCCCCCCCCCCCCCCCCCCCCCAATGAAACCTCTGTAAAAGGCCAGCAGAAGTAAAAGAAAAAAAAAAAAATCCCTTTCTGTAAAATACGTTCAGGCAAGGGAGCATTGGTTTTATGTAAGACCATTTAAAAAGATGAGTTCTTCTAATATTTGAATTTCTCCTTTTATTTAGATATGTTTAGCAATTCAGATAATGAAGATTTATTGATGGCCTTTTCTGCCTTGTTGGAGACAGTCTTGCTAGAGAATCGTATTTGTGTGGCTTTCTGTTTTAATTTCCACCTTTATTACTTTGGACGTCTGCATGGAAATGCGATCCACTTTTCCTCAAAAGTCTAGCTACTGTTTCTCGCTTTTTTTACTGGACTCAGATTCTTTTGTCTGCAGCATCACAATCACTTTCACAGCAACTAATTCTGATTCTGCCAGAAGCAGCTTTTTGGCAGGAGGTAAAAGGAGTAAGCAGAAGCTGAGCAGGTCTTAAGGTACAAAGATCTTATTTTCATGAATCGGCTCCTTGTAACGGGAAGATGAGAGGACAGAAGTGTTGCAGTATTAAAAGATGGAGCAGAATTGTCTCCCGTATAGGTGATTTAATTTTTCTCCTGCTATGATTCACACTACCTACCTTCAGTTGCATTTTCCTCCCTTTGAGATGCACCGAAGTCTTAAATTCCGTTGTTGCTCTGTTGCAGGAATGGGGCTGTAGGACTTAACACTATGGCTTATGGAGATGCTTCTTGTGTCTGGAGGAGAGCTGCTTCCAAGCGATGCACCCAACACATGACAGTCAGTATGTTGAGAATCTGTGCTCATCCAAAATACTTTCCAGCAAGTGCACAGATGCTTTGGCTGTCTTAAGGAGAAAAGTTCAGTATCGGTGAATTAATGAGAGGAGAGCCCTCCCTGTCTTTGCTGCAGCTCCTTGGGAGACGTCCGATACTGCTTCTCCCTTGTGTAGGGTCAGATGTAACACTTTATCTGAAGTAAGCATAAAAGAAATAGGAGGAAGGTGTGGGAAATCCTGGGGCTAGATAGGAGGAGAGGTAGGAAATGTTAATGAATGCAGCCATGCTGATGTCTGTCTTGGAGAAAGAGAAACAGGCTAGCTGCCCTTGCTTTATGCTTGCTTAAAGATGTAGCTGTCCCACCGTGAATATAAGTTTCAGTCCCCGGTTATGTGACCTGTAGGTGCCTGATCTTGCTGTCATCTTTTGTATTATCTATCTTCAAGCTAGTCTCTAATGCCCATTCCCATAGCATCTAAGTGCCTCTAGATGAAAGCCGTAAAAGTGCAGTGGTGAGCCTGTGCATGACATGAAATTGTATAACAGGGGAAAGGATTAGGATAAGGGTAATACTTTGAGGGGACAGGTGCCGCCGTACCTGTGAGAAATCTTGCGTGCCTGACTCTGCGGAGACTTCAGCCTCCTGGTGCTGCTAGTTCAGTGTTTTTCATCAGCAATGAAACCTTTTGTAAAGAAGAAGTCTCTCAGAGGACCCCACCAGCTGCATTCAGAAATCATTTTTCCTCTAACAAACACTGGGGTGCTCGGAGTCTTTCCAACCTGTGCTACCTGCAAATTTGTTCTCGATCCCCCAAGCTGCATCACTTGCTGTCCTCCCTCCTTCCAGGGAGGGGGAGCTCGGAGGGTGTGTGGAGATGAGAGGTGGTTGAGGTCAGGAATGGTGTCATCCTTCCATCCCCCCTGCCCCCCCTCAAGCTGCTAATGGATGCTTCTGGAGAGCCACACGAACTGAGTAATTACTGAATTACGGCTAGATCAGAAGTGGTGACCTCAAAGACAGGAGACTCTCCATCTCCATTTGTCAGCCGTCTCGGGGGGCAGAAGGACCTTTCTTTTCCAGGATCTGTGGGAGAGGGGAAAGGGATGTGCAAGGTAAGCCTTACGTTAAGGCATAATGGGAAAAAACGTTTGCTTTTGCCATTGCAGAGTTCACGTGCAGTAAAAGAGTCAGCATCGCTTGCGTATGTGCTGTGACAGCAGCACTGGTGGGAGCAATGGGACTAACCCTGAGAGCTATTCAGGGGGCTTTATTTTGCCCAGAATCTCCCATCCATCACAGAGGAGGGTTCCAAGTCTTGAGGCCCTTTTCCTGCCTGTCTCTGCCTTGTTTGTGCCTCTATCCTCGGAAGCACTTTGATGAGGAGGTGGGGGGAGGGTGTCTGGGAGGAAATGGGGAGGATTTGGAAGGTTTCTGTTGTGGTAGTACTGTAGTGGCTCTACGATTACAGCTGAGCTGATTTTCTTGCACTAAAAGCAGAGACTTCAGTCTTTCTTAGGACTGCGGTGTAGTGCATCTGCTCAATTTATAGCGCTTACTCTTTGGTGATGGAATGTATTTGCTGGAAATTTACATGCAAACCTGTTTAGTTTGTTGCATTGATTCTAAAATTGATCCGTTAAGGGTTATTTCGGTAAGTAACCATTTTTGGCCTTAAATCTCCGGGTTTTTTCTTCCTTTTCAAAATGGAAAGGTGATTTGCTTCTAAGTCGCTTTAAGAGCGTATAGATACTACTGATGACTTTACCCTGAACTAGAACTGCTTGCATGGATGTTTAGATCAGGATCAGAGCCCTAGCAGCATGATGGAGTTACTTTCTTCATTAGTCCTAATGATGTTTTATTTATAACAATTTTTTTTGTGTAACTGATGGTGGTCAAGTTGTTGTGATTGAATGGCCAAGTCAGAAGGTTGAATTTCTTTCTTCTGGAAATGTTCAGTGGCAAAGAAAAACTCCGTGACGTGAACAAGGTGTACTAATGACAGTGGTTTTTCATCCAGAGTCTGCAGACAGCCAAAAATTAGTTTCTGAGAGAATTAAATTCTCCATTAAGCTCAGTGGGGTTGTACGTTAAAGCCTGATACATTACTTCAAAAGCTGCAAAGGATATGGCGTCTCTGCTCCTGTGATATTTAACTAATACAGTTTTTGTAACTTTGTTTTCATTCTGGGCTTTTAATGGCCCTGTTTATTGCCAGTGATGCCTACTGTAGTGCAACAGCTGACAAGAGTGTGGCATCTGCCTGTATTTATAGCATGAGGTTTTTTTAAACTTGATTTCATCCTTTAAGATCAGCCGTATAGTTTTGAGCTTTTAGATATTTTAGAAAGCAACTCCTCCTGTACTTCCCTTGTAACACCTATAAGTAGTCATTAGTGGAGATGGAAAATGCTGCTGTGCAGCAGACTAGAGATCCAGGTATTTAAGTATGCAAATTCAATTATTTTTGGTCCTTTAAGAAATGTTTGACTTGTGAATGTTAGCTGTCCTTGTAGTTTTATAGTGCCTTTTTGAGCATTTTACAAAACTTTTTTGATTTATGCTGCAACTTCATTTTGGACATTAGGTAAAAAATACCTCGATATACCAAGCTTATCTAGATAAGCTGAGTTCTCATGTATTTGTATATACAAAAGGGGTTTACCTTAAGGTAAGTTTAAGTTTAACTTAAGGTAGAGAGCACTTTAAGCACTCCTACCTTATAAATCTACATAAAGGATTGACCTCAATTGATGTTTCACTTCAAAATCAGAAAACAGATAATGGAAAATCAAATTATAAAAACCTTATCGAGTTCCCCCACCCCATTACAGCTTTTATGACAGTCCTGGATCCCCAGAGGGACTGCTGCTCTAACCAAGCTCTTAGCGTGCCGTGGCAGTCAACAAGATTAAGGCTGTTTGCGACTAGAGCAACCTCACAGTTTGTCACGGTGAATGTGCTGTCGGAGCCTCTTCTTCAGGCGAAGGAAGCAATGACCTCCACCTCCCATAAGTGAAGCGCCATGCCTTAAACGCTACATGCAAATGGCCAGCAAGTGCTGAGGAGAGCGGGGGCGTTCTGTACTGTGAGAGCAGGCAATAAGGCAGTGCCCGTGCGCTCCGGCAGCAATTCCCAGCTAGCCAACGCGGAGCACATCGCGGTAATCTCATCTGAAGGAGATAAGGTGTAGATCACAGCAGAAGGCTTGCCTCTGAAAGGAGCCGTTGCCTATTGAGTCCAAAATGGAGTGGAGGAGCAGGCGAGTCCTTCATGGGGACTCCTGCTGCATGATTGCCCGGCCGGCAGCTGGGGAGCCCCTAACGCCCGCGAATTGTTAGCTTGAAAGACAAATGGTAGGAGCACATGTAATTGTCGTCTGCTCCAGTTGTTTTCCCCGGACTATTGCCATCGCTGCAGTCTTATCTAGATGAAATTTCAGCCAGTCTCTGAATTATTTGTGACAGATAATGCATGGTACAAGATGTGGTGGTTTGTATTTATTTTTCATAAAGAGCAAGTCACCTGTGGGGGAGCCATCAGTGAAGTTGTCAACTGGCTGTGCTTACAACACAGTCCTTCTAAACAGTTCGTTGCTTTTGGGGCTGAGCTATAAGCAGGGGGCTTCTCTCAGAATAAGGCTTGCTGAGGATCTGGGGAACAAAGCTTGGGAAACAGGGCAGTTATTGAAGCTGTCATATCTGCTCAGTAAAGTTCCTGGCAAAGCAAGTTTTAAATGATGCTCGAGCTTTTTCTGCGCAGCACTTAGAGCTTCGCAGGCTGCCAGCCTCCTGCGTTTTCATGTGAAATGCTCTGAGTGGCAGATGGAGGAAACTGTAGTGTCATACAGAGCTTCCTTTGCTGGCATGCAGGCTTAAATGAAGGAGATGATGATTTGACAGGCGCTGCATCCTTGCTCTCAAGCTGCCCCCTCCACCGGTCTCCTTGCCCCGTCACTCTCAAAAATCAAAACCTAGTGAATACTCTTTAAAAAGCCTAATCGTTTCTCCAGCGCAGAAGTACAATTCGACGTAACTCCCCACCTGGGTCGGGGGTCTCGGGAGGGCTGGGAGTACCGCTTCTAATTGCCCAAGTGGCGCTGGCCCCAGCCGGGCGGGCGGCGGCGGGGCGCAGAGCCCGGGCATCGCCGCTGCCCCGCGCCTGGTGCGGCGCCGCCCGCAGCCTCCATGTTGTTTCCCCAGCTCCCCGCTAAGGCGCCGCCGGCGCGGGGCCGGTTCGGAGCCCGCCCGGCCCCGGCCTGCGGCCTGACCGCCGGCTCAGGGCGTGCTCCCGGGCTCTGGGCCGGTGAAGGGGCTTCCCGGCCCCAATTGCCTGCAGCCCGCCTGGGAGGAGGCCGGGCGGGGAGAAGCGGCTAAACGGAATAAATCCGGTTCCTAAAATAACTTGGGGGGTGGGTTGGTGATTTACGATAAGATTGAAATGGAAACCGCCGCGGTCTCTCCCCCGAAAAGGCCGGAGCGGGCCCGGCAGCTGCTCGGGGGGCCCGGCGCCTCGCCCCGCTCTGCCTCCGCGGCGCCCGCCCGCCCGCCGGCCTCCCTCCCCCGGCGGCGGCCGCGCCGCCTTCGCCCTCGTGGGCCGCCGGGCGGGGGTCCCGGTGCGCGTCGCGGGGCGACACGCGCGCCGAGCGCGCCTCGCCCGCTCCCAGCCCGCGGGGTGGGACGGAACGGAGCGGACCCGCCCCGGTCCCCGCGGCTGGGCACCGGAGCGCTGCGGCGGAGCGTGGCCCCTTTAAGCGTGCGCGTGGTGGCAGGGGAGGTGGCTCCGCCGCGCCCCTCCTCCCGCTGCCGCGCGCGCGCAGACACGTGCATGCGCACGGGCGCGCGCGCCGCTCCCCCTCCCCTCCCCGCTCCCTCGCCCGGCCGGGACCCGTCGCCTCGCGCCGTTCCCGCTGGCGCGCGCTGCTCCCCAGCGCCCGCCGCCATTGGCTGGCGTGGGTCAGCTGACCCCGTGTTATTTCCTGTGTGTGTGTGTGTGTGTTCGTGCGCCTGCCTGCCTGCCTCTCTGTGTGTGTGAGTGAGTGAGGGGAGAATGGAGCGAGACGCCCCCGGGCCCCCGCGCTCCCCCCGGCCCGGCCCCCGGCCCGCCGTCGCGCCCCGCCGCCCGCGCTGCTGAGCCGCCCCCGCCCCGCCCGCACCTCCCGCCGCGGCGGGGGACGCCGGGGAAGGCGGCGGGGGGAGGGCGGGGAGGGAGGGTCGCAGGTAAGGGGCACCCGCGCTCGGCCCGGCCCGGCCCGGCCCGGCCCGGCCCGGGGGGTGTCGGGGTGTGGGGGAGGGCGGGCCGCGCGCTGGGGAGGCCGGGGCCCCGTCGGCAGTGCGGGAGTTTGCGTGGCAGGGGGTGTGGGGATCTCATCCGTGAGTTGGAGGGCGAGCGTTGTGTACGAAGAGGGCTTGTGAAAGGGCTCCTGGGAAGTTCTCGTCTTAGCGCGTCTAGCCCCCCCCCCGTTTTTTTTCTTTAAGGAAAAAATGTTTGTGTTTATGTGTGTTTAAAGAGGCCCTCGTGCTCCGTGCTGAGGTGCCCACCTGTTTTCCTGTCCCCAAGGAACGGTCTTTTGCAGGAATTGTGAAGTTTTTGCAGGCATGGGGGGATCGGAGCTTCCATTGAAGGGGTAAATGATTAAAAATGTCGGAGAAGATGGGTGCACCCCGTGCACAAATTGCAGTGGAGGGACAGGCTGTGTTCTGAATGCTTGAGGTTCGTACTGTTTTTTTCTTTCTGGAGGGTTAACCTAGCGTTGCTCATTTGCAGAGATAATCAGAATATAGTTTGTTTGCGCTGCTGTGAGGATCAGGTTGCCTGTTGTTAATGCTGCTTACTTTGCTGGAAGTTGTGTTTAGGACTGCAGTTGGAAGTTATTTTTCCTTACCTTCAAGGAAGGAATAAGAAAGTTATGTAACCTAAGTGTTTTAACCTATGTATCAGAGCTGCCTAATGATACTGGGACTCTGTTATTAAGTTCAAAATAGGAGCACATTTGAATGTGAATCAACAAGTGATTGCCTCTGTGGGTAGATCTGGCACCACTGGAGTCCTTTATTTCTTGCATATACTGTCTTGTCCATAACATTTCCCCCCTCATTAGAAGGAGAGGCAGTGTGATTAAATTGCAGCATTGTTTCTTGTACCATTCCAGGTTTTTTGTAATCCTCCTTTGAAAACAAAAGGAAAAAAATAAGAGAAAAAATACCTGTGAAGGGATTGAGGATCAGTTTCAGAGCTTTCTGTGTCTAGGTTAGCATTTTGAAAGCTATTCATGTCTGTGTCGCTTGTTGCCATCTGTTGATTCATCCGTGGGTAATTCTTTGGAGTGTTTGATTTTTAGCATGCTTCCTGATCAATAGGTGTGCATGTAGCAGTTGGCTCACCTTTACCCAGTCTTTGTAGAACAATAAAGTGACTGGATGACGGAGATGCAGCAACCTCTGGGTTAGGTTTGTAGCATGTTGGCTGAACTCAATTCAAGAAGAGGTGGGTTTTTTCCACCTATTTTCTAGACTGCTTTTTTTGTTAGATAACTTTGGTTTCTGAGTTTTATAGATGGGTATTGCATAGCATAACTAAGTCCATTTGGTTAAGTTTATGTGATAAATACTACTTAGTACTGTTACGTGTGAGTTTTCATTTGGCTGAAATGTTTTGGTTTTTTTTTTCCTTAAACCTACATCTTTAAATAGGGTTCCATATTAGTTCACTTGTTTGAAGCTGTTTTTTCATCTGTTGTCTCTGCATTAGGTTCAGTTGGCATATAAAAAGGCAGCTGCACTAGCATACTGCAGAAAGAATTACTATTAAAGAAACAAAAGAGATATTTATTAGTTTATTCATCTATGTCTTAAACTTTGTTAATGTTAGGAGAGGAGAAGAGTATTTCCTCACTTCCGTAAATTGCTGGTACATGAAATGCATATTTTTGTGTTTTCTGGTTAAATTAGCAAGCAAACTACTATGCCTTTGAGTGGGAGTATGATAGCACCTTTTGTATCAAAAATATGACTTGCCACTGTGCATTTTTATTGCTTATAGTTTTGGGAATGACCTCAGGCAAGCTGATAGCTTTTGGGCTTTGTATTAATAGACTTAAATGTCTAGGGGAGGTTTTTGGACCTTCTTGCAAGTTTGGTATTCTTCAGACTACCTGGCTTTAAATCTCTTAGTGTCCTTTCTAGTAGAATAGTATGTATTTTGACATAATTTGGCCTTTGATGTCTAAATCAGATTTCAGAGGCTTTGGGACTGATGAAACCTGCATTTTTGCTGAAATGTATACTTTAATAGACCTTTGCAGCCTGGGGCAGGTTAAGCATGGTTCCCTGCATGAAAGCACTAGGAGCAGCTTGGTTGTGAGTGTCTTTAACAGGAGGTCAGGAATATTTTTTTTTTTTTTTGTCCTTTTCTTAGTTAGTAGTGTTTCATAAAGAAGGCTTGAGGTGAATTTTTATTAAAGGAGTAAATCTGTTTCTATAATGCATAAGTAAGATCTGAAGGTTATTCAAATGAAACAGAAAACTTGTTTGTGTATTAGTTGTGAAGGAGACCCTTTTTTATTGTCAGAAGAAGTTTCCTTAGCCTTCAGCTGAAGAACTGGGGAGATATTAACCTCTTTACTACATTTTAAAGGATACTTGGATTAAACTTACAGACTTAAAGCAGTATAAGTAAAAACATTCTTAATATGGTTCTGTCTATGTTTGATACATGTATAAAGTCTGTAGGAGAAAGAGTGAAATGTGTAGGTTTTGGGTTTTTTTCCCACCTCCCTCTTCCTGTTGTGGAAATGTGGGCAAAGAAGTCCTTTTGGGCTCTTGGTACAATGTTAAAAAGAAAATCATTGCATACCCCCTTTCTCCCTTCCTTTTTAGGTCATGTTTAACTAAACCACCCATGAAGCACAGCAAAATGGCAATAATGCTGCTCTTAGAAGGATCCCTTCATAGGAATTGTAGTGCACAATTCCTGTTGCTATTCTACCAGCTTGGCAGGTTGCTATCTGGAATGAGGGCATAATATGTAATAAACTTGAATAATTTCATGCTGCTTGCTTGGCTTCCCTATAATTTGAGATAAGGGTATATTTAAGAGTTTATAGCTGGCTTATGCATATCTTGCCATTTGACACAGGGTATGCCAGATCTCCATTTGGGTGGGGTAGCTTTTTAATTAAAACATGTATTTATTTTTTCATATGCTGTTTAGTTATATTTTATACTTAGAAAGGGTGTTAGACTAATGTTTTTGGAACCTGAGTTCTTATAACTTTCAAAGATTTAGAAATGTTTTTGGCAGTGTTAGCTTCTCGGGCTTCAATGCGTACCTTAAGTGGCTGTGTGAGAATTTGTGTTACTTAATCCCGCGTTTGGCCTCTGAGACAGGAAAGATTATGTACGGCAGTTTCTGAAGAGCTAGCTAACCTCCTGATTTGTTGGTAGAGACTGGACTGAGATCAACCAACTCCCCATTCAAGTATAATTAAACTGCAGTCCGATAGCAAAAGTTTTTTCTTGTCTGTTTTTGGTGGTGTGTCTCAAAAAAGCTTTTAAATTTCTGGTTTAGCTTTTGGACTTGTAAAATAAAAAATAAAGGTAGTCGTAATTATTTTTAACCACTTCTAATAGTGTTGATGTACTATGTAGAATTTTTTTTTGGTAGAAAACTGTTTAGTACTACTGATAGGGGACACAAACACAATGTAAGCAGAGGTTTGTACTTCTCTAAAATCATGCAGGAGAGGCTATTGTATTCTGGTAATGGGATCCTGTTTCTATCAAACTTTTCTTATTAAACAAAAAAAAAAGTTGGTACTGTTATTCTTCTGACCTGGGTCCCCTCCCTTTCAGTTCCTGATTAGACTTCAGTCTTGACTGAGTGGAAAATGGAAGATTCTGTCCTACAGCCATGTACAGCACTGCCAGTGCATCTGTGGCACACTAGTGTCTAGCTACAACACTCCTTGATTTCTTCAGCTGAGCCTTTCCGCTACTGCTTACCATTAAGTTATGTATTGGTTTGTTTTGGGAGACTTGGAAAAGCATATGATTTTCTTCACTATGCACGTACATGGGTTTCCTTTCATTTTTAAAAAGTGGGGGGGGGGGGGGGGAGCCAGACCCAAAGACTCAAAAGTTGAGGCTGGCGTGTAATCAAAAGTGGATTCTGTTTAGCCCTGTTGGATGAGATTAGTTCAGGATGTTCTAGAGTCTGTGATATGCTGCCTATTTGCCTTTGAAGACAAAAAGATGTGAAAATTAAATTTTACCAACTCTTGAACTTGTTTGTGCTGCATTTGTGAACAACAGCACAAGCAGTCAAACTTCCAGTTTTGACCTGGATACACAAAAGCATTCATGTTGCAGTAAACCTCCTGTTTTTTCCTGCATCTTGTCTAGTGATTCCTCAACAACGGAGTTAAGAAGTGGGAGAAGAAAGCACAAGCATCTTCTTGTCAGCTCAACCTGGTGACAGTGAATAGGCGTGTGCTTTTCCCAGTGCTCTTTGTGTTTCTTCTTTTTACCACAGTGTTTGTAACTGGTGATAATATTGGAAGAGTGGAAAAAATGTTACCAGGTTCTTTGTCCGAGAGCCCTGGCTTGAGTCCCTTTGAGATTTGATCTGTTCTCCATTTGAGAAGCCCATTATTTCTTGCCTGTGTTGTGATGCAACAAATACAAAAAAAAGCTAGGAAAATTACTTTTTTTTCTTCCTCTTTGTTGTAAGCACGCAGCATGCCTATGTTCATACCGATAACTGTGTATGGAATCATTGTGTATTCTGTGCTGGAATATCATTATTTATTTTGGAGTATTTTACTAGTATGAACTCAGTCATCTAATTGCTAGTAAATTGCAAGTCATAAACAGAACCCTCCGATGAGTTCTGATAAGAGCTCAGTACTTAGCTAGAAATTGTATGGGGAGCTACTATGCTAGAATCTTTTAACACAGTTTATTGGAATTACTGTTCATATTGCTTTTCCTGTAAAAAATATGTGCTGCAAACTCTGTCATGGTAATAGCTTTTAACTGAGCTAGAGACTTGGTATTAGCAGAGCTGAATATAGATGGCTTGTGTCCATATACAACATCGCTAATGACTATGAAAAACATACCTAAAACTTATAAGCTGAAAGAAAAATATATGCTGTCACACCTCTCAGAACTTAAAGGAATACACCATTGTACACCATAAGTAAATGTTGTTAATCACCTTCCAATTTAATATCTGCAGTTTGCTGTTACCTTTGGTCAAATGCCTGGATACACTTGAATTTCTGTGAGATTTGATTTGTCCAACAGTGTTTCCTATGAATAGAAGTTCTGGAACAGTGGGAACACTGTATATGATTTTTTTTTTTTTTGTAACATAAATAGTTATCTGATAAATGTAGTGAATGCTGTGTGATCAGCATTATATTGTCTGCTGGAAATACAATACAGCAGAGGGGAAACGGTCTAGGAGGTTCCTGGAGTGTGTGGAAGATAACTTCCTGACACAGCTGGTGAGTGAGCCAGCTAGGGAGGGTGCCCCGCTGGTCCTGTTGTTTGTGAACAGAGAAGGACTTGTGGGTGATGTGGTGGTTGGAGGCCGTCTTGGGCATAGCGATCATGAAATGATAGAGTTTTTGATTCTTGGAGAAGTAAGGACGGGGGTCAGCAGAGCTGCCACCTTGGACTTTGGAGGGCAGACTTTGGCCTGTTCAGGAGCCTGGTTGACAGAGTCCCTTGGGAGGCAGTCCTGAAGGGCAGAGGAGTCCAGGAAGGCTGGATGTTCTTCAAGAAGGACATCTTAAAGGTGTAGGAGCAGGCTGTTCCCATGGGCCAGCAGATGAGCCAGCAGGGAAGATGACTGGCCTGGCTGAACAGAGAGCTTTGGCTGGAACTCGGGGAGGGGGGAAGAGTTTATGACCTTTGGAAGAAGGAGCAGGCAACTCAGGAGGACTACAAGGATGTTGTGAGAGTATGCAGGGACAAAATTAAAAGGGACAAGGCCCAACTAGAACTTAATCTGGCTACTGCTGCAAAAGACAATTAAAAAAAGTTTGTTTCTATAAAGACATTAGCAACAAAAGGAGGGCTAAAGAGAATCTCCATCTTTATTGGATGCAGGGGGAAACATAGTTACAATGGCTGAGGTACTTAATGCCTTCTTTGCCTCAGTCTTTAATAGTAAGACCAGTTGTTCTCGGGGTACCCAGCCCCCTAAGCTGGAAGGCAGGGACAGAGAGCAGAATCAAGCTCTTGTAATCCAAGTGGGAAATGGTTACTGACCTGCTGCACTGCTTAGGCACACATACACAAGTCTATGGGGCCATATGGGATCCACCCAAGGGTACTGTCATGCTGTAACCCCAGCCAGCAACTAGGCACCACGCAGCCACTCACTCACTTCCCCCCCCCAGCCAGTGGGATGGGGGAGAGAATCAGGGAAAATAAAAAAAAGTAAAACTTGTGGGTTGAGATAAGAACACTTTAATAGGACAGAAAGGAAGAAAATAGTAATGGTGATAATAAGATGACAGTAATAAAAGAATTGGAATATACAAAACAAGTGATGCACAGTGCAATTGCTCACCACTTGCCAACTGATGCCCAGTTAGTTCCCAAGCGGCGATCTGCCCCCCCCGCCCCCTCCCCCCAGTTTATATACTGGGCATGACATCACATGGTATGGAATATTCCTTTGGCCAGTTTGGGTCAGCTGTCCTGGCTGTGTCCCCTCCCAACTTCTTGTGCCCCTCCAGCCTTCTTGTTGGCTGGGTATGAGAAGCTGAAAAATCCTTGACTTAGTATAAACCCTACTTAGCGACAACTGAAAACATCAGTGTGTTATCAACATTCTTCTCATACTGAACCCAAAACATAACAATATACCAGCTACTAGAAAGAAAATTAACTTTCTCCCAGCCAAAATGAGGACAGGTACTGAGGGAGCTGGTGGAAGTGCTCACAGAGCCACTTTCAATCATTTATCAGCAGTCCTGGCTAACCGGGGAGGTCCCAGTTAACTGGAGGTTAGCTAATGTGACACCCATCTGCAAGAAGGGCTGGAAGGAGGATCTAGGGAATTGCAGGCCTGTCAGTCTGACCTTGGTGCCAGGGAAGGTTATGGAGCAGATCATCCTGAGTGCCATCACACAGCACGTACAGGACAACCAGGTGATCAGGCCCAGTCAGCATGGGTTTATGAAAGGCAGGTCCTGCTTGACTGACCTGATCTCCTTCTATGACAAGGTGACCCGCTTAGTGGATGAGGGAAAGGCTGTGGATGTTGACTTCAGTAAAGCCTTTGACACCATTTGCCACAGCATCCTCCTGGAGAAGCTGGCTGCTCATGGCTTGGATAGGCGTACTCTTTGGTGGGTGAAAAACTGGCTGGATGGCCGGGCCCAAAGTGTGGTGGTGAATGGAATCAAATCCAGTTGGTGGCCGGTTACAAGTGGTGTTCTGCAGGGCTCAGTATTGGGGCCAGTTCTGTTTAATATCTTTATCAATGATCTGGACAAGGGGATCGAGGGCACCCTCAGTCAGTTTGCAGATGACACCAAGTTGGGTGGGAGTGTTGATCTTCTGGAGGGTAGGAAGGCTCTACAGAGAGGTCTGGACAGGCTGGATCGATGGGCCAAGCCCAATTGTATGAGGTTCAACAAAGCTAAGTGTTGGGTCCTGCACTTGGGTCACAACAATCCCATGCAACGCTACAGGCTTGGGGAAGAGTGTCTGGAAAGCTGCCTGGTGGAAAAGGACCTGGGGGTGTTGGTCAACAGCTGGCTGAATATGAGCCAGCAGTGTGCCCAGGTGGCCAGGAAGGCCAATAGCATCCTGGCTTGTGTCAGAAGTCGTGCGGCCAGCAGGACTAGGGCAGTGATTGTCCTCCTGTACTCGGCACTGGTGAGGCCGCACCTTGAATACTGTGTCCAGTTTTGGGCCCCTCACTGCAAGAAAGACATTGAGGTGCTGGAGTGTGTCCAAAGAAGGGCAACAAAGTTGGTGAAGGGTCTAGAGCACAAGTCTTATGAGGAGCGGCTGAGGGAGCTGGGGCTGTGTAGTCTGGAGAAAAGGAGGCTGAGGGGAGACCTTATTGCTCTCCACAACTACCTGAAAGGAGGTTGTAGTGAGGTGGGGTTCAGTCTCTTCTCCCAAGTAACAAGTGATAGGATGAGAGGAAATGGCCTCAAGTTGTGCCAGGGGAGGTTTAGATTGGATATTAGGGAAAATTTCTTCACTGAAAGGGTTATCAAGCATTGAAACAGGCTGCCCAGGGAGGGGAGGTGGTTGACTCACCATCCCTGGAGGTGTTTAAGACTGGCACATAGGGACATGGTTTAGTGGTGGACTTGGCAGTGTTAGGTTTGTAGTTGGACTTGATGATCTTAAGGGTCTTGTTTCTATGATTCTGTGTTATCATGTCTTTTCCTTTTGTTTCTCAGCTTCCATTTCAAGGGAAAAAAAAGAGTGAAGTCAACAGTGTTCTGTCATATGATGTACATTTTGGTCTGCCACTGTAAGTTTTCCCTGTCTTTCTTGGTGCATGTGGAAGTGGGGAGGTTTCCCTTCTCCCAACGTATTTGCATGCAATGTTGCGCTCACCAGGTTTTCTGATGTTCTTGATCCTGACCATACCTTGTGCCTATTGCTACATAAAAATGGTCTTTTTAGAGAGGTCTGGAAAAGTATGAAAGACACTTCGCAGGCAGTGAATCAAATGAGTTGGGCAAAATTGTTACAGAAGGTAGTGGCAGATTGTCTTTGTATAGCAGGGCATTTCTGAGTGAGTGGCAGATTCTCTTCTGTACTGCTGGAGAGCGGAAGTAGCGGGAGCCTAATTGAGAATTGCTCCAAAGTGACACTATTTATTTTGCATGGAAAAACCTGAACTGTGCTATCTTTATCCTCCTTCCCTCCAAATCACGGCACTTTAATGGAGAAACACCTTCCCTTTGCTTTAGTCTCCCATTCACTGTGAGAGCGCATAAAGAAAACTTAACTTTACGCATTATTGTTTGGTTGCCAGCTGTGGTAAGGGATTGGCTTTGGTGATGACCCAGGGAGGTCCACTGCAGTGTGGTATTCTGCATCTCTGCACTTCTGACTTCAGTCAGCATCATGTTTCCTGCAGTTTAGGGAGCAGGGTGGTGATTCTTGCCTTCTGGTCTTTTCCCCTTTTGTGCTGGGTTACTTTTGTACATTTCATATCTTGTGCCTCTTGTACATTTAGTATCTTCTCATGTTCAGTTATCAGAGACAAAGCTTTTTTCTTTCTTGAGAATTGCTCAGTTGAGTACATGTTGTTTGAATGAAGGTAGTATCCTGCAATTAGGATGCAGAAATTTGACTTGTCACATTCGTTTTGTGTGTTCCCTTGTCTTTTTGCCTTGCAGAAATATAGTTTGCTGTATGTTTGAAAGGTGGAATTTGTGGAAAAGTGAAGGGGTGTGTATATATAATAGAGCTGCTGGAACTGAAAAAGGGAGGAGAAGAGGTTGACTGTACGTATACTCTACAGCCTAATCAAAAGGTCGAAGCTGGTGAAAAAAGATGACTTGAGTGAATCTGGATCAAGCTCACTGGGGAAAGCACACCTCTTAGCTCAATGAGGAACATGGTCAGGAAGCTCCTAGATGTGGATGGGAGGAGGAATTGGGAAATAAACTTCCTTGCTTATCCATAGAACTGTAGTGTTTATAAAGACTTTGTTAGGCCATGTTTACTCATGAAATTTGTCCTGATTAGCTCCATGTCTACACTGCCCTTCTGAAATAAGCTAAGGAGTAAGATCCTTTTGCCCAGTTGGTTAACAAGACATGAAGAATTAAATCAGGAGCAATTCTCAAGGTGAAAGTCAATGACTTGTCTTTGTTGTCATCTTTCTAGCTGAAACAAGGTAGCAAACTTTTAAAGTTTTTCATTGAATGTTTGGATGCTTTACAGCAAGGGAGGAAACAGCATCTTGTCTTTATGTTCTTGTAATAGAACTCTATGATATATTAGCGTTATGGAATGATTATATATAATCCATCATGTATGCTTTATGTTAATTGTCCCTCTTTATTTAGCCTCCTCTTGAGAGAAGCAGGATGGAGGAAGAAACAGTGGAGACTTCTGGCTTTGTTTTTCTCTTTTCCTCGGTGTACAGGATGAATGACTGCAGGAACTCAGGTTTAACAGAATGATGGGGCTGATTCTCAGAGTAGTGGACTATCTAAATCTCCCTCTGTCTTACTTTGAAATCTGAACTATAGCATTGCCAAAAATTATACTCAGAGTGCAGCATCTTTATTATCCTCCACTAATCTGTATTTATAGAGGTGTTCGTTCTTCTCTGGTGCTGAATTCATCCCTCCTCTTTGCTTTCAACTGCTGACTTTCTTCAGGATATACGCTCTGGGATATGAGGTGGAATACGTGCAGTGGAAGCTTCGTCCATCAACTTTCCAGCAGTCTCAAACACTGCCTGACACTATCACTGTGGTGATACTGAAATCTCTTGGGGGAGGAGAAAGCTTTAGACCCCAGTTGTGAGAAGAGCTGCAATGGCAGCTTGTTCATTTCTGTGAACTGCTTATGCTTATTAGAGTTAATTTTGTGACTGTGGTGTAGTCTGACTACTGTTGTTATTCACTGTGCCTTTGGCTGGGGCAGCAGAACTTAGAAGCATGGAGTTAAGTGTCTGCAATTTAAAGTGACAGGGTATGGTATCTTGTTTGTTGGTTATGGTGGCCTGAGCTTATACCATATAATTTCAGACATTTAACTGAGGTGTATTAGAAGTTTAATCACTTTACATGCATAAAATTGACATGGAAAGAGACCTTCTGGAAGGCTTTCATTGACTCTATCAGGGAGCTGGTGAGAGTCAGCCATTTTAAGTGCTTTCGGCCAAGGCTCAATGATACAGGAATTTAAAAAAACCAGGAACTTAAGGAATTCTTAACTGTTTGCTCCAACGCTGCAGTATGCTGCCTCCTCTCTGTCATCTCTCTGTTGGTTATGGCAGTATAACTACAGTGGGGATGCATAATTAAATGGTTCAAGAAACTGATCCAATCTGAAAAATCCAAAGAAAACTTGCAGTGCTGGGGTGGGAATGAGAGTCTTGGGGATGGGAAGGTAGGAAGAGGAAGGAACTCCTTAAAATAGCACTGCCACTGAAGTAATCTTTTTGTTGAATCACTTAAATATATGAAGTTCTTTTGTATTAATCTGAACTGTTTCTCCTGTCTCCTTGTAACCATGGCTGTTGTCTTAGTCTCTCCCTGTTAGTCTCTCTTAGGAGACTACACTTAAATTGTAGGAATGGGTCTGCTTCAACTTTTGGCTTCAGCATGAGGCAGATGCTATGGAATCTAGGGGGTGGAGGAATGAATGAGCAAAGTGATGTTTAGAGGATATAGGTTGTAGGAGACAAGGAGAGATGTCGGGGAAGAAAAGTTGTTGGGTTTTTAGTGTGAAAATCTTAAAAATGCTTGGATTTTTTTTTTTTTTTTTTTTTTTTTAGGGAAGCTCAACCACTTCTTCCTTATGTTAGAGAAAAACCTTATTTTCCCCTAACATTTTATCAGTAAACATCATATGGCCTTGAATGCATTTTTTTCCCAAGTCTTCCATTGCAGGAGTATTTGCAGACCTTCCACACCCAAATTGCTCTTAAATCTGTGTCGCTTTAGGGGGAGGAAGTGCTAAATTGATAGGAAGAATGATAACCTTGGCTAGTGAAACTTGAAAGTGGTATAGTGCATAGCTAAATCTCTTGTGTTCTCTTAAAGGAACAAAAATTATCTGTAAGAATTTTGGAGGATGTAAATTGGAGTACTGCTTTTCTGCAATTGGACAGGAATTCTTTAATTTGTTAAAGTAGATCGAGGTTATATTTCTACCTGATTTTAATGTTATTGCATATAATGTAACTAGGTAATACTGTCCTCAACAATGGTTTTATCCTGATCAATGGATTTAATTCTTGTATACAGTGCATAACCTGTATTGTAGTAACACTTGCACATAACTGATAGAGATTTTGTGTTAATTTACTTTATTTGCCTTGAGGAGTTCCCGGGAGTCTTAGTTACAGGCTTGTTGCACCAGGCATTGTAAAACAGAATAAAAAGACTTAATTGTATAGACTACATTGAATAGAAAAGACAGACATGTATTACAGGTAATATTAAATATGACCCAAGTATTCATCTTAGCAACTTGTCATAATTTCAAGAGATAATGCATTTAAGACTTTAAAGGCAGGGGCTACTACTTGGTATGAACAAATTATAAAAGTTAATTAAAAATAATGTGGTAGATTTTTTTTTTTTTCTTAACTGCTGTATAGTTCTGAGTATCTTTGGTACTGGATTAATTTCTGCAATGAAAGTGGGAGCTTGGACGGATGGAACCTGGCAACCTTGCTCATACTTTTCTGCTTTCCTCTTGCAATTACTAATTGATTTCTCCTTTTCACTGTCTTCAGTTTTGTAACTGAAAGGTGAAGGTTTGGTGAGAGTCGTGATGCTTTTGCTGAATGTCCTGTCTTACATGTCTGATGAGGTGAAGAACAGATCGGAAGCTGTCCTTGAAATGGTTGCTCAGATTTTGCTGTATTGACGAAGCAGACATGATGTTTGACTGTTTGGAGGAATTAGAGATATAGACACAGGTGAATTTGCAGTAAGAGGCATATAATGAGTTGCCAAACTTTTCAGAGGATAGTGAATTGGGTTAGGATGTGCAATCAGCTGATCTGCAGCTTGGAGAAAAGAAATGAGGAGCTGAGGGTTCAGTATTATTTTCACTTTGATGGTGGGAAGGGTTGTTTGACTGTTGTGTGAAGATGAAGAGCCTTTTAAATATGAACTTCTGATTTCAAGTGCACTTCAGTAGCCATGCCACTTAAGCAGTTCCTGCTGTGTCCGTTTTGCTGGTACAAATGTTTGCGTAGTGATACAGTGAACGGATCTGTCAGTTCAGAAACGGCTTTTCTCCCTCACAGAAGTGTTTCTGAACTGTATCAGTTCCCTGATCTGGCTTGCTGCATTAATGGCTGTGTTAGCACTGTGGAAGAGGCTGGTCATCTTAAGCTAGTGCAGAGAGGACTGACCCTATATGTGAAACCAGAATTGTTGTTTTAATCTTTGACATAAAATGGAATCTGACTGATTTGCTTAGATTCTTATTAACATAGCGCTGTTAAAAATTTAGATGGATAACTTTCAGCAATCGGTTCGTGGATTTTTAAAAGTTATTTAAGTGCTTCTGTGCTTTCGATTGAGACCAAGAACCAATGACATAATAATAAAACCAGACATATAAAATGAGATGAAATTCTGCTGAACTTTGATCATTAGTTATATTTCTAGAAATGCATGTTCTCTTAGCACCACAACTTTAATACCAGCTTACAACAAAATTTTGTTCTTGTCAAACTTACTTCATGTTTAAGAGTATGAATTTAACAGTACACTTCCCTCAAAGTGCAGAGCTAAACTGGAGATGGTATTTTAGTTCTGTTCACGTAGTGAGTAAGAAAGACTTGCAGATGCAAAAAATCTGGTTGGGTATTTTTAATATGGTGTTAGCTAAATGTTCTTTGAAAAAAAATATAGAAAAAATATTTCGGGGGTGGGGAAAGAAATCAACAGTCAAATAATAGCCACATGCAAAATTCATTATTTGTTGTTGTTGTTTGTTCACACGATGCCTTTTATTATAGCAGTTGTATACTCTGAATATGTCTGTTCACATCTTCCCTGTGAGATAGGAAGATGCAATGACTCAGGCTTAGTAAAATTTTCTGTGGCCACTTAGGGAAATACATGAAATAAGAAGTGAATGTAGATCTTACCTAGCACAGTAATCCCCAGAGCATTCTCCTCTCTCAACTGACAAAGCTCTGTGTGTTTCACTGTGTTCCTTCTGCCGCATTCATCTGTTCTTCACCCATTGTGAGAAACGTTTCCTTAATTGTTTGTACTTAAGCTCATACATACTGACTTTCTGAAAAGCTGCACAGACATTTTGATAAAGCAGGCATAGTGTATCTGTGAGATAATGGAAGCTAGTTACAATCCACTTGGCCAAGCTTTATTTAGCTCATCTGAGGAATCTTTTGATGAAGTTTTTCATTGGGCAGGACAAAATTCAGGTTTTTTGACAAGACCGGTATTAGCATTGATTTGCAAGACATTGCTAATATGTATTAGTATTAGACACTTAAGCATGTTTAACAAATACATATGGGTGTTTTTAGGACAGGTTGTGATTTTTTTTTTTTTTTTTTGAATGTAAAATTCTGTTTATTAGGAACATAGTATTCTGGTTTTAACTTCAATTTTTATATACTTTCCAAGATGCTTTAGCTACTTCAGTTTATCTACTTCAACAGGTTCTGGCACTCTCAGTGAAAATTGTATACTGTGGTGTAGTAAGGCTTCTTTGATAGAATTAATTACAATAGCTTCGTGAGAGCCAGATTTGACTGCAGTTTTCTCTAAAAATGCAGTGGTGAGTAAGACAATAGCAGAGTTTCCCATGTCTTAGATAATTCTGTTTATTTCTGGTATGCAAAAGTAACTTTTAATGGAGCAGGATCTGAAACAGCTTTATAGAAAGGTACGAAGAGGATCTGTCTGAAGTTCAGGGTAACCACAACTTCTAGAAAGAAGTGAGCAGTATTACTGCTTGGACAAACTGGTGATGTTAAGTGCAGGCTGTCTCGGTTTACTTCCATATCACATCTAAAGTTGAAAACTAAAACTGGTTTCCCTTTTATTTTAAAAAGGCATCAAATGTAGAAGTAGTAAGTTAGATATGTTACTTTGTTAAATGCAGTCTTAGGTTTGATCCTTAAGTTCATCTACTTGTGGCATAGCTGATTTGCCTTCTCTTAAAAGCAGCAGAGTGGGTAATGTTCCTCCCAAACTGAAACAAGATCAGTTTATTCCCAGCCATTGCTCGGATGTGCAAGTAATAACTGTGTACCTGCAGAAATGAGGGTTAGCAACTTGGCCTTGACAATGGAAATGATACTCAGTACATGGAAATCTTTTTTTCCTATATTTCAGGCTTAATTTGGATCCTGGGGATTGTTTACTTACAAATTATGCCACTGAGTTGCTCGTACTCAAGTTCCGGCTTGGTGGGTTTTTTTTGGTTGTGGGTGTGCTCTGCTACTTTAAGAAGATAAGTGAGGAAGGACAAAAACAGTAATTTTTGTGTTTTGTGTGGGTTGTGACTAGAAATGGCTATGGAGATGTATGTATATCTCTGTTATTTGCACAGCATTTAGCAAATAAGTCTGTTTTAATCAGAAGCCTGGACACTCTATAAAAACCCCACTTGTTCCTGTACATTTTTTGACTATGAAAAATGGTATCTTACTGTTTGTCACCTGCCTGTAACTACATTTTCTCTCCTGATAAGCATGCTAGGAAGTGAGAGGTCTTTGACAGATCACTGAAAATATATTACATTTGACTGCTGCCTGAGACTTTTCTGCACAGATGGGTCACAGTAGTCAACCCAAATCTAAAGAAAATTTAACGAAGCAGAAAGACCTCACTTGCGTCCTACAGAATTAAGTGAACTGGTTTCATTTGCTCCTTTATAGGCTTATCATTAAGAATTAAGCATATCCCCACAGTATTTTGTTTATCTCGCTTGTTTTGAGCTGTCTGTCTGTAGTGATGCACTACTATGCTGGCATCAGTGTTACATGGGAAGATCTGGACAGCTGTCCTGTATTTGTCCAATCTTTGATAATCGGGACAAAGAAGTTTTAAAGATTCATATGGATTTAAAAAACCTAGCACGGTATGTTGCAGAAGATCATTTCACGCAGTAATCTTGGTGTGGGAGTAGTGATGAACCCTGTTAATCAGCAGTGGTTGGGGTCAGTCTCATATACATGCAGGAACCGTTGAAAGATGCTTACATGCTGTTGACTACCATTTGATAATCTTGCTCACAGTAGGATCACAATGCAGTAGCTCCATATTTTGAGGAACTCCTATGTTAACAAAGTTCTACAAGGCTGTTTCAGACGATTAAACAAGAGACAAAATTGCATTGTAGATGTGCTTAAAAATAAGTTCATGTGGAGAAGACAAGTTGAAAGACTGCCTGAAATAACTTCAGATGTTTCACAAATAAGTCTGAGATAAGGATAAGAGGACCTACTGCATCTCTCAGTTTGTGACTTATGTGCAGTGATTTTGTAAGTGAGGCTGTTTCTTTATCAGCCACACAAGCTTGTAATATGCTTCCTTTGTTCCTACCAGCTTGAAGGCAAATTTTGATTACTGGGCTATTGGGGAGGAAACAAATGTGCTGGAGCAGAGTGAAACTGCTTGGCCTAGTGGATGTAGTCTGTAATCTCTAGATGGATATGCTTAGATGGCTCTACAGCTACAGGCTATAAATATTCAAAGAGAATCATGAAGCTTTATTGAGAGAGCTGGATGCACATGTAGTGAGAGTGTAGGTGTGACACTGGAGTAGTGAAAGCTGTGCCAGAATCTTACCTTCCTTTTGAATAAATGTGGAAGGCTTTGGATGTTTTTGTTGTGTGTGTTGGAAAATACTGTAAATGTGTGTAATTTGTGGCTGTTAATGCAGCACTTTTTTGGAGGTGGGACTTTACCCCTTCTGCTAGGGATGGGATTATGGATGTATACCACCATTTTGGAGTTTTAATGTGACTGTGTTGTAGTCTGTAGTTGGCAGCTGGTGTATTGTCCTCTTGAGTTCCTGCATGTGGAGCAGTATGTGCCAGCTGAAAATGTTTTCTTTAAAGGCTTCTAGTAAAAATTTAATCAAATAAATATATTTTTCCTGTGGATCTAGGTAGACTTTGAAGGCCTCATCTGTCAATGTATTTTATTAACAAGGCTTGCCCATGGAATTATTCTTGGTGGTTTTGCTGAGAACATAGCACTTAGATCTAAGCACTTTGCAACGCTCTTATTATTAAGAAAGATTATTACAGTAGTAATTGTAATAGTCCTGTATTTAGAGTACATTAATGGCAGGAAATGTGCTATATGTCTTAAGTTATCAGTGATGTAATGGATTGAAGCACCTCCTATCTTTTCTTACTCCTGTTATTAATGAAATGCTTTCTTTTTTTTTTGGCTGCTACTCTACTGGTTGTGTTACTCAAGTTAAGCTCCTTGTGAGTTAATCAAAGCAAGTGTTATTCTGTAGGAGACATGAAAACAGAAAGCTTTTGCTTAGGGCACCAGTAATTTAAGTTCTCCTGATGAAAACTTTTTATTTATTTGTTAGTGTAAAATCCAAGATTAAAAAAATTAATAAATTGAAGGAGAAAAACATGTTCTCCCTGTTTTGAATTAGCATATGTATCTTCTGGACTAAATAAATATTATGTGATTGCATAAGATCATGGAGGGTAGGAATTTGTGCCTCAGGTTGATCTTTACTGGATCTGTGTTCCTAAAGGTATTTTACGGCATCTTGTGCTGTTGCTGTTCCGTTATGTAATTAAAATGATTCTTTTTTTAATAGTGAGGAAGTCTTAAGAACGTTTCCTAGCATTGTTAATGTATGTTAGCAGTTTTCAAGCCTTTGTTAGTATTATTATAGAAGGATGAATATCATCAGTGATTAAAGTTTTTGTATGATGTAATACAAAAGAGGCTTCCTGAGACCTTGTTCAGACTATGCAAAGTAAGCTTTATTAAAAGTCATATATAAAAATTAGGCTGAGATTCTGTGAGAGACTGAGCCTGTGATGAGGATGAAAGTGTTGCTTTCATGAGAAGAGGACACAAAGCATGTGACTGCCAGGGTGTGCATGCAGTCTCCATAGCACATGAATGCTGCTGATTGCAGAGCGCCAAACTACTTATCTAGAGAAGCTGCTTTTTAACATCTGCCAGTTACAGTAGATGTTCTCTTCTTACCTTTAGTTTGATAACTTCCTTCTGTTGCTATGTATGGTTTTTTCCCTGCTTTTTTTTGTCCCATTTTTCACCTTAACAGCAAGTCATACAAAAGGGGAGAAAGAAGCTTGCATTAGGTATCGCAGTTTTGAAGGCAGGAGCTTTAAACTGATGAAACATCAAAGGGAATAATTTGGGAAGAAGGAGGGGTTTATCCATAAGAAGTCCAAACTGGACAGATTGGCACAGTGTGGCATTCATAAAAGTGTTATTCATGTGATATATGTAGTCTTTAAAATGCTAAAAAAGTGGAAGTTCAGCAGAACAGCAGATCTCTCTTACAGTATGACACCTAAAATGTTAGAGTGTAGGATTAAAACAGCAGTAAAGTTGACTTCCTAGACGGGGAGAGACAGAATTGGAAGTATTAACAATTTGAAAGTTCCCTTCTGATTCTAGTAAATGTTTTGTAATATTCTTGTGGACATCAAGCTGCATGAACCAAGGCTACAACACAAAGATGCCTTTGAGTTAGCAGAGAGGGATTGTGGAGACATGCATTGCAGTGGGTGTTTTTTTTGTGTGTTCTGTAGCCTGCATGCACAAACAGATAGTAGAAACCCAAATATAAGCAGGGTATCTTTCTGAAAGACCCTAATGGTAGAGTTAGAGCCTTCTGCATATAACATACATATTAGTAAAAAAAAATAATCTTGAGAGGCAGATGGGAAAAGAGCATGATGCCAGACATTGCCTGCATCTCCTCATTTGTATGCCTGTTTTCTTGGGACTCTGGTGATCTTCTACAAAACTTTCAAGTGCAAAACTAGACTTCAGTTCTGAATGGGTTCAGTTGAATGTGGCAAGCACGAAACAAGGCTAAATGAGAAAACATAATGCAGGCAGTTCTTCTAGGAAGTCTCCAATATGAGGAGTCAGGGTTCTGTTTCCTGGAAAAGTGTGAGCATTGTGTTACCATTTATTTAAAGGAAGAAGTCTCTTCAGGTGGCTTTATCCAGTTTGTTTTCACGAAGAGAAAACCACAAGGTGGTCCAGAAATGAAAGGCTTTTGTAATCTGTTTATCGATTTTATTTATTTATTTAAGTATTTTTTTAAAAGGACAATGTATATGTATATACGCATTCATTACCACACTTAATGTGTCTTGTGATGTGTCAGGCTTTTACAGAGGGACTAGCTAGGGTCCCCAAACAATTTTGCAGCTGTGGTCCAATCCTTGAGGATGAGTCATGAATCTACACACTGAATAATAATAGATTGAAGTATGTAAGAGAGCCTTCCTGAAGTGCATTTACTTAGGAGTTGATCATATAAATGTAGATGATCATACATGGTATTCAAAAATATATATTCTGGGTGACAAATGTTTTCAGTCAAGCTTCATTCAAAGTAATATAAAAGTCCTAAGGGAGCAAGTTGTAGACCCTTTTGCTCAAATAAAGTGGACTTGTTCTGACTTTCCATCCTTTAAAACAAAGCAGGTAGGGGAAAAAAAATACCATGTGTTGTCTTACTGGGTTGGTTTTCACCTAAAAGTGTCATTGGAGTTGTCAGGAACAAAGCATGGAGCAGATGTCTTTGAGCATCCCTGTGCCAGTTCTTTCACAGGTTCCTGTAGATCCTTTTCATTGGAGTATCTTGGTTTGAGCTTTGGTCAATTGTCTTGAGTGTTTTCTAATGGAGATCTTTCCCAGTGTGAAACATGGGCCTTGGATTATCATTCCTACAGTAGATCCAAGTGTGGTTTGAGAGGGTTGCAGGGTTCTTGCTGTTGCATCTTTAAACATGGTAGCAAAATATTTGATTACTCCCAGTAATAGCCATAGATAATAGCTGGAGGGTGAGGATTGTTTTGCAAAATACTGTTGGAAGTTTGTTTCTTCAGGGACACATCAACAGGGGAAATGTTAATGCTGAAAATACACTCCAGCTGGTAGTAGGCTACTGACTTGTATTTTCTTGAATGTGAGTGATTCCTTTTACTTGCAGTACTTAAAAGGCTGGAAAGTTGCAAGGAGAGGGAATACAGATTGATGTACCAGAAAGTAGGAGACAAATACTAGATTTTAATTGCTACTAAAACAGTGAAATTGAGCAGCGGTATTGGTGTGACTGGGAGATGTGGATGTTATACCTTTTCTTTCCTCTTTCTTTCTCTCCCCATTTAGGAGGGCTTTCGAGCTGCCGCTCTGCTGCTGAACAGCATGCAGTCCTTTCGGGAGCAAAGTAGTTACCACGGAAACCAGCAGAGCTACCCGCAGGAAGTGCACAGTTCATCCCGACTGGAAGAGTTCAGCCCCCGCCAGCAGGCCCAGATGTTCCAGAGCTTTGGAGGAGGTGCTGGCAGTGGACGTCGTGGAGCAGCAGGAGCCTCTACAGCAATGCCTGGTGAGAGCTCTGGCCATCAGAGCTACCAAGGTTTCAGAAAAGAAGCAGGAGAGTTTTACTATATGGCTGCCAACAAAGATCCAGTGGCGTCAGGAGGGCAGCAGCCACCTCAGCGCAGGCCTTCTGGACCAGTACAGAGCTATGGGCCCCCTCAAGGGAGTAGCTTTGGGAGTCAGTATGGGAGTGAGGGACATGTGGGCCAGTTTCAAACACAGCACTCAACCCTTGGGGGTGTATCCCACTATCAACAGGATTATACTGGTCCTTTTTCTCCAGGGAGTGCCCAGTATCAGCAGCAGGCTTCTAGCCAGCAGCAGCAGGTGCAGCAGCTGAGACAGCAGATCTATCAATCTCATCAGCCTTTACCCCAGGCTTCCAGCCAGTCTGCTTCTAGCACCTCACACTTGCAGCCAATGCAGCGTCCATCCACCCTGCCTTCCTCTGCTTCTGGGTACCAGTTACGAGTGGGTCAGTTCAGCCAACACTATCAGCCACCTTCGTCATCCTCCTCCTCCTCTTTTCCTTCCCCGCAGCGTTTTGGCCAGTCAGGACAAAATTACGATGGAAGCTACAGCGTGAATTCTGGGTCGCAGTATGAAGGGCATGCTGTGGGTTCCAATGCACAGGCATATGGGACCCAGTCAAACTACAGCTTTCAGACTCAACCGATGAAAAGTTTTGAGCAGTCTAAGCTGCCCCAAAGCGGGCAGCAGGGGCAGCAGCAACAGCACCCACCTCAGCATGTAATGCAGTATTCAAATGCTGCCACCAAGCTCTCTCTTCAAAGTCAAGTGGGACAGTACAGCCAGACTGAAGTTCCTGTAAGGTCACCGATGCAGTTCCACCAAAACTTCAGTCCAATCTCTAATCCATCTCCTGCTGCATCTGTGGTTCAGTCTCCAAGCTGCAGCTCTACCCCTTCTCCACTCATGCCAGGTGGAGAAAATCTCCAGTGTGGGCAAGGCAACATGTCCATGGGTTCTAGAAACCGAATCCTGCAGATGATGCCTCAGCTTAGTCCTACACCCTCTATGATGCCAAGCCCCAATGCTCATGCAGGGGGATTCAAGGGGTTTGGGCTGGAAGGACTGCAGGAAAAAAGGCTCACAGATCCAGGGCTGAGCAGCCTGAGTGCTCTAAGTTCTCAAGTAGCCAATCTGCCCAACACAGTCCAGCACATGTTGCTCTCGGATGCCTTGGCACCTCAGAAAAAAAGTTCCAAAAGGTCATCCTCTTCAAAGAAGGCCGACAGCTGCACCAACTCAGAAGGCTCCTCTCAGGCAGAGGAGCAACTCAAGTCTCCCCTGGCAGAGTCCCTTGATGGTGGCTGTTCCAGTAGTTCAGAGGATCATGGGGAAAGGGTAAGACAGCTGAGTGGCCAGAGCACCAGCTCAGACACCACTTACAAAGGGGGTAACTTAGAGAGATCCAACTCCTCACCAGCACAAGGCTCTCAGAATGAGCCATCAAAACTCAGCAGCAGCCCTGCAGCTAGGGAAGATGTGGCCTCCCCTGATGGGAAGGAAGCTGTGGTGGCTGTGGAAAATGCCCCAAAAGTGAATGAAAAGGCAGTTGGGGTTATTGTTTCTCGGGAAGCCATGACAGGAAGAGTAGAAAAGTCAGGTGGACAAGATAAACCTACACAAGATGATGCTTCCACAGCCACTCAGGCACCAGCTAGTGCTAGTGGAGCAAAAGAAGCTGGGCATGCAGGGACGCAGCCAGAAACTCAAGGAGGAGGTAAAGGGAGCAAAAGTGGAGATAACACTAACCATAATGGAGAGGGGAACAGCCAGCCTGGTCATGCAGTTGTTGGGCCAAATTTTCCTGCAAGAACAGAACCTTCCAAATCTCCTGGCAGTTTAAGATACAGTTACAAGGATAATATAGCAGCTGGTATACAGAGAAATATTGGTGGCTTTCCACAGTATCCTTCTGGTCAAGAAAAAGGGGATTTTCCAGGGCACAGTGAGCGCAAAGGCAGGAATGAGAAGTTTCCTAGCCTCCTACAGGAGGTCTTACAGGGGTACCACCACCATCCAGACAGAAGGTATTCTAGGAATGCACAGGAGCATTCTGGGATGGCTGGGAGTTTGGAGGGAGCCATGAGGCCCAATATCTTAATTAGTCAAACAAATGAATTGACCAACAGAGGCCTCTTAAATAAAAGCATGGGGTCTCTCCTGGAAGGCCCTCACTGGGGTCCCTGGGACAGGAAGTCTAGCAGCACAGCTCCTGACATGAAGCAGATAAATCTAGCTGATTACCCTATTGCTAGAAAGTTTGATGTGGAGTCTCAGTCTTCTGCCCATGAAGGGGGAGCGCTCTCAGAGAGGAGATCAGTGATCTGTGACATATCTCCATTAAGGCAACTTGTCAGAGATCCTGGCCCTCACCCAATGGGGCACATGGGTCCTGAGGCCAGAAGTGGAAGGAGTGAACGTCTTGCCCCTGGCTTGAGCCAGTCAGTAATACTCCCTGGTGGTTTAGTATCCATGGAAACAAAGATGAAAGCTCACAGTGGGCAAATAAAAGAAGAAGATTTTGAACAGTCGAAGAGCTCAGCTAGTCTCAATAATAAAAAAACAGGAGACCACTGTCATCCTGCTGGCATCAAGCATGAATCTTTCCGAGGCAACGCTAGCCCTGGAGCTGCAGTCTCCGATGCTGCTCCAGACTACATTCCCCAGCAGGACAGCAGATCGATGCAGATGAGACGAGCACCTGGCAGAACTGGAAGCAGCAGGGGTAAATCACCTTCTCAATTTCAGGATCTTGCTGATAAGCTGAAAATGTCACCAGGCAGAAGCAGAGGCCCAGGGACAGATCTGCATCACATGAACCCACACATGACACTATCTGAAAGAGTTAACAGGGGTTCCTTGCATTCTGCTTATCCTCAGAATTCAGAAGGCCCATCTTTGGCTTCAGCATATCACACTAATGCTAGGCCTCATGCTTTCAGTGACCCTAACCAGAGTTTAAATTCCCAGTATCATTACAAGAGACAGATATACCAGCAACAGCAAGAAGAATACAAAGATTGGGCAAGCAGCGCGGCTCAAGGTGTGATTGCTGCAGCTCAGCACAGGCAGGAGGGAGCAAGGAAGAGCCCAAGACAACAGCAGTTTCTGGAAAGAGTAAGGAGTCCCTTAAAAAATGACAAGGATGGAATGATGTACCTTCAAGGTAGCTCTTATCACGATACTGGAAGCCAGGAAGCTGGGCGCTGTGTTATGGGGAGTGACAGTACTCAGAGCAAATGCACCGAACTGAAACACGGCAACCAGAAGTTGCAGCATCACGAATCTGGATGGGACCTGTCTCGGCAAACTTCTCCTGCCAAAAGCAGTGGCCCTCTCGGAGCAGCCAACCAAAAAAGATTTTGCCCTCAAGAAAGCGATGGGCATCGACGAGAGGAATCTACAGATTTGCCCAAGCCTAGTAATGCCATGCTCAGGCTCCCTGGCCAGGAAGACCAGTCTCCTCAAAATCCATTAATTATGAGGAGGAGAGTCCGTTCTTTCATCTCGCCTATCCCTACCAAAAGACAGCCACAGGATATGAAGAACAGTGGCAGTGAAGATAAAGGGCGACAGATGACTTCAGCAAAAGAAGGAGCTGATAAAACCTACAACTCCTATGCCCATTCATCTCAAAGCCAAGATGTTGGCAAGTCAGTTGCAAAGGGAGATTCCTTCAAGGACCTGCCAAGTCCTGACAATAGGAATTGCCCTGCTGTTTCCCTCACAAGCCCGGCTAAGACCAAAATATTGCCCCCCAGAAAGGGGCGAGGATTAAAACTGGAAGCTATTGTTCAAAAAATTACATCTCCCAATATTAGGAGAAGTGTTTCTACCAACAGTGCTGAAACTGGTGCAGATACCGTCACTCTTGATGACATCCTGTCTCTTAAGAGTGGACCTGAAGGAGGAAATGTGGCTGGACATGGACCAGAGACTGAAAAGAGAAAAGCAGAGATGTCAGATCAAGTGGGGACAGCAAGCCAGGATACAACTGGTGAAATAACTCTTCCAAGATCTTCAGAAGAGTGGCAAAGCAGTGAGGATGATAAAACCAAGAAAGAGGTCCCTGAAACTGCCAGTGTTGGTAAAGAAGGAGCAGGATCCAGTGCAGCACCACTACCTTCTCAGAAGTCAGGTGGTCAGGGAAGGTCTGACGGATCTGTAAGCGGAGCTGGAACTCTGACCTTTTCCGACTCAAAAACAATTTCCCCTTCTAGTGTGTTTACTTCTGAACCAAATCCAAAGTCTGAGGAAAAAGATGGAGATGTGACAAACATTTCACCCAAGCCAGATGGTTTCCCTCCAAAGGGATATTTTCCCTCTGGAAAGAAAAAGGGGAGGCCAATTGGGAGCGTGAACAAGCAGAAGAAGCAGCAGCAGCAACAGCAGCAACTGCCACCACCACCGCCACCCCCACCAGTACCTTCCCAGTCTTCAGAAGGGGTAGGTGGTGGTGAGCCAAAGCCGAAGAGGCAAAGGAGGGAGAGGCGAAAACCTGCAGCACAGCCACGGAAGCGGAAGCCTAGACGGGCTGCTCCGATTGTGGAGCCTCAAGAACCAGAGATCAAGCTTAAATATGCTACCCAGCCTGTAGATAAAACTGACTCCAAGAATAAGTCCTTTTTCCCTTATATTCATGTGGTAAACAAGTGTGAATTAGGCGCTGTGTGCACAATCATTAATGCGGAGGAAGAGGAGCAGAACAAATTGGTGAGGGGTCGGAAAGGACAAAGGTCTTCAACACCCCCTCCTAGCAATGCGGAGAGCAAAGTGCTGCCCACCTCAACTTTCATGCTGCAGGGCCCTGTAGTAACAGAGTCTTCTGTCTTAGGGCATCTGGTTTGCTGCCTGTGTGGCAAATGGGCCAGCTATCGTAACATGGGTGACCTCTTTGGTCCTTTCTACCCCCAGGATTATGCAGCTACCTTGCCCAAGAACCCGCCTCCAAAGAGGGCCACAGAAATGCAGAGCAAGGTCAAGGTACGACACAAAAGTGCTTCTAATGGTTCCAAGACGGATACAGAAGAGGAGGAGGAACAGCAACAACAGAAGGAACAAAGAAGCCTAGCTGCTCATCCCCGCTTTAAGAGGCGGCACCGCTCTGAGGACTGTAGTGGAGCCTCTAGGTCACTTTCAAGGGGAGCTTCTTGTAAAAAAGCAACCACTGATGGTGGCAGTGGTGGTGAAAAGACTCCTTTGGACTCAAAACCCTCTATGCCCACTTCAGAAGGTGGCACTGAGCTGGAGTTACAAATTCCTGAACTACCTCTTGACAGCAATGAATTTTGGGTCCATGAGGGTTGTATTCTCTGGGCCAATGGGATCTACCTGGTCTGTGGCAGGCTCTATGGGCTGCAGGAAGCTGTGGAGATTGCAAGAGAGATGGTGAGTACCTAACCTTGCTATACAAAATGATTTGTTTTCATTTGCAATATATATACCATTTGGAATACCATTTTTCCTTGTTCCTCTCTCATGTCTTAAGCGATCATCTTTCATCTTAAGTAAATCTCTAGTGATGTCCTTTTGATGACCTCGTTTAGATCTCTGCCACACCTGATCAGACAGATTTTTCAGGCATCCAAAAGCTGGATGCTCATTACTTACTAAAAGTTCTGGATGTCCAAAGGCTTTCTCATGACTACAATGATCTTTTTTCTCCTTATTCTATCCTGTTAGATATTTAATATTCTCTAGAGCTCTTCTCGGAGTCATACAGTGAAAAGACAAGTGGCAGCAGAGACAAATTGCAACAAAGAAAATTCCAGTTAAATATTAGGCAAAAAAATTTCAGGGAGGGTGGTGAAACATTGGATTGAGGGAGGGGGAATGACAGAGAAGCTGTAGAATATCTGTTCTTGGAGATGCACAAATGTGACAGGGCAAGGCCTTAAGCAACCCACTTTACCTCTGAAGTTGGATCTAGCTTCAAAGTTGGCTCTGCTTTCAGCAGGGGTCCCTTCCAACCTAAGTTATTCTGTGACTGTAATACCTATTACACAACTGTAGGAGAATTTGCAGTGCTTACAAAAGAAGATGGATAGAGTAGAATCACACAGAGGTCTGTAAGCTTTAAGTGAAACGTGAGTGGGTTTAGTATTGATGAATTCAATACGAATTATACCACAAATCATACTGATAATTGACTTTCTCCAAAGTGCGAGTATACAAGTGAGAAGAAATACGTAGAATTAAAGCAGGGACAGAGGGAGAACTATTTACAACCACCTGGTTGTGGACGGAGACAGCTGCTATTCTTGATTTTCTTAGACAGAAGCCAACACTAAAACCGCAGTATGATGCTTTCTTTGCCATCATCAGTATGCTGCATCCCTTTATTTATGGTTACCTTTTGCATTATGCCTTCTGTCCTGGGCCAGACCATGGAAGAAGAGGCACTAGACTACTTTTTCCTGTTGCCTTCAGATTATTGCTTTTCTAAACAGTGTGGGGATCCAGTTTTTATCTTCTCTTTGCTCTGTATTGTTACATAGAACATGCTCGTTTCGTCCCCATGAGCTTTTCTCTTCAGGTTTGATTCCTGGCTTGTTCTGCATTTTCACTCACTGTTCTTTGACAGTAATTACATGCTGCTTTGCCCTAACTTGATTTGGCCTGCATTCTTGTTTCTAGCCTCTCATTAAACAAAGTCAATTAATTTCATTTGGTTTTCATTGAGCTGTGCCTGCATGCTTGTTCTGATGCAACTGCTGAATTTCTTATCTCTGATAATTGCAAGGTTTCTTTCAGGATCTCCACCACTGTTTGGATTCTACTTGCAATGTGGCTGTGCTTTTATATGTCTTGCAGTTAACCGGTATTTTGAATTTGGATTGCTCCAGCCTGATTTTCCCTTTTTCCTGTTTTCAGGGTGTGTCTTTCATTTATGATCCTTGTTCTCCCAATAGCAAATGCCTTCTCTGCAAGTTGTTGAGTTGTCCTCCAGCAATCCTTTTTGTGTTCCTGTACCTGCAGAGGGGGTATGCCTGGCAGAAATGGGCTACACTGATAGGCTCTAATCAAACTTGACAAATACTACTAGCCCATTATCCACAACATTTTTATATGGGTTTTGCATGTTGTTTGACATCTAGTTCTTTCTCTACATGGGATCTTAATGACTTTCTGACAATACACTTTGGCCTACCCTTTGTCACTTTCTTCCAACCGTTATGATCATCTCCTTGTCACAAATAGAATTTTTTTTTTCTTCTCTTCTGAACCCTTTAATCTGCCCTTATGGCACTGTACAGGAACATCTCCTTATCTCCCTTGAATCTTGTGTCCTTTCTCTCTACCTCTTTCCTTTAATCACTTGCTCAACTCCTAGCTTTTCTTTTCACTCATAGTACCTGTAGACACAAGTGTTTCCTTTTTTTTTTTTTTTTTTTAAAAGAAGGGTACAAAATGCCTGTGGCCTCTCTTGCCTTGCAACTACCTCTTAATTTCCTTTCCCTTTTTTCATCTCAAAATTCTTTGAGTGCTTTGTCTGGGGCTCTTGTCCTCCACTGCAGCTTCGATTGTGCTCTACTACAATTGTAATCAGTATTTACGGTGATCTCTTCCTAGCTAAGGTTCAGATCCAGTACTTCATTTTCCTTTCCCTGTCAGCTACATTTGTCACTATCAGCTATGCTGCTCTTGAAGTGTTATTCCACCTTTGTCTCCCATCTGTGTCCTCTTTTGATTACTTCCTTGCTTTCCACTATGGGAAAGGGGCTGTTGTTCATTACTCCCAGCTTTTTGTGGGGGGTTCACTGAAGTTCTGCTTGTGCTTCCCTTTATCCTGCAATACCATGCCTTTGGGTATCTTTTGGTAATCCGGTCACTTTTTTCCAGAGTCTTGTAGAGCTTCCTTTTTGCTCTAGAGCCATATTCTTCTGCCACAAACTTAAAAAATGTTCCTGAATTCATGGTGACTTCTCAGACTCTCACTTCAAAACGTGGCTTTTAATCTACATCATCCTTAATCCATTGTCTGCCATCTTGTTCTGATTTTCTTGTCACTCAGATTCACAATCTCCTAATTTGATTTTAAAACTTTTTCTTCCTCATCCTTCCTACTTAAGGCTGTAAGAAATACTGCTTACTTTCTGTGTATGAGAAGTAATATGTAGCCTTTCAGTGCTCTCCACTGTTCTGTTTGGGTCCGTTTTTAATCTAGTTATAAGACTGAACTTTCAGAGGCAGGGACCATTTTCCTGTGTGTGCTTTGTTTTGTTATGTCTTACACAACAAACACAGTAACAGGTGTCCTAGCTGAATGCTGGGCTCTTCTGCATTATGTCCATAGAACAATCCATCTTTCTCTTTCACCTCTGTCACAAATAATAGAATAGGTTTTCTCCTAGGATTATTTTTTCCTTAACCTTTTTATCCTATTGTAGCAAATTGTAGTGCTGTATTCTTCTCTGGAAGCAGTATATCCTCCCCCCTTCAGTTAGGAGAGGGTTATGTGCAACACAAAGGTGGTAGCCAGGGTATTCAGAGGTGTACCTGCCAGAAGCCATCCCCAGGCAGTGGAAAGGCTCTGTTGAACTAGACTCTTTTGCCCCACTGCCTGAGGATAGCCTTCTGGCTGAAGACAGCTGATTTTCTGCACTTATTGTGTATGCTCTTTCTTTACCTCTCCCTTCCTTGGCAAGTGCATTTTCTTTTTGTTCCCTCCAACATGCAGTTCATCAGTGTTAGTGTCCTGGAAAAGCAGACATGCAAACCATGAAGCTGCTTGGTAGCAGGAGAGAGTAGACGGATGTGTGCACAAGCATACAGGAATCTAGGTCTTAGATTTGGTCTAGGGTAAGGAAAGACGTTGGTTTATGGCATATGAAGGGTCATGAGCCTGGAAGTGAATAGTTCATGTAATGCATTCTGTGCAGATGAAATACTGCCATAATTCAAAATCTGTGTAAACTGTTTGTAATACCCACAAAGGGCAAATGCGCACCAAATTTAAACTGTATCCATACCATTGAGTTGAAATATTTTCCTCAGAGATCTGGCTGTATTGGTGTTGCTTATGCAGCATTGTTTTGGGTTTGTGTGGCCGGGTTTTGGTAGCGGGTGAGGGGCCGCAGGGCCGGCTCCTATGAGAAGGTGCTCAAAGCTCCCCCGGCTCCAAGCTGGACCCGCCTCGGTGGTAGCGCCTCTGGAAGAACAGATTTCAGAAGGGAAACCTGTAGTGAGTAGTGGGATTGGAATGTGAGATGAACACCTCTGCAGATACTGATGGAGGAGGAGCAGAGGAGGAGCCAGAGGAGGGGATGCCCCTGCAGCCCATGGAGGGGAGCGGGGGAGCAGATGCCCACCTGCAGCCTGGGGAGAAGCCCACGCAGGAGCAGGGGGATGCCCCCCAAGATGGCCATGACTCCATGGGAAAGCCTGCGCTGGAGCAGCCTGTGCCTGAAGGACTGCAGCCTGTGGAAAGGTTCCATGCTGGAGCAGTTCGTGAAGAACTGCAGCCTGTGGGAAGGACCCATGCTGGAGAAGTTTGTGGAGGACTGTCTCCCGTGGGAGGGACCCCACGCTGGAGCAGGGGAAGAGTGAGGAGTCCTTGCCCTGAGGAGGAAGGAGCAGCAGAGACAATGTGGGAGGATATATATGAATATTATTGAATATTAATGAATTAATGAATATTATTGAATATTATATGAATAAATGTCTGTGTCTTACTGCAGTTTTTTTGAGAACTGCCCCATAGTCCATCTTAAGGAAGGCTTAGAATGTATGTGAGATTGCTCAAAGATCGACTTGCACCAGAGGCTCTAGAAGAATTTGAGATGAGAAGGTATTATCTTAAAAAGGTTTATCAAACTGTGAAGTGATTCTCCTGAGCTTTGAGCTTTTCCTTAAAATCTGATTTCACCCTAGAGAGAAAATGGTGTAAATGTATCCTCTTATCCAGCTGGTTTCCAGAGCGCTAGATTCTGCCTTTGTCACAGGCAAAAAGGTGTTCCTCTTACTCTGGCCATTCTAGAAGGCTTCTGGGTTCTGAGAATGTGAATAGTTGATTAGATTAATTGGGCTGCTTCAGATGCAGAATGGCTTAATCCTTCTCCTTATTTTGAGGTTCAAATTAGATATCCCAGCAGATGGACCTACCTGCCAAGTAGTCTGTCTGTCTCTGTTAGGCTGGTTGTTAAACCATAGTAAGAGTGCTAACTGCCCTTCTTCCAGTTAGATGTTCTTGGTTCCAAGGCTAACAAAATCTTGAACTGAAAAAATGCCATCTCCCTAGTGCTGGATGATTCTGTTGCCTATAAAATGCTTGCTTTCAAATATTGAAGGTGGCCAGACACCCAGTTTTGGACTACGTAAAGCAGATTACAGGTGATTTGAGATAAAATACTTGCCTTATGATGCTAAGAATCTTACAGCAGGTATTCCTGCAGCAGGTTTGAAAATATATCCATGTTCTTCCTTGGAAATTTTTTGGTCTCTCTTCTTACAGTCATGTCAACCATTTCTTTGCATTTATAGTTTTGGAAAACTAACACTTGCATGCAGTTTGCTATAAATACCTTTAAGGAAACAGTTCCCTACCTTGTTTATCTTCTCATTGTTTTCCTATTCATGAGAAACTCATTTTCATGCGAGATGAAATCTTAGTTACCTTTGAAACTGGCAAAATTATGGAGTCACTTTGGTAGGTGTCAGCAGATTTAGTGTTCAAAAGAACTGATGGTCTTTATTCTCATTATTCAATTTAAGAGGCTGTAAGTGAAGAGCAGAACAATGCAGAGAACATTCTTTGTGTTAGGTTGAGTTGCAGAATCCGAGAAGATAGTTCTACTATTGTTTTCTAAAAAGCTGTTCACTAGGAGGTAGTATGCTGTTTCTTAGAATTTTTTTATAAAACACCTTTTTTTCCAAGACAAGAGGCTCTGGCCTAGCACAGGTATTACTTCTGGGTTTGCTTTTGTTTTGTTTTCTTCTCTCCCCCTCCCCTTGTTAGAATTGACCTTGCTGAAGGTAAATGTAGCTCTTGTTTCTGCTGACAGTGCTCTGTGAAAGGAAAACTTGTTTATCCTCCTTTTAAAGATCTCTTTTAAAAGGTCTAAAGAATTTAATGCTTTTCTCATCAATCTCTGCTTCGTTCCCAGCTTGAGAAATATTTTAATCCTCATACATGGAAAGAAGTCCTTCGAACCTGTTTCCTATGTTGCTTCTGATTACAAGGATCATCTTGGGTTTCAGTCAGGAGAACTTCAGAGTAACAAGCGGTGAAGGGTAAAATCTGCCCATGATCTACCGTATAATGGAAGGAGATTCTGGGTTTTCTCTCACCAGTCTGGAATTTTGTCTGTCCAACTCTCCATGGATTATCTTTCAAAGCCTGCTACTTACCTGAAGAGGAGAAATCTACCTGCTTTAGGACTGTTAACAAGCCTGTTCAGAAGGTCAGACTGACTTTGGAGAAAGTTCTTAAAAACCACATATGGGCTTACAGAAGTCCGGAACCTAAATGCATGTCTCTTTCTTTGCAAATTTATACTTAGATATTTGAATTTTTGATTACTGTTGGGCAGTGGCAGCCTTCTGGCTCATGTTGAGTGTGCCTTTGTTAGTTGGTAGGACTGGAGTTAGGTTTACATATACTATCCAGATTTCATGGCGAGCAACTTCTGGTTTCTCAGAGAGAAGTTTTTCTTGACCACTTAAGACTCCTGATAGTTGATCTCCCACAGTATCTTATCTGTGGAAATCTGTACCATAGAAGAAATAAGGATTGCCTATCTATAATATTTTGTTTACTCTGTTGCTTTCATAGAACCGTTTTCTTTTGTTCACCATTCTGGAGCCTAGCTGTAAATTGGGTAAAGAAAGGTGCCTAGAGGGATCACTAGGAATTAAGCTACTTATATTCTCAGATTGGGGTAATCAAAGCATAACAAAAATGCTCCCACACTCTATAAGTAATTGCTTTTAAAAGGTTCCTGACTGTGTGGCTAATCAAATGTCTAAGCTAAGGAATCAGTATGAACTGAGAAAATTGGTGGAAGGTTAGCCACCTCTGGGAAAATAAAGCAAAACAGCTTCTAGCCCCAGAAACCTGAGTAGTGTAGCACCATGAGCCTAAAGGTGTCAGTTTATTCTGAATGTCTCCTTTGGCATAGGTGTGCTTTGTTAGCCCTAAGCCATGCTAGGAGTGAGTTGCTGTCAAGAGGAGTGATCCTACTTCATCCTCTTCGCAAGCTGCTTGCTCCCACTGTTTCTCTTGTGCTCGATCTACCAACTGTGCATTTGCAAAGTGCATTGATTTTTAGCTAGCTAATCAATCAGAAAACTAGCTTGGAGTGGGGGGATCTTTGTGCCAGGTTAGCCATCTGAAACCACTTACTCTCTGAACCGTTTGCTGCATCTGACAGGGGAGGGCCCTTTCCACTGGTAATTATAACCATTAGATCAAGTTAGCTGTAACACAAAATTGTGCCCAGGTGACACCACTGCTTGAAAGTGTTTTAGGCCCATGGTGCTACTCTTTCTAAGTGTTGGGAGATGAATGCTCACCTTTTACTCGTTATAGTTCTTTTTAAAGAAGAAAAATGTGCAGAACTTGACTCCCCCCATACCCACCCCCAACCCAAAAAAAAAAAAAAAAAAAAAGCCCCTCAAGTGAAGTTCTGCATCAGGTCAGGGTTCAGCTGAAATAACAATCTGCTGCTTCAAGACCACATGCCTGACAAACACAGGAAGGGAAAACCTGTGTTTCTTACACCTGGACCTGTAATAGTAGGGAGAAATTTCCAGAGTAGGAAGAAGTGACACTGGAGCTTGTTAATTTTTCACTGTGGGGAAAGGGAAACCAGTAATGAATTTAAAACCTGCCTGTTAGCAGTGGCTGAAAAAAAGGGGTGTATTGAGAACATTGCTTATTTTTATCTCTGGCAACAGCTTTTAGTATGCTTTAACCCCTCAAGTGAGGAGTGCCACAGAGTGTCGAGGCATCTTCCACAGTTACCCTTAGAGTGGTTGACTTCTTGGTTTTCATTGATGGACTGTGTCCAAACACCTAGTTGCCTGAGCTGGAAATGTGCTTGCTCTTTCTTGAAGACCGTCCTTAGTACAATTAATTTAACATTCATTTTCATTCCTTGGGAAATTGCAGCATCTTTAGTATTCTTCCGCAGTGTTACAAAAATAAGGAAGCATGAAATTTTGGGTGGAGAAGAAATTCTGAAAGGCAGGCTGAATAATGAACTTCAGATTTGGTTTTGTTAGAAAGGCGTTGCCTTCTGCTGTGCTACTGAAACTCTCTGTGCTGTCATGACTCCTGGTCTGTAAGAGTGTGCTGCCACAGAGATGAGAACCTGGTAGGAGCCCATGTTGTATCTCAGTTCATTGCCTTCCTCTGGTAGGGACCTAGAAGCATGAATGACTAGTGCTACAGCACTTTGTAGCTCACAGCAGTTCTGTATATTGCTATCAACAAGCCTCGAATGCCGAAGAGGTGAGCAGATAGAATCCACACCTACGTTTCTGATGCATATATTTCAGTATCTTGTGTGATTGGAAGCCATTAATTACATTTGTGAAATGAAGCTGGCTTTCCTTGGCTTTATTGTGAGTAGAAATCAGGTAAAACTGGTGCAGCGTATTGATGATCATGGATTGTAGATGGCAGGAAGTACAGTTTAGTTGAGGTCTTAAACATAAATAGATATTGGGAAAAGAGGAAAGACTTTTCCAGTGTCGACCTTTTGTATGGGGGCAGAGAGAAGATGAAGCATAGGCAGGGAATTAATTTCTGTGCATCTTTACTAGCAGACTCCTTTGCTGTTAGTTTATCCCAAAGTATGGGCATTATGTCAGCGCTTGCATGTGGTTTTATATTTTACTGTTTGTCTAGCATGTGGAGTGAGGAAAGTGGAAAACAGATTTACTGACAATAGAGCATTGGGAAAGAACAGAATGTTTAACCACTTGCGTTAGTTGTAGCCAGGAGCACTGGAAGGCAACTTGTATGTAAAAAGGAGCTTGCTCATGCCACAGTTGTGGCCTTTCCATAAAGCATCAGGGATCCTCAAAATCTATGTACAGTTTTCATTTAAAAATACATTTAAGTAACTTTAATTTCTAAGAAGCTCTTCCAAATGTGAATCGGGCCTTCTCTGTGCAGGAGATTTCTAAACAAAGCTTTAGAGCTTTTTGTCTGGCTATCCACAAGCTCACACAATCCTTTTTTGTAAGATTTAGGTTGCCTGTTAGTGTAGAGATGCCAAACTCTTGCTAAATTCTCAATAGCAAGTGAATACAATCCATTTATGAATCATTTTAGCCTGAATCTTTTTAAGCTGTGCTGGCAGAAAGGTTGTTAAGATTCCCCAAAATTGGGGAGGAGGGTTGTTGTGCTGTTTGTGTTTTGTTAACTTAAACTGAACTCATTTTTTTTTAACTTGGACTAATTCCAGATGCTAGTCACTTGATCTTTATCCCCTTAACTTCATTAGAAAAATGCTGCTACCAAATAAGTGTTGAAGGGCATTCAGGAACTTCAGAAGTTTATTCTGCTCCATGCCTCTGTGTTTAAAAAGCCCTATATTTGATTACAACTAGGGAAAAATGAAAACCTTAAAAAATATTTTCCCTGATTTTGAAAAAATATTTCTTCTTAATCTCTCTTTGTGTGTTCAGTTTGATAAGAGGTTAATTTATGGAGGTAGGAATTCATAACTTTGTTATATAATATTGTATGGATTATTAGAATTATGTTCTATCGTTTGTAAGCCTTTTTAAATAAAAAAATTTACAGTTTCTCTGTTTTATTTTTAAAATAAACGTTAGCCTGAATCCTTTGATCACTGAATAAGCAAAAACAACACTTCAGCTATACTAATGTTCTACCATTCATAATAAAGGAAAGCTCTTCAAACACTGCGATGCAAACCAGGTTCATAAAAATCTATATAAGCCTAGTGTTTTGTGCAGTAGCCAGGCTGGGGTAGGAATGGTGCAGGCAAAACTGAGATGCTTACTGATGGTGGTGTGAGATTTTTTAAAAATACAATATAGAAAGCAATTTTTAAACTTTTTTTCTTTTCAAGAGTAAATTTTCATCTGTCTGCCCATTATAAACCTAGTTATATAACCCCAATATCTTTTTTTTTTTTATTAGTGAAATATGTTCTGAAAGAGGTTAGATTAATTTCCCTAGATTTAGAAAGACGAGTAAAAATAAAACTGAAGTATGATGAGTATTCATGTAATAATTTTAGAAACTACAGCAGAATTAAAACTCAGTTGTTTGCCTTGGAGAATGTTACTCTGCAGAGACAAGAACTGGAGAAAAGAGGTTCTGTCTGTGCTGCACATTTTGCCTGAGGTTATGGAAGAAGCCAGGAATGGAGTTTGGGTTCCCTGAATCTTAAAACCATCCTTTTCAGCTAATCTAAACTGTGCTACTCTTACACTGTTGTGCTCTGGGTAGTTTTTCTTTCTTGGCAGAGGAAATATTTTTCAAACAATTTCATACACTTAGCTGGAATCTGTGTGAAGTATAGGATAGTCTTCATGGATAGAGCACTTTGGAAAAAAGTTATTAATGAACCTTCATTGTTATGGATTGGATCTCAGCCAGCTGCTTAGTGATTAAAGTTTAATTGCATGATGATTAGCTTTCATTAGTAAGCAATTAGCATTTAACAGCAGTCTTGTATTGCTAAAGCTATGGACGAGCATAAGTGGCTTGAGCCATGTTGGGAAGGTATGTAGCTGGAGATGTGGGCACAAAGTTGTTTGTGGAATATGGGGATGTGAATTCCGATGTTAGTTGCCCTCAACAGCTCATTCCTACTGCAGCATTGAGCCAGGAAGCGAGATAGGGGTGGGAAATGGAGCATATGGCCAAAACAGCACAGCCTGGGCATAGGGCACAGAGACTGGCTCTGAGTTAGCCCTCATGGAGGGAGCTATCAAAAATAAGTCTTCCTCAAAGGGCCCTTTGAAGTTCCAAGTTGCTCTTACAGTAATGCTGGTTTTCACGGTCTTATCCCACTCCTTGCCACAACTGAAACTCTTTCTCTCTCTTTCTCCCCCTGAACTTGGTGAAATTCTCTTTTTTTACTGTGACAGCAGTCCTTGATTGCCTTGTGCCATGGTGGGTAAGTTAGGGGAAAGATGAGTGCAGGGCAAGGGCTGGGGGAAGTGAAATAGATGAGGTAGTGAGTAAGATGAGGGTAGAGGGAGGTAGGAATATAGGAAAAGGTCAAGGCTCCTTTGCTGTTAAAGGTGCAAAAGAGCAAAGCGTGTCCTCTGTAAGCCACTTCTGCTCCACTGAGGAGTCTGTTGTGAAGATGAAAAATGGCGCTAATTTCATCTAGGCTAAGATAGGGTTGTGAGAAGCTGTTCTCCCTCGCACCTCCCCTCTGCCAGCACTACTGCTCTGTGACTGAACCAAGTCAGGTAGCTGATCTGGCCTGTAAATTCTCCCCACCCCCCTCTCACCCCCTGATTTTTATCAAGCTAATTTTTTGGCTGGACCGGCTTTCTTGACTCTTAGTGTCAGTACCAATACAGGGAAATGCCCCAGCTAGGGATAGGAGGGGGCAGTAGGCTGTGCAAGTACAAAGTGATGTCTTAAAATGGTCTGGAATTGAGTGGACTGGTCAAGACCATAACTTTGGATAGAAAGTTTTTCTAGAGTGATATTACTGATTACACAAACTAGTAAATTCAATAAAAGGTATATTTGAAAATTTGTTTAAGGTGGTTCTCAAATGTATATAGCTTTGCAGCATTTATTACTGATGTCAAGTGCAACCACCTAGTCGTCTAGACATATGAAAAGGTAGGGGGTTTTCCTTTTTATTATTATTATTACTATTATTATTATTATTCCATGATCTAGAAGCACTAGAGACTGTATGCTCCCTCCCCTCCTCTGGCCTAACTTGCCAGACAGAGTAACCTAAAGCAGGCATTTCTCTTCAGTTAAAAGGACTAAAATAGCTGCAGTTTCTTTTGAGAAATTCTAGCAGTGCTCAGGGCATGACTTGAATCATGTAGATCTACTTAAGTTGTCTTCAGACTTGCCGAGGCTGTTGGTAAAAGTAGACATAACAGTGTAGGATTTAGCGTAAAATACCAACCCTACTCAAGACAAAGACCGTGGTGAGTGGCAAAGCCTGCCCAGGCCTCTGCGCACTGCTGCTGCACTGTTTGTCAGCACCTGAGCTACCAGTGGTAAAAATAGGTTGCGTATGTCTTCCTGAGGTCTGGTTGCACAACTGATTGTAGCATAAATATATATAAGTCTTATCTCAACTAGCTAATTGTTGTCTGTGTCCTAAGCTTTCCTTTTGTTTGAGAAAATACTTAAAAGTTGATGTTAAAAATTGGTTGTGCAGTCTTCACTTACTAGTGGGTTTTTTTTTTTTCTTTTTTCTGTTTCTAGCTCCTTGCATGTTTTGTTTTGATTTATGCTTAGGTCCCTTAGTTCTAACTCAGCTGTATGTTTGTCTTTTTCTCATGGTTTATCATTTCACAATATGTGGTGGTGTCAGTACTTTGCACTATACTGCTGTTACCTGCAACTTTTCTTGAACGTTTGACTCCTTTATTCTTACTGAGAACTCATGCTTGCTAAGTTTCAGAAAGTTACTGATGCTTAAAGGAGACTGTCCAGCTTCATAAAAGACTTACTACTAAGGGAGGGGAAAAAGGAGGAGGGTGTCCTGGCATGAATTTCTGAAATGAGGACTTTATCTAAAGGGCACTGCTGCTCAATGTGAAACTTAAAAGGAAAGTAAAAGGGGGGTGGAGATGGGGCGGGGGGCACTGTACTTGAGTTCAGGTTTGAGAGCTGTGAACCTTTCAGACTTTGTGCCTGACAACTCAGTTAATTATTCTGTAAAGCAGGTTTTAAAACCACTTATTTTGTGACCATTAAGACAAATTTGTAGGGTGCTTTGAAAATTAAAAGTACAGTATGTGCTTAAATTGTCAAATGTTCTTAATTAAATTGGAAGATTAGGGAGCTGATACAAGGTTGCATGTTTCAGTTGCATAGATGTAATGGGAGGAAGTTAAGTTTAAATTTTGTTCATGTATCATTTAGAGTCAGGTCCACAGAAGATAATAAAAATGCTTTGTTATGTGTTCATCTGATGTTAGCTTTCTCTTTTCTTGTAGAAAGTTAAAATGCTGAAGATCCTAACTTGAATGCACCGGTACCATTGTAAATTCGTTATTATATTGTTAAGTGTTTTCTGGGGGAATAAGTCTTCAAGTTTAAATTTAATCACTAAAATTTCAAGGTTGACACAATGCATAACCTATGCTTTCCAGGAAACGAACAATTTTTTTTTAGATGTTAACTTTAGGAAATTGTTTAGGGTAGATTAGAAAAACTCCAATACCACATTATAGGTACATAAAACTATTTTATGATGTTTTAATGCAGTCTTAACTCCTATACTTAAATTTAATTATTCCTTCTTTGAAGTATCACACTATTGCTGGGGAGAATAAGGATTCTTTACTGATGCCACATGGTACTATTCCTCTAAGCAGGAATCTGCCGAGGCAGTTCCTGGGGAACAGGAGTTTTGAATAGTTACCAATAAATTCAGTTTTCTGGACAAATAGCTTCAAGGATAATGCCAAAAGAAGAATTTTCCGTTCTGAGTCTCTGAAGCTGTCTAACAAAGGCAACTTTACTGCTGACTTATACTTCTGCTTTTGGGCTACTGCCTTCAGAAGATGGAGGAATAAGAAGTGAGAAGAGGGTGTGGCTGTGTAAAATAAATCAAAAACAAAACAAAAATTCCTATATCCTTCAATTTTTGCCTCAGGTGAAAAAAGATTGAAATTTCTCTTTGATCTTGCAGTGACTTATTTCTAGTAGTCTATGGCTCATACCAGTCTTTTATATCTTAGTGTAGATTGATCTAGATTTATAAAAACTGAAGATGTGGCTTGCAAATTGTTAGATAATATTATTTCCTTTATCACAATTCAGCAGTGTTCTGAGCCCAAAAGATCTTCATTACTTTTTTTCCCCTCCAGATCTGGGGTGAACCACACAGTTCCTTAATCCTTAGACAGAGGAAGTTCTTCCCCCAGGAGAACAACATTAAGTCTGTCCTTTAAGGAAACTACTGACACTATCTCAGCTGCTTTGTAATATCCAGCTGGAATGCCATCCGGCCTTGGACTTCTGCTGCTATTTATATTTGCTGCCGCTTCTAAACTGCTGCTAGCTCAAATGAAGTTTTCCTGTGTCGTGTGTCTCTGGCAAGCCTACTGACCCTAGATATTTTTGAATAAATTCAGTTTAGAATTCATGAAAAGTAGCTATTATTGTAATGGGCAGTTTAAGCAGCACATATATCATTATGGTTTGTGGGTTTTTTCCTGATAGTTATTGAATAGTGAAATAACATATTCCTCTTTAAACCGATTCAAATTTTTGGCCAGCAAATGTTATTTTACATAGAGCACCTCCTCTGTATCTGAGGTAATTTCAGCAATGTGTGTTACTAATTTGTTTAGTTTTCCTCAGCTGTGATTCATTATTTATTGCTGGTAGTTCATGAGCTTCTATCTTTAAAAAAAAATTTTTTTTTTTTTAAATACTGATGCATTCATTACTTGACAGCTTATCACTAGAGAGAGATGTATTGACTTGCAGGCATTTCTCCTTCCGCAAGCACTGCACTTCTACCTCTTCTCTTGGATTCGTTTCACCTGCTGTTGTTGCTCATCTTTGGCTGCTTTTCCTGGGTGGTAGCAACAGCCCGCAGTGACCTCAGGAATACTTGTGTGCACTTTGCGACTCCTTACTATAGCTCTGCCGCCAACCACTGCTTCAGTGGCCTTCTGGAGGAGCTGTCGTCTTCTTGTCATTCTCTCTTTAACAGTATTGAGTAGTATTTTTATTTGCTACCCTTTTTCTGGAGAGACAAGTTGTTCATTTTCCAGTAAGATGAGCATTGTACCTTTTTCACCTAGCCTTACTTGCAGTGGAATGTATTTTGACTGCGCAATAGGAGCAGCTCTTTAGACCTTAATTTAAGAATTGGTGTTCTTATTAATGAGTAAACGTCCATTTGGAATACTGTTGCCAAAAATTTTTTTCTAAACTATTACTTTCACATACCTACTTCTTTCACATTTATCTGCCAGCTTCCTCTTTTCTTATGCCTCAAACCTAAGTTATTTGTCATTATTTTATCTGCCTTCATCCTGCTTCTTTTTCTTCTTTCAGTTTCAAGAACTTACGATCTACTTCCAATCAGTGCATCCTGGCTAATTTTATAATTTCCTAAATGAAGTGCCTCACTTTCCAAACCTGAACATTTACCTTTGTTTTCCTTCACCCATTTCTTCAAAGCCCTTCTTGTCTGGGATTTCTGCTGAGCAATTGGATATGCTTAGCCTGCTGCTGTGATGGACTCTGCCCAACACTGCTGGCTCAGTCTCACCATTCCTATTTCATCCCTTTGCATCCACCAACACGTTGTTCTGTATTACCGAAGTATCTTGCACAGTGTGACTGGGTTTATGACGAGGACTTGCACAGGTTATTAGAAATAATGACAAATGGTTTATTTCTGTTGTGTTACAAGTCTTTGAGTTGTTGGCAGGGGTGGACTTGTGCTGCACCCTTTTTCCTGCCAAGTTGCATAAGTATTTAATATCTTGTAAAAATCTATTCCATTTACAAGTTTGCCTTGCTCAAAAGCATTTCCTTATTTTTAAGCCCTTACAAAGGTTTTGTTTCTGCTGAATCCACTGCCCCTAATAACATAGTGATTGTGTCCTTAATGAGCTAGATGGTTTTTTTTCTTTGAGCCTTTTCATAAATACTAAGCATCATCTCCTTTGTTTCTTTGACTAGAGAAAAACTGTTTCTGCAGTTTGCCTCTTGAAAACAAATTCCTTGAGTTTATTGCATTTTCTTGTTTGTCAGTTTTTTCCTTTTTTATGTCACTGCAGTCATTAATATTCAAAGGTATTGCTTTTATAGGGGAGAGCTTTTGGTAATTATTTAATTTCTCCAAAAACTCTTCCACTATGGCAGTGATGTTGCTTTGTTTTAAGGCAACTGCATGCTGTTGTTTTATATTGTACCTGGTAGGCCTTGCGCTAAATAGAAAATCACCATATATTTGCGTATTTCCTGTAATCAGTACCCAGGATGGTTGGGAAAGAAATCTAGTACTGGCAGAAAATCCAACTGAAGTAAATGCTCGCTCTTGCTGACTGTGCTGTTCCTACAACTCTGTATGTCCTTATCACATAATCACTGCTTGAAAATTTGAATTTCTTTTTCCTCTTTTAAGTCTGCTCTTCTATCTTTCAGACCTTTTTGTAACTAAATTGCACTTATTGTTGCACGTTTAATTCCCCAAATGAATAGCCAAGATAACATAAACTGTATAATTTTTTCTGCTAGACTTGCATACTTTAGCAAAATCAAATCCCTATACTTATAAGTGGTTGTCTGAAATGTTTCTCTCATTCAGGGTGGCTCTTTGTCATCAAAGGAAACAAGATTTATGCATTTCTTGTCTTCTTGGACTTGGTAGTCTACGTATTACTTTAATATTCCTTTTAAAATATGAAATGGCTATGAAAGTGTGTACTTAGCCTGCTTAATTTGAAATTAAACATGCTTTTTCATTACCATTTAAAGTTACTGGGTTTTGTTAATTTTGCTAAATCTGTTTTAGTCAATCATTGGTTTACTCTTGAAGTATCTAACCTCTATTCTGGTTCAGTTATGCTTGGTTCTTACTTCATTTGGGTTTTTTTCTCTTTCCATTGTTTGAGAGGCGGGGAGGGTTCATCCTCCACCATGACTTTCTCAGATTTTTACCAGTCTCATCTCCTAGAGTGTGATCATACACATCTAAGCCTTTGATCACTCCACTGAGTGAATGAAACACTTAGCCTTGTATGGAATAGTGAACATTAATTTTTTGCTTAAATCAAATTTTAACCCTTTTATATAGTGTTACAGTTTAGCTTAGCCTTCCTATTACAGAGGTAAGACTGAAGAGTCTGAAAAACTTGTGACCTAACAGTATAATTTCTGGGTGCCTACATTCTTTTTAATGATCATGGGGTGTTTTTGTTGTTAATTGTGGAATTTCACAGTCAAATCTCTTGGTCTACAAAAGAACTGCCCTTCCAGGCAGGTGCAAAAGTATGTTTTGTTGTGGTGTCCTGCCTCCAGCAACAGCCAGGAGCAGTTATCTTCGGAGACCTGTAGTAAGCCAGGCATGTACAGAGTGCTGCCTGGATATTTTCTCCCTCCTTTCAGCAGTTGGAAGCTTTAGAGTAGTCTCTTTCGCATCACTGTGTTTAACAAGCAGTGGCATACCTATCCTTGATGAATTTGTCAAACCTGTTTTTGAACTCACTTATCTTTTGGCCAGTGCAGCATTCTTTGGCAATGACTTTTATAGTTCAATTATTTGTTGTGTGAAAAAAAGCGGATTTATTTTAAATTTAAACTTGTTACTTGCTCTTCCTTCTTGGAAATGGCTAAGAATCATTCCCTTATGCATACCATATTTGATTTTGTAGATCTCAATCCCCCTTCAGTTACCTTTTTTCCAGAATACTTAGTGTTTTCTCATATGGAAGCTCTTTATGTTCCTAGTTATCTCTGTGGTCTATCTGTTTGGGTTTTTTTTTTTCCGATCTGTTGTATTCCTTTATTAATAGGGTGACCAGGACCACACACCTGATAAGATGTCAGGATACTACAAGAGTAACAGATAGATATAATGAAGATTCGGGTTTCATTATCGATTTCCTAATAACTTCTTACGTTTGGGCTGTCTTTTTTTGTGGTTGCAGGGACTGCATGATGCTTCTGTCCAGGATGACTACTAATACCTTCCCATGAGTAGTAAAAGCTAATTTAGAGTCTGTCATCATGTATACGCATAGGTGAAAATATTTTCTCCATGTGTATCACTTTGCACTTAACAACATTAATTTTAATCTTCATTTTATCATATAGTTATCCAGGATTGTGAGATTGGTTTGCAGCTCTACCATCAGTTTGAGATCTGACTACCTTGGATAATTTTACAAACTTCACAAGTTTTCACACCTTACTGTTCACCCACCTTTTCGAGAGTCTCTATAAGTACAGTTGAATAGCTTAAGTGTCTGCATAGGACCTTAGAAATTTTTGCTGGCAAACCGTTCCTTATCAAAACTAACCATTTATTTCTGGTTTTGTTACTTTCTCTTTTTCCTTCGAGTTGAGGGAAATAGAATGCTCTGTTCTTCATTTCAAGTGCTTCTGTTGTACTTTAATCAGTTTTGTATGTATTGAATAGGATTTCCCTTTTTTAAGATATTTTTCAGTTCTTGTGTTTCTCTATTGTGGTGGTTTTTTTGGTTGTTTTTTTTTTTTTCCATGCCATCCATTTTGGGCTGCAGCTTCCCTTTGTGCTTTAGCAGCCTGTGCAGCACTGCAGTTCTGACTTTTTACTGTGTTTCCTAATGCAGCTTTATTAGTATAGCATCTTCCAGATCATTGATTTGTCTGTTTGCTGAAATCTTGGAATCTAAATTTGTCCTTAGTTTCTTGACTTGAAGATAGCTGCCCAATTTTACTTCAGTGACTATTTTCCTTTATTATTACTTGATTTGCTTGCTGCAGGAGTATATCGTCACTGGCAAGAGATACCTTTTAATAATGCAAGTTTAAAGGGTTTTTATCTTTTTAATTATGGGGTTCATTTTTCTGATATTCTATGCCTGGTTTTTGGAGAACTTAAGTTGTTTGACAGGAAATGGAAACTAATAATTCTGTATCCTTCAGTACTGGTTGTTATCTCTAGTCCCAGTCACATAAGCAATTTTTTTCATTAACCAGTATCTGCACATCAGAGTCAAAGTGCTGATTTCCTCTCCTGTTTCCTAAAAATGTCTGCCCACCCTGCTCTTTTTTCATCTCAATCCCTTTTTGCAGCAGTCTTACAAAATCATTTATTCCTTTCTCCTATAACCAACAGTACAAATATTTTTTTAGTTTTCCTTGTAGCTTGTTGGAGTAAGTTGTCTCTCTGCATCCTGCTTTCCAGGAAAGAGAATGCGGCTGCCTGCTGCTTCTGTTGCCCTTTCGCCTGGATATTAAATCTGAGCCTCTGCCTAGCCTGCCAACTGTTTAATCAGAAATAGGCAGAAGGCCCTCCTTCCTAATATTGCAGCTGACTCTGAAATCCTCATTATCTTACATCTGCATTTGTGCAGCGCAATTATACAGAAGCAATTATATTCCTAAAAGCTTATAATTTAAACAGATGAAGGAGAGAGTATGAAAAATGCATATAATATGTGAAGTGAAGACTTATACCTGTATAATTAATGCCACATATATTTCATTTCTTGCTTGCTTTTCTTTTCTAGGAACCTTTAGTTGTTGCTTTCCATTTTATTCTGGTTATGCATTCTTGACACTGGTATGCAAGAAGGAGAAAAACAAGGAGATACCTAGAAAGCAAAGCAAAGGAAAAACTGGTGCTTGGAAGAGAGTAAGTTAGAATGAGGCCTGAGTGTGGGGCGCAGGTGAGCAAACTGAAAGAAGCAACCGATCAGCAAGAAAAGACTGTTTGAATTATAGACAGTAGAAAATATGATACAGTTGCATCTGTTGTGAATGTCCTCGTTTAAACTGCTTTGGTAATTGTTCCACAAGAAAGATTGTGGAGGAATCATCTGAAAACACCTTATATTAGTGTTAGGCAGAAGCAATTAATTTCTGCTTCTAAGCAACTGTTCTGCTGCTGCCCAGAATATGTTGGAAGGGCTAGTCTGGCAGCTCCCATCCTCCCACCAGCAAAACCCTGTCCACTGCGGGATTCCAGACTCGTAGACAAAGACATTATCTCTGTCAGTGCAAAGTCAAAGAGGAAAGTCAAGGTGTGTGTTTTACTTGGGCAGCTTGGGGCACTTCTTTTCACAAGCCTAAGCTTGTGTTTGGTTGGGGAGGAGGAAGGTGGGTAGCTCAGGACATATTTATGTTATAACACCTATGTGGGTTTTGGGTACAAATCTGGGGGAGGCAAAAAAGGTACCCAAAACCCACACTCCTATTTATTACATTTAGAGCAGTGTGCTCTCAGAAGAGTTTACTCTTGTAGTAATGAAGGAATACAAATTGCAGGGGAAAATAACCCTTAAAGCAAAAGTAATATAGCTAGTGGATGGTTTAGTATTTTGAATGAATCAGACCGGCTCTGCTGCTGCTGTGATAGCTGTCCCCCGACTGTTCACACTTCCAAGTTGGGTGTTACTTCATTTTGGTAGACAGAGAATGATGAGCTGTAGCGAGGAAGAAATGGGCTGCTAATAGGGTGGAGAGGTAGAGACAATGTATCTGGCTTTAATACTATTGATAATTTAGTTCAAGGGATGGAGTGTCTCTTCTAAATGGCACTTTTCAGTCTCTCCAGCCTATTCTAAGTGAGATATATGTGCCTTGTGGCCAGAGATGAATTGTGGAGATAGGACCTCTGAATCAATCTTTGCTGTGTGGTCTTTTTTTTTCTTCTTTTTTTTTTGTCTTTTTTTTTTTTTTTTTAATTTAAGCCAGGAGTTGGTTAGATGCCTGGCAATGATGACTATCCATTGGCACCTCCCATTGGGACCACACTGCAAGTACCAGCCTTCAGCTCTTTCAAGCAGGGGAGGTTAAGCAGGCTGCTTACTGAGCAAAAGGAATTTCTCTTCCCATGAGAGCTCGAGTGCTGTTTCCCTGGCTAAGAATGCTATAATTCCTTTACAAGTGACAAGCAGGCTGCTACCATCTGCTGGTGAATGGCTGCAGGATGGTGGAGTTTGGGTGAAAATTTGCTCATGGACCAAAGAGAACAATTAGTGGTCATTAAGCCCAATTCATACATTTCTTGTATGAAGTTCTGTGATTTTATTTTGGTTTTAGAATGTTTTCTAATTGTAGTGTACATCTTTTATTTTCTTTTTGTTTTGAAACATAAATACGTAAGTCTCCTAACCAAAGCCACAAAAATTAGCAGCAGGAACTCTGCATCTTTTTATCTTTTAAGGCACAGCAGTGATGTCTTGCAAAAGACTGACACCATCCAGAAATTTTTTAATCACTTTATTCTGTCTTTATAGAAACACCTTGGATATATTTGGAAACCACGTGGCATTACATGATGATAGTCTTTTTCAAAGATTGATAGACTCGTAAGTTGTTTTAGAACCATACAGCTTTGTAGGGTGTCTGCTTTGTTCAGGCACTCTGTGGTGTGTCAAGAAGGAAGAACTCAAAAGAGAAGAGTAGTTATTGTGTATGTGGTTCCCCCAGCTTCCCCTGAAAGAAGCAGATGGTCGGGGGTCCCAGGAGGTAGAAGAAATGGGGCCATTAGACTGTCAGTGGCTTGTGAAAAGCAGAAGCATCTGCCAGAATGGAGACTTGTTCAGCAGCAGGGGAGCCAGCAGCAGCAGATGATCTCTGCCTTGAGCAGTCAATGGTATAGTAGTCCACTGGGGAATTGCTGTTGTGGGCGTAGCTGCAGGTAACCTTGGTAATAATCTGGTTGGTCTGGCAGACTAAAAAGAGGGGAAATAAAGGCTTGATGCTCATGCTCTGGCATTTTAACTACCCACTTTTCCTGTTAATCAGTCCTAACTACAACCGATTTGAAAGTACTCCATAGCCATTCTCAGGCAAACGCTACAGGCACATTTAAAATTTGTCAAAATGCCTGTCGTGTTTCTGCTGCAAATTTCAGAATAGCAAGATGAACCGCGCTAGATGCAGCAAAGAATAACTTCAAAGATGAAATCAACATTTGGAAAAGTATTACAAATTTTGCTAGGGGTTTTCTTGTTTTCGGTTGTATCACACAACCCACTCTTTTAAGACATGCGTTTTTAGTGTTAAATATTTTACACAGCTGCAGTTTAATCTCTGCTCCTGTAGTTCTTATGCTCTTATTGACTGCTCTGTACAGGACACAGTGTTCCAGGGAAGAATGACCTCTTCTGTTGCAACAATGTGATGGTACTTCAAAGGCGAGATAAAGTGGGGAGAACAGAATGCCTCAGAGGAGCAAAACTAGAAATTTGTATCTGTGTTCAAAAAGAATATTCAATTTGGGTTCTGTCCTGTTAGAATAATTAATCTCAGTCAGCCACATCTAAAAGTGAGAATAAAGTGTACAGGTAAAGAGCTCTGGTTCAGAACTCCTCAAGCTGCACTTTGTGAATATCTGGCATAGGTGAATCTGGGACTATTGCCGGTAGATAATATTCTTCTAGGGTTGACTTCATAGCCAGGAAAAGACATTTTCTGTACATGAAACTGGGTTTTACTCCCATGAGAGAGTGAATTGCATTGCAGTTTGGCTAGAGCCTGTATGTTTTGGTGTGCATTTAAATATTGGTTTAGATTTATTTTTTTCCTTTGGAAACTAGCATTCGTGTTCTGACAGGCAAAAATAAGCTGCTTGAGTGTCTCTTTCTAGGCCTCAAGGACACATTCTTTACATCATAAACACTGCAATAGTTTGTCATGGTACACATTCACTGCTTAGAAGATAGACACGATTTAATAGGGAGTGCTGAAGATCAGGCTCAGGATGCTTTGGCATAACTGAAAAGAGAAGGCAGTGTTCAAGGCTGCAGTTGTAGATGTCATGAGAACTGACGTCTCACAAGCTTTTCTGTTAGCTGCATCTGCTTTGATTTGAAGAGGGCCACCTGGTTTATGGCTGGAGCTAGTTTTGCTTTCATCCTAATTCAGTCATTTAAATACAAACTGTAGTCATCTCTGCATAGCATAGAATAGTAGGAAGAGCAATAAGTGTCAGATATTCTCAGTGTTTTTTGAAATATTGTAATCAAAACCCCGTTTACTGTGCAGAGTGAGGAACTTCGCTGTGGCTGTTATCTTTGGCCACGTTTATTCTGCAGACCTCCACTGCAACATCTATGTTAATCAGGGGTGTGAAGGACTGTGGTCTAGCTGATGCAGCTATCTTGGCATATGAGCCTCCCAGTACGGTAAAAAAAAAACCAAACGTTTTTGTCCAGTGCCAGGTGCACTGCTGGTTCAAGCACATCTGTTCTGTGTGCTGTACAGGTGTAGCTTGCTGACAGTGTTAGTAGAGCACATGTAGTTTGACATTAGCTTTTCCAATAGAAAAAGAGTTTTTAGATCATGTCATTATCTCTCTGTATGCAGTCAGTGACCAAAGGCAACTCCTCATAGCCTGAATTCAAGGTGAGTTGTACTAGTTACACGAGGCCTTATTGTGGTGTTAGTTGTGTTTACCAGCAAAACCAAAATTCCTGTGTTTCTCAGGTATGACTCCAAAGCTATTGTAGGTCATCTTTTCTTTTTCTGCCAGTAGTCTATTTGTGTTTTAATTTTTAAATAGTAGCAGTCTCTGAGCCTTCAGTGGATTCTGCCAGATGTGGCTTGTTTTCTTTTTAGAAGGGAAAAATGTCAACCTGTCAGAAATCAGCTTTCATCAGAATCTTGGATTAGTTAATGAAAATCACTTGCTGTATACATTGAAGAAATAAAATTGCTGTCTGAATGAGATGCACTGTAGGCCTACTTCCTTAGGTCATTCCTTAAGTCATTCAGGATGAAGTAAATGAGTGAGTGGCTTTCCTTCTGCTGCATTCACATCTGTCTGATAATATGGTTAAATACATCATTGACCATTTGAGATAATAGGATTTAAGTAATGAAAATTGAATGTGGTCATCAGATGAGTCTTAACTACTTTGAAAATAAATGTATGAGCATCCTTGTAGCACTGCAAGTGTTTCTTTTGGAGATGTGCCATTTCTGCGATGGTGAGGCATTTTCCCTTGATGGCATCTTCTCCTGCTCCAGATAAACCTTTTTTGATCACCTGTGAAAAAGTGTTCCAACTTGGCCTTGATCTTCTTGGACTGCTAGTGATAATGCAAATGAGGTAACCAAATTACTTTTACGCTAACGGTGTCTTCTAAATCATTCTTTGTCCTGCTAATTCTCATTTAAAAACTGCCATAGATTCAAAAAAGCTCTTTTCCTGCAATATTAACACTGATGTCATTGTCAGGTACTGAAACATGGGCCAGTGAAATGGATTTGAGTAGTATTTCAAGTTCTTTCTGAATAGTTGGTTTGAACATTTAGTATCTCTTGTCTGGTTAGCACAGCTGAAAAGTTTGTTGTTTGAAAGAGCTTATGTTGTTGCCTATTTAAAAGGCCTTTACTTGTATGGTGTGAAAAGATACAGTCTAACATTGTGATACTCGAGAAATTTGTTCTGGAATGTGGTTGATAAAATTCCCAGGAAAATACAGATACTTGGAAGGATGATTGCAGTCTTCATTGCCATTTCTTGGTTTCCCTTTCAGAAATGTTCCCATTGCCAGGAACCGGGAGCCACCTTAGGCTGCTACAACAAAGGCTGCTCCTTCCGATACCATTACCCATGTGCCATCGATGCAGGTAAGAAGAAATGACATGCTAACTATATTTCATGTTTATTCAAAACATATGACACTAAGTAATTCCAAGGTACTTTACAAATTTATTTCCTCTCAATTTTTCACCTACTGTGAAGATACAGTAATATAAATGGTGAGAAATGGCATCAAATAAACAGTGTACAATAACGTGTTGGGATAAGATGGAACTTGTAATGAAAAAGAATCTACCTGAAAGTGCAGAAAAAGCTCATTTTGGGGAATGCAGCTACCGTGACTGAAATTTGGCTGCAACAGGAGAACTGACCACTCTTCTCTTGCAAAAAATAGAAACCCTTTGTTAAAAGGGTGCACGTAACCAGAAAGGTGTTTCCTCTTTCAGGGTTACACTCCCATGGATAGTCATAATAATGATTTCAAGTGCCAGGTGTTTGTCGAATCATCAGTACCACTTGCAGCACAACCTTCCTTCTCCCTCCTTAGAAGCATTTCAGCCAGTCTCTTGAGTAGGTCCAGTTTTCATCACTGGACAAGCTAATGGTTTGGATGGTGTTATCTCCAGCTCTGAGCCTGGGGTTGTGAGTTGGCATTTTGTGTACAACAGGCAAAGTTTTTCATGGAGATAAACTTTATTCTTGGGTAAAAAAATCCCAGCTGAGAATGAATAAGGTCCCACTATTCCAGTCCTCTGTAACTCACTTCTCCTGTAATAGAAAACTTAGTCTGATAACAAGCAGGTAAGGATTCAAGATTACAACTCTTGACTGGCAAATAATTGCAAGCTTCCTGTTTGTTATCCCACTTCTACAGCAGCCTACTTGTTTCACTGCCTATTTTATGCTTGTTTTTGCAGGTAGGTATGCTGATTTCTGAATTACTGCATTGCACCTCTCACTGTGAAATCCCACCCTATTGGAGCACTGCATTTTATTCTAATAGAAATATTTTTAATGAAATTAATATTGCAGTGGAATACTACTAGTACCACAGTATAGATGGAGAATCCTTGATTTTACATGAAATAAGTTCTTAAATATTAATCAGGTTGCAAAAATAACACACTCAAAAAAATGCCAGAAATAAGGGTGTCCTTATTTTGGTCTCTTACGAATGTATCTTGTAAGATAGTAATTGCATAACTAAAGACTGACATCTTTTTCCATAAGGCCTTACCTCAGCCTGTAGGATGAAAGGGTACTCATTCATGAACATACATTGTCCTCGCCGATTCTGCATTTTACTCACTGCATATGACTCCATCTCGGTTCTGAAAGTAGAACTGTGAAATTTTCTGTGATGTTCATCTCTGTCATGCCTAAGAGTTTCGTGAACATTAACAACCTTTTTTTTTTTTACAGTACATTTGAGAGACAGAATCATCAGATTTGTGTTCATATTGTGTTTACTAATTTGTTTCTGGTTTGTATTGTCATGGTATTTTCAATACCATGAAAAATCAAAACAAATTATAGTGAATGTTCCCAATAGTTTGGGGTGCTTAATTGGTATTCTTGTGTTACTAGATATAGTATGTAGCATTTTCTATGTTCTAAATACAGGTATCAAAATCAAGATATTGTCATTTTTCTTCAGATATACCTTCCTCATTAACTCTGCTCCTCTTCAGCAAATGCGGTAGGATCCTCCAGATGACAAATATACTGAACAATCATGACTGATTAGCAAGAGCAGTTCAGTGTCATGCACAGAAGATGCAGTGTCCTATACAAAAACTAGTATATAATCATACTATTTAGTCCATATTAAATGTAATACAGTATGTCTACCATATAATATATAGAAGTGGGCTACATTAAATTTGGCTTTTCCTCGCATTTGTCTTGACTTTGCAACCTTTGAGGTTTTTTTAGAGTAGCTTTTTGTGTTCAAGTTCCAAGGCTATGCTTGCTTCATTTTCTTTTAATTTTGTTATGAGACATCACGTTGTCATCTGACCATCTGTCAGAGTGCACCATTCCAAGCTAATTTCCTTCCTTTGAGTAATACGGCAGTAATAAATTGGAGGAGCTGCATAGAGATGGGATACTTGGACTGTGAGTTTCACAAACATATTTAAATAATAGCAGAGGAGTTGGTAAAACTGGTGAATCTCTGGTTTCACTCCAGGAAGAGTATGATTTAGTGAGAACAAAGACTTCTCTTTGTTTCTTTATACGTTTTCCTTTCTGTTTCTTCCTCTTCAGTCTGTATGTGTCTGATATGTTCTCCACTGTGGCTCTTCACACCAGCCACAGGCTCTTTATCTAGCTGGTCGCAGGTTCCTCTTCTCAAATTTCTTATTCTAATCTCTTTGTAAGACCCAGTTCTCCCTACTGGTTTCTAAGTTTTCCTTTGTCCAGTTTTCTAGCTGTCATTCTGGCTTCCTCTTCTCTGCTCTTACATCACCTCCTCCTCCTCTCCTTTCTTGCTTCTAGCTCTACTTTTCCTCTCTGGGCTTCTTACTCCTGTTTGGTTCTCCTAACTTAGCTCCTTGTCACTCTTAACCCTGCTAATCCCCATTAGTTCTTGTATATTGCCCTTGATCTTCTCTGTTTCACCTTTCTGTGTCTTATCCCACTAGTTCTTAGTCTCCAGTCTTCTGGCTGAATCAATCCTGATACAGTCTTAGCCTCCTGCTGGCACTCATCCTTAACTCCCTGTTCCTAACTTCTACTAGTACTGGTCTCCTCATCCTGCTAGCCTCTGCTTTTTCTCCAGTTCTAGATTGCCTTTCTCAGTAATGTTTTCCCTTCTGCTACCTTCTGGACTAGTGGTTCCCATTTTGCAGTTTTGAAATGGTCACCTTCTTCCTTCAGGCTGCCTGAGCCTTAGAAATGTCCCCTGACAGCTTCAGTGCTTTTTGGGTCTGGTGTCTAAATCTGAGGCCAGAGGTTCATTTAGAGGAAAGAGCTGCTTACCCCCAAACAAAAGTGTATTTGGTGGAATTTTCAAAGGACCTAGCTTCTAAAATCTAAGAAGCCTCTCCTGAGGATGTGCAGATTAAAATCCCCATTCCTCCTTTCAAAGAGTTATATTTGCTGATTTTGTGGTAAGCTGGCAAGGGCATGCATTAGCAAAAATTTAGGTCCTGCTGAAAATCATGGTATGTTAGAGCTTTTCAGAGAAAATTTGCTGCGATGTTTAACATGGGCAGAATAACTTTTTTCCAGGAAAGAGTTGTAAGGAAATGGTTTGGCTGCTTTAGCTGAAGTTTTCAACCAAAACAAATAACAGAGCCCAGCTTGAAGTAGATTCTCGGCATTCAAAATTTCAGCCTGATGGTATGACAGTAAAAGACCTTGTTTGCAGTTGGTTTTATCTGTGGGTGTAATCAAGCTGTCTTAATCTATAGCCGCTCTTCCAATAAATCTGTACAAAAGAAATAAGCAAGCTCTATGGAATAGGACTTGATTTTCATTTATGCCCAAGCAGAAAATGTAGGCTTCCTTGAGGAGCAAATCAGCATTCTTTTTGCTTTCCTCAGCCTGCTGTCTGCCTATAAACCCTTTTTATTGGTTATGCAGTGCTGCTGTATTTCCTGTAGTGAATCAGATACAGATATTTCTCAAGTTCCTTGAGCTCTGTGGTAGTTTCATTTAACATTGACCATCCTGCTTTGAAGGATGGTGCCACCTTGCTTTATTGAGGATCTGGGACAGATCTGTTCTGAATCCTCAGAAGTTTGTGTTGACGTTTACAAGGGCTCTCAGGCTTTTGGAATATGACTTGGTTTGTATCTTTAAAAAAAAAAAAAAATCAGAAAACACTTGCTGGAGTGTTTTTTAGTGTATGTTGAGTCATAAACACTTGGTGTTTGACTGAGTTACTGTAGCATCCCTGGAAGTGACCATGCCTTAGTTGAGATGAAGTATGCATGTCATACTCCTAGGCAGTTGCGCTGTGAGCTGAAGCTTGTTTTTACCTTTGCATGGGTATGGGTTAGAAGTTAGTACCCTGTCAGTTACTGTGCCTCATTTGAAAGGCAGTACTTTTTTGGTAAAGGTCTGGAGGGTGGAATATCTCAGAACGGCTGCAGTTACTTGCAGTGCTGAAGGCTGGCCCTGCAGTGCGACCTGGGCTCTGGCTTCTGCGCTGTTGGTCGGTTTCCAATCCCACCCTGGTGAGGAGCCAGGTTTTGCACCGCTGCTGCTAATTGGCTCCTACACAAGGCACGTGGCTTCATAAACTGCCAGTTTGTACATATGGATGCTTTTATATAGCCTAATTCAGCCTTCCTTTTAACCTCCTTTCATAGAAAGCAATCTTTGGCAATATAGGGTACAAGAGAGCTGAACTCTTAGCCATTTGCATAAAAATCAAGATCAGTAGTGGCACTTAAGTAATTTTTATATAGAAATGACTGTGGTTAACATTGCCTGTGTTTGGCTTTCGTCTGTCCAAATTTATGAAGAGCCTCTGATGTCTCAAGATAACTTAGTCCTAGGGACGTCTCCATGGAAACAGGATCTTTGTTTTCTGAAATTTTGTATCCTCTCCCTCTGCTTGTTCCTCCCCACCTGGAGTCAGATCCTGATTGTTGCAGCACATTTGTCCCCACAACATGTGTCGTAGGCAGTTCCACATACAAAAGATTTTTTTACTGTAAATTAGGAAAAGATTAGCAGCAAAATCAAACGAATTTTCAGAGAACAGAAATCCCATGTCTTCACAGGTATCATTAAAGATGAGTAACAGGCAGAACACAGAGGGTGAGACAAAGTGTGAAGCTTACAGAAGAATAATTGCTTCTATTAAAAATGTTTTAGGTTTTCCCTGACTACTTTATGGAGAAAAATCTGTACAAACAAGGACGAGTCTTGGTTCTTTTTCCCTTTTCTGTCACAATGAGCTGATCGTAGCTATGTGTCTGGTGACTTCATGATGAATTGTAATCTGTGATATAAAATACTTGGAACTGCTAACTGAAATCCAGGCCAGCTTTGTAATGATGAACAATTTTTGCCTTATTGATATTCAGCTGATTTTCCACAGTGAGCTGATGAAATTTTTCATAGCTGTCCCTTAATAGAAACAAAAAAATTGCTATTAATTGGATCTGCTATTAGTATTTGCAACAAAAATGCCAACCTTAGTAAGAAATTGAGCTTCATGTGCAGATCAGGCATGAGGTATGAGGTTTCTGACAGTTCTTCCTGATCCTTTTACGACCTTCCTTTCTGATGTACTAGCTAGAGAAGTGCACTCATTACCGATCTTGGGTTTCCAAGAAAGAAGAAAACTCCATCCCATTCTACCATACTGTGTATGTTTTTGATGATTGCTCTGTATATTTTTGATGATTGCTGTATTATGCAGTGATAATTCATGCTGTAGTCTACATGTACAATTCCTGCCCTTATAATGAGACATTTTATTTATTTTCAGTTATTTGCTAATACTGCATTTGAAATGGTTATCTGTGGCAGGATTAAGGGTTTTACTCCCCTTTGCTAAAATCTCTCAAGTAACTTAGCCTATTGCATGCTGTTTGCCTTTGATTCAGGCCAGAAGCATTCATGTTGAAACATAAGCGTTTCATAGCAGAGGGATGCTCTGCCAAAGCTTGGGTGTCTAGAAAGCTTTTCCCTCAAGCTTTAGTTGCAGTCTCCTGCTGTCTGCTAAACTCTTCCAGCAGATTGAAACAGCAGGTAGCGCTGGTTATGCTACATGCTTAAGAGCATTTTAAATTAGCAGTTTTTATTTACCATTGTGCTTCTTTACTTGCTAGCTGTTTGGCTAGGTTGGAGCAGACAGGAGGTCATAAGCACCTTGCTGAATTCTTACGGTGTTGGTTGCACTGAGGTGGTGATGGTGCTCGGTCCTACTGATGTGGTGATAGTGTTTGGTCAGCCTGCCTTTGGTGCATGAGGCAATTGAAAGTGCTGCTTTTTCACTTGGCTGTGAGGGTGAAATATGTGGTATCTGTAAGGCACAAATAGAAGGCAGAGAGCTGGTCAGTGGCGTTCCTGGTGTGGGCATAGCGCTGAAGTTCTGGGAGCTGCTGACTTGGCACCCCTTAGAGGCTTAGTCTGGGAGGAAAGGTGGGAGGAGAAGCAACACTTACACTGGCAGTGCCACTAAAGAAATGCTCTTCAAATTACAGTATTGCTTCATTTGTTCCTAAATAAGCAGTTCTATGTAGGTGCCCCGCTTTCTGTAATAGGTTTAAATCATTAATTAAACTATTTCTTAGATCATAGAAGCTTCACATATACAAGTCATGGAAGCAGATCCAAGAGCGGGATGAGTGACCTGACTACCAGACATACTGTCAAAGTATAAATTGATCACCAGGATTTGGGATTGCAAATAAACTGTCATATACACCCATACCTAGAGACACACACCCCTTCTCCCCCTGATATTGGCAGGGCCTTAGGGTAAGGATGAAAGGCAACGATTTTCCTATGAAGTATAAAGCAGGGATGGTCTGTTCAGATTGGATGAATGCGTCCATCTTCCTTGTGTTGTAGCAAGGAAGGCTGGAATAGCTGAAGGGGTTTGGGACACAGGATTTGTAGACTTGCTGTTGTGATTCTTACTCTATATAGAGGATTGGGGAGACTGGGGATGCTTGGACTTGGCTTAGTAATGCAGGCAACATTGTCACTTGGAGTGTTTAGTAATTTTATTTGCTAAAACTTTGGGGGTGGAAGGGATGAACCTGCTAATAAGATAATATTCCTATATTGAGATCTTTCAACGAAAAATACATACCTGTGAGGCAAGATTAACACATGTGGTGTGTTATTCAAGTTGGTTTTTATTTAAAAAATAATAAATTGCTGTCTTTTCCTCCTCTAGATTGTTTACTAAACGAAGAGAATTTCTCAGTGAGGTGCCCCAAGCACAAGGTAAGAACCCTCTCCTGGCTTAGACCTGTTTTTTGCTGCCCTCTTCTGGTATCTAACTTTGGATTAGTAATTTTATACCTGGATAACATCTGTAGTCAGAGATGCTTTTAGATGAAATCTTCTGCGATGTGTGCTTGTGGTATATTCTGGAGGCAAACACCAACTTGAGAAGAATACAGAGAGTTTAAGAAGATAAATTAAGTTTTTGCCCTATCTGTTCAGTTGTTCTTTAGATCCTTGATGACTTTTTAGAAAGTCCAGCTTCATTTCCTGTCTTCTGTGATAGAATCAGTACATTGCTTGCCGTTTCTATTTGAGTGCTACATTGAAACTGATGGTGGTTTTTTCTCCTTGGATTTACTGAGGATGCAAGGAGGAAGAAAAATGGCTCATGGAAAAGTGTCAGCCAGTTGTTGGAAACATTTAGACTATGTCATGAGCCAATGTAGTGATGAACCTGAAACACCTTGGTTTGGTTTAGTGGTGGTAACTAGACTGAGTCCTACCACTCAGCCTTCAGTGTATCTGTTTAGTTGTTCTGTAGATCTTTGCCTCTTAAGAAGACACATCATCATTTTCAGTTTTTGGTGATGGATTCAACATGCTGCTTCTGCCTAGGGTTTTCGCATCCTTAACTGAATGTCCCTGAGCCTGGAAACAGAGTGGTGCTAAGAGCCAGACTGTTGTTGCTCTGTCCGTATGGAAAGAGAAGACAAGGCAGACAGTACCTACTCTCTTGTACATATAAGCAATGTGATACAGTGCTGGGAATACCCCTCCCATAAGGCAGGATACATCTCTGGGAGGCTGCGGATTCCAGTCCACCAGTTTTAAATGCTCAGAAGTATCCAGAAAAATGGCTATTCTTGTGGCCAGCTGGATACAACAGGAATTGTGCAAGAGTGTGGATGGTTTATGCTGGAAAGTAAATGATAATAGGGAAGAATTGTGTTGCTTTCTAGCAGGGATTAGTCTCCATTTAGTCCTTGTCTGCAGATCTCTTCTCTGCCTAGAATTAGACTGACATCTGGTGGTCTTTTGTCTTCACAGATTATCTTTAATCTGTCTTTTGTAAACATACAAGAATTAGTCTCGTGTTCCTTTCTGGATGTTCCACCACAATATGATGTATTTATACACATGTATTTAAAATGTGCTGGAAGATTCTGGGGGCATTCAGGCTGTTATCCAGAACTGGCCTACTTTTCATCACAAAGAAGAAAATAAATTATTCTGCACAATTTGTAATAACATTGAAAATGTACAGCAAGCTTAAATTGATGCATTAATGCTAAACGAGCCTGCGAATCTTGCCAAACAAAACCAGGAAGCATGAGCTCCCCTTACTGTGGAATGCAACTACCTAAATGCCACTCTCTGCCCAACTTTGAATACTTGACTAAAGAGAATATGAAGGTTACGTCTTTGAAGGCTGTTTTATTTTTGCTGCCCATTGCCTTAAGTATTACAGGCAAACATAGTGTTAAAGCTTTTCATAGCTGACTTGGGTCACTGCTGCTGTATATGAGTACTTGCGGTGATGGTGCTCAAACCGTGAAAGGAAACAACCATTTTACAGAATCCAGACTCCTGGAGAAGATACTGAGCAGCCACATTGATTTCTAAAGTAATCTGGGGGGGGTGGGAGAGGGAAAACTGCCAATTAAGTTGATAAAGGTACTTCATGAGGCAATAAAATTTTGAAATTTATTCAAAACTATCCCGCTGCAGATCATTTTCTGTGTTGCATCAAAAATGGAAATTCAACACCAGCAGCCTTTCTTTGACACTGAAGTTTGTTGTCTTTTGCTTAGTAAAGACATGAATAATTTGTTTGAAGTCAAGCAGAGTTTTCTTTGCTTGGCTATGACTCTGTCCTTGCCCTGTGGTTCACTGATCACTACCGGTTTGTTCCAAATCCTTCTGCAAGGCAGAATATAGGATCACCCTGCTCCTTCCATTGTAGTGGCTGCAAAGGGGAGTTCCAGCCAGTTCCAAGGCAGGAACAGGAAGGTTGAAAACCATTGCTCTAGAATGACTGGAGAACAAATTGCATCAATTTTTGCATGATATGAACATGAGCAATTGAGAGGAAGAAAGACTTCAGATTAGACCGTTTAAAACTATGCTTTTAGGTAACACCAGTTCAACATTAGTAGCTAATTAGTAGCTGTCTAATACCTCATTCTTGGGTTCTGTAGTTAATGGGTGGAAGAACTAACTTTATAAATCTGCTAACACTGAGTAAGTCCCCCAGTATAGTGCCTCTTACCCTTTTTCAGTCCATGCCTCTGCATCGGTAAATACACCTCATCATAATAAGTGGCTCCTGGAGAACAAAGGTGCTTCTTGCCTCATTAACTGCGCTTGACACTTCAGACATAAGCAAGCTAAGTCCAGAGGGACTGGTCCTGCCTTTCCCTGTGCTCCCCAGTGAGCTTTCCCATTTCCTTCTGTCAGCATTGATGCTTCAACCATCCGTGTCCTGAATGTGCTACTTTTGCAAAATAGCAGCTTTTATCACAGGGAAAACACTGTCTGAAAACTAATCATCTTTTGAAGGGTTAGCTTGCTCTCGCAAATCCAACTAGCTGTGTGTCTGCATCGCAGCAAGCGCTGTTGCAACAGAACTGATGAGGATGCCAAGGCACTGAGGATATAAAGGGGATGGGATACCTCACGTTTTGGTGGCACTGCAGTCTTAGATTGTCTTACGCCATCTGTGGAGCAATTTTAAGTGATGTTTCTCAGCTTGTTCTATCTTTTTGTGTTAAATTCTGTGTTTCTTAAAATTAACCAGGCTTTCATATCCCAAACTCTTTACTTTTGCAGAATTGCCTGCTTTTGTCACAGGGAAAACTCTGTCTGAAAAATCTATGTCTGGTTCCAATACTGATTTCTCTTTCTCTCTCTCACTTTCTGTATGTTCACTTTCCCTACCCTTGTCCTCCTTTTCTCCCTCATTTTCTTTTTCCTCCTCCTTTTGGCTTGCTGGTTCGTCAGCCCCTCCTTCCTTGCTCTCTTCCCTCCTTGCAGAACAAGATGGTGAAAGGCAGCCTCAGCACAGAGCAGTCGGAGCGGGGGTGAGGGGGGAAGTGTACTCCTGGGAATGGAAATAAAAGCAAGCACAGGTGAGTTGGGGAGAGTTCCCAGTTTCCACCTGCCGCCTTCTGTGGCTCCCTACCTCCAGCGCCTTCCCCGTTTCTAGGAGAAATCAAGGTGCTCTTGTGTACATTCAGAAAATTTGTAATAACACTTTCTTTTTTTTTCCCTGCTACCATTCTGTTCAGGCTAGTGACTTCACTTTTTTGTATTTCCGCAGCAGTTCTTCTGTTTAGCGGTGAAACGTAAAGCTTGTTAGCTGTTACAACTGCTTGATTACTCTCTCACCTAAACCAGTGGCAGAAATCTCCTTTCATATTGCCATGATCATTTCCATAAGGATCTGAAGGGTTTTTTCCGTAAGTCTCAGAGTAGTTAATAGTAAGCTTCCATATAAATAAATAAATAAATAAAATCATCAAAGTATCTTAAAATTGGTATGTAAGGAAGAATTAATAATACTCATGAGTTCAAGACTATTGTGTTCTTGATTCCTCTGTTTTCTGGAAATGTAAACACAGGGATAAGTAATTTAATCTTATCAGGAAACCATTACATTCCTTTCAGACCAGGATTTTTCTCTATTTTGCAAACAGATATGGGTGATAGAAGGTGGAACTATATCCACAAGTGGCCACAATTTCATAAGTTTGTAATGTTTACTCTGGTCCCTCACCTCCCCTCACTCTCGATCCAGGGTGGACTGTAGTTGCCATAAGTCAGCAGCGCTGTGGAAAGCGGCAGTTGTGCTTTCGCGCCCCAACTTCCCCTCTGCTTTTCCTTCCTGCCTCTTCCTTTGTCTAGTCCCGGCATTCATACAGCCATGTGTGAACTTGGTGGGGAATTCAATTTGTCTGAAACTACATTTTGTCATGTTAGCATCTGAGTTGGTCGTTTTCTTAATCTGGTTCACTGTGTGGCTGGGCAAATATCCTGGCATAAGGGAGGAGTAGCACAGATGTGGGAGTTAGCACCCAGGGAATGGGATAAGGTTGGTTTTTATTATTTCATTTCCACCAAGTGCATTGCCATTCAATGGCAACAGGGAGGTCTAAATTAAATAAGTGTTTGGTTTCAAATTAATACTTGTTGGCACCCTTTCCCATAAACTGCAGCTCAGGAAGGTCTCTTGCCTTCATTTCACTGCTCAGTTGCATTTCCTACTCAAGCTAGTTGCTCCTCTGTCTTTTTCTTGCAATCATGCAGGTGAAGTTCTCTTTCATGTCTGTTCTCTGAGCTGATCATAACAATCCCCTTCCCTCACTGCTGTTCCCTTGCTTCCCAGGCACCTCCCTTAACTTAACTTAAAATCTTACCTGTTTCTCGAGATAAGTAATTGTAAGTAATTGTGAAGTACTTTTAATGGTGTTTTCTGTGAAGGATGAGAGATTAATCAGAGAATTCTGTTTTTTAGTGCAGTAGCGGAAGACAGGTAGTGTTTCATGTAAACACTTTGTAGACTGACTGCTGACTTGGTTTAGCTCTGCTTCCCATTTTTAACAGCATTCTTTCTTGGCTTTGGAGTGTTGTTAAAACAGTTACCATGCAAACAGTATTTAAAGTCCATTATTTGAGTAACTTTTTCCTTCCGTGGTAAAGGTCACTGGGATTCTTTTAAGCTTTTCTCTTTTTCTTAAAGTTTAAAAGGCAATATAATTCATAATGTTAAAACAGGATGATAGTCTCACAGACAAGGCGTCTGTTACAACTGTTTAACACTAGAGAAGTCTTCTCAGTGATGATTTTTTTGGCTGTTTCTGCAAGGCGCTGGTGAACATTACTACGTCCCACAGACCTTTACGCAGCTTTTCCTGCATTATTTTCCAGTGCTAACTCTTTATTATCATAGGAATGTACTGGCTTAAGACCTTGCAGGCGGTGGAATCCCTGCACCACGTTCACTGTGTGCTCTATAGACATCTCTCTAAGGCATCATTTCTTCCCAAATCCACTTTTGCCAAAAGTAGTTCTTATCTGAAGGTCCTGTTTAGCCTCCCCCTTTTGACGCTGAGAATGTCTTAAAAATTGAGTTCTTCAACCTGACCTTGCATCCCAAAATAAATATGATGCAAATCTAAAAGATCCAATTATTAAAAAAAAAAATATTGCTGCATTACTGTGGTAATTAAAGAGGTTTAGAGGAATTCTGTAGCAGCCCTGGTAGTACAGGAGCTGCCCTTCTGCTGGCCTTAGTGTAAGATAGAATGGGCACTCAGCTGTTAGACTATTGGGCTGTTGTAGTCCTGGTTCACTCCTAGGCCCAGCGAGTTAAGAAAAATCCTGCATGTTGGGTAACATCCAGGCAAGTCAGTGTATGCTCTCTCTGTTGCTTCTCTCTCCCTGAGCCAGTTGCCTCTAGAATTTTTGGATCAAATCCAGATCTGGAGAGTGACTGTGAGAGTGAGTCTGGTGCTCTGGATCTTGTCCAGGAATGGGGAAGGACTCTCTGCGTTGAGCCTGTTTCCTCCCTGAGCCAGTGCCTAATGCTCTGGACCGGTTCCAGGCATGGGCAAGCTGCAGTTGTACAGGAGCCAGAGACAGCAACACAGCCTTGACACTCCTTCAGTGAGGGCTCACAGTTGCACAGTAATGAATACCACAAAGGTCAGCTGCCTGAACTCTGTAGGAACCTTCCTCCTTCCCTTTAGCTGTAGCTCCGTGGCTTACCCGTCTGGTTTTCATACGTACTCACCTGACCCTTTCTTTGCTCTTAGCCTGGCACCCCTGTATGAGGGGGTGTTTGCAGCCAAGAGATAGGCTTGCTGGGATGTAATCTAATTGGTGTGCTGATAATCAGAACAGCATTGACTTCTGTATCGCACTTAGCTAGGGTTCCTGGAGTTCAGTTGCCAGCTATGAATGAACATGGGTGTTACTTTGTTCCCAGGCACACCTCTAATGCCGTTAACTGCTTTCCATATGTGTTGCTTATGTTGCGAGCTTTTTTCCTTTTCCCAAGCTCACTAGCTGGTAGGGAGGGATTTATCCAAGTTATATCAAAGTAAATAACCTTACTAAATAAACAAATTGCTTCTGGGCTTACTTGTGTTACGGGAGAAGGGAAGAAAGGAATATATTATTTCAGGCTTTGCTTTCTCGGCTGTGCAGATTAAGAATGAGAACCATAGCTTACAGAAATGAAATTTTAACTTTGCCTGCAGTTTCTCTTTTGAACTGAGCCTCCACCAACTTAGCAAACTCCTGAAGTTCATTTTCTCACCTCAGAGAATTTCTGGACAGGGAGAACGAGCATGCCAAGCACTTGGGACGTTTCCACATTTGTCTTGAAAGACGTCACAAGCTTGGTCCTTCCATGAACTGTTGCTGCCACCATAATCTGGCAATTAGAACAAAAAAGCAACAGAAAGAAATATTATCTGCCCTCCAGTTAGTTTAACTGCAGCTTTACCTTTAGCTTGTGAAATCTAGCCATTTCCCAAATTTAGTTCCTGCAGCTGGACTCCTGTAATTTTGATACCAGTTTCACTATCTGCTACATATTCACTGAAAATTACTGCTGGATGGTAGCTTGGTGACCTGTATGAAAATACTTGGGTCCAGTCCCTGAGGGGCAGCGTGGGATCCCAGAAGCTGTCATCACATTTGAACATGCTTGGGCCCTTTGCTTCCAGTTTTCATAGTCAAGATGAAGAGCAAACATGAGGTGAACAAGCTCCTTTCTAGCTGCTGAAGGTAGCTGTTCTGTAAGAGTGCTGTGCTGTTGTTGTGGCACAGATCGTTCTGTCATTCTGGGCCTCCTCCGTAACTGGCCTTATTTAATTTTCTGCTGGTTATTAAACTAATACTTTTTATCACATGGATTTGCTTTTATGAACTACTCACCGTTGTGCTTCCATCCGTTTTCAGTCCACAAAACTAAAGAGCTCTTGGTGTTACTGCTGTGGTAGGCTGCTGAGTGGGTTTTTCTGAAGCCTGGGGCGGGGGTGTAGGCAGATGGAGGGAAGGAACCATTCCGATATTACTGTTTCACTTTGTTTTTCAGGTTAGGCTGTTGAGATAAAAAGCGGTGGACATTCGTGACTGAATGGAATCTCTCCCACTGTGCAGCCATGCCCCCTCTCAACGTGCCTGCCAATGCCAGCACTTCCTTCATAAATTCCTACATCACACTCAAGACTGATGACATCACAGAATCTGACCAAGGAGTCTGAACCAGCTGTTTCCATGGACACAATCTCCATAGTGACAGTGGGAAGGGGAGGGGGAAAAAGGAAACAGGTGGGGGGAATTAAAGAGGGAGGGATAAATATATATATATATAAAGATCTATTTTTTAGTCTTGAAAGACTTTGTTTTAAATGAAAGGTGCGCTATATCCCTTTTGATGCTTTTGATTAAAATTAACGAAAACCCATATAAATTAAAAAAGAAAACCATAGCTAAAGTAAATATTAAATCCAAAATCAAAGCAGGGCTTGTGGAGCCTAACATTTTGTGGGAAAGAATAGCGGGAGTACTCCAAACAGGACCTGGTCTCCCTTCCTCTTGCTCTCTTTCTCACAACATCCAAGGAATTCAATTTTAAAAGGCAAATAAAATAATGATAAATTGTTTGTAGAGTGTGGGAGGAAGGCTTGGATGTTGCAGGTGATGGGGTGTCAGTACTTGTGTATGCAGGGTAGGGAGGTTAATTGTTTTTGAGAAACACTATATTAATAGTAGAAGCTTGAAAAACATCTGAAGACTCTTAGGTCATGAGACTTATGAAGTAAGAGGTAGCTGCTGCTTGCTAGATCCCCTACACCTTGTTCACGTGGGAACATCCATACCACACAGGGGAAAGGAGTATCTGCCCTTTGTGGCAACAACATGCGCCCCCAAATCATTCCAAGAAGCTGCCTTTGGTTTTGAAGGCAGGTGAAAGGAAGATATGGTTTACCTGCCAGATTGGGTAACTGGAAAGGAAGTCTGAATGTTGGTGGAGTCAATGTATCTTCAAACTGATCAGGAAAATCCGCTTAGCCCTTGTTTTATTTTATGTTTTGCTTTTCCTAAGGAAGGAAGAGGGAATGTCAGTGTAACAGCCTACACTGTATGGTTATTTGGGGTGTTGGGGTTTTTTTGTAAATTATGTAATTTTAAAACATTTGGGTTTAAAGAACAACAGCAACAAAAATAATAACTTTTTCTTGTTAAGGCCTTAAGAAAGGGGTTAGTGCATCTTTCAGGGGTCACTCTGCCATGGGAATAAAATAGCTGTTTCACAAACAGTTTTATATAAAAAAAGCTTAAAAAAACCAAAAAAAACTAATAAACTTCATTTTAACCTTGTCTCCTTTTGTTTTGTGCGAACTTGATTTGTTTAAAAGGACAAAGAGACAATACTATCTGCTGCTTTTTGGTTTCTTTGCCTTCATCAGTTCTGCCTTCAGTGATGACCTTCTGAACTGGCCCAGCAAGAGGAAGACCACAAAAGCTTTTTAAAATTAAAGCTTAGGATTTGTTTGATGTTCAGAGATAACGAGCCAATGACTGGATGAATTTTCTGTCACCATGTGAGTTGGTGGTATTTCACCAGGTCACTGACTTCTTTCACTCATAGGATGGTAGCATATCCTAGCGATATCAAACAGCGTGGTGTTTACTGGGAAGTCACTAGAGATAGGGATCTAACCAGCATGACTTAGATAAAAAAAAATGGGGTTGATATTGTGGGGAGGGAAGAACTATTTTAAAAAGTTATGTACTGGATGCTTGCTCAACTACTCACATTTCGGAGTATTCAGCACATAAAAAAATCTATGATAGCGCATATTAAGATATCTATTTTAACTCTATTTTTAAAAGATCAATTTAAAGATTTGGGAGATAATTTGGCAGTTATTTATTTCTAGAAGTTGCTACTCTTGCTGATAAGTATTTGGAAAGAAAGGGCAGTCTTCTGCTTACTCCTTTCCCAGTAGCAGCTACTGAAGTTAGTATGTCCTTCTACATTAAGAAATAGACCTGTTGTGATAAATGTCACTAATGTGTCCTGAATTGGTGCTGAAAATATTTAACTGCTGGTGTAGTCAGAAAAAAATCATTTTTAGCATAGTTAATGTGATTGAGTAAATGACTTCTTTTCAACTGAATAAAAATTGTTTTTTTTTTTTTTCCTAGTGTCTGTTCTATTCTACCTGTTCTGAAAAAAAAAAAAAAAAAAAAAAAAAAAAGAGAGTTACTGTTACTGCATTGATTTATGTTGGTGAAGAATCAACTTCATAGTACTACAACAGCAGAGGATCATGTGGTGAAACTGCTGAATTTGATACTTTTGCCTCAAGGTGGTGTTACACAGTGGAGGGAGAAGGTTTTTGGGTAGCTGGGAGGGAGTCTCGGAGGTTTTCCTTGTTGGGTGCTCGAGGCAATCGTGGAGATTCAATAGTTCCTCATGCACTGTGGTTGGAAAGTAGTGGGAGTCACGTAGAACAAATAAATAAATGGTACTGCACTTGCCTCCATGAGAAATATTTTGCAGTGGGGAGTGCTTAAGACCCTTCGAATCAGCGACCACTTAGCCCCTTATCAGTGCTGTTGTCAGAGGTAAGGTGTGTGCTGTCTAGTACAGAGAGAGGTCTTGCAAATTGGTCATCTTTGTTGGTCAAGTCTTTACAGAAACCAGAGCTACCATGATTCTCTAAAACCAAGCCAGGAGGAATCTAAAACAATGTGTAATGGCTTCTTGGGAGAACCTGGAAACAATCCAGAGCAGTCATGAAATCCAGTTGGAAATAAACATTTCTTTTGGCTCAGAAGGCAGAAGGTGTCTGAGTAGATTCTTAAAAACCGTTGTACAAAACATATACCGGCTCCATCCTGCAAAAGCAATTAACAGCTGGATAGTGTGGATACCCCGAACTTGAAAGAAAAGATTTGGAAATCTTGGCTAATTTAGAATTTGTGGAGCAGAAATTACCTGCAGCAGAACATTAAAACACGGAGATTGTCTAAAGAAGAAAATCAGTGGCCTGCCAGCCACTTGGGAATTACCTATTTGGATGAGGAATGAACTAATGAGAGCTTGGATAAGGCAGCTCATTTTCAGAGTGATTCTCCACACTGACACCCATCAGGATCTCTGAAAGGAAAGAGACTTTCCCACCAGTTTGCTCGGAAATGTACGTGATGGTTTAATAGCGTTTCTGAAGTGGTTGCTATATAAAAAGGAAGGTCCAACAACTAACCTAAGCGAGTCAACACTGCTGAACAAGGTCAAAGAAAAAGATGAGCTTTTTCCATAAAGGATATGCAATGGATTCAACGTGCAAAGGATATCTATCAATACAAGCTGATCAGTGTTCCGCTAGAGACAAGGATAAAGCAACTCCTCCCGCAGGAACTGATGGAGGCCTTGGGATACGAACACCAAGCGTATCTTGATACCAGGAGCTGCTGATTTATAACGTTCATCATGGATTTTTATTGCATGTGAAATCTACACTTGGAAATCCAAGGCATGGACTACTGTGGAGTTTATGGTGAGATTGTGCAGCAGGGGAGAAAGCAGCCTCAGCTGCAACTGCAGAAGGTGGTGCCTATCCTCACTCATCTGTGTATCAGATAGGTATGAGTAGGGATTTTACCTGAGGTTGTGATGTACTTGAACCTTTTGAATTAGTCTTAGAACAAGGCAAACTGATGGTGTGTAAGGGTATTGAAATAAAAAAATGTTAAGGGGTTCAGGGCAGAGCATCTGCCAAAGAATGTTGTACATCTAGTTCATGGAGTCCAGCTAATGCCAAGCTAAAGAAAAATATTTTTTGTGGGACATGTATTTTAAAAAGTAGTTTGTCAAGATATGGGTAATTAAATGACAGCTTTGGTATTTTGACTGTTTAATGTGCAGTATAAACTGTAAAGTATGTAAGAACGTATGTGAGGAAAAATAACACCTTTAATTAAACTGGTACAGTTACAGGGAGAACATTTTGGGGCTGAGTTGGGTATAAACTTTCTAAATTATCATGCCTAATAACAGTGTTATTACATCAGGAATTACATATGCCGTCTTGAGTGCAGTGGTTGTTGTGGACATGGTAGAAATATTTGGTAGAGGCACACAGAACTGGTTTGTCTGACCTAGTCCCTGGCTTATCAGAATGACTGGAAGAAGCAGTCCTCTATCTAAAAATGTAGAAAATTGAGTTTAAATATCAGACCTTTGGAAGTAGAACAGGATATCGGGATGGTTGAGGATGAATAAATCATCATTGGTCTGGATTTTTTTGTGTGTGTGTGATTAAAAGTTGTGTGGAAAAAAACAGAGTACAGGTAATCAGGTTCAGTTATAGAGCTAGAAAATACAAAGATGTGGCAAATATTTTGTGGCTCTACTGACTTTCCTATGAGAAGTTGAAAGTAGTTACAGTCTTCATTTTGGGTTAGAAATCTGTTGTGAAACAGGATGAGATTCTTGTTTGGCTGTGGAGTATTTCAAACAAATATGCTTAGTTTTGTTGGGGTGGTTTGTTTGTTTTTAAGATAGAGCTACTGCAGTATCTTGTGAGTCAGAGAATTTAGTCATAAAGGTAGAGGGCAAAAGTAATCATTAGAAAATTGTGGGAGACCAGTAACTCTTCAGTACTTTCTCTATGGCATTGCTGCATGCCGAAGAACATTTGGCTAATGCACATCACTGAAAAATCACCTCCATATGGATACCCTACACTATCAGCTCCCAGACTGACCTGTGCTGTTCAGCTAGAAATTTTACCACATAAAGCTGTAAAGGAAAGAACGAGGTATTCCTTACAGTGTAAAGATCAATGAAATAGTTGCTGTCATTATCTCTATGTGTGTTTAATTTTTTACTCTGCCTGTACTTTTGGTCAGATCCAAACGGATCACTCTGTCATCCAGCTGAAAAGCTATCAGGGTGCTGCTTAGAGTCTTTTTGTAGGATTTAATTTCTTAAGCAGGACCCATACCCTCGTTAGTACCTCTACAGAAGGGAGCCTGAATTAGAGGGAAAGCATTGCTTGTTTTTTGGCTTCTTTCATGGGGCTATATTGAGAGCCAAGATTGCTTCCCTTTCCTCCTCATCCTCTAGAGGTTTCTTGTAATTCATTGCTTAACTCAGTTTTAATGCTGTGCTTTCAGGTTTTTGGCCTTGCCTGGCTAGCTTTAGAAATGCTGATATTTCTTAGAAGCCCTAGAGAGAGTTATCTCCCATCCAAATAATTTGAAAAAGAAAAATCCTCTTTTAGCTCATAGCAAACCTCCTGTGAAGAAAATCTTCCACTCTAGCTGGGGATCAGGATTGAGACTGACTGTGTACTCTTCTGCATGATAAAACCTGCATGCACATACTACTGCATGTGAACATATCCAGGTCATCTGCAAATACTACCTGCGTTACATTAGTGACTTTTGGGTTGTAGCTAGACCTGCTAACAACTAAACTTGGAGGTCACAGTGGGTTTGGAGGTCAGTGCTCCCTGGCTTTGAGGTATATCATGACAGTGGTTTTCTGAGTTTTATTGAAATTATTTTCAGTGCCACATCTTTTAGTGGGGAGCAGCAAAAAATGGCAGAGAAATTTTCAGGGAAGGAGCTGGAAGGTACTCTGCATTTCCATTGAAGATAAGTATAGCGTTGTAAAGATAAGTCTGCATTGTATAGCGAGAGTCCCGTGAGCTGAAGCCAATTTATCAAAGACGTGTCACCACATGTAATGGTTTTATTAAAAAGGAAAAAGTCCATACATTTTATAGCATTTGTATTAGGAAAACTTAATTGGACTTCCACCTGAGTTCCTGCACCTGACCTGTGTTTCCCTCTCAGAAGAGAGGTGGAATCATTAGATTCTTACAAGTTGGTGATTATTTTGAGGACGTTATTTTTGGGACTGTTGAAATTACCATTAATAGATACTCGACCTGGATTATGGAGCATAGCAGTATTTACTTCTCATGCACTTTTTAATCAGCTGGTGTCAAAGTACTTTACGAGTACTTTACAAGTAGGACAAACCTCACAGTTCCCATTTGTAGTTGGAAGAAATACAGAAAAGCAGACAAATTATTGTTCAGTGTTGTATGATGAAATTAGGAATTGGCAGGTGGAAATGGATCTCAAAGAGGCAAGAAAGGACCATGTGGATAAGCAGAACAAAGTCTGTGATTTAATGTAACACTTCTGTTTTTTGTAATATCTTTGCTGCTTTGGAAACCAAGATGAGGAGGCTACTGTATAAAATGGACGTTGCAGTCTGTCTGTTCAACTGGTGTCCTGCTGTGGCTAAAACTTCTGAGGATGAATTGCTACTTGTACAGGTGATAGATGGCAAAACTGTAAGTGGCCATTTGGAAATGAAACCAAAGAGCTGCACTCTGCAAGAAAATAAGCAAAGCTTGTGAAACACTGCTGATTAAGACACTTCAGCAACCAAAAGCAGAGGCCATACAGAATGGACCCATTTTGCAGACTCCTAAGCAGATTTCCAGGGTTTTGTTCAGTTTTGCTCCAAGTATGAAATGTTCTTGGCTTCACAGGACAGGAAAATGTACCAGGAGAAGAAACAGCTTCCAGAGCCGTGAGATGGAAGTGGGCATTTGCAGCCTTAAAGAGGGGGCATTGATGGTTGCGGTCATCATGGCCTACTTCAGCCACACAACTCCTTTTTATTAAAAATAACAGCAGTGTGTTGCCACAGGAACACAAAAGAGTTGGGAAAGATGCTGTTACAGCAGAAATGTAAGCATTCCTTATGACAAATGTGATAGACGGACTTAGCAAACACCGAGTTTGTGGTTTGTTGCTTCAGAAGAAAAGGGAAAGAAGGTGCATCTTTTGGACTGTGCAGAATTGTTGTAGTCTGGAAAATGAATAAATCAGAAGATGAACAAATTAGAAGCGGAAATCATCAAGACTAATCCCAATCCCCAATAATCGGCAACAGTGACTGTAGACTGCCAGTAACTGGGACGAATTCTGCTTTGGAGCATGGCCCATTGGCCTCAAACGCTGCCCATCACCCACATTTGATGGATTCACCCCTGAGCTGAGGGTCAACAGTACAGCTTTATGGTCCGAAGTTCCTCTCAAAAATAAGGAGAGGTGAGAAAACCTTTCACAAGTGGCCTAATTGTGTGAAAGAGCCATGGAGAAATAACAGGTCCATAGAAGAAGTCACAGAAGGTTTATTCTTGGGCCTTCTTTTAGGGAATGCTGAGAGGAGGAGACCTGAGACCATCAGAAAGGCACTTGAAGGCCTGGAGTCCTCACTGGTGGAGGCGGCTGTTCCTGATGACCTTTTCTGTGTGAAGTTTCATGTGTGTGAGTTTTGGAAGAACAGTCTAGGTAGGTACCATACCAAACGCATTCTGTGCCATTTATTAGACTACACAGTAACAGGCCCTGAAATCAACTCTTTAACAGAGGACAACCTTTTTGTATCCAAATGGTTGTTCCAAATAGAGGATAGTCTCTCTTGTGCTTGAAAAGGGAACGTTGGCCAGGTCACCTAGGTTGGTTGGTCGGTCGGTCCCTCTTCAAAGCACACATACTTCATCTTGGTTTTCTACCTCTGGTCAATAGCGACCCACAGAAACTGTGGAACATGGAGGCTGATGTTAATTTTCTAGGGTTTCATTTGAGCTAATGAAAAGAGCTGCTTGAGACAGGGAGACACCACAAGTCTGTGCAACCTGTATTTACCATTTCTGCAGAGAGAGAGGGAGAGAGATTCGCCCCTTATTTTTAGCATTTACTGGAGTTACTTGGACTTTGAGAGTAGCTGATCAAAAAACTAAACAAGCCTTCCCAGTCTGCAGTCAAGTGTTCGGTGAAGCGTCTGGTGGAACTTTCCTTTCTTGTCCTTTACAATGCAAGAGAAAGGACCAGTCTGGGGCTTGTCTGAATAACCTTTTCATCTGGCTATTTGCAACAGCCCTCTGACCTACCTTTTTCTTCACTAGGTGCACTAAGGATATACCGATTTGCAGTTTTTAAGAATACCTGTCATCTTTCTGATTGGTAAGCGTATACATATGTCTGGAAATATATGAATATGGGGGTTCAATAGCTGAGAAAAAAATGTTTATGTTCATTGACCAGCTTGCAAGACATTGGGTGGGAGTGGTAAAAACCACAGCTAAGGTCTGTTGTGAGTTCAGAGGACCCTTCAGCAACTTAAATGTCATGATTCAAAGTCTCCCACAAGGCACTGTGCCTCTGTACAAGCAAACAGGCAGTGTTCATGAAAGAATAAAATCCTTCCTTGCAGTAAGCAGGCTTTGTATCTTGAGGCCACAACTTCCTGAGTGCCCGTCCTTCAAATAAGCTTCTAACAGCCACACAAAACAGCAACTCATGTTAGAGGACAGAGTAGCTGCTAACTCCTGTATTTCTCCTTTGTTTTCACTTCTGCCTCAACTGACAGTGAGTGTTTGAGCTTGGTTTCTACTGCAGCCCATGCAGCTCAGGCTGTTGTAATTGCCAGAGCAGACAAGTATCCCTAGTCCTTCTGAAAAGCCTTGTGGCACTATAATTCAAAAACCACCTAAGAGTTCATAACAGGCATGAACAGGCTGAGACATTTTCATCCTCATTTCCATTGATGATGGGAGTCTTTGTAAGACTCTATTGTTGCATTTCTCCATCTTTTACATTACTGTCAGGTAATCTCTGTATTGCACGTCTGTGTTGCTTGCAGGTAACTCATCCTGTTTTTCATGATTCATCTTGGAGTCACTCAAGGGTTGTGTTTTGGAGTTGTAGCCCAAAGGATTTGGGATGCAGGACCTCATGTTTCCCAGCCTTCCCTCTCACCCTGAGGTGTCACCAAGGGCATGTGTAGCTGGTCTCTGGTCCTCAGATGGCACAGAAAGCCCCAGCACCTGCAGGCTCCAGTGCTGCTACACTTCAGCAACTTCTCCAGCTGGGTTTTTGGCCTACCGTATGTCCTCATCATCCAGGCAGGTCAGAAGTCCTGAAATTCTGCCTTTTTCTCTCTCTTTTTTTTTTTTTTAATAGAATCAGTAAATTTATTCCAGACTTCTTCAGCTTTACTTTTTTCTTTTCCAAAACTGATGAAATCTTCTCCATTGTTTGCAAAGGTATATCTGCTCTAGATCAAGAGTTAAATAAGAAATCAAATTGTGTCTATGATCAGGAATCCGGGTCCAGCAACCGTGACTTTGGACACACGTGAACTTTTTACCTGTCATCCACAGTCATGCTTTAAAGCTATCTGGAAATCCTGTTATAGAACAGACTGAAAGGGTCCAACCTTGTGGCTCAGTGAAGCCTGGCCTCAGAACTATACCAGGTTGCTCAAGGCTTTGGACAGTCATGTTTTGAAAACCTTCAGGGTGGAGACTCCACATCCTTTCTGGGCTCCTGTTCCTGTGCTGAGCCATTCTCCTGGAGCAGCAATTCCTCCTTGTATCTAGTCACAATTCCTGTTGCTGCAGCTTCTGACTTGCCTCTTGCCCTGTCGCTGTGCATTTTAGAGAAGAACCTGGCTCCATCCTCCTTATAAATGCAGCAGTTCGTGGTGGTATGACAAGTTAGGGCAGTCAGGCTGCATGGATCCCTGAAAATACTTAGCAGTGGTTTTAATCCCGAAATCCAGCACACCTGCAGGGCTTTGGTGCAGCTGTCCAGAGCAGCTCGAGGCATTGTGGCAGCAGGTGGTAGTTATTCTGGGCCCCGTTCCTGCAGGGAACTGCGCTGGGATCCCTCCCTCTGCAGCCAGGAGGGAAGGGGAGCACAGACCGCTGCCTGCATGAAGTCTTTGGAAAAGAGTTATCAGACCCTCTGTCTTCAAAGCCTTACTTCTACTGATTGAAACTTCTTTCTAACTGAAACTCTCCGCTTGCTTTTTTCCTGCTTTCTAGCAAACCTGACGTTCAGGTTGATACTCTGGAGACCAGGGGTCTTCAGCCTGACTTCAGTCAAGCCTAGCCTGCTTGAGGGAAGCAGGACTGAAACCCCAGGCCACACACACCATGGAGCACGGCAATGGCTCTCCATCACTGCTGGCACGGTCACTCCTCAGGCTGGCGAACCATCCCAACCTCGCATAGGAACCGCAGGTCCCAGCCCAGCTCACCTTGTCCTATGCGCTGCAAAATTCACCCTGGCCTGCTGGGTGTGAAGAGTTCATCTTTCCTTCTTATAGCCCCGACCTCCCTCCACCCCCTCCTCTGCCTGCCTGCTCCCCTGCCGCCTCTGGAATTGCTGCCCCCCCCTGCCCTTGGTCCCTCCATCCCAGCTGCCCCCCACCCACGCCGCAGGGGACCCACCATGGGGGTTGTCTGAATTCATACACCAACAAAACCCATGCGCTAGGTGAGCTGGGGACAGAGGGTGAGGAGCTGAGGACCAAGCAAAGGCCGTTTGTAGGAGCCTGGACGGTACCGAGCGGTGACCCTGCTCCCGCCGGGCCCTGCAGCCGCTCCGCTGGCTCCCGTGGGAAAACGGAGAGGGGCTTCAGCCAAGGTCTTTGTGCGCACCTCCTGATTTTGCAGGCTGACGAGAAACCAGCCTTTGTAATCTGCAGGGTGGAGTCGGAGCAGATGCGGCCGAAGATTAAAGTTTCTCTCTCAGAGGAGATTTTTACAGCACCCGCTTCTGGCAGGGGTGGGTGGCAGCACTGCTGCCTGTTTGCTGCACCCTAAAGCTCAGGGCTTGGCGCTTGTTTGCATTTGCTCTCAGCAACAAATAAGAGGTACAGACGAGTTTGCACGTTGCATTTGCACTCTGAGTGCTCTTTTCGGCAGCAAATTTTGTTGTTCATTGACTTCCTGTGTGATCTGCAGCCTTTCCATCCCCGTTGTGCTCCTGGCTGAAAACTCCTATGCTGTGTGACCCTGAGAGGGCACTGCTGGCCTGAGGGCCTGAAGCTGCTTCCCCGGAGCAACCAGCCAGGAGAAGACAGTGTGGTCAGCGGCGGCTCTCACCGTCACACCAGACACCGCAGAAGACAGCTTGGCCGAGGTTGGCGGCTTTTCCCCCTACCGCTATTCCCTCTGAGCACCACGAGCAGCAAGGTGTGGTTGTATGGACCCATGTGGACTCTGTTTCCGCAGGTGCACTCGGGTGGCAGGATCCATCTGCCACAAAGCTGTCATCACAGGAGGTGCCCTTCACTATCAAATTTAGAAGACTTGTACAGGAAAACAGGTAACATTAGAAATAGTTGTTGAATTTTTAATCCTGAGTACAAAGGCTACCCCAGATATTAGGCCTTAGCTCAAAACACAGTGAAGACAAATCAAAAAGCTTTGGACTTTGGAATAGGCAATAAAGAGTATAAAGTAATTAAGGATTTGTCTTAGGCCTTTCCCTCTTTCTGGATATGAACCAATACTGGAGTAACACAAAGTGGAAGGGAGCTGCAGAAAGGCATTAACTCGCATACATAGTGCCTGTATTCAGTACATAGGAGAGTTAAGGTCTGTCATCTCCATATGAGGCATGGCTTTCAAAGTTTCCAAATTTGGGGGTTTTTAAAGCAACCCAACATTTTTTAAAGTGTTATTAGCACAAAAACATTCATTTTTCCTAGGTAGCTCAGCCCTGCATGTTGCTGGTGCTCAGTGATGCCTCACTGTGAGCTGCAAGCATGAGGCCACACAGCCATCCCCAGGGGACCTGGGAGTCAGCAGGTTTGGGGAGCTGCCATTTCTCTGCAGGTGGGGAGGTTGTTTATGTCAAGGAGCTCAGTGTTTTGCCGTCAGGAGGTGGGAGGCACAATGCCTCCCATGTCTTTTCTCTTCCATTCGTGACCCACAGCATGGCAGCCTCATGTCTTTAGGCATCCATTCAGTCTTTTGGCCAGCTTAAAAAACACAGAGAAAATTCCTTTTCCATTTTCCTTGCAGCCACCCCCTCTGGTCCTTCCTCCTTCCCTTGGAAAGATCACTGCTTATGGATACCTCCTGTGTGAAAGAGTATGGGTATTTTTGTTGATGCAAGTTTTGTTAACACAAAAACCACAATTACATAACTGTAGAAAATATAAAAATGAACACAGAAAAATAAGCTTGTTATGTACAGTTACTATAAGAATGTAGCAACTACTATTGGCAAAAGTAATCTACAGATCATTTGGGATGGTGTACCAAAGGTAACCAACTAGCTAAACACTCTGTAGTAAGATCTTGCTGCATTTGCATAGTTTCTAATTTCTATTTCACTCCATATGCTCCCACTGTTATTAATCAAACTGTGAGGACAACTGAGCCAATGTTTCAAACCAAAACAGTTATTTGTGGGTTTCCTATTCATAAAAAAATAAAGTATACATTCTGATTTCCAATGCACATTGAGGTTTGTGAAGCATAAACTATCATTAGGAGCATCACACAGAAATCAAATATAAACAACCTGTTTCACTGTCATAGTAAACACACAACAATCTTCTGTTTCCAGCACGCTGATAAAAACTCCTAAACGCTGACTTGTATTCAAGCCATTGTTTATACTGACAGAAAAAGTGCAGATAAAACCATGAAAAATTGCTAATGAGAGCTTGACACTGCGTTATTCATGAAAATAGCAAAATAATAAACTCTCAACAACAAGCACACTATGCTCTTGGAAATGATTAACAGAGGTTTTGGATCATCAAAATTGTTTTTTTTTTTTTTTTTAAGTGGATTACTAATCACTTGGACAAAAAGTGCTGGGACAAATGCATGTTTTATTTTTGCTGTTAAAGTTATTTATCATTTCCAAATAGAATCACTGTAAGTTCTTCAGCTCATCATCTGCTGCTGCCTTAATGGACTGCTGAACAAAGGGCAGAATTCAGGAGATCATGAATTGCTTGAGAGAACAATCATCAATTTGTACCCAGTGAGCAGCAGTCACATTTTCTTCTGCAGTTAAGCCTGACCTGCCAGTACACACGCCTTTGCTAGTGACAGTCTGCTCCCTAGACTGTGCTGTCTTTTCCATTGCTTCCTTTGTCTCCTTGGATTTCAATATCAGTCACTATTTTTTCTCTATCTTATCATTAATTCCTGTCCCTTGAAGCTCCTCAGGTGCCTGGGAGTAAGACAGGAGCCTTGAGATTGTTGGGATTCATCCCGGTTTGTTAATGAGCAATGCCAGAGGTATCTTTTGGTTTTTGCAGATTGCCAGGAGAAGCCACGTGGGTTTTGGTGGTTAGAGGAGGATCCATCTGCAGGCCGCTGTCAGCCCATTGCAGGGATGGAAAACTCCCTGGTCGGGACCCCCCGTGGGGTGCCAGCTGGGCTCATGTCACTTTTACTGTGGTAGTGGGAACCATGTCCCCAGCGCTGTCCCCGCCATGCGACTCACTTGGGTCCGTGACGTGCCCAACCTGCAGGCACTTCCCACCGCTTGCGAGGTGCACGCCCAGCAGCGAAAGTCTGTACTTGGGGCTACGTAAGGTTAATAAATAGCTATAGCAAACATCCAAATTCATGCAAATGCACTGAGCCTGCATTCACTGTCCTTTAAACCTGGGAAAAATTGCAGTGTTGCTTCTGCCTGCAACTTTTTTGCTAGTGCCACAGAGGGTGATCTGTACCCCTCGCACTGGCAGTCTGAGCCCAAAAGTGACTGGGCTCAGTTCACTCAGGCATTTACTTGTGTTTGGTGTCCTGCTTTTTAGTTCCCCTGCCGTTTAGTGTTAGTTCACATCCTGGGGAGCAGATACCTGCTATTGTGCCTCTGTAGACATTAGCACAGTGGGGCCCCAAACGAGGTACAGCTCTACTATTTCCATAGGATCCACTGTATCTACCAGACCTAGCCTAAGGCAAACACACAAAGTGTTTGAGAGGCTAATGTCTGCACACCTTATCATACAGTGACAGGTCAGCTAACAGAAGCTTCTCTATACAAAACAGCTGTGCAAATGTGGTGGCAGGAGGGGAGAAAAGGGATCCTGAGCTAAGCGACAGCACGTGCTCACAGTGTTGAAAATGACTGCGTAACTTAAATGAGGCAGGAGCTAACAGCTTGCACCAAAATAATGGCTGTGGCACCACTGAGCACATGCTAAAACGGACAAAATAATGCGCCACTCTACCAGAACAAGAATATTTTTACTCTCACCGTTGGAGCAATCACAGCCACCAAGCTGGGAGGAAGGTAATGTGAACAGAGATAGTCACTTCTACCTTTATTGACTCTAAGGAAATTTTAACAGCAAGTATGTTTTAGAAGTAATGCCTCTCTTCTTTCTGAGATGTGCTGAGCACATGCAGCTGTGAATGCTTTCCTGGGAAGCCAGGGATGTTCAGGAGCCACCAGAAACAGGTTTCCTGTGAATGCTTTCCTGGGAAGCCAGGGATGTTCAGGAGCCACCAGAAACAGGTTAATGAGCTTGGAGTGAAAAAAGAGAGAGTTATCACTGAAACTTGAAATCTGACTTACCTGCTAGGAGACAGCATCACCCAAGGTTATTCTGTCTGCTCCTGAGTGTCAAAAGCGCAGGAGAAAATGCAATTCTCTCTTTAGCCAGATTAGCTTCCCTTTTTATTTTGATTAATAAATACCTAAATTGAGGACCTAACTATGAAAAAACAGCATCCCCAACTATCCTTCTAACACATGGAAAAAGCAGCAAAATGCTCTCTGTGAAATACTTCCTCTGCCAGAAGAAAAAGATCATAGCTAGATGTTTCCTGGAACAAGAACAAGTCTTCAAAATATCTTTTTATGGTTTTTAACCTCTATTCTGAGATCTCTGGCAACCCACCTCTTTGCTTTGTAATAATTATGGTATCAGTCCTCATTAATGTACTTTGCACCTAGATTTGTAGATGCTTTATCGCAAGTGGGTAAACAGCCCCATTAAACACATTTTACAAACAGGGAAACCGAGCTAGCAGCTAGCAGAGTGCTTGCCTCTAACTCAGGGCAAATCAATGGCAGAAACTAAACCAAGACACTTTTGTCTGTTTGGCTTCCAAACCCCGGAGTTAATCACTTCATTATTTTCAAAGGTCTCCAACTGATCTCACACTTCAGGAAAGCAGGATGAGTTTCCCCATGTGGATTTAAACACATCTCTTCTTATGGAAAAAAATAAAAATAATAACAGGGTATTAGCCAGTACCTCTGTCCAAAATTCCCGTGGATGCTCTTGTTACAGCAAAGAAAAACCCCATGCTATCAGTACTAAACCAAAAATGAAAAGAAAAGCAATATATTCACAGCTCTTGAGAAGCTTAAAGAACATGAAACTAAAACCAGCAGCTGAGACAAATCAACAGCCTATGGTATTGGGGGCGTAAGCCATATTTTTCTGACAGTTTCACAGGAGAGTGTGAGTCAAGGCAACTGCTGCCAGTCATTTTCCGAAGGAGCAGGCGTCTTCCCAGAGCTCAGCCACATCACAGAGGTTTAACAGTATCTTCAGGAGGCATTTTAGACCAGTGCAAAACAGCACTTTGATTCATTACCTCTCCGTGCTGGGGTTAGAAATTGCACGTGCTGAGCTCTATTTGGCTAACAGTTAAAGTAATGGTGGGAATGTTTTAGCCTGAGGAATTAAGGCTTGTAGGAGAATCTGAACTTGCATTTGGTGATTAAAACCAAGCCAGCTTTTTTGATTTCTGCTTTAACCCTGGGTAACATGACAAGGATACTGGGGTTAGGGCCCATCACTACCATGGTCTAGTCACTTGCTGAACTGGCAAAACACTTACTGGGCAGCGTTACATATATGTGCGAGCTCAGTTCAGTACCATCTCAAGCTCTGTGAAATATCAAGTCAAGATAAACCCATTCTGCTCTTATCATTTCAGTTTTTCAGTTTGCCTTTAGTATCCAAGGCTTCTCTGGGGGTAACTTCATCTCAGTGGCTGCTTTATTCATCTGGATGCTGATGCCTGCAGTGACTACACAGCTCACACTGCCAAGCTGTTCACAGCGGTCACTAGAGACTGGCTCCTCAACATCCTAAGGCATCAGCCCAAAGTTGTCTCTCTGGGGTGAAAGATGGGGCCCAAGACCCACCTCGCTTTTGGTATCAAGTTCAGAGTCATTGCTCTTTAAGAGCAAGGGACATATATGGGGATGGGATGGGATGGGATGGGATGGGATGGGATGGGATGGGATGGGTGAAAGAAGCAAAGTCCAACTGAGACTCACTTTGGTGATAGGTGAGATGCTGTGCTTGATATAGGAAAAAGGGTAGGAAGCCACGGGGAATTTAAAGAAGACAAGCCTGAAGAACAGATTTCTTTGCAATGTGGGAAGGCTGGCAGTAAGTCATAGTAACAGTAACTATGAAAGACTTGGCTATTTCAGTTCTGCTGACTGCTTTATTATGAACAAGCTGTTAGCACAGTCCATCTTAAGGCTGTAGAAGTACTTCCAATGTATAAAACCCCATCTGAAGGCCAAGAAAGTCACAATGAACCAGCTGAGACTAAAATCTCCTGAGTTGGGGTTGTGCCGCAGGCTAAATTTGTTTGGGAACATTCAGCCAAAAATTTTTTAATACCTTTCTAATAGCTGACATCATTCTCAGAAATCCATTGTTTATCTGACCTTCTCCTAACCCGTTAGAAAAATTTCTGTCGATGTTTTCCTTTCTCAGTTTAATGCTTTGAAGCATTACACGCAAAATTTGGCAGGAGGCAGCTTTCTGTTAGGAAGACACATTGCACCAGCTCTCTAAAACTGTGCTCAAACTTGGCCATGTTACAAGCACTTGAAAACCCAGTTTGCATGCGCTTGATAGAGTTCTCAGTTTTTCAGCTAAAATTCCCCAGAGGCATCTGAACAGAGCAGGTGGTGGTTATTGCCGGCTGGCAAGGGTGAATGACAAGTGCAAAGCTGGTCTCCTCTGCGCTCCTCTTGTTCCCCTTCCAGCACTGAAATGGTCGGGAGGAGAGGCTGTCCAAGTGATGGCAAAACAGGCAAAAGCTAGATGGTGGGCTGAAAAAAGGAGGTGGAGGAAGGACTAAAAAAGCTGGGGACTGGGTGGGAGACCATATTTTCTGGGCTTAGAAGAGGCCACTGAGGAGGAAAGGTTTCTGAGGAGGAAAACTCTGCTGTAGCCTGGGAGATGGACAGCAGAGAACGAGAGCAGCAGGCTTTACACAGACCATTCGTGCTGTTCCAAGAGGCTTTGCTTCTCCAGAATGAAACATTGCTGAGGTTTGGATCCATCTAATGGTGTTAGGGGGAAAGCAGTCAGCCTGCTGGGATGAAAAATTTCTAGAAGCTCAAGGAAACATTCCTGTTATGTGACCAGTGGTTCCTGGCTGGCTCCAGTATTGAAGCAAAGAAAGAGGGAGAGAAGGAAGAGTGTTTCTTTGGCCATTGAAAGATCTTCACCACACCTCTGCGAAGGATTATGTGATGCTCGATAATTAATGAAACAGCAGTTTTCATGAACAGGCACTAACCTGCGACCTTCATGTCCAGGGTGCCAAAAGTGTGATCCTGCAGGAGGATCTGCAGAAGAGCTGCCCAGGAGTTAGGTGCATGTCCTGGACAGCTGTGTGTGGCAGCTTCTAGGCTTTTCCTATTAGGTACCAACACTTAGAAGGTCACCCGGACTTAACATTTCCATTTTCTCCATTGGTGGCACCTCAGAGGGATGCTGTGAGTACAAAAGACTGTGCGCACTGAACCCATGCAGTCACTGATGACCACTGTGGAAAGGCCCAGCTAAAATACCCTTATGGGCAGGGTGTGAACAGCAGGTGGCAAAATAGGCTTTGAAGCCAAATACTATAATTAAAACAGGATTAGTAAATGATCATCATCAAGCCTGTGCACTGAATAAAGGGAGGGTCCTTCAGAAAGGAAAAATAGCATGAGATTGTAATTAAAGATGATCTTAGGGAATATAAGGACAAAAAGGCTCAATTAAAATTGTGCATGCAACTCTTGCATTACCTTACTTCTGGATGCTTCATTTTGCAATAATTAATAAGCTTTTTCTTAAAGCTGCCTTTCTGTTTGTATTGCAGGTGATGCCTGCATGCAACTTCTGTAACTTCACTTAGCTTGTCTCTTAATTGACTGTGCACAAAGACATGTACCCAGCACAGCGGGGCTGCAGCTAGCTAAAATTAGTATGTATGGATTTGGAGGGTTTTTTTCTCCTGACTTGAAAAAATCACTCAAAATATTACTTCATTGAAAAGAAATGCAAATGAACTTCTTTCATTCTTCAGAAGGATAATTACCCTTTTCTCTTTCTCTCTCAGAAAGAGATTAGTTGTCTATTGTTTCTTTACTTGCTTAGAAAACTGTTCTTTTGAAATTACCTAAGCTATAATACTTGCTCCAGTCTTTTGCAGGAATGGCAGTCCATGCTACTAGCCAAAAGTGGAGGAGCTGTCTAGTTTGCACCCTGGAGGGGGTAGAGGAAAAGATCATTCACCCAGAGACGTTTTGGAAAGGTGTAAATGGCGGGGGGGGGGCATAGTATTTTTTTTTCTTAAGCTGGTGAATTTCTCAGGTTGCAGCTTTGTTGCCTTATGTCAAGGCTGAGCTACAGGAAGAAGAGCAGCTGGAGAATTACTTGTCTGATGGCCTTCCAGAGCAATGTTCATTAAAAGTAAATCCACTTCCCAAATTCCAGTCAACCATCCTTCTTACAACCTTGAGGTGAGTGATGGGAGTCCGACAGCCTTTGGCTCTAGCCAAGATAAGGAAACCAGAAAGAACCCAGGTGGATATTTTTCAGCTGAAGTTCATAAAGGTGGAGCTCGAAATAAATTGAAACGGGCAGGGTAACATCCTTACCAGTGGGGTGATCAGGAAATGTCCACTGATGTTCTTGGGACCACATTTCCCATCTTTTCACTTGTCATCTGAATGCATGGATCATGAAAAATCAGTGTGAGAGAAACCCCTTGATCACCTTTTAACATTCAGCCATCTCCTGCTCAAGACCATCCACTGAGTACAGGACTGTCGTGGCTTTGTCTCCCAAGATCTCGCAGTAGAGCTGTTCGAAATGTGGTGCCTACTCAAAAGCCAACAAACTCCCAGACTACTCTGCAAACATACTTCAGCTCTTGTTCACTCTCCCAGGCTGTACTTGCTAAGAGTGCTCTCTGTCCCGTCATCCAAGTTGTTAATATGTTAAACTTTATCAGCCCCAGTATGGATATCTAAGGGACGTCACTAATGATCAGCCACCAGCTAGACTCTGTACCACTGATCCCAACTCTTTGAGCCCCACAATCTGAACAATCATCCACCCACTTCATCATCTACCTTGCCAGTCTGTATCTCATTGATTTAGCTACAAGGATAGTGTGGGAGATGGTGTTAAAGGCTTTGCCAAAGTCAATGTAATAAATGACATGCACTGCTCTCATGCTTTGAGGAAGCTGCCCTTGAAGAACAACCAGCTCTTCTTTGCTCTCCAGCGCAGATCCCTTTGGGATCCTGCCAAACAGACCCCTGAACAAGGTGAAATCTGCTTTCATGAATGCAAGAGAAGTAATGCTATTTGTCCTGCTGACTTCTTGTAGGATTTAATATTTCATGGCCTCGTGGTTGCTGCAGACAAACTTATCCTTGACCACCATTGGTCCTGGACCAATTCTTCCTTTTTTGTGAATAGCTAACCCAGCAGAGCATCTCCCCTAGTTGTCTCATTGATTGCCTGTGTCAAGAAATTGTCTTCAGCACACTCCAGAAACCACCTGGATTGTGTCTGACCATATAGCCATTCCAGTTAAAGAACACCCATGAGTCCTAAGGCCCGTGACTGTGTGAGATGGCTCCATTGACTTGCTCTCCTTTATCAGCTAGTCTGTAGTGAGTGCCTAGCACAACATTGCCTGTGTTGCTTTGCCCTCTTCTCCCTGCCCACAAGCACTTGACTGGCTCATCACCGATCCCATGGCAAATCTCTGGGCACTCCTCTGCATAAAGCACCACCCCTCCTCACCCTTTCCAGCCTGTCTTTCCTGAAGAGCTTATGTCCATCTGTGGCAGCTCTCCAGTCATGTGAACTACCCCGCCATGTCTCTGTAATCCAAAAGAAATCATAATTCTGCAGTTGTATGGGGGCTGATAATTCACCCCGTTGTTTCCCATGCTGCCTATGTTTCTTTACAGATACTTGAGATGAACCCTGAGTCATGATGCTTTCACAAGGGACATGCAAGGTCATGCTGTAGCAACTCCAGTGAGGGGACCTCTGCACACAGATGATGAGAGTTTAGGTGCCCCCCTGGGCAAGGGGCATTTCGAGGCCCTGGCTGCATACCAGAGCTGACTGCAAGTCTTTGCAGGTGCATCACTTTGCAGTCTGAGCTCTCCATCACTGTTGCAGCAATTGCTCCATTAGGAGCTTTTCTCTGATCACGCTGAGATCACAGATCAAACCGTGATGGGTTTACTCCTTCTTTTTAGCTAGAACTAACTGTCATAAGACCGAGCTTTATTGATCTCCGATGGCAGAGATGCCAGGAGCACATAGCTGTGCTGCTTTAGGAAATACTTTGACTATCTCATAACTGTGTGTGCATTACTGCTGCCCCAAAGGCTGGAAATTCAAGGCTCCTTGCAATACATGTGCTTTCTCCCTTGTATCTGAGCTGTATTCTACAAAAATCAAGGTCATCATGCTGACTGCCATTTGGAACTGAGTAAAGATTGTTATTCCCAGAAACAAATGATTTTTAAAATCTGAGGGCACCACTTTAGGCTAATTTCTGTGACAAGTGCTTTCTATAAGGGAAAGCTTGACCTAACCTGAGCTTTCTCAATGGAACAAATCCTCAGCCCTGCAAACAGAAACCTCGATGATCTGTGTTTAGGAGCTGCTTCTTCCTTGACTTGTCTGTACAAACAAGACGGCGACACAGATTTAAACAAACTCTTTCAAAATTGCCCCATGAGAATGCAGCAAGACTAGATTGCTTGCTGTGAACTGTGATCCCACCTCAGCTGTGGGAGAGGGCACCCGAACACCTGGACCTCACCCAGCTCTGCCCCACAGAGGGCACCTCTGCAGAAGCTGCCACCAGCAGCAGGGACAAAGAGGCCTCTGAGCTCTGGTTTTGCAGAAGGAGGAGGAAGAGGAGGGATGACCTCCATCACCACTCCCCCAAGGCTGAGCTGAGCAGAGGAGGAGCTTCAGCTTTGAGCCAAGTCCCACATTCAGAGGCCAGCAACTGCAGAGAGAGAGGAGCAGGGAGACAGAAAAAGGGAGTGTGGGAAAGAGGAGAAAGCAAGGAGAAGAGGGCAGCTGCCTGGGGAAGGAAGGGAGAGGGAAGGAGAGGGGAGGGAGGGAGAGGGAAGGGAAAGGAAAAGAAAGAGAAGGGAAAAGAGAAGGGAAGAGAAGAGAAGAGACAAGAGAGAAGAGGAATAAAGCGAAAGGAGGCAGAAAGTGTCTTGGGTCAAAAGAGGAAGACCAAGGAGTAGACAGGCTACGAAATGGCATTGCTCCTGTGGCTGCAGTCCCAGCTGTCATCCTGCTGGAGCAACATCTCTGTACTGGGAGTTTTTCTTACAGTCTTTACTTTACTTTTCGACTTCATGAAGCGCAGGAAGAAGTGGAGCCATTACCCGCCAGGCCCAGTATCGCTGCCGTTCATTGGGACCATGCTGTATGTTGACTTCCGCAACCCACACCTCTCCTTCAACCAGGTGAGTGCTGGCCCCCACGACGAAGTGCCCCTCACATGACCGTGGACCCAGGAGGCGTGGGGACACCCTGGCATGATCTACCCTTGCACAAAGCTGAAGGGCAATGCCCTCTCCAAAGTCCAGGACGAAGTAAGTCACTGCCTAAGGACACTGACCTGACCCATAAAGATAAATAGATAATCACACACCAATACTTGCCAGCCTCCATCTCTTGATCTATGCCTGAGCTCAGTGGGAGATGCTGTTGTGCCCCCAGTGACAGATGATGCTTGGTCTGCTGTAGAGCTGGCCGCCAACTTAACACGTGGGCAGGTGTGGGGGCAAGGGAATGGGGAGATGTGTAAACAAGGGGAGACAAGCAAATGTCTGTGGCCTGGGAATGTGGCTGCAGGAATGGCAGACTTGCCTGTGAGTTACTTAAGCACGCCTACAGGCATGTGACAGTTTCAGCTAAAGAGATCAGCTTGCAGGATTTGCCCCAGCAGCTATGCCCAAAATCTCGGCGGCGTTCCTATTCAAAGTCAGGGCTTAGCTTTTCTCAAAGGAAAAGCACAGCACAGCTTGCAGCAGATAAACCACGGGGGGGGGGTGTGCTTCAGTTTGCAAACTCGAAAGACCTTTTCTCTAGGACGGCACTGTTCAGCTGTCTGTCCAAAATCTACCAAACGGAGAAACTAAATATAGCATTTGTATTATTTGCTTGCATATAGTCCAAAAGATTACCATTTTCAAATCACATCATGTCAGGATCATGCTAACCACAATCTTGACCAGTAATCACTTTTAATGAAGTATTCTAGTGCCAGTGAAGTGCTAATTCCCTTTCCAACCCCACTGCAAATACAGTCTTAAGTACTTCAGTTCCCTGCATTGCTACAGTGCAGAAATGAAGACACTTAGCTTTTTAACAACAACAAAAAAAAAGAAGACAGGAAAAAAGAAAAAGAAAACAGAGCACAGTCTGTGGGGCATTGCTACTATTGCACTGTCTTCCAACAACATGGTCCTGAGCGCTTTGTTCAGTGTTACTGACTAGCAGGGGAGCTTCGACCTGCCTTCCCAGGAGTCTATGTCCAGTCAAAGGGCTCATCTACCTGGAGGAGACTTAGCTCCATGGCAAGCTCCCATGGTGAGTGTATGGCTGACAGGCTTACCTGTGAAGCCAACCTGCTGTCAGTGTTATGTCTCTTATAGAGCACAACACATGTAGGGTGTGTGCCAGTTACCAGTCTTACTAGATGTGTACGCTCCTTTTAGGGAGAAAGTTGACCTGAAACTCCAGTGTGGAATTGCCTCTTCCAACTGTGTTTCTGGGAGCCGGGCTCTGAGTAGATCTTCAGGAACAAATGCATGCTAAAAAAAAATTACATATAACCTTATCATCAATATTTCATTCTAGCAGAAGTAGACTAACTCAAAACTTGCCTAGTCTTTCAAATCAAAATAAATACAAGTATTAGGAAATAATTAATTGTTGAGCATGCAGCCTTTGAAATCCTAAAAAAGGTCCTTGACCTTGTGTTGTCAGACAAAATCCAAACTACTTGCGCAATGGTCATGGTAACAGTTTGGCCAGGATAAGCGTACTCTAAATCTTTCCACTCACAGAGCATTGATCCCTGCTTCAGCTGCTGTTTGGCACTGCTCTGAGCTGTTGCACTGCAAAGACAAAGGTCAAAGATCAGCTGAAGGTCTCCTAATACAAGCACCTCAAAAAATCACTAAATAATAAAGGCCCTAAGGAAGGATATGGTGATAACATGGTTTAGTGGGCATGGATGATAGTTGGACTCGATGCTCTTGAAGGTCTTTTCCAACCGAAATGATTCTATGATTCTATATTTTTGATGTTACTTTCAGCTCATTTTCAGGGATGTACTTTTTTTTTATCTTGGCAGCTTCACAAGAAGTTTGGAAATATCTTCAATCTCCAGAACTGCTGGAGCAACCTGGTAGTACTGAACGGGTATAAAACAGTGAAGGAAGCCCTGGTCCACAGATCGGAGGACTTTGCTGACCGACCATACTTCCCAGTATATGAACATCTGGGCTACGGAAATAAATCTGAAGGCAAGTCCCTTGGAAATGGACATTCCTCACTGGCACTAGCACAAGGAGGACTGGGTAAATGGTGGCTAAGGGGAAGATCTTCTCAGTACGGTGCCACCTTCTCATGTCCCTCTGGTCAATCGCCTTGTATGTCTGCCACCCTTTGGTGGTGACAAAATCAGTTTTGATGAAAAGGGGACTCCCCTTAGTGGTTGTAGTACAGCTGCAGGTGCTAGTGCACACCTTTTCAGTAGTGTTAGGATTCTATCAGTGGTACAACTTTCCTGCCAGTGTTGGGAGCTGGTAGCTCCTGACACCCAGTGATTAGTCCTTATGCTTACACACTATGTGCGTGTCGTTGTCGTCACAAAAAAAAAGGTAACTTTCTTCCAAGACAGAGTATTATCCAGCATCCAGCCCACACCTCTCATCCTCAGCTCCTGTGTGGTGGCACAAGCTGCTACCCAGGCCACACAAGCTAAGGGTGCTGAATGGTTTGGGGGAGTCACTCCTTTATCCTTAGCAGCACTTGTTGCTCTCATTGAAGCCTCCCTCCACCTTCATAGCCATACACATGCATCAGAAGGTGCAGTAATCCGTTTTTAGAATTGCTGTATGAACAAGCTCTACAAGATCAGACTCTTTCATCTATCCACACAGACCTGTACCTCCAAACTCACATTTGTTATTCTCTAGCAAACTTTGCTTGATGTACGGGTCAGAGCTCCCGACATTTCTTGCTCATCCATAATTCCAGGGATTGTTATGGCAAGATACGGGCACGTCTGGAAGGAGCTAAGGAAATTCACGCTCTCTACCTTGAGGAACTTTGGGATGGGAAAGAAATCCCTGGAGGAGCGAGTGACGGAGGAAGTGGGATTTCTGTGCTCTGCAGTCAATTCTGAAGAAGGTTTGTCACATCCGGAAGGATGGGGAAATCATAGAAAAAGGCAATACAGTGATGCAGAGAGAGAACTAATACTAGAGCCACTCTCCTTCGCATGCAGTGCTCTCTTCCTAAGCAAATGCAGTGTTTCTGGTCTGTATGCATTAGTAATCCTGCTGTACCTTGAAGCCACTTCTACTTTACACAGTGGGGCTACTGTAACACTAATCACTTTGAAACAGGAAACAAATAGGAAATAAATAGAAATAAAGAGGTAAAGTATAATTATTCCCAGAGCTGGGTAACTCTTACCTTTATGAAGTTTAGTGGAACATACTGATACTATCACATGCAATAAAAGTGTAGCTGAGAGTTTTCACACAACATCGCCTGTCATCTAGACACAAAGCAAAGAAAAGTGTTATCTGTCACGTTACAGAACAACCCTGCAACTAAGCTTTGCTCTGGAGTTTTCTCCTTTAAACGAGGATCAACCAAATAGTAGTAGGAGAGGAGAAAATCTTCACTTCCTAGTACGATGCATTTGTACTTTGAGTGGTTTGGGGGCTTTTTCTCTTGAAGGCATCAAGGAGGCATTTGTGTATTCTCGTTGCTGACAGCTGAGGTCCAACAGCTTGTTGTTGCTTAGCTTCATTGCTTGGTCTCCATTTCCATTTTTAGGTCGTCCTTTCGATTTACGTTTTCTCGTAAATAATGCAGTCTGCAACGTGATCTGCACCACCATCTATGGAGAGCGTTTTGACTATGGTGATGCGACATTCAAGAAGCTGTTACATTTGTTTGAAAACTCCCTGAATGAAGAAGCTGGATTCCTGCCTCAGGTAAACGAAGACCTTAATATGTTCTGTAAGAAGCTGCCCCCTGTTGCTTGAGAGCATTGTGTTTTTATTATTTTTCTTTTTTTTGCATCACATAATATCTTCTCTCTCTCTCTGTCTCTCTTTCTCTGGTTCTGACATCCCAGCTTCTTAATGAGGTGCCCATTTTGTTGCGCATCCCTGGAGTGCCACAGAAAGTCTTTCGAGGGCAAAAGGCATTCATGGACTTCATAGACGTGCTCATAGATAAGCACATGGAGACCTGGAACCCTGCTCACATCCGAGATTTCACTGATGCATTTTTAAAGGAAATGGAGAAGGTAGGGTGACACCAGGAGAACCTCAGGGTCCGGGGGCAATTACGCTGCCCGTTTAAGCTTATTGACAGAGCCTGACTTTCCTCATAAAGCTGTATAAAACCTCTTACTAATTTCCTACTTTTTCATTCCATGTTGTATCTTGAGAAGAAAGGTGTTGAACTTCTTCATGCTGTAACCTCCTTTATTGTCTTAAGAGACCATATTATCTGCTGATGTTCTTGTACCCATTTTCTACCTTCACGTTCCCCTCAGAATCTAGCAACTCCCTTCTTTCCAGCCTACACCATTCTGAAGGCATTTAAAAGGCAGTGATTGAGAATTCACTAGTATTTCTAAGTTTGTGCCAGGGGACAAGCCAACGTGCAAGTTCCTTTGTATGTCAGTGCCTTAATGACTGATGTCTCAAAATCAGTTACAAAACTGCAGCAACAGACTGGCTTTTTGGTATGGTTGCCCAGTCTGTTGCTTGTCTTTAAACCAAGTTATGACTTGGAAAGACGGCATCTCCTTCGGGATGCATGTCTTCGAATTGCTTGCTAAGAACTAGTTCCCTACAGATCAGATGAAGGCCTAAATCTGAACCTCACTGAAATTAAAAGGAGTCTTTCCTTTGATTCAGTCAGGCATGAACTCAGTATAAAATCAAAAGTACTTGCGTCAGCCCATCCAACCACCGTATGTTTCTGCACATGGATTCACTAAATTACAAGTGCCAGATGAGCAATAGTAGCAAATTCTGCCTGCGAATTGCTTCTACCATCTGAGTCCTTAGGCTGGACTGCTGCTCTGCATAACGAACCCTGCCGTGCTGTGGGCACTGGGCACCTCCAGTCCACGTGTTAGCTCCCCCAACTCACACGGGCAGAGCAACGGGACCTACGTTACTCTGCACTGAGCAGTACTATTTGGGGGTGGATGTGAGCCTGACCATGTTGCCACCTGTCACATCTCTCTTCTGTTCACTAAGGTCCCCTGATAAGCCAGTCTGATAAATCCCTCTACTGGGTTAACTTTGGTCAGGTCAGCCCCATAGCTCCCTTGCTAGAGATCTTTTATTGGAATAACAGTTGAGTCTTAAATGCCTTATTAATTGCTATCCATATTACAACAGCATCAAAATACACAGAATAACTTAACAGAAGCTAGTCCCTAGGAAAGGAAAGTATAAAGAGGATTAGAAAAGACAAGCAGATGAACTCATGCAGAGAGCTTGTCATATCTCATATGCTAACAAATTTGAGCTCAATTAGCATTTGGATGAGAGACCAGTTTTGCTGAAATTGGTGTTGCAGGCTTAATAGGCAGCAATGATACCCTGATCTTTTTTTTTTTTTTATTGTAAGAAAATAGCAGGGCAGAAGCAGTGAGAATCTGTAATGCATAGCTATAGATAACCCCCTCAAAATACTGTTAATTTTGCATTTGCCACATCAATGCAGCCTCCTCTCTACTGCGTGGGTTTTATGATCTGATCAAACCTGAATAACTGTGTTCCACCTCCTCTGGGGGAGGACGTTATGGCAAGTGGCAGGGGCCTGCTGTCTGTTTGAGAGCACAAGGCATTCACTTCTGTCCTGAAGGCAGGTGTAGCCTTCATCTCTCAGGATACGGGAGGTGACTGATGACCTTCAAATACAGAGGTAACAGCGTTACTGAAGTACATCAGTCATATACAGACCATTGCCTGTGTTGTGCTCTACTTTCCCAATGAACTTCTTGGTCAGCAAAAATGGATCTAGTGCTTCTCAGTACTTCTCTGGAACAATGGTCTTCTCACCCAGCAAGTACCCCAGCTCCAACCACCCACTTGTTTGCTCTCCACAGGGTAAGGTAGCTGAAGAGAATGGTTTCAGCTATAACAACCTTCGTCTGGTGACCGCAGACTTGTTTGCAGCTGGTTCCGAGACTACCTCCACCACTCTCCAGTGGGCATTTCTATACATGCTTCTCCACCCGGAAATACAGAGTAAGTCAGAAGACAGGCAGAGGTGTGGCATCTTCCCTTCAATCCTCATTTTTCTGTGAGGAGACCGAACATCTTCTCTCCATGGTTTGGGGATTTTGCAATGAGGAGCAGCTTTGGTGATTGTTCGTCTAGCAGAAACCAGTAGAAACACTTTCCAAACATAGCTGTTCTGGCAGTGACCAGTGGCAGGGGGGAAGCCCTGACAAAAAGACTGGAGTTGGAAGAGCAAGTTCACTCTCGCCTTCATTTTGAAGGCTACCTGGGGACTTTCACTGGCCAGCGCACCCTCTTTCCAGGATTTGGAATAGATGCTAATCTGTTTTAATTCTCTAACGCTGCATGCCCAGGTACCCTTTCAGCTGCACAGAGCAGGGGTAAGGTAGCACGTCGAGTGACAAGACCTTTATTAAAGACACTGTGCACAAAGAATAGTTATACAGATGGCTCTGAGCAACTGAAAACAAATGCATTCCCCTCTAGTTTCTGTTCCTTTCTCTAATTGCTTGTCCTGCTCTCACCCAGCGTCTATAATCTCACACTGCCAGCCTTCCTACAGCTTGTACCAGCCCCTTCTGTTTATCTAAGGGCACTCTAATTCCTTAGCTGTGCTGCTTTCAGGTAAGGTCCAAGCAGAGATTGATAAGGTGATTGGCAGAGAGAGATCACCCACCATGAAGGACCAAGCAAGCATGCCCTACACCAATGCTGTGATCCATGAAGTACAACGCTACGGGGATGTCGTTCCTATTGGACTACCTCACATGACATACCGGGACACCAAGTTGCAAGGCTTCTTCATTCCCAAGGTGACTGCGACCAGATAGGCAATGTGGCATCCTCTCCCTGTGCAGATGCCAGGCATGGAGTGTGGGTGACCCCACCCAACTCTGCAGCATTGTACTTCCAACCCCAAATTAGTCACTGGCAAGTGCTGAAGTAGGACTTGAAATGCTAAATCTGGGCAGATGGTCACATTTGTGCTCTAGGCTTGTGCTGGTTGTGTGGGAACCCAACTGCAGTGGCACCTCAGTGCAAAGGTTTGCTTTCCTCTTGATGAGCTGTGACATCCACTGCCTGTGTTGGAAGGAGAAAGTAACAGAGCCTAACGGACTCTCTGGAGGCACACGACACCAGCTTACTGCTTTCCTAAGATGGCAGTAATTAAAACTCTAATCTCTGAAGCTATTCAAATGCCACTGGCATTCAGTCCACTGCCATTGTGACAGGCAGCTGCCCTGGTAGCAATGCAAGCCTGGGATGGGTTGGTTTTTTGGTTTTTTTTAGCCTTGCGATATCTCCTCTAGCTTAGAACATTGACATGTGAAACAGGAAAGCTTTGCAATTTCCCATGGCCCCTGTGAAAGCTGGGCTTTGAAGTCTGTCAGTCAGCTGCTTCACTGCAGCTATAAAACAAGTCCAGGAGGAGCTGAAAAGCAGAGACTGTTTCCACTGTGTAACTGATATTGGCATTTGCATGCAATAGCCTCTGTAAGGATACAAACTGCCAAAGTTCAGATGCTTCAGAGCACAGGGGAGGCACCATATGTCATTGCAAAAGTGCCCTGCTTTACCTCTGTTTTAAATAAGATACAGAAAGTGAGATCGGTGCCTTACTCTGAAGCACTGAACGATGGTTGCTACTAGATGGGAGACATGGACCAAAGGGGGACCAGCACCAATCCTTTGTGCCAAGATAACGCTGCTGTTCTCACCTAAATGGTTTCCTCTTGTGGAGGAGTGCAGGGGACAACAATCATCACCAACTTGTCTTCCGTGCTGAAGGATGAGGCAGTCTGGGAGAAGCCAAACGAGTTTTACCCCGAACACTTCCTGGATGCAAACGGGCATTTTGTGAAACCAGAGGCCTTCCTGCCTTTCTCAGCAGGTAAATCTGAGGGGAGGATCCAGCTGCAAGTCAGAGGCACAGCAGGAGGGCTGATCTGCTCCTCCCAGGTGGTTTAATGTCCTGTTTCATGGACTCTTCCTACTCCCTCTCTTGCAGGTCGCCGTGCCTGCCTGGGGGAACAGCTGGCCAGGATGGAGCTCTTTATTTTCTTTACCACTCTTCTGCAGAAATTCACCTTTGTGCTCCCCGAGGACCAGCCCAGGCCACGGGAGGATGGTCGCTTTGCCCTCACAAGCTCCCCACACCCGTACCTGGTGCGAGCTGTCCCAAGATAAGTGCGCGCTGCTCTCCTTTCACTCACAGACCACCACCAACGCAAACTCTGTCAGAAAAGTTGCAGGTCTAGGCAGGATCATGCTGGGTTCCACTCAAGACCTCTCAAGTCTGTGCAGATGTCCCCAGCTGTGTAAAGTAAGGATCTGGCCCAATATACAGTTTAGCTTAATTCCAGTCCTGGATCTTGAATCAGATAGCCATAGCAAGTTACGAATGACAATTAAGTTTGCAAGTACATATTTGCCTAATCAGCCAGCTCTGCTGTACTTGGGGCTCTCTTTGGTTGCAGCAGCAGTTCACTGAGCACACAGCTACTGAAAGAATTATTAGTCCTGAATTAGGTTACTGAAATACAAGGGTATCCTGGGTAAAAGGCAACCCTGGGGTCTTGCCAGTTCTAGGAACAAAAAAACTTGGAAAAATCTATAAGGTACTCCTGGCCCACTCTCTTCATCGTTAGCCCCACTGCATACCCAGCCATGCTCTGCCTCCCATGCAGTGCCATCCCACAGCAGTGTGTGCCTCTGCCTGGTGCCCAGGGGACTCCAGCTCTGGCTTGGTTCCTGAAAAAAACAATCCAGGGCCGGTCAGCTGATTTGGCATGTGCTGCTGGTGGGCAGGGCAAGAGCTTCAGCTCTGACAACAAGTTGACATTTAAACACAGTTTCAGAGCAGTGCTCCTGAAAAAAATCTTACCTGATACATACATATCCCCTTCATTCCTTCCTGCTTATTGCATACTCCCGTCTATTGCACATATATTGCATTGCCTTCATTTATAACCCCAAAGACGGTAAGTTTTAATCCTGACAGCCCTTATGTCACAGTATGCCTCCAGTAGGAATAAATACCAAGGGGTACATAACTAATCTATATGGTGTTCCAGCCACAGAAGCAGGTCATTTGTGAAATACAGAAGTTCCTATAAATACATTTCAAGAGAAATCCTGGTGTTTAGGTTTACCACCTCCTCTAATTAGGCCTTGAAAACTGCTTTTTTTCGGCATTACGTAAAGTCGGCTCTTGGGCAGGTTTGGAACTCACAAAGGCATGGAGTTAACAGTGTTTGAAACAGTACAGCTGTAGATTCCAGAGCTACCTTTCTCCTTCTTCCTGCAATATTCCTGACATTGTTTTGCAAGGTGTTAAGGTATGTTGATGTTTAGATTAGTAGTAGCTACCTTGTAACCACGTGGCTGAAAAGACTATAGCATAAAGGAGCTTCTAGTCATAAGCGCAACTAAACCAAAAATCTGTGAAACTACATACATGTGTGTGCACACATTCCTATCTATCTTTCCAATAGTAATTTTAGAAGCTGTCGTGGTTTAACCCCAGCCAGCAACTAAGCACCACGCAGCCGCTCACTCCCCCCCCGCCCAGTGGGATGGAGGAGAAAATCGGGAAAAAGAAGCAAAACCCACGGGTTGAGATAAGAACAGTTTAATAGAACAGAAAAGAAGAAACGAATTATGAGAATGATAACACTAATATAATGACAACAGCAATAATGAAAGGATTGGAATGTACAAATGATGCGCAGTGCAATTGCTCACCACCCGCCGACCAGCACCCAGCTAGTCCCCCGAGCGGCGATTCCGCGCCCCCACTCCCCAGTTCCTATACTAGATGGGACGTCCCACGGTATGGAATACCCTGTTGGCCAGTTTGGGTCTGGTGCCCTGGCTGTGTCCTGTGCCAACTTCTTGTGCCCCTCCAGCTTTCTCGCTGGCTGGGCATGAGAAGCTGAAAAATCCTTGACATTAGTCTAAAAACTACTAGCAGCAACTGAAAACATCAGTGTTATCAACATTCTTCACATACTGAACTCAAAACATAGCACCGTACCAGCTACTAGGAAGGCAGTTAACTCTATCCCAGCTGAAACTAGGACAGAAGCCATGAAAGCTATTGAATGATGCGAATACTTCATAATACTGTTGTTAAGATTTTTCCTTCAGCAGGAAATGCACATTTATGCTTTTAATCTACAAAATAATCTGAAAGACTAAAAGCAATCTGAAAACTCTTCTTCCTCGCCTCTCCTCTTCGTGGTTGTCTCACAGTCCCCCTGCACGCCTGCCTCAGCTACTCACTTGACATTTCTCTCCTTATAGCCAGCACCCCATCCGTTTCTTTCAAGATCCTTTCCGTGTTCCTTTTCTGGTTGGTTCACCAACACTGAGCTGAACACGCTTGGGTTTATAGTTACCAGCACAGACCTAAGTGTTTTTACAGCGAAGGTTTCAGTGAACTAAACTTCAAACAGAAGGCATTCCAGCACTCACATATTTGGACAAGAAGTGCAGGTATAGCCAGAGAAGGGACCGGCTTTCTCAGCGTGCGAGAAAGCGCTGAAAGTCAAGCGGCGTGTGCGAGCATCGGCTGCTGTGCCGGTCTGGAGGCATCTGGAGGCAAAAGGCAGCCAACGGATCACTGCCAAACACAGACCTAGCGCCGGCACTCGGGCAGGGGACAGCAACTCCTCCGAGTCAGAAATGGCCGCCAAGGCCAACCGGCCCGTGTCGGGCTGGGGGCAGGCGCTGCCGCAGCACGGGCAGGAACGGGGGGCTGCCATGGGAAGCGCCCTGCAACCGCCGCGGCACGCCGCCCGGGGCCCCGCCCCCGCCGGTGCCTGCGCGGCGGCACGACGGGGCCTCAGCGGGGAGCGGCGGCGGCTGCTGCGCCCGCCCCGCCTGCGAGGAGGCTGCCAAGAGGCCGCGGCACCTCCACGGCCACGCCGCGGTGAGCCTTGCGAGGCTAAACCCGCCCCGTACCGCCTTACCGCCGCTCTCCCTTCCCTTCCCCGCCGGCCCCAGCCCCGGCCCCGGTCCCGCCAGACGGCGCAGAGCCCCGTCGCCCCGGGAGGCGGGGCATCCCACGGCCCTGCCCACCCGGTCTGCTCCTCCCCTCGCAGCCGGAGGTGATTGGCGTTTCTGCCGATCAATCTGATGGCAGGCCGTCGGCCGCCGCGGTTTGCCAGACCCAGAAGGCTGGAGTGGCAGCGCCGCCGACCAATAAAGGGTCGCCGTGCCGGTGCGCCTTCCCACCGGCGGGACGCAGCGCGCGGAGGCTGAACCAAGATGGCGGTAGCGGGCAAAGGAGCGGTGTCTGCCGCAGTGAAGCCGATCTTCAGCCGGGACCTGGGCGAGGCGAAGCGGCGCGTGAGGGAGCTGTACCGGGCCTGGTACCGGGAGGTGCCCAACGCGGGTGAGGGGCGCGGAGCCCGCCACGCATGCGCGGGCGGGACCGCGAGCTCAAGGTCGTAACGGCCACCCCGCAACCGTTGGGTTCTTAAAGGGCCCGTCGGGGGGTGCCGGTCACCCCGGGGCGGGGGGGGGGGGGGTATGTGTGTGTGTGTGTGTCCTGCCTCCCCCCACCGCTGCCCCGGGGCCGGTGGACGCGGTTGCTGGGGGCCGTCCAGCGGCTGCGGCGGCTCCCCAGTGCAGCACAGGCCCGCCGCCCCCCGGGAGGCGGAACCCCGGCCTCCTCGGGCCTTTCCTGCCACTTGGCTTTCCGAGCTAAGCAGAAGAGAAAACTAGCCTTAATTTCGCAGAACGGGGGCGTGTGACAGGATTGCCTGCCCCATAAAACCGCACCGCGGCTGTGGGGTTCACTCGCTTTCAGTCAGTCACGTCAGTGAAGCCGGCGGGGGCTGCAAGAACAAACGACTGTGCAGCGTGTTGTGGCGTTGAGCTGCACGTTGTCCATGGAAAAAAAGAAAAGCAGTAAAGGTGACCTCTGTGGGTGTCTGTTTTTCGTAGTACACCTATACCAGCTGGACATCACGGTGAAACAGGGGCGCAACAAGGTGCGGGAGATGTTCATGAAGAACGCCCACGTTACAGATCCACGGGTGATAGACATGCTGGTTATTAAGGTACAGACAAGTTACGTTTTGTTGAAGCTGCAGACAATGTGAGAGTGGGTAATTGGTGGTGAGTGTGACGGAGGAGAGGGTCAGTTTTTTATTTCGGCTTGTGCTATGGAGGAGTTGTCTCTTGCAATCCAGGTTGGTTTATCCCTGTCAGCAAACCTGTTAAGGGATCAAGCTGCTTCTGCATGCAGAGGAGTAGGGTCTTAACTCACCTACGTCAGAGTTGCTAGAATATGGATTTCCGCCACTCGGTGTACTGGCTCTTCCAGTTTGCACATGTTTAAAAGAGGAAGTCTATGGCAAGCAAAACGGTAGCTTAAATACCAAGTTTGTTGTTGCTTTTTTTTAGAAAACAATGGCAATCAAAGAAAGGGGAAAAAGATGCTGCTAGCTAGTTGACTGTTAAAAATTGTCTTTCTACTCCCTACAGTTCTCCCTTAGATTGGGATGTGGTTTTCTTCACCAATTCCGAAACATACATTAGAGGGCCAGTACTTGGGGGGAGGCTGGCTTTGGGTGGCAAAATGCCCCAGCTCTAACACATCTGGTTATGCCTCAGGCCTGAGAGACCTGTCTGGTTCAAAGCAGTAATCAGCATACCAAGAGTGGGGCAAGGCTTCAAAATGGGTCTGAGCAACAATAACTGACCTCTGCAGTTCTAGTGCATTAGAAAGCTTCCAGCCAAGGACTGGCGTGCTCACCTGTTGTATTTCTTGCATTTCAAGACAGTTAGTCTGTCTCTTACATGATGAAAATAATCTGGAAACAGAATCCTAGATAACACGATAGGTCACAATTCCAGGCAGTCTCATTTTGCCCCATGCTGCCATACTCCAAAACCAGTACAATAATTCATAGTCTGGAGCGTCACGAAGAAGTTACGTTTAATATCTCTGTTGTGGTGATACTGGTGCAAAGCACTCAGCTGTAAAACTAAGTAAAATTGCTGCTAACTTGCCGCTATTAAAAAAAAATTAAATAGAGGCACATGGAAGTTAGGAATGTTATGTAGAATTTTATGGGGGTGCCGGTCATGAGAGAAACAAAACAGGTTCTAAGAATGGGGCAGGGTCCCTTGCCTGTTCCTCAGGGCTGGGAAGCTGTGCTGCAGAGACAAGTGACTTGTTAATATAGGACATGAAGCAATGAAGTCACAAGGCAGGAACAGTATATATGTTTGTGTCACAGTTCAGGCCATGCAAGTAGTCTTTAGGAGTACAGAATTGTTGATGCAGCTGTCTTAAGGGTGTTTCTAAGTGCATTTAAATAACTTTCATAGGGCTGTATAGTTAGATTCGGGCTCTAACTGAGAACTGGTCTAAAATTCTTCTGTCTCTGCGCAGGGAAAAATGGATCTTCAAGAAACCATTCAGGTATGGAAGCAGAGGACACACATCATGAGGTATTTCCATGAGACGGAGACCCCACGACCTAAAGACTTTCTGTCCAAATTCTATGCGGGCCACGATCCCTGAGAGATTGACTCTGTGTCTTTCTGCCTTATATTACAAATAAAGTTCTATACAGTAGAAAAAAAAATCTGTACAGAAAGATCATATGGCACATTAGGAGCATAATGACTAACTCTGAATCCAGAGTGTGTACGAGTTGTTATGATCTATATGAAGAGCTGTGATTTCCTAGTTTTGCCAATGTATGTCTTCAGTGGATGGAGTTTGTCCCATCATTTGCCCTGGAGCGTCAGCTGAATAACCACAACGCAACCTGGCTGTGGGGCTTTCTGCTTAGCCTGCAGCCCTGTGTGTAGGTGTTAGGTCTGTGGAAGAAAGAGTGGGGCTTCAGAGAAGCCAGTGTAGTTGCAGAAATTTCTTGTGCTTGAGGCCCATCTGTATTCATGCAGTGTTTTGCAATTTCATGCCATGACATTGTTGATCCTGTGTTTTTTACTTGGACGCTAGTCTCTGTTTACTTCCTCACAGAGAATGGTGTAAGATCCAATAGGCAAATAAAGCCCTTTGTGCAGTAAAAAGACCAGGAGAGTCCGTTACCCTGCTGTAAAATGAAATTACCTGGAAAAATTTTTTTTGGTACTGTTTTCTAGAATAGGGAGGCTCTGTAAGAGCTTCTGATGCCTAGCAGATGGTGTCCTACCATGACCTCCTTAACTGAATCAGGAATAGTAGCTCCCTTTTGAGAAGGGTCAGGAGAATGTGTTCTTTCACCAGTCAGAATGGGTTTTCAGCAGGTAACTTGGTGCTGGATCTTGCCCCATGTGTGATCAGCATTGAATCTTTGTAGTATGCTCAAACTTCTTTTTATCCTTGCCTAAATACTGGGGCTTTCTTCCCCGTATGAGGACTGTAAAGCAGCACTCCTCAGGTTATGTGTACGTATGTGTAGCTAGGGGCTTTGGGGGTGGGATGTTTTTAAGGACAAGGTTGACACTGTCAGGAAGGGCCAGGACATATGGTGGGATAAAGCAGTGATAAGGAATTTGGTAGTATAGAAAACATGAGCAGGGATATGTTTGGCTCCCAAGAGCAGATGAGCTGGAGCAACCCCTTCTCAGGCAGCTTTGGGGAAGGAGGGGGCAACTCAGAGTGACTCAAGAACCTGCCAGCTGCATTCAGCTACAGCTTTTGGGGCTACTTGGATTGCAGGCTCCCTTTGCTCTCAGTACCCATGCTGGAGAGTTACAGAGCAAACATCAAAAGCAGCGTCAAATAATAAGGGAGCAAATGTGGCTGTTTGAACTATATGCTGTGCTAATGTGTGCAACATTAAAAGAAACTCTTTAACAGCTATGTGAATACTGAAGGGGAAAGTGGGCAGTCAAGAAAAGAAGCCAGCTCTAGTGACCAGAAACCATGAGACACCAGGGCAATGCTGGCTTAAAAAAAAAAATTAAAAAAAACAAAAAAAAACCAAAAAAAACCAAACCAAAAACCAGCTGCTCTGATGTGACTGAAGGTACTCTATGCATGCCCCAGCAGTAGAGAAGACCTTTTAAGTCTATTATACAAAGATTTAATTGCAATAGTAAACACTTCTATGTAAAGAAGAGTTGAAGTTCATATACAGTTGAGAAAATAAATATATTAGGGCTTATACAGAAGAAACTACTGAACCACCTAGAAAATACTAGGTACTTGGAGCCGGAGTGTTCAGAGATTAAATGCTATAAAACACATCCGCGAGTTAGTTTGCCTCTCATGATCTTAACCTTCTACCAAAACTACTCAAAACTTTTAACTCTGCAATGATAATACTGTATTTAATCCTCCATGAGATTAAATTAATGATATAGTCTCCATGAGATAGACCTACTAGGTTGTAAATCAGTGTTATGTGAACTGCAGTGCCAGTGTCAATATGCACTCCATTCTTTTAAGGGGGCTGCTGCTTCCTCTAGGATTCCTGAAATGTACTGTAGATAAGTCCTTTCTATAATTCAGTACTAATAGGAGGAAATAAATAGGAAGAGCGCCTCCTTACTGGAACAGATGTACGGCGGTAGAAAGGTTAAGACAGAAATGCTAGGACATAGGCACATCATCTATAAGAAGATGAGACCAAAGTCATACATCTCAATCTCTTCATCTTTAATTGTTTCCCGTACTGCTAATAAAAGGAATCCCAAGCAGTCTTTGATGAGGAGAGCCTGCAGGTGCAAGGATGCAGAGCCTATCAAGCACTTCCTTCAACCCTGATCTACAGATTTCCGTCATACAGACATGCGCAGGACACTCGCTGGCAAAGGGGATACAGAGCCCCCTGTCCCGTTCAGGAAGGACAAAACACAGGTGACATGTTGGAACCATTGCTTTGTCAATGGTTTTCTCCCTTCTGTTCTTCCATTATGGTTCTGCAAATAGAATAATAAGCTGTTACTCTTCAGATAGATACACTGTACTGAGCTCCAGTCCATACCCTCCCCCCGAACCACACACAATGGGGGTTTACATAAAAGGAGTTTCTAACAGGCCATTGCAGTCTTTACAGTCTTTTAATTCCTTGTTTTTAGCTGCACAGCGCATGCTGGAAAATCCCGTTATCAAATGGAATACATCTACCAAACTGATTATAAAGCAACACTATTTACAACAACACTATTTACAACAATGTCTTTAAAACAGCTTCTTTGGTCTATAAAGAATCAAATACACCCAAACTCAAATCTTTACACAAGGGCAAGCCAAATGGAATACCATAAAATGGTGAAAAGTGTAGTGTAGTGTACTGCAGATAAAGGTAAATTATTTCCGCTCTTCCTTTATCCAGTGAGTCTGACTGGTCCAACTACTCCAGCGGTCAGTGTTGTAACAGCCACCAGACTGTTTGTTCTGACAGGTTCTGGAATTCTCTTAAATTGTCCACCTCTGTATCAGAATTTCATACCAATAAGTGATTCTCTTTTAAAATAGTTATTCTGTGAGTTAGCAGAAGACTTTTAAACAGGTAAACAGGTAGAATAGAATCATAGAATCATTTATGTTGGAAAAGATGCTCAAGATCATTGAGTCCAGCTGTTAACCCTACACTGCCAAGTCCACCACAAAACCGTGTCCCTAAGCACCACGTCTACATGTCTTTTAAGCACCTCCAGGGATGGTGACTCAACCACTTCCCTGGGCAGCCTGTTCCAATGCTTGATAGCCCTTTTAGTGAAGAAATTTTTCCTAATATGCAATCTAAACCTCCCCTGGCACAACTTGAGGCCATTTCCTCTTGTCCTATTGCTTGCTACTTGGGAAAAGAGACTGACCCCCACGTCGCTACACCCTCCTTTCAGGTAGTTGTCGACAGAGATAAGGTCTCCCCTCAGCCTCCTTTTCTCCAGGCTAAACAGCCCCAGTTCCCTCAGCCGCTCCTCATAAGACTTGTGCTCCAGACCCTTCACTGGCTTTGTTGGCCTTCTTTGGATGCATAACATAGTACCACTGAAGTCCCTCTTTTTTGTCTGCAGTATAGACCCTCACTGACTACAGTTTATTTCTGATTCAAATGACAAGATCTAGAACACCATCAGTTTATTCTGATCTCTTAACAAACGCGTGTTGTGGAGATTTCACATTCATACACCAGTCTGGCCTACTTTGGTATAAAAAAGCAGAAAAGTTCATAGCCAGAAGCAATACTGTGTCTGCGTGTTTAACTGCAAATGCACCTTTCAAGCTGTTGCTGTCTGTATTTCCTAGTCTGAGATTCTCCTCCCTGCCCCAAGCCAAACAGGACGCACAAATAATTAAAATTGCTGGCGACGTTAATGACATACCCTTTAATCATCGTCGTCGTCATCCTCTGGGACAAAGATGTCATGTTCTTCAAGTAGGGCTGCGAAGTTCTTACTGATCTGAGTCCCAACGTACAGGAAGGGGATCACAACGCTGAATACCCTGAGGAGGCCGAAGGGCGTCTGCGAGGAACAGACTGATCTTTACCAGCAAGCTGCACTTGGCTGAACCCACGTACTCCCTCCCGGCTCCACAGGCGCGCAGCGGCAGCGGGAAGCACAGTTCGCCGTCCCTCCTGCCAAACCACCGGCCACCGCATCGCGCTCTGTTGTACAGAAACTCCGGCACCGGGAGAGGAGGAACCCGCGGGGGGCGCGGGGCCTGCCCAGTGGCTTAGGCAGGGAGAGCGGTTGCCGGTGAGAAACGGCTGCGTACAGGCGGGCGCTCGTCTCCTCCTCACGGCGCAGCGACCGCCGCCGGCTCGGCGGGAAACGGGCAGCCCGGGGCCCGTCGCCCTCCCGCAGGCGGGCGCTTCCGCACCCCCGCCCCGCCCACAGCCGCTCCGCTCATTAGCCTAGAACCTGTCACTCGCTCCCGCCGCCCCGCCCGCAGCAGCTGCGCCCGCACCGATTGGCCACCGCTGCCATCCGCCACGCCGCGATTGGCTGCCGCCCCCACCGGCTCGCCCCTCGCTCACCTTAACCGGCTTGGGCAAAATGGCACCGCTGCGGGTGACGGTGGCGCTCCGGGAGGGCGCAAGCGGCACGGCCGGCCCGCGGCGCGGCCTGCCCCGGCCCGCTCGCCCCGAGTAAGCCGCGGCTGCCGCCAGGAGCCGCCCGCCCGCCGCTGCCATCCTCCCGCCCCTCGCCGGGCTCCCGTCACGGCCGAACCGAGGCGTCCCCCGCGGCGCACGGGCCTCCGGCTCTCGCGAGGCTTGAGCGGGAGGAGCGAGGCCGCCAGTGCGCGTGCGCGAGGCGGGGCCGCCAGGCCCGGCCTCGCCCCCGGCTCCCCCCGGGGCCTGCCCCGCCGCCCGGAGGGGAAGGGAACGGGAATGGGAACGGGAACGGGAACGGGAACCGGGCAGCCCTTCCCCGCCGAAGGGCGCAGAGGCTCGGCAGGAGAAGGCCGGGCCGGGTGAGCCCACGAAGGGGCAGGGTGGGAATGGCCCGGGTGCGCGGGGGGTGCGCCACGGCCCTTGGCAGCCTACGGGCTACAAAGGAAACCCGTTTAGTGGGCCTCGCGGCCTGAAATACAAACGTTTACGGTGTCTTGAAAGGCCCTAATGCAAGTCCCGCGCGTAAAACAAAGGCGCGTGTGAAACCACCTCTTGGAAGAAGAACAGTCCGTCTGCCCAAAGCAGAAGCTGCTCAGGCGGCGGGAACGCTTCCACAGTGGGCGCTGCCTGGTCACCGCGCTGGTCGCAGAACACGCTTGGTGCTGGTGAGAGGTGCCCCCGATGCGGGGACTCCACGCGTGCCCCGTGCGTTCCAGTGGGGCTTATTAAGTTTCTGTGCAAAGGCAGTTGAGAGGGGTAGGACTGGGAGGGGGTCACCGACCCCCAAACTATTAATGTGGTAGCTGTTGCAACGGAAAATGTCCAACCTTGGTCATGAATGTCCACCAAATGGCTCGGGGTGGCTACGGGTAAAATCTTTAGGTTACTCTTATCGCCAGGACCTGCATTCAGTGGAAAACATCACCACAGTTGTTTCCTAAAAAGATAAATGTGCATTACACTGTGCATGACAATACATTACAGGCCTGAATCTGAAAACTCGGCCTCGGAAAAATGGAAGGATTTCATCAACTATTTTAACAGGATTGGGAGCCCTTGGTGCAGCTTACAACGGCTCCGTGTCAGAATCTCCCTCCCTCTTTTCAGGCTTCAATCTCTTTTAAATTCAAACATTCAGATTCAAGCATTTTTCTCTCATCACTTTTGCTTTATTATACTAAAGAAAATTCTTAGAAAAGGATTTGACTTCAGTACTTTAAGAAAAGTAGCCATTCAGCTTTAGTGTTCAGCTCCCCCTTTGCTAGGGAACCTGTTTTGTGCTGCCCAGACATTTTCTGTTTTTAAAAAATAGTAAGGGAAAGTGAAGGCAGGAGGTGAAACAGTCCAAACCTGAACAACCGGAGAAAAACAGTATGTGGCAATCATCATCAGCCTTATTTTGCTGTTGGGGACAATGTGCAGTGAAAACTCTCTGCTTCTCCTGTAATGATCTCTGCCTGCAGACAACAGAGAGGACGCTCCATTAGCCAGCTGCATGTGCAATCATCTCAGGAAGCTGAAATCCCGACCTTCTGCCTCAGGGCTGCTTCAAAGGCGCTGCCAGCACAACCGATGCTCAGCCGAGCTGGTTTGATAGCCTCCATCTCAGAGGAGGTGGCAGAGCAACCAGGTGCTTCCTGCCTAATGAAGCAAGCAGCAGTGGTCATTAAAAAAACTGTACTCCCATACAAACTTGGGCATGGCTCCAGTTATGGCTCTTTTTACTCACAAAAGGGCCATCCGGTCTATGTGAGCGAGCTGGCGAGGAAGCCCTGACCAAGCACATCCAAAGTCACGCAGTGCTTTGGAGACCTAGCAAAGGCCCAGGCATGGACAGCTGGGCCGAGCACAAATACTGCTCAGGATTCAGCCATTTTCTTCTCGGTGCTGCAGAATAAAACACAAAATTACGCCAAATGCGATCAGACAGAAAGCAGAGTGCAGCTCCTCATTTGCAGGATTTAGGATTTAGTTGGGATATGTACTAACGCAAAGGCAGGTAGTGTGGAAATTGTGGCGTTTGAATGGGACAGATTAAAGCATTAAATATAAGCTCTTTAGTAGTGTTACTAGCACAATCCTGGCTTATTAAAACAAACTAAGCTTCTTAAAAGTGAAACTGCCCTTAAATGAATAATACTGTTTCAGTACTGACAGAACTGGCTTTGATAATTTATTTTCCCTTTCAAGTCACTCCCGATTCTTGGGTATTATGTAGGAACTGCCATTACATTTTGATTTATCTTGGAAGTTAAATCTTTACCGTCAAACTGCCTTATGTAAGTCATCAGGAATATTCTTCTCTCTGTATTACCTTTTAAAAAAAAAACCACAAACCCACAGAAAAATGCTTGCCAAATCTGACCCTGGCCCCAAAATACCCATGCTCAGAGCGAGGAGGCACCAGGTGCTGCCATGCCCTGAAGCTGCTGCCCCAGCACGGGGAAGGGGACAGGTTCCCAGCCGGGAATGCTGCAGCCCTGAACAATTTAAGCAGCAGGTAGGGAGCCAGAGCTGGCCTGTAAGTCCAGCCAGCTGGGCTCCTGACAGAGCCTGGGCACTGGCCTGTGGCCACATGCTCCTGTTTTTTCCAAACTGTTTTCACTTAAAAAGGAGAACAAAAATAATCCTTCCAAACTCAAAGATCCTTGCTGTGAAGAAATACAGGCATGAACTGGAGAGACCTGGATTGCATCACTCATATGTGAAGGTTACACTTCCACTGCCCAAAGTCATATTTGTAAGATCTGATTTCCTGTAATATACCATCGAGCCATAATTAGGCAGAAGGCTGGAAGCTCGTTATCCAAAACTACCAGAGATATATTTTCAAAGGCACCAAGAGTTAATGGAAATAATTTGATTTCTGCATTGGCAATCTCTACTGGCTATTGCAAAGTATTAAGCTGAGTGTGTTTAACTCCAGAAAAGCAAATAGGTTCCTACCAGTCACTACCTGGAATGACCTCTTGCTTTCCTAGCAAGGCTCCTTAATAAAACAGGGCAATAAAAACAGGTTTAACACTGTTAGACAGGAAGCAAAAGACTGCTTCACCCATTTTTTCTGCTCTGAAAAACAGCCCTTGCCAAGAGGATAAGGGAGAAGATTTATAAATGCCATCTCCAGGGTGTTCCAGTCCCTGGACTCAGCACCCACCTACTTGTACCATCTGCCTCGTGGGCAAGGTTCCTGACCTACTGAAGGACAAGTCCGTTTCTGTAGCGAGGCGACAGGCGTGCCTCCCTGCAGCCCTCCTTGCCTGCTGGGAGGATGGGACACGCTACGGAGATCAGCCGAGTGATGCTGACGTGAAACCAGAGGGAAGCGCCGGTAGGTCAGGCGCTGGCTTTGGTAGAAGGCAGCGATATGGCTTTGACGCTAGAGAGGCAAGCCCAGACACTGCTGACAAGCAGTCAGTGCTACCTGTAACTCACTCCCACACCTTCACTTCTCTTCCTGGGACCAGCCCTCTCCTCCTCCCCACTCCTCTGCAGCCTCTCCTCTGACTGCATGGCTCTGCCAGGAGCTGGGCAGAGCCACGACAGTGAGAGAGGCCCTGCAAGAGTGCAGCTTTGGACGCCATCTCGGGCAAGCTGCCCAACGAGCTGGCTGAGCCCTATATGGCACTTTGCAGGAGATACAGTCTGCACAGAGGCTGAGAAATTCACCCCTGGCCAGGCAAAGAGGCTTTAGCGTCCCTGTTTTGGAACACGGAAGGCTTGAGCTGGAGATATTAACAGGCTTGGCTGCCACTCAACAGAGTCCAGATCAGCCCTGCGGAGCTCCTGCTCCTCACTGTTGCTTCAGATCATGCTCGGTGTCTCCATTTCAGCCTTGCTGCTGAGCTCAGGTGCCCCAAGAGATGGATGCAAGCCTGTGAAATCCACATCCTGAGGGATTTAGCAGGGAGGAGGGCTAGTGCAGATGAAAGTAAAAAAAATCGACAACATGAGAGCCCGGTGTTTGCTGCCTTGGCTGCTGGGCCAGCCACAGCCATGGCGGCTCTTGTCTGTCCTGTGGCGAGAGAGGCACAAGGCTGGAGGCACCTGCCAGGGCCAGTGGCTCATCGGAGGCATTTCCTAAGAGTCCAGCCTTATCTGCAGTGAAAGAGCAAAGGCAGAAGGGCTTTGGTGCAAGACCACAGACAATAATAAACGCTGACCTGTGCAAACTTCCACACTGAGAAACAAAACCAAAAAAAAGTGGTGAAGGAGAGGCGGGTGATGAAGCACCTAGTGTCCACCACGCCAGGACGGCAAGGGCCCAAGCCACTGGATGAGGTTTGTTGCATACGTGCCGATTTGGGCCCCCTCCACACCTCGTATCACCAGCAGAAGAGAGTTCAAAGGCAGCTCCCCTGGTACTATACACTCTCCAGCTGTATAAAGCGTCATGGAAATGAAATGTGAGGTTTGGGGAAGACCCGGGTCCCTCCCACACGCCCTGTGAAGCACACATGCACCACACACTCAGCCACCGACCAGGGCAGGGGGCAAGCAGTGTCGCTCGCTTTGCTCTTCCCACGTGGGAGACAGGCTGCTGGGCATCGGCTGGCCGGTGGCTTGCGCCCCGTGGCCCCGGTCACGGGTGTCCCCTCTTCTGCCTCTCCTGCCACTCCCGTCTCAGGGCCGCGATCTCCTGCCCATACCAGCTGTGCAGCTTGGAGAAGCAGGCCGTCTCCGGTGATACCGGGCTCTCTGGCATGGCTGGTGAGAGGCCGGGTGCTGGGGAACCCGCGGCGCCGCTGGTGGCCGAGCGCCGGCGTGGAGGCAGCGGCGGGGGCTTCATGTGCCCCCCGTCACGGTCGGGGCAGGCAGACCCTGTGGGGACACCACCACCACTACCCCACGTGGAGTAACCATTCTCCAGGACAGCAGGCTTCTCCTGGAGAGGCAGCAAAGCGGGGTTGGAGAGGTGCCTCTTCCTGCCGGAGGAGGAGGACCTCCGCGGAGACTTGCGGCAAGCAGCCAAGCTCTTGCAGGCCTCCTCCAGCTGCTTCTCCAGCTCCCTCACCACCAGCCGCATGTAGTCGAAGCTGGCCCGTGAGAGTGCCTTCACCCAGGCCTCCATGGCAGCCTGCCCGTCAGCCACCAGCACGTAAGCCCTGGCACCAGCATCATCGAAACGGATGGCGAAGGCGAACTCCTCGGCGGCCTCGCACAGCTCCACGGTGCAGCCCTCCAGCACCACCAGCCCCACGGGCTCCCGGCTCTCCCGCTCCTCAAAGTAGAAGAGGAGGTTGCCCTTGAGGACGAACCAGCGGCGCTGGTAGGAGGTGGCGTGGTGGTGGTGGGCATGGTGGTGGTGCCGCTCCACCCGCTTGCGGAGGAAGCCAGCGTGGTCGGCAGGCGAGTCACAGGTGGCGTAGTGGGCCACACTCCGCTCGTTCAGCTTCATCGCCCTGCTTAGGAGCAGAGGAAAAGAGGGGGAAGTTGTCTCCGGGTGAGGAACATCTCACCTGCCCCGCCAGGAGAGGCCTGATCCTGCCCCGAGCCCGCTGTGGCGAAAAGCAGCCCCGACTCCAGCAGCCAGTGCTGCAGGACAGCATCTAACCCAGCAAGAACCCCTGCAAATGGTAGGCTGGTTCCTTGCTGCTGCAGAGAGGAGGTCATCACCAGAGCCCCACCACCGAAACACCTGCCTTCTCTGGGGATGACAACACTGCTGCTTCGTTTCTTATTCCACGAGTGACCTACTTTCCTGTTTTTTTATGGGGCGCATCAAAGAAATTTGCCTTTGCGCCTGCGAGGCATTCATTTCGCTCTTTATTATAGGGCAGAAGGAGGGTGTTTTCAGACCCAAGGGCTCTGGGACCTCTGTTTGAGCACCCTCTCCCCGCTCCCTTGCTCCATGCAGGACCACCCAGCCCTCCTGGCAGCAACACCCCCAGCCCTGGCAGGTTAACCAGCAGTGGGGTGCGAGGTGCCGTACCGGCTGTGCGGGTCAGACTGCAACCGCTCGCCGTCTTCCTTGGGCAGGCTGCTCCCTTGCCGAGGGCCTCCGAAGCTTCACCGTGCCGAGCCCCATCCCTGGTCAGAAGAAGGGTGGCAGAGAGGGAGTCACAAACCAGGACAGCTTGGGACTGAAAGAGCAAAGAGCTGCATCGCTCCCACCCCAGGAAGCTGGGGCCCTTGGCGCACAGGAGCGGCCAGGGCCAGGCACTGCAGGCAGGTGGCTCTAGAAACCAGGGTGGCAGAACCGGTGGCACTTGCATTGGCTTTGAAGCCTGAGCCCCTTCCCGGCTCAGGGCAGCGCTCCTGTGGGTTTGTTTTTTGGCTCCTGTGGGTTTGGTTCGGTTTTATTAAAAAAACCCAAAAAGAGCTTTTGTAGTAGGCCCATCTATGGAGGCCCTGTGGCAGGTGACTCGGCAAGCCGGCGGGTCCCGCAGAAGGACGCAGCGAGCGCGGCCTCTGCTATTCTACAACTGCAAATGGATGTCCAGCCGCTAAGACCTCGCATACAGAAACACGCAGAAAACAAACCACAGACGCTGCTCCCCAGCCAGATCCGGGTGGAGGAAGCTCCCCGCTGCCGAGGAACCACCAGTACCGCTCCCGGAGCCCCTCTCCCCCAGCAGGGCAGGGCCAAGGACGAGGGGGCCCGGACCCCAGCTGGAAAATGGAGAAAGATCCCATCGGACGTAAGGAAACGCTGGTCCCGGCGGGTGTTTCGCCCTCGGCGCCGCACCCTGAGGGGTCTCCAGCCCCGCGTACTGCGGCTGAGGAGAGCCGGGGTGGCCGCCAGCCCTGGGGGGGGTGATCTGGGGAGGTGGTCCCGGGCCGGGAGTGGGTGGCCGCGCCTTTGTGTCCGTGTGTCTGTGTGCGCGCAGCTGGGCCGAATGTCTTTGTGTGCGTGCCTCTCTCTGTGTCTTTGCCTGCGGACCCCCGCGGCCCCGGCCCGGCTCCGCCGCCCGCTCCCCCCCGGCCGCCGCCCGCTCCCGCCGCCGCCGCCTCCCCGGCCCCGCCGCCCCCCGCCCCTCGCCCGGCGCCTCGCCCCGGCGGCGGGACGGCGGGCCCCGGCCCGGCCCCGGCTCACCTCGGGCCCTTCCTGCTCGGCGGCGCGGAGGGGCGGTGCGGGGCAGCCGCCTGCCGCGTCCCGTGCGGTGGATTTCTCCTCGCCCTCCCTTCCTCCCTCCCTCCCCCCTTCCTCCCTCCCCTCCTTCGTCTGCTGTTTTTTCCCCTCGCCCTCCTTGCCGCTCTCTCCCGCACCCCTTCGGGTACCCCTGGGCTCCCCCCTCGGGGGGGGGGGGGCTAAAGCCAGCCCCCTCCTCCCCCTCCCGGTGTAACTATTGGGGTGCAGCAGCCGTGGGGTGCCGGGGTGCCGGTAATGGGGCGCGGCAGCGGTGAGGTGCAACGGCAATGGGGTGCAATACCGATGGGGGGGGCGATACCAGTGGGGTGCAGCGGCAAGGGGCTGCGGTACCGGCGGCGCGCAGCGCGGCCGGCTGCGGCGCCGGGCCGGGCGGGAGGCGGGGGCGGGCGGTCAGGTGATGCGGGCGACTCCGTGTGAGCGGGGCCGGGCCGGGCCGGGCCGGGCGGGGGCAGACGGGAGGCGCTCGGTGCCCCGGCGGCAGCGATGGGGACGGCGGCGCTGGGCGGGCTGGCCCTGGCCCTGGCCCTGGCCCTGGCCCTGGCTCTGGCTCTGCCCTCCGCGGCCCTGGAGAACGGGCTGGCGCTCACCCCCCCCCATGGGCTGGCTGGCCTGGGAGAGGTTCCGCTGCAACGTGGACTGCCGGGCGGACCCCCGCAACTGCATCAGGTCAGCGGGGCGGGGAGCGGGAGGGGACCCCCCACCCCCCCTCCCCGGGGGGGTCCCTGGCAAGGAGGGGCTCGGCGCAGCGTCTGCCCCCCACCCCGGGGCTCGGCCTCCCCCCCTCCCTGCGAGGAGGACTTGTCCTGTGTGTTCCCCAGCCGGAGGGAACCTGCTGGGAACGCCGGGCTGGGGTCCGGGGTCCGCCCCGGGTGGGCAGAGGGGGTGATGCCGGGGCAGGAGAGGGTGGGTGGTCGGGTCGGACGTCAGGCCCGGGACGGCTCTGGCACCATCCGTGTCCCTGGGGCAAGCCCTGCGGCGGCGGGACCCCGGGGAGCACGGTCCATGGGAGGCAGGGGGCTCAGGTGCTGGGACCGGAGAGCCCCTGGTGCTGAAGGATGTGGCTGGGATTTGTGGGGTGTCAGGGAAATGCTTCTCCTTGGTGAGATCAATGAACGGGACACAGACGGGGTTTAAACGGGAGCCCTGGAGACCCCCCGTATGGCACAGGCCAGCCCTGCGGTGACCGACCCTCCAGAGCCCCCAGTTAGCCCTGAAGTCCCCTTGGCTACCTCAAGTGGTGGGGCACGGAGGTTGCAGGGTCTCAGCCTGCCATGTCCCTGTCCCCCTGACGTGCAGCGAGACACTCTTCTTCGAGATGGCAGACCGCCTGGTAGAGGATGGCTGGAGGGAGCTGGGCTACGAGTATATCAACATTGATGACTGCTGGTCTGCCAAGAAGCGGGACGCGATGGGACGGCTGGTTCCAGACCCCGAGAGGTTTCCCAGCGGGATTAAGGCTCTGGCTGACTACGTGAGTGCCTGCTGGGGACAGCGGGGGTCTCTGTGTACCCATGCCACCATGGCGGGAGAGCTGGGAGGGGATGGAGGAGTCTGGTCCCTGGGAGGCACCTCAGACCCCCCTCGACCCCTCCTTGCAGCTCTCCTCTCCTCGCAGGTCCACGCCCGAGGCCTGAAGCTGGGCATTTACGGTGACCTGGGCACCCTCACCTGCGGGGGCTACCCGGGCACCACGCTGGACCGTGTGAAGCAGGATGCCCAGAGATTTGCGGAGTGGGGTGTGGACATGCTGAAGCTGGATGGGTGCTACTCGTCAGGAGAGGAGCAGGCGGAGGGTAAAGGCTCTCTGGCCGGCTGGCATTTCTCTCTCGCTGCTTCAGTTGGGGCAGCTGGCCGTCCACAGAAATGCTTGGCCAGCTGGTTCTTCCCTTGCATCTCCTGTTGCAGCTCTTGGGCAACGAGGGGGGAGTTGGGGTGCCCTAGAGCTGGAGTAAGGCAGGAGGCCAGACTGGCCTGGGGTGCCCCTGGCCGGGTGGGCTGGGACGCAGGCTGCTGCCAGCTGCCCTCTTCACCAGTTGTCATCTTCTCTCCCTAAGGCTACCCAGAAATGGCGAGGGCCTTGAATGCCACAGGCCGCCCCATCGTCTACTCCTGCAGCTGGCCAGCGTATCAGGGGGGGCTCCCCCCAAAGGTGAGGGTTGTCCCATCCAGTGGCTGTTTCCTGTGTTCCCTATGCCCTGGGGAAACTCTTGCTGGAGCTGCAGGAACGGGGTGCTACACCCCACTTACTGCTCCACCCCTGGTAGGATGGGGCTGCAGGTCCCTGCAGGGGACGTGGCCTCCCTGCCAGGCATCTGGGAATACTTGGGGTTCCCAGCATGGCTGGGTGATGGGAGCTTGAGGGAAGAAGGACCTGGGGCAGGCCCTCTCCAACCCCACTCAGCTGGTGTGGGGTTGATCCTGACAGTCTGTTCTTCTGAGACAGGTCCTGTCTGGTTTAAGTGCTTGAAATAGGATGTTCTTTCTAGTAATGTTTCTTGAGGATTGATTGCATGTATTTGTTTCGTCTTTCACCTTCTGAGTCAATCCTGAGCTGCCCTCATTCTTGCAGCTGATCATATTTCCCCCTAGCCTCTGTGGTTGTTTTGCCAGACATCTATCATACTGAGATATGCCCAGTCATAGTGGGACGTGACTCTGTCCTCCTTCATTACACGATGTTGCCCTTCTATGCATCCCTGTGCTTTGCAAACACCAAACATCTTCTGGCTGCTGCTTCTCCCCAGCTTGCAGACCCCATCCTTTCTCCCTCTTGCCTGACCCTCTGCTCCTCTCCAGGTGAACTACACCATCCTGGCAGAGGTCTGCAACCTGTGGCGTAACTACGATGACATCCAGGACTCCTGGGACAGCGTGCTTTCCATCCTTGACTGGTTCTCTGCAAACCAGGATGTGCTGCAGCCAGCAGCTGGTCCTGGCCACTGGAATGACCCGGACATGGTGCGGCTGGGTGGTGGGTGCACTGACCCTGGCTGGGGATGGGGATTCTCCAGGGATCCCTTTCTAGGGGCCCAGCAAAGGAAGAGCGCCAGGAGCAGGAGCCCTTTTGCTGCAGAGAGGCAAAACTCATGTTTCCACAGCTTAGCGGAGGGCAAAGCCTGTGGTTGCAACAAACCCTTCACTGCTTGAGTATGCCTGTCCTGTTGTCCAGGTGTCCCTGTCCTTCCCTGCACAGCCTGAGGGGGGAAAGTGGTGAAGCGAAGGGTGTTAGTGAGTGCATTTGAATGTGTGCTGATGGCTCAGCACCTAGCAGAGGTGGGATGTCCTGGCAGTGGTAGGCTGCTCGAGGGGAGGCAAATCATGTGTGAGGTTTTCCATGCATGCTTCCCCCCAGCAAGCTGCAGCGTCACCAGGTGTGGCAAGCAGACCACTTTCTAACCCTTTTCTGCCTCTCCTGTCTTTTCCCTCTCTCCCTTCCAGCTCATCATTGGAAACTTTGGCCTTAGCTACGAGCAGTCCCGCTCCCAAATGGCCTTGTGGACAGTGATGGCAGCTCCGCTCCTCATGTCCACGGATCTCCGCACCATCTCCCCAAGCGCCAAGGAGATCCTGCAGAACCGCCTGATGATCCAGATCAACCAGGACCCCCTGGGAATCCAGGGGCGCAGGATTGTCAAGGTTAGGGGGAAGGCGGACGTGTTTGGGAGAGCAGACAGGAGCAGCACAGGGGGTCACAATAAGGAGGGAGAGGGAGGCGATGCAGGGAAACATGAGCAGGACAGTTGTGGGAGCTGGGGACCTGCTGGCATAGCAGCCCCACAGGGCAAGGTCAGAAGTTATGGGCCAGCACTGGTCCCGGCTGCTCTGCCTCACCCACCCATTCCCACCCCTAGGAGAAAACCCACATTGAGGTGTTCCTGCGCCCGCTGTCCCAGGCTGCCAGCGCCCTCGTCTTCTTCAGCCGGAGGACGGATATGCCCTTCCGCTACACCACCAGCCTGGCCAAGCTCCACTTCCCCGAGGACGCCGTGTATGAGGTGAGCCCCACTAGCACACTGCATGGTGGGGCAGCCCCTTGGCACCTGGATCCTCCTCTTTCCAGTTTCCCCTGTTGACACCCTGTGCATTTTGGGGGGGGGGGCAAGGACTCCCACTCCCTGCCTCCAGGACGAAGGGGCAGCCACCCATTGGGTTGCCCTCCTGTTGCCCGCTGCTGTGCCCTGTCCTGCCATGCCATGTCAGTGACCATGGCTCAACCTCAGGATGAAAGGTCTGTGGAAATCCTGGTAGCCACCATCTCTCTCTTGTAGGTACAAGACGTGTACAGCGGGAAGATCATCAGCGGCTTAAAGACGGGAGACAGCTTCTCGGTTGTTATTAACCCCTCAGGGGTGGTGATGTGGTATCTCTATCCCACGGTGCTCCCAGCGCAGCCCTGGCACCTTCTCAGACAGCAAGCCCCCAGCGAGGGTTTCCGCCCGGTCCTCCTGTGATGAGGCTCAGCAGATGGGAGTGTGGGTCAGTGCCGGGGTGAGCTGCGAGACCCTGGGACACGTGGCTCTTCACTGCACAAGTGCCTTTCGCTGGCGTGCCCAGCAGTGCTGGGGAGTGACCATTCCTCTGGTGCCAGCTTGATGATGTTTACTCAGTCTGCATAAAGCAGGAATTCTTGTTACCCACCTCCTAAGGGTGCGCAGAGCATAATTCCTCAGTGATTGCAAAACCCTTTGAGATCCTCCTGTAGAAAGATGCCATACAAGCAGAGTCCAGCCACTGTTGGAGTTTTTGTCAGCTCTGACACCTGAGCACTTTGCTGCTTTGAGCTGGGTACCACTGACCACTGCAGAGATTGTCTGAGTTATACCTGTAGAAGGGCTTCAGATGCTTTAGTATCTTCTTAGGGTAGTGATTCCCCCCATGCATGATGGTGTTAGTCTCAAGGGTCAGACCTGGTCACCTTCTTTCCTTTGCTATAATCAGCTTGGCTTAGAATAAGGGGCTGTCAATAGGGCTGCACCCTTCCCATGTACCCTCCGCAGGACCAAGAGCTCGTGGAGACATGATGGTCCAGTGCAGAGAGGCTTTGCTTGCAGGCCCGATTCTGCTGCCAGGATCCTGGAGGCCAGCACTACTACAGCCTAGCATACATGCTAGCATTGTGTTAAAACCCCTCTGGTATCAGTTTACAGAGCAGAGCAAAAACCTCCATTGGCCATACACAACCCCAGCAACCTTGCTGTAGTATAGCACCAAAAACTGCAGAGCCGGTGTGTTGTACACGAGTGGTGTCAGGAAGATGCTGATGCTCAGTTGAGGTCATTTTTTGAGTTGGGAGATGGTCACAGGTGCCTCCGAGCTGCAAGCTGCATCCTGTTCTTGCTCTAGCAGGAAATTCCCGCTGAAAGGGGGCTCAGGCCCTCCTCCAGCAGGCTGAAGTCTCAGGGTTTCTCAGGGAAATGTTTCTCCTTCTCCCAAGGGCAGCTACATCCACAGCTCCATCCTGAGGAGGAGCCTGCACTAATAAACTGGAAGTGAATGGCCAGACAGACTCTAAACCCCTCAACTGCTTCATCTTCGTACAGTGCACATCCTATGGAGGAGTTTTAGGCAAGACATGGCCTACCCCAACTGCCCAGACAGGGGTGCAGCATTTGTGAAGATTGCCTGTTAAGATTGCAGCCCAGGGAGACCGACACAAGATTAAGCCTCTGACTGGGGAAATACCACATTTTAGATTAGGCAAAAAAAAAAAAAAAAAAAATCCTATGCAGATGCTGGAGGGTTCCTGGTCATCTGCCCACTCTGGTTCCTCCAGGACCAAATGGCTGATTCTGGCCACTTCCAGAAACTTTCTCTGAGTGCAGCGGCAAGATACTCAAACACGATACTTGCAGTGCTAACAAGAAAGGATGAGTGCGCCTCACGTCTGTATACAGGAGCTGGCTTTGTTCTTGGGGAGTGATTGAGCCAAATTAATTGAAATAAAGGGGAAGCAGGTCACAGGCTCTCTGTTTCATGTTTATTCAGTGTTGCTAGCCATAGCCACTTGGTTCATGTAGGACTACAGGCTCATTACCTCAAAACAGGAACAACTACGCTAAGAAATAGAACTGGTTTCCTGTCAGAGACTGATGCAGAGTAGGAAACGGCTCTCCAGTAGTTACATCATGTTCAGGAGGGCGACAGCGTTCCTTGGCACAAGGGGAAACAGATTTTACAGTCCACAGTTAAGTGCCATTTTCCTTTACCATATATTTATTTTTCCCCCAGTGGAAAAAAAATTGGCTAGCGAGGCATTCATCTTAAAGACAGGCCTTCCCTCTGGCAGTAAATGTACATGGGAGAGGTGCTACGAATATAGCCATAGTGAGTAGTAGGGTGGTGACATGGCCCCTGCTAAATGCAGTGTTGTGCCTGCTCCGAGGACATGAACATGTGCCAGTTTGGGGTATCTGGGCAAAAGCAAAGGCACAAACCAGCCTTCCATCGTCCCCAGGCAGCAAGAGGACGAGCCCCACCTTCTTCTCTGCCCCCAGTTACGTGATTCCAGATCCAGCTTAGCCATGTACCAAGGAGAGAGGACTGGCCCACAGCCAACCCAAGAGAACACCACCAGCGGCTGTCATTTGTTCCAGCCTGCTGTGCAGTAAGCAAGAACGAAGGTCAGCACAACACACACACAACAGTGAACAGGCAGCTAAAGGTATCAACACTCCTGTATTAAAGTGCAGTTCAAAAAGTTACAAACATTCCTGGTTGATTTTTTTTTTTTAAATACAGAGTTATTAGAATATTCTAACTCAGACTTAAAAGGTGTTTATACATAAGGAAATTTACTTCCCTCCCCATGCAGGGCTGCTTCAGGAATTCACACTTGCACATCATGCAAGCCTGACTTACAGGAGAGCCCTGGCACACAGGAAGTAAGAGGGAAAACACCCCTTCCCCTTCACTGTGAAGGTGGGAAGGCTGTAGGAAGAAGTACAATCACCCCATATGTAAAGGATCACAAGGGTCTCCACCAGACTAGAGACCCTCTCTTCAGGGCAGGTTTAATGGCACTATGTCCTAAGGAAGAAGGAAAGGCTGAGGCTGAGCAGCCAGTCTCTGCGAGAGAGCTGAGCATTAGTAACATCCACACCAGACAGTGATTCCCAGCTAAGAGAGGGCACTGCACCCCTAAGCAACCCAGCCCCAATATTACAGCACCTACCCTCCCACGCTGCTCAGGTGTGGGCATACACACACTGGCTGTAGCGGCCCAAGGAAGAAGATGAAGGCCAGTTGTCCCCTGCGGAGCTAGCACGCAGCACAAGCTTGCTCAGCAGAGGGAGCCAGGGCTGTGGGACCTGCCTCCTGACAAGGCTAATGCCAGGTCATCTTCCTAACGTAATGTATTTTGCTCCAAGGCAAACAGCCCCCTGTGCAGCACTTGACTCCATTACGCTTGAAGAACAGCTGCTTGACACAGGATCATTGCACAGATATGGGACCTGCTTCTGGGAGAGGGAAAGGAAGACTGATTCACATGCCTGCCACTATCAGCTCACTGCCCTGCAGCACACCTTTGTTTGCTTTTCTATTCAATGTCTACAAAGGCAGGCTGACTGCAACCCATCTCCTTCCCTCTTGCACAGCCAAACGTTTCCATGTCTCTTAGGATGCACTTCCCAAGTTCATTACACCATGACTGTTAGTCCAGGACATGAAACACACTTCCAGCACAATACAGGATTTCCAGAGTCCCGTCTCACGCTGAGCTGTGCCAGAATTTAAAGATATTTAACACCTTTCTGGGGCACCCAAGGGTCTATGCAAGGAACCTCATGGCTCTCTATACCTTCCCCCTCAGATGGTGCTTCAGAAGAAGTCAAAAGTTTGGCATTCCAAGGAGTTCTACTCCAAGATCCCAGAGCCTTCGTATTTTAGTCCTAGATTAGTCATGTGGTCTACTGGTGGTTTAAGAAGTCCATCTCTCTCCTCAAGCCAATGGCAGAGCAAAAGGTTAGTGCTTTGCCCCCATGATATAAAGCAAATAAGCAGGAAAGTGCTGTTGTTCCGCCTTGTATTGCTACTGACATAATGTTTAAGGAGGGCAGGTGCTCAGCTGCCCAGCACTACATACATTGTATATATACAAAGAGACCTAGAGATATGCTAACACGAGGGGTAGTAACAGCCAAGTTGTCTTCAGGGAGAGACAGTGTGGGAGGCTGGTTGCAATTTCCTTCTGTTAGTTGTTCTTCTTATCCTCAGGAGGTGCATAAGGAGGTGGCTGATCCTGGAAGGAGATACAGTAGAGTCAACAACCCCACTCATTTTATGATGAACTCTTCCCAGGCGTTCCCAGGCTTGGCTTACAAGAAATGACTGCTCTTCAGTGAGCTACAGACAGAGCCAGGTGCTGTGTTTTAAGCTGTCGTTTCATCACAACATTCCTCTCTAGCACCAGTTATGCTCCAGGATACATGCTGCCTCCCATAATGTTTCTAGGGAAGGTCCCCTCAAAACCAGGTAACAAATGGTCTACTGCAAATAGACCATTTAATCTGTTTTAATTGCCATCCTCCCTTCACTTCCAGGACTTTGTCTCTGTTGATGTTCATAGCTCTGACCCAGCAGACAGCAAGCCCCTGGGCTGAGGGCCAGCTTTGCTGCTCCATTGGTCTCCAGCCCACCAAAGAGCCACGCGAGGCAGTGAAGGGCTCAGGTGGACTGGCTGTCATGTACCAGATGTAGGCTCCAGCCTACCTACCACCTGCCACTGACTGAACAGTAAAAGACCTCCCCATCTCCATGCAGCCCAGAAAAAAATGAAAGAGAAACCCACATGCTCTCCTCCTTAAGCGACCTGCTCTTCTTTAACTCTCCCCACTTCCAGGCCCAACAGAAGCAGAGAGCTCTGTGTGTTCTCTGTGCCCATGCAAATTTGTTATACCTTTAAGAGTAAGACAAGTACCAAATGGCTGTTAATGGATGAATCTTAAGGCCCTCCTCCTTTCCCAATTGAGGATTTAACAACCCTTCTTCATGGGACCAACGTCCACACCTCCCTCCCAGGAAAATGCGTACTTTCTGTACATGTTCAATATGAAGGCATGCTAGACTTTGCCAGGAAAGCAAACTGCTGCCTCTACTAGTGACAGAAGAGGGAGCAGGTACACGCAGACCACAGGCGCAGCACTCACCATGGGCATGTACACATTGTGTGGGTTGGCAGGGTTGTAATATGCACTGGATGCAGCTTCCATGGCCTTATTGCCCCCTACAAAGGAAAGGAAAGAAGCCATATTACATGCCTTAGGCAGTGGCCCAAGCCCCAGAGCCTTCTCCCAGCCATAGCTCTTTTGAGGAGGAAACAAATGTCCAAAGAGCCAACAGCAACTGCAGCAAGCTGGGTTTGAATTCAGAGCAGTTCAGGAAAGCTGCAAGCTGGCTAGAGCTGACCACAAGCTGTGCAGCACACAGCCAAGCAGCTCCCCCCGCGCTCTGTTACCTCAAATAATAGATCAAGATGACTTTGAGCTCCTGCAACAACAGCAGCTTCCCCACCCCATGCTGTTCCCACACCACCACCCACAGCCCAAGCCCCCAAGCACCCTTTTGCAGCTGGACCCTGGTAGCCCCCCAGTCCCACTTACCTGGCATCCCTGGGCCCATCCAGGCTGGGGGAGCTGAGGGTCCTGCAGGAGACGGCCCGGAGTAGGGGGGAGGAGGTGGCACATACATGGGGTTTGTGTTTGGAAGTGGTGGGTAAATACCTGAAAAAGATGATGCCGGATTGATGCTTTGGACCGTGGCAATGGGACACAGGGGAAGAGAGCTCGCAGGCCCAGCAGCACATTAGCCCTGGACAAGAGCAGTGGTGAGGGAAGCTCTACAGGCTTGGCAGGGATGCAGACAGCAGGGATTTGACATTTTGCTAATGCCCATCATGCCAGCAGGCAACAATTCCCTGCCAAGTAGCAGCAGCACAGTTTAGAAACCACATCTTCTCCTCCCATCCAGCTGCAACTATAGAGACACATGGGTGTGATCAACAGCATGCAACAGATTTTTGCAAGGACAAGGATCCTTGATGGAGACAAAACTACAGTAACCCTCACCGTACCATTGTGATTTCTTTACAACTAACAACAAACACACCCTGCCAGTCATCATTACACAACTTCCAAACCTGGAGTCTGGGCATATGGATATCCCATGGGCTGTGGAGCAGGTCCGTAGGCATTCATCGGAGGTGGTGTATAAGGATACGGTCCGTTTGGTGGTGGAGGAGCAGCATAGCCCCCTGGTGCAGGTGAATAACCCCCGGGAGCAGGTGGGGCGGGTGCATACCCTCCAGGCACAGGTGTATAGCCATAGCCAGGGTTCTGGAGAGGAACGCCACTGGAAGCTAAGGAGCACATGTTTAGTAAGCCAGACATCCTTTTGTTACAACTAAACATACAGAATAAAAGGAAAATAGTCCTGTTCATGCAGCACCATCTCCCTTAATCTAAATTCACTATACAGTCCTGGCACAGTACTGCGCTTGAAGAGCACTAGCATCCTCACTGCAAGTTCACAGGGTGCTGAAGGAAACCAGCTGCAAAAACACTAGCTATCAGATACCACTCCCATCACAGAGCTCCCACTGCTGCAAGAAAAGACCATTCTAAAGCAAGTATCAGCAGGGAGGTTCTTCCTTCTTTTTAAACTTTCTTGTCAGAAAAAAGAAGTGTACATTTCTAAATGCACATTTCTTTAAAAAGAAAACTTTCTTGTTGAAAAAACATGTACATTTTCCCCCCATTTGAAAGTTTTAAATAGAAGTCATTTTTTAAGATTTCTTTTTCCCCTTCTCCAAACGTGCACATTAACTTCCCCCATCTCACTTTGCTATTATAGAACTGAGCTGAGGGTAGGCAAGTGAAGCAATTTTTCACCATCACGTATTTCAGTTTTATTCCAGGAGGAATAAAGTTCTGTAGAAAAAGGTGGTGCACCTCAGAAGCACAAACTGCATAATATTCTGATTGCACAAAGCACTAAGATGAAACAAAGAAAAAGGACTGGAAGGGAAAACAAGAGTTCCCCTGGAAAGAGGAAAAAATACATTGCTGTGGAATAGTGCATAGGGTACCCTTCTTCCCACAAAGTTCAAGAGCACTATTCTCTAACTAGCTCAGCCAACCATGGGGGAACTGCAGTCTCTGAAAATCCCTTACCATTAGACGCAGCTTTGAACATCAGCTGTCCAAACTCAATAGCTCCTCCACTGTTGAAAGTCAGTTTAAATGTCCCCTGCCCTTCCCAGCCACCTAGGAGAGAAAGAATTAGAACTGAAACAGACTATTAACCTCCTCAGTAGCAGTCAAGACAGGAAAACAGTTAATACTCCAATTATTTTTTGATTCTTTATTTCAAAACTGTTTTGAGTCCTATTGCTAGGGTGAAAGAGTCATGGTGTTGCTATCAGATGTCCCCCAAAATAGTATCTCAAGAGGATGAGGAATTTATTTATTTACCCTTTAAAAGACGATCCCCACTATAATTATGTAGAAGCAGCCTACTCTAGATAACTGTGTTGTTTTGTTCTTTCCTGAAAGGTTTAGTGGAACGTAATAATGTACACAATGTAAAGAAAGAACACTTAATTCACTGAGGATTTTAACTGAAAGCCCTCAAATGAAGTTTTTTTGCTGACCTCAGTGGACTACAGATCAGGATCTGCAACTCAAGCTAGGATTTAAATGAAATGCAACATTTTTAATCTCTTTGACCCACGGAAGTTCAGACAGATTATAAATGCAATTTTTCAGAAATAATTTAAGTAGGCAATGATATTGCAAGATAAGTAAGAGTGCTTTGTTTTGTAAGGGCTTTTTTGGTGTTTTTTTTTGGGGGGGGCGCATTGATTTTGTGGTGTTTTTAGACAAAAGATGTCATTCAAATAAAAGATTTCATAAAATAAGGTTTATCTTCCTTGTCTAACAATGAAGTTAGTAAAAGTAGAGATAGTCCCTTGGGGACAAAGTAGAAATAAAGTACAGAAATATAATAAAACAATCCACCATGGATAAAGTCACCCCCTTGGAGATTCACCTCTTTAAAACCCCTCTCTTAGTATGATTTCAGCCCAAGAACATGGGCTGATCCACAATCCCCAGAGGACCCAGTCACTTTAAAACATTGTTATGAGCAGAAAGCAAAAGCATAAGCTCTCCAGATGCCATCAAAATGCACATAAACGAATTCCAGGGCTCAAGAGGGAAGAAATCTGAACCAGAAGCCTTCTACTTAATCCCTGCAGTTCCCCATGCTTGGTCATGACCATCACTGTAAGTCTTACCACAGTTTCATCATCAAATTGGGAACAAAGCTGAATCAACGACACACAGCAGCATCCTAGATGCACACAAAGGCACCCAAGTTGTTAAGTGGCTACTGACCTCCAGAAAACAGAAGTGGTTGCTTGTTCTGTCTATCAATACCAATGACTGCTGACTTGGTCACTTACACCCTTCCAGGTCAAAGACAGGAGAACACAAGCACAGGCAGAAACCGAGTAAACACGACATACACAGCAAGACAGAAGTTACAGCATTAAACAAAAGTCATCCTGTGGAAGTCAGTTACTAGCTTTGGAGGCAGAAAGTAACACAGAAGCAGTGCCTTAAAGTTCAGAAGACACAAGTTGCCTCAGCGTGGACATGCTAGCTATACTGGCACAGCTACGCTATCTGTCCTTCCTGTGCACATAAGCCGTCTATCTGATGTTCAGCAGAAAAGGACTTGTGACACTAGGGAAGAGTTCAGTCTACAAAGCACGGGCACATACCTCCTGCCTCCGCCTGAATCTGTCCTTTGATGTAATTGGCAGAGAAAACAGGCTGCTCGATTGAGCATCCTTTCACCAAATAAAACGGCATCATGAAAGACAGCATAGGATCCTTGCCCTTTGACACAAAGATCATCTGCAAGACAGGAGGGAATGCCTCTGAACTACTTGAATTAGATATAAAGGATGGTCATGGAGTTTCAGGTGTAGCAGCATTCAAAAAAGGGTAACTTAACTCCTAGTATCAGTATGCATTGTGTTATTTCACAGCTTTAATACTGTGGGATCCCAAACAGATTTGATGGCACATGGCTCACTCGCCTGAAGCATGTATGTTGCAAAATAATATACCACTTAAAACCCACATGCACATTTATAGAGTTTTATTGTTCTGCTTTTTAAGGATAAACTATGACAGTTTTCAAAGAAAGTAATATTGACTGACACATTATATGAAAAATATTCTCTAGACAGTGATTTCCAGGACTGCACGTGCCTTTGTAGGGAACTGGGATTGTGACACAGGCACCTACTAGGTTTCTGATCTGAAGTCTACAATATCCCTTGAGAAAGACGAAGCCCTGCTGGCATCAGACTTACCCTGTAAGGAGTGAGATATAGCATCCCTTTCTTGGTGCCTTTGAAGGCTTCAGGCTTGCCCGTCACGTCACTAAAGGAGAGCTCCACATCTTTACACTGTTTGAGAACACTACAGGAGGAAATCAGACAAATTGGAGAGACAAAGTCAGCAACGGCTCTGACACACACCCCCCCATCACACAGGGAGTGGAATAGCATGCCAGAAACTCTAAATATTATCCCAGTTCTGATGTGGGCCCTGCCATTTTTCCTTTGAACAGAGAGGGATGATTTATGCAGAGTGGAAGAATGCATACTCTCACCTGTGAAAACCCCTGCTCCTCCTCCACAAAGGGAAGCTTTAAATCAGCTTCTCTTTCTGTCTCCAAAACCACCAGACTGGGAATTCCTCTCTCTGCTTGAGAAAAGCCTCAGCCCAAAGGTCAGGGCACAGAAAGGGTTGAGGTATCTGAAACTACCTCCTGGAAGCCAAGGTATCATCTCAGAGCAAGCCTCTCTCTCTGCGCCCATGCTCAAATCCAGGACTGGCCACCACACAGGAATACAGCACTGCTCTAACACCGCACCCACTGTGCAAACTGAGGAAGTTGGTTCACTAATACCCTCACTGCTGACCCTGCTTCACGTGATTTAAGTGTTTGTACTAAACAGCACCATGCTAAGGCACAAAACGAGGAGCCAGTAATGTCACCAATAAGGTTATTATTGTTGGATATCTGTGGGAACATTAGCAAAGTTTGCTAATGACACAAAGCCAGATGAGAACTGTGAACACTGCAGGGTCAGTGGTATGGAGGTGCCTGAAAAATTACATATATTTTCAGGAAAAATGAGAGTCAACTTGGGCAAGCATGTCACTGAATATACAGGGCAGATCCTAAACATACCACCTAGTAAGAAAATTTGCAGAATAAACAAAAAAGCCTTGGGGGTGACAAGCTTGTGGAGTGTTACAGTGGCAGAAGAATCTGAGGCATTTTATGGTTCAAGAACATGGAAAAAGAAAACACAAAACCCTAACCCAACACAAGCCTGAAGAGGCCAGATCTAAAGTAATCCTTATGTATTCTGATCAGCATATTGTAGAAATCAGATCAAGTCAGGAAATTGCAAAATTATTGGGGTAAGGGAGGAATTGGCAGGGCCACCGTATCAGAAAACAACCAAAAGCCCTGTAGTTTCAGGTCATGTGCTCTTTAGGGAAAAGAAAAACATAACAGTATAGATGTAGCTGAAAACTGCTGCTATCCAAGGAGGAAAACATTAAAAAGTCTAGCTTTAATGAGAAAAAACCAACCTTATCAAGAAATTCTACTGGGATATTACTTCATAGCTGAGCTAGATGCAGATTCTCAGACTGGCTGGGACAACAGACTGACAAGGCAGCAGAGCTCTTTCCATTTCCAAGATGGAAAGAGGAAACACTTCTTCTAAGCTAAATAAAACCAAGTCCTTGTGATGGGTCGACCCTGGCTGGATGCCAGATGACCACCAAAGCCGCTCTATCACTCCCCCCCTCAGCTGGACAGGGGAGAGAAAATATAACGAAAGGCTCGTGGGTCAAGATAAGGACAGGGAGAGATCACTCAACCAATTACTGTCATGGGCAAAACAGACTTGACTTGGGGAAAATTAACTTAATTTATTACCAATCCAGTCAGAGTGGGGTAAAGAGTAATAAAACCCAATCTTAAAACATCTTCCCCCCAGCCCCTCCCTCCTTCCTGGGCACAGCTTCACTCCCAATTTTCTCCACCTCTTCCCCTCCAGCAGCACAGGGGGACGGGGAATGGGGCTTGGCGTCAGTTCACCACACGTTGTCTCTGCCGCTTCATCCTCCTCAGGGCAAAGACTCCTCACTCTTCCCCTGCTCTAGCGTGGGGTCCCTCCCACAGGAGACAGTCCTCCACGAACTTCTCCAGCATGGGCTTCCCACGGGGTCACAGCCTCCTTCAGGCATCCACCTGCTCCGGTGTGGGGTCCTCCCCGGGCTGCAGGTGGAGATCTGCTCCACCGTGGACCTCCCTGGGCTGCAGCGGGATAGCCTGCCTTCACCATGGTCTTTCCCACGGGCTGCAGGGGAATCTCTGCTCTGGTGCCTGGAGCACCTCCTCCCCCTCCTTCTTCACTGACTTTGGGGTCTGCAGGGTTGTTTCTCTTACATGTCCTCACTCCTCTCTCCAGCTACAGTTTCTGTGCCCACCACAACTTTTTTCCCTTCTTAAATCTGTTATCCCAGAAGTGCTACCACTATCGCGGATGGGCTCGGCCTTGGCTGGCGGTGGGTCCATCTTGGAGCCGGCTGGCTTTGGCTCTGTTGGACACGGGGGAAGCTTCTAGCAGCTTCTCACAGAAGCCACCCCTCTAACGCCCCTGCTACCAAAACCTTGGCACACAAACCCAATACAGTCCTTGACAGCTTGGATCTTACCAGAATACTTCCTCAACCATGTCCTGTACCAGCGTTTCACGTCAGTTTGCCTCACTGGAAAGAACTTCTATGTAGTCACTGTAATGCTTACTCCTTCCCTGCTACTCACACAAGCAAATAACACACAGCCACCACCACTGGGCGTCATGAGGCTGCTGAACTGGTTTACACCCACATGCCCATCCAGGGCTGTCATGGGAGAACTGTGCACCCTCTGGAGCCACGCTGCACCCACCTGTGACTAAGCAGCACCTCAAAGAAAGGCTTGAGGTCAAGGATAGAGAGATCTACTTTAAACCAGCAAAAGCTCTCCACGTCAAAGGAATTCCCTGACCGAAGTATCAGCAGGCAGTTACAAACTCAACATTATTTGTAGCATATTTTTTAAGCGTGTTTTTCCTATTGTTTACCAGCCCCAAACCAGCTCAGTGATCCTTTCTGGACCTCTGGTTTCTAGGATTTCTCCAGCCAAGGCCAGGGTGCTGGCAGCACCCGAACCACACCAAAGCAAAGCCCAAGCCTGTCCAGCTGGTCTGTCGATCCCCACCCGGGGCGAGGGCGGGTGTCAAGCAGCTGGCTGCGCCTTCCGAAAAGGTGTGATCCTCCCGTGTCGAGGAGGGGACCGGCTCCGCTTGGGCCTCCCCGCTGACAAGTTTTCCTTGCTTTGAATTCGGGCGGTTAAGACTCCTACCGTAAGTGGTTTCTGCCTCTCTGACATCACTAACCAGCGGCACGACATTAAAAAACCCCAATTCCTTGTCTTTTACAGGCGCTGCCAGCTCACCCTTCACGCGGGGCGCCGGCCGGAGCGGCACGAAGGACCACCGAGCTGCAGCAGGGAACACGGGGCGGCTCTGTCGGGTCCAGCCAGGCCCGCTCCCCCCGCGCCTGCCCGGCCCGCTCCCCCGCAGCCGGGGAGGCCGCTAATAGCGCAGCCCCCGGGCCGGGCCGGGCCGGGCCGCCCCCCACCTCCCACCTCCCACCTCCCACCTCCCATCGCCGGCCCCGTCCCAGCCCCGCTGCGAGGAGAGCGGGCGAGGAGAAACCGCAGCCCCCACCGTCCCGCAGCCGCCCACCGGTACCTCTCGGCATTAGGGATGACGACACCACCCTCCTGCGAGTGGTTCCTGTTCAGCGCCATCTTGCCCCCGGTGGCCCCGCCTCTGACCCTGTGACGTCATTCGCCGCCCGCGCCCCGCCCCGCGACGCCCCGCCCCTCCCCCGGCGAGGCCTCCCGGCAGGCGGCGGGCGCGAGGCGGAAGTGACGCGGCGGCGGTTGTCAGGTGACGCAGGGTTTAATGGCCGCCGGCGCAGGGGACGCTACAGCTGGCGGTACCGCCCCGGGCACCCCCTCCCTCCTCCCCGTGAGGGGGCCGCGGGGCAGCCCCGGCGTCCGGTCCGCCGAAGGCCCGTCGGCGGCCGCTGGGGAGGGCCGCGGCCCGGCCCGGCCCCCCCCCCCTCTCCCGGCCTGGCGGCGGCACCGGCGGCCTGCGGCCGGCTCCCGGCTGGGCCCGAGGCGGGCGGGGAGGCCGTCCTCCCTGGCCGCCCCCACCGGTCCGGCTTCTGGCTGAAGCGCGATGTTTGCCGACCTCTGTCCGCCTAATGCTCGCAGCGCCGCTTCCCGAGACCTCTGCTGGGGCGGGGAAGGTGCAGGCAGCGCGGCTGAGGCAGCCTTTCCCCCGAGACGCCTGCTTATGAACCGCAGTGAACTGTAATTAACGCGTCCTCACAACTACCACAAACACTGGTGCCTACATGTAGCGCCGCTTGCTCTTCTTGCTCTCTTTGCTCACGGCGTAACCGTGCCTGCCATGATGTTTGCTACAGTCTTAGCCTAAATGGAATTTGTCCAGCGTAAAAAAAGACCTTTGGGATTTACCGTGCATTGCAAAATTTTTCTGGTGAATGGCTTATGTTGGGAAGAGTTTGTGAGTCTCTGAATGCACTGAGCGGGTACCTCCTGTGTAAAATTAGACTCCACCCCCTTACAATATCATTCAAGTGATGTCTCGGGGGGGGGGGGGGAACATCTGACTTGCTGTGGTCTTCCTGGGACTCGGCTGGTGGCACGTGAGAGCTAGGATCCATTCAGGCTTTTCCCAGCTTATCCATTGGCAGGCTTTTTCCCAACAGTGTCTCCCGCTGTCGCACAACATGGGAAATTTTTTATATTTGCCATTCGTAGACTTTCTGGTAGATAGGCAGATACCGGTAGGATATTTTTATGAGCAGATGGCAGTGAGGAATGCCTGAGCTTGCTGTTCTCAGGGAGCTTTTATGGATCCTTTAGAAGTGGTCCATGATCCAACAAGAGATTTCAGAGCAGAGCTTAAAAGCCACCTTACTACAAACAAAAACTACTAAACCTGTGGGGCAAAACACGCAGCCTCATTCTCGCAATCCACGTTACAGGCAAAGGAAAATCTCTCTTCTGTTGCGTGGGGTCTGCTTTGCCTTCATTAAGCAGGGCAGTGTTGGCTCTCTGCCATAACACTTACTTGGGCCCAAAAGTTGTAGAAGTGACCGTACTGCAGCCCAGGGTGACGCAGCCCAGTGGCAAGAGAGTTCCTCTAGAGCAGTCGCATGGCCACCAAAGAGCTGTGTGAGAAAGCAAGTGTGGGGAACACCTCTGCATGCCCCCATTAAAGATGATGGAGCATGGCTTCATGCTTCAGTGCAGTGAAGAGGAGGAGCCCTGGGGGAGTCTTTCCTATTGCACTGGGTTTAAAATGTTATGTAGAGGCAGGAGCAGCTGCAGCAGAGTAGGCTGAGAAGATGCTTCTGGCAGCCAGTGATGCTGGGGACACCTCCGCACCTGGCCGGCTGGTGGAGACAAGCTGGGAGGAGGCTTTGACCCCGCGTTGGGCTGTGGACGGCCAGTGTGGGTGGCAGGATGGGAGCAGCATAGCAGGATGGTTTCTGCAGGGTCCATGGTATGGCTGCTGGCACTGATGACGAGGCTTTTGTTCTGTGAGGGGCGGAGGAGGCCTGGTGCAGGTGGGAAGGCGGATGCAAGGCTGTGCGCACACACTGCATACAGGAACAGCGGGAGCCGTGAACGTGGGTGGTGAAAGGACTGTGAAGGGCTGGTATGGCCCTCACATCCTAGCGGTGCTGAGAATGGCTGATTCATATGGGCAGGTGGGAGCGAGAGTGAAGAGACCTTTGCTTTGCAGTGACAGCACCAGAGAAAGTCACAGGATGGACATACACTCTTAGACAGTTTTGCTAAGGGTTGGAGCACTCTCTTCCCAACCCTGTCCCCTGTACAGCTCTATCAACCAACCTCAGGCTTGGCTTGAGTCCTCCTCTGCTGTTCCCTTGCTGGGACCTCTTCCTCCCTCCCGTGCCAGCCTTTCCAACCCCCATCCCAAACCCACTGCACTTCCCCTGACTCGCAGCACTACTGTCCTGTGCTGTGGCATTTTGCACATGCGTTTTAAATGCAACTGGCTATTGTCCTGGAGGTGACAGCCCCTGCCAACTGTGTGACATGCTAGGGCATAGGCAGAGACTGCCAAACTTGGGACATTTGTGATTTTCTCCCCTCCTCCCTTCTGCCCAGCCAACCCTGATGCTTTTCACCTGGCTCAGGGACATCCAGAAAAGAGCTGACACTGGCTAGACAGGAGCACATATAGTCTTCAGTAAAGGTGTGCCTCTTTCTGCTCCTGGGTCTTTAACTTCACTGGCCATCCCCTCCAGGGGAAGATAAAATGACAGCTTCTCAACAGGACACAAAAGCACATTGATGAGGAGGTGTGAGAGCGAGGGAGAGGGGGAGGGAGGAAACAGCCTGGAGAAGAGGAAGATTCAAGTACTCGGAGAAATGGAGAGACAGAAAGGGTCAAGAGCAGAGAAACTGATATGAAGGAAGGAAGGAAGCAAGCAAGCAAGCAAGCTATGGAGGGCTAAAAGGGAATGAGGGGAAAAGCACAGGAGAGGAAGACATGGAAGCTGGGAGGGCAGTAGGATGGTGGAGGAGCAGCACAAGCTGAGACTGCTGGAGTAGCAAATGCAGCCACGTCAGTGATGAGGAGGTATCTCTTGTGTTCCCACCACCAGTGGAGACCCAGGGAGACACCCTGGCCCAGTGCTTCTCAATCTACAGCTCTTTGCACTCCTCCAAGATCCTGAAGGCCCTGTGCCAAGCAGGGCTGTCCCTGGGGGAGCTCCCGGCAGGGAAACCCCATGGCACCGTCTTCCCTGTGCTCCCACAGCAGAGGGGCCGTGGTGTGGGGGAAGGGTTCAGCCAGGACCTGCCCAGTGCTGGTGGAGAGAGACCGCTGCAATGGGGGATGAGGTGGGGTGACCTCAGGACAGCTTGGTCTGATCTGCACAGGATCAAAAGCCCGTGACACAAGCATGGCTTTTGATCTTAGAGCTGGGCAAGGCAAATGCACCCTCTGCAGCAGGAACACATTCTTTTTCTCTGGGTTTTGCTTCTTTTGGAAAATATGGCTATTTTCTCCAAGTACTTTGATGCTTCTCAAATAGATGCTACAGCCCAAGAACTAATTCTGTCTCCTCGCACTGGTCACTTCCACTGAACCGCAAAACATGTCAGTCTGTCACTTCTCCCATCTATCCACTTCCAAGCTGCCATTTCCCCTGGGGAAGCCACAGCAAGAAATGGGGATAAAATGCTGGGCCATCATGCTCTCAGACCAACCAGCTGCCTTCCCACCCACCGAGGACCCAAAAGAAATCTCTGCTGCCATCACTTGAAGACACTGTGTGCACTGACTCCACCATCTCTCCTGGAGTCTCTTCTTGCCATGTCTCCAAGTGATAAAAACAGGACCACAGCATGCCCTGCACCTCCCACTTCTGAAGCCCTCCTGCCCCCAGAAATCCTTCCCCCCCATCCCTATTTCCCCCAGGCAACACACACAGCTGAGACACAGAAACAAGAGAAAGGAAGGTGACAGACAGTCCGCTGTGCAAAAAAACAAATGGAAAATGAAGAGATTCTGGGAAGGACAGGGGAGATGCCTTTGGTCCCTCTCAGGCACAAAGGCAGGCACACTCATACACACAGGCACTCACGCTCGCATCCTCTCACGCACAGGGAGGATGCGCCACATGCTTCAGAGACAGGCCCATGGTGGAGTCAAGGGTAGCAGGGATGGGTTGTGGTATCCAGAGACACTGGGTGACAGTGGGGGGTGGGTCATTCACAGGTTACTTTCGTGGTTTTCCTCTGTCTCGACAGTCATGGGGGGCAGCCCTCCGTTGTCATTCAACCGCTTGGCCCTGTAGGTCTCATAGTGGATGTTGTGGGTCACTTCTTTTAGGTCCTGAAGGTGGGTCCTGCAGGGGGCAAAGTGAAGATGGGGTTGGAAAGAGGATATGATAACCAATATCAGCACAGTCAGTATTAATCTTCTAATGATCATCTTATTCCCTGAGATAAATGGAAGATTTCTTCAGTCAGTTTGGCTAATGAACATACCCCTCTTTCTGCATGGATGGCATGGGTGCTATCATACACAATGGAGAGCTGGAGCATCAGCATTCAAGAACACATATGCAGGATGCAGAATATGGGCTGAAATCCCTGGCTGTGCTTGCCGGTGTCCTGCCCTTCTCACACCTGTGCCAGTGGGGCAGCTCCTGGCCGTCCTGGTCTGTCAGAGCAGACATAGGCTTATCTCATCTGAAGTGGTGGTGAGACAAGGAAGCACCAGGAGGGTGTATCAGGTCCACTGCAGACCATAACCTGCAGAACACTGCTGTGAGCATTGTCCCTAACCTCCATAGAAAGCCTGTGGGCTTGGATTGCTATATGCTTTGTGATGATGACTTGGTTAGGATGTTTTTACTGGAAGACTTAAGGAAGGCACGTCTGCTGCAGAAGGTATTGCAGAACAAAAAGAGGGCAGTAGGGTGATGTCAAAGCATTGTACCTGGCCAAGTGTATCAACACCACCATACCCACAGGTGGAATGAGCCACAGGGCTCTGGCTTTGAAGTGTTTCCCTTATTTTCTTATTTTTGGTGGTTTTTTAAAACCTTATTGTATTAATAGGGAATAGAGGTGACCCTGGATCTACACTTTTTTACAGAATTTGGGGCAGATATCACTTGTGCTGAGACAACTTCATGAAACAGAGCAGAAATAAGACAGGACAATGAAAGCTGAATGAAATACGGAGCTTTTCACTTCCATGTCATATGTTCCAGCACATCTGGAACCTGGTGGGACACATGCTCTAGGATGTGGTAGTGGCCTCTTTCTCATTGACTCCAGCCCAGACCTGTTGTCAGCCACAAATAGAAGTTGTTGCAACCTAATATTCTTAATGGGATATAAGGGGAGTGGTAGTACATGAAAACTAGCACCTACTTGACGTAGTGGTCATGTCACAAAGAGAGGCACTAGGGTATCTACCACTTAACTCAATCCAACCCTACCCCCCATAAGCTTTCACTGTCAGAAATGTTCTTTATTTTCCTTTCCATTGAGGCTATTTCACTATAAGAGGGTCTCAGGAAGACTCCCTGCTCCTCAAGAGCAGACTGGTGCATGACCATGGCCTTACCTGATGACAAAATCTCGAAGTAGGGCAAATTCACAGTGACTGAGGTTTTCCACTGAAAAGAAAGCAAGCAATTGTTACATTTGATTTTTTCAACAACCTCTTTGTGGTTACAGAGCATGGGAAGGTCATTCCCATGGGGCAGGTTCCAGGTGGGCAGAGCCTGTGTACTTCAGAAAGGATAGACAGTTGTCTGAATGCCACACTGTCAGGCATTGAGGAGACATGCTAATTGGTGCTGAGCAGTCACATGTGAATTTTCATTTGAAAACCAACGCAACCTCAGGAGCTCAGCTTCACACACCATGGTGTTCAGAGTGGCTCCAGCTTCTGCCAGCTGGCGGTAGTGGTGCCGCCTTGGCCATCGCGGTTCCTTCCCAGCAGAGTGATTTGAGAATCCTCCTCTTGCTTGGTTTAAAAAGTATTGCAAAAGGGCTGGGAAGGTAGCCATGGGACATGTTATCTGGACCCTTGTCTATTACTGGGGCCTGCAGAGATACTTTCATCTCTCAGAAGCAAGGTTTTTTTTACCTTCAATGATTCCCCAAGGTGTTTTCCTGCCCAGGACTCTTTTGCCATTCACTTGGTACTCCTTGTCGCTGCCCACTACTGCGAAGGGCATGCTTTCCTGCTGGGGAGAGACATGTGGAGAGACTTATTGGACCCATTCCAGAGAGCAGCAGCATCACTGTTCCCCATCCACCTTTCCTCCTCTCAGCTCACCAAATACAAGGCCTTCTGCAAGGGAAGAGGTTCTCCAGAGCAACATTTCACTGGCTCTCCTCTTCACCCATCAATGTTATCCCTAGCATTTTGGGCCCTTGCTTTACAGGTGTCCTTGCACCCGCCGAGCTTAGTGGGTAGCTTGCAGCAGTGCCAAGGGCTCTGGAGCAGGGGGCAGAGCTTTTCTGCACCCATCTCCAGTGTTTCTGAAGAGAGGGATGGCTGGAGAAGAAGCACTTTGTAACGTGGTTACTCGTGTAACCACGAGAGGGTCTGTCAGCCCAGGGCTGCTCGTATGGATAGTTTGCGGTGAGTATTTCTCACCAAGTTTGTAGTTCTTCACCAGAAGGAGAGGACTCAAAATAATCCTCCCTAACAAGACATAGGAACATTCAACAAGTTTAATGGCTGAAATGGTTGTACTGAGAAAGGCCAGAAATGGGGTAGGGGTGCAGCTTTCCTGGGAAGTGAGACAGTAAGTGAGGCTACTGGGGACCCAGATATCTCTAAGCACAGGGAGAAACCATCCATTTCCAGAGCACAGGGTGCAGGAGACCCTGCTATCCATAAGGTTGTGCAAATGTTCCTAGATTTACTCTGCTTTATAGATGGCCCTGGGCCTGGGAAGTGACTGCAATTACCACAGGAATGGAGGTTAAAAAGCAGTTTATTTCTTATGTGTGAGACTATCCAAACCTAGGGCAATGATGCTGAAGCGCAGAACAAAATGTGGTGCCCTCCTCAAAACCAGTAACACTTTGGAGAAGAAGCAAAACCCATCTAGTCTTCTCCAGAATGTGTGAGGTATTGCCAAATGGGAAATGATTAATTAAGATGGGGAAAGTGGGAACTTCTGTTGGGGCTGTGACAGCTGGGGGAGTTGAAAGGGCAAGTGTCAGGCTGCAATGCAAGACTCCTGGAGTTTCTTGAGGACTGCCATGGAGGCCAATCTATTAATGGCCTAGCCACAAAAATGATGAGTGGGATAATTAAATGCACTAGCATCACAAGGCCAAGAGGTGGTGTCACTACAAAGGCAGACTGGGTTTTTATCCAGGAAGATGCAAGTCTGAGGCACAAAGAGCAGCATTTAGGGAATAACATCAAGAATTTCTGCTACGACTTCAGAGCTCATGAACAAGCAGTGACTGAAGGAGTGGAAGGACCCCACGTGCTAGTCAGTCACAAGATGACCATGAACCACCAGTGTGATGTAATTGTTTAAAAAGTACATGTGGTCCATGGGCTTAGCAGTTCAGATCTCAGAAGAGACGGGGGAGCATGGGGTACCAGCACCAGTGCTAGAAAATCAAATCAAACCAGAGCAGGCACAGAAAAAAGTGACCAGGAGCATGGACTACTGAGGAATGGGAAGCTCATCCAAAGGAGTCTGCCTCCTTTAGCTGACCAGAAGGTTGGCAAAGGATAACATTGTTCTCTATAAATGCCTTGAGTGGTGGAGGGGACCACTAGGTAGGAGAACTGCTTGAGTCAGTGTTGGCACAAGAACACAAATATAACCCTGGGTACAACCTAGCCATGAACAAACACAGGCTGGAAATTGGGAGTGGGTTTCTAACACTCTGAGGAGGAAAGGATGGGACAAGCCTTCTCACAGGGGATGGGGGAGCAAAGAAAAGGACTGCTTTTCAGGTCAAGTTTGGTCAGCAGGTGAGAGGGCTCATTGGGCATTTGTTTGGGACAGAGGCTGGACATCAGCCACACACCAGGCCCCCTTGGTTCTTAATGGAGGCCAAACGGAACATTCAGCAAGTGGAGGTGAAACATAGTCCTTCCTCACTCAGCCTTCATAGCACCCTGTAGTAATGACCAGGACAAATTAAGCTGGGAAGGAGGAATGACCATCCCTTACTCCATTGCATCTTTCATTCAGGGACCATGAAGCACTTAAAACCTTCTAGTGACACATGTCTGTTTTACACTCATTAAATATGACCAGCCCTCATCCCTCCTTCCCCTCCCACAATAAAATGTTTCCTACCCTGATTTTGTCATTCTCTGTTTTATCCTCCAAGTCCTCATCGAATTCTTTCTGTGGGTAAAACTCGATCCCATTTACTTCTAGCTCTTTGCGCACCTGGGCAGAGAGACATTTTGGAGCACAAAGCAACACAAACCTGAAGGGCAGACAGGCAGGATGGCTGGGCAAACACATCTGGGACATCCTTCCAGTGGGCCGGGGCTGGAGGGATTATCCCCAGGGAAGTGTGCAGCGAAGTGAGGACACACAGCAGCTATGATGAGTCTTTTTTCCCCAACCCCAGTTACTTGTCTGGCCCTGCAGTTCCCGTGATAGACCATATCACGAGATGTCACAGGGATACATGCGTTTCTTCCCCCTCTAACAGATGCCCTCAGAGCCATAAACAACTGCATCTTCAGGACTTACCCACCAACCCAGCGCTGGACTCTGTGCATGCCCTGGGGACTGTGCTGCAATCCCAGGAAGAAGGATACTGCTCATTTCTCCCACCTCCAAGCTGGGTCAGGGAAGGATCCCATGCAAGAGAGGAGATACTTACTCTTTGTTTGAATTCGGTCTTCTCCTCCAAGGTCATGGTGTCAGCCTTGGCAATAACCGGGATGATGTTCACTACCTTGCTGAGGTGTTTCATGAACTCCAGGTCCAAAGGCCGCAGGCTGCAGCCCAAGAGGGAACAACATGGAAGGGGTTACTTTACCCGCCTCGCCTTTCATCCTAGTGACTCTCCCAGCATCAGGGCATCAATGAAACCTCCCTTGTACATACCCTGCTTGCTGCCACCATGCTCTCATCTCCTTCTTCCCATCCATCCTGCCCTCTCCCAAAACCCACAGTGGCGATTCTCCTGCCTGTGTTATCCTAGACCCTTTCAAGCCCCGCAGCACCGGAAGTTAAGCTAAACAGCGGCCTGCCCCGCAGGCAGGACCCCTGGGTCTGTGGCTGAGACGGAGCAGTGCAGGGTATGTATCTGGCAGAGAGGCACCAAGGGCTTGAGGAAGGACGAGGGACTGTGTACGTACGAGTGGCCCGTGGGGGAGATGAAGTAGAGGCAGCAGTGCACTCGCGTGTCTGGAATTCGTTTCTTCCTTGCAATATTCACCTCCTCTTTCAAAAATTTTTCATATTGCTCATTGATGTATTTCTCAATAGGCTCCCAGCTGTTAAGGTGGGGGAGAGAGAGATGAACAGAGAGGTACAAATCTCCTCATGTTCCTGCCTACAGTGTTCCCGGCTCTGACAGCAGCAAAGCAGGCTCAGGCATAAAAAAACTCCACCACAAGCATCTCACCATCAGCAGAGATGTTCAAGAGTTTCTGTAACTGGGCACAGAAATAGGCACTCGCTCTGTAATGTGTGCATACCTCTGACCATGCACACAGACCCATGGTGTTCACAATTCCACGTCCCCATCACTGGCCCCCTGAGTGCAATAGGATCCCAGATGCTTTCCAGGCCAAGCAGATGAGAGTCACTCCATATACAATCTTAACTCCAGCCCTTTCTGGGACACAAGGCCTTGACCATGTAAAACTCACCAGTTCTCGTTGTTGATCTGGTCCCCAAATCCCGGTGTGTCAATCACGGTCAGCTTCATTTTGACACCACCTTCTTCAATGACTGAGGAAGAAATTGCAAACAATCATACACCTCCCTGGGGACCTGCTCTATCATGAAACATGTCTCTGTGCCCTACAAGGGAACAAAAGCGCTTTGCCCTCATCCCTGCCCAGCAAGCATGGCCAGGCCAGGCTGGGTCATGCCTCAACAGTCATGACCCCCACTTGCATATCTGTCCCCAATTTTTTGTAACCTCTGCACTAAAGTCACCTTAAACCACTCTGACACAGGAAAAAGGATTTGTGCTCACTCTGTGGCCCAAAAGGTAGTACCTACCTTACACGTCTTGTCCTCCCCTCCAATGCATCTGTCCTGGTTTTGGCTGGGATAATTTTCTTTCTAGTAGCTGGTATAGTGTTATGTCTTGGATTCAGTATGAGAAGAATGTTGATAACGCACTGATGTTTTCAGTTGTCGCTAAGTAGTGTTTATACTAAGTCAAGGATTTTTCAGCTTCTCAAGCCCAGCCAGCAAGAAGGCTGGAGGGGCACAAGAATTTGGGAGGGGACACAGCCAGGACAGCTGACCCAAACTGGCCAAAGGGATATTCCATACCATGTGATGTCATGCCTAGTATATAAACTGGGGAGAGTTGGCCTGGGCAGGGGGTGAATCACTGCTCGGGAACTAAGCATTGGTCGGCAAGTGGTGAGCAACTGCATTGTGCATCACCTGTTTTGTATATTCCAATTCTTTTATCATTATCATTATCATTATATCATTATCATTATTATTTTCTTCCTTTCTGTCCTGTTAAACTGTTTCACTTTTTTTCCTGATTCTCTCCACCATCCCACTGGGTGGGGGGGAAGTGAGCGAGCGGCTGTGTGGTGCTTAGTTGCTGGCTGGGCTTACACCATGACAGCATCAACCTGAATCTGAGATGATGCTCATTACTCTGCAGCACTGTAGAAGCTGTGCTGATGCTTTGCCATGAGGAGATGTGCTCTACCAGGCTTGGATGGGACCCACCAATGCAATTTGTATAGATCATTAAGTGTCTGCAGGTGGGAATGACTTACAGCAAGGCTTCATCCACACATGCAGACTAATGTCTTGGCAGAAGAAATATCTATAACTCTTTTTCTACCCCTCACTTTTGGCTGTGGCATCAGTGGCATTGCTGTTTAACAAAAGCCTTGGCTGGGTCTGAGGCCAGCTGAAACTGGCACTTGTCCTTTAGCTTCCCATGGAGAAAGGGCTGCCTAATACCAAAGAACTGTTGGCCTAGACTACTGGGGTCTTCTGCAAGACTGTGCTGAAGCATCAGTATTGCCTCCACCCCAGCAGCCTGGCTCTTACCATGCCCGATGGCTTTGATCTCCACTGTCTTGGGGATCTTCTCCTCCCGGTTCCAGCCTGAAGATTTGCGGCTCACCTGGGATTTGAAGAGAGTGTTCACCAGTGTTGACTTTCCCAGTCCACTCTGACCTGAGGATTGCAAAGAGGAAGCCTGACCTGAGGATTGCAAAGAGGAAGCTCATGGCATCTGCCACAGCCCGGCAATGATGACAGCAGGCCCAGGGGATGGAGCCAGGCTGGCAGGGGAAGGGGCTGTAGGTGTCTCCTTGCCTTGTGCAGGCTCTCCTTTCCCCCAGAGCAAGCACTGTCCGCTCCCTCATGCCCTCCCTGCAGGGCTCGCTCTCCCACCTGGCCTCATAGGGCAGTCCCTGGCCATGGTTCCCAGTACCTCAGCTGGTCCCTGCCTACCTACAACCATGATGTTGAAGTCAAAACCTGTCTTCATGGTTTTCTTGCGCATCTGCTCAATGATGGTGTCAATACCGATGTAGCCCAGCAAGTTGGCGTTAATGCCCATGGGTTTCATCGGCACAACTGGTTTTTGTCGCGGCTCTGGGACCAGCTCGGACATGGCTGCTTCGTTTTTGCTGTCCACTGGCCCTGCATGGGGAGAAAGATTGAAAAATCATCATCAAGCTGTAACAAGGACCTCTCTTCTGACCTGTCAGAGGGACTAAAGGCAACTTTGAGCATCCATTTCAAGGGCTACTGAGGATGACTGAATGGCAAGATTTTAGCAGTAAGGCTCTTCATGGAGGAACACCTACTTGAGTTTCCAGCATACTCTTCTATGTATCACTCCGGATGAGGATGTGCAGAAGTGGGGTTCACTGAGCATGCAGTGTATTGACGGCTACCTTCAAACAGCAGGAGCAGACCCAGTGAAGCTGGCTGGGCTCCTAATAGGGTGCCCAAAGCTCTGTGTGTGTCTCCTTGGTTTTGCCTCCCAGTAGTTCTCACCAGGATCACCAGTGTTTTGCCCCTCCAAGTTTAGCATGAAATTTGCGATGGAACACATAGCAAAAATTATCATGTGTCAAGTCCCAGCCGTGCTGTGCAAGGTGAGTTTCTCAGTGGTGGAAATGCAAAGCATGGCCAAAACCTCTGCGCTTGCCTCCTGCCTGTAGATCGATGGTTTTTGTCATGCTCAAGAAACTAATCATGGTGATCAGTAAACTAATCATCTGCATGTTTCCCTCCTCACCTCCCACTCTTCACTTCTTCCATGTAAAACAAATGGGCAAAAAGAAAGGCCCTGCGGGCTTTCTGGCCTCCCTGACTTTTTTGGGTGATGGCATGCATTGCTTGGGGCAGGCCCATCCATTTATCTCTGTCTCTTGTCTCATTAGTGAGCAGCTCCCACCCCCTGGGAGGAAGCTGGAGGTTGGGAGAGGACAGGGCACAGAAGAAAAGCTGTAATAGGTGGGGAAGGGAGGCGTGAGGGATGAGTCTAGAAAGGAAGATGAAAGGGATGGGAATCAATACCTTTCATATACAAACCAGCTGCAAGCTAGAGCCTCTCCCACTCTGATTACTTGACTTCCCCATGCTTTGTCTCATTAGATGGTTATTTTTCCAGGACAGGGGCATCGTGTTCTTGCTTGGTAAGCACTCCACTTGTTTTGGATGCCACTTCAGTTCAAGCATCTCACACTAAATTACCCCTTTCCATCATTTTGGCAGAGTTTTTCACTCCTCTCAGCAGAACCTGCTGGCTGCAGAGGAGGACGTGAGCGGCCAGGCAGGCAACTGCCATTTGGTGGGTGACACATGCCTCTTGGAGATGAAGACGACTCAGAGGTTACCAGGCTGGGGACACTGATAGCACCAGTCCGGGATCCCCATGACAGCTCAGTCAGGCCAGGCAGAGACCGGGGTTGGGGAGAGGTCAGAGAGATTTTGTTCAAGGACAGGCTTAGGCTGCAACGGGCTGCATGGCTGGCTGGTGACCTTTCCTAACATTCTCACATCAAAGCTCCTGTGCAGACACAAGGGCTGCTCTACACAGTGAAGATTTTACATTTTATATAAGCTTTAATATCCCACCATCATGTGCTGAGGCCAGACCTTGCGGAAGGGCCAGCCTTGGCAGGGAGAAGGCTGCCCCCACCCAGCTCCTTTTACACCATGTGGGAAGTCTTTTATGTTAAACTGGGAGAAGGAATCTTCCCTCTGTGTGAGAGGATGGTAGCACAGCCACCTGTGCACAGCACTGTGGGTAACGTCTGAAGGTTCTCATACCACCTCCATTCCACCTTGCCTGCAGGGGAGAGGTCTGCTGGAGGATGTCCCGTCCCCCCCCCCCCGCCGTCTTCCCCACTGAGCGGGGGCACTCTGAGCTATCATTATCCTCTCCTGAAGCAGCGAGCAGCACCCTGGGGGGACCAGAGCACAAGATGGACCATTGGCTTGAGCCAGGCTGGCAATTTGGAACACCTTGTGCTGCTGGGCAGCTGCTGGAAGAGGCAGCCTGCCGAGTCGAGTGCTTCTCAGCTGCAACCCACTCTTACACCCGTCACAGCTAGTCTGTGCCTTTGCTGCTGACAAAGCATCCCCTGGGGCTCCTGTTGTCTTATTCCAGCTTTCTCAAAGCTGCTGCCGGCCAGGAAAGCCCATCTCCGTGGCACAGCACGGAGGGCCAAGCCAGCCAGCTCTCCTGCACCCTGCCCTTTGCTCGTCCTCTCCCGGGCTGCCCCATGCCACCTGTACCATAGTCACAAGGCTCTGCCGTGCCCCTCATCCTGCTGCAGCATCCACCAGTGCGCAGCCCACACAGCCCTGCTGGGGTCCCACCTACCCCGGAGAGAGGGAGAAGAGAGAGGGAGACATGGAATGACGAGGGGACATGGGGCAGGGGTCTGTGGCCCCAGTGAGGCACTTGACAACTGCAGTAATGGGGGCAAATAAGCCCCGGTGGTGGACAGGGAACAGGTCGAGGTGGGAAGAAAGCCCAGCTGAGCAGCTGCATGGGGTGGGTGCAGGACCTGGGCCGTGCGGGCTGCAACCGCTTTGCTGCTTGGGCAGTAGGTTGTCCTCAGGGACTCTGTTGCCCTCTCCTTTATTCCTTCAGCTCCTTGTTCTTACACAGGGAGGAGGAAGGAGGGAAGCTGCTGGCAGCCAACCCCAAGGCTCACTAAGGGGTTCATAAGTCGTCCCTCAATCTCGCCAAGGGACACTTTGCTCAGAGCCAGCAGATGCTGCTAACTCAGCTGTGGACATCGCAATATGTGGCCATCCCTTTGCAGGCTTTGCTGCTGGAGCCAGGAGCTTGCAGTGGCTGGAGCAGGTATTTCAGAGTCAGGCTCCTGACCACCTGAGACCAGGAGAAAACATCTCCGGAAATGTCCTTAAATATTTCTTGGATTTTATATCAGTGACGTCGCCCTGGGCGTTTTGATTTTGGACATTCAAGGTCTCGGGGTAGATAACCTCCCTTTCTGCTCTTGGTCACTTGCCTTCCTCTCTGTGTGGGGTGCCTTCCCATACAGCCTCAGGAGGGGAAGCCCCCATTTTGCAAAGAGGTACCCAAGGGCTCAGCTTTCTGCACACAATTTTCCACTTCTTGACTCCTGCAGAGGAATCCAAAGAGCCAACTGAGGAACAGCCTGCCAGGGAGGTCAGGGTGTGCAAAACTGGGGCCAGAGCTGAGAGGCACCTTGAGACATGAAATGCGTCTACCTGGTCTCCTGGGAATGGCTCTGTTTTACGTGCAGTAATGCTAATGCTGCAGCGCTCTGACTGACTGGTTGAAGGGTAGCATTATGCATCCTAGGCACATCCCATAGCCCCTCCAGGTGTCTGTCCCCTGTAATGAATACAGGATAGGGCGCTACAGCCAGCACAGCTGATAATGAATAGGGGGTTAGCGAATGAATAGGGGGTTACATCCGCCGTTTGCACTGCCACCCTTTTCCCTGCTGCTTTGTTCTGTGTGCTAAGTGAAGCTCGTTTAAGAGGGCAGTTGCTGGTGATACCTCTGCTGCCCAGTTCCCAGTGGGAGGTGGCCAGGGCTGGGCTGCTGGAGGATAGTCTCTGGATGTTCCACTCAGCTCCGGAGCAGGGAGAGGTACAGCATCTGGGGCCGGGCAGGCAGGGCCAGAAGGGCAACGGGTACCTGGAGAGGTCCTAGTGGTCCCAGCTAGCTCCTGCTTCTGACACCCACCAATCCACCCCCAGACCTCTCCCTGGAAGGCCGGCATACCTGGCCAGCAGCAGGCACCGCTACCGCAGCACACCCTTCATGTCTGCCTGCCTCTGATGTTTGTAGCAGCTACCTGGGGACAGAGGTGGCCCTGCAGATCCCTTAGGGGCTCAGGTAGTGAGGACTGACATCTACTTTGTCCCCATAACCCAGATACAGTCGCATCCCCTCCCCCTGCCTTCCCGTCCTTTGTCTTGAGTGGCAGGAGGGAGGGAGGGCTGCAAACAGATGCTCACCACAACCAGCTTCCAGCAAGGAAAGGCTATTTAACCCCCACGTAACACATAGATGGCCTCGTCCTGCTCCGTCTGGAGGCAGCGATCCACACACGCATCTCACCCCAGCCCCTTCCACCCTTGGTCCCACTCCCTGCAGACATGGAACGGGGAGGGGGGACAGGTTTGGAGCCTGAACATGGCTGGCAGAAGCGGGCTCTCAGCAGGTGCTGCCAGGTTCCTAGGAAGGAAAGCAAGCAGCTGCTTCAGTACCACAGCCTCCCTGGGGCTTGCAGGCATTAGGATCTGCTCCTTGCTTCAGATCTGCAGAGGTGCTGGACTGAGCATCTCTCCACTGGAAAAAATCCCTTTCCCCCCTCAGTTTCCATGATGACCCCAGGGCATTTTTTCCAGCTGTGCCAGGCAAAGGCAGAGCCCTGCCGGATGCACCGCCTGACCTCAGGGTGCAGAACAGAGCCATCCTTCTCACCGGATCTTTTTGCCTTGCCTGAGGATCACCAGGCATTTTGAGTGAGGCAGGGAAATTCATCCCAGCCCTTTGGGCTGCCGCAGCCTTCCCGGCAGCAACCTTCCTTCCCCTCAGCGCTCTGCAGAGGGCTTGGGCAGGAGCCCGGCTCTGCCGGGGCCACAGTGAAATCTAGGGCAGCGTGTGCCGAAGCCTCTCTGGAGATGCAGGAGCTGGAGATGAAGGGGTTGAGCACATCCCTAGCCCAGTCCAGCCGCCACAGGGTTAGATGCTCGCCTCAGCCCCGGCTGTACCCTCGGTGCCACTCCCCGGCTGTGCAGCCCTTGCCCTATTCCACGGCTCGCCGCCTGGGCGGCACGGCTGTATCACAAGGCAAGAGGTTGCTGAGCACCCCTGGACCAGGGTACCCATGCCACCACAGCTGCCTGTCCCCCTGCCCGTCTGCCTGCCAGTGCTGGGGCTCCCTGCCTGCCTGCCGGCTCCTGCGCAGATGCCCAGGGAGCGGCACAGGACGTCCCCGCTGCCCCCGCAGCGACTGCCTGTCACTGGCAAGGGACAAGCCAGTCACCGAGCAGCTTGGGGGCTTTCCCCAGCCGTGGACCAGCTGGGATTATCTTTCTTTCAGAGCAGCCCCTGGCACCAGCTACTCCCCATCAGCACTGCAACCAGCCCTGCTCCTTCTCCTTCATGCCTGACTGCTGCCACCAAAGGAAAAAAAAGAAAAGAGGGAAGACAAAGCCAGGACCAATTTCCCCCCCTGCCCTTCGGGGTTATTCCTCCCCCATGGCCAGAGCTGGGCAGCGTGGGGGCACGGTGGATGGTGCCCGCACAAAAAGCCCCAGTGGCATCCCTCCGGCATCGCCCAGCCCTGCCAAGCCCAGAGCATCCTACCTTTGAACATGAAGCTTCCTTTGTCTCCGAATCCTCTCCCAAGGGGGTAGGTCTCCCCCCACTTTTCTAGGCTGACGCTGGCACAGCACGGTGGGCTACGAGGCTCCGCTTTTACCTCTCTCTTTCTTCCCTGTGTCCTCTTCTCCCCCCCTCTCCTTCCCCTCCTTCTCCAGTGGCTATTTCAGCGGAGCGGGGATGCTGGTGCTGCTCCTGCTGCCATCATCATGTGACCTGAATATTAAACATCGCCGCAAAATCTCCCCCCGCGCACCCTCCCCCGGCTCCATCCCGGGCCCCTGCCAGCCTGGGGGGCCATGGCCACGGGGACGGAGGGGCTGCCGCCGATGGGCCCCCCACGTCCCGAAGGGGGCCCCCTTGCACACCTACGCCGCACAGGCCGTTTCTTGCCCCTTTCCCTCCCAGTTCCCCAGCGTTTTCAGCATCTATGCGTGTTTAGGGAGGGGAATATTTAACCCTTCGCAGCTTTGCTCCAGCAGGGCTGAGAAAGGGCGCTTTTTCCCCCTAGGTATTTATTGGGCTCGGGGGATCGCAAGGCCTCCTTCTGCTTTCCCAGAGGGAGGAAATTGGGAACGTTTTGGCTCATCAAAAGCAATCTGCCCTTCAGCTCCGCTTGCGGAGGCGTGAGAAACCTTTTTTCCTCCAGCACCGCGATTCCTGGCTGTCAGCCCGCAGTGCAGAGGCAGTGCGAGCGCTGTCCCTTGTGTGTATGTGTGTGTACACGCACATGTGCATGCGTGTGCACGTGCATGTGTGTGCATGCGTGCAGGGAGCAGGGAGAGGTGCTGCCCATGGGCCATGTTGGCGTACGCAGGTCACATCCCCATGTACCCCGGCGGGTGTATGTGCCTGGCGGTGCCCACCTGCATGTGTCTGGTGGATGTGCCCGCGCCTGGAGAGCCGTGCGGATGCCCCAGGCTGCCGGGGCCTTTGGAGGCGGACGCCCCTTCCTCCCTCTGCGCTTCCTTCTCCTACGTTTGCGAGACCTGTGCCCCCATGCTGGAGCACGAACATCTGGGACTGCTCTGGCCCTCCGCTCAGTGGGACGACGGGAGCATCCTTTCGGGGATGTCCCCATGTGCCCCTCTGCCACACAGCAGCCCCCTGGGTGGCGGCCGGGCTGCGGGACACCTGGCAGACTCGGCAAGGGTTTTGGGCACCTCTTTTTGCAGCGCCCAGGGGCAAAAAGGAAACTGCACCCGTGCTGGGTTACAGGACCATTTGGAAATCCCTGTTGGCAGATACCCAGGCTGGGCTGAGCAGTAGACAGGCTGGCTGCCAACAGACAGACGGATGGCCGGACGGACAGGCATCCCGGTGCCCGCAACATCTCCTGACACGGCGCCCGCAGCCGCCCGCTTCCCCGGTGGGTGCCAGGCTCACCGCCGCACGGGGTCACCTCCCGCCTGCCTTCGCCCACCCACACTCCGGGTGTGGGCGAAGGGGAAATCGCTCCCCGGGGAGGAAGCACCTGTCCTCCCCCACGTCACCCCACTGCTCCCATGGGCCCTGCCCCATGCCGAGCCCCATGGCACTGCCAAGGGACCCCTCGGTGCCTCCCCCCGCCGCCCACCCCAGCCCGGCAGCGGAGACCCACCGGAGAGTGGCAGGGTGCAGGGCACCCCCATCTTCGCCGGCGGGGAGACCTCGGCCCCACCAGGGCCACCGCATCGCTGGGGCCCCTCGGCCGCCACCAGCCGGGGGCGAGGGGGGACGGGGGTGACAGGAGCCGGACCCCGCAGCCGCTCCCAGGGGGGCCCCCCTCCGCCCCCGCCAGCCCGCCGCAGGGTGACCGAGAGGCAGCTCCGCTTCGTGGGGGCGGCGAGGGTGCCGAGGGGGCCGTCTCGCCGTGGCGGGGGGCCTGGGATGCGGCTGGGGCCGGTGGGGCCGCCTGGGGCGGGCAGGCGGCTGCGGTGAGGGGCGACGTCCTCCTCCATGGCGGGTGGCTGGAAGCAGAGGTGCGAGGGCGGGAGGCAGGCGGTGCCGGCGCAGTCCGGGGGGGCCCGGGCCTTCCCCGCCACCGGGGCCGCAGCGTCCTGGGGCGCAGCGGCCCCCGGAGCCGCCGTTGTCCGCAGGCCTGAGCCCCCACTGGCAGCCCTGCCGAGCCGGCCAGCCCGCCTCCGGCCGGGGACAATGGGGCGCTTGTGGCCTGCCCGGCACGCTCCCACGCCTGGCGCCGTGGCCGTTCCTGCCCCCAGCGCCTTCCTGGCCTCCGCCACCGGCAGCCCCGCGCCACCGGCAGCCCCGTGCCGCGGCCACCTGCCCCGCTCCCATGGTGGGAGGTGGAGGAGCGGTGCAGACCCACCAGGTCAGGCCTGTGCCGCCTGCTCCTAAGGACAACAGGTGCGATTTAAAAAAAAAAAAAAAAAATTAATATTGCTAAATTTTTGAAATGTTTTCCCTTCCTCTCTTCTTTTTTTTTCCCCTCAAATGGCAGATTCCAGTTCAACGATTTATGCCCCACTGAAGAAGGTCAGTGTTCGCTTGTCAGGTGTTCGTTCGGGTTGATGCTTCTTTCCCTTATTCTGATTTTCTTTTGCTTCTTCATTACTCTGATTGTTTCTTGCCAACTTTGGGGCATTTTGGGCGTCAAGAGGGCATCCATTACAGGGAATCAGCTTGCCACCTACACCTTCCTTGCTATAAAAGAGCCTTTGAAGGGCAATGTAATAACCAAGGAAGAAAGGAGAAAGGTGTTTTGGTGGGGTGGGATGAGAATACGTGTGGTTTGGTGGGCAAATGGGAACAAAGAGAAGGGGAGCCAGGCAGCCATAGCACCCACAGCATGGCAGGGGCAATGCTCGCCTGCCTTCGGGTGGCCAGGGCTGAGGAGCAGAAAGGGAACCACCGTCCCGTGACCCATAGTGAGCCATGGGGAGTGCTGGGGGAAGGCAAGGCTCAGGGCAGTGTAACTTCTCTGCTGCTTTAAAGGCAGAGAGAGAGAAGGTGGAAAAGACCAACCTGATGCTGTGCAGTATTTCCAGCACTAAGTATCTTCTCTGATGCTTTACGTGGTTTAATTCAGTATCTGTGACTATTTCCCTCTCCCCTGAGGTCTCTCTGGCTGCACAGGTCCCACAAGGGAGAAACAGTCTCAGTTTTCAGGCAGCTTTTGCCTTTGGCTTAATTATTGCCAAATAGCCTCGCAGCATAGCCGGCACAGAAACCAGGCGGATGAAGACCTACCCTGCTGTAAGGGAAACCTCGCTGCAGACTGGTCCTTGCTGCCTGCCCAGAGTTGGAGGGAGGCAGCTCCCAGGGGGAACAACAGGAAAATAAAGCATCGGCCATGCTGTTTGTCACACAGTTTTATTCCACTGGGGAGGGCTTTGACACCGTTGGCAATAAAGTCCTTCATACCCGTGGAAAATACCTGGCTTAATACTGATTGTGTCAGGACTAAACAGTCTGAAACCTAAGCCGGAGGAGATGAATAACTAGTTCTTCTCTAGTCCAGCCCTGACCTGTTTGTCATCTTCCTTTTGCTTGGTTTCTGCGGCAAGTCACAGGCAGAGCGGAGGTGAAAACAGGCAGGAGAGCGTGCAGAGGAGGACACAGAGGAGAGGATGGGGGACCCCTGTGGGGAGCTCCATCACACCACGGATGCCAGCTGGCCGAGAGTGGTGGTGGCAGACCCAGCCTTTCGTTTTTACCAGGCTAGTGGTTTTCCCTCTTCTCTTTTGACTCAGCAGCCGAAAGTGGGTTTGGAGGAGGTGCGATTGCAGAGCAGCCCGCGCTGGTGCAGGCTGCGGAGAGCAGGCTCCCCTTCCCAGGGGGACGGTTTAACCTGTCCCTGACTGCTGCAAGACCCTCAGCTCCAGTACAGAGGGTTTTATTGCTACCCCATGGCTCAGCTGTGGTCCGTTTGCAGTGCAGTCCCAGCTACGAGGGAGTTGAGGTGAGGAAGCAGGTTTCCAAGCTGGGGCTTGAAGATATGGCTGTGTTGTGCCAGAGGGCAGAGGACGTAAGCCATGCAGCTGAGGGTGGCATGTCAGACCATGCAGCCCAGCCCCAAGGCATTTCCCTTTCGCAGCCCCAAGTCACCAAGGCATAAAAATACGTGGGATTTACCTGTTTCAGGCTGCACCTGCGCTTTGAGCCTTTGCTTGCCAGGGCGAGCGTAACTTTGGGCACAGGAATAATCCCACTCACTGCATTTCCCTGTTGAGTGAGACTCCCCAGTTAAGGTACTTGCATCACAATTTCTGGGTTTTAGCTGAATGAAAGGACTCTCAACTTGTCCTCTGACTGAAACAGAGCCAAAAAGCTCCTGCCAGTGTGCCTGGTTTTGGTGTAGAAGATAATGGTGATACGATTGCAATCCAGTGGATGGAAAGTCCCAGAAAGACCCAGGATATTTGCAGGATGTCCTGACCTATTCCTTTTTCAGCCAAAACCAATAGAGCTAAAAATTAACTTTCACCCCCAGAGAATTACCAATGGAGCATTGCTCACTCAAACCAGCCCAGTGCACTCTCCTCCTTTCTTTGGGAATGGAGGAGAAAACTTCCGCTGACAGGTTCACAGGAGAGGCTGGGTGACACGAGCCCATCCAGGATCTGTGGCAGATTTGGGCAGTTGGCCCAAGGGACTCCTGCTGCCCAAAGGAGCCATCAGGGACTACGGCACAAAGCTGGCACCCCGGGAGCATGCTGGGGATGCGGGTCGCCCCGATATTGGCAGGTCCATGTGACGGCATGGGATGCGCAGACATGTGGACATGGGGTGGTGGCACCAGCTGACACCCCTGGGACATGCAGAAGTGGGGCACACAGGACCCCGCTGTGTCCAGCGCGCTCACAAGTAGCACCGCTGCACCTACGGCATCCGAAGAGTGGGTGTTGGGGTGGGAGGAGAGGTGAGGAGAGGCTCTTGACACAACCTCCCACCACAGGCTCAGAGCTCTCCCAAATCTCCCTGTACACAGTGAGCATTGCACTGGGCTGGCAGGGAAGGAGAAGATGTGAACGTCCCTCTTAGCCCCAGCATCACACCTTCACACAGCACTTTGGTAGCCGATCAGCCCCAGGGCAGCGCAGAAAGTGCAGGTAGTCTATGAACATGGGATTTTGTGCCAGACCCACATTATACAGTCCAGAAAGCAGAGGTGGTGCAACAGGTCCATTTCGCCAACAGGCTCAGTGTCCCTTCTCAGAGACATACAGGGAAAAGGAGTCGAGGGATGCTTCACAGCTTTCGTTGGGATGACAGTTAAGGAAGAGCCCATCCATGCCATAGGACTCTGGAGTGCAGAGGACTGAACAAGTGCAAGTTACCTCCCAGACTATCCGATCTCACTCCGCAGCAGAGGAGCAGAAGGTCAGGCGGATCGGGAGAGGCTTATGTGCTAACTGTGGCAGCACCCCTTCATGGAGGGCTGCAGAATATTCTCAGCTTGACATGGGACTTGGACAAACTTCTTTAGTAAAGATCTTAAATTTGAATGTAGTGCATCTGGAATGGATGGATGGGTGGATGGATGTTCTCCATCTCCCAAACAGACACAGAGAAGCAGTGCACCTTTAGCAGGGATAAAGGCATTCAGTCTCTGGGTCTCGCTGAGCCCTTGGCCCCTCTGCACAGAGCTTCAGCAAGCTTACCATCCCAGCACCAAGGGTGAAGAGCTTAGCTGAAGCAATGATCTGGGTTGAAATCCCATTTATTTCCCCCAAAATACCCACTGGACTTAAACAGGCTGGGTTAGATTTAACCCAGTGAATAGGAGTAAAAGGCTCTGTCTCCCTTTGCAAGCCTAGTACCCCTGCAGAGACTTTTCCTACTGAAGGTCATGTCAAGATGCCAGTCGGCTCAAACTCAAGTGATTAACAAGGGACCTTTCATTTGAGTGATTCATCAGTCTCGGCCATGGGGAGGAGCAGAAGTCCTTGGCTGGGTGAAGGGCTGTGAGCACGTGGGAAGCCCTGAGCCTGCAGTGCCACACAAACCTTGCCTAAGAAGCAAAGGGTCAGAAAGGTGAGTATGAGACCTAGATCAGAAAAGCGCAAAGTGACAATCAGCCCTGCTTGTGCAGGGCAGGATTGTCATCCCTACCAAGAGGAGAGGCTCTTCTGGACTCGATGGGCAGCGTGTCAGACCTCGGGCACCCCGAAGGCGAGGTTGTCCCGAATCATCAGTGTCTTCCGAAGGTCTCGTTCCATGATCGGCCTCTGCGTTCGCCACTTATGGGCTTCCTGGAGTCCTGGCTCGAAGTAGTAAATGCAAGCTCCAAAGCCCACCAGGATGAGAATGGAGATCATCAGGTACACTGGCACAAACCAATCCAAGAAATGGGGCATGGCTGCCAGAGAAAAGGGGAGAAAGCTTGTACAGTGGGAGAACCCAAAAAACACCTCCACTGAGCTTCAGCATAAGACATCTGCCTCATCAGCAGTGCCCAGCCTCCCTGCACCCCTCCTCACAGCCTCGCCCCACCCTGGCTCGTCCTCGGTTGCACACCAAGGTTGCACACCAAGGCACCTCAGCCTTCGGGAGAGGGCAATCCCTTGGGCTCATCGCTGGGACACCCCGCACTGAATGGCAGTCCTGCTCCCTCCCTGCAGAGGAGGGGGAGCCCGCACGCCCCCAGCCCTGCTGCCAGCCAGGTAGGCTGCAGGGTAAATACAGCTGCTTCTTATCTCTTGCTTGGGGAAAAACCTGCTGCCCCTTCCCCTGATGCTCCACAACCCCTTTGAATTCCCAGTCTGAGCTGGTCTGGCTCTGGGCTGAGCCCTCCCTTGCTGCACCCCTGTTTAGCGTCCTGCTTTGCCGGGGCTCAGGGACCTTGTGGTGCTTGGTTGAGCACTGGTCTCTGAGCAGAGCCTCAATCCACCCCCTGCATCAGCCCCTGGGCAGCGGGAGCCACTTACCGGGAGCGGCAGATCTGCCTTCCCAGGATCCCCTCACCACTCGGGAGCGTGGTGCTGAGTCTGGAGCAGTGCCGCCCTGGGGAACACAAAACAACGTGCCACACGGTGGCTGTCGACCCAGCGCTAAAAATGAGCAAGCAGGAAGGAGCCAACATCTCCCTGCCTGGCCGTCACGGCTGAAGCTTTCCGGAGGGGCAGACAGATGAGGTCCCTGCCCCACAACCTGCTGGTGCCCTGGCCCACTCCCTCCCCACCATTATGGCCCTGCTGATGCTGTGCTCAGGGCATACACCCTGACTCAGGGCCATTTAAAAGCTGTAATGGTGCCATGTTTGTGCCCGTCCCTTATCCCCATCCTTTGGGAGGGACAGAGCAACCCACATTGCAATCCACAGCGGTGCCCAGCTTACCTGACTCCCAGCTGCCTGCTCTTACCGAAATACTCGCCAGGATGTGGGTCATGCAGGGGCAGAAAAAGGGATCAGGAAGCATCCCCCCACAAAAAGCACAGCTACGGCCTCCCCCGGGCACCAGGACTGCTGGGTTTTGCATGGTGAGTGTGCCACTTGTCACAGGCTTCAGTGGATTAAACCGGGGACCCTCAGGCTTGGGAAAGCACAACAGCGCCAGGCTCAGGCACAAAAAGCAGTCCTGAAGGAAGGCTTTCCAAAACCCTCACCCCCCGGTGGGGCTGATGAAATGTCCCTTGACTTCACTGGGGACGGAGTTAGGGCAGACCTGCACCTGTGTTGAGCTCCTGCTTTTCCAGACACCTGAAAGCTGCCACCTGCAGCCATCCCCCAAGTCACCCCTCTGCCAATAACCACGTGTCCCCCCACCTCCCTTGAGGCTGGGGTGAGCTCTGACCATCTCCATCCTCTTCCCCGCTCCTGGCCCGTAAGGCTGCTGCCCTTTCCCACACCAGAGGCTGGGCTTTTTTGACTTTTTTTTAACACCACAGCCATCAGTTGATTCCAATGTGCCCAGCAGCATTTATCTGCTGGACGCCTCTTGCGGCAGGAGAGCCCGTCCCTGCCTGCTCGCCCTGAGACTGGCAGCAGGAAGCATGAGGTTCATCTCTACCCTCTGAATAACACCTTTTTTGTCACAGGGTTAGATCTGAAATGAGCTGCAATTCTTGTTAATATAAGCAAGAAATTGCCAGCATCAGAGAAAACGCCTGATTTCCTCCCACTTATTGGCATGGATGTTGATATTTATCTGTTCTCCTTGCATGAGAGGGGAGACCTCAGTGAATTTTGCCTCTTCCTACCACGCTCTTTGGCTTTCAGCAATCCTTGTTTTTGCTACCCATGGTGCTGTCCCTACCATTGCCAAGTCCAGGAGGACTTTTTCTGTCTCCCTCTCAATGATTTGCACCTTTCTTTTACCAGACCCCTGCTCCACCTGATTGAGAGCCACAGGACCGGGCAGCTCAGCATCGGCAGCCATTTGGCTGGGAGCAAAGGGGCAACCTGGGCGCTGCTCCTGCCTCTTCATGGCTGCCTCTGCCTTCCTCAGGCGAGTAACTTGGCCTGTGCCCACCCCAGCCGGCAATAATGTCACAGAAGTGTTGTGGGGAGCAGGGATCCTGCTGTGGGCTTTCCCTCCCTCAACTCGTCCTGAGGGACCACGGAAAGAATTAGGCACAACCCCCCCTCCCCGCCAGCAGTCAGGTCTGAGGTCCAGGTTTGGCCAGAGGCCCCTCAGCGCAGTTTTCCTACGTGCTCTGCAAAAGTAGCTCCTGTGCACCCTCCAGCTGCTGCCACAGCCAGGCTGGGGGACCAAGGCTGCTGCACACCCCTTCTTCCAGAGGTGCCCCAGCAGCTGATAACAGTCCTCGGCTGGTGACAGCAATGAGCAGGGTTAGGGAGCCTGGGAAGGTGACTCCAGCTTGGACCCCCGGGGCGGCGGGCGGAAAGCCAGCAACCTCATTTCCTTCCCTGATCATCTGCTTTCCAAACCTAGGAGTGAAGCCGCCATCCAAAAAGCACTGCAATAAAAAGCCGCCCTGCAGACTTCCCCATTTATCCTTCCTCCGTGACTCGCAGAGCCAGCATTTCCCAGCTCCTCGCCAGCAACCTATTCTTCAGTCTACTTGCTATGCAGCCCTCACCTCGTGCCACATCCCCCCACTGCTCACCCGACCCTGCCCCCCAACGAAGGGTCTTTGCCGTGGCCAAGCCGAGCGCTGGGCGAGGTGTCAGAGCCCCCCCCCGCCTCTGCAGGGCCGGCCAGGCAAAGCACTTGCTCTGGTCAGGTGGGTGAGCAGATTTTGGCTGCAAATGCTGAGAAGAGGGAGTTTCATTCAAAGATGTCAGCTTTCCGGAGCAGCTCTGCAGATATTAAACGTGCCTTAACCCTTGCTGGACCAGTTGATCTCAGCACCCCGTTTTGCAGCAGGACATCCGTGTCCCCCCAAAGACACGAAAGAGTCCCTGGTCTTTCAGCTGAGACAGCATCTCATAGAGGTAAGCTGACTGACCCTTTATAAACCCATGCCACGTGTCACTCCAGCCGCTCTCCTTCAGTGTCACTCCTGGATCCCCTGTGCCACCTCCGGCTGCCCCCCGAGGTGCCGTGGGTACACTTGTGATGGGTGCCCTGGGGGGCATGCTGCAAGTGACAGGGCAGAAACTGCTCAGGGGAGGCCAGGAGCAGGGAGGGGGGGGGGTTGCAGGAGACAGGGACAGGCAGCGATGACCGGGCAGGGGGTGAGCAAGGCAGAAGTGGTGCCTGTGCAGAGTGCCAGGACACAGGTGACTCTGGGGACAAAACCCTCCCGTATGCGTGGTCGGGAACGCAAACCAGGTTGCAGCGTTACCAGCCACAGGCTCACCCTGACCACAGAAGATCCCTCCAGGACTGCGCACCCTGGGGCAGCTTCCAGCTTGGGGCAAGGAGCTGCCGATGGCTGGGGACCCAGACATGACCCCGCTCCCATGCATTGCATCCCTGCAACATGCCACCTACCTCCTTCCGCGGGCACAGGGCAATGAGATGAGGCTGCTGCCTCCAGCATCTGCCAGGGCCTGGCCGGGATGAGTCAGGCTCCTTTCCCAGCCAGGCAGTGCCAGGGAGAAGGGACCCCGCTCCGGGAGAGCAGGGCGACAGCGAGAGGCGACAGGCGCAGGGCGGGAGGGAGGGATGGTGGGAGCAGCCGTGGCTGGCGGGAGCGTGCAGAGATGACACGCAGCCAGCAGCGCGGCCTCATTTCCCACCGGGGCTCCCGGGGCCTTCCCCCATCGCCTGCCAGCAACGCCAGCCCCCCTCCAGCCTCCCCAGGGCACCCCAGCACCGGGCTCCCCCCCGAAGGAGGGACCGTCCGCAACCAATTGCATCCCCACGCAGGGGGGCATTTTAGCAGCAGTCGTTATGGCAACGGGCCTCCCGAGCTCACCCGCACATGGTACCCGGGCGAGAGCCACGGGAGAGGCGGCCGAGGGATGCTCTCCCTCCTCCCGCATCACCCGCAGCCCGGGCTGCAGCGCCGGAGGACCTGCTCTCTGCTGGGCCGAGAAGGAAGGATGGGGCTGGGGAGGAGGAGAAATGCTGGGGGAGACATGTGTGAACTCGGGCTGATGGAGATTTATGGGATTTTAAGGCTCCACAGATTCACCGGTGGACCCACCCCAGGCTCTGGGGGCTGGGGCTTGCTGGCCGTGGGATGGAGGCAGAGAGAGGGAGGGGTGGAAAGGGAAGGGAGATTAGTACTCCCTTTAGGGGTTTTATGCAAAAATAAAATAACCAACACTTTGACCAAAAGAATCTTCCAGCAGAAAACAGAAAAACATTGCTGTCTGAAGTAATATTCTTGCTTTCAGTGAAATACCTTGTTTCCTGAATCCATACCTGGCTCTGTCATTGCTTCTGCTGACAGAAGAGGTTTTGTTAAAACATTTTCAGCTTTTCAGCAGCACAGAAATAGGAGCAACCAAACTCGTTTGGTTTTTTGGTTGGGTCTTTTTTGTACACAGGGAAATTTTCACCGTGACCGAGAAGTCGTTTAACACAAAAATGTTTTAACAAAATCAATCAAACAACTGGCTCCAGCCCCAAGAGCTGCCTGTTGTCCTGCCTGCGCTTTCCAGTCCTGCCCGCTTAGTGTCTGACACCTACAGCCCTGCAGGTGCACCGCAGGGGGTGGTTTTAAAGGCTTGCAGGGCTAATAATATCCACCAAACTGTCTGAGCCCCAAATTTGTGCCCCCTACACGCCTATGCCCCAGGAGCTGTGAGGTGCGAGGTTTAATTTCCCAGTAGATTGCGTTTCAGGCACAAATGGGTTCGTCCCCTCCCCAAACCAACCTGTGGACAGTGACAGAGCCCACGTGTGCTTGGTGGCTCCAGAGGCAATGCACCCGAAGCGGTCTGTCGCCTGGTCTGCACCAGGCTTTCATCCATCAGTGCAGAGACAGGGCTGTGCTGGAAGCAGTGGGAGCTGGCTGGCATGCTCCGTGATTTCCTCCTCATCCTCTTGTTCTCCTGAGCCCCACTTCTGCTTGATGTAATTTTGTAATAGCTTAGAAGCATTGAGTATAGGCTTGCGATCCGCCTGTACCTAGCAGGATACCTGCACGGAGGATCAGATCCGTTAGGATTAGCTAGCTGCTGCTTGGTTTGCTGCAGCAAGGTGGGCACTCCAGGTGATTGCCACATGCCTCCAGAGAGGAGCCTGCAATCGCGTCTTAATTTTAACCTCACTGAAGTTCAGCCATGATACCCACCTTGACCATCAGCGCAGTAACTGCTTCACTAATCCTACTGCAGAGGGAGGAAAACACAAGCCTTACGGTTTTGACTGCACTGGGAGAGAAACACGTGGTTTGGGCAAACCAAAAGCCAAACAGATTTTTAAAAAATGACGTTGAAAGCATATTATTTATTGTGTTCCCAGAGCAAACCCTAAGGGCAGGCAAAGATGTAGTACATTTGAGAGGGCAGAAGGGAAACCACTTTCCAGGTATGCAAAGAAAATGAGAGGGAGATCAGTGGTGGCTGGCACAGGGCAGGAGACTATTCGTTTCTCCAGGAGACCGCTCAGTGCCAGAGCCACAGGCCACCCCGGTAGGGCCTGCCAGGCCAGGCATCCTTGAGGACATCATGCCAAAACATGCAAGATCCCCCCATCCCCAGCCAACCATCCCATCTCTCTGTCATAGGTCACCCCAGAGGGATGCCAGAGCCAGTGTGTGTCCATCGGGCTGCAAATTCTCCCTGGGTTTAAGCTCAGGCTTAATGCTAGCGTGCTGCTCATGCAGCCAAAACCCTAGAATAGCAACAGTTTTGCCTCATGGGGTCATTTTTTCCTCTGGCTCACTTCCCTGCCATGCAAGTACTGGGAGGGCACGGTGAGGAGCGGGGATCACCTCTTTCCGCAGCCACCACTGCACCGGTGGGCTTGGGCAAGTCATGACATGGCAGCCTGTCTTGCTTCAAGCAGAACCCCCCCAGCTGAGTTTGAAGCACCCTTGGAGGCAGCAGGAAATGAGCACCGGGCTTCGTGCTCCTGGAGCTGGGAGATGCTCGCAGACCCCCCTGCCTCCGACGCTGCGGCAGCTGCTTGCTGCCCATGACAGGGCTCTCAGGTGCTGCCGCATCCTTTGCTTTCTGACAGAGCTGCAGCATCGAGACGGCTCCAGGCATCGACGTGCCACATACAGCTTGAACCGCATGGAAATGCTTTAGCTGCAGTTCAGCTTTCACTATGAATAAGGCTCCCGTGTGTCACTCAGCATCTTCCAGGCATAAGCATGTGCATATCATCCTGCCCAGTGCATGGGGGGCTTCCAGCCCCTTCCACCTGGCTTGGAGGAAGCCCCTGAGTGGCTGTGCACACACAAGCCCCCTGAAGCCGCTCACCCACGATACCTGCCCACCACCAAGCCTCCGACTGCCTCCATATCTCTGGGCAGCCACAAATTCACCTGCACGATGAAGGCGAGTGTGGGGTCGGGTTAGACCTGAGAGGGCCACCCAGCCAGAGCCGAAATCATGAAACCCTTCTCAGACAAAAGCCCTGGCAGAAGAAAGAGGAGATGGTTGGGAATCTCAGGCACATGCTTCCTGATTGCAACATGCCTATAAATCACAGCATGAATGATATACTGAGCTCGGCTTAATCCCGAGCCTGATTAAATGTTATTCCAGTTTTTCCTAACAAGTTTCCTTGCTGTTCTCTAGCATCCTTTAGGCTTTTATCAGCATCTTCTGAGATGATCAGACACAAGTATCTGCCTGTCTTTAAGGCAACACCAATCCCCCAAATACTACTCTCCCATGGTAGGTAGAGGCATGGGAGAAGATGGACTTTATCCAACTAGCCTCCCCCAAGGTCCACAGTAGAGGACAAAACTCCAGCGAGAGTCACAGAAATACTTCCCTGCTCAGCTGCTGGAGGTGAGGGAGCTGCTGCAGGATGCAGAAGGCACCCTGGATGCATGACAGGGCATGAGTCGGATACTCTGGTGGGAAAGCAGAGTAACCTGCCTTCTGGGTGCTACTGCAGCTTCAAATAAGGAAACCCATTCAAAAAGCTTTGTGAGTTGACCAAAAAGCTGAGGAAATGTGTATGGTGAGTTAAATTAAACAGCAGAATGGAAAAAGCTGACTTACTTTGGGTCTAACAATAGCTGGAGAGACCCTTTGCCAAAGGAAGCTGAAGTTGCCAGCAACATATGTGGAAATGTCATCAGTTTCCCTAATAATGTGCACTTGCTGCGAATGATACCATTTTTGTCTATTAGTGAGAGAACAAGTGCAATCAAATACACACAAGTTTGTATTCTGCGTGCTTTGCGGGCAGCACTGCAAGAGGTCAGGCCGGAGCCAGCGACATATGGCCAGGCAACATCTCACAAAACTTGTGCTAAACAGGGCTGGGATGAAGCCACAGGAGGTCTGGGAGCAGGTGCTGGGACAAATGGGACCATGCTGGGGTCAGCAGTGCTCCCGAGACCATCTCCAAAGCCTGTCTCCATTGCTCCTCTGGCTGATCAGGGAGAACCGAGAGAGAAATCAGAGAGAAAATATCCCGAGATTCAGTCACCAACCCACTGGATGAAGCATACAGCAAATTGGCCAAGGATATTCGAGGGCAATGTGTGTTGTACAATATTTTTTGTAGCAGCTGGTGTTGTCCTGCTGCAGGAGCGACTGCACCATTCCCGGGGAGCACTGGTGATGGCCAGGCCAAGTCTTGCTGATGCTAATTGCCTTCATTGGCATCACCAGAGCATCTTCACAGGGAGTACATTACACTTCTACTCATTTTTGGAATGGTTTGTGCTACCAGAGCAATGTACAATGGCCCACAGACTAAAATCAGGAGCTCTCCTGTTCCATATCGTACCCTGCTTTCCCCCCTTCTGCCTGCACTGGGAGCCAGTGCATTGACCCCCTGCTTCAGCTCTCCTGCACTGCTCGGAAGTGGAGATCGACTCATTATTCCTGCTTTGCAACCTGGAAACGGGGCGGAGAGAGGTGAAACAGCCTGACATAGTCACACATTGATATGTAAAATACACCCCAGCCTCCAACACTGTTTCTCATCCCTCTCCCCTCCTCTCCTTGCCGAGCTACAGATCTAGACAAGAGCTGCAGGCACATTAGCAGCCTGAGTCTCCACCTCCTTATGCCATCCTCTATCATGAAAAAGAGTTTTTAAATGCTACCCTTTGACATTAGATCTGTTTTACACTCCTTGGCCCATGGGTAAATAGCCAATGAGGGTGCAGGACAATGACTCCTGTTCTCCCTGCTGTTTTCCCACAGAGCTGAGCTTGCTCTGCAGGCTTTGCACACACTCCCCTGCCCCGCTCCCCAGAGCATCCCTGTCTGTGTTTCAAAGATGAAGGAAAGCAAAGTGAATCTGCCTGGTGTGGCTCCCCATGCCAGCTGTTGGGCAATGGCTTTGCATCCCAGGACGAAATTGGCTGTGCAAAGCCCATACCACTGCCCCCCTCTGAGTCACCCTCAGGTGGGCCGTGCACCCAAGGGTCCTTTGTTAGTAAGGTGCTAAAGGGGAGGCATCTCCCCGGTTAAAGGGTGCAGAGGAGGTGGAGCACGCGGAGGAGGGAACAGGGCAAATCTCTGTGTCCCCAGGGGAAGGTGGGGGTCAGCCCTGCGAAGGGAAGTCTACCAAGGGATGGCCAAGAAACCTGCTGGGGACAAGGAAAAGTAACAGTGGGATTGGTGGTAGCTCATCTGGACACGCTGAACCTCAACAGGCACCGGTGTCACCAGGAGCCTGCAGCAACAGAGGGGACAGCGAGCATGTCCCTGACCAGACACTGAAGCCACCCAGGTCCTTCTGCAGGGCCAGAGAGTAGGCAATGGGGAGTAGCAGGGGGATGAAAGAGGAGAAACACCTTTTAGGTGGGTGCTGCAGCTTTTAGTGTATTTCTACACCCTCAGCAGCCCAAAAGCAGCTTTGTCCAAATTGCTCTCTGTGCCCCCCTAACCTGGGAGCTGGCTCTCGTTATTTATTGCATCTGCCTGCCTGCCATCTTTAGGACATGTCTGCCCTGGATTTGTCTTCCCTTCCCCCTGCCAAACTCAACAACAACCAGAAATATCCTGTAATCTCTTCTGCTTCACCTGTAATTTGTCTCATGCTGGCAACGAGCGGAACCGTCTGCCTTTGTCAAGATCAAAAGAGCCATGGCAGCCATGTGATGTCAGCTTACATTAAACCCCCCCCCTCTCCCCTCGCCAGCTTGCTGCAGAGGGGGAGACATGTCTTCGTCCTCCTGCGGCCTTCTTCCTCCCCCTGGCATGTCTCCTGCCATTCGGAGGTGCCCTGGTTGAAGGGGCAGGGAGAGACCAGCCCCGGCAGGCAGCTGAGGGGCTCCTGGACCCTCCTCTGCACCGAGCTGGAGCCGAACCCCGGGACAAGGCAAAGAGCAAGAGATGCAGCAAGGTGGACCACAGGCCACCGAGGGCTTTACATCGCTGCACGTCATCATCCCGCTCTGACCTTGGAGTGAGAAGAGTTCAGCCTACATCTCTAACTGCAGGGCCGCTGGCACGGGCTCTTTCCTGCCTGTATCACGGGCAGGGGATTGCAGGGCTGGGCAGAGGCCGGCCAGCCAAGGGCGGCGAGGGGAAGGTGCCCAGGAAGGGGTAGGACAGTGGTCAGGGCTGCTGGAGCTGCCGCAAAACCTTGCGCAGAACAAGTCAGCGTGCGAAGCCCAGCCGTAGGGTGTTCAGGCAATTCCCTTCCCTAGCCATTACATCGAGCAGCCTTTACAGCAGGGAAGTGCACTGCCCTTGTTAATGCGTGTCTGCGTAAGGGACAGCGGGATTTCACTGGAGCCTTCAGTACCGCTCAGGCTTGAGCAGACTAATGGACCCCCACCTCCTGCAAGGATACCCCGGGATCCGCGACTTTGCTTCTCGGAAGCTTAGGGCTTAGGGTGGGACGAGGCCAGCGTCCCACCGCCGAGAGCCCCCGCCGGGGCTGCGCCGGGGCCGCAGGAACACCGCTGCTGCGCGGGGTCTGCCGGCACCAGAGCGGCGCTCACCGAACGGGCGGGCCCTCTGCTACCGGGGTGGGGGGGGGGGGGACACTGCAGCCCCAGACCCGCAGCCCCGCCCCGCCCGGCACACGCCTGCGCGTGACTAAAAGTCCCGCCTGCACCCCGGCGGGCCCAATGCGCACGCGCGCAGGCAGTCCCGCCCCCTCCTAGGCTCCGCACCCCTCCCCTCCCCTGACGCGCTACGTTAGCGCGACGTGTGGCGTAGCGGGGGTTTGAATCCCGGCGGGCGCGATGGCGGAGTTGCAGCCCTACAACAAGCTCCCGGCGCTCAGCTGCGCCGTCCTCCTGGTAGGTCCGGCGCCGCCGCCGCCGCCCCTTCCCTCTCCCGGGGCCCGGCCCTGCGGTGGGCGCCCGCCTGCCCCGCAGCCTCCGCCGCCGCGGGCCGCGTCTCAGGGGCAACGGCCGCGCCTCAGGGGCAACGACGGCGCCGGCCCCGCCCCCCTCGCGGGGATAGGCCGCCTGGCTGCCGTAGGCAAAGGTGGGCGCCGGGGCTGGCCCCGCCCCCCGGCTGGTCGGCGGGGGGCGAGGGGCGGGGCTGTCCCCGGCTGGGCCCCGCCCCCGACCTCCGTTTTCCCTCCCGTCCGCGCAGCTGGTGGGCTCGGACGGCGGGCTGCAGCAGCGGCTGGCAGAGGCGATACTGCGGGAGAAGAAGAACTTCAAGATCAACATGTGAGTCGTGGGGGGGGGGCAGCGGGACGCCCGGCCGCAGGCCTGCGGCGGGAGCGCACGGGGTCCCTCTGCCGCCCTGGCCGCGGGACGGAGCCAAAGCAGCGGCTGTGATGCGGGTTCACGGAAAGTTTCTGCTGCAGAAGGGGCCGCACAGAAACTGCCTACAAGTGCAGCTTCTCGCCAAGCGGCGGTGCTGGGAGCCGGAGGGTGCGGGCTTCAGAGAACGAGCTTGCTGTCGTGGGCACCGGAGGGCACTGCTGCACGGCACGGATGTGGCGGGCCTCTGCGGAAGGCAAACTGCTCAGTCTTCAGGGCACGCGGCTCGGGCATGATTAGAAACGGGGGTGGAAATAGTTCTCGCGGTCGTCACGTTCGCTATGCACGTACCATTGCCCTTTGGATGGTGCAGTGATGTCTGACTACTGAATTGGAAGGGTATGAGAGGAGCACAGATATTTTTTTGTCTCCTGCGAGACTGGCATATACAGGAATTAAACACCCTGGGACAAAATGGGGCAAGTACAACGCTTGCAACTACTTGCAACCAAACAAGTTTTCCTGAAAGATGTCCTTTACTTTTGGTGCTTTTCACATCCATTTTCTGGTTTGTATGTGTGCACGTGCTTTTCCTCCTCAAGCTATTAAGACACATTTGGAATTTTAACTTTATCTGCATGACAAGTCCTGTCCTAAAAGCTCGATTAACTAACTTTTTATGATATAATGTCCTTGACAGCTCTCTTGCCAAGACCAAATGAGTTTAGTCAGCTCTTCAGAAGGTGTTTGTGTTACTTCGCTGCTGTAAGCCAAGGCGATGCAGTAAAGGCAAACCCGAGCTAATGCTCTACTAGCCAGTTAGAGCAACTGTACTACTCTGATTGTGGCATCTTGGATGTTTGTGCTAAGTAATAGCAAGTTAATTACCCAATTTTCTGTGCAAATCCTGCAGCCTCTGCTGAGCTGTGGAGTGCCATGGCTAGATGGCTGTTGGTACTGCAGCTGGGTAACTACACGAAGGCATGGAAACTTAGGCTCATACTACAGAGCAAGATAAGTCCATGCACTAGTATCACTAGGGAAGCAGAAGTCTGTGACAGTTTTTTCCCCACTGTGTTGCTTTGGGATAATATACATTACAAAGAAACATGGTATCTTGTCTGACAAGTCTACCTGCCAGGTACAGCTGTTAGGAGAAGAATTGCAGGGCTGTGGTTTTTGTGTCTCTTACCACTAGGAGAAAAAAAAAAAAGGCTTCTGCAGTGCATATCTGGAGGCTGCTGACATCATATAGCGATGTTGGTTTAAATATAGTAGAATTCCAAATCATGGAGGCTTTTTTGGGTTTGGTCGTCCGTCCGTGTCCCCCCCCTCCCCCCCCCCAATGAGATCTGATACTACCCTTTCACCACAGCTTCTCCCTAAATTTCACCTTAAGTTTATAAACTTGTTTGTGTTGCAATGTGTCTTTCAAGCACACTTTGCTCCTATCTTGTGTTAGTTTCAGAATGTTTTTGTTAAATCATACCTTTTCTTATTTATAGGAAACAAAACACCTTTATTTAGAGACTGGCAGATAAAACTACGAACTGCATATGATTAATAGAAGGGAATGTGTACCGTGGTCTGTGGCTACTGGGGAAAACTGTTAAGTCCTTAAGATTTAATTGGTAGAAGTAATATTCCCCAAGGAGACCAAAATCAGTGTTTCTTTTGGCTTCCAGAGAGGAAGTGGATTGTGAGAGAGACTGAAATTCTGGGATTTTTGTTTGTCCAATCTGTTTTTCGTGTGATCTTCCAAAAATATGGTGCTGATAATATTCTTCCCTGTGGAAGGCCCAGATGTGCACTACTGAAACCTGTTTTTTATAGTGGGAAGAGACACAAAAAAATCCCCACCCTGTAATTCTTTTTTCCAACAGTTGTATCAGCAGTGGTGGTATTCTGTGGAAGGACACCTAAACTAACCTACTAACTCGTGACGCAGTGAACGGGATAAAAAGGGGGGTAATGGTATAATAGAAGCTCTTTCTGAGTTATAACTTTATCTATAAAGCTATACTAGTGGTAAATTTCTGGTTTAAGGTGTTGCAAATACAACACACCTTTCTGTTGCATGGACACCCCAGAAGGTAGCCTCTCCTGTGTGAGCAGTGTCTTTGGAATGTGACAGGAGAGCACTGACACATTTTAACTGAAACTTGGCAGCAAAATATACCAGTAAAGCATTGGGGTTCACTTTGTTAGAAAGGACTGTTCTTAACAATTAAATAAAATTACTGTCATACAGATCTGTGCAGAGAAATGTTTCTGTGAGTCTTGTTATGCTCTAATAAGCTTCCCATTATAAACAGCCTTCTCTAGCAAGTATCACTGTGGCTGTCAGCAACTATGAGTAGGCCTAAGAGATGAGAATGCCACTTAAAGAATCACAAAGTCTCTTCAGTGCCTACGTGTTTAGTAATTAGTGGGCTTCCTGGTAACTTGCTACGTGATGAACTGCAATGGTTATGAGGTTATGGTTAAGTGGATACTGCCTTGCCGAGCTATTTGGTTAAACTGGCAAATTTATTATCTTTCAGTCACCTTGCTGCATCCCTCCCCTTACCTCCAGAGAGGGATCACCTTCGGCCCAGGATAGATCTGGTTGCGTTTATGATTGACATCAAGAGCAAATACAGGTAAAAGAAGGGTGAACATATGAGAGGGGAAACTGATATTCTTTCTTGGATTGATGGCTAAATCTACATTTTTACTGTGTCAGAATTGCTGAATAGTGGATTTCAAAGCCAAGACTTGTTGTGGTGGAACAGCTCAGTAATATATACAGTGTTTTTCTGGCCTCCAGCAATGGATTAGGACTGAACCGCTCCGTCCAATAACATGCCTGTTGTGCACTAAGTTGCCATAGCAGAGGAGGCAGAATTTATTCTTGGATCCAGATATGGGATGATACAAACTGGGCTTTGGAAAGATGCTGTCTGTAAAATTAGATGGAAATGATGGTGGTACTGTTAAGTTCTGTAATATGCAGATGGCTGATGTGCGTAGTGCTACCTGTTAACCAGCCAGGTGCTGCATCTGTGTCCCCAGTTCACTGATACTACTGGTCAAGTGGGATCAGCACTATGGATGTCTGTAGGGATTGATCCCTTTTCTCTCATCTTGTGCTCATCTTTGTAGAAATTATATTTGTGTCCCCAGGCCATAAGTAAATACTTGCTAAGACACAAAAGTCAGCATTTTGTGACTTGCTTAACTTGTGACTGATGATCCTGGGCTCTCATTTACCAAAAATGACAGGCCCAGCTGCATACTTACTGCACAGATGGTGCTGCAGAAATGTGTGGACTAGCTCTTCTGAAAGAGCTGAAGCAGTGCTGAAGTCTCATTGAATATTAATGAATTTGGATGCTTAGTGTCTGCAAATCATGGAGGACACCGTTCAAACTAAGTCTAACTGTTGAGTATGTTGCGGATTATTAAACAGCTGTGGGTATTACAGAGGTCTCTGATGCCATGCTTTTAGCACAGAGCATACTCTGCCAGCTCACAGATCAGCAGATGTTAACATCATTGGTTTTCTAATTGTGCTTCTGAAAGTTATTCCCTTTGTCCTTATGCTGCACTGGTTTTACCTCCCTGTCCAAGTGGATTGTCTGTGCTTTTCTGACAGCTTGAAGAATGTTGAAGCTTCCCTAGCGTATGTGGATGACAGCTTCTTCCTGGGGAAAGTATGCTTTCTTGTCACTGGGGGTATGTATGGCATCTGCCCTCTTCCTCCTCTCTGAGCAGCACAACTCACTATTGCCTTCCTTAAAACAGGGTAGTGACTTAACTTGAAACAAAACAAAGGAAACCAGTGGCTTTGTCGAAAGCTTTGTTTAAATTATATCTGAACTCATCTGCCTTTTTTTTTTATTGTTTTCTTAGATAAAACATAGTTCTCTTATCTCATGTTCACTTGCTCTCTCCTTTTTGTTTTTGCTAGTCAGACCTCTCTGTCCCTAATCCCTGAATATAATTTGTGTTACTGATTTTTTTTTTTTTTGTGGCACTGCAGAAGTCTGTTCTATCTGCTCTTGCAGATATGTCTTAATGATGATCTTAATGAGCAGTGAGGAGCATATGATACTGGGGTAATAAAACAAATCTAAATGGGTGAGCTACTAAACTATTAAGTACAGTTTTAATACAAGACTGGTATCCCTGCCGTGTACTGCCTGGCCCTGTTGTGCCTCTAATCTCTTTCTCTCTCTCTCTCTTTTCTCTCTCCCTGCCTCGAGCGGAGAGGGTGCTTTCCTGTGTACCCTCCCTTCTTCAGCTCTGAGGAACTGGAGGGACCAGACTGTACTGCTCAGTGTTGGAACAGTGGTGCTGTGTCCCTGAAATCTGGGGGTCAGGAGGCCTAATTCTGGGTTGAGAAGGAGTCTTAGCATTGTCTTGTGCTATGGCTCTCATGACGGAGTGAATTCCTTGGAGACATGACCACCCCGTGATACCACATGAGCCAGGAGGGCTTCTGATTAGTGAGTGGAAGATTCTGCCCATGCTGATAGTGTACTGATCCCTTATCCAAAATGTTAATGTTACAGTACTCAGTAATGCGGCAATACTATTCCTGTTGTCAGTATTATGAAAGGCTTCTGTGCTAATTCCATTGTGAATCTTGTACCATTCTGTTTGTACTGCTTGCTGTTGCCTTACCTTCTATGGTGCTCTCAAAATTAGCTCTGGATCATTTGTGGATGTGGAATTTCCTGGTACTTTTCTTCACTGAATGTTGATTATGGGGCTTGTAATGTGGGAAAACTTTTTCTATAGTTGGCAGGGTGAATTACTGCAGCGTAGAGATGAATGCCATCCGGAACCTGGGAGAAGTCTACTGCAGCCCTGTGCTATTCTGTGAGCTGGAGGTAAGGTGCTTATTTGGTGTCTGAAGGGATTTGTGAATTCCACTGCTCTCTGATCCTTAGGAGTGTCATTACATTAGCAATAAATATATGTACATGCACTACTGTCTTGTGGAAGTGTGAGAGACCAGACTCTTTCTACAAGAGCAGTAGAGGTACAGGAGTCTGACACTCCTTGAAATGAGTCTTCTAGATTACCTGCTCCTTCCCCATGCTACTTCAAAGGCTCAGGAAGCCAAGTCTAAATTAACAAAGACTTCTCTGATATGCAAAGCCTTGGTACACTTGTTCCTTGAGGCATCTTCTTTTCCTGGGAGCCCCTGAGCTTTTATTTGCCATGTGACTCTCTTGCCCACGTAATGCTTCCTGTTAGCTGGGCTTTGTTGCTTCACAGACTGTTTTGCCATCTGATATGCTGCTCTTTCCAATTACCTGCTTGATCTGAAAAGCTGGAGGGAGAGTTTGGCATTCAGCGGTAGCAGACTTCACTTTTCTGTGTACTCATTCACCCTCAGAGACTGCTTCCCTACCAGCAGGTAATATCTGTGCCTTTGGCAAGCCCTTCAGGGTTTTTGGCTGACAATGCTGTACCTTCCCTAATGTTAGGGGAGTAAATGGGCCTCTTCAGGATTTTCTGTAGCTAGCTGCTCTGAACCATACTTAATGCCTGCTCCGGTTCATTCTTTTATCACAGCTTAGCACTGCTTTTCTTCTTTTCTATTGGTTAAGTAATTTCTCCATTTTGTTTCCAGGTGGAAGGGTCACAAGTTGCCACTGCTCAGCGACTTCTCCGGATGTTAGAGATCTGTGCTGGTCACGTACCAGGAGTTTCTGCCTTGTCCTTTAGTTCACTGATGAGAAACTGTGCTGATGACTAGCTTCTCATTGTGAGAATTCAGCCACATTCATCAGTTTTTTCACTTCAGGCATTCAAGCTGCTGCAGTTGGATTCACATTGGGAAGCTTTTTTTTGCCTGACTTGTCATGACCACTCATCCAGAGCTGTTCCTAGTTGCTAGTCTCTCAAGAAAAGCTGGACTCGTGTTCAGTGGATAACATAGGTGCTGGGAGGAGGGCAGTTTGAATTGGGGATTCCTGTCCATTATTACATCCGAATCCCATTTCATGATCAAGTTTGAGTTTTACCCACTTTGCCAGTGGCCAGGAGCTACATGTTTTACTGAGAGAATACTGGAAGAATGGGCCACTATCCCAAATGCCGCATGTCACGGTTGAGTATCTTCATTTCAGTGTCACCAGAGTACTAGAGAAGAGGCAGCAGGCTCCTGCTTCCTTTCCGTTGAAATACAGCACCTTAGACTAATGTGAAACCTCACTGCCAGGTTTTGTTTCCCCACCGAGAGAATAACGGGGAAGAAAGGCTGTCCTGCAGCTTCTAGATAGACTGCACTTGGTAGTTAGTGATCCAGCTGTGTGAGCATCTGCCCAGTGAAGGGCTTAGTATTTCCATGCCTGATACCTAATTGGGGAGGAAGGGACTAAAAAAGATAATCTAGCACTTCAGCTTTCTTTTAGACCTTTAGAGAAAAAGGCTCCATCTATCAAGCCCAGGATGACCCTAGCAACCCAGGCTCCTGGGCTGACCAGAGATGAAACACAGCAGACTGGACTATAGCAACATACAGAAAACACGTGTCTCTTGCAAGTTGGGCATATGCTGTGTATAATCCCTTAACTAACAGGTTCTTACCAGTAGTAATGCATGCCTTATTCTTACTGCAAGTCAGTAGTGTGTTTTGGAGTTCTAAGTTAATAAAGTGTTTACTATTTAATAATTAGTTGCATGCTCTTTGTTTAGGTGTGTGGCACGGGCTCTAAAACCTATGAACACTTGCCCCTGGCAGCAAGGCTGGTCCTCGCTGGCAGTTTGCACTTGTTCGGCGGTGGGCTGCAGTCAAGCTTTCAGCCACGTGGTGGTGTCAAAAGCTTTCTGAATGTAATCCTTCCTGCATACTGAGTTGTGTCACCTCCAAAATACAGTGTTTCTTGAAATGCTGAGATGTTTCTTACCCAGAATTGCATGCCAGGTAGAAATGAAGCCTAGAGAGAATGTGTTAAGCTCCCCTCTGGTTTAATTTATTTAATCCCTAGTAGTCTGCTTCAATGTTCCTAGGTGCAGAGCTCTAGCTGCGTGTGCTGTTTCACTTAGCTTGTTTCTGACATCTGTCTGTGAGCAGGAAAAAGCAGAAAGCAGCACTGCAGGCTTAATCAGCTGTGAGTGTTGGCAGTCCTTGCAAAGAGCTCAGCAAGGCACAAAGCCTGTATCCTTGCTCAGAGGACACGCAAATCCTAGCTCCAGTTGTGCTGTTGCTGGCGGGGGAGGGCTAAGTTGTTTGTCAGCTGGAACAAAAGGAGCTAAACCATTCAGTTGTGTCACAGTGCCCAAAAGGGCTGGACTCTGGCTAAAACCCAAAGGAGAAAGACATGTGCAAGCTCGTGGCCATGTAAGAAGGATTGGAAGCTTAATGGGCATGCCCTACTTTTCAGCTAGCTTTGTGATCCTGAAGGTACTAGCCAGGACTTTGCCACCAGAGAGGGGCAATCATGCTGAGAAACAAGTTTCTCTGTTGATTATGGTGTCTCAGTCTTGGTCTCGCTTTGGGTCCCTCAAAATAAATGAGACCATGGTTTAGAATAGACTAGTTTCGATTTGCTCTTGATGTGCAGGTGCAGTCTGGGGGAGGGAAGGAAGGGCTGTGGCATGAGGTGAGCCAGTCTTTCATGTCCTCCACAACTGCTGTAAGGTAAGGAGGCTCTTCCTTACCTTACAGCAGGTTGCTCTCTAGTTGCTTCTAATAACTATTGGATTCGGGTAAAATCCCTTCAGCCTTGAGTAATTTCACTGTGCTTTCTTAACTGGTGAAAATGAAACTTTCTTTGGTTCACCCAGAATGCTTTGTAGCAACCGACATGCTATTGTCCATTCCTGTACCTTCAAACTGGGTTTTTTTTCCACTGCTGTGTTTCAGATGCAGTATTTCTTTCCTTCTACTACTTTCAAAGAAGAAAGATGCTGTTTGTACTTCCTACAGGTGGCCGAATCCCAGCTGGTACAAAATAAAATCTCGTTCCTTAAGAGCAGCATCTTGCTTCACCTTGGGGCAAATATTTTTTTTACTCTTGGGAAAAAGTCTTTACTAGAACTGGCAGGGGAAGTAGAGCGTATCTAAGAATATGACACTGTGTCTCAGGTCCATCACGTTTTACAACCAAAAGTATTTGGGACACATCTAAAGCTACAGCTTCAACTGTGTAAATACCTCTAGGAACTGTCAGCTATTAGTTTAGACAGGCCATAACACAGCCCCTACCAGAGAAGACAAGGCAGCTGAGGGTATCTTTCATCTGGATGGAGCAGCCAGGGCTAATGTTTGATGAAGTCTTGTGAAAGTAGTACTTGGATTGGGATCAGAGGCAGGGAAGGCCTGAAGCTGAATTAAGGCTAGTGACTCAGGTTCGGTTGTGTTTAAACATCGCAAAACAGCTTGCCGAGCTGGCTGAAATCTAAACTAACAAATATTTTGGAGTTACTTGCTTTCTCTTCCTCTCTCTGTTGCCTTAGTTCCCTATCCCTGTGGAGATTTACAAAGAGAAATCCCCCTCTCTGTGGTAAAAGTACCCATGAGCATTGCTGGTTTGACTGTTTCAGTTTGTGGATGTGTTTTTGTTTGTCAGCAAAATTAGTGTAAAAGCAGTTTAATTAGCATAGAAGACCTTGCACCAGTTGCAGTGGTGTAAGCTTTGGTCATGCAGTGCTTTTCTTTGGGTGGAACTGAATGAGGCTGTAATAAGATCTCTTCTGCCATGGCAGGTTGACCCACAGGATTTTGCCTTCAGTCCCATCACTTGAAGAAGATTTTGTGTCCTCAGCCTGCTAGCCGAGCTGCTCACAGAGGTGCTCTGTGAGAGATTTCAGCACAAATCAGCTTGGTTGGCATTACTTGTTGGGATTATAGCTCTCTGCTGGCCCAGGTTTTCCAAGGGAAGGGGTCTTTTGCTGGCTTCGCCACACCAGCAGTTAAATCAGACCAACTTTTAAGTGTGATAAGACTTGATATGCTTAGTCTGTACTTACAGGAGAAAAAGTCTGTGTGCTGATACGGCTCTAGTAAAAGATCTCTCTGTCCTGGAACAAAGATCAGAGATAAATCCAGCCCTGGGGATTTATCTGTCCCTCCAAACCTTGAAACTGGTGGTAGAGGTTTAGAATCAAGGCCACCTCTAATATTTGCTTTGGAGACTGATTAAAACTGAATGTCTGCTTGCCAAGACCTGTAGTTTGAAGGGGCTGGCTGGGTTAGGTCAGCGGTGGCACTCAGCAGCTGTGGTCACGCTGTAAGAGCTGCTTGGTAGCTCTCATCATGACCACTGTCCACAGCAGTGGTGGACAAGAAGGGATTCCTGCTCTGCTGCCTGGAGCTGACCTGCAGAGCTGTGGCAGAGGTACCTGCTTTGCTGGCAAAAGCAAGAGAGACACTTTCTCCTGTAGGGTTTTTAACTTGTCTTGATTTTGTAGGAGCACTGGGCTTTGCTCTGGCCAGATTCCAGCTGCTCTGTCTCCATTCAGCTGGCCCAGATCCCCTGGCAGTCTCCTCTGCACACTGAGTGTTCTCCGCGTCCCACCCAAAAAGCTGGTGTGCGATGTTGCTGTGGGCTGCTGAATAACTGCCACTTTCCATTCAGTGGCCAGCTGTCCTTCACTGGTGGGGAAAAGTGATTTATATGCAAGAGAAAGCAATAGTTGGCACAGCCCAGAGCTGGGAGACAGAAATGCTGGACTTGTTTCGCCTCTGTGGCTGATTTCTTGCATTACCCTGGGCACGTGTCTTAAATGCACTGTGCCTCGCTTGCTCTGCCTCTACAGCAGGAGCTGCATCCGCTGGAGGGGTGTGATGAGGGTGAATTAACATTGCTTTGGGGTCACAAATCTGGAATTGGGTGGAAACATTTGGAAGAAACCATTTTTTCCTAATTAGCAGAGTTTGATTTTTACCTAAGTTCTGGGGGAGGAGGGTTTGCTGGGACCTGCTTGCCAGGCACCTGCTGAGATCGGCTGTGTTTTGTGCTGCTTACCTGCCTGACTGCTGCAGGAAGAGAGGCTGCCTGAAACTGGGCTGCGATCCTTCTCATAAGGCATTGCGGCATGGTTGGGGTTTGTTGTGAACTGGAACAAAACCACCCTCTGAAACGCTGAAATTCCCCGCACAGTGCAATTATCCTTGAGTTGGCCGGTGGGAGAAATCAAAGTCTCTGGATCTCTTCCTCACCGTTAAATATTAATACGGCGTGGCTATGCTGGGCAGGATGGCATCCCCTCGGGTCGCCTCTGCGCAGGAGGGGCCGTCTTGGCTGTGAAGAACCAGTGCACGGGAGAGGTTGGGTGCAGGGGACTCAGGAGTGATGTGACTTGCTCAGACTCCTTGGCAGCTGAGTAGCGCAGGCTCCCAGCCCATGCTGGGCCACGTTTCCCTTGCCACAGGCTCCTTCTGCAGGAGCTGACACGTGCCGTGATGCCGACGTCCCTCGTCCCCCTCGAGCTCGCCGTGTGGTGGGGCGTTCTGCGAGGAGCCAGGAAAGGCGCCGTGCCCGTCCCCCCGCCTCCTTCGCCGAGGGAAGTCAGCGGTGTGTGAAAGAGAGCCTGTGTTTTACATACGCGCAGGCTGCTTCCCCGCCACCAGCCCAGGTGCAGCTGCGGGCTGGGTGCGAGAGCCCCGGGGGCTCTGCGCGTCACGGGAAGGAGCACCGAGGTAGGGTGAGGACAAAAACAAAGAGAGAAGCCACCTCCCCTTGGGAAACCTGGCCCTGGTGTGCAGGGGCTGCTCCGTCCTCTGGGTCCTGCCACCCTCTCTGCCCTACAGCCAGCTGTGCCAGGGCCAGCTGAAGGGCCCGTACTCTAGGGTGGTCCCCATGCAGGAGCGAGGCGGAGGCACGCTGGTGAGCACTTGGAAAGACCTAAAAAGCCCGGCTGGCCCTAAACAAGCTAAGGAGGCTTCACCCATTTTCTGGCAGCACGGAGTGTTTTCCTTTCCTGTCCTCCCATGGAAGCGCTCCCGTCCCACCGTGTGCCCACCCTGCAGTGACAGGGTGACGGTGCAGTGCTGCGGCTGGGCCTGCCTTGCTCCTGCCCTGCTGGCTATGTCACTGCAGTGCTTGGGTTGGCAAAACACCTTGGGCGTTTGCTGAGGGTCGGCAGTCCTTGAGGCATTATCGCTGTCTGCACTGGTCAGCTCAAAGCTCTCCTGAGCCTCTGTGCTGGCCGCTCTCCTAGGTTTGGCGGCAGAGTTGGCATCACCCCAGTGTGATCGTTCATTTCCACCCCCCCCTCGCTGTTTCCTTTTCTTGCTTTTCCAGACATGACAGATGTGAAGCCAGGGCTGCGTTTGACATAGCTCAGTGCGTAACAACCTGTGGCTTGTGCTGCAGTGAAGCACCTCTCTTCGAAGCAATTTGCCAGCATCAACTAATTAATCCTCATTTGCCCGTGGGACTGAGAGGTGACTCAGTGCATTGTGCTGTTACTCCGAGCAGCAGAGAATCAAAGGCATTGGAGCTGGCGAAGCCCTGGGATAGCGCAGTGTTGCTCTGTGCCTGCACACCGGGCACCTGTAAAGGCTCAGTCTTGCACACTTGTCTCCAGGGCTCCTTTTCAGCCACGCAGAAGGCTGAAAGGGTCTGCTACTTTAGAGACAGGGCTGGAGCTGCGTTCACCTTGCTCTGCAGGGAGTGTTTTTACTACCTGGTGTTCCCTTTTGATCTTTTCTGTCCTGTTGCTCCTTCGTTATAACCCAACTTGGCCATCCTGAACAATTCTCCCTCCTTTTCTCACCTACAGGTCTTTAACGCCTCCCTGGCATCTCTGCTTGGCTGTGCTGAGCAGCGGGCACGTGTGTCCGGGTGACAGGCAGGGGCAGAGAGGCCTGGGCACTGTGGAAATAGAGCTGTGGTGGTGGTGCGTGTCCCCCTTGGGCTCCATGACCCCCAGCGAGCTGCACACCAGGCTCTGCTAGCACGGTGGCCCTGAAGAAGTGCAAACAAACCCCAACACCTGGCCTTGGGCTGCCCTGGCATCCATCGTGCTGCTGCATGAGCTGCTCCCGGGGAAGGGAAGGGGAGCTGCTTGCGCGCAGATGTTGCATAATACTGACCTAGTTTGAACACAAGTTTACGGGCTGGGAAGTGTTTGCCCGGCCTGCGGGGAAGAGAAAGCCCCTCCGGGGTGAGGACTGCTGCACCGTGTCCTCTGCTCTGTGTTATGAAGGAGATGAAACATGAAGCGTGTGCTTTCTCCAAAACCTGGCTCTTCCCTCTTGCCCAGGTTGCACGTGGAGCATCACCTGCGCGAGTCCCCTCTGTGTGTGCATGAGCTGTGGTTTGGCTGAGCTCAGCCACTGCATGGGACTAATATGTAGTGATGGTGTCCTATAAATTATATAGTCGGTATGTTCGCCATCTGCTCTGCGCCGAAAGCCGAGTGTGATTGAGACCTTCCCGCCTTCCCAAAGCTTGACTTTCTTGCCAGGCTTGAAATGTGTGCGGATCTCGCGTAAGTGGTTCTGATTGAATCAGGTAAAGAGGGAATTTTTTTAAGCAGGCTGCAATGTTCCCTGCACCCAAAGTGAGAGCTGAAGCACAGGCCAGCATCCTATTATGAGGCTATGAGTAAAAAGCGAGTCTGATTTCATGCTAATTAGGTTCTAAAGGGAGTGAGTCTTGATTGCAGTGGTCATATCAAAGATTCGAAATAGTAATGCAAAAAAGCAAAGGAAACCCCGGAGTGATTCATATGAGAAAGGGAAATAAAGACAGTCATGGAGGAAGAAGGAGTTTGAGGGGGACTGAATTGCTCTGCTGCCCAAAAGCAGAGGGGATTTGAATCAGATTATCCTCATTAGATGTCTCTTTAAAGAATCATCAAGCCAAATGAATGGTCCGGGGGAGAGCTTGCAGGCATGGTGGCTGTGATTATCACCAGGGATTTACAGTCCTAGTTATCTAGCTTAGAGACAAGATTATTAGGGGGTATAAAGCTGTATCTGCCCTCAGCCTCTAATGTGCATTTTTAGGTTGGGTGATGGGAGATGCTACGTTGCTGCATGGTCCCTCTGAAGCTTGCCTGCATCCTCTGGTGATCCAGCCCTCTGTGGTGCTGTGGCTGCAGTGTGAAAGGGGAAGGAAAGTGTGAGCCAGGGAGCTGTGCTGGCCAGGAGACATTCCCTGGGGGCAGATGGGCAGCCTCCCCTGTGGACTGTGGCAGAGGGCAGGACCTCCCCTATGGGTGCTCTTACCGAGATGGGAAATGGGGAAAGGGATCTTGGAGGGGGGATTATGTCTGCCTGCCTTGGCAGTACCGTTCAACCCCCACAGCATCTCCCTTCCTGTGGCAGTCTGTGCTGGTGCAACTCATCCTTCTTCCAGCCAGAGCCTTTAAGGCCCTAAAGGCTCAGAAGTTGGTGGGACTGTTACAGGGGGACACCCTGCGAGCTGTGGGGAGGACCATCCCTTTCAAAGGGAATCGATGGGCTTTGCCCACAGGTCCCTTGGAGAACGGGTGTGTGGGGGGGTGTGAGCACGGGGACAGGGCTGCTGGCAGTCCCTCTCCACCTCCCCAGCTCTGCATCCACAGCAGCCCATCATCCTCCCCTTTCTCTCCTTTCCCAACCAATGCATTGCTCCCCTGTTGCTTCTCCGGGCTTTGGCAGGGTGGCCGAGGCATGGTGCCCAGATACCGGCCAGGAGAGGTGGGGTACAGGCCAAATCTGCCTGTCAGCTCTCTCCTACATCGCATCCTTAATGCGGCCTTTGAAATGTATAACGAGTCTGCATTCAAGCCCCTGCAAATTAAATCACTCCCGCCTTTTTACACCAAGCCGGTACCTAAAGGTCCCTGAGAAGCCGGTGAATGGTGTGAAGGGACTGGTAAGTGCAGCAATGCCACAGCAGACTAATGAAACACTGTTGGCTCGGAGGTGCTTCGGCTGGAGAGGGAGGAGAGGGGAGGCTGTCAGCTGGAGCCTCGCAGCCGACAGCGCGGCAGTGACGAGCTCTCTGCCGGAGGCAGCTGGCCGGCTGCAGGGGCCCGCTTCGGCTCAGCAGAAACGTGCTTCCTTGCTTCTCATCCCGGACTGGGGCTTTGCTCATGTCCAAACACGTGCCACTCATTCCTCCTCCAGCACTGCAGTCCCTCTCAGTGCTCCAGGGCTGACACCAGCTTGAGTTTGGCATCTGACCGGCCAAGCAGCCTACAGTCAAAAATCCCCGTACTCCCTCGGCTCAGCCACTCGCGGGGCATTGTCCAGCGGTGACAAATGGAAAAGTTGGAGCTCACTGGCGGTGGGGGTGAGGGAGGCTGACCTTGCACCTACCACCCCTGCCTGTGCCCAGGGTGGTGGGAGGCTGCAGGGCAGCATCCTCCCTACTAGCAAGGAAAACAAATTGGCCACAAAAGCCACCTCAGGGAGCCGTTCCTGGAGCAGTGGTAAGTACTGGAAACCACGCAGGCTCCTGTACCCTTACTCCTCCTTAGGCTGTTGCAATCTGCAGGTGTCACAGGAGTTTTAGCGGGGGGGGGTTGGTCCGTTCTGTTCCCTGTTTGAGCTGTGCTTTAAGTTATCCAGGCACGCTGCTGGTTTTGAGCATCTCCATTAGGATGGCTTGTGTGGCCAATGTTGAGGAGCATGGCTGTAGAGCAGCCGTGCTGGGGCTGGGCTGCAGTTGTGGGGGGCAGTGGGGTGTTATTTGTGTATGGGCAAGGGGGCTGGTCGTATGGCAGGCAGCAGAGTAAACTGCAGCAAATGAGTGCCTCATAAAGATAATTTCTTCCGTGTTGGAGTCGCTTGCAAGCACCTTCCCATTTCCTCAGGTTGCCTTCTTGTTCAAATATATTCACCGAACCATTCCCATGCATGAGCCGGAGCTGCAGCTCTCCTGCAAGCAGTTCATTATAACGAAGCGATATGCAAAATGCAGTCGGGGCTGCTTAGTTTAGTTTTGACTTCCAGGCTGGCCGAAGTGGTTTCCTGTCCCCTGCTGCTGGAGCAAGCCGCAAAGGGCGGGGAGTCAACGGGAGACAGCCCCTTGCCTTCAGCAGGCTTTGATTTTGGCTCTGGAGTCATCTGCTGGACACCTCCGCACCCTGAGAGCGCAGCAGTGGAGCTCCCCGCTGCAAGTGCTGGGGAGGTTTCTGCGCTCGGTCTGGTGTGCCAAGGAGGTTTGTGCCTCGGCGTACGCATGCCTGAACCAGCTGAACCCACCTGCTCGGAGGTTTGCAATGTGGCAGCGCGTCGCCCTCGGCCATTGGTTTCTGTTTCGGTGTCGGAGGTGCTGCCCGTCCCTGCCAGGGCATGTGAATGCTCCCTATAACCAGTCAGAGGCGAAGCTGGGGGGGGGGCACTTGGTCTCCCGCTGAGTCACCCAAGGGGGACAGGGCGAGATCCCACCCACCTTCCGGATGAGGATGGGGGCAGCGTCCCTGCTGCAGGCAGAGCAGGCTCACCACTTGCTCACAGGGACATCCCATCAGAAGAGCTGGGCTCAGCTAACGGTGTGTCGCTCACGACATGGGGGGGCTTGCAAGAGCTTGGGCAGTGTCCAGGGACCCAAGCCTTGCTAAGAGAGTCCCACCGCGCTCCGCAGAGCGGCAAGAGCAGCCAGCAGACAGGCTGGAAACACCCCTCGCTCCCCCTCCACCACCTGCTCCTGGCAGGGGCGGTCGAGGGCTCGGCTCCCCCAGGGCTGGATCAGGGAGGGGGGCTTCCCCTGTGTGCCCTGTGCTGCTGTGGAAGGCTCTCTGGAGCAGGGAGGGAGAATGGGCAGAGGGAGCTTGAGCCTAGTCAGTGCCGACCCACCGCTCTGTAACCCTGGAGGGGTCTCCAAAGGGCAGCCCACGGTAGAAGCCTAATTTGGGTGCCCAGTATCACCCCTGGAGGGGTCCAAGTCCCCTTGCAGAGGGAGCCGAGGACACCTGTTCATTCTTCCTTAGCCTCATGAACAAGCACAGCTCCAGGGACATGTAAACAAAGAGGGAGGAGACAAATGACGTTCAGCAGAGCTGGTGCCACCGAGGCACTGCCCCACACGAAACTCCCCGTGCAGGTGGTTGAGCAGAGCCACAAAAACCTTCAGTAAGGAGCAGAGCGCCTGTGGAGGGGGTCTAGGTTTTAGGGTGACAGTGAACCTCTTTAGGCCTTCCGTTTCCCACATTATTCCTAAAATCTTCCCAGATTTTGTCCCTAAGTCTGGGTGGCTTTGAGAAGGCAGAGCAAAGTGGGGCTGGGCCATGCTGGGGCATCCCAGTGGATCCTGAGGAGGAGGTTTGTGCTGGAACCCTGCGAAACTGGCTCCTCAGAGCCATAGTGGGACCTTTCAGGAGGGGATGCTTCCCACTAGCCACCACAGGGGTGTTGGGAAGGGGTGCAGGGGTGAGGTGCCGAAGGCACTTTGGGGGTTGGCTCCAGCCAAAGTCTTCCATCGGCACCATCTGGATGCGGGGCAGACATTGGGCTGTGCCGAGGCGTTCCTGGGGCGTTGGGTGCACCCTGTCAGAGGTTTGTCCTGTGGTAACTGGGTCTGCTCAATAAACACCTCGTGGCTTCTCTGATCGACAAGCCTTTGGGTTTCCGGTGTGCACGAGCACAAGGTGAACTTTCGGTGGATATTTTCTGCTACGGGCGGTTCTGCAAGCATGTGCGTGAGTCACTTCACCCACCCCTGACACCAGAGGAACCACTTGCATGAGTCCAGTCGCTCATGTGTGCATGAGTGCTCGCAGGATGCAGCCGTCCCTCCATGCTCCCGGGTCACTGGTGCTGCCCCATCCACCACAGGGATCCCAGCAGCTGACCTCGGCCAAAGCTCAGCCCTCCCAGTGCAGGGTTGGAGCAAACAGCACTGGAAATCGAGCTCTCCGGCTCCAGGATTAGGACATAATTTTTAAATAGCTCTTTGATATCTTTGCTGGTTTATTTGTTTAATAAAAGCACTTACTTAGCCGGAGTCCCAGGCTCCTGGGGCTTTCATTTCTCTGCAGAGGAGATAAGAAAAGCACATTTCCTTATCCAGTGAGTCATTTTTTCTGCTCTTTAATTATGCATTTGTGCTATTATCAAGTGTATTCAGCTCTTAGATGCAAACAGTTCAAGCTACCCAACAAGCTTTAACTTTTGCTGTTCCAAAACCAATCAACAGCCGTTATGAAGGGCAGGGGAGGCAAAGATGGTGAAGATGAAGAGGGGGACGGCCGATGCCCGGAGCCGACCGGGCAGCCTGGGCCATGCTGGTGAGCAGGCACACGTGTGAGTGCCGCTGGGGAAGTCAGCGGTGATTTTCTCCATGAGTAAGCGTTATCATGTGTGAATTCAGACTTCATTTTCTTGGCCCAGGAGGAAGCAGACGGACTGGGAAGGGAGCATGAAAGTGCTGTAGAGGGGGATAAAGAGGACCTAGAAAGTGGGAGGGAATGGGGTAAGGTCAATTGCGGCGATGAAGCTGCAACATCCTTCCGCATGACAGGACCCGGGAGCACTTTATTCACAGGAGGACATTACGGCTGCTGTCCCTGGGCTCCCTGCCGTGCATTCTCAGCTTCAAGTTTTCACTCCAGGTACCGAATGAAGTGGGAGCCATCAGCTCCTGAGCTCTATTGTAAACCTCACCCCCCACGTCAAAAGCAACGTGTAGGTACCTTGGTTTGGGCTTTCCGTGGCGCATATATTTGACTGGAGGGGGTCACAGAGTTAATTTGTAAGTGTGGTACAGCAGATGCCAGGACCCATTTCCCCCCTCCTACATTAAGCCAAGCAGGGAGGGGAGAGGGGAGGGAGAGGGGCAGGGTGACAGTGCTACAGCGGGACCCACGGCAATAGGACCTGGGGGTTGCCAAGAGGTGACTGACATGGGGGAAGCACAGTGGGGGGATTTCAGGGGGGAGGGCGAGAGGGGGATGACGGAGGAGCATCCCCCTTTGGGAAAAGGAGACCAGCAGGTAGAAACACCCTGGGGCAAGAGGAACAGTAAAGCCTTTGGAGCAGGGAGCTGTTTCAGGGGAAGGTGTCCTAACAGAGCACTGGCTGTTTTGTGGGGGGTCCTCTGCCTCCGTCCACGGCTCCAGCCCCACCAGGCCACAAGGCAAGATGTTTTCTGCTCCCTAGTCCCTACCCTTACGCTTCTGTGAGCTGGCTGCCAGGGACAGCAAGCGCTCCAGGTGCCCTCTCCTCCCTGAGGCTCTCCGCTGTGGAGCTCAGATGTGGCCTGGAGTGAGCCTGAGCTTTTCTCGTGACCCCTCAGCCCTCCCTGCTGTGACTTTCTGACAACCCCCACTCCAGGATGCTCCCGGTGCACCCTGCCGCTGAACGCGTGCCCCTCCTGCTCCCGTGCTTGCACCACAGCCCCCGTCCTTGCCCGTGGCACATGAGAGGCAGGGAGCTGGGTGAGGTGGGATACGGAGAGATGTCCTCCCCCGGCAGGTACCTGCGCAGGGGCGAGCACAGCCCGTTCAGCGCGAGCACGAGGCGGAGGGTGCCGAGCTAGCTGTGCTGCTCCTGGCTTCAGACAGAGCTCAGGGCCGTGCTGAGAGAGGGAAGTGCTTGGCGTGTCCCTGCTCGATTGGGGAGTTTTACTTTGACTAACGGGGAGGGGGAATAACTGAGTCACAGGCGCAGGAATGGCAGTCGGGCTCTCACAGCTCCTCGGAGGAGCCCGCAGCCCCCCCGGGCTTGGCACGGCCATCGGCGCTGGCACAGTGCAGCTGGGCAGAGCGCTCCCTGGCAGCCAGGCACGTGTGCACGTGTGCGAGGGGCGAGGGAGCAAGCGGCTGGGCACACCGGCTGGAGAGGGAAGTGAAATCGCAGCAGGCGTGGAACCGGCGGGCAGCGACCGGTTTTGGTCAGGACTTTCACTTGCCCAGAGCCCCGCGGCACCCGGTGGGGAGAGCTGAGACGGTGCTGAGGCCGCTTCGGTGCTGCCCTGGTACAAGCTGCCCTCCAGGGATGCTGCTGGTAGGGCAGGAGATGCAGCCGGAGTGACAGGTACCGGTGGCAGGACGTTTCTCCTGCTCCTGATCAGGAACACCTAGGACCATTAAGGGTTTATTTAGTCCCTTCCAAGGCTATGGGGACCAGACTTGCTTGGTGTGACCTGCTTTGCCCATGCCCTGGGCAGTTACTGAGCAGAGCCAGCTCTGAACCCTGGAGAATGAGACATGGTGCTAAGGGGCTGGGAGGGTCCTTGCCACAGGCCTAGGTCTGGGATGGGGGAGTTAGAGAGAGCAAGATGGTGGTGAGCACCATCATTAGGAGAGGTGGAGAACACACAACAGTTGGCCTGCGCGTGCAGCAGTCACTAACAGGCCATGTCCTGCGGGCAGTGGGAGCTTTTCAAAGGGAAAACCTCAGCACCCCTGCACTCTTTTCTCCTCTGGTCCTTTTCTGGATTTTCCATCCAAGCCGGATCTGTGGCCCTGGGATTGGGTCTGGTAAAGATCTGGGCACAGGAAAGCCTGCTGTAGGCACTGGAGGATGCTGAGGGGGCTTTTCGCCAGCCAACGAGTAAGGGTGTGGGTTGGGGACATGCCCGGGTTGGGGGCGGTGGGCTGGGGAGGGGTGAAGGCTGAGGAGGTGACACCATCGGGCTGGGGGCCATGCCGCCGGGCACAGGGTGCTGCACGGCTGGGGCACGCCAGGGGCTGCGGGGATTTCGGAAGCGTATTTTGGAGCAGAGGGGTAGTTTGAGGGTGCGTTGCGCGGGCAGGCAGGGGTAGGGCTTGGGCATTTGCTCTCCTCCTCCCCTGTGAAGATCCGCCCCAGGACAAGCGCAGCGATCGCGAGCCCCAAGGGAGACGACGCAGCTTGACAGACTGTATCTCCCTCTGCCACGGGCCCCAAGGCGCTGCGATTTCACACTCGGGCGGCCCCTTCGCCGCCGCGCCATGCGGGAGCCGGGCTCTCGCTCCCACTCTGCCATGTCCTCATCAGGAAAAGCCACCGGTGCTTCCTCCTGCCTCTCCTCCCAGTGCTTCGACCTCCTGACCAGGTCCTGCGTCAAGTGCTCCGACTTGTTCAGGGACAACACAAGTAAGGAAACAAGGGCGGCCGGGGACTGAGCTCCCCGGGGCTGGGTGGTGGTGGACCAAGGGGGCTGGGGGCACCCCAGGGGTGGGCAGGCGGAGGGGACCTTCTCCTGCGGATGGCAGTGGAGGTGGCAATGGAGGATGGAGCGCTGGCTTCACCTGGAGGAAGAGGAGAGAGGAAGAGGGCAGTGAGGGGAATGCAGTGCAGGGAGAAGAGGGATGATCCAGCCCGGCGGGGGGGGGGGGGGTCACAGCCTGGCCCAGGGGTGACCATGGGAAGAGCAGGATGGCCTCATCTCCCACCAGCCAGTGACGACAGCGGGTGGGACGAGGGTCCCGTCAGGCGGGGGATGGTTTGTTGCAGGTGGTGGGTGGGTAGCGGTGAAGAGCTACTCTCCTTCCCCGCCACTGCGGCCCCAAGGCCGGCCGGCCGGCCGGGTGGATAACGCTGCCGCGCTCCTTCCCTCGCCAGCTCTCCCCCTCCTGACGCTGCCGGCATCTCGCCCCACAGCAGAGCCCGGCCACGCAGCGCCCACCTCCGCCCTGGCACCCACCATCCCCTCGGCGGACCTGCCCAGCACCCTCCTGCTCTTCGGGGTCCCAGCAGCGGTGGGGCTCATCCTGGCCCTGGCCGCCCTCTGGGGCTTCCTGGCCTGCAAGGTGGGGAAGCAGAGGAGGAAGAGGAAGGCAGCAGATGAGGAGGCCGAAGGTAGGGGACCTCTTGCTCTCCCTGTCACAGCACCCTGAGGACCCCCCGGCAGTTGGGGTCACTCGCCACCGGCTCCCCTGAGGCGCATCCCTGTCGAGGCCGGCTCCTCCACCTCGACACAGGCTCCACGGGCACCCCGGGGCATTTCGGGGCAGCCGAGCCACCCCCGAGTGACGGTGTCCCGCATGCGGGTGGGAGCCCACACCTGCACCTGACTGCCAGCGTGACCTTGCTGAACCATCCCTCCCTTTGCCGGGTCTCCCCGTGCCTTCGCTTGCTTAAAGCACCTGCTGGCACCGTCCCTTTCCACAGGGGACATGTACAGAGCAGTGGTGAGGAGCCTCTCCCTCTCCCCAGTAGCTGGAGGGCCGTGGATGGAGTGGGGGGATGCAGGGGCAGCGGTGGACATCTGGGGATGGCTACGGAGGGAGTCTCTCCCCACAGCACTGCGAATGGGGGTCCCGTGCTGACTGCCCAGCTTGCCATTCCCACTTGGAATGCCCGGTGCCCTCCGACGCGTGCCCCAAAGACCCCAACAATGTCGGGGCCAGCCCCGCTGGGAGGACACCGGAGCACTGCACAGGGTCGTCCCCAAAGGCATCAAAAATAGGGCTGGGGGGTGAGGGATGGGGCTGAGCCTTTCCTGGTAGAGTATTTCCAGGGGAGTGAGGCCAAGGTGCCCCACGATGTCTCATCCTGTTGGGGCATCCAGGCAGCCATTTCCTCCCCCGGGGACCCGCACCCCAGCGCTGACTCAACCCTGGCCACTCTTCTCGGAAACGGTCTCGCCCTGCCTTCACACCTCCCCGTCCTCAGGAAGGGGATATGGCTCCCCAGGACCACCATGAGGGGCCGTCCTGGGGCATGCTGGCACCCACCACAGCCCCACTGCCCGGGTGGGTACCTTTGGCGGGCAGCGGGGCTGGGGGCAGCCAGTCCTCGTGCCCTGGCTTGCTTGCACACTGCCGGTGGTGCCAGCCGGGTGACTCAGACTGGGGGGGGACATTACCTGGGGCCTTTCCGCTAAACCGAGTGTTGCTGCGACAGCCTGTGATGCGCACACACCTGGGAAAAATACCAAGAATGAAAGAGGAGGGAGAAATCCAGTGGCAAGAGAGGTCCGGCCATGATGGGAGAGCATTGGAGGCACCCCTCGGCTACTCCCCTGCCGCAAGCCCTGGTCCCTGTCCCCCCTGTTCCCCTGGGCTGCACCCCAGCAAGCCCACGACTGCGGCACTGGATGTGTGGAAAGTCATGGGAGGCTTGGGGCCAGCAGTATGCGCCTGTGTTCAAAGCATGTAAACAAGTCTATTTTTAAGTGGGAGGCGGTCAGGGAGGGTAAGCCACCAAGGGCCGGGCTGATCTGCCACCAGCAGGGTTTAGCGAGAGGGCTCGAAGTGCAAGTGCAAGTTTTTGCCTTTCCCTATTGTTTTTTAGGGGGAAAAAGCCCATCAGTTGTAAGCAGGAGGAGCTCTGCAGCAGGAGAGGTGCATTGGGGGCCTTGCAGGCTCCTCCTGCTCCAGCTCCATCTTGCCCCCTGTGTGTCCCCAGGGACTGGACCCTCTCCCTGGGACCTGCCTGGTCCCACTTTGTGAGTCCAGTAACCCCCTTTTCTTGCCTCCTCCCAGCAAACATGGATGCCACCAGCCCCCTGCCTAGCCTGGGCTGCCAGGACCCTGCCATGCTGGAGGGAGATGCCACCCTGGCCCCAGCCCCAGCTCCGTGCCCACATCTCAATGGAGGCCTGAAGATGCCGGGGCTGCCCAGGAAAGCGGTGGCGAAACGGAGGCCGTGCTGCCAGGGTGATGCCGACGGTGACATTGTCCTGCTCTCTGCTGTGTACTCCCGGCACGAGGAGTGCAACCACGGCTTCCCACTGCCTGCCACCGAGCTGGGGGCTGCAGCCCTGGTCACCACCAAAACCACCCAGAACTGTACCGGAGAGGAGAGAGCCTGAGAGCAGGAGGAGCAGGGCTGGAGCGCTCCGGTTGCTCCCTGCAGACGCCCAGAGCCCATCCCCAGGGCAGGCAAAGCCTTGCACAGATATGAGCTATCTGAGGACCAGGTTTTTCCTTGAGCAAGATCAGCCTTCTAAGATGACTGCCCTTTTCCACTTCCCCAGTTGCGCCAAGTCCTAAGTTATGCCTGTAGGCACTGGAGGAAGCCAAAGCGGATCACGCCGAGTTACACTGAACTGCCCACAGCTGCCACGGCCGTACCGTTGGGAGGAGGCAGAGGAGACGCGGCTGGTGAGGACAGAGCGTGGCAGGGGCTGCTCTGCCATTTGCAAGGCTGCCTTTGTGCCAGGACGGGTCTGCTGCTGGATGGGTGATTTCTGAGGAACATGGGGCTGGAATTGCAGAAAAAGGGGTGGGAAGGAAGATGGAGAGGGAGGCAGGGAGTTACATTAGGACCAAATTCCACACCACTGCCATTAACTTGATTTTTGCTACTGACCTCAGTAAAAGGAGGCTTGGGGTCACATAGAGCAAGGCACATCCAGCAGCATCTGCTCCATTCACAGTCCTGCCTGCCCCCATCTTCTGCATGCCGTAATATCCAGATCTTTCTTCCCTCTGGGCCCTCTCATGTAGTGGCAGGCACCCACCGGCACTCATGGGAATCCCCTCTGCAGCTGGATACCGCAGGGATGAGAAACAAGTCCGTCTTCCCAAGCAGGGAGTGAGGGAGGGAAGAGGGAGGAAAAAATATCTGTCTTTCTTCTGACCTGCGATCACTGAAGTCAGGGAGGACCAGGGGCAGGCAACAGAGACTGCTGGTCTAGTGGAGCTCCCTGAGCTTCTCATTATGGCCCCAGACAACCATCACTTCAGCTCACTGTGGCTGCAGAAATACCACATGTCACTTGGGATGGATGTTTCCACGCCATGCAAAACCAGGCAGGGAGTGATGTGAGCGTAGTTGGGATGACTTAATTTATGTGAGTGTCTTCAAGGCTTTGCCTGCGTGCAAGAGCTGGCCAGCGTTGCTGGTCCAAGGCACTTCTCTGTAGATGGTCTTGTTCACCTGCCCACAAGTGGCTTTCCTGCACAGGAAGGGCTCTGCTTTGGAAATGAACTCGTTAGTGTGGGATTGCTGTTCCCAAGTAATTACAGCAGCTGAACCCCCTGGCTGAACAGAGCCAGGCCGATGCTTTGGGTGAGAAACCCTGCTGGCCCTGGAGGGGGTGATTAGGCAATTAGAAATGCTTTGCAGGGTTATTTGCATGAAGCACCATCTCGGCGGCACCCTGGGTCTGCTCTTCCTCTGGTGAGGCATCTTCCTCGCCTGAGAAGCTTCAGGGACCAAGCAGAGGTGGCCAAGCAAGGTGCGGGAGCACTGCTGCCAAGTGCCAATAGGCCACCAAGGGCCACAGCTCACAGTAGGGTTGCCCGGTGGCACTGTGCGGAGGGGATGTCCCTCTGATGACGGGAAGGTTACTCCCTGCCCAAGCCTGAGCTCTCTTCTGAGGCTGCAGGACCAGACACTGCTGTTGAAGGGTGACGCTCCCTCTTCTCCCCTCCCCACGCCACTGGAGGTGGACTCGGGGCATCTATCCCATAAGGGGAACCACAGGCACTGCCACAGGTGCCAAGACCCAAATTCCTCACTATGACTCCTCTCCCAGACCTAAACACGCTGGTGGAGCTGAGCCTTCATCCGGCTGACGCTCCGCATGACCCAGAATGGGATGGGTCCCCATCTCAGCCTCGGGGCTGAGGATGGTGAGGGGCCACGTGCCCAGCAACTGTGTCCTGGGGCTCCAGGCACCTGTGGCTTGCTGGCAGGAGCTGTGGAGGCTCCAGCGCTGGGCTCCCAGTTATCTGCAGCAGGCGTGCTGCCTGTCATAGGAGGGGTATCCCCATGGCACGAATTGGGCATCTCCTCATCCCCATGCTCCGCACCCAGCCCTGTGAAGTGACTTTGAGCAACCTTTGTGCATCTGGAGTGCGGAAATGAGCTGAAGCCAGGCCAGGGGACATTTTGGAGCTGGAAGGACTGCTCGTGGGAGACAGAGCAACCTGCTTCATGGGAAATCGGGGTGAGAGGGAAATGGAGCCGGACTGTCAGGAGCATCTCCCACTTCCCGACCGGTGACTGCTGTAGCTCAGCCCTGCAAATGTGCTGTCCACCCTGACCGGTGTGGCGATTTGAAAAAGAAACTCCCATACAAATCCTGTTTAAAAAGCCCCTCTTTCTGCTCAGGTAAGGGCTTTTGCTCTCATTTCTGCTAGAGCTTCAGCCAGGCATCTCCTCTACGGGACGCTGCCAGCATCTGCAGTTTGCAGAAGCAGCACTTCGATCCACATTGGATTCCTCTCAGCCGGCGAGTACCCCTCAGATCCCCTCTCTGTTTTGGCACGTGGGGCATCTTCCCCACATCCTGCCTGCCCAGCTGCCAGCCGTGGTGGGGCAAGGCTCCCCTCCTGCCTGGCCTGCCTGTCTGCCTGGGCGGGATTTGCAAGCCCCTCTGTTCGTGCTTCTCCATCCTTATGTGCAGGTCAGGGGGCTGTCTGTCTCGTCTCCATGGATTGCAGAGGGAATGGAGATCAAAAATATGGCTGTAAAAATTAAAGAATAAAGTGAACCTGCTGCCAATGCACACTCAGAGGTCTGTATGGGGAGGTGGCTTCTCAATCCCCATTCCCTTGGCTTCAGAGGTCTCCAGCACGGCGGTCCTGGGGGTACAGCAGGACCTTGATCTGGAGAGGCTCCCTCTGCACCGGCTTCACCAGCATGTCCCCTGTGCATGGCCACATGCATGCCTGGGGACCAGCTGAGCTCAGCCACCTCCATCCGCCCCGCGGCCACCCCGGGAGCTGGCTGACAGGACGAGGAGTGGGGCAAGTGGTTTTGGGGGGGGATGTTGCCCGTCTTTGACTTTCCACAGCAGTTTCTCACTTCCCCCTGCAAGGCAGGAGCTGTGCTTCCTCCCCAGCCCGGTGCCCGCACAACTGCCTAGAAAGGTGGTGAGGCCGGACTTAACCTCGCCACAGGGACACAGGGTTTGGGAGACAGCCGGGGAAAGTCTGAGGAAACCCTGGGGCAGGAGGAAGGAGCCAGGGCTCCTCCTTGCTGCAAAACCATCTCAGGCACATCTCCAGCCATTTCAACACCACTGACCCTTCTATGATGGAGGTCATTGCGGTATTTGAGCTCCTGCAAGTCCCACCAACAATGCTGGTGGTAAAGGACGGAAACCTTTGTGTCCCTAGGGATGGTGGGTGGTTTTCACCCATGGTCCTAAAGGCAGGAGCCAGCTGGCCGACAAAGTGTGGTGGCACAGGGAGGGAAGGCACTGTGGGCGACCCTGGCTGAAGGTCTTCTGCAGCCACCAGTCACGTCTGCGAAACCCTCCTCAATCCCACAGGCTTCCCGGCCTCCAAAGTGCTCGGCTTCTTCCACCAGCCTCCCCGTCTGGGCCCTTCTCCTCTCTCCCCCCATTGCTGGTTCACCCACCAGTTTGGTCTCCTGATAGTTCTGCCACAGGCCCAGCTACTCCAGCCCAAAGCACCTCCACAGACCCATCTTGCCCTTCCACGGGCTTTCCGTGGGTGCTGGACCTCAACAGCAGGCAGGGCAAGGTGGGCACCATTTTATCCCATGCACGAAGCAATACTCCAATGGCCAACGTCCAACAGGGACCGCCAGTCCCTGGGTACAGCCCCCAATCCCCCTCACTTGCTGCGAGACGACCAGGGGTGCGTGGCCACCCCATCACCTGCCCGTGGGGCACGGACCTCATCCCACCCCACAGGAGCCTTCCCCACCACCCGCTTCCCAGTGCCAGCCATGGCAGAGGGATGCCGTGGGTGCCCCTGCAATTGCCGGGGGACACCCGTGGAAGGCCGTGGGTGATGATGAGAGGCCTGGGGCGCCTGCCACGAGGTGGCACTGACACCACACGCCGGCCTGCATGGCTGCAGCGCTGCAGGGGAGCTGCATGGGAGGGTGAATGCACAAATGCAGCAAGGGGAGGGCCAGGCAGGCTAGTGGCCAGCCCCGCTTTGGCCAGAGAGAAGGGTGATGGCTGGGCCTGACTCCGTCTGGCCACGCAGCCCTTCACCATGGCCTCTGGGTTGCCTGGGAGAAACGGCTGCTGGTGGATCTGGCTGTGGTGCCCATTGTCACGGCCTCTGGGCTGCCCTGGAGAAATGGTTATTGGTGTCTGGACGCCTGTGGGCAGAGCAAGCACGGAGTGGTGGGACAACCAGAGGCACAGTGGGATGCAGCAAGCTGCTGCTCCTTCCCCCAGCAGCACTGAGCACCTCTACCATTGCCCCACTGCCCAGAGCAGCCCATCCCCAGTGGTGGCAGGCCCCCGTGGGGACTCCCTGGGACCTGGTCCCGCCAGCCAGCACCTCCCTTCCCCATCACCTCTCCATCAGCCTCTACCAAAGAAGAAACTGCCCTGCTACCTGCCAAGCTCCCCAGCTGGAAAAGGCCCCAGGCTGGGGAGAAGATGCTGCCCAGCCCCCCCCCCCCAGCCCCGCACGAGCCTGTTGGGGACCACGGCCTTCCTGATGCCGCTCATCAGCATCCCTCCCTAATTGCTACCCACTGCCTAATGACAGTAATTAGGAAGAGCGAAGCTGCCTGGGGACTGGAAGCGCTGACAGAGCTGGGGGAGCCAGATGGTGTTCGCACTTAAGGAAAGATTAAAAAGAAAAAAAAAATAGCACCCAGCTTTGATCAGTCTCCCTTTCCTTCACTTAGTGTCAGGATCACTTTGGTCCATGGGCACGCCGGGGAGATGCTGAGACATGGCACTGGCCACCCTCCCCCACCCCCCCGCCATCTCCAGGTGTTTTAGGGTGCCGGGGGAGCGGTGGGAGGGGGCACCGTGCCCGCCCAGGTGCCCGGCACAGAGGGGGTTTCCTCGCTGCCTTCATGGGCTGATGCTCTCCCCTGGGGCCACCCCCGCTGCTCCCCGCTTTGCTGGCCGTGCTCAGCGAGCGGTTTCACAGGGGGGCAAGAGCAGGGGGGGACAGCCAAAAACCGCCTGAGGGGCTGCGGTGAGCGGGCAGCAGCTCCCCTGGCAGAAGGGGCTGGCCAAGGGACAGCCCCACATTTTCCCCAGCACTGCGGAGCAAGGCCACCGCCCTGGGGTTTGCAGGGCAGCACCCAAAACCCGACCTCGGGGACCAAAGTGGTCGGACAGGGATGGTGAAGCTGAGAGCTTCACCTCCCTGGAGAAACCCCACCTGCAGCCAAACTCCTCCAAACCCTTTCGCCAGCCCCTTCCCCGAGCCCCGCGGCGACGGCACCTGCCTCCAGAGCCACCTGCAATGCTGCGGGTGCACCCGGGGCCGGGGGGGGGATATGCGATGGGGGTCTGAGGGAAACCCCCATCCTGCCCCCGGCCACTGCCCCCAGTGCTCTCGGGGTGCCCGGGCCTTTGCCCCCCCCCATCGCACCCCGGGGAGGCAAGGGACAAGGATGTGCTGGGCAGGGATGATGCTCAGCCTCATGGATGAGGATGCTCAGCCCTGTGCCATGGCGTCAGCCTGGCCCCGCTCTGGGGATGCTCCAAGAGGAGGCCCCAAGGCAGGCGTAGGGCAAACCTGGCACGTCCCCTGGGCTTCAGGGGGTGACTTCCCCCCCTCCCACAGCAAGTGAGGTCGTTTTAAATTCCGCTCTTCGCCCCAGTCCCGGCTAGCAAGGAGGGGGGAGCCCCACCAAGTGACACAAACCCTGTCTGACACCTGAAGTGATCAGCAGCGACAGGCAGATTGCGCGGGGAGAGCCTCTGCGCTCCCGTCAAGGCAATGCCATGACAGGGACCACCCCCCCCCCCCCCCCCCGCTGGGGACACCTCCGAGGGATGCAGGGCTCTCCTCTTGCCAGGAGGTGGGTCACCCCTCTGCACTGCTCCCAAAGGGCTGTGGAAATGGATGTGGGATGTGGAAGTCCCCCAAAAGTCAGGGTCCACTTTTGGACCCCCCCCAAAAAGGGATCGGCCAGGCGGTGAGGTGGCTGGTGTTGGAGCTGGAGCACATGGCGCAGCCCACCCTGCTGCAAGCCCACACTGCATCCTTGTCCTTTCCACCTGCTTTATGTTATTTCCCCTTTTTCCCCCTTTTTTCCGAGCATGGGGCTGTGCTGGGAGCCCGGGATGCAGCCAGAGGGGTGCGGGGGGGGGGGGCGGTCACTGGCAGCGGGGTGCCGTGGGAGTGAGCCCCATGTCCTTCATCCAGCAGCTCCAGTGTCAGCCGGCTGCAGCTTGCTGGCTGCTGGCGGGAGCTATTCTGAGCCCAGATCGATGGGCGAGAGCAGGGGTTTGGGTGACAGCCATGGGAGGCATGTTGGGAGGAGGGCTGCGGGCAGGGAAGAGCAGGTGGGATTTTTCAGGAGATTCCCCCATCTTTCCCCCCACCGTCCTGAAAGTTTTCAATGATGCAGATGTCTTTCTCGTTTCCTTCCCTGCGGGGGTTGCAGTCTGACTGGGTGCCACTACCCAGATGCCACTTCCTGATTTGGGAAGCACCAGCACTTCGCAGAGCAGCGAAACTCCGGGATGAAGGCACCTGCAGCCAAAAGCTGTGGCCGAGACCAAGCTCAGGATGGCAATTGAAATAATAGGAGTTTATGGTGGGGGTGACATGTAAAAGAGCATCTTTTTCTTCCTCTAAAAAAACCCTGTAACTCTTATTCTTTGATATTAATAATATTTTTGGTAAGAATTTACAAGGCTGTTAATTCCTTCATGAAGTTAGGGTAACTTTAAAGCAGGTGCTTTAAATGCAGCACTGGTAAATTTGGGTATTGGGTAAATTCAAAAATTTGAATAATTTTTCTTTTTTTTTTTTTTTTTAATGCTGTTTTCCCTAGCTGAGAGGTTTGCTTTCTCTGTGAGCATCCCCAGGGGTGTCCACCATGGACCATAGCCCTCATGCAGGGGGCCCAGTCCCCTTCTCTGGAGCAGAGCAGGGGCAAAGGACGGGCACAGGAGGGATGGCCATGGCCAGTGAGCCTCGCTGGCCCCTCGTGGCCATCGTTGCCCTCCCCTGAGGGTGCTCCCAGCTTATTTGCAGTGGGAGATGCTGAAAGCACTTCCCATTCCAAACGAGAAGGAGCATAGTTTTGACACTGGGCAATCCCATTGCGGGGAGGGTCAGAAAGGGCTGGAGCAGTGGATTGAGATGAGAGGGAAGGAGAGACCTGTTGCCCCCCTCAAAGCCCCCCCAGAGCCCTCCCCAGCCCCCCAAGCCTGCCCCCCTCAATCCCCTCCTGCCAAATTCCCTCTTCTCTCTGCTCCCCCCCCCCCCCCCCCCCACTAATATGAAAATGAAATCTATAAATGCTGCTGGGGTGACACATTTCCCAGCATATTCCTGGTAATGGTCTCTCTGGGTTTCTGGTTTGCTATTCAGCTCCTCAATTATTTATCTCCACAAGGAAACGGGGAAACAAACTCAGTGAAGCAAACTTTGGGCCCTGTAGTGACACCATGAGTTATTAAAAAAAATAATAAAAATTCCCCAATGAGTCATTTAAGATGTATTTAATCAGCTCTAACCACAGAGACGACAGTCATAACTAGCTGCTTAGTGCTGGCATCAGCCGGGGAGGGCCAGTGGCAGGGCTGAATCAGGATCCTCCTGTGGCATTCCCCAACAGGGGTATTTGGGGGGGCCTCCTGCTGGTGGAGGGTAAACCCTGAATGTCCTCATTTACAGTTTAGGGTGGCTGGGGGTAATCGTAAGCTCCCCATAACCCACATACATGTCTGGGCTGGGGGAATGCAGCGATGTGGGAGGTTATAGAGACTGGTCGGATGCGGGGGATGGAAGGGTGCAGGGGATTCGGGGGATGCAGAGGGATGTAGGGGATGTGGCAGGAGGTGGGGGATGCAGGGCGCACAGGGGGATGCAGTGGATGCAGGGCTGCAGGAGATGGAGGGGACTGGGGGGACGCAGGGGGTGCAAGGGCTGTGGGGGGATGCCAACATGCACGGGCACGTTGTGCCAGGAGGCTGCGGAGACCCTTTCCAGGGACTTGGAGAGCAACGAGGTGTGTGCCAGGTCAGTTCCTTGGGAGTGGTGCTGACCTGTCCCCAGCACTCCCCTGCCCACCCGAGCCCCATCCCAGCTCCGATGCCGAATGGCTGTGGGGGGCAGCAGTGAAAGGGCTCCCTGGACACCACCTCCTCGTGACGGTGAGTGTCCGTCACAACCAACTGGGTGCTGACCCCATGCTCAGGAGAGACCCCCCTTGCCCCTGGGGGTCACTTGCTGTGGGACCCCCCTGCTCGTCGCCTCTCGCACCACGGCCAGCGCTTTCTGCTCCCTCAGCCACTGGGAACTGCTGGGGCACATCCCATGTCCCCGCTCCTGGCCTGGAGAATGGCGGTGGCAATGCGGGAGGTGGCTTAGAGCTGTGCAGAGGTTGTCTACAGCCCAGTACGGGTGGGCTCCAGTAGAGAGAAACTTGGGGGGCACCACTGGCCTGGGAGGTGTTAAAAGCAGCTTATCTTTAGCTCAGCCCTTGCTTTCAGCCCAAAACCAGAGCCATCCGCAGCTAAAATGCTCGTGCCCAAATTGTGGTGTACTTTGAACTCTGGCTTATGTGCGCTGCGGAAGGGGAAGTGTTGAAACCTGTTTTGCTTCAAGGGATGCTCTGATCCACCCTCCTCTCCCCACTGAGGGCATCCGCAAAGTCATAGAATCATAGAATCATTTAGGTTGGAAAAGACCTTTAAGATCATTGAGTCCAACTGTCAACCATGCCCATTAAACCATGTCCTGAAATGTCCAGCACAGACCACTGCTGTCACCCCACAGCTCCCTGGCTCTGCACTTCCCAGCCCTCCCACCTCTCCGGTCCTCTGCCCTGGGAGCCACCAGCCAGCGAATGCTCATTTGGGCAACGCTTAACCCATTGCTCCACCGCCCCCGGAGCCGGGCGTAGCCAGCGAGCTCTCTCCTCGCATGCCGCCGGCACGCTGGGCTCCGCTTCAGCTTGAACGCCGAGAAAAGCAAAGGGCATAATTTTAGGAGAAGCGTGTGAAATGTGTTCTGGCAGATCAGCCGCAGAGCTCTCCAGCGAAAGGAAAGCATTAACATTTGCAAAAGGTCCTTGCAACAAAGCAAAAAATTCCCAGCAGGCAAATCCCGATGTGGGGATATACAAGCCCCGGGATGCAGACAGGGATGGGACAGGTCCACTGGTTTGGGAACGGTCCAGGAGGGTCCCAGCAGGGAAACATCCCTGGGCAGGAGTGTTACGCTAGTGGGATGAAATACTGGAGGCAATCGGAGTGCAAGGGACTGCTGGCTCCTGGTCGGGATTGATGGCACACAGAGGTGCAAGGGTATCGGTTTAGACTTGCTTGGGACAGGATCTCCCCTGGGTCTGAGCTCCTTTTCTCTGCCAGCCCCTCTCTCCCACATGATGGATTCGCAGAGAAAGGAGGGGAAAAAACCCCTGAAGCCTGCAGCCTGTGATTCATCCTTACTATATTTGCACTTATTATTAGAAAGACAAAAATATAGCCAGAGCTGGAATTACAGATTTAGTAAGCAGGACTGCCTATTTCAGCATATACTGCTTTTCCCAATAACTCTAATGCTCCAGGAGACCAACTTACACCCTCACTACTATTAAGGCATTGCCCTACCCCATCTGCTTATACATCTGGGTGGATATATTAAGCGAGCAAGTCCTTCAGGGACGGCAACGTTTGGGTTCCTGGTGGTGCCCGCTCAGCACGCTATGCAACCTGCCAGCGCCTGTAAACCTCTGCCTTGACATTCAGCCTCCTGCTAACGCTCACCCAGATTTTGGAGATATATCGGTCCATGAAAGCCGTAGGCAGAAGAGACTTGTTTGCTCTCTGCTTTACAAACCTTCTCCATCCCGGGCAGGGAGCCTGTACCAAGGGGGAAGAGGGGGGACCCTGAGCTTGCTGGCTCCTTGCTGTAACTCACCCCTTTGCCCCGAGCCCCCAGCTTTTTATGGACAAATTATTAACAAACCCTACAAGGGCCGAATGCCGCCTTCTTGAACCCGAGGTCTCAGCAACCATGCCTGGCCCCATGCCAGCCCTCGTCCCTGTGCCTGGCTGGTGGTCTCTGCAGCCACCAGGGAGGGAAGGCAGCTGATGTCTCCCCGTGACACCTCTCTGCACTACCCCATGCAAGGAGACCTACTGCTGTCCGTGAGCCTGGCAGCCTGCCCAAAAGCCACAGCATCCTCCTGCACCGGTTCTCCCTCCCCGTTGAGGTCAAGCGGCCTGGGTATCTGCTGCAGTCTGCTTGCTTGGTTTAAGACCTTTTGGTTTGCTAAGAAACTAGGTTCATTCAGCATTGTGGCTGCCTGCAAAAGATATTTTCCAAGGTTTAATGAAGCAGCAGGCAGCTGCATGACCTGAAGAGCAAATAAACTACTAGGTGCGGTTGCTGGTCTCCAGCATCTGGCTTACAAAGCATTGGTATGCTGAGCCCACTCCAAGTGCAAAAGCCAACATGGTGGGGCCAGGAACGCAGCACCAGACCCCGCAGCCAACACAGACCTCGCCCTACCACCAGCCAAGGGCATGGTGGGATGAGGATGGGGAGGGAGGTAGCAGGCTCCCATCTGGGAACAGTGGGCACTGTGCCCTTCTCATAACCATGTTGTTTGGAAGGGTCTTATTTGTCCAGGTGGGTCTCCTCAGCAGCCCAGCATTGGGAAGACCCCCTTGGTCCCTGTACCCAACCCGGCGGTCAGTCAAGGGCTGCGGAGCAATCCAGCAGCAAGCCTTGCAAGATATGTCAAGCTGGCCCACTGCAGAACCAGCAACCACCTTTTCCACGGCAGCTCTCAGCCAAGGCATGGGAGCTGTGCTCATCACTCCGTGGCAAATTCCACCACCATCACCTCCCACGCTGACAGCCAGTTCGCCCACCCACTCTCTGCTGGTGGTGGGTGCTGGGAGAATGGAGAGGATGAGTCCCAGACCACAGGGTCTCATCCTGCACCCATGCACCTGGGACAGCCTGGCTCATCTCCCTGAGTGGATCAGGTCACAATGCATTTCACAGGGTGTCTTGCTGAAAGGCGCTGGTGGGCTAAGAATAGCTCTGCCCGGAGGCAAAGGAAATTCAGGTGTGTTTTCCCCTGAGATGACAGCATGGCACCTGGAGCAGCTCAGACCAGGGAGGTGAGCGGAGCCCCAGGATCTGTCCCTCTGGCCACCACAGCCCACGCAGGGATGCAGCCCCAACAGGGTGAGCAGCATGGTCACAGGCATTTTGGCAGCAGCACGGTGACCTGCACGGCCAGGGTCTGTGGGGAACATGTCCTTGTGTGATGCTTTCCTGCTTTTTTTGGCAGTAAAGGAGAGCCACCGCTTTTGGGGGGGATTTTCCGATTGCTCCATCCCCAGGGAAGGAAAGGAAGGGCATAAGGGAGCCAGCTCTTGGGATTGCACATGGCAGGAGACTCTGAGCCCCTGATGTTCTTGTGTTTGCTGTGAGAGGCACTGGGGGACTCCACCTTTGGGATTGCAAAACACTGGGTGACCCCAACGGCTCACTGGAGAGGTGGTAGCACCCCTACTTCTGTCCTTGGCCTCCTAAGGAACATGTGGGAGGTATTTTTATCCTCCTGCCGGCTCCCTTAGTCACCGGTGCTTGCTTTAAATGGGTCAAGAGGGAATAAAGATGCTGCAGCCCTTGCTCCCTGTCTAGGAGCACATTTACCAGCAGCACCAACACTCCCTCCTCTTGTTCTCCATCCCCGCCAAAAGTGCCGTTGTGGACTTGGAGATCCAGGATAGGTCTCCTCCACTTGGGCAGTGCCACCTGCAATTAACTCCTCATTAAAAGCCTGGTGGCAAGGCAGCCCCGCTGCAGAGGTGCCACACATCAGGACAACATGGGCTCTCTCCCGGGATGGCGGAGAGGAAAGTGGCCACCCTGATGGTGGCAGAGACAGCATGCTGGGGTGGAGGCATGCATGGAGGAAAGGGGCAGCAGGAGAGAATCCAGAGAGTCCCAGACATGTGGGTACAGGGCAGCAGGGCTGGCCCTGGAGCATCAGGGGCAAGTATAGCCCCACTGAGTTGTTTCAGGAAGGGGATGAGGTACACTGGGAGAGCCCACAAGATTTGCATCTGTTACCAGCAAGGCCGTAACAGCATTTGACACCAATGACCCCAAAACGACGGCGATCTTCCTGGGACATGGTGCCACTCACTGCTGCAAGTCCCAGTGTGCTCTGCTGCATGCTTTTGCACATCTCGTGATCGTCGTGCTGGCATGGCTTGGGCGAGCCTGCCTGAGCACGGCGTTTCATGGGCTTGTGTCCGGATACACCTCCCGCTTCCACCTGGGAACCACAGGAAACCTCGGAGGGTTTGGAGCCAGGGCTCTGCCTGAGCATCTCCCCCTGCCCTGGCTCCAGCCCCGCTGCCCTGGCACAGCCCCGCTGGCCCGGCGAGCAGTGCATCCCTCTTCTAGCGGCGACGCTAGCTGGCTGCTGGGCCAGGACATTTTAAAGGGTTTGCTCATGAAGGGTGACAGCAGAGCTGCATGTCCGCCTGCACCCGGCATTTCGAGGGTGTGATTTCCACTACGGTCGCCTTTGCAGCTGACACCCGGTTTGGAGGGGACAGAGCGAGTCTCCAAGGTGACCTCAAGAGATGAGCAGGGGGTGAGCCGCAGCACCCAGGGGAGATTTGGGCCTAATCCTTGTGACATCTTATACCCAGAGAGAGAGAAAAACAGCAGAAGACAAGCTGGGTGCGGGGGGCGGGAGCGATGGCTGACAGAACCAGGCAGTCGTCTCCATCACATTTAAGGGAGTTCGTTTTCCTCCTGTCTCCTCAGATCTGTCCTCCCGCCGCACTTGCACGGAGACACACGGCACGGCCGCCCCGGGGAAAAGGCGAGAGGAGGGGGATCAGCTCATCAGGAGACATCCCGGACAGGAGCTGCAGCTCCAGGCAGGCCGTGCAGATGGGGATGCATCCCCTGGTGTGAGCCAGATGGAGAGCGGGGGGGCAACAGCCTGCCCGGGACCCCCGCCACACGCAGGGAGGGTGGGATGGGTGCTGGCAGCCTGGCTCGCCCACTCAGGTGGGAAAGCATCTTTGATGCAGGAGGAGACTGCAAACTCCTCCCAGGCCACCAGCATCTGTCCCGGGGGGGCCTGGCATAGTGCTACCCTCGGACACCTCGAGGCAGGAGCCCAGACTGTGGAAAGCCAAAAGCTGGCATAAAGATGGTGAGTTAAAAAAAAAAAAAATAAGGAAAAAAGTGAAGTTCAGGGACTTTTCTTATTTCATCTCCAGCTCCTGAGCCTCCAGGCTACACTCATTTTACCTTTGCAAGGCTTTTCTCTCTGAGCCAGGGGACTAGAAACCCACGTCTTGCTTATGAAGGCAGAGCTCCACAGGCACTTGTGTGGGTGGGGAACCTGGCAGGGCTTTTGGAGCTCCAGCCCCTTCAGTTTCTAAAGCCACTGAGCCCCCCTCACACAGCTGGGGAGGGGTGGAGTGGCACGAGAGCAGCAGTGAGGACAGCGTGGCTGGCGGAGGTAGACCTGGCACAATGGGAAAATGTCTCTGGCTATGATGTGGAAGACAGCGGAAGGGCCGCTCAGGTGTTGCTAATTTTTAAGACTGAGCTTTTTTTGCCTTTGCAGTTTGGCTGCTCGGCAAGGCATGACATTTCGCCGCCGCTGCTGTCCCGGCCACCCTTCTCCCACTGGTCCTGCTGCCTGCCGAGGGCAGGCTGGTGGTGGCCGCTGTCACCATGCAGCCAGCAAGCTCCTGTTCAGAGCTGAAGGACAACCTGGAAATGTGAGCTAAACATCTAAACATGAGCTCAGTGCTAAAACGTCCCCTGCCCTTCCAAAGAGCCCTTTGGTACGAGGCATCTCTGATGCATGTACCACTTTCCTGCTGCAGGATGGTGCAAGTGTCTGCGATTTTTCTCCTTCACCTAGAGTATTGAAAACACTTTAGCTAGAGCAGCCTCGAGCTATCAGCCCTCCCCATGAAACGGGGGCTCCAACCTTCACTAAGAGGGGCAAACTGGAGCAAGAGAGCTCCCACATTTCTAAACGCTTAGCACTCTGCATCCTCCATGCCTCCCAAAATCAGGGGCCTAAGGTCTTGTCTCAGGCTCCTAAACACCAAGGGAGCAGAAATGAAGAGATGCTTCTGGCTGTGCTGTGCTCAGCAACATGCCTGTGATACCGTGGCAGCTCTGGGGCACACCGGGGAGCAGCTTCCTGAGCCAGCTTTGCTCTGCCCAGGGTCCGCTTCCCCCTTCCCACACTCCAGGCAGGACGCTGGCGAAGGGACCCTCCGGCCGAGCTCTTCTCCCAGCGCCCAGCTTGGCACGTGGCAGCCTCCCCTTCCCCAGCGGTGCAGGAGCCAGCTGCTCCATCCTTAAAAAGGATGGCAGACGGGAGTTTTTACACCTATTTCGGACCTGGCCCAAGACTGCTGGGCTCTCCGTGCTACTGGCGGTACAGGGGAAACTCATTGCTGGTGGATGCCAAGTGCTTATTTTTCTCCTTGCGTTTGCAATTACCTCTGTTGGTTGTGACAAATATTGGCAAGCTTTAAAAATTAGCAGGGCAGCTGCAACCCTGCATTTACACCCCTTGCTCCGGCAGCCACAGCCCTGCCTTTAAGCCCATTGCCAGCCAGGGCGTGAGCATCATCCCTCCGCCTGCAAAAGGCCGATGGCACGTCGTGAAACACAGCGCGGGGACAGAAAAAGGGCGAGACCAACGGCAGCACCAGCGGGCGACTGCGCGGGGTGGCCGTGGGCTCTCGTCACACGATGGACATCCATCAGCGAGAGCCCCGTTTGGGGGGGACGTCAGGGACTTGTCTCTCCGCAGCACCCATTAGACTCTGAACTAGTCCTCCAAGAGGAGCGATGGGCGAGGGTTAGCACCTGCCCCGCGCAGGGCCTGGGAGGCTCGGAGGCAGCTCTCCCTGCCGGGTCGCGCGCCTTCCCTGCCCGCGGTACATGAGCCGGCACGCGGGCGGCTTCAGCGTCCCCTCCGCCACACCCCGCCGGCGGGATCCCACGTGCGTGGGCGCGTGCCCCGGCCGATGCGCTCGGGCGGTTGCAGAAGTGAGAGCAGACCTGTCACATCCTCCTCCCTGAGTCCGCTCTGCTGCTTTGGCACGTTTTTAATGTTGCATGGCTTGCTCCAGCCTGAGAGGATCCTGTAGCCGCATATGTCTCGCTGTCTGGATTTTCAGGTTTTCTGCTGTTCTTAATTTAGTCCTAGTCCTCCCATTGCACATTTGCCCTCTTACCCTGTCCTTCATGGAGCTGCAGGTAGTTACCGAGCCCCTCATCTGGCCTCAGCACTTCACAAACCTCACATAGATCTTCAGAACAGTATCTTGCCTTCCTTTCCTTCCCTTCTTTTCTCCAAGATTTTCCACGGATCCTCCTGCATCCCTGGTCACAGGAGTTTCTGCTGTCACCTGTCTCCCAGTCCCTTGCCTCCCCGGGGTGGGTGCACCCACCCGATGCCCTTCTGTTTGTCTCAAAGCCACTTGCTAATTCGCTCTTCTCACCTCTAGACCGCACTGAGCCATGCCAGCCTCCCCCCTTCCTCACATTATACAGGATTTTTTTATCCCCAGAAATATTTGCTTAAGCTGAATCTCATCCCTCCACCTTGCAATGGCCTTATGCTCTATGTGGTGGCTTCACAAGTGTCAAGGGACAGTCCCTCACCTCCTGATGAGACAGGGAGGCAGGAGGGGTGCGAGATCTCTGAGGCACAGGGACAACCCAGCCCCCATGCCGAGGCTCTTCTGCTGTCATTCTGTTAGAAATAGTGGCAATGCCGGCAGCAAGCAAATTGCATTTTTAAATGAGTATCAGGAAGTAGAGTGAATATTTTGCATTTTCCTGGGCTGCAGCCATGAGGAGTGGGATGGAGCGGGTGTCTGAGGCTCAGCAGCAGAGACTTTACACCCCTAACTATCGCAGGTGATGAGCACTTACTTGGGTTCAAGGGAAACCCAGACAAGCTCAAGAAGTAGAAACCCTTTGAGACATACCAAACCCAAGAAACGACCCCTGCATCAGGAGTCCCCCAGGCTGCTGGAGGCGAGGAGATGGCCTGGGGAAAGTCTCATTAAATACTTGCCCTCCTACTATCTCCTCAGCATCTCCCTTTGGTTGGTGTCAGAGATGCTTCCCAGGGCTGGACAACCCCTTGGTCTGACGCTGCCTGCTCTTACCCTTCCTCCTGAGGGGCTCAAAGCCACAATGGCTTTGGCTGGCATCCCTGGGTGACAAACACAGGACTCGTTTCACCCAGAGCCCTGCTGCTGCTGGCATCTGTCCTGTCCCTGGGCTGGGATTTGGGAGGCGGAAGGAAAATGCCGTATCTGGTGGGAACACCAAGGTGACTCCCAACTGCCGCAGCAAGGCTCCTGCCGGTACGGTGCAGGGACGGTTCCTACAGGGAAAAGCAGCACACTTGATTTTTATTCTCCCAAAAGACAGAGGCTTATTGCCCAGCAAAATGTCATTGGGTTAATGACAGTAGACCTGAAGCAAATCCCTGATGCTAATAGGATTGGGCCATCTTCAGCAGGTCTCACTCACAAAGGCGGATCAGGCCAAAAAGAAGCTGGCTCGAGAGCCCGTAGGGTCCCAGTGGGCGAGGGAGCTCTGCCCGCAGCCAGCCCTCTGATAGCAAAGCCTTCTCCCTCCGCTCTAATCTGGGGAAAAGAGACATCAAAGGGCAAGTTCATCCGCCCTGGGACCGCTCTTGGGAAGCCAAGGGCAAACAGAGCCTACCGTCTGCCGACAGAGAGGGGAAGAACTCGGCACATGCCCAGGGAAGGGCCACCAGGGAAGGTGATGGTCCCAAAGGCAGCACGCTGCTCCGTGTGGAGGCGATGCAAGGGGGCAACACGTCCGCACCTCCACGTTTTCTTTAGCTTCTCGTTCACCCTCGTCCTCTGCTATGTGAAAAGCAAACCTGATCTGCTGAGAGCCTCTTCCCTTCCCTGGTATTGGTGAAGGACCTTCCCTGCCCAGTTCTGTTCATGAGCCTTCCCCAATGCCTGCCTGAAGTCCCTCTTTCTCAGGACACATCCGATTGCTTTTTCACCCCTTTGCACCTCAAGCAAGGGCAGGAGTGGGAAATCTGGGGCCAGCCTTTGCTGGAAAAGGGTTATTATAAGAGAAGGGAGGTGCTAAGCCCCTCCACGTCCCTGCTGGAGGAGCCCATACCCCAGCACGGGGCAGAGCAGGTGGAGGAGGAGGTGGATGCTCTCCTGCTGCCAATGTCCCCCTAGCCAGCCTCTGTTTCTATGTTGAAACGTTGTCCTTGTAGAAGAAAAGGAGATTTCATCCATTTGCTGTGAGGTTTGAGGCACCGGGCAGCCCTGCTCGGATGCCTGCCGGCTGCCCTGGCCAGCCTGCCCGGCACGCAGACTCTAGCGGTAAATTGGCCGCTCCGGCTGCTCCGGCTGCCTCACTCCCCAGGGCTGCCCTGGCCATGGCATGTCCACCGACCCTCCCAGAGATGGCCGCCAGCACGGGGCTGCACAGCACACACCTGCACCCTTCCGCCACACATTGATACACGCACGCACCGCTACACCGGGCACTTATATGTATGCACGTGCCCACACATGTGCAGCCTCCCACCATGCATACACATGCACATACGTGCACACCCCCCCACATACATGTGCACCCACATCCCTTACCACACGCTCGGACACGCACCCCCCCACACACACATTTACATGGCTGTGTCCCCGCTTCCACGGCCTGTATTCCCTGTGCCCATCCGGCTCATCGGCACTTACACCGCGCGACAACCGCACGCACGGTTATACCTGCCTGGCCCAAACCCGTGCCGGGCAGGGGGTGATGAGCCCCCACACGTCCCCTGGTGCCCCGGGGATGAGGAGGGGCAGCCGGTTTGCATGGAGGCGTCCCACCGTGCCGCCCCGTGGGCTCTAAGCCTCCTGCAGCACCTGAGCATACCTGGCAGCCGGCCGGTGCCTGTGCCAGAGCCCGCGCTTGGCACGGCCACCCTTCCCGAGGAGAGGCTCTGCCGGCTGCTGCCGGTCTGCTGCCGGGATGGCACACCGCACGCTGCTCCCGGCCATATGGCCGCCTCCCGCCAACCCTGCCTTGGCCACCGGAACAGGCGCCCTAAATCCACCCGCCCCGGCAAACGCCAACAGCTCGCTCTGCCACCACGGCCATCTCGGGTCCTGAAGCGCGGGAGGGAAAGCTTTGGGTCCCTTTTGCTGGCGCAGCCTGGTTTTTATTGCTCCACAGCTGGAAAAAGCAGCCCGGGGCTGGCCCCTCTGCCTCCCGCCCGCTCTGCGGCGGACCCCCCCTTTACACACAGCAGTGTCCCCCAGCCCCGGGGATGGCCTGCATGGGGACGGCTGCTCTCATCCCTTTTCCGTTTGGGTGTGTTTTGCCCTAAATGATTGCGGTTTGAATCAGCGCCTTGCATAGGGGTGGTCAGGGATGAGAGCGTCCAGGGGAGGGGGGGGGGGGAGGGGGAACGCAGCCAGGGATGCTGCAGCACTGCGGGGTAAGCTGGGCTGTGCACCACCACCTCTGGGTGTGCTTATATGGCCTTTTAACGCTCGAAAACACTGGTGGAAACTTGCTTTGAACAGGAAAGCAGAGGATGCTCGGGCTCCCGCCAGGATAGAGGCAGGGACTGGCCGCACAAGCCCGGCATGGGAGGGAGGTTTGGGGCTGGGCTGTCCCTGCTCTGCTTGCAGGCACCGGTGAGAGGATGGGTTTGGATCCAATGTCCTGCCAGCTGCCCTGAAGCTCAGATAAGTGTAAAGGGGGCTGCAAAGACCCCGCACCCATCCACAACATGAGCTCCAGGCCACGCCAGCAAAGCCCCTGGGGCCAGCAAGCTGCTGGGTACCAAGTGTCTGCACAGAGGGAGCATTTACCAGCATGGCCCCCGTCACCAGCACGGTCTCCGGGATTAATCCTAAATGCAAAGTCCATATGCAGCCAGCCCCACCGGCACCCTGGGGGTCACAGCTGATGCTTGGGGGCCTCTGCGGCTGTATCTAGGGGCACAGCTGCCCTCTACCAGCGGCAGCTGGGGGAGCTCGGGCTGCCAGCCTGGATCCTGCTTGCCCATACCGCAGTGTAAATTACAAATAAGCCCTTGCTTTTTGCTGATTTTCCCCTGATTCCTCTGGATGTCATTTGGGTTCGAATCCAGCCACCTTTGGGAAGCTGGGAGCTTGCAAATCTCGACTTTTGAATGTTTGCAATTATGATCGTAATGGTAAAGGCACATATGCTTCTGTGTTCTCTATAAGCCATTACGAGGCACAGTTGCTCTTTTACAGCCGTTTTACAGCCAGAGCATCAAGCACAGGCAGGGCAATAAAACCCGTGTGCACATTGGGCTGGAAGTAGAGTGGCTGGGGGCTGCTCTGGGCTCTGCCACTGTGTCTCTGTGCCCCTCCAGTGCATTTAACTTCCCCCTGCTTTAGCTCTCCATCACCAACACCAGACACCCAAGATCTCCTTTGGGTTCCCTTATCTGCTGAGCCCATGAGGACATGTGGAGGGGAGCAGCATCTTACTGTGTGTTAGCCCAGCACCCAACCCCGCGGATCCCTTATCCCAGTCCTAGACAGTGGGTCCAGGAAAACTCAAGACTTGCCAGTGGAATGCTGATGTCCAAAGAAATTTCCTCCATAGTGAAGACAAATGCAAGGAAAGCCTCTTCCCTGGTTCTATGCCTGGCTGGAACAGCATCAGCTTCAGTAGCTGAAGTTTTGGAGGGGAGCAAGTTTTTTTGGGGTGTCCTGGGGAATGGTGGGAGGTGTGGGGGAGTGCTCCTGCCCTGGCACAGCCCTTCGGTGTGGGGCATCCACCCCACAGCAGCATCCTTTTCTCCCTTCACCTCTTGGCCCAGGGGCCAGCTTGGTCCTGCATGGCAAAAATCACTTTTTGGGGCAAATGTCTCAAATAATCCCTGGCTCTAGGAGGGGCTCCCTGAGTAGCTTTGGTGCTCTGACCACCAACCGCCAGCTTTCCCCAGGAGCTGATTGCACCCCAAAGCCTCCTGCGCTCAGGGAGGCTCCCGTGGCTTTGCTTCACATTGGTGATGGCTCCCTCCTTCTCCTCCTCCTCCTTTGGCAGGGGCCTGGCAGCTCTGCCTGGCTTGCACCTCCATGATCAGCAGGGACCTGGGTCTGTTGGGCTCTCTGGCTGCGACAGAGAGGATCTCCTCCAGATCACCATGCCGTGCCAGAAACAATCTGTTTATAGTATCAGCACTCAGCGTATCTCTCCCCTCTCGGTGTTGAACCGCCTGTATCCTATTTCTGCAGGTGCAGAGACACCCTTACACCCTTCTGTAGTCCGGGTGGTGTTGTCACTGCAGGGGATATTTCTGTGACATCCTCCAAGGCTCGTGGCCAAAGCCTACCGGAGCTCCCCTCCCAAATCCCCATCCCCAGAAGTGCCTGCGGATGTTGCAAGCACATCCTTTGCTTTTTCTCCGGAGGTCCCTGCTGACCTCAATTTTCCTATGGGTCCTGCTGCTCATTCCCGGGGATGTGAGAGGTGTGGGTGCCAGGCTACAGGATTTCCCTCCCACAGCCCCCTCCCTTTTGTGATGCAGCTAGTGGCTGGGTTGCTTATTTGACGAAGACGAGCTGACGGCTCAGCGGGGCTGTGGGCTGCAGCCCCTGGTGCCAGCACCGCACGGAGCCAGCCCCTGCAGGGTCTTGCCCTGCGCACCAGGGACATGCCGGGGGCAGGGGGTGGGTGGTCCTCCACACCGTGCCCTTGGGTTTGCTTTCCTTCTGGGTTGATGCACGCAGCTAACACCTGCTAATGAGCGGCTCTCCCTCCCTCCCTCCCTCTCGCTCCGAGAGACCCTTTAAATTGGCTGCTTCACACTTGGTGAACATCTTCTCCCCCTTAAAACGATTCCCTTTCTCCCAGGTCATGCCAGGCAACCATTTTCCAGCAAACTCCCTGGTTTTGGCCAGTTTTTCACTCTGCCTGCTAACAGCCTGCTAAAGCCTCCGGGCCCCCGGGGCAGCTTTGTGTGCACACACGTCGGGACCGATCGCCCGGCGCCTGGGAAATGATTGCTGGCACTACCTGGGCAGCCAGCAAACTTTGCTTGCGCAGCTTCTGCTGTCGGCTATTAGCGCTAACGACCCCCACGTCTGCAACTTCCAGCTGATGGGGCCTTTCATGAGAGAGCCCCTCTGAGATTCGGGGAAAGCGAGGCTTTTGGAGATGCACGGTTTTCTTCCACCTCACTGGCTTTTTATCTCTTTCGTGAAGCTCTGGAGGCTGTAAGCTACCTTACCTAATGGATCTCTATTAGGTTGCGGCAGTGGAGGCCGATTGGACATGTCCCGGGCTCCAGCTGCTCTCCTTAGCCACGTTTTCAAAGACTTTGGCTTTTGCCAGCTTCCAGATGGGAAGTGGTTGGGGGCCTGCCAGGGTCCAGGCTTGGTGACCAGGGAGAGGCTATTTTATCCCTTAAATTCCTCCCGCAGCAAAACACAGCAGCGTTTCACCCTCGCTGTGGGGGAAGCTGTTTGCGCAAAGCTCTGGCCCGAAACATCATGTCGCCATGATGTGCGGGGAGGATGACGGTGTGTTTCCTCCCCCTGTGCGGCACATAGCGCGGCGTTCTCCCACCTGAGCAGCTCGCGATGGTGTCACGTCCCACCTATGGCGAGGGGGGAGTGACTCACTCAGATTCGCAAATCCCCTCAGTGTGGATTAAAGTGAAATAGCACTCAAGGTTCGTGCATAAACATCAACTTTAATGGGAAACTTCTATAGCAACAAATATTCCACAAACGATGGCACTTTCACAACTAGATCTACCTAAGCTATGCCACTTTATGGGAGATCAAGGTCGGCCTTTCATTACTTAACCATTTAAACTATAACTTAGAGACTATTTAGAAGAGGGGCGAGAGAGAGACAGAGACAGAGAGAGAGATCATCAGTCCTGGATCCAGCGTTGGACCTGCCAATGGGGGTGTTCGCTGGGGAGAGCCCCCCCGAGAACTCGTCCTTCCTTCTTTTATACCTAAAGTGTCTGCCCCTGTAGATGGGGATTTTTCATCATTGAGCAGGCGCAGTGTGTGCTCAGGAATGTTCCAGAAATGAGTCGGTGGTCTTGACATGCACAGTTCATGTCTCTGGAAATGGGTCGATGGGTTGTCAGGGAGTTGCTTCTCCTTCCCTGTAGGCATGACTGCTACCTGAGCCTTCTTCCTGGCACGTGCGTCATGCCTCTTCTCATGGTTGCTTAAAGTAGGGAAGTGTGACTTTGGAGAAGCGCGGTCCCACCCCCGTGGGGCCCTCTCCTCCAGACATATCCTCCTGTTTACGCAACTCCAGTGCTTTTACAGAGGCCATTTTTCTCCGCCAAAGTTTTTTAATGAATGTTTGAGACATTGGCTATAATTTGTCAGACTGTCACAGATGGCCAGCTCTGGCGCTGCGTGCCCATGGGAGGCTGCCCAAGCCCCCAGCCGGGGCAGTTGTCTCTGCAGGAGCTCCACGTCAGTGTGAGACCCTCAGCCTGCCACCCATGGTGGGGCAGGTAAGGGATGGGTCCTGGGGACAGGCTGGGCCATGGGCATTCAGCGCTGGCCTGAAGGAGGCACCCATTGGAGGGAGCTGAGCCTCCCTGACCCATTTAATCCCACCTCCATCATTACAATGTCTTTTTGTACCACCACTTGCCTGGGGGCTGGGGTCTCCTGTGCAGGCACTGTGCAGCCCAGAGGCAGCCCCATCCCCCAGGTCAGGGTACCAACAAGGCAAGGCAGGATGAGGCAGAATCCAGCCTCTCTTTCCTGGAACATGGAGGGAACAATTGCCCGAGGAGACCCTGGTGGTTCTGGATTTGCTGCCCTTCCCTGGGGCAGGACGCGGGACTGTCCGGAGAGGACGAGGCTGCAGCCGCAGCTCCCACATGTCGCTGCCCCTCGCCCCAGCCGCCCTTGTCCCAGGCTGCACAGCATGCCAGTGCTGGGCAAGGGGCTCGATGGCGCCTCAGTTTCCCCCACCCTGCTCTTGCCACAACAGCCCCCGAGCGGGGAAAGCAAATCCTGCCCTTCTGGGGAGAGGACCCGGCAGTGAGGATTAATATCATCTTTATGGGCGGCACCGGCCAGAGCGCAGAGCGGGGGGGGCACGTCACCCAGAGAAACCCAGACTTTGAAGCCCGAACAAGGGGCCGTTTAGCAGCTTGCTAAAAATCACCATGGCTCTGAGGAGGACGTGTTTCTGGGGGTGCCCCAGCAGCCCCCTGCTTCACCCATCTGGCATCTCCCCTGTGCACGTCTCCCCTCGGGGGGTGCCCCGATGCTGAAACAGGGCTGGGGCTGCCGCTCCTCTCCCTCCCCAGCTGTGGGGCTGCCGGGGGGGGGCATCCCACCGCCCCGGGGGCCGTGTCGTCCCCCCCCAGCACCCCGAAGGGCCAGCCTGCTGCCCCGCAGCTCCCTCCCGGGAGGGGGGGGGGGTCTCGCAGCGGGGGCGGGGGTTCGCTCAGGGGGCGGGCGGGTGCCCGCGGCGGCAGCCCGACGGGGAGGGCGGGCGTCCTGCCGCCCGGTGCTGGCGGGGGAGCCTGGCAGAGGACTCGGTGAAGGACCTTCTCCGGTTTCCTCGGGAGGCTGTCAGGCGGCGAGGGAGCCGAGCCCCCCGCGCCTCGCTGGCCGCGCCGGCTCCCTCCCCCCGCCCTCCTCCTCCTCCTCCTGCTGCTCCTGCTCCCGCTCCTCCCGCCCGGGTGCGAAGGGCTTTCGCTGCTTTTCCCTTTCCTTCCCCCCCCCTCCCCTCCGCCGAGCGCGGTGCCGGCAGCCGCGGGGATGGGGCGGCCGCCGCTCCCCCGCCCGCCCGCCCGCTCCCGCCCGCCGCCGCCCGCCCTCCCCGGCCGGCGGGAGGTGGCGGCTCTGCCCGGCCGCCCGCCTCGCCCCCTGCTCTGAATCGCTGCCCCTCGGCCGAGCTGGGGAGAGGCGGGGAGGGGGTACGTCCCCTCGCACTTCCCCCCCACCTTTCTCTTCCCCCCCTTTTTTGCCCTCCCCCCCCATCACCCCCTCCCCAGCCCGTTTCTCCTCCGCCGGGGCTCTTCGGCGGCCATGCGGCCGGTCCCGGGCGGGCGGCTCTAACTCGCCCCCTCGCCCGGATGGCCCCCCGGAGCCGCGGGCGGATGGAGCCGAGCTACGTCGTGGGCATCTGCTGCCTGGTGCTGCTGGAGCCGGGCCGGGTGTGGAGCGGCGAGCGCAGCACCGGGCGGCCCGGCGAGAGCGGGAACGGCAGCCAGGCACCGGCGGCGGAGCCCACGGCCCCCGCGCCCACCGGGGCGGCACCGCCGGCGGGGGACCGCTGCCGCGGTTACTACGACGTGATGGGGCAGTGGGACCCGCCGTTCAACTGCAACGCCGGCATCTACCAGTACTGCTGCGGGACCTGCGGGTACCGCTTCTGCTGCCAGTTCAAGCCCGGGCGGCTGGACCAGAGCGGCTGCTCCAACTACGACACCCCCAACTGGGTCAACACGGGCCAGCCGCCCGCCCGGGTGGACGAGACCCCCGAGGACCCCACTCGCGACAAGACCAACATGATCGTCTACATCATCTGCGGCGTGGTGGCCATCATGGTGCTGGTGGGCATCTTCACCAAGCTGGGCCTGGAGAAGGCGCAGGGTCCCCAGACGGAGATGACTGTCTCCAGGTAAAGGGGTCCGGTCCCCCCCACCTGCCCCGCTCGATTCCCCCGTGGGTGGCAGCCCACATCCCCAGCCCCTTGCATAGGGCGAGCCCCCGCTTCACCCTAGGGCTGCCAGGAGGGTGAGGTGATCCCCAAAACCCCCGTCCTGGCATGCTGAGACACCAGGGGGGTGGGTTGGCTGCAGCCCCCCAACCTGTCCCGGCAGGGAGGGCTGCCAGCCAGGACAGCCTCCATGAGAAGGGGTGATCGTACACCCATCCCCTCTCAAAGTGACCTGCTCCGTCCCTTGGGGAAGCCTGTCCCTGCCTCCCGAGGGCCATCCCCATCGGCCAGCAGGGTGGGCAACATGTGAGCTGTAGGATGTGGCTTCTGTCCCCCCCAAAACAAAGCCGTGGTTCCCAATGTGCAAGGGAGGCAAGACTGGGTCTGACTGTGCGTGGGGTGACTCGGGACCGCAGTCCCCTTGGGCTCAGCCTCGCTGGCAGTGCGGGGGGAGAGGAGACGGCAAAGACAGCTCGGCTGTAGCTGCCTCGTTGTGCGTGTGCATACGCGTGTGTGTGTACATGGGTGTGCACAGGTGCCTGCCTCTGTGCACTGGGGTGGGACATCACCCTTGCGGGGGGGGGGGGACTGTGCTGTGCACCCCTGGGGCGCAGCCTCCAGCGTAAAGTTGGGCAGCCTCCCCCTGGCCGCCGCGCCCTGTGGCTCCAGCCCCTGGCTTTTCAGCCCACTCCTGGGGCTGAGTGTGGGGCTGGTGGGTGGGAGGTTGGGGTGTCATGCACACTTCAGCATCGGGGACCCCTTGCGCGTCCCCCTGCTCCCGCGGCTGTTGGTGCATCTTCCCCTCTCCCTCCCGTACCAGTCTTGGCTCCAGATACACGCTTCTCACCCGTTTTGGCCCACCCCCCCCTTGCCACACAGCCTCCCCCCCATCTCCCAGCACTGAGGTGTCACGAGCGGCCCGGCCTCAGCCCCGCCAGCTTCCCTGGGGGCAGCGGGGTCCTGTGCCTGATGCTGGCGCACGTGGGGACAGGCAGGAGCGGCAGGTGACACCCCCACCCCGGCGTGGGGTGGGGCAGGGCGAGGCAGGGCAGGGCAGGATGCGCAGGCAAGGCCAGGCAGGGCTGGTGGCCCCAGCCCCAGCCACGGCTCTGTGGCCTCGCTTTCCCGTCAGTGTTGGGTTGTACAGCTCCTTCACTTAAGTAGGTTTTTTTCCTCCCTCCTTTTTTTTTAATGTATTTCTTTTTTTTTTTTTACCAATCACATTCAATGAGTTTAACACTTCGAAGCGGCTGCCGGCAGTTCCAGCCTCCCTGGCACAGCTCTGCCCCTGCGGCTCTGACTCAGAGCTGGCCCTCCTCAGCCTCCCCCCCCCCAGCGCACATGCGATGCACACATGTGCACACACACGTGTGTGCACACACACACACAGAGGAGCAGAGCCGGGGCAGGTTCACCAAGGTGGCTGTGCCGTGGTCATACCATGGGTGCCCTGAATCAAAGAGGGAGGGATGGAGATGGGACCCAGCAAGGGCTGCAAGTGCAGAGAGAGGGGCTGGCGGCTGAGCCAAATCCAGCACCTTGTCGAGCAGCGGGATGCACGCGCTACTTCGCGTCTTCCCAGTGAGGACATTGAGCCTGGCGATAAACCTGTTTTTATGCCATTTTGTTCAGGGATTTTAGCTTTTTAAAAAAAAAAAAAAAGGCAGGGCTGGAGGAAATTATTTCACCAGGACAATCAGGGAGCCGCCCTGATTGTACCTCCCCAGCACAGGCACCCTCTCTCCTTCCCCTGGGGCACCAACCTCCCCCTGCCCGCCTGGGGCTTGGGCAGCCACTGGGTGCTACACCCCAACTCCGAACCTGCTGCACCCCATCCCCAGACCCACCCTGCTCCTTGCACCCACCCGGGGGAGCAGAGGCTGACCCCCCTGCTTGGAGGAGGGTCGTATCCGGGCATGGGTGGGGGTCACAGGGCCCTACTGAGCCACGCGAGGCAGTTTTGGGGGGATCCATGCTGCAGTTCCCCCGCCTTGGCAGGGAGCCTGGCTGGGTGCTGCTGCGAGCCCATGCCTCCCCACCCCGCATCGCCTGAGGAAGCGCTGGCACCTTGACAGGATCAATACAGCCTCTGCCAGCCTCCCTGCCTCTCGACTCCCTTTCCACTTGCCCGCCGCTGCATCTTTTTTTGGTCTCCCCCCCACCTCCTGGGAAGGAGATACTGTGCTTGGGGAGGGGTTGGCCCCCGGGACGCCAGGACCTGGGTCCTCATGCCCTGCCGGTGGGTCTTGCCTTCTCCCATCACCAGCAGCTGGCAGGACTGCTGCCACTCACCGGGCGGTGTTTTCTGTGGTTAGCCTCAATTCTGTGCCGCTGGAGCCTTGTGTTTCCCCAAAGCTGCACATCTTTTGGGCATTGACATATGGACTGGGAGAAGGCAAGTTTTCCTTGCCTGCCTTTGTGGGACAAAATCAGAAGGGCACCTACATCACTGCAGAAGTCAGGAAAGGTCTCACCATCTCCCATGCCCTGTGTCCTTCTGCATAAGCCATGAGCAGCTCCCGGTCCACGGGGATGGTGACCACCAAGCCACGGCAGGGCAGGAGCAGCGCATCGGGTACAGAGCCCCGGGCAACAGGCAAGGCACCAGGCCGGCGCAGCCTTTTGGGTGCCGGGCTGATGGAGACAGTGCCAGGGGCTGGGTACATGGCACGGGCATCTGAAAAGGGATGCTGTCACCTCCATCCCGCTGTGCGCCCCGTCAGCCTGGGCAATACGTTTCGTCACGGTGCCTCTGAGAGAGCAGGGCTATTTCTAGCTGCCTTGCCCCCATACCCACGCATGGCCCGAGGCATGGGCAGTGCCACCTCGCCTCCCTCCCGGCGCCTCAGGTAGGAGCTTCTCATTTGCTCCTCGGGCACCGCATCGTGGCCTCAGGCCAGCTCCCTGTTGCACGGCTGACTTGGTTTCCATTCCCATCCCTCCCTCCCCCCAGGGTTTTTCCGCTCCTGGGGAGCGCTGCCTGCTGCCCCGGGATGGCTCCTGCTGCCGCTGCTTGCAAGCTTCCCCCTTGCAGGGGGGGGAGGTCAACCACTTCTGCACTTCCAGGCATCGTTTGTCATGGTCATGGTCCTGGTCCTGGTCCGAGCCCAGGAAGAGCTACCAGGCACAGAAACCTCACCAGCTCCTCCCAGATGGAGATACCTGAGCTGCCCGCTCAGTCCTGGCTCGCTGCAGCCCTCGTCCAGCTTGTCCTGAGACCCCCACGCCACAGCCACATCCAACACGGCTTCTCCTCCCAGCTTTGCCTGCTGGTCCACCCAGGGCAGCGGGCGCACAAGCGGCTGCAGCTACCTGGCGTGTCCCCCCTCCCCATCCGCCTTCTTCCCGCAGGGCCTTATGGCAGCTCCCGCAAACCCCTCTCCTTCCTGCTCGGCTCACGCTTGGCAGCCATCCCTGGCACTTGCTCAGCCTGGCCAAACCCCGCATTGAGTCAGGAACACCTGCCCATGTTTTTCTTCAGGGCCCGGATCTCCGGGGACGTCGGGTCCTCGGGGGCCGCCGGGATCTGGCTGTGCCCATTGCACGAGAGCACGCACGCGCCCCGGACCTCTTCCCAAAACCTCCTGGGGGGGCGTTGCGGGTTATGGCTGGGGTGACCATCCTTATGGGACGAGTTGGGTGAGGAGCAGCCTCCTGGGGGGCAGCGAGGATGCTGGAGGGGGCAAAACAGCCAGTGGGAGTGGGTGCCCTGGCAGCCACAGTAGCCGAGCCCCTGATGCTGGCTTTTCACTCTCTGGGTCCCCCCGTGCTATTTGAGATCCCAAAACCCAGCCCTGCTGTGCATTCAACCGCCCCGGGTGTTTGGCAATGCTCCAGTCTGCGGCCAGGCCTGCGGTCAATGCCCATGGTACCAGGTGGCTAGACCTGAAATGGTGTTTGCAGGCAGCATGGCGAGTCGTCATGTGCCACCCTGGCTCTCCAGGGGACGAGAGAGGAGACCCAGCTCTTTCAGGGAGTGACATCCAGACCCCTGTCCCCAGACCGGACGCGATGTCCAGCCAGGCTCACTCCCACCGCCCAGTGCTTTGCCCAAGCTCCGTTACCCCTTGCTGCAACTCCAGTTTTGCAAAGGTGCCTTGCTAACCCCAAGCCTTCCTGAGCATCCCTGAGTGTCCCAGCCCTGCTGGGCGGGTGTCCCACGCTGCCCGCACTGCTCAGTTGCACGGATGGGCACCCCCTGCCCTGAGCAGATGCACCATAAGCAGTGGGAAATGTCCCCCCCCGGGATGCAAAGGTGACACTCTCGCTGGGCGTGGAGGGGGCATGGCCGGCCACGGTGCCAGCCCACCTGCAGCCGCAGTATGCCCTGTGCCTCCTTCACCACCGTGCCTCTGCTCCAAACTTCACTGTCCCGCTCAGCAGGCAGCTGCCACCTTCTGTGTCCCCTCCAAGGGTTATTCACTCCAGCTCGGGGCAATGTCGCTTTGCCTGTCACTCCATCATCTCTCCTCTCCTCTGGAGGCTGTGCTCCTGTCTCCTCCCCGTCCCCTTGCCCAGGACTTGCAGCCGCTCTCCTGTTGGGCTTGCCGGGTGTGGGGCTTGGGCCTCCCAAAAGTGGGTCACCACCCCTGGGCTGGGGTGCTCTGCCAGGCCCTGGGTCCCGCTCCCACATGGGCACCTCCATTTCACGTGGCGGTGGCTCCCCTGAGGATGGCTTGGGAGCACGGAGCACTGCGTACAGCTCCTGCCGTGGAGCTGTCTTGGCCTCTGTCATCACTGCTCCTGGATCTGCCTCTCTGCTTGGTCTCAGGGCTTGCGCCAAGCTGGTTTGGGGAACCTTGGTTGCACCCATTGGCAGAACCAGGCTTGCTGCGGAGGTGGCTGCACGCCTGGTCTGTCAGCGGCTGTGCTCGGGCAAGCTGGCGGGCAAGCGACCACACGTGGCCTCAAGCGCTCAGCATCCATGGCCATGGTGGTGGATGGAGGCCTCGGTGGTGCTGCTCCTTAGCGTTTTGTTGCAGATGAGCAGTGCAGGTTTAAAGGTGCATCTGCCCCGTGTACCCCACTTCCATCTGCACCCTGGAGCCGTCTTGGTGCCACAGACCGCCAGGTGACCTAGGGAGATGTGGCCTGACCTTCCCCAAGCTCCCCAGCCATGGGACTAGGCTGGAGCTCATAAAACCCCCCAAAACATGTACAATGAGACAGCAGCTCCTCAGCACGGTGTCACCCTTCAGATCCACCTCCCCTGCACTGCACTGCCTGGGGACAGGGACAGGAGGGGGGTGCAGCCCCCGGGGCCCTGCTGGCAGCCCCGGCCGGCGGCATGATACAAGGTGGGGGGGTGGGTCCGGGTATTGCCGGCACTGAGGGCTCGTGCATGCTTCTCACCTTAGCAAAATAGCTCGTTAAGAGCTGCTCCTGCCATTATTGTTAATTGTTATCGTCCACACACCCCGGGCAGTCAGCACGGAGGGCAGGCTTATGAGAAAGAGCAGTGATGGATTTATGTGGAGAGGAAGTCACAGATAAAGGATTGCTCAAGCTTCATAAACAGACCCGAGGAAAAAAAAAAACCCCAGAATTTAAAAAAATAGGTCAAATCACATTGAACTTCCTGGTGAAACGCCTGTTTGAGCGCTGGGCCCCAGGGACAGGCGAGAGCAGGCAGTGGCCAGTGGGGAGGGGGCTGGCGAGCAGTGCACCCCGGGGAAGGTGGGAGCTGATGGGGCGGCAGCTCCCCGGGTTGACAGCCCGTGCCCACGGCCTCGGGGGACCTGCCTCCCCCCTGCCCTGCCCGGCCACAGCCCGCTGCCCCCCCCCCCGGCTTGTGCCCAGAGCTTTTCTGGGTGCAGCACCCGTGGCCAAAGGAGCCTGGCTGGGCCCAGAGCTGGGGTCAAGTCGGCTGCAGGAGGGCTCCCGGGGAGGTGTGGGGTTTGAATAGCTGCAGGATGGAGGTGCCACAGCCTCCCCAGGCAGCCTGGCCCAGCGTTTGACCACCCTCACCAGCAAGTTGTTTATTCTGTTTAAACAGAATTTCCTGCGTTTTGGTTTGCGCCCGTTGCCTCTTGTGAGCCTGGCGCTGTCCTCATTGCATCCTCCCTTTGGATATTCACATGCATTGATAAGATCCCCCTGAGCCTTCTCTTCACACTGAACAGTCCTGGCTCTCTCAGCCTCTCCTTGCAAGAGAGATGCTTCACTCCCTTCATCGTCTTTGTGGCCTTTTGCTGGACCCTCTCCAGTATGTCCATGTCTCTCCTGTACTGGGGAGCCCGGAGCCAGAGCCAGCACTCCAGGTGTGGCCTCCCCAGTGCCGAGCAGAGGGGAAGGATCACCTCCCTCGGACCTGCTGGCAATGCTTTGCTTAATGCAGCCTAGGAGACCATTTTGACGCCTTTGCCCCAAGGGCACATTGCTGGCTCATCTCCAACTTGGTGTTCACCAGGAGCCTCAGGCCCTTTTCTGCCAAGCTGCCTTCCAGCTGGTCAGCCCCCAGTATATACTGGTGCCAGGTGTTATTCCTCCCTCATTTCAATTTCTTCAGCTCCATGAGGGTCCTGTTGGCCCATTTGGAGATTAAGTGATCCCGGTGGGGGGAGTGTTACCCAAAGCTCCCCAAGAAGAATGTGAAACGAACCCAAAGGGCAAGCAGCCCTCCCTTGTAGCTTTGCTCTTGCCATCGCCCTGTGATTGTGACTGGATCCAAACTGGGAGGGAAAATGTCCCAGGAACAGCCCTTGGGGCCCCTGGAGCATGCACACCCCGAGGCATAACATATTGCTTTCGCTGTTGTTCTTGCTGCCTTCCCTGGCAATTCCCTGCACCGGGTTCACTAGGCTTTTGAGTGCTCCAGCGCCATGAGCTGACATATCCACCAAGCCAGGATTATTCCCCCCTTCCTCTCCAATTTGCATTTATGCACATTGAGTTTAATCTGCTGTTTTATCGTCCAGCCACTTGCTAACCATGAACTCCTGCTGCAGCTCCCGGTGTGTGTCTATGAGCCAGCCAGAGCCTTCGAGGCGCGAGGCATGCTGACAGTGAGCCGGGGATTAGGGAGCCAAAAAAAGCCCCGAGTGGACACCCCTGCACCCTTGCAGTCATGCAGGGCCGGTCTCTGCAGGGGGAATGGTGGGTCCTTTCATGGTGAAGCACCACGCCAGCAGGAGCATCCCATCCTGCCCTGGGACTTGCTGCCGAAGGCTGCAACGCCACAGGGGCATGCCCTGCTCCGGCACTGCTGATGTGCCCCGCTCTGGCACTGATGGTGTGCCCTGCTCCGGCACTGCCGGTGTGCCCCGCTCTGGCACTGATGGTGTGCCCTGCTCCGGCACTGCTGGTGTGCCCTGCTGTGGCACTGCTGTTGTGCCATAGTGGGACTGCGGCATCTCTGTCCATGAATGTTAAACACAATAGGGCTTTATCTTATGTAATGGTGTTTAATGTTTAATGCTGTTACTTATAAGGAGGGCGTTATGCAGGGACAGCGTGTGTGCCAGTGGCTGCTGCTAGTTCATCCTCCTCCCCAAAGAGGTGCAAGCGGCCTCTCTAATCCCTTCCTCGGGGTCTCCTCTGCTTTGAAGGAACTCGAGTGGAAGTGTTGCCTCCTGTGTCGTCCCCCCCGCCATCAGGCTCTCACTCCGGGGGAGCATCCCCGAGGTGTTGCTCCAGCTGCCGGCAGTTTGGGTTCCTCCAGCTCAGTGGGTCGTACCCTTGCAGCCTGCTCAGAGCCTGCATCTCCCTCGCTGCCCTCACCCGCTGACGCTCCCAGCCCTGGGAGGGCTCAGACCCAAATTCACTGCTGGCAGGGGCTCGCCAGCCCCCTTGCAAAAGCTGCGTTGGGAGTCTGGGTGCGCTCCTTGCTCCCAGCAGCCATTTCCTAGCCACAGGCTGCCTGGCTCTGCCTCCAAAGAGGGGGGGGGTTCAGGGCTGGGACGCATTGGTGGGGCCAGGGGAGCGGGGTATCGCCCTAATGGCCCTTTGCCCCCTCCCCAGGACACTGACGGACCTGCTGAAGCAGCCGGGCCATGGCCCCTCTGAGCACATGGATGGCCTCATGGGGGGTGTGCAGGTCCCTGTGGGTGAGGGGCTGGCCCGGGGGCCCCCCAGGAACGGCACAGGTAAGGCGCTGGCGCGGTGGGGAAGAATAAGCTCCCTCGGGTGAATAAAGGTGGCTGGAGGGCGCTGCCCGTGGCTGAGCCCCCCTGCCCGCCTGCCTCTGCCCCCCCAGACAAGCCGCCCCTGAACAACATGGTGGCCATCGCCCCCCCGCTGGGGCGGCCCCACAGCCACAGCAAGCGCCTGCCGCTGGCCAGCAGCCTGGCCCTGCCGACCCCTGCCTACACCGCCTACGCCGCCCTCAAGGCTGGAGGTGAGTGCTGCTGCCGCGTGGGCCGGGATGGCGGCCGTGGTGGGATGCGCTCCGTGGAGCCCGCGGGCGGGTGGGGAGGGGCGGTGGGCTCGCAGAGGGGCACGGGCAGGACCAGCACCCCGTCCCCCAGGGCGGCTGCTCACGGCAGAGGCTCTGCACTGCCCCGCCGGCCAGCTGCACTGCTCAGCCAACCAGCAACCAGGATCCCCCGTGGACCCGCTGCACTCCCCAGCCAATCAGAGCTCAGGATACCCCCACGGATCTGCTGTACTCCCCAGCCAGTCAGAGCTCAGGATCCCCCTGTGGACCCGCTGCACTCCCCAGCCAATCAGAGCTCAGGATCCCCCTGTGGACCCGCTGCACTCCCCAGCCAATCAGAGCTCAGGATACCCCCACGGATCTGCTGTACTCCCCAGCCAGTCAGAGCTCAGGATCCCCCTGTGGATCCACTGTACTCCCCGGCCAATCAGAGCTCAGGATCCCCCCACAGACCCGCTGTACTCCCCAGCCAGTCAGAGCTCAGGATCCTGCACGGACACACTGCATCGATCTCCCCAAACCCTACGGCACTGCCCATCCGATCGGTGCCCAGGATCTCCCCGAACCCTACGGCACTGCCCGGCCAACCCGCGGCCGAGATCCCCCCCTGCTCCCCAGCCAATCGGCACCCGGGATCCCCCCACGCCGGTGTCCCCGGGGGGTGACGCCCCACCCCTGTCCCCACAGAACGTGGCCCCGAGGACGCCTGCAGGCGGTTCGGGGGGCCGGAGGTGCCCCCCGCCGGCACCCTGCCCTTCCCGCCCGCCGAGCCCCCCGAGGGCTGCCCCCCGCCCGCCGCCAAGGCCAAGGGCCCCAAGCTGCCGGGGGGCCCGGCCTTCCCGGGGGGCTGGGAGGGGGGCCCCCCCCGCGGCCCCCGCCGGCCCGGCCTGGCCGCCCTGCGCCCTGAGGGGCCGCCCGAGGCCTTCGGCCCTGCCGCCCCGCTGTACGGCCAGCCCGTCCGGCACCTCGCCACCAACAGCAAGACCGAGGTCACCGTCTGACGGCCGGCGCCATCGGGGGACAGGGGCCGTCCACTCGCCCGAGCGTCGCTGACGGCCTCCCCCCGGAGCAAAGCATCGAGACGGATGGCCGTGGCTGGAGACGCGCCGTCCTTCCTCTCCCGGGGATGGGGGCTGCTGGCTACGCTCCGCCGTCAAGGAGGCACCGTGGGCCAGGCCGTCCCTCTCATCTGGGCAACAAGTTTCAGCCGTTCTCGGCCCATCCCGTGGTAGAGGCTGAGCCGGGGGCATGTCGGCTGAGCAGCACGCTGCTCGGGGGACGGGGGCCGACGCTGGACAGACTACAGCTCCCAGGGATGGGGGAAACATCCTGCTGGGGCCAGGCACCCCCACCTAGCTCCCGGGACCAGGTGGGGGAAGAGCAACAGACTCAAAGCACCGTCCGGGCGCTGCCGGCAGAGTCCCAGCAGCCTCTTTCCCTCCCCAGCCTCCCTTTCCCCACTGCCCCGGCCTCCACCTTGTCAATAAATAATACGTTAAACTGTACGGCCTGGGTATGGATTGGCTGGGGGACCCCACGCTGCTCCCAAAACCCCAGCTGCTTCCCCGGGCAGCAGAGCCCGTTCCCACAGGGCCCGGGGAACCCCCCCAATGGGGGAAGTGGTGGGAACACAGCTTCCAGGGCCAACGGCAGACCCCTTGGAGCAGCTACGCAAAAACCAAACAGATCTCCTCTGTCTGAGGTTTAATGGTTCTGACAGTTTTACCAGGGGGAGCAGAGAAACAAAGAGATGGAACGAAAGGACATTGTTCCGAGCAAGGTCGGGTAAAAGTTTTCCTCCCGTATAGATGCTCCTAAAATTGCAGGCTTCTGGCCCAGCTCTGCCTCGCTTGGCTCTGCTTGAGCCATCAGCCCCTTGAGTTGCTTCCAAAGGAGCACAGAGACACCGCACACGCTCCACCAAGGTACCATCTTCCATTACCAGCCATACAGCTCCATTTTCCAGGTTATCTGGACAAAGCACTGACAGCTTCCTGAGGCGCTTGCAGGGTTGGATGTCTCCAAAAGACGTTTCAGGCTCACCTATGCGTAAGAGCAGCTGCTGGGTGGGATGGAGAGGGCTGAGAAAGAGGGCAGGCAGGAGGTGGTGGCAACGTTCGCCTTTATTAGGTAACAGATGCTCAGGAGCCCTGGAACAGGGTTTTCAGACAGCAGATATGTTCCCTGGGGAACCTCCCCACCACCAGCTGCACCTCGTATCACAAAGCACCCCTACTCCAAACTCCATGGGGATAAATAGACTTTCTTCACATAATCCATAAAACAATTTCCTCCAACCCGCAAACAAAAAAAAGTTACAGTATATACACACACATATAAAAAAAGTTGTAGGGACAGATGGGCAGCAAATTTATAAACAGTGTAGAAAAAAACAGGGCAAAGATCCCTTGCCCTGGAAGGGAGAGAAGTACCATCCGTGGGTGATGCCGTTAGCTACCAGGGTTTCAGCCCAGCAGCCTCCCACCCCCAGCCCAGCCTGTACTCCCTGCAGCCTATCCCCCAGGACTTGGTCCACCGTTAGTGACAAAGTGAAGCCTCAGCATCTCCCTTTTCCAATTACTAAAGCACAAAACTTCCCACGCGTTGGACGCGACGCACATCTGGGGAAACGCAAAATAACTCTGAGGTTGTCACAGGTAAGGAGTTTCTGTGTTTTAGGAAAAACCCATGAGCAGGAAGACAGTGTGAGAGCCACTTAAGAGGAGAAAAAATAGGAGGGTGTGATCACACCACCACCCCCCCACTCCCCCCCCAAATAGGATCCCCGATAAGCTCGGAAACTTGGGATGGGCAATCCAAACCCCCCAAACCCAAGAGCTGTTCTGCACACTTGGGATCCCTGCTCAAAGCAGACGTGGCTGCCACCAGAGCATCCCCTAGGCTGATCGAAGACAGGCAAGAGCATCCTCAGAGGATGAGCTCGCCTCCAACTGGCAGCGGGAAGCAAGGGACCCCCCCCTGCCTGCCAGTGGGGCGAGCAGCACAGGCTGCCGGCCATCGCGGCTGGGTGTGCACCAGCTATTTCCCAAATAAAGCGGGGGAGAGAGGGAAGCATCTTCTGGTCCCCACGCTGTTGTTTGCAGCTATAGCCCACGGCTGCTGGGAATGGGCTTTGCTGAGAGACAGGTTTCTCCTGGCCCCTGTTTCCATCTTGTTGAAGCCAGGCAACTCCAGGACTAGCACTGTGTTCAATTCCCACAGCACATGAAATCCCCCTCCCAGATGCCAAAAGACCCCACGCAAAGTGAGGCAACAAGCCCCCATCTTTTTCCCCTCATTTTGGAAGGAGCTCAAGCTCCCATGCTCCTCTGCAAAGCCAGATACATGTAGAAGCTTCTTGCAAAACAGCCTGAATTCTGATTTTGCGGGAGTCAGGCTGCAAGGGCCTGACTGGGACAGGATAGGATTGGGCTGCTGCCCTTATCTAAATGCTTCTAGCTGCCGACACGGAGCACACGCCAGTTATGCACAGGGAGAAGCAGTGATGCCCGCCTGCCAAGGGCTGGTTTCCACATTTGCATGAGGGGGCAACTGCTTTGCACTTCTTTGGAGAGATGCAACAGGAAAGGCAGAGAGAAAGAGGGCAAACTGTTCCCTCCCTGTCCCCAATCCGCCTCCCCCTCTTTAAAAGTCACAGGCAATTCAACACCTGCAAGTCAAACTGCTCTGAATAGCAATGGTAACAGAGCTGGGAGACTCACACCCTGAACCAGTGCCTCCCAGTCCCTGGAGCTGCTCAGGAGCTGTTGAGCAGTTGGAGAAGGGAAGGAGAAACACCTGAAGACAAGTTCTGGGACTGGGAGTTGAGTAAAATAAAAAACTGTTTCTAAAAAATTGTTTCTGCATCAACAACAAGGCACCAGAGCAGCATTCACCCTTCGCGCCGAGTGCAGGGTGCTGCACGTCCACCTCTGCTGCCACCCAGCACCGGATGACCAGGGATGCCCTGGCCTTCTATGAGGCTCCGCTTGTTGTAGGCTGCCACAAACCCAGCCCCCTGCCAAAAACCAGAGGCAGCTATCACAGAAAGGAGGCGCATAAAGTGGAGAGAAAGGGAAATCTGCTGCATCGTTCTCTATGTTTTTGTAAAGCCACAAACACTCCTATAAAAAAACCTGTATAAAAACCGTAGAGAAATTTGCCGGGCAGTATTGGCCCCACGTAATACTCCCAGAGCACCTCTGTAAGTTGGGTCTAGGGGCCTTCGGTTTCCTGACACACAGCTCAAGGAAAGCTGGTGCCTTCCTCCCCCTCACCTCGGGAACAGCCCCAGAGCCCAGTAGCCCCATGGGGCAAGGCTTGAGCAGATCCTCTGTCCCCCCAAAGGTTCCTTTCCGCAGAGGTGTTTGGGAAGAGAACAAGAGGCCCCTGAGGACAGACACAGGGTGTGCCACTTCTCTATGCCTTGGGCTTGTGGGCTTCTCCCCTAGCAGGGATGGGGGCTCCAGGTCAGGGCAGCGCTTCCCAACAGCCCCGGGCACGGTCGCAAAAACCACAACTAGACAGATTCCTGCTGCAGTGCCTGAGAACAAGCAAGGGGGCTAATTAAGCTAAACCTGGGGCAAGGTAAAAAAAAAAACAAAACCAAAACACAACCAAAACCCTCCCTCCCTCTCCCACCCCATCGCGATCCCACCGGCACGGCCCTAACCTAGCACTTTTTTTTTTTTTTTTTTTTTTTTTTTTCCCCTTTTAAGCTCCAGAAGGGAAGTCTAGGCTGACGGTCAGCCAGGCTGCCTTTAAATGAGGCAGCCCCACGCTGGCGTTAGGAGGCAGCGATGGCCGTGCCCCCGCTCAGCTTGACAATCATCTGCTGGCAGTCGTTGCAGGAGCGCTTGTCCCCGACCTTCTCCAAGGTGCGGGCGGCCTCAGCCAGCAGCACCGCTCGCTGGCCTGGGGAGGAGAGGAAGGAGAGGGGGAGATGGCGGCAGGCCAACAGGATGGCTGTGGCTCGCTCCCTCTGGCCCGGCAGGGTGTCCAGTTCACCTACATGCAAAGAGGAGGGAAAAAGCTCACCGTGAAGCTACCACCTGCATGACAAAACCCCGCCATGCAGGCCCTCGACTGGCACCAGGTAGCACAGGCATCCCTGGCTGGCATCCCCCAGCTGTGCCAAGATTGAGGGGCTCCCTGCAGATCCCCAGGCAGCTGCTTTAGGCTGGCAGGGGAGAACAGTCTGAGCTGGAGTCAGGCAGGGACTGGCAATCCTGTCTTCTACAGAGACAGTCCCTTTCACTTCACTTCCTAGGGCTCATCCCAGCACTGGCACACACATCTGCCCATTTCCTTAAACCCCCAAGGAATTTTATAACCAGCAGCATGTCTCTTGGCTCTCCCCTTTAGGATTCCTGGCTTCTGCCTGTCCACTGACCGCCCTGAACTTTGCCAAGTTTTGTGCATGCGTGGCTGCATGAAAGTGAATGTTTTCTAGCCTGTTCGCCGACACCTCCAGCCAAGGGGTTGGCAGCTCACATTAGCCGGCTTGTAGAGAGCACGGCAGAAGCATTGCCGTGAGCCGCAGGGAGCTCGTTATCCTGAGCCTCAGACATGGGGAAGACGCTGCGCATCGCAGCCATGCCCCCCCACCTTGCCCGAGTGCTGCCCCCTCCCAGCCCCACAGGCAGTGGGTTGCTGCCGCGGCCCCAGAGCCCACCTTGCTTGCTGCTCTGGGGGGTGCGTCGCCTCAAGCTGTGCTCCAGCAGCTGGTGGGTGCGGGTAGGGCTGGCACCCGCCATCAGGCGCACGGTGGCCTCGTGGAGGAAGACCTGGAAGGGAAGGCGGGATAGCGGGGAGAGGTGGGCTGGCACGGCTCGCGCTGCGGCTGAACTCGCGTCATCCGTCAGCCACTGCCATGTCAAGAGCGGAGCACTGACAGCTTGACAACAACAGAGACCCACTTCCCTGCTTCTCCCTGATCTTCCCACCTGTCTCTGGGGAATTTGCAGGTCAGGGCAACTGCGAAAAGGGGGAAAAAAGCTTTTGACACGTAACTAAGTGGCCTGGAAAGGGGGAAGAATGAGAGCAGGGAACAGGGCGGAAAACAGGAGAGCAAACCCTGGCACTGTGGCCTAGGTGGGCGTCTCACACCAGGCTGCTAGTGCAGCACTCTGACAACAACATCAAACTTTGATATCCAGAGTTTGGACAATACCAGGACAACTCTCTTGTCCAAGTATTAGACTACACTTCCTCCACAGAGGCTTAAAGCTAGATGGTCTAAACAGAAGGGGGGAAACCCCCCAAAGAATCACCTGGTACTCTACAGGTGCAGAAGGCGTCTGACCCCCCAGCTACCTGCAGAGCCAACATGGCCAAGGAAGCCTCCTTCCACACTCCCTGGAGGGACTGACCAGGTCTGAAGCCACATTAAAGGACAGGACACCATAGTATTTGCTTGGCAATACACCCCTGCTGATGGTTTTCTAGGCAGAAACTAAAGCGGGCACCTCCCCACACACACCGGGGTCCCACGGGAGCCCCCTTATCACCCACCAAGAGAAAGTATGGAGGTCGCTGGTGGCAGACCATCCCACCCCAGGTGTCCAAACTGCTCAAGCCCATGCACACCCCATGTTTCCAAGGGCTGCTTCCCTGTTGCCCCCCAGGAAGGGCTATAGCTAAGCTGAAGCAGGCAAAGGATGCAAGCCGTCACCTTGCGATAGGCGGGCCTGAAGCCATGGGCCAGCTTGCGCAGGCTGCCGAGGTCTCGCTGGAAGCCTGTCAGCTCGGGGGCCGAGGCGTGGTAGGTCTCACCCAGGGCCTGGCTGGCGTTCGCCTGCTTCTGCCACAGGCTGGTGCGGAGAGAGAGCAGCAAGTCACAGGCCAGCAGCTGGATCATCTGCAAGAGCCAGGGGGCCCAGGCACACATGCCAATTAACACAACCCATCAGGTGAGTAACAGGTCATTTGCTACGCAGCTGCTGACATGGCCCACGGTAGGACGGCTGCAGCACCCCTGGCCCTCCCAGCCAAGTCGCCCCACCATGACACACCAAAAGGCACAGGACTTTGCCTTTTGCCCAAGAAGCATCTCTGGGGCTCGGCACCGAGAAGTCTAGCCTAAGGAACAAGTGCCAGGCTGTCCCCTCCAGGAGGGATGGTATCTCCAAAGGCTGACACCGACCCCACTCCAGACAAGGCGTGCCAAGGCGATATCGCACCAGCAATGCCCCAGCTTTCTGCAAAGGCTTTCCTGCCCAAACGACGATACTAACTAATGGGAAAGAGCAAAGACAGCCTTGCTACCTGCAGAGGAGGAAAAAAAAAAAAAAAAAAAAAAGAAAAAAGGCAAAAAAAAAAAGGCAGCCCTGATACAGCCCACAGCAGCTGCCCAAATCCCTTCTCCCCATTTGCTGCTGCCCCCCAGCACCACTCGCTGTCCTGGCTGTTCTTAGCAGACCCTACCCGCACTGGCGAAGCGGCGAGTGCCTCTGTACTGCACTGCAGAAACATTGCACAGTTACTGCCACAACATGCAATGCAACTACAATGCACGACAGCTGCCACCCAGGAGCAACAGAAGGGACCAGAACAGTGTCCCATACACTGTGAAGGGAAGCTCCAGCTCTAGGCAATCCTGGAAAGAAGAGAAACAAGCCCCATACAAACTCAGGAATAGCATGGCAGTCCCACTTCTGCAGTAGAGGGTTCAAACACTCATGAGTGCTGCCTGAAACAGAGCAGACTCGACTTAATGATGTCCTGCTTTACAGGTGTCAGCAACTTTCTTTGGAGGATGGAGATGGATGCTTTCCATGGGCCAAATTTGAAGTGGTCAAAGCACCAGAAGGGGGTGACAGCTACTGGCAGGAGAGGAGCGAGAGCTCAGCTATCTGAGATCATGCCCAGGGAAACGATGTTGTACTTGCAGCTCTGCTCCTCCAGACAGCAGAGGCAGAAAGATGTTAATGCCCTTTGCAAGGAAAGAGAGGAAGTTTCCCCTCTGCTCCCATGAGACAGAGGCTGGATGGAGAATGCAGATACAAGGAGGAAGTGATATACCTGCAGCAAGACCAACCTTACAACCAAGACAGACCATGTGTTATCCTGGGGCTTATAGCTCTTACATTGCTGAGGACAGTGCTGGAGACGCCACTGCTCATGTTGAGGCTGTTCCATAAGTGACTGCTGGCCCTCTCACAGTGACCCAGGGAGCTCTGCTGTCCATCTGCCTTCCCAGACAGTGAGGCCTGCATGGCTTTACAGACGTAGAAGGTGGCTTTCACTAGGGCATTCCTGAAAGAGAAAGAGCGCGCTGCTTTCGAGCAGTACCATGTCATGCTGCCACAGGGCAGCCCCAGGAGCTGAGCTCAAGCAGCAACCAGCATCAGCTTTCACCCTCCCATCTTCAAGAGCAGAGATATTGTCATTTCTTAGACAGAAAAAAGATGGAAATTGTTCCTCACCTACACAGACTGCACAGAGAAATGGAAGGAAACTGGCAAAGATGCTTTAGTGCATAAGAACCAAGATGATGACACCAGCCTTTCCGTCAGTGCGTGAGTATTGTTTGATTTTGGAAGGCGGGAGGCTGTGCAATTAGAACAAAGCCAGAAGACATCTCTAAACAAGCAATTCTGACACTTCCAGTCCACAGCTCTAATATCAGCCTGCAAGCCTTGACCTACACATGAACCGCTGAGCACATTCACACGTCATGTTTTTGTGTCCCAGAGCACAAGAGGCATACGACTCCAAAGCACAGGTCGGGGTAGCCCTACAGGACAGCGTTAGGGGAAGAGCCACCCCCGTTTAGAAGGAGCAAGTACGTGAAAGTCATACAAGGCCTACGCACTCTGACATCTCCAGGGATTTTGGCATGCGCTCCACTTCTGCAAAATGTGACCTCACAGCCGTGTCGTCCCCTCTGAGCCAACCGATCGCCATAGCCACCGCTGCTGACCACCATCTGCACACCACATCAGGGCCTGTGAAACAGAATCATAAGCTGCAGCCCAGGAGAGGACACCCGGCTCCTTCCCCCTCAGAGAAGCGAGCAGGTGTCACATGCCCTTGCCAGTGCCTTCCGCTGAGATCAATGCTAACAAGCCCAAACTGATCCCACGGGAACGCAGCCATCCAGGTAAATGCTGAAATGTGCTGTAGGAACACAAAGGAACTTGGCAGCAGGCAAACCCCCTACATCTGACTGCAAGCAGAATTTTGGATGCCGAGTTTGTATTTTGTCAACAGGAACTTACCCCATCTACTTGTCTAGAAATCTGTTGACTTCCTTCTCAACAAGGATCTCCACTCACCACCCCAAAATAACAACTCCACTCGTATACACTGTGCCTTGACACTAATCACCATCAAGCCAGTAAATCAGGTTACCTATGTAATTTTCTTCATCACTTTACATCCCCTCAAAAACTTCCCAAAGCCTACCTAGGGCCAAAGGACATATGCTCTGCTACTCTGACCTGCTTTTAAATTTCATGACAATATTGACCCAAGTATAGACTTCCCTTTATAACAAAACATAATCCCTAGAAAAAGAAATATCTAGTTTTCCTTCTATGTTTGCTCTACACATTTTAGGTACAGCACAGTTAGTCTGTGTCTAAAACTCCAGCAGCAGTCCGGTCAGCTGCCAGGTGCTGCCTGTACCAACACCAAGCAAGATGAATGCTCCAGCAGCCTGCTACCACCCAAGCCCAGATGAGCACACCGCTCAGAGGGAGTCTACAGCTCTCGTTGTCCCACTAAATATACACCAAGGGACCAAACCAAGCGCCTCCCAATATATGCCTAGAGCTTGCCTACAGCAGGGGCTTCAGGTCTCTGGAGATTGAGGAATATGTGACAGCTGCTGTGAAATTGAGGTCAACCTGTATTTGGTACAATAGGTAATTAAGTGGAAAAAACCTTCCTGTACCTCAACTGCAACACTGCTATGCTTGTTTATACGCTACACCCTTCCTCTTGCTTTGCATTGCCAGGAGGAAGCTCTCAGGTGAGGGCATGGGGTTCAGCTTGGAATGTGCCCGGCAATATAAACAACAGCAGTCCCACCTGGGCACGCAGCATTATGATACACAGCCAAATTTACAAGCCTTCCCAACCACCCTCTTCCAGTCTGAGCTGCTGTACCACATTGTGGTGTGCTGCTGCTCAGCAATCGAGTCTCGCTCCAACGACTGCATTTCTCCTTGCCTGCAGTTTGAGAGGTGGTGGGGAGAGAGAGAACTCATATCAGCAGTAGTTCCTGCAGCTGGGAGAGCTTCGGTTCTGCAGACTTACCCAGGGCAGACTTGAGTACAGAATTGCTGGCAAAGGGTGGGGCTCCGCTCCCCATCGAGTCCAAGAAAGAGTTGAGCAATTTCAGGTACTCCATGGCACCGGAGAACTCACTGAAACAAGAAGTAAGGCAGACCTTCACTATGCTGTCAAACAGGAGATACCAAAGCCTGAAGGCATTTCTCATCAGTCACAAGGCATTTTTAAACAACATTGACCCCTTAAGCCAGCAGTAAGTTCAAGCTCTACAAGTAACACAACTCTGCCGGACTGAAGAGACGGCCCCGAGAGTGGAAGCGCACAGACAGATGCTCAGGGAGGAGCAGCCTCACATCTCCCCATGCAAGGAGACCAGCACAGAACTAGAGACGACCTGGGAGTCTCAGCTCAACTACAGAGATGCTGGACATGACATACATTACAAGTTGATGACAGGCTCTTTTTCAATCACTGCCTCCAAAAGAGGCTGAACTACACTGGTGCAAGTGACTATTTGCATATATGCAAATATGCATGAATACAAGTGACAACACGTTCATAGCATTGGTCAGAGAAAGTCACATGTGCAGCAATGATCTAATTTCCTGGGACATGCTACAGAGGAAGATCTTGAGCTCCTACCCCTAGAGGGGGACAAAAAGGCTTGCTCTATTACTCAAGCTAATCCTTCCCATGAGGAGACAGGACTCCCACAAGTATACTGACAGTCCACCTTACACAAATCCTGCTACCTTCTCTCATCAACAGCAGCATCTGATCACAAGCATTTTTGTATTGTGCAAGCAATTAGATGGAACTGCTGCTCATTCTCTGCAACGATGCTAGAAAACAGACACGAGATTGAAAAAAAAAAAAAAAGGCTGAACATGCAATATTTCCCCTACACAGGTAGGGAAACTGGGTTACCTTCCCACTTGAGGTTTTTACCCACACTTTTTGGGGACAGGATCCTTACAGAGCTTCCCATATATTTATGTACCTTTTGCCTGGCACCAGCACATGTGGAGATCAACTAGAAACAGTGCAGAATTGCTGGCAAAGGCTGGGGGTCCACTTCTTGTGGAGTCCAGGAAAGAGCTGGGCATGGGTGAGTACAAAAAGCTGCTCCGACTCCCACCTATCAGTCCCTTTCATTTGGTCACAGAGCTTAGAGGCAATGACAATTTTGGCTGACATCATCTCTCACCCTCTTGCCACACGTCAGTTTGATTTTTCACTGCTGGTAAATGCGGCACTTCAGGAGAATACTCACACACAAGGTAGCGAGCTGGTGCGGTCACTCTCTGACATGCCAGACCTTCACGCTCTCAGGGCCCTGAACATATGTTCTGGTCTATAGAAGTGGTAGGTGCATGCTACTTTTAGTGCTCCTGAACATTAAACTTTGTCACAGCAGAGAAAGTGCCATCCATCCAGTCCAGGAATCAACCAGTACTATGCCAGCCAACACCAGAAATCCTTACCACACCTGGGTTCACCTGTGACTTCAGAGGTTTTAACATGAAGAGGCAGAGCTCGCCCTTCTAATAAGCTGCGGTGGTCAGACTTAACGTTGTCATTTCAAGTCTTTAATAAGGACTAACCACTCAATTTGCCCCAGAGCGCTCAGTCAACAGTTATGAGCTCTGCCTCAGAGCCTGCAGCTGCAGTGAGCAGTTCCCAACGCAGCACACAAGCTTACCATGGCTCCTCCTCCTCTTGTCCCACTATCTCTTTCCTGGTCTGAGGCTTCATGAGTGAATCCACTGCTCGCTCTAGTAGGTTCTCACAAAACGCTTGATGAACTTGTGCAATAGGATCCGCTAGAGAGGAAGAAAAAAACCAAACCATTTCACTTGCATACTGTGATAGCCACCTCCCAATACAACCAAAAAGAAGAATCAAATTGCAGGAGCAAGAGGAAGAACAACAGAGGGAAATTCTTGAGGAATTAATTCTAAGTTCTAAATAAGTTCTAAAGACTAAGTTTTGAGGGCTTTTTTAATCCTTTAATCCATTTATAAAGCTGCAGCCCTTGGCCAAACATCCCTCTGGCACTTCAGCCACTCAGCAAAACGGTGATGACACTGCTCTAAGCAGGATAAACCTTGGTCACCCCAAAGTCACCCCTGACATTCAGGGCCACATCCAGGTTGTGTTCCAGCATATAAAGACACAAGCAGGATGACACAGCACAGTATCCAAAGGGAACAGAACCAGCTCCTGCAGGCTGAGGAGACGTTTCTTAGCTCCACAGCCCCTCTCGCCCATCAAGACCACAAGCAGGGCACCCATACAAGAGCACACTCTCAAACAAGACACCTGCTTTTGTCCCAGAGGTGCACAGACTTCCAAGCACTCAGGACACATGTGGCTCTCACCGGGGTTTCTTTGGGTGCAGTACAGGCTCTCCTTCGCAGCAGACTTCACCGTCCAGCTTCGCTCCACAAAAAACTTCTGTCCCAGGGGGTGGCACAGCCAACGCAACGAGTCAGGAATGGCGCTCCGCTCTGAGCTGCACAGGCTTTGAGCCTGGCTTAGAAAGTAGCTCTGGGGAAAGGAGAGGCTAAGATTGAGAACAGCATCCAGGGAAAGAGACACACCACTGAGGACAACGGTCATATCATAATTACAGCTCATATCATAATTGCAGGCCACAGTGTAATCGTAGTGCTAGCAGATGCCCTGAGCTACGGCAATGCCAGCTTGCAGGTCTTCCTAGAGCTCTGCTTGGAGGTGTGATAGGAGAGGAGACAACTCACCGCTAGGAAGCCAAGCTTGCCTCCACAGCGGGTTTTCAAGCCAACCGCAGCCGTCAGGTGGATTTCTGCCATTGTGCTGGGTGGGATCTTTTCTTCTGCGCACTCGGCCAGATTCACTGCACACAGGGCCATGTGCAAGCCTGAGTAAGCTGAGCTGGAGGGAAGTTTACCTGCACCAGGAGGGAAAGGAAAAGTGTTCAACTTTTAATGCAGTAGTACCAGCTACTAAACCACTACCGTGATTTGCAGGGCTGCTATCCTAAAGAGACAATGAGAACCTGCTGACGTGAGTTTACAACATCGTATGCCTACTTTGTATTCAGACAACAGAACAACCATAACCGAGCGTTCCCTCCACAGATACCAAGGTTGGCATCCACAGCTTCGCTTCTGTGAGAAAGCCCTGTGTAGCTAAACCAGTTAGGATAAAGTCATCAGCAAATTTTGTCTTGCTATATTCATCACCATCTTAAAACTAAACTCCTTTGCAGTCCACACCTGTACCTACACAGATAATATTAAGGACAAGTACTTATCCCTGGTGGCATGGCTGCAATTCACACAGCATGATTAGGCAGAAGGAAGTTGAGCTTGGATTTCTGATGTGCTCAGAGCCTATTAACATTGCAAATTGGCTTGCCAAGGAAACGGCAAAAACAACCGTTCACAAGGAACATTCAAGCACTTCCTCAGTACATGTGCACACACCCAGGTTTTCAAAGCATATCAACACCAAGTGGCAATCTGCACTCTACACAGATTCAGAAATTTAAATTCTTCCAGCAATTAACCCCAGCCCCTGCTTCCACATCACGTTCCCAAGTGATAGGGATGAAACAAGCCCTTAACAGCAGCAAAAAGGGACTGCACTCAATCAACGGCTCCTTGGGACAGACTCTCAGCCACCTCTGCAGACTCAGGAACACGTTACTCAAGGCACTGCTGTTGCTTTGGTCATTCTTACAGAATTTTTTAACTTTATTGCATGAACCTGTTGTGTTTTAGTAAGTGGCTCCTGGAATTTGTCAGGCTCATTCCCAACAGCAGCCCTCCCAGAGGAGGGAGGCTGTAGTGCTCTGCCTGTATCCCCCAGGATTGGCCCTGAGCCTCCTCATTTGGCAAAACAAGGACAGCAGATCTGCCACCTCAGCTCCTACCTGTTATGTGGAGCTGATGGAGCTTATGATATGCTAGAGCTGCATCCCGAGCGCTGGTCTTGGCCTCGTCCTCAAAGCCTGCAGTGGCCTCCCTTGCCCGCCACTGGTGAGAAGTCCTCTTCAGCAGCCACCGCACCAGTGCCAGCTTCTGCAGGCTATAGCGGATCACGTTCCAGGACAGGCTGCAGGCCAAGTCCAGGCGGGAAGTCGGCAGCGCTCGGCCGAGTACTGACAGGCAAGTCTGCAGGTTTGACGCAGCTGCAGCAAAATCCCCCTGCAAATAACATGACAAAAGGTTCGACGACCAAAAGCACCATCACAGAGACACTTTGGGATCTCCTTGGCATTGGGAGGAAGACAAACTGACGTGCAAGCTAGGACAAGATCTTTAGCTGAGGGAAGTCAACACAGTCCCAGTAAACACGAAGACAATTTACACCAGCTTCAAATCTGGCCCTACACGTCTCTTTGCACACATGGCTCTGATCCTGCACTGCCTGCAAGACATCGGCACTAGGCGAAAGGAGCTTCCTGCCTTCTCAAACAACCTGGAAGTTTCAGAGTCCCCATATCAAAAGCCAAATGCTGCCTCAACAATGGAGAAGACTTCCAAGAGGCTGGAGGACAGCAGACAGACAGACACAGCAGAGGCCAGATTATGGACAAAACCCAAGACCTTGCTGCCAGAGATTGCTACAAGATGCAGCAGCAAGGAACAAGGACAGAAGTTAAGAGCCTCTTCCAATGCTGACGTTCATGCGTCACTAATTTAGGCTGAGGGAGGAGGGCAATCCACTCAAGACAACCTAGCACCGCCTTCTCTGAAATCAGACAGGATAATCCGCTCGAGTGATACCATGCTCTTGCAAGTGCCAAGCCACTGCCTCACTAGGCCGCATCCCTCCCCAGAAGACGCATTTGATGCAAAACAACAAGTCAACTTTACCCGTGCCAAATCCAGGTCCGCTTGCTTGCGATGCCTCCAGAACGTGACCGATGACCTTGAGTGCAGACGGGTCACTGGCTCTCCATGCACAAGGAGCTTTACGAACACACTCAGTACAATCACTCCATTCACGAGCCACAGGATCAGCGTGGGCATCATCCAGCCGAACCAGCTACCCGCATCTGCGATGGACATCCCAAAAGGAAAGTTAAAAGTTAATCTGGACACCAAAAGCCTAGCAACAGGATGAGCACAGACCCAGAAATATGTCTTGCTATGCTTGCCACATGTGGTATCAACTTTTGCAAAGACTAAATTTTAATCAGGAAACACCTGTATCAACAGCTCTTCATCCAAACTCCAAGCCACAATATTCCCAACTAAATCAAAATAGTTATTTTTACAAGACTGATCTATACAAAAATACGAGTCAGCACTTAGTTTTCATTGAGTACCTTGTATTCTGATTTTTCTATCGGATACACCCATGGGTACACTCATTACTTCAGTGTCATTTTCTGGTCACAAAGCAACTCCGAGGAAGCGTATTTACCAGTCACGGAAATGACAGCATGCCTACAGAATGCCCTGCCCTCCCCTAAGCTGCTGTACTCTAAACTGTAAATATTATGGAATAAGTGTATTGAACAAGCCAGTTGCAAGACCCTACAGCAACAGTGTTTCTGAAGTAACTCTTCACCTATTATTTATTACTAAGTTACAAAAATCAGTTACCTTAAAAACAAATATAAAGTGACCATGCCTCTAAGACTGGTGAGGACAGGAGGACGCCCCTTACTCTGAACTCCTTTTCAAGGGTCTATCCCGAGAGCTCAGGCTGCTGGGCTACAAACGGGTGCCCCCTCTACCTCACCACGCTGAGCAACAGCTGGTTTTGCGCAAGAATGCTGGATGTGGATGTAAACTGGAACCGTGTCCAAGCACTCTCGCCTGGCTCTCCTTCCATGCCCAGCCCTGCAGTTACTACCCCTCCCCAACCATTAAACAAAGGTTGTACAACTCCCTGAACACACAAAACCATCCTACTGAATCACACCCACAGTCCACCTTGTGACCTGCAGCAGCCACAGATAGAGATGGTTTTTAGGGAGACCATGTGTAAGCCTGGCCACTTTCTGTGGTCCAAACTACTCTAGTTGTTACCTGACTCAATGGTCAGCACGTTCCTGCCAGAGCCGTGGCGCACCAGGCTGTCAGACTCCGGCGTTCCTCGGGCATCCAGGAGGGATGTCAGAGGATTGAAGGAAAGGCAAAGGAACGTGAGAGCACAGAGGAGTATTCGAGAGCGATCCACCATACCAAGGGCCACAGGAGGAGAGTCAGGCTCATCTTTAACCTTTAAAAGGAAGAGAAGTGGAGAGAAAAGTAAGAGGAGAAAAAAAAACCTGCTTACCATTCTGTAGAATAAAACCACTTTCTGCCAAGGGAGGTGTAGGGAAGGAGAAACAGAACACATTTTAAAATTTGCTTTTAAGATCAAGATCAGCAAGAACGCCAGTGAAGCTTTCCCTAGCTTAGTAAGATAAGGCTGAAGTATTTGAGTGCCTCCACCTTCCTTCTGTTCCCAGTCATTTCAGTTATCATTAACTGGATTCCTGGTTTATGCTAGGATTAACCTTTGCTGCCCTTACTCTTTTGAGGATCTCCCAGAAGACCCACTTCTTCTGTGATATCCACAGAACAAACCTGTCAGCCAAAGACAGCTAACAGCCTTCTGTTGCTGTGGTTACTTACTGTCTCATTAATCACAGCTGATGTCATCATCTGTTTCCAAGTTCTCCTGCTTTATTCACTGGACATGCATATCCCTGGAAAGCCAGGGGCTCTTTGGGTCATAAACATTCACTGTAAGTCCACAGAGACTCTACAGGGGGTGAAGGCTACATACAGTTCTTCTAGCAGCTGGGGTATGGCTCAGATAAACTATTGAGACTACTTCCTGAGCTGTATTAAGAAAAAAACACAACACACCCATGCACCTTCCTCATCCTTACAAAGGATCTGCGACCCCTACGGACCTGCTTGCCAGACATCCGCGGGTTCCACTCTTGAGAATTAGGAGAATTTAAATTCTGGCCCTTACGTACCCCTGAAACAGATGCCTTCAATTTGACAACTGAAGTCACAAATACCTTTGCATCATCAAGGAGTGGGCTTCCTGGCTCTGAATCAATGGAATAGGGAGAGAAGCCAGCCTGGGATCCTGAGTCAGAGGCTGGAGGAGACATCAGCAGCACGTTCTGGTTGAAGTCATCTATCTTCAGATCCACATCGTTGTCAACCAGACTGCTTAGGTCAATGCCCTTCAACAGCTCTGCAAAAAATCAGAGTGCACTATGTACATGCTTCTCGATCCTGCACCCTGCCAGTGTCGCTCAGGTTGGCTCTGTCACCTGCAGTAACACTGGCCACTATCGATGCCACGTGCATGTTACCTACCTCTGTCAAGGATAACAAACTGCAAGAGGCATCCTACGTTCCTGCTGACTGCCTCCCCCCTGCCGCACAGCCTCCACAACTTACTGTTTTTTTGGTTAGCCAGCTTCAGAACCATGTTCTCCTGCCTCAGTTTATGATTGGCCTGCTGCAGGTATTTAATGTAATCAATGGCTTTCCTCAGGACTCCAGACTTGTGCATCTGCGAGGAATTAAGACATACAGAAAGCAGTTTGTTTGAAGAGTGTCAAAGGGTCACTCCTGCTTGTAGGGATACCACAACCCATTGTATCGTGCAGCAGCAGAAAGAAAAGTGTGTAAAGGACCACTCAGCAGCTCCAAAGACACTAATAGTGGGGCATGCTCTGTGGGCAAGGTATCAGACTTTGAAAGACACACAAGGACTGGTGTCTCTCAAAGATCTTATAAAAATAGTACAAGGGAAACAGAATAACATCCAAATTACAACAGAGTTCACATCTGGGTTTCAGCCAGAAATAGTCCTTTGAAAGTACCATAGTTTTGAAATGAAGTGGCTCTCTTCTGGGATGGAACAAGCTGCTGTCTGTTAACCATCATTCACTGTTTAATTCCTAGATAAGTGGTTCTCTCCTTGCCTCACTCCCTTGGCCATCCCCATGAAAACACTTGCTTCCAGCAGCAGCAGACAAGTTTAGCTTGTAAACACAAGCCCAAAGTACTATGAAGCCACTGCACATGTAAGCTTCCAATTCCACCCAGCAATAGGACGTGACTTCACTAGTGCACGTATTTGTACAGACCATGCAAGGTATCAAGAATACTACTCCCTGCTCTGCCAGCATGAGGCAAAGTGAATAGGACAACCCTGAACACATGGTGCGAGAAAGCTTCTAATACTTGAGAAAGCAGGAGTTTTTACAACTCAGTATCTAAAGGAAACAAATTGGAAAGCTCTGTAAACCCTCATCCCTCCTGCAGTCACATGGAAGAGGAAACTTAAATTAAGCAAGCTCTGGTTTGGCAGTTATCAAAACATCCCCTTGGATATTCTACCTAGAGGGCCTATTTAAGTTAGACCTAAGAACAAACGCATAAGGTATAGCTTATTTTCAAGAAACAGTACCACTAGCATAGTAAAATAAACATCTTACAGGTGACCCTTCCTGAGTACAATTATCAAGCTTTCCATCGCACAAGTGTTTCTCACCAGTCTTAAGCCAATACACACATGCATACTACTAACAGTCGTATGTACCCAACTAATTCATTTGGTAGAGCAACAAGCACCTGAAGAGAAAGTGTTTATGATGCTATATTTGCTCTTATTCCACATCTTTACCTTGGCATCTGTCCCCATGACAAGGTCCTTCAGCTCAATGATCTTGTCATTTATGGATGACCGGTAACGCTTTTCAATGATGTTGTGAGTTGTTCTTCTCTCTCCTTCTTTAGGTGGTTCTGGTTGCTTGACACCCCCAGGAACTTGTTTGATAGGCACCTTTTCTTGTCCCACCATCACTGGCATTGTGGTCAAAATGGTCCCATTGCTCCCAACAAGGGTCTACAAAGACCGTGCGTAACAAGCGTCACGAGCAATCAGCCAATTTAGATAAGGTTTATGATGGTAAAAGAAAAAGGAATAAACAAAAAAAGCATCAGGAGAAGTTTGTACAGGTCAGAAAAGAAGATATGCCAGTTCCTCCCGTCTTCCTTAGCTGGCACGAGCATTGGCACAGCAGCACAGGAAGAATCTGCCACTCTGCCTCCCACACTGGTCACCGTGGAGTAAGAACATCTCTTGTTCTCCAAGAGCACCAACACTCTTCCGCCAATACCATGATCTGTTCATCCACTAAATAGAGGAACGGACCAAGGCTCCTCCTTGCTCCTACAATCCTTATGCCCCAAGTGTCCAAATCCACCTTTTCTGTGGACAAATAAAGTCATCACATCAGCAACAGGCAATGCTGCTTCCAAACTGGTAATGGCAATGTTAGAAAGGACCCAACTATGGAAAAAACAAACCTTGGCTTGAGCAATGCAGTTGATCTGAATTCGATTAAATGGAAAAAAATAGCTCCATAAGCTATAAAAATGCCTTAAGATGAGGAACTAAGGCAATGAGTGATATACACTGGCGTGAAATGCTCCAACTTGGACATCTAGATTTAGGACAGACCACCTACACCAAATTAAAGCAGTACCTACTCTGCGATAAAAGATGATGAATCCCACAGAACAGTTGCACAGAGGGGCTTCTAGGACAGTGGGAGTAAAGAAAGCTTAGACTGCTTAACCCAGCAAAACAAGAATAAGAAGGGTACACATGTTCTCTGAAGTACCCCAAGGATCAGAGAAGTGGTTATGGAGAGGAAGAGTTATTTCTGTCAAAAGACAGGCTAGCATAAATGAGAATAAACTAGCCGTGAGCAAGTTCAGGAACAATTTCAACTCTGAAATAGTCTTCTAATTGGGATATTAGAAACTAATTTAGTTTCATTTCAAGCTGGAACTTGACAAATAAGTGAATTTAAGTCCTACACCTTCCCTTGGCTAATTTTCACCTATTTTCAATGTATTCAAAATGCTTTACGGATTGCGTCTCAGACGGACACAATCACATAAACCTCACCTCTGTGTGAAAAGGTCACCTAAAAGCAAGCAGGCTAAAATATTCAACTAACCTGGCTGCTAACAAGTACGTAAGAAGCCTACCATGCTATGTAAAAGAAGTCAAAACTTAAGTCCCGACTTGCAAGTTTATCTCCCCCAGTAAATATCTGAACAGAGATATCTGTTCAGAATGTACAAGATCGTAATAAACACGTCTTTGGGGCCACAAGTTTCTCAGAGTTGATAAGAAGTGGAGCCCATGAAGCACAGCTGCCACCTCCAATCCGTGTACTGAATCCTCACTGCAAATGCCCCCCGAAAAGTAGCTTAATTAGTTTTCACATTCAACATACTGCTATTAGACACTACTGAGGGGGAAAAGAAAGTTCCACAGGTATTCTGAGTGAGCTAGCTTTCAGTTTCAAGTACCTTCCAAAGGTTAAAAACTGGATGGAATTTTTAGGTCATATTCCTCTCCTTGTAATACCAAAAAAAGGTAAACAGAAACATGCCCTTGGTCTTTGCTTACTGGCCATGGGAGGCTGCCAAAAAAGTACAATCTGTGTGTTTAGCCTTGGCAGAAACAGGGCATTACTCACTGCGGACGTGTCTAGAGCAGCCCTCAAACCCCCTCCCGTTCGCACCACTGCAGAATACTAAAGCCCAAATCTCTTCCTCGGGTTAAGAGGAAAGGACGTCAGTGAGGAGCGGGAAGGAAGAATGTCATCCGTGTGGTACCTGCAGAGCTGTGGTCTGAATGGGAGCAGCAAGTGCTGTCAGCGCTGGGTTCTGTACTGCGGCCATAACAGGATTACCGTCCGCTTTCAGGGTAGTCAAGACAAGGGAGTCCGTTTTTATGATCTGAGGCTGGACCAGAACCTAGGTGGAAGAGAGTTACAGGTGAAGGGGAGAGCAGGCACATATTTCTCTGCCGATCTCAGTAGCCAGACATAAGCGATGACATAGTTGTAACTTTACATCTCAGTTGATGGCAAAAGAGCAGGGTGAGTATTTCTTTCACCTTGTGCCCTGCATCACCTGGATGGTTTTTGTCGGCCCCGGATGCAAACTCTGACCATGAGACAGTCTGAACAGCACTGGAGGGAGGGGAGCAGAGGAACCACCAGGATGTTGGTTTCCAAATCAGTCACCAGAGCTAAACGAGTATGTCAAAACACAAAAGAGCTGATGGAAAAGCTCCCTTCCCCTCTCCAATTACACCTATAATTAGCTCGCTCCATTAACTGGTTGAGTACTCAGAGTCTAACATGGCTAGGACAGCCTGCTTTGGCAGATACCTGTAGTAGCTTCCCCCCCTCCAATTTCACCACAAGGATCTGTACCATGAATATCAAGCAGATCAAAACCAACTGTAAGTTATTTTGCCATAACACAGCTTGCTCTTATTTTTTGAAATACCTTGTTGACTCTCAGAGAGCACTACAGATGGCACAGTACAACTGAACCAGAGCAACCTTGTCATATTGAGAGAGTCCCCTAGCCATAAACATTTTTATATAATACAAAGACACACAAGACTTTCACTCTTGTGTATGTTTTAAAACAAAATCACATGACACTGTAGCAGGAAAAAGATCAAAGAAACTGTGACAGAAGAATTGGAAGAAAACATTCCAGTATCAGCTGGCCCTTACAAGACATGGTAGAGATGGTGGACTTGCAAAGAAGCAGGCAAAAGTCAAAGCAAGCTTGTTCAAGTAAGGTTTCAAATCCAGTTTGGCAGCACCAAGTTACAAAAATATTTCAGACCAAGCTTAGTTATGCAGGTGTTTTAGTGAAAACTGTTTCTGAACATTGCCCACTACTTGAAGTCACATCACGGCTCACAACAGGGACTCACACATGACTTCCATGAAGTAAAAAGCTTCTGGAACACGGCTTGGCTAGAAATACCTCTCAAGGAAGACTTGCCTTTCCCCTGGCAAGCCAGGAGACCAGACCCTCAAAAGCAATTTCTTCTTCTGCCGGATCCCTGGATCACTCCACATTTTTACTTACCGGAACTTGCTGGACCTGTGGTGCAGCAACCGTCTGGACCGTGGCTGGTGTTAATGTCTGGATGGTGCCGTTGGCAGCCTGCGTCAGCACTCGCTGGGCCTGCACAGTCTGCACTTGCTGCTGAATGGTAACCGGCTGAACCTGGGAGGACGTCACCAGGCTCTGGACTTGAGGCTGGAGAACTGAAAAGCAGAAGAGATGTCAGGAATAGTCCAGAGACGCAGGTCTCCATTCTGGAGCCTGCAGATGCTCCTAGCTTGACTCCTTCCCAGAGCTTCTCAGTAGGCAGTGTTCATCTAACACATCCCACACGTTGGGAAGATTCCAGCTCCTTTGGTGCCTCATGCAAGAGGACACTGCACCTAGAATAGCAGCTTTCCAGGAGGCACAGAGGATCAGCTAAGAGAACAAAGTCAAAAACCTTTGGTCTGATAGCACAGGACTCATGACTTCAGCGACATTACGCAGGACACCCAATCAGCACCTGCCCACTCCTGTTGAGCATGGTGGGCCCTAGGATCCTATCTATCATGTAAGGAATCAACACCTACTGAAGAGGATCAAGACAACTGGCATTCACAAAGGAAGATCCAGTCATCATTAAATATCCCTAGAAGTGTCTCTGCTCAACACAAACTCAAGAGTTTGGTAGTTAAAAGGCACCTTCATTCCGGACTGCCACGTGGGACAGACTGGAGCTTCAGGGCTGGATCTGCCTCCTGCACCCATCAGTGGGAGGACAGGGTTGCCAACAACCATTTTTTTAGACATGTTTTTCTCAAGCCTCCTAAGAGCCGTAGGAGAGAAGGCCATAACAGAGGAGAGCAGCAAGACGACAAGTATTGCTGGAAGTCACACAAAAAGACTTAAGATTTCATTTATGATGGTTTCTCATGCTCCCCCAACTCCAAAGCAACGTAGGCAGAAGGGACGCCACACAGGCAGCACCGTAAGAAAAGGATTGTCAGGCTTGTTGTGGCTGAGGATGCTTTTGGAGTTTGAACACCGACACCATTTATTGGGAGTGCACCAGGCACACCCATAGCCCGAGCACCCCAAAACGGTGATCTCGCCAGGCACACCCATAGCCCGAGCACCCCAAAACGGCAACCGCACCAGGCACACCCGTAGCCCGAGCACCCCAAAACGGCAACAGCACCAGGCACACCCGTAGCCCGAGCACCCCAAAACGGCGACCGCACCAGGCACACCCGTAGCCCGAGCACCCCAAAACGGCGACCGCACCAGGCACACCCGTAGCCCGAGCACCCCAAAACGGCAACCGCACCAGGCACACCCGTAGCCCGAGCACCCCAAAACGGCAACCGCACCAGGCACACCCGTAGCCCGAGCACCCCAAAACGGCGACCGCACCAGGCACACCCGTAGCCCGAGCACCCCAACCGCTACCTTGGAAACTCGTGGCTGCGTTCTGGTAGATCACCGGCTGCTGGATAATCCTGGTCTGGGGAGCAGAGCTGAACGTCGGCGTAATCATCACGGCCTGCTGCTGGAGCTGCGGCTGGAGCGGGGGCCGGGGCTGAAGGAGCGGGGCCGACCGCGGAGGGGCCGGCGGTGCTGCCTGCGCCCCTTTGACCGGCAGGCTCTGGAGCTGGGGGGACGCGGCGGGCGGCGGGAAGGGCTGGAGCTGCACCTGGCTGTACGGCCGCTGCAACTGCGGCTCCAGGGTCCCACTGCTGCCGCCACCGCTGCCGCTGCCCTGGAAGGTGCCACACAGGTGATCCGAAAACAGATCCGGAAAGTCTCCCGCCTGGTTACTGACGAACTGCAGCATCTCTGTAAAACAGAGGAAAACGCGTTCAATGCCGCTTTATTGCCCGGGCACTTTGAGGCCCGCCGTTAAGTCAGGATCGAAGAACGGTGTGCGTGCACAGAAGGGAGCTCTGGGTCCTTCAAAACCTCCAGAGAACATACCACACCAACCTAACACCTCCAGAGAGAAACCAAGAGGTGGCCAGCAGTGGGGCACTGCTGCCGCTGTTCAGGGGAAAGGCAGGACTCTCCGACAACACTTTCCCAGGCTACAGGGTCCGAGCGCAGACTAGAACTTAAAGCCATCTCCAATACATCTAAAACATTAGAGTCTTGTTCCATCACTGCTTCAGTCTAGTCCTTGCAGAAGGAAGAAACCAAGCACCTCCGCAATTCCAGCACTAACCGTTCTCCCACCCAACTTCTAGGGTGCTTTCAAGCCCCCTATCCCTCCTGCCCCACTGAGTTATCTGGAAAATGAAGAAATGGGATAAGCATTCACTTTAACTTTGCTGTATTTTCAAACGTACTGGAAATTGGGGAAAAAACACTAGGGGAAACAACACTTTATAGAACTGTAGTAGGAGAAATCCATGCATGGGCTTAAACCACCAGAATAACTTTTTGCTGCTGTTTTTTCGCCTATTTATCCCCTGCCTGCAATCACTGCACAGCAGTTTCTCTCCATCCCACCTTCTCCAGGATTTTATCAGCCCACATCACGAGGCTCCTACCGCAACGCTATAGCTCTCCCTCACAGAGGAAAAAATTTCACAACCAAGAGATCATTGTTCATAAGTGAAGCTTCCTCTTCCATCTAATCCAACTTAATGCAATTATGCATCCTAAGCTACCTGAACGCTTCCCCTGGTCTGTGTGTGGGCGGTGGCATGAGGAGTCAGACATCCTTCCCCACCCCAGGATCTGCCCGTGCTGCTCTGGCTCTTCCACAGCTTTCTGAAAGTAGGAAGAAAGGGAGGGGACCCACAAACATAACAGAGAGTTTATAACTAAATAATAAATCTGGGTTTAGAAAGTAGAAAATAGATTTCTGATTTATAGGAAAAAATACGGCAAAGGGCCCCTTACACCAGGAGCTTTCTCGTCCACAAACCTGAAGGACGTTGCTGCTGTGGTTTATGAAGGGGGTTCAAAGAAGTAAACTTTTCACAAAATGTTTCCGTGGAAATTGTCCCAGCAATAAGAGGGCTATTAATTTGCTTCTCCAAAATGCTACCCACACACATTATCCCATTAATCTGTCTGACACTCCTGAGACAGAGCAAAGGGATCATCCCCCAAGCTTCTTGCTCCCTCAACAAATGTTTTGCCATATTTCTATATTTCTACAATACTACTCTTCTTCCCCTCCGACAGCAATCACTCCGCATCCTTATACACATTTAAGCATTGCCCACGACCATTGCTCTTCAGAGCTCGAGTCTGTTGGATGGAGGAGATGTGTCCTCCTGACCTATTTACAACCTGACACTAAGTGGGGACACGCAGTTCCCTCGGCACGGAGTGGCAGCTGCCCTCCGGGACCGGCCGGACCAAACCTTTGTCTCCAATTTTAACTAGAAGAATGAAAGTTTTTTTTTATGCAATGCCTCAGTAAACTTTCACAAAACATTACCGGAGCAAGGAGGGCTGTTTAAAGATTAACACTTCTGCATAACATCTAGATGGACATTAAGCAGCTTTTCACCCTCCAACCGACCGCAGCTAAGACCATCGCAAATAACCCTCAATGTGATAAACTTGATAATCCAACTACGTACTTCTCAAACTTTTCATTTGATGGCACTGCTATTTCACTATCAGCACTACTGCAATAAACATAAATCGGACACGATTTGCTCTGGAAGAGTAAATTCCAGTGCGAGAGCCAAATTTCAAGTACTGTGTTTTAAAGAACATTGTGTTCAACACCGCAGATTTAATATCTTATTAAAAAAACCCACTCTTGCTCTCACAAGTTAAATCACATCTTTATCACAGACATAACTTTGACTAAACGCAAAAGGTCTAAAGATTAATTTTAAAGAATTAGACTGCCAGGGGATCCAACCCACCTCTTTTAAAGTGCCCAAGAGCTTTCCTAGTAGCAACACAAGAAAAATAAAAAGCAGGAGAGACAGCAACATCCAAAATCCAAACCTCTGCCTTTTAAAACATCTTTACCCACACAGAGAACAGAGTGAGTGTCCACACTAACTGTTAGGAAGCTCGGGTGCTTTTGGAGGACAGCTATGGGTGCTAAACACATCACTGCCAGATCACCCACACCCTCTGCGCCGAAGCATTCTCGGCCCCTAACGCAGAGCAAGATGTTTCTGCAAAAAACCATCCCAGCCCAACCCAAGGCTAACCAACACAAAGGAGGTATTACAAAACCGAGCCCACCGACAACTTCTGCTGTTCTCACGCGCCCAGCGCCCGAATACCTGGCCGAGAGGCAAGGGCTGGGCTTTGGCTGCCTCTCCCAGGCGGTGGCTCGGCTCTGCCGCACGCTCCTGGAGACGCCGTGCTTTGAGGAACGGAAAGCAGTGGAGATCCCAACCTTGACGGAAACAACCCCTCTGCCCCAAACCCAGACCTGCTTCGCGTCCACGACCGACTCAGGCCTCGCTCTCCGGCGTTATCCAGCGGCACCCCGCTAGCAGGAAGGTGCCCGCGTCCAGCGGAGGAGCTTGCGCCAGGGCAGGAGGCAGAACCAGAAGCCTTCGGCTCAGTGCCGGGACCCCCCCACCTGGAGCACGACCCCGGTGAATGCCAACATCCCAGAGCAGTCGCCACACCTGCCTGACCGACCGGCATTGTCCCTCCTCCACCGCCGAAGCCGTGCAGCCGGCAGTGAGGGTCCCTCAGCCTGAACGGGAGAGGAACGCCGAGACCTGCCAACAAGATGACTTTGAAACCAAACCAAAACCCTTGCAGAACTTCCAACCCTGAGCTGAACCCATGTCAGAGCACAACAAAAGCAGGGTTGTCGTACGCTCTCCCCTCCGCCAGAAAATCCAGACCAAGAGCTGGGGAGGAAGGTGAAGCTCTTTCTCCAAAGTTACTCATCGCTCTGAATCACACTTCCCCGGGCACACTGCAGTTCAGAGCTGGCTCCAGGTTCATCGGGATTCATCTCTGTTTCCGTACGGATCCTGAGAAATCATTACGAGGTGCCAAAACAAGAGCAAACATCACCTTCGATTTGCACCGGCAGCTTTATGAGGAATAGCTAAGCCCCTTACATTCACATAAGGTATAGTCTTCTTTTACATGCGATAAAGAAAAAAAACAAAAGGGGGCTATAAATTTTGCTCCTAGGTACACTGCAAATCAATCGCAATTATAAGCTTAAAAGCACTCGTTTAATTTTATCCCCCAGCTGCTAAACAAGAACACTTTAGGCATCACCCCCCAGAGCCGAGCCCTGTTCGGGATTACAGCCGAGCAGAGCGGGGCAGCCCAGCCAGGTCCCCGTCACCAGCCGACAGCAGAGCTCATCCAGAAATCATATTTTTAAAGGCTTTTTCAGGAGCTGTTTGGGAAGCACTAAAGGCAGTGTCGCACGCAGGTGCTTCCTTTTGCTGCACTTGGGTGGAAAACGGGGATTTTCTCGTGGGTCTGAGCTCTGGCCTCGATGCGGTGAAGTTTTAGGATGACACGGGGGGGGGGGGGGGGGAAGCTGAAGCGGTTGGAGCCTTTCGGCGGAGGAGGCCTCGGCGGCACGGCCCCCCCCCCCGGCAGGTAGCCCCGGGGACACGCGAGGGGAGCCCCGGCAGCCCCCCCAGCCCGCGCAGAGAGGCCAGGCCGCTACTTTCTCCAGCCCCCCCCCGCCCCGCGCCGGCAGCGGCCACGGGTGGGAGGAAGGGCCCGGCGGCTGCGGGGGCTCGGACACCCCCCCCCCCGGGGGCTCCTCGCGGTGACCGCCCCGGCGTGGCTCAGCCCCACGGCAGCCCTCCCCAGGCGGGGCTGGCCAGCGGCTGCCGCCCCCCCCCCCCCCCCGCCGCCGCCTCTACCCACGCGGGACGGGGGGCTCCCGCGCGCTGGAAGCCCACACCGCGTGGGACGCGCACCCCACGCGGCGGGGCAAGGCGGTGCGGCCCCCCACGCACCGAGACCCGAGAACCACCCCACCCACGCACCCTACCCCCCCCCCCCGCCCCGGGCGGCACCAGCAGCCCCGGACCCTCGCGGACACGCGGGGAGGCAGGAGAGCCCCCCACCACCCCGCGTGGGGGAGCCCACGCGCGCCGCCTTCCCCCCCCCCCCTTTTCCCCGGCACCCACCGTCGATGTCGCCCAGGGTGAGCTCGTCGCCCAGCTCGGTCAGGCTCTCCATGTTCTCCACGCCCAGCTCGCCGCCCTCCATCGCGCAGGGGCCCGCCGCGGCCGGGCACACCGGCGCATGAACCCCGCCGCCGCCCCGGCCGCTCAAGCGGAGGCTACCGGCGAGCGCCGCCGACCCCGCGCCATCTTGGGCCGCCCCGGCCGGCCGGCGGCCCCGCCCACCCCCCCGCCCCGGCACGCCCCGCCCGCCGCCACGGCGGCGGCGCGCGCGCCCCCCGCGGTTTGTTGTCAATGAGACCAGGTCGCCCCCGACCAATCGGCGGCCGCGGCGGCGCGTGGTGTGATGGCGCGTCAGCGATCAGCAGCTGCGATTAGCATAGGCCGCCCCGCCCCGCGCTCCCCCGCCCTCCTGATTAGAATATGCATAGCGGGGGGGCGGGGCCGGCGGACACGCGTGGGAGCGGGCGGAGTGCTGGCGGCTCCCCCACCCGCTCCAGCAAGGGCGGCAGGGGCACAGCCGGCAGCCCCGGGCCCCCAGGCCGGCCGAGGTGGGGGGAAAGGCCGGGCGGAGGGCGGCGGTGGAGGCCAGAGGAAGGGGTTTGTGTCCATCCCCCCGCAGCTCCCCACGGACCCTCGCCTCCTGAGGGGCCAGACCCGACGCCCGTTCCCCCCAGGAACAGGAGCAAGAGCCAGGCTTCTTTTACGTAAAAAAAAAAAAAAAAAAAGAAAAAAGTCAATTTTATTCCAGAAAAACAAAACGTGCCCATTGCCACCCCCACCCCCCCCCACCCCCGCCCAGACAGACCTGGCTCTGCAGTGAAAAATTCAGGACATTTCCCCTTGCCCGAAGGCCACAGTGCTCCCAGCCCGGCACAGAGACCCCGCTCCTGGCAACGGTCCCTCCACAAGAGCCTCCTCTAGTCTGAGTCCGGCAGCAGCCATGACAAAAAGCAGGGTGGTTGTGCCGGGGCCGCAGCCGGCCCCTCGCCTCCGCTCCCGCTGCAGCCCAGAGGCCCCACAGAGGGTCGCGGCACCCCCCCGAGGATCATGGCACCCACGGAGGGTCACAGCACCCGCAGAGGGTCACGGCGTGTCGGCTGTCTCCCTCCCTGCTTCAGGCCCGCTGTCCCCACGTGCCTGTAGCTGGCTGTCCCCCTGAGGAGGGGTTTTGGGGGACTAAACTAGAGGGGATCAGCCCCACACCAGAGGGATGGGGGCAGGACGGTATGGGGTGCAGGACCCCCTCACAGGGGCTCAGGGCTGGCTCCCCAGCACCTTCAGTGCTTGCATTGCGGGCCCATCGGCTCCAAAGAGGGCCAAGAGCCGAAATCCTGCCTTCCCAAAAACTGACTGCGTGTGTGCCTGCCTGCGGCAGCTGCCCAGGAGATCGGGACGCGGTCGGGCCGGGAACCGGCACCGTCGGCCTTTTCAGCTACGGCTGACCGATGAAACTCACACATGCTGCTTGGTAAAACAGCCGCTGGAAAGAGGGGAGAGCTGATCCAGCAGAGGTAGCGGCTGGGCAGAGACCGGGTCTAGCCAGGCAGGGGGTGCCAATGAGATCACCGGCTTAAAACAGAAAGAAAAAACAACCCCAAAACTGAGAGAAGCAGCATTGCTCATGAGGCTGTTTGGCGTGACACGCTCCCCAGCCCACCCACGACGGAGGAGGCACGTTCAGCGTGGGGCACGCTGTGCTGCGGAGGGGAGGGCTCCCGGGGCTCTCCACGGGGCTCAGCAGCAGCATGTCCCCCTTGCCCGCCCCCACCACGGGTGACAGCCCCCCACCAGCCCAGGGGACAGCCCCGCTGCCTTCCCGTCTGTGCTTTGGCTCTGGGGAAGGGGTACCCCACTTCAGCTCCCCCCAGCCCCGTTGGGGCAGCCCACCGGCACCGCCGCCCGGCCCCCGCCGAACGAAAGGGAAAGGCAACAAAACAAAACCCACGGCACAAACGGAAAGGGGACCGCCGGGCACCGGCCCGAGGCCGCCGAGAGGGAGCGAGCCGCTCCCCGTCCCGTCGGCATCGCCCCCGCCGCGAGGCGCGAGCCCCGGCACGCTACAGCTCCGACTGCGAGCGGGAGATGCGCGGGCCCTTGCGGATCTCCTTCCGCTTCTCCTCCTTCTTCCTCCGCTTCTCCTCCTCCCGCAGCGCCTTCTGGAAGGTGTCGGCACTGGGGAAAAACTGCGGGGTGACGGCAGGGGGTCAGCATGGGGGAGCCCCCGCAGCCTCCCAGAGGCACGACCTCCCCCAAACCCATCGCACAAGCCCCGCGATGCCAGAGGGCTGGAGGCTGGATGCGGCACCAGGCGAATGGGGTCCCGATGCTTCCATGGGGCAGGTGGCCACAGGCGGGGGGAGATGGCACCAGGCACCCAAAACCAACTGCAGCCCAGCTGGGGAATTCAATGCACACGTTTTGGCCAAGCTCCCTCTGTGCTGGGGGGGGTTGGCCGCTCCCCACCAAGCCACTCATTCCCTTTCCCAGCCAGCTGCCTGGAGCCACAACGGGGATGGGGAAGCCCACGGGGTGAGCCGGCGGCATTACCATCTTACCTCAGAGTGGTCCGTTTTAAAGGGATTGCGGTAATCGGGTGATTTCTCGCTGATTCCCAGCTCCTGAGCCATCTGTGGAGCAGAGCGGAGACCGCGTCGGGGAGCGGTGCCTCTCCCCTGTGACCAGGGTCCCCTCCTCCCCACCAGCCCCCTTCATGCTCTTCCCCCACCCCTCAGCCCAAGGACACCCCTCAGAGATGGGGTACACTCCCCCTGCCCTCCTTTTACCCCCAAAACCTCACTCCCCAACCCCAGCAGCAGAGTGGGGATGCGGCAGGGGGGAACCGGGAGCCGTACCAGCCCCAGGACCTGGGAGTGGGGTCCCTGCTCGAACACGCCTGTCAGGTTGCAGAAGCCGATGCCCCAGCGGATGAGGCTGTTCCAGTTGGAGTTGCGGTCGAAGTAGTGGTGCACGATCTTGGGGAAGCGCAGGACGACGTCCCCGAAGAAGGCGGTGTTCTCCACCACGTGGGAGTATGCTGTGGGGACAGCCACCAGCCCCGTCAGCACACATGCCCCATTCCTCTGGCGCCTACGTCCCCACCGGGAGGTGGAGAGGCTGAGGGCGAATGGGTAGGCTCCCCAGTACAAACTGGTCAGAGAGGCAGCAACAGGATCCCTGACAGACAGGGACCAGCCCAGGTCTGGTCTGGGTACATGGGGGTTTTGGACCTACCCCAGTGCCGGTCCCGGGAGGAACGCTGGCGATGCCCCAGAGCACTAGGAAAGGGAGGGGGTAAGGACCGGAGAGGACTCACCATCCTTTATCTTCTCGTCCCGAGGGAAAGGCCCGTCTGGAGGCACATCGGCAGCGATGAGCACAGCACGGGAGTCCTCCAGCACCTGCCAGAGCCCTCGGTTACTGCCCCGTCCTGCTGGCCCTTCCCCGAACCCCGGGGGTGCTGCCCCAGCCGCCCCGTGTTGAAGCCCCACGGCGTCCCACCCTCAAGTCCTAAAGCCCACTGCCCACCCAGCTCTTCTCTTTGACCCCATGGAGGCCCCTCGGCCCTCCCTGCTTCTCCTGCCCACCCTCCCCAGCCCCACGGCACACCGAGCCCGGAGGGTGGCCCGTGCCGTGGCTCACTTTGAAGAGTCCCTTGAGCATGATGTCAATGATTTTGTACTGCTGGTTGATGTCATTGAGCTCGATCAGGTTCTTCAGCGCGTTCATCTGGTCCTTGCGCTTCACCTCAAACAGCTTCTTATCTGCACCACCGTCAAGGACGCTGTCGGTACGCTCCCACCACGCTCCTGCTCTCCCTCTCCGCCGGGCACCCGGCACCATGCCAGCCCCCCCAGGTCTCCACAGGGTGCCTGAGGGCTGGGGGGCAGCGCCTAAGCCAGGATGACACATGGGTTTCCAGCGAGCCCCTTTGCCCAGACACCCCAGCGGGGCACTTAAGGATGCTGGGCACTTGTAGGGAGCTTTCTACCTGCCAGCCCCTGCTCCAGCTGACGGGCTGGAGGATGAGCGTGAACTCCCACCTTCCCCATACACGTCTCCACAAGCACACATATTAAATACCTTTTAATAATTTGCCTGTTCACTAGGGCATGCTGCTGTGTGCTAGGAAGGGCTTGCATTAGCCCACTTCCTTGTGGGTGATAAATGCCCACGGCACAGAGGAGACCGAGTGCCTCTCCCATCATCCCAGCCAGCAATCCCAAAGCACTGCGACCCACAGGCGTGCTCTGCCACCCGGGTGACCACACCGCTCCCGAGAGCAGACTGGGAGACGTGCTCGACGCCCAGCATGCTGGAGCAGAAAGGAAAAGCACCACGCTTGGGAGGATGCCAGGCACTGCTGGAAAACCCACCTCCACTCCTGCACCGAGCTGGGCGCTTGGTTAGCAAACCTGGGAGCTCGGCTAAAACCCTTCTGCAGAAGAGCAGAGAGGCAACTGCCCAGCGGTTCTGGGTCCTCTCTCTTCCACCCCCCTGCGCCCCTTTCCGTGGTCTCTGACCCTTTCCCTGCGCGCGAGCTCCTTCCAGCCTCAGCAGGCGTGGGTGCGTACGCCGGGACACGAGGGGCAGGCTGCAGAGAAGGATACAGATTTCCAAGCCGGAGTCCACCCTCTGTCTTTCCAGGTCTGCGAAGCTGCCCCGGGACAGCAGCAGCGCCAGCAGAACGGGGCAGATGAAGAGAAAATCCATGTTGGCCGCCACAGCCTGGAACAAAATGGACCAACAAAACCAATTACCAGCGAGGAGACTTACCAAAGGGAAAAGTCACAGGAGCCTCTCAGGACCGACAGCACATCGCCCTCAGCAGCAGGGTCCTTGCCCGCCTCTCCCTTGTCCCCACGAGGGGTTTGCGGGAGATGGTGGCCAGAGCAGGGCCATGGGGCGATGCTGCAGCCGGCCCGCTCTCCCCTGCGAGGGAAGCCCTGGTCTCCCCCTCCTCTCTACCTGCCTCCACTGCTGGCTGGGCACCGGCTAGGCCCCCAGGGATCTGACTGAGCACTGACCCAGCAGAAAAAATTAAGTCCTACCCCTTCTCCCAAAAATAACAGCTAGCTTTTTGCTGGGTATGCGAGTTAGAGCAGCCAGCAACCGAAGCAGCAGGGCCGAAGGGAGGAGGAGGATGGCCAAGGGGATGAAGTCCACCTCTCCTTCGAGCACCAGGCTCGACCATCTCACTTCACCTCTTGGGGTGCTGCTGGTACCTGGACCCTTCCCCTGGCTACAAGCCGAGTGCCAGCTGTGTGCCCCATGCTGAAAAGCAGCAGCTGGGTGACCTGGTGGTAACTCCCCCCTCGCCCCAAGCGCGTCCCTCCCCAGATGGTGCCTGAGGCTCTGCAGGGACGTGGTCAGGCTGCTCCTGGCCACGAGGGTCCCTCAGACAGAGCCAACGTGGAGAAGAGAGGCTGGAGGAGGTGGTCCTTGAGAACGAGGACCCTGGCCCCTGGGACAGCCTAGACCTCGGACAAGGAGAGCAGTACCTCGGCCTCCAGGCACCGGGATTCAAGGTGGCCTGTCCGCAGGGATGAGGTTTCTGCAGGACTGAGCAGCGGCCCGCGGCAATTACGGAAGCAGCAGCTGCTTCAGAGGCATCCCCTGAGCCGCCTCCTGCTCCGGAGGGAAAGGCAGATGTGTGAGGCCACCAGAGCTGCCCTCACCCCGTCCCCCCGCTCTCCCCCTGCGTCTGAGCTCGCCCGCCCAGCCGAGCCTCTCCCTGCAATGCCCTAACTGGAACAGAAACAAATCTCTTCTTTGCACCAAATCTAGGGTTGGTTTTTTTCTTGTTGTTTTTCTTTTTTAAACAAATACAATTTGTTCAAGCTCAGGCCCATGAGCAAGGCAAAGCGGGCAGCACCGGCAGCTCTCCCAGCCCTGCAAGGAGCAGCAGCAGCTCCCACGGAGGCTGAGCCAAGTGCCCTCGCACCCCCGGCACGGGCAGGGAAACAGCATCAGGCAAACTCGAGAAACCCTCTGCATCATTTTCCTGTTGTGCTTCGCAAAAGGCAGCACCCCTGGAAGGGAACGGATCAGAGTAACTACAACCAGCGTTACAGAGGAAGAGACGGCTGCCCCCGGTGTGGGCTCAGCATCACGCTCTGCATTTCGGATGCGATGCAGAGCCAGGACAGCAGCACAAGCCTCCCACGCAGGGCCCGGGGTCAGTCCCCTCTGCCCGCTGTGGCATGAGGCTTAAGGCATATTCCAGCCACCCTGAAAGGCCACAAAGGACACCAATAAGCTGAGGCTATAAGGAGAAATTCTCCAGCCCAGGCAAGCAGATGCTCTGCTGGACCCGCCAGCCTGGTGGGCTTCCAAGAGACTGCTTCACCCTGCCAAAAACCACGACCCAAGGACCCCAGGCCTGGTTCAGTGAGGGGGTGTGGGTCCACCCTCTGCAGAGCCCTCCGCAGATGCTCCCTCCCTCCCAGGCTCTCGGGGAGGCGGAAGAGCAGCAACTCAAAAGCACAAACTGTGACTGCCCTGGGACCCGGGCCCTTGTTTGCCCCTCGGATCAGACGTGCAGCCGTAAGGACCAGGCTGGCTATTTGCCGTGCTTGTGGAGAATCAGAGAGAAACCTTGGAGGCAGCCGGTGGCCCCCAGACCAGGCTGAAAGGCAAAGAGCAGAAATGCTCCCCACAACAGCTCTGCCACGCTGCCCACAGCAGTCCCGGCACTCCTGGTCAGGGCAGGGGCTCCCACATCCCCCCTTTCCGACACGGGAGCCGGGTGGCTGGTGGATGCCCCGCGGCCGCTCCAAGGAGGAAGACATTGAGCTGCAAAAAAACCCGCTCAGGCAGCAGCAGAGCAAGGCACGGCTCTCGGCCGAAGCAGTTGCCGGCCAGCTGGTTGCTGCAGCAGAGAGCCCACCAGCCTGCCTGGCTGCCCCCGAGTCTCAGAACGGAGATGGGCTTTTCCACAGACACGACAGCAGATGCTGCAGCATAGATGGCTAGTGTTTTCAATGAAAACGTTTTCAATGACTTTACAAATCCTCCTGCAGCAGTTCTACAGATTGTGCCATGGGACAAGGTCAGAAGAGGACTGGAGAACCACGCCATACCAGAAGCCCATCACCTTTTCATCTGACCCCTTCCCTGCTGACACTCATTCTCACATCGAAGCTACTGACCGTTGTTGTCCATCAGGCTGAAACACCCCCGTGAAAATGAAGCAGGAGCCAGTTGTTGCCCTCACCCGCAGGGAAAGTGAGGCTGCTGGTGCCACGTGGGACCAGCCTGAGCTTATTTCCCTTTGCTGCCCTGCCCTTTTCACCCCGTTTTAATAGCAGAGGACATTCCCTCCTCTCCAGGCCGGACTGTGTAAGCGCAGGGATGCCAAAGCTTCTTGCAGATGTTCCTCCATGCTTTCCCCACGAACCCTCCCTCGTGTCTTCACACCCACTGAGGGACGAGATGAGACAGAAACACCGCAGAGCTGCTCCTCTCTTCCCTCCCTGCTCCTCCCTGAACTGATCCTTGCCAAAGCCAGCTCTGCCCGGCGCTCCCAGAGCGGTCCGGGGAGCCAGGGCCTGGCCTGATGCTACAGATGGGAAGGAGTTTCCACCAACATTCCCTTGCAGCCCCGGCCAGCTGGTTGTTTCAGCAGAAAGCCCACCAGTCTGTCTCGCTGTCTCCCGTTCTCTTAATTTAGACATGTTTTTCCAAAGACACGACAACAGATGCTGTGTTATAGATGGTTAGTACTTTCCATTAAAATGTTTTTAATGACTTTATAAATTCTCCTGCAAGAGCCCCATCTGAACTGAGCATCCCCGGGATTTATGCGCTTAATGAGCTCGCGAGGCAGAGCCACGCTGCCACGCTTCGGTTCCCAGGAGGGACTTTCGCAGGACCCCCCTTCCCCTCCGCAGGGCACTGAAACGCAGGGGCAGAGCATCACCAGCCCGTTTGCCCCGAAACAAGGAACGAAAACTCCCCGCCCCACGAATCCATCCCCGAGCCGCTCCTCCGACAACCAGATGAGGATTAATCTCTTGTCGCAGCTGAACCAAAAGCTTCTGAAGCAAAACACAGGCTGCTCAGACTTCTTCTGCCAGGACGTTTCTCCACAGGGCTGACATGATCAGTGGCACGGCAAGGGCCGTTCGCACCAGCTTGCCTCCGAAGTCCCTCAACCCCCAAACCCAGAGCTGGCCCACCGCGGGGACGGACAGCCCTGACGGAAGGCAGGGAGCTGCTGCGACTTCCAGCAGGAACGGGTCCGTCCCAGCCCACCCCCGTGGCTCCCATCCTGCGGGAGGGGGTCGGCAGCCCCCCGAGGGGCTGGGGCGGCGGCGGGCACGGAGAGAGAGGCGGAGGGGTGGGGGGGGTGTCTCCCTCAAGCACCGCCGAAAGTGATGGCAGGCGCAGGGGGACCGCAACAGCCGAGACCAGCCCGGCCACGCCGCGGGAAACCCACGCAGAGCCGCGGGCGCGGCAGGCAGCACCGGGGGGTGCGCACCCACGGCTGCCGGGCCGGTGCTGCCGGCGGGCGGCTCCCCACACGGCTCCCACGGGGGGGGTGGCCCCTCGGGCAAAACCCCTGTAACCGAAGCTCCAGCCAGGCAGCCCCGGGGCCGCGCCGCCCGCCCCGCTCACCGGCCACCCCGGCTGCGGGGGCTTCCCTCCGTCCCGGGTCTCCCTCGGGGGGGGGGGGGCGCAGCGGCCACCCGCTCCCCGCCACGACCCCCCGGGGAGGGGAAGGGAGGGCTCCCAGGTCCCCGTCCCCGTCCCCCCCCCGGCCCGTCTCCCGCAGGCTGCCCCCTCACCTGCGGGCCGGGTACCGGGTACCGGGGTGGGCGCTCACTCCCGCCGCGCTGCCATGCCGCCGCCGCCGCCGCTTCCCCGCCCCGCCGTGTCACTTCCTGAGCTACCGCCCCGCCCCGGGCCCGGCCCGGCCCCGCCGGCGCTGACCGCGCTCCCGCGGCCGGGGGGGACCGGTCCCCGCGATCCCCACCACCACCCCCGGCCCGGGGGTCTGCTCCCGCCGCGGGCGGGCTTCCCCCGGCTCCGCGAACGGCGCTCGGGGAGAAGCGGCAGGCGGAGGGGTCGGGGCCGCAGCCCACGGGCTCACTCTGCCACCGCGGAGAAGCCGCCTCTGCCCGGTGGGCCCAGCGGCACCGCTGCTTCCCCGGGGGTCCCGGCCGAGCCCCCCCCCCGCACCCCGCCGGCCCCGAGGAAAGGGCCAGCCCGCAGCACGGCCAGCTAAGGCGGGGGAGCAGAGCCGCCTCCGCAGCCCCGGCCCGCCCGGGGCGACGGCGTCCCCGCCAGGCAGGGCTGTTCGTGAGAACCGAGGAGCATCAACCGGGCTTCGCCCCACACAGAAAAGGAAAGGAGCCCCGTCTCAGTAACCAGGCTTTATAAACGATTCTCAACAAACCTTTCTCCGAAAATGAGCTACAGACGACTTCCTTCGCCCTTCTTCCCTCTACTACTCACTGGGAATAAAGGGCAGGATGGGTTCTCCTGATCCATCCCCGCTCCTCTGCTGCGTGCACCCCATCTTCTCATTTCAGTCTCCAATGTGCGAGAGGGACACTGCCACGCTTCCCAGACATCTGTCGTGGCTGGCATGAGTGGAAACCGCAGGGAAGGCATGGCTGACACTCCAGCGCGCTACGGGAATTCCCACATTTGACACACTGCTGGCGGGAGGTTTTCATTACTGAACCAGCCCTCCCCCAAGCCGTGGAAACCCCACCAACAGATGTAAAAAACACCAGCGTGGGCAAACCTGAAGAAAGTTCTTTTTTGACAAAACTGATGTCAAAACTTGGTTTTGACCAGAGGGTTTTGTCTTCTGCGTTCATGACTCTCCCATTCAGGCAGCCACCACTGCTGCTCTTTGAGTGTACCCAAAGCCTTCCTAACAACCAAGATTTGAAGGCTTCTTTGTATGTGGAAAAGCCAGAAATGAGGAGCCACTTCAGCAATGTAACAAGACCTCCTGTCCCCCTTCCCTCGCCCCTGTACAGACGGGCAAAGGCAGTGCAGAGGAACTTCATGGGGCTGGGTGGTCTCCACCCGGACAACTTGCGCTCCAAGCGTCCCACCACAGCGCAGTAGTATCACAGTGGGGGCAAGCACGAGGACAGGCTACTTCTCAGAGGTAGCAAACGCCTCACCCAGGCCATGCCCTGCACGTGGCCGATGACAGTGTCCCACAATGGAGGAAGTCCCCACCCCAACAGGAAATCACTGCTGGGGCCGCTTCCATCACTGCTACCTGTCTGAGGCAATGCGGCGTGATGAAAACAGGAAGGCAAAAGCAGTTGGTTTGAGAAATAAACAAACACTGCGTCAGGCTCCCTCCTTCTCCACAAGTAATCTGGGAGCGGCCCCCACCTCCCGTCCATGAAGAGGAGGATTCAGCTCTCAGGAAGGGACTCTAAGGCCGAGCAGAACAAAATTCAGTAACTCCACTCGGCAGCTTCCGAATGCTCACTGCACTCTGAAAGTGCTCGAGTCATCTTCGGGTTTCCACGACTTCATGGGCGTACTGGTGCTAGTTAGCACGCAGACAGAGGTTAAGTGATTTCTCATCCTCCAGGGAGACCAATACAGGGATCATTACTGCTTTGAAGTCACAGGCTCCCCGGCCTGCTCCCCTTTCATCAGACCACCCCTGCCATATAGATGAATGCAACCCCAGCACAGAGACCCACCCATCTTTCGTCCCAAATGTCTCCTCATTTCCCAAATGTCTTCTCAAATTTGGGGATGACAAAGCCTTTCATCCCAAAGTTAGCCAAGTGTAGCAACCACTCCGAGTTTTTGCAATTGTGTTCGCCTTCAGCTGGAACAAGGGAAGGAGTATCCCTTCCACCTCTGTTACACCTACCACTCTCAACATCACCTATCAAAGGCGTCTGCCCAGCAAAGGATACACAATGTCCTGATGTTTTACACATGCGGTCCTCTGTCCCACGAGGCGCTCCAGCAAGGTCTGAATGGTCCTCAACTGCACTGGCTCCACCTGGCAATGACTGCTCTGAATCTGAGCAGTCAGAAGAAAGAACGATTTCCAGACCAGCAGGAAACTGTTGGGCTTGCTCCTCATAACCTCCCTCCCTCATCTCCACACAGAGCAATGGGACGTTCAAACTTTGATCCAGGAGGGAATCAAGGGCATGCCCAATATGACGACACAGTTTAGGCAGCTGCTGGCATCACTCCCTTTCTGATTTCAGTGTACACCCCTCAAGGCAGTAGGCCAAGCTAGCAGCTGTGGGATTCCTCTTCATCTTACTATAACCGCCTCAAAGGAAGTTTACGGCTCCCCATCAAAGGCTAAAGCAAACCCCTAGGGATTCCATTCCCATTCTCCTAGGCAGTCACCATGCTCTTACCTGACAAAGGAAGAGGTGAAGAGCACGAGAGGTGGCCTCAGGCAGCTCTGCTAAGTTGGCTTCTGCTGCCTCCTGGAGAATCTGGCTAATTTCTTTTTGAGAAATAATATTGCTGCTCTGATATTTCAGAAACTTGACCAAAGGAAAAAAATAGAGGCATTAAATAGTGAAAGACCCACAGACTCCAACAGTGACTCATCTCCTGGAAAGGCCTCTTCTATGTAACGGCATGCTGCAGCACCTTAAGCACAGGCCTGATTTTTATACCACTTCTAATAGAACCAGTGCAAATATCTGTGTTGATGGTGCTCTGGTTTATAACCAGACTTATTTTGGTTTAGGTCAGAGGGAACTAAAATAAACCAGGTAACCTTTTAAAAGTGAAGTAAGAATAGCAAATATTCACAGACACATCTTGTATTTGGAGGAGGAAGGTTCACATTAAACGCCTTCCTCTCATCCACTGCCACGAGGGCTTTGTCTGCAGTGTTTCTGCTGGGTAGGACCACATCCCCTCTCTTGCTCGCAGGGCCCACCTACAGCAGGGCAGGAGGTTGCAGTAACTCCCCCCCCCCCCGAAAAGTCAGGTCTGTAAGGTCAAAGACAGGGAGACAAGCTGTGATGCCAAGCAGAGCTCTGTTCTCCAGAGCACTGCAGCACGCTCCCTGACTGGTAACAGCAGTTGCATGTTCTCTGCAGGTTTCCCCTCTCCTCCCCAGCGGTCCTAGATGATGTAAATAAATGCTACGAACACCAGAAGAACAGGAGGTGCTCACTAACAGCAGTCAGTTTCTGCAGGGTGTGGAAGGGAAGTTCACTTGAAAGTATCATTATTATAGGGCACAAATATAGTGCCAGACGAAGCCACGGCAGTATCTGAGATTGTGTGTGCATAGGGTGTAAGTTCCAATAACTGCACTGTACCAACATACTGGTAAACATGGCCAACAGCCTGCCCTTCCCCTGCTCACCAAAGTCACCAGCCTGAGAACTCCTGGCTGCAGAAGGGACTTCTGGCCCCCATTGAGTAGTGCGAAGAGCAGGAATCGGTGCCAGGGCTGTGAAGCAACATGTAGAGCTGGGAGAGAAGGAGAAGCCAATCAAAGACAGCTTTAAAACTGGCCAAGTGACAGGCTGGACCCGGATAAGGACAGTCTTCAATACTGACCCCAAGTTTTCTCTTCTAGACCCCACGCTGTGAAACACTAAGGGGATATTTTGCTCTGTTCTTACTTGCTTTTTAATCTGTCACTCTTTGGGCAAGAGTTTAGTCATGAGGACAAAAGCTTAATAGCTTTTTAAAGCAGAAAATACATTTTGTCCATCTTTGTGCTGGTACAGGAAGAGAAACCTTCTCCTGGGGTGCGCGTCATAAAATAGTAAGGGGATATCTTTAGCTCAGGGTTTTAAAAATAATACCCTCTGGTTTCAATATGAGGACAAGTTTCCTAACCACAGTTTTATTCAGCTGCAGAATACCCTTTGGGGAATGAAGAAAGCCCTATAACATAAGCTGCAGAAACCAAGCCTGGATCTGCAGCAGAGAGCGTACTATGGGGACCAGCCAGGCTGGTGGCAGCAATGCAAACAATCAGTAGAGAACATTTTCTTAGTAAGGAACATATACGATAAACAAAGTTAAGGCTCAAGGTCACTGTCTGTGACAGCATGAAGTCTCTCACTGAATGCTGAAGGTAAGTGTTGTTACCTGGTATTTATTGCAGGTTAGGAGCATGGGATGGACAACTACAACAGGTCAGCTGATATAACTTGTTACAGCATGGTAACTCACCAGAGTTTTAGAAAGGTCCCTTTTCCACTGGCAGTCATGTAACCTCCCTATTGCCACTACAAGAATCTTTTCTATGGGAAAACAACACTAAAAAATCATGTGAAAATGTTTGGGGGGCATCTTTTAGCTGGTGGAAATGAGAAAGTACCAGCACTGTGCACTGAGCCTGCTCTGCGCATCTGGAAAACCCTCTGGATCAAGAGAGAGTTTTAGAAAGCCTCAAATGAGACAACTCCTGGAGTCAGAGTCCAGGCCACACTCTTGGCAGTGTTCTCACATCTTTCAGTCTAACATAGCTATGACTCTCATTCTGCCTGGAATAAGGAGACTCCTGTTATCGCTGTTGTGAACTTCTGCACCACAGCAAGAATTCGGGCAGCCAAAGTGACAGGTTCAGCTGTTGCTGAAGCAGCATTTCATTAGCTTAATCCCAAATCAGCGGAACCTCCCCATAACATGCCACCTTTTTTTTTGGTTAACCTAGCCTTTTAATAGTCTCCCTTCAGCTACTGGCTGTCATTTATCTGCAGTATTACATCTTCATTCAACCGCTTCCTTTCTCCCACCAGCGTCCCTTTTGTCTGGTGTTCATTCACTCCATCCCCTTCTCTTAAGTGTTTAAATGACTGAATTGAACAGGTCAGGGTACAGAGAACTTTGTGTCTGTTGTAAGATCAGAGCCAGCACCTGGACTTTGTGGCAGGAGGCTGACAAGAAGCAGAAGGGTCTGTTCTTCCCCCCAACTGTACAACACTGTCGTATTAGGTTATATTGCTAACATGGTATACATAAGGTCTGACATGGACTCTGGAAACCAAGGTCTGCGTTCGCCCCTGGAAATCTAGAATTTCCAGCTTCCATTCCCTAAGGCTGCCTAGTACCCTGTTCTCCCTTTCCCTCCCTCAGGGCCAAACTGTGACCAATGCTGTCCGTGTGGAAGACATCATATTCAGATCCTCCCTCCCCTATATTTATGGTCTAAAGGTTTGCTACAAATTGGCCTGGAAGTGAAAGACTATTGCTACACTCCTTCCACTCCTAAACCTCTCACTCTAACCATATGGGGGGGTGGGGAATGACTTTTTTCCTTCTGGAAAGCATCTTGGTGTCCAGAGCCAAAGTGAGGGCTCATGCCTGCAGGGGAGCCTGGCACTGTGATTTCATCCCATAAAGCACATGATTAACTTTAGGCATACAAATAATTTTTCTTATTGGGCATAAACTCATTAAGCATCTGCTCCAGGGCGCTACTGGATGGAGATCAAAGAGCTCAAAATCACTGCAGGAGGGAAACCCAGGAGAAGAAAGAGCAGGAAGACTTTACCAACATCCTGGTTCTTCACATACAGGTATTCCACTAAGGTTTCCAGGCAGGCAGCCACGGCTTGAGAGAGCAGCAAGTCTTTCTGGAATACCAAGAGGGGGAAGAAAAGAAGAAAAAAAACCCCAACCCAGTCAACAGCTATTACAAGAGGAAAATTCATAAAGTGGCAGGATCTGAAGAGCATGCAGGACAGGAAAATAACACCCTTCATCTCCTTCACAGGATGCAACGTGCTGCAAATTATCTGTCACGTCAAGGAGCCAGACAAAGGCACGACTACTTATTCTGAAACTAAAAAAAAATTAAGTAACAGCCTCCAAAGAATAAAGATGGGAGCCCAATGTCACTTGAGAGAGTTAAATGTAAACCAACGTACCACCCCTGGAGCCCAACATCACTTGAGCAAGTTAAATGTACACTGATGTATTACGCCCCAAAGCACCTTGCCAGGGGCCCTGGGGGAGGGACTGGGATTTGTTACACTTGTCCCACCTCTGTCCCTATGCATGTGGCATCCCTGCAGAGCAGGAGATGGGAAAACGGAGATCATCATTAGCGCGCAGAATTTCAGCTATCCAGTTCAGCGGCAGGGAGTACCGCATAGCTTGATTTACCTTCTTTCTCACTGCGCCATGCTGCAGCAAGAGCATTTTCCCTCCTCCTTATCACATGTCTGTAAGGGGTGGAAAATGCAGGCAGAAGGAAAAAAAAAAGGCAGCCCCTTAGGTCCTGCAACAGGGTAGTTTCTCCTCAGGTTAGTGTACCTGCTTGAAGCCCAACACTTGTGTTGTTCCAAAAGTCGTATTTTATATACCTGCAACTCGATGTGCACCATAAGGTTCTGCAGACTGACAACGAGCGAGAAGACCTGCCACGTGGCAAGGGGGTGCAAGGCAGCATCCTGCAGTGATGATGGCTGTGGTGGCGTAGCACCTTGGGCTGTGTTTTGGCCAACGATCACCAACAGAGAGGAGGAGAAGTTCTGTCGCAGGACAGCTCTCAGGAACTGCATGATGCTTACTAGACAGGGAGTCACTTATTAGTGTGCGTCAGTGTTTTCCTCTCCCCTGCCCTGTGTGTTGGTGCGTGTGCAATAGCATGGGAGAGGGTGAGGAGAGAAAATTTGGGCTTAAGGGCCCGCTGGAGTTGCCCACCAGCTGCTGACAGCTGCAGGCAGGAATGGCAACACAAGTTCCCTTGTTCATCTCCTCTCTGTGAGACACTATCCCAGTTCACGCTCAGTTCCAGATGTCACTACCAACCCCCAAGGAAGATTTGCCCAAACACAGCAGAACTCCAGACAGTTCCCTTTTGCCCTTTCTCACTCCCAGTTACGTACTCCCAAAGCCAAATGGACCAAAGCTTCCAGATTCCCACCAGCACCTCCACCATCCCTCTCCATAGTCACCAGTTCTCCCTTGTTGCCTGTAACATGGTAGTAGCAGCTGCTTCCAGTCAAATCCCTGTAACAGATGCAAAATACCTAACAGCAGGACTGGCTGCTTCTTCCTGAAGATGACTGCATTCAGGACTGCCGTTAAGTCTAGAGAGAGTGTCTGGTGAACCTAGAGGAGAATGAAATAGAAGAGAAAAAACGGTGCTGGTTCAGACCAGGTAAAAAGCTCACTTACATACTTTCAGTCCTTAGACACTACCCCACAACGACCACTGAAAAACAAGGGAACAGCAACAGGGTTTCAGGAGTCTGACCCAGAAGGGAGAGTCACATCACTGGGCCCTCAGGTTTCACTCACCACCAGCTGCCAGCCTCGCACAGCTTCCAAACCACGGTGCAGCTCGTTCGCCTGTCTCGCTCTCACCACTCCCTGCGGGCCCTCCGGCACATGGCTGTCAGAGTGCTGAGCACAGGGAGCAGCAAGAACAGCCATTGCCAAACACGGCTCTACCTTTGCCACACAGCTGGTCAGCAAGACTGGAGCCAGGCAGCCAAAAGCCAGCAGTGGCAAGAATCCGTCCCTGACTGCTGGAGCTGGGAAGCCTGCAGAGAGCCCGGGGCTAGGAACTACGGCATGGGTGAAGGAGGCAGAGGAGGTTAGGGACTTGGGAACCAGGGGAAGCAGGAAAGGTGGGCTTGAGAGGGCAGCCAGCAACACTCCGTTTCCCTCACGGAGCAGCCACCCAGCAGCGATGGCATGAAGCCTCACAGAGCCCCAGAAGGGTTCAAGCTCTTCAGTAAGGCAGAGAGTTGGCATGGGAGGGCAGGCATGAGGACCACAAGACTGATTCCTTCAAACCGTCTTCTGAAGAGAGAAATGTTCAACAGGAGAGTTAGGAGTACCTCCTGCAACAGGGTGGCAGTGGTCACTTGCCTAATAAACTGACAAGCCAAAGCCTTTAACAGCCCACCATCCATGACCCATGTTTATCCACAGGCTTCTGCTAAAGCCAGTTAAATAATCTTAACACAGTTAAGATGCAAGCTTGCTATGGCCAGACAAGTCCTCACTATTAACATCAGCCCAAGATGAATGTGGCCATTTCTCGGAGCCATTGCTCCCCTCTAAAAAGCTGCAAGCTTAGGGAGACAGCCTGGCATCAGCTCACATCCACAGCCACAAAGGCTCTCTTACAAGGGTCCCCAGGATGCTTTGTGCAGCTTCAGCTATACTGAGCAGCAGAAAGCAGCAAGAGAGGTGAGTCTTCCTCTTATCCCCTCTCCATCCCCCTCAGCAGAAGATTAGAAAACCTGAAGCTTAGAAATGCTGAAGATTAGAAACACTGAAACAGCCTTGAACCACTTCCATTTGCCACCTGTTTCTGTAGTTTCTTTCCCCATCTCTGGTGTGAGAAGGATTCTGGATTGCACGTCATAGCACATCAAGCCAATAAAGTATCGATGAAGCCAAACAACAGGTTTATAAGCCACTAAATGATTGTACTTCAAGGATCAATGCGAGCTGAGAGAGTCACTCCCAGAAGATGAAGCTCAACACTAGCCACTAGAATTGAATCCCTTTTGGGACTGGCAGAACACCAGAACACTGACCACCCAGACACAGCCCTGACTTGGAAACTGAGAAGGTAAATTGTGCTCAGCAGTTAACAGAGCAGGGACAGGCGGGTCTTGCTATGCATTCACACAGCTGACAGTCCATACAAGTCCCATGCTGTAAGACCTAGGCAGAGGCAGTACACCCGTGAAGTAACAGCTGCAGATGTGGTCTGGGTTGGCCTTTTGGAAAACATCTTCCCTCAGCATTAGAAAACCAACCCTTGCTTCTCTGTTTAGATGCACGCATGCCCTTAATGTGATTTTACCATCTGCGAATAGGTGCACCGAATCCCAAACAACATATTCTGCTGGGCATAACTGCAAGAGCAGAGCTCACAACTCACGACATGCTGTTTAACTCCCTATCAAGAGAGGAAGAGAGGCCTGGGCAGATACTTCAAAAGGAAACATTATCCCCTTGTGTTGGCATTAGAAAGTGCTTTCCTTGAAGCTGTAATTCCAGTATCAGCTGACAACTCCAGCTTAGCTCTCTTGTCAGACCGCAAAGCATCAAATACAATGACAACTGCCCACATTCGTATGAGCTTGCTAATATTGAACACTTACTTGCCAGTAATAGGTTTGGATTTTGTGCAGGTTCCATTATTGATCATTTTAGTATCAAAAAAGCAGTTTACAGCATGGGAGCTGTGTCTCCCACCCCCAGCCTTCCCCTGAGAAAGGCCTTAAAATGTGTTTTACTCTGTCCTGAAGAGGAAAGTGATTTGGACCAGGAGGGCTGGATATGCATTTTTTCCCCCAGGATTTCTGCCGCTCTCTACCTCTCCAATGATTCGTGTCTCAGCCTTCAGCAACATGCTAGCTTCCAGTCCTGCTGGAGAAGTGCAGCAGCAAATAACTTGTGGACAATAACAAAAGAGCAACCAAGGCAAGCAGATTCCAGGCCAGAGCAAATCACTTTCCTCTGCTAATGAAGATTTTTTTTTTTTTCAATTTTTCTTTTTTAAGGTTTAGCCATTCCCTGGATCTGAACACTAGAGTGGTTCTAACCTCAGTATTGTAGCGATCCTGATAAAGTAAGAGGGATGCAACCAGCAGCCATCCAGAGCAGAGCAATGCATCCTCAGATGATAGGTAAGCAGGTTCAGAAGGAGGGGACCGCAACCAGGTGTATTCCAAAACCTTCTGCAGGAGCTCTAGCAAGGACACGTTGGAAAGCAGCACAGCCACTGCTGTGTGGGAGAAACATAATCGGAGAGGCTGATGGGATGGCACAGGTTAAACCAGCTTGACAAGCAGAAGAGAAGTGCAGAGCACACCTCTGCTGCAGTGAGGCAGCCCCCGCTGCCACGGCTCATCAGAGTAAGGCTGTCCAGCTACGCTAGTATTCATCTCCCACAGTGCAAGCGACCATTCAGCCAGCTAATAAAATGACCAGCCTTCAGCTAACACAGCTGGAAGGTTGGTTAGAGCTGTTCTCTATTATTGTTTAATTTTTTGAACCATGGCAATACCAGGACATTTCAAACAAGGCACCAGAGCCCCACTGCTGTGTTTTATGAACAAGAAAAATACAGTGGTTCTGACTCTCAGCAGCCAATTCCTGCATCATCAGAAGGCAGCAAAACCAAACCAAACCAAACCCCTCAACCTAAAAAAACTCATCCCAAATACAAAATGGTCTTTGTTAACTGTAATGCTGCGTCTGGAAGGGGAAAAATCCACCTTACCTGCTGAGACAGTTAGAATACCATCTCTAATGGCCAAGCTACAACCTCGCTGAGACTAACTTAGCAATCAATACAATCTTGCCTCACCTCTCTGTTGACTACAAGGTGTTGTCTGATGAAGGCTCCAGTACAGAAAATTCAAGGATGGCTGCAGGAGGTCACTGTCCCTCGGCCTGCATTTCCCGCAGAGATTACTGACTGGAAACAAAAGAACTTGCGTAACACAGACACCAATAGAACAGAGCACCTCAGCACAAGAGAGAAGTCAGCCAGTGGAGAGAGAATTCGGACAAGAGCGACACAACCTGAAGTGAAAATAAACAGAGCATCGTACAGACAAAGCAATAGACACCTGCCCTAGAGTGTTTGCTTTAGACCGGACAGTGCAGTGGAGGACGATAATGGGGAGGGGGGAATAGAAAAGGGTATATTAAAGGGCATGTATCACATTGGGCAGTAATGAATCCAAGAGCAACAGACTTAAGCGACCTGTTTCCACAGAGTGAGTTTGATCCTAATACCATGAACAGCCATGTGCCTGTCTCACATGGTGACCAGACTGGGGAATGGCACGGAGAGCTGTGCTCCTCCACTCTCACCAACTCTGTTCACACAAGGAATAAACACGCCACGTTTGTTGTAAGCACCAAACCCTGAGGAACAATGTTTAGCAAGAGTTTGGGAGGGAAATCCAGGACTGCAGGGCCCAGCAAAACTGTCACAGAAGATCTTCTAGAACAGCTTAAAGTCTGAGTAAGCACTTCTCAAAAAACACACATCAACACGCCTCCCCACACACCGTCCATCTATGAGCTGACTTCACGTAGGCCTCGTCAGAGGAGAGTGCCCTGCACACCCACCCCTAAAGAACATAGCCTGGGGAGCCAAGCAGGGAATGAAGGGGGTGGCTGGGGCAGGGAGAGAGCTGTGTTGAAAAATACAGAGCAGAAAGCAAGAGCAGAAGGAGCTTGTGACTCCTGGGAGCAGCTGAGCTGTGCTCTGAAACCACAGCAGCTAAAAAAGGGCTGGCATAAAGAGGACATGCTTCTTCCACACCCCTGGTTCCCTGGGCTAATGAATGTCTTGAGAAACGCTGCTTCTTTACAAGGGCAACACAGGCAGCCCCGAGACATGCAACCTTTCAAATTGAAGGGGATAGTCCTTCAAAGTCTGCTGGAGAGATCAATTTGTCAGAGCAGGGAAGAGATGACAGGATGGATCAGCTGAACTTCCCTCTAGTATCTATTCTTTTTTCACAGCCTGCATGAACCTCCAAGAGCCAAGCAAGAAGGGAGAAGTCGCCAAGTAAGGATGACCAGCCAAGAGAGCAGGTCACGGTATGGTGAGCGAACAAACACAGCCTGCTCTTCTGTGTCTCTGGGGTGCAGTGGGCAAGTCCCACAGCTGGCTGGGACTCGTACACTCTGGACTCACGCTCCAGGGAGAGCCCAGGTTCACTAGGCTGCTGGTCCCTGATGGCTGGTTCGTCACAGGGCACCCCTGTGGCCTGAACCCCACAGGAGTGTTTTAGCAAGTGTGGATGGGGAAGGATGTTTCAGGAGGCTCATCAGCAATACTGTCACGTGCCAAGTCCACAACAGTCACAGACCCTGAAATCATGTCACGGCCAGGAGAATACTTTGGCCACCTTGTGAGGTTTCAGACAACAAACATATTGTAAAAGCAAGAGGCAGAGAACCTGGGTTTTGTTGACTGAACTGATAACCAGGGGTCTTTACCACGCTCTGGCTATGAAAGTATCTCAAAGCAACCATAACTGTAATGCAAGGCACACCTTCTCTCAAAGGACAAAGAGACAGCCCCTAATCATCTTATGGAACAATTATCAAGCACAAATCAAAGTCCCCCGGGGAGAAGATGGATGCATGGACTCACCCTGATGAAGCAGCTTGAAGTCTGTGCTGTCCAGCTCCCTCACACCTTTGCTCCGCAGCTGCACCAGGAAAAGGAGGCTCAGCAAAACAGGCAGGTTCCTGTTAGCTAAGAAAGGCGCAGACAGCTTAGCTTGTCAGTGAACTCTAAACTGTTGTACCTTAAAGCATGCCAAAAATTGTTGATTTTCCGACTCAGGAATGAGGGTGGGTGAGGGGACAAAGTATTCCCCCTTTACATACACACACACACGCTCCTAACTTAATTCTCATCTCTACAATCCCCGCTGGATCTGGCTCCCTTTCTGCCACTGTGGGTTGGCCTGAGTTACACGCCAGATCCTGCCAACACCATTCTAGGAACAACTAGAAAAGAGGGCGAAAAAGGAGGCTAGGGTCTTTTACACTCTTAGTGAACCATCTAAGGGGCATGGTCACTGCACATTCAAACTGAAACCTCATAAGCCCTTTGCAGACTGCCCTTTTCCCATCTACTGGGCCACCACTGGCAGCCTGCACTTTGACAGCAGCCCAGCACCTCAGAGCGCTTGGCTGCACAGCATTTGTTCTCCTCCACCTTGTGAGGCCGGGAAATGCTGTCCATCCCACCCCATAGGGCAGAGCAGAGACAGTAGAAGTGAGAGGCCCACACGGCAGATCTATACGTAAGGAGAATGGAGCTGCTTAGACCACCAACTCCCCAGGGCAACCCCCTCCCTCATATACTCACTCTTCTGCAGCGCTGTGAAGAGGTAAAGATTTTGTATTGTATACAGCCATACCCACAGCAAGCAACTATCGCCTCCAGGAAATGTCTTCACAAAGGCTCAGGAGTTTTCAGTTTTGAGGAGGAAACATTTATGGGTGTCTTTAATGTTCATGTAGTCTTGACAAACTCCCACTGTTGGGCCGCCTTCTTGTCTGAGAGCAGGCTACTGTTTGAACAGGGATGCAGATCCCCTGGACTTATCTGCCCCAGACCTCACAGAGAGCTGCCTGCGTGCTGGGAGACAAGTCGTGTCTCCAGAGTACATCTGGTGTTTGACTTTCTGGATGGGGCTGCCAGGAACTCAGTTAATGAGTTCAAGATGCAGTATGAAGAGGAGCTGGGGATATTAGTGGCAGCAGAAGGGCTGGAATCTTGCAAAAGCCTCTCTAGCCCAGTGTCCTGTCTCCATCACCAGCGGTTTGGAGGAACAGGTCTGACTCCCACAATAGGAAATGGACAATCTGCCTCCCCACAGCCGCTAGCACCCCTGGATCAGCAACAGAGGGACACCACAAGTCCAAATGTGCACAGTTCCAAACAAGATCAGATCTAGCAGATGCCAACATTGCCTTCTTTATCCATAATCTTGCAGCCTCGTGCTCCCCCATGCTCCTGCTTTCAGCACCCCCCCTTCTCCAGCCTACTGACTTTGCTGGAGGTAAGGCAAAAACACTTTCCCTCTTGTTGCTTCCATCCCAACTGCTGCACAGAAAAAGACCCCAAACAGAGCAGGGCTGTTACCAGTGTCAGCGACCCCTCAGGAACAAGTAAAAGCTGTGCTGGGCCCCTATCCTAGGGGAGCCAAGGACATCCTAGCACTGCTCCCTCTTTCAGTTCAAGCTCACAGGCTGCTTTGCACAGCGACTTTCATGATGGGACAACGGTCCCAACTCCACAGCCAGGGCTAGTAAGGAAAACAGAAGGATATCCCCCAGTCACAACCCTGCTAAATCTTTGAGAGATTTAATAGAATTATGAGATCTGGTGATACCACAGTTCCTGTTTGGGGATCAGTATCATGAATTATTCGGATGACCTCTGCTCCCAGATTCTGTGCCCTGGGAACTGAGGGTACTCAGGCACACCAAGCTGTTCTGCACAGAGAAGAGGCAAAAAGGAGGATGTCTTTCAGTCACCAGTGCTCAACCGGTTCAAGCTGGAAGATTTACCAGCACAGCTCTCCACTTGAACACTTACGGCAGCGTAAGAGAACCTTGCCTTGGTTTAACAACCACAGTTTGAAGCCAGAACAACCTAAAATAGAAAGAGACTCTCTCACTTCAAAACAAGAATCTCTGGAGAAGGAAACTAAATCAGCACGGTTCTGTCTGTAAATTTCCTCATGCAGGTAAGTACTGAAGCTACATCAGCAGTTCAAAAACACTTTATCCCAGATTGCACCCCCTCAGCCATCTACCCTGCCAGTTATCTTATGGCAAGACCAAGTCACAGCGGGGAGTCACCTTGTATGGAGGCTGAGCTGCTCTCTACCAGCAGCTGCTGCAGAATCTGTAGGAACTGACTCCGGAGGAGGTCACAGACAAGGACATCCCCATTTCTTTCCAGGAAGGTCCTTAGAGTCATCAACACCTTCCAAGCCACCTCCACAGAGCTTGAGCAGACCAGGTCCTGCAAGGGAAGAAGCACACACATTACCTTTCTGCCCTGATTAGGCAGAAGTCACTGCTATTTAATACCATTATGCTAATCTGGTGCCTTGGGAAACAGCCTAATAAAGCACTGTTCAGATTAAGTATGTCCTGATTATATAGAAAACTGTATAAAGCAGACGGACCCTCGTTTGATAGGCACCTCTGAGTAATATCCCGTTTAAAGAATGCATTTGGCTAAGTAACTCCCATCCAGCACACAAGTGTAGGGGTAACATACATTTAAGGTCAAGGTTTTAGACAAGTGAGATCCTAAAGCCCGGGCCCTGCTTCTAAGAGCACAGAGCCTCTGACACTTCTGCTCTCCTTGTTGTTTTGAAAAATCAGGTTGCATATTAAGGATGCTTACCTAAAAATCAAGCTTATGAGTCAGTCCATAGTTACTCATTTTCAAAAGGCTGGCAGCCTTGTATCTGCAGCAGCAACATAACAGCTAAACTGCATCAAACGTACATAAACCAGACAAACAATCACTCAATCACGGAAAATGGAAGAGTCGTGTACACAGCATTCAGCCCACAAGCTTGTTCCTTGAATATAGATCTCTGTCTGGAGTCTCTGAGCTGAATCCCACAGCCAGTAGCCTTAATTTGGGTGTAGTTTTGTTGTTAAGGTGTCTAACATTAAATTCACCTGCACAGCATGTACAGATGCAGTTCCATAAAGACCAGGCAGAAAATGCCTGGTAGTGTTGACATAATATGATCATCTCAACACGTATTATGTCAGCACTGCCTTTCCTCTCCTCCTGCAGTAGTCCTAACTACTGCATTGCAAACGGTACAGCTGAAAGAGGTAAAGAGAAAACTGGTCTCAGCAACCCAGCCTACAGCCTGCCAGGACAGCCTACTGCCTTTTCCAGCTGCCTTCCCCTATCACACTGTAGTCGTGCATCCAGACTGGGGTGATGGAGAGGAAACAGCTGTGGGACCCCATACCCAAGGAAAGCAGTTAAGGTAAGAACAGGCTGCCTGAGCCAGAGAAACCTCTCTAGTTCTGAGCCTGATTCCTGCCCCTATCTGAGGCCTTCAGGAACAAGGGGCTGGGAGCTGTCTGCACAATCAGCTCTGCTGACATAGATCTGCTCCATATGACATTCAGGAATGTAATCTAACATCAGTCAGCCTATCTCCATTCTCTGAGAGAGCAGCTCAGATCTGGAGCATGGAGAAGACAAGTGGGACACAGTGTGTGATCACGACCAGGTTCACCCCCAGATGAACACACGCAGCACAAAAAGGCACTAACCAAGGACCACAGCCTTCCTGGTCCTGGTAAATGCATCACTGTGTGAACATCTTCCTACTCAGGAGCTCAAGGTCTCAGATGAAGCCACTAACCATCTGTTCTATCTAATGCAGACAATTATTAAAAGCTGATAAGCAAATAAATCATCCTTGGAAGGACATTCATTTTTGTTTCACTGTACCATGCAAAGGCCTTTCCATTTCAGTAGTGCATTCTCAGGCTAAGGTTATTCACCTCATAAGTTTTGTTTACATCTGACAGTATATTTACCCCAGGATATTGCACTGTTTTATTAGCCCATCTAAATTCAGATTGATTATGCTTTTCCCCAACTGAAAGGTGCATTGTCAAAGCCTATGATTTATTACAACTCACTTTTAAGACCAGGGCAGAGCTAAATTAATTTATTTCTGCAAGAGCACATGGCAAGACTGAAAAGGGACAGCAGGAACATAGTACCATTCAGGGAAGGAGCCGCTGTTTCTCTTTTGCTTATTGATAGAACTGTGATGTATACATCTGCTTTAGTTTATGGAGTGATAGGTTCCAGAACTACTGCTAACAGCGTAGGCAAGTCTCATGGGACACTTCTCCTTAATTTGTACTGATATGTCAACTCATTTATCACTTTTACTAATGCTCTGCAATGGTATCAAATGTCTGGATGTTGCTACCTACCCTGCAATACCACCCTAACTGTGAAAGAACTGCCCTACGCGACAGTCCTCCTGTCAGTCGTTTCAGTAACGTGTGATATTAAAATTTACTTCATAGCCTCTTAGATCAGAATAAATACACGCCAGTCTGCAATGCCCAATAGGTGCCCACTCAGAATCAAACCTTGCTTCTTCACTGTCTGCTGACATGGGTTTCTATTCTCAATGATACATACTTTTAATGTCTCTAACAGGCGGGAGAAGAAACATCACAGCTCTTAGCTTTTGGCCTTACAGGCAAATCTCATGTTCTTGTGTGGAAATGTTAGCAAGTATTTACTATGTGACTGGCTGAACAGTCATGGGACAAGTGGTCACTTGATGGGGAGGGGTGACAGGGCAGGTGGGAGAGGTGGAGGTGAGAGAAGGCTTCTGAGCAGCCATCAGGACCTGGATTCTGTCGTGATTACATAGGTTAACAGAGCTCATTATGCCAGCTAAAGACAAACACACTAGTCCTGCTACTTCAAGGCCTCTTTCACCTCTGCACCGATTTATTTTCCCTGTCCCAAGATTTTTATTTTATCTTTTAAAAGCAATAACACATACTATTTGCAGTCCTGAAAACTCAAGAGTACTGCAAAATTCTCTGACAAAGACTCTCCAGTTAAAAACAAACAAAATTAAACCCCCAAGCAAACAGAAAGCCATGCCCTCAAGACCTGTTCTCTGCACCACTGCTTTTTCAAAGTTCTTTGTCCCTCATACCTTTCTCATCTATCAGTAGCAAACCATTGCTCCTAAATTAGCAAAACAGCTTCTTGAAAGGCTGCCACAGAAGAATCTGGAGTACCCAGCTGTATATCTGGATAGAGATGGGAATGGGGTTTTTCATGGCATACATCGGCGGCACCCTTCAGATCCCATCCTAGCCAGCTCCCAAAAGATGCCCTTCCATCACAGTGGAGGGATGACAGAGAAAGAGCTAACGTGCGTACACACTCCCATTTTCCATATCAGGCTTTCCTGGGAGGTGGAAGCCTGTGTATACACACAGGGGCCCTTCCAGCAGAATCCTTGGCCTCATAACAGCACTAAGAGCTTTAACAACCAAAGAGCCCCCTAAATCAGGGCCAGGATAGCAGCCTGACCTTGCCAAAGTCACATACCAGTAAAATAAGTAAAATGCTGGAATTGCTCTTCAGAATGGGAAGTAACGGGTTAGCACTGTTCAGCTGATCAGACATGCCAAAACCAGCTTCTGCAGTCTCAGTTTGCTTGCAGTCTCTCCAGGAAAACCAGAGTTGGAGGACTTGGTGTCCAAATCTCCCCATAAGTTCAGGGTAGCGCAGGAAGAATTTCAGCAGGAGAGGACAATGGACATAGACCAAGCTCAGATCTGGAAGATTATCCAGGATCTTCTTTATGGTAGACAATGACCTCTGGTAAGTGTGTAGGAGGGAGAGGGGGAAGGGGAGAGAGAACAAAATAATCACTAGATACTGAATATCGAAAAGCTGAAGGGATGAGAGTTTACTGTGAGAAACAGTCACACTGCCTTTTAAGTAGACAATCAAATATATCAGTTAAACATCATTCTCTGAAGCCCATTTGCATCACAAAGGCTAAGAAACTTGTAGGATTTATACAGTGCTCAAAGCTGTGCAGCAGCAAAGAGCCATATGGGAACACTAGAAAGCCTGCTGCAGAGGCTGTAGATGTGTTCAGGAGACTGAAGCTATGAAATTTATTATATTCCATATGTGAGTTCACAGCCTATCCAACGCATTTACACATCCCACACATACACAAGTTTATTCAGTCAAATCTATATTCCCTAGTGGCTTTTCACAGTTAACTTTCCAGAGTGTAGATGCACTGCACACTCTTCACTCACTCACCGCTCACCACCTATGTCAAAAGACTTTCTGCAAGAGGGTTGATGAGAGTGGGGAGAAACCTTAGTTTCAACAAAAAGGGTCCAAGAGGTAGGAATGAAATATTCTTTTACCAAGTCCAGGGCTTTGCCTTTGTCCTGACAGACAGCAAGGAGGTAAAGTGCAGCTCTGAGTATGTATGGAGGGGGACAGTCTCCATGGTCCTGTGCTGATACGAGGAAATTTCTTACAGCTAAAAACAATTCTGCTTCTGGGACAAACCTGCATTCAAGGAGATTGGAATGGAAACAATAATATTCAACATGGCTTACCGACCAATACATGGTATGTAATGGCCAAAAAAACACTTGCCTTGTATACTCTTGGCTTACCTGTCCCCAAGGGTGTAGGCAAAGTATAAGAGTAGTATGAGGCAGTGTTGGTGGCTGCAAAGAGACTGATCCAAAGAGAAAGGCTCAGGGGTTTCAGCCAGGAGGAGAAGGCTTTCAGCAGTGGTGTAGTTTAATTGAGGCAGACCCTTCTGCAGGAGCTCAGACATCTCTTGCTCTAGAAATAAAACTAATATGAGCAGGCAGGCAGTGATGAGGAATGTCTGCGATGAAGCAGAGTGGCATAGGGGGATGGAAGCATCTGCCTGCCCTAACTCAAGCACATTAAATTAGGGAAGCTCCTGATGTAAGAAATATCAAAGCCAACCTACTACCCCACAGCCTGCATACAGCAAGCACACTTCTATGATTTGGCACGAATAGAGGTGTGAGACCCGATTTAATGGAGCTGGCTTTGAGGATGAAAAGACACTTCTGTTTGAGGTGCCCAGCTCTTTGCTGATGCCGCCTGTATGGTGACCAACCACTGCCTGTGGGAAAAGTGGCTTTTGTGATGTGGAAACTTTCGTCTCATTTATTTGGGACTTACCTATTACGGAAAGTTACTGTATAGACAGGAAAAGCTTTACAGAATATACCAGAGGAAAAAATGACCTTAATCTGCAGATATGGGTGACTATGTGGCAAGTAATATTGTTTCAATTAAGCCATGCACAGTTGTGCTAATAAACGTCATCATGAAAACAAAACCATAGGCAGATGAAACGCATTCTTTCAGGTAGGGTTCCAAACTCTTCAAAAGGCGTTCTCTGACTGTTATCCCCTTGCTGGACCAGCTTAAAAAAAAAGCAGGGGAAAAAAAAAAATATCTCTGAATAGAGCTTATATGTGTCCTCCCTTCCCTCCTCCTTTGTATTTTTTATTATTATTGTTGTTGTTGTTGTTATTACACCTATTGCCTAAATAGAGGGTAGCAGGGCCTCAAACTAAATGAAGCAATTTGTCTCTTTCCCCAAACTTGCCGTCCTGAGAAGAAGTTCTCTCCTTCTCTGTGGCAGAGTAAAGGCTTAGGCACAAGCTGCAGAGGAAGCTGGAACAAGCCTGATTCAAGGCAGGATTACTGTGAAGAAGAGCAGAAAGACACAGTGAAGAAGGCTAGAAACATCCCCTTCATGCTTCTAATACCACATGTTGCCTGCCAGAACCTCAGCTTACTGAATGATGACATACAAGCACCTGCCCCATTCACAACAGGACTCCAGGAGCCAACCTGGGCTTCCAGGAAAATGAGGAGTTCCCAAAGGACAGTCAGCTCACAGATGTGGCGGGTGTGCATGGTGACAACAGTGAACGTGGTCACATACCTTGGGACAACATGAATGCAGTGGGGTACTCTCACAATCATCATACCTGGTATACACAGGGAGTCCTGTAAGGACAGGACCCCTAACACAGAGAACAGTGGGAGGTGTTTGAGAGTGGCTCCTGATTCCACTGGCAAACACCAATAAGGAGATTTTGTAGCAATGCTCTTTCCAGGGATGAACAATGAAGAATGCCAAAATGTTAACTAAAAGGATGAGAACAGCTCTATTTCCAGGTATTTCTCTCTCTCCAATTATTCCCTTGCAGAATAGGACATAACCAAACATCTTTGCACTGTAACGCACCATCCTTGGTGCCCCACACTACTGTTATTCAGGGGCTTAGATCACTCCCCGCTCACACCATTCACAGGCACAAACATCCTCACTCTAAGTTCCACAGTGGTAACCTGGACTAGGGGTGCAGTGTATTTTGTTTACTCTTTTAATGAGATGCAGTCACAGGAAAGAGGATGTAAAACATCTCTGCAGATCCACAGAGAGTCTGCCCAAGTGCTCCTTAACCTAGAAATCATAGCCTCTGCTACAGAAGACCCTTTGTGATGTCTGCTGTTGAAGTCTTCCTCCTCCCTCCCATTTCATATACATTATCACACCACGAGGAACAAAGATATTGGTAGTATGTGCCTAGGAAGCCAGAGCTCCGATGGAACTGATCCTACTGTTACTTTTTTTCAAAACACCCACTGATTTGACTACTCCAAAGTCAGGCTGCTTTACCTCTATCTGCGCAGCTCACAACGGAGCACAGAATTCTCACAACAGTGTGTAAATCCATCCGCTCCCTACCTGGCTGCTTCTCCCCTCTCCCACATCCAGCTTTTCCATTGTCAGTTACCATTTACATTTTCCAATAAGATACAACCACTCTTGAGGCTTTCAGCCTCCCGTCTTGCCTAATCAGATGCATTAGATTAGGCATGATCTGCTTTCCCATCCAGAAATTTTTGACTTGCTCACAATACACACATCACAATACCTTTGTACAGAGCAAAATCTGGCCTTCAGCTCCAGTGTCAGTCGGATGAAGGAGGAGGATGCTAGACAGAAAGCAAGACAAAAATGTCGAAGGAGTACAGAACGTGTACAATAAGGGAAAAGATTAGGCAGGTCCCATAACCATCCCCACATCTCCACGCAAACCTGGTGAACAGGGCAGGCCATCGCAGTAAGAATACATTTGTTAGGCTTTCTCTCCCAAAGCAAACTACTCCAAGTTTGGTTTGGAGGGAAGTATCTGAGATTCATTTGTTTTCTCAGGAGAAGAAGGGAAGATTTTCCAGCTTCACATGTTTAGAAAAGAGGAATTCTCTACATCACCTCTCTGATGTGCAAAGAGTAAGGAATATACTGAGTAAATAGGATTTCTACATAGTAAAATCCCACCAACAATTCCAGCATAATCCCTGCCTACAGGAACAGCCAATTCTGAATATTCCAGAGGAAAGGCTAAAGCTGACACAACTTACTTATCTAAAATAAAATCTGTCCCATCATCATTGCTAGACCAAATAACTTTTTCATCCTGCTGAACATGACTGCACACTCTGTTCTTACTCATATAAACATGTAATATAATCCTCCACATAAAGTCTCGTTAAGCTCATTGCCTCAGTAATATGCAGTAGCAGCAAGTTCCATCAGTTAAGTTAAGAGCACAGAGAACATGATCCCACACTACCCCCATACCCAGCTTTTTGGAGAACTTATTCTGCATGTTTGGCACCACTGTAAAGAGGGTATTAAGTGTTGAGATGAAAACTTCCATCACTGACGGGCTGACAGGCCCTTCCAGGTAGTTCTGCGGAAAGAAGAAAAGATCAGGTGCATGATATGCAATAAACACTGAAAGCAGCAGCTTTCCTCCTGCCTCCCGCCCACCCAGAAAGTTAGATTTCTAAATCCAAACAAGTGGAGTAACAGTTCTTCTACCAAAATGCCTGGCAGCAAGTACACAGGCCTACAAAGCACTTTGAAAGCAACTAACGCTCCCCTCTGCCAACGTTACGAGCTGCTAACTCTGCAAGACATTACATCAAACAAGAAACTTCTTCCCGATTCCAGCTGGCAACCAGTTAGGCCTTAATGCACAGCAACTGACATTACTGCCCATACTGCCCTGGAAGTAACTGCTCTTACAGGTCAGATGGCTATTCTCCAGCGTGGCATACAACATAGGACATATGCTTAAGAGCAGCTGACTTCAGTAATACTTAACACCTGTGCTTCAGCACTTTATTGAGTAGTGGCAAACACAGGCTTTTAAGCTCTCTACAGAGTCCAGTCCTAAACTGTTTAGAACAGAATGACTCGACTTACTCTTGTAGAAGGTCACTGGACAATTTTCTCACAGTCCGTTGATTTTTACCCAAGTTCAGTGAGCAAGAAAGTGAGCACACTGACTCCAGCTTTGCCAAAATGCGCATGCACTGCACCCTCCCTTCACGGAGGGGAACAGCAATGCCACTACAGCTGCCTACCAAGAGATTGGTTAAAAAAATGCAAAACAAAACACCTCCAAGCTCCCAACAACGGCAAGAATCCATACAGCTGAACCTGTGACCTTTGCACAAGCAAAATGTACTCAACATTTAGAACCACAAGCAGAGTCCCATTGCTTTGACAACTCTCCTCAAAGTGTCTTAGTAACAGGTCTGTATGGAGCACTAAAGCACACATGACCCTCCACGGCTGCTTTTTAAACCATGTCCCTGGCCTTACTAAAGGACAATGCTTAGTACTGCCTTTGCTGTGTAGACAGTGCAGCCTCCTCAATACCTTCTGGAAAGAAGTGTGAAAATGAAACTGCAGGTGCAAAATACCACTGCTTTCCAGGACACAGGCAAGTTTTGAAAAAGTGGCAGAAGGAGAAACAACAGTTCAAGCACTCTTTCATTTTCTGCAACATCAAGAGCTGCCATGGATTAGACAGCATGGCAGGTAGGCTATGGTGATTGCACAGTCTGAAGAAAGGCACTGCCACCTACATGGAAGCTTTATGAATTTCTCCACCCTCTGAGACGGTAAGCTCCCATTTTGCATGAACTGTACAATGCCACATTTGGCTCTGGAGAGGTGGCATGCTCTCTTCCCCCAAAACCACTTGTGCAACCCATTCTTGGTGCTTTCAAGCACCTTTCTAGGTACCCAAGGAATAGACCAAGTTCAAAAGAAACCAAACCATGACCATGGGGATGCAGAGACTGTCACAAATCCTTAACAGGAACTCAGAGAAGTTGCTCAGCGTGTCCTTGCTCTTGGAGTTGGGGGCAGTGAAAGCGTTCTCCTGGGCCATGGGGTCACTCTGGAATTCCACTGCTAACCTACAAACACACAGCAGATACCAGAGGAAAGAGGAATCCTCCTCGCTCTGTAAAGGAAGTCAAGAGATACTACATTTCCATCACAACTTTCACCATTAAGGACCGCACAAACACTTGATGGGTTGGAAATACAGGAATCTGGCGATCGCACAGAGTTACCTTTTGAGTGAAGCTATTAAAAGTCAGCAATGTTGCACAACAGTACAAGTTGGGAAAGGAAGACTTAGCTTCTGTGAAGAAAATATCTGCTGTGGGAAGCCCTAGCGTGGCAAGATTAAAGATTATCAGCCAGGCCAGAATGCTTGGAGCACCACAGAGCAAACCTTGTGAAAATCAGCCGGGGACCATTCAGCTGATCTAAAAACAATGACAGAATCTGAGTGCCCTCTAACACCACCCCAAAACACTGGGTCAGTGCAGACAGGGACACCTGCTTCTGACTGAATTATCTCAGCCAAGCCAAATACAAGTGATGCAAGGCAAAATAACTAAGCTGGCCAGACTTCCCTAACAACAGATGCAGACTCATACACAAACTCATCTACCACAGTCTGCTGTGCAGCTAAGGGCGACAGGTAGCTCTCATCCAGCAAAACAGGAAAAGTTGGTGCCTATAAACCGACTTGCAGTAACAGGTCACAGACATAAGCAAATCCAAGGCCAGCATCTGGAGCAGATATACATTTGTTAAATGGTTAATCCCCTCCAGCAGTGAGACCACATACCCCAAGGCACAGGAATATGGTTTCACACATACCTTCCAACCGTTCTTGCATGGTCAGTAGTTTTGGCCAATTTTCAAGCAGTTCCTCAAAGGCCAAAGACATTAAATAAACTGATAGGTCCCAGGCAAATTTCTTGGGAGACACATACAGGTGTCACAAAATTTTCACTATCACTACATATCCCTCCTTCTGTTGTTTCACTGACAAGTGCCATGCATTGAACTCCCCTGTGATATTTCAGTGGTGGGGTTGGGTAGAAGAACTCAGTTACATGGACAGAAGGATGGAAGGACATGGACACACACACCACCACCCCGCCCACGCCCCCCAACTTGTCCTCACCTGCAAGCATTTCTGAAACTTTCCAGGGTGTTTAGCAACAACTGGCCCTGCCTCTGAGGAACTCTGCTAAGATGTCTGTTTGCTGGGTGACTTTGAGACACTGAGAATAGGAGATCACCCTGTTAAAGGAGAGAAGTCTTTAAAAGCTTATGTTCACTGTCTGAAAAAATAGCTTTCTTCTCTGATACCAGCAGCTGGAGGAACAACAGATTGCATTTCACTCACTTCTTTCACATAACTGTTTTTTTTACTATTGTGCTTTCCCCAGGGAGGGCAGAGCCTTTGTGCTCTTCATAGGGAGGACAGAGTTACAGAGCTACTAGTTCTGCACTGCCCTGTCTTTACAGTCTGTATTGCCAAGGTTTGGTCTAATCTGAGTTTTAAACAGCTCAGCTAATGGAGCTTCAAAAACTTCTGGGAAAACTTGGTATTTTTCTACATTTTGTTTCTTCCAATTATTCTTCAGACAACGCTGAACATTTCCTCTCCTTGGTCAGCAGTGAAATCTTAGAAGTTCTCCACCTTGGCTCAGATTTGTAAGCAACTACCCACGTACTAGCTCTTGCTCCCACACAGCATCCTACCAAGTTCAGCCAGAAGCCAACTGCAGCATCAGAGTTAATCATTTGCCCAAACTTGGAACCACTTGGAACTTGAAATCTGCCTTTAAGCCTTAACCTGTTGTGGTGGTGTTCTCCGAAAACTACCAGAGGAGGGCACAGCAACACACTGGTGCCTGGCAGTTAAGAACTCCTCCTCCTTCTCCAACTGAGGCTGAGATACCTTAGTACAGGTACAATCATTTCCTCTTTTCTCCCTTTAAAGACAGCCTGGATATCCTTACGATCTGCCTAATTTCCTTCCTGTGAAGCTCCTTATTCTGAATGGGACACCAAGCTCCGTGTGTGTGTAAATGACTGACCAACATCTGCCTATGGGGCAGAAAGGAGTTCTGCCTTCTCCAGGCAGAGAAGACAGACATCTGATAGCACAGAACTTGGGCCTAAAGATAGTTCATCAGGCACTTGGAGTGCTGGTGCTCCAGCAAGATGCTCTTGCCACTACAGACATGCAATCTAAAGCTACATGGCTCTAAGCCTAGAGCACGAAGGCTCAGCCCCTGTCTTTTCACTACCCATCTGTAATGGGGGCTCTCCTCAGAAGTGCGTAGGTCCCAGCAGCGCATCACACTAACTACGTATTCCAGGAACAGGAAAGGATTTGCAGTTCAAAGAGTGGCTAACAGCTCCCTTGCTGAGGGATCACAGTGCATATATGTTGTCCCTCTTGGTCTGAAGGCACAGCAAGAGATGTTCATTGGCGAAAAACATACATTGACCGACGCAGCCTACAAGGTGGGGGCCTGAAGAAGGGGAAGTTCAAATGACTTTGGAGTACTGGACTTGTTAAGAGAGCAGCGTGCTCAGGTGGTGCCCCGCAAATCTTCATTGATTTAGAAAGACAACATTCACCAGCATCCATCTTCAGCTACTTCAAAGACAAAGATTGGTACCATCTCGAGGCACGAGGATCAAAAGAAACACCAGAGAACCCAACAGCCATAGGGCAACGGGACAACAAAGATTGGTACCGTCTCGAGGCACGAAGATCAAAAGAAACACCAGAGAACCCAACAGCCATAGGGCAACGGGACAACAAAGATTGGTACCGTCTCGAGGCACGAGGATCAAAAGAAACACCAGAGAACCCAACAGCCATAGGGCAACAGGACAAAACATATATACAACAGCCACACAGTGTGCTAGGAGGATCACTCCTGTCCTGCTTGGTCCTACCAACAAGCAACAACAACTTTTGACTTACTGCATGCCTCTTGCTACCCTGTGGTGGGGAAAGGTCAGCACATCGTTTCAGCACTGCCTCCAGCAGCTTCTGCAGCTCTTCGTATGGGACTGGAGGGGAGCTCAGATGGTCCTTCCTGGACAAGCAGAGAGAAAGACAGCATGCACATTCCCTGCTGGGGACATTCCACCTGGGAAGGCAACACCAGCAGAAAAACTGGTCTTCTGACAGCAATATGCCATTGCCACTTCTCTCTAGCACACCATACTAAGGTCACAATATCTGAACAGTGCCTTCATCCACATGCACGCCCAAATACAGCCTCACTGCATTCACTGCCCGCTCCCACTACAGTCAGGAAGCATATGACTGTACAGTCTTATGCTTGCTCTTACCTATCTGGATGGGGCACAGAGTGACGAAGCCACAGCAGCCACAGTCCAAGCCTGCCTGGGATGCTAGGTCCTTGCTGCAGCGACTTGCTGCCTACCACAGCAGCCTTGTGAGCCGGGTGGGAAGCTCTGCTGTACCCACGCCTGTCTCAGCCAGAAGTCCCACTGCAGAGCACACTCACCCACACAGCCACAGGGGAGGCACAGAGACCAACATGATATCAGCAGATCTATCTGAAGAAAAGCCTGCAAATACTTTCCTGCCTACCTCAGGAAAGCTGCCACCGCTCTCGCAGCCTCCACTACCACCTCCAGCACCGGGCAGTTCACTGTCTCCATCAAAACATCAATGGCTTCTATACATACACCTCGGTTTGTGAATAATTTGATTTCCACTGGTTGCCTGTGAAGAGGAAACAGTAAGCAAGGGGCATATTGTCAGTTAAGTAACTGTAGTGCCTTCTTCTCATTTCACCAAATGGACAGCTGAGCCGTGTGGTTCCAGCCATGCTTCAGCATTCAGAGCCAGCTGCTCTCAAGGAGGTAGTCTCAGACTTGAGCAGGTGGAGGGTTTGCTACAAAGAGTGAACTTCAGCAGGTCTGGAGCCCTACTATGATGAAAAAAACCCACAGCCTGGATAACCGTGTGACTGCACCAGTGAACACTGACACGAAAAGCACAAGAAAAACAGGCTTTGCAAAATATGGTGATTCCTCTGCCTAGGACTTTATGCTGAGGCCATCTGCTCTGGCATTTGCGGGTTCATCTGGCAAATCATATTTCTGTGTAAACAAGCAAACACCACCATCCTAGAACAAGGATGATGCCATGAGAATAGCTTCTTTCACAGTCCTATAGCACTTCTAAGGCCAGATGCTGTCAGAAGGACAGGGACTTCTGTGAACCTGAAAAGCAATCAGGAAAATAAACACAATCCAACTGTTTTGACAATTCTTGACAGTGAGCATTTTGGTCATCTGATTACCTTGTGGCCCAGCACCTTTGAGCATTCAGCACAACAGCACGGAGGGATGACAAGCCATTAATCCCATTATCGGACAGAGCTGTGTAAATGGCAGACTGTGCTCATTTGGCTCCTGGCAAGTCAGGTACAGGCAGGCAGCTACATGCGGACAAGAGGCACTAACAGCCTGCCAGAGGGCCTCTCCGAAGTGAAGCAAGAAAAGCAGCACAGCATGACAGGAGCCAGACTTGGGAGCCAAAAGTATTCCCTGTTACTCAGTTTTCACAGACATGCCCGACTAAAGCAAGCCAGGAGCACATGCTTCCATGCACAAAGAGGAGAGGAAAGTGAACTTCCGCAAAAATTACACCAGTAGCCCAGCTACAGGGCAAAAAGTGAGCAGAGGCAGAACCACTCTTTTTAGCCACTCAGTGGAATGAAACCCACCTTGGCAACCACCTCACGTTCTGCTGCTGTGAGAAAAAGCTGTGAGGTGGGCAAGGTGAGGAAAAGGCTTTGTGGAACTTGGGCACCAGCAGCAGCCTCTCTCCCAAGCCTTAAGCGATGTGCTGAACTGCCAAATTGTTTCTACTTATACTGTAATTCTATTAATGCTCCATATTCCCTTTCTCTAATCACTGACCTTCTGCAGTAAACCACATCAGGAAAAAAAAAAAGTCTTCACTGACTCATGCAGGGAGGAAGGGATGGAGGAGTATTGCTGACTCATTCAAGAGGCACAAACCCACTTGCAATATGGTGCACTATGAAGTCTTCAGGGCCTGGGAGAAAAGTGTGAAGGACAGCACTCTTGCAGCTTCCTGCAGCCTCTCTCTTGTCTTTGGGCCCCAAACTGTGCCTGCCACTCTGTCTGTGCTGGGAGAGACAAGGGGCACTCCAGGGACAGCTACCCACCATTCCTGACAGGCTGCCAAGGGGACCAATATGTCCTGCTTGGACAACACCAGAGTATGGGGCTCGCTTACACAAGAGAATCCAGCTGCAAGGGAGAACCAAGAGGAGAGGTTCCAGGGTGAGACCCTTTTCCCCACTATGAGATAGTTTTAAATTAAACATAATTGCTAAGGCAAAGCTCAGAGAAACAGAATGGGTGTGCTAGTAAATGAGAGTAATTGCACAGAGCGTTCTCTTTGTTTTACAAGCATAAAAGCTGTAATTAGTGTTTCCCGCATCCTGGTTTCTCTTTTTGACAGATACCACACTGGCATCATCACACTGTTCTAGCGCTGCTGCTTTTCCTTCTCCATTTTACCCTGCCACTTGCTACAGAATTGACTACGACATTTCCAAAAATCAGCTCAAGGGCTTTCTCGGGGGAACTAAGTGGCAAAAACAAGACCCTGTCACTAGCATGACAGGATGGGAACGAGATCATAGAGGCAAGAACAGGAAGCACAGAAGAGAAACAAGCCAGGGTATGTTATTCCTTAGCAGAAAACAAGAGCGAAAAAGTGATAGAAGACATCAGTATTTCAGCCTAGAATTTGTTTCTGCTGTTTGAATTTAGCTTAGGTGACAATACAAGACTAGAAGCCATGGAATTTGCACGCTCTTTTGTCACAGAAGCCCAGTTAGCAGGAGCTGGCCTGCTCACATACACCTGAACCTTCCTAGCCTTCCCTCCTGCTCGATCTACAGCTGAAAGGAGATTTCACCTCCCAGACTGGCAAGGAAGCAGGAAGAGGCAGATATACTGGTGGATGCATGCACAAAGAGGACAAGCTGGGAGGTTTGGAAACAACCATCTGGCTCTTCTTCACAAGAATAAGGGAGGTGCATTTGTTCAGCAACATCTTTCAAACACGAAGGCTCTGGGGGTGTAGATATTTGGTCTCGGGCAAAAACCTTAGAACACAAAAGCACCGCAGCCTCCATTTTGGGGCACCAAACTCCGCCTGTGCAAGCCTGATGGGGGTACTCCCTTACCGTTTCAGTATTTCAGTGAAGAGCAGGAGCCCTTGTTTGTGCAACTCCACATTGTTCAGCTGCAGGACATCTTGGAGACTCCTCACCAGAGATTCAATGCCTGCACATGTTCAAGACAAGTCACAGAGAGGGCTTTTAACACCCCAAATTCAAGGATGGAAGCAAAATTAATTTTTAAAAGGAAGGAAGATTTAAACAATTATTCTTCTGAGCCACTGACAGAAACAACTGCCCCAAACTACTTAGCATTCACCCAGCTCCCTGAAAACAGGCCCCAGCCTCCACTGCTGCAGGTAAGTCCAGAAGAACAGAAGGGAATTAGCCTTTCTTCCTAGATCCACTCTTGGCACGTGCACAGAAACACCTAATAGTAACTTAGGTAGTGTCAGTCAGGATAACTAGTTATTATAATGAATGCATACTCACCAGGAACTCATTAGAACAGTGACACTGTAATTCAAGCTATGTTGGACATCACAAACGTGTCTGATGGTTACTCATTTTCAGTCCTTCATCCACCCTGACTGGAAATTGTGATTGTGTGTAAAGTGCTGAAAATTCAGCTAGAGACACAGCAAATGCCCACCATATTACTGCAGTCGCTCTGTCAGAAAGGTTGATGACTCACCATAGACTGTGTGACACTTGGAGAAGAAAAGGCGCTCTTCAGTTAGGAGGAGCAGGCAGCAATACACTGACCAGATGAGAATTTCACTGTTGCACGAGAGACACTCAAACAGGAATTCTGCAAACACACATACACACACAAATAAGGTCACCCCGGTTTGAGGCAGTTCTGCTCACAGCATGGCACAGCTGCTCCTAAAACAGAGCAGAGGGAGGAGGAGGAAACGAGGAAGCATAGCAACAGCCACAGGGAGAACGGCTGTATTATGAAATGGCAGGAATGGAGAACAGAGCAGATCCTTGGGGGTACGCTAGTCTTCAAAACAAGGTGACAGGAGAGCAGAGTCCCGCAGGCAGGCATCTTCCCAGCACAAACTCAGCAGGCAGGAGCTGAATTGTGGCTCTAGCCTTTGGCACAAACGAAAAGCCACAAAACAAGCTTTACCACAGAGGCAGTGATCTTTTTTTTCCCTCAGAACTTTTACATCTCCCAAAGAATTTGTAAAATGAAAGCATTTCTGTCTTTTGGGATTACAGAGAAATAACAAACCATCTCCTACAGCCATATTCTAAACCTAAATCCTAGACCAAATTCTGTGCAAACTCACAATACTTAGTGGGATAAGATGGAATCCCAGTCTGTTTAGGCTTGTATCTAAGGTCCTGCACAAAGGGCCTTGACCTCAAGGACTTGTCCAAATTCTTGCTGTGGAAACTCCATTCTGCCTGCTGAGATCTGCTTCTACACTTTCTTTCGAAAACTTACTCCCTCCTTCTATTCCTAAAATCACACTAGCCATTTTTACTGGTATAAAATGGTCAGCGCACACATTGTGCCATCTGTGGATTTCATGGAGCCAGACTGATTCCTAAAACAAACAGCCAGGGAGTGCTTTGATACTGGGAGATCATTTCTTCACCTGGGACATCTGCGTGGATAAAAGCAGGAGCATATCTGTTGGGAGAGTGAACCAGCACTGCAGCCACACAGTGAGAACTTGCTGCCTGTAACATCTCATCTCTAGTCAACAAAAGCTGTTGGGAAACAAAAGTCAAAATGAGAGAGGAAGTCAACCATGCAGATATGAGTAGGAAACAGTTTCCTCTATATTTTAAAATTAAAACATAAATGAAGATCTCACGTTTAGCATGTATTCCACAGATTAAACTTGCTAAGGCAAGATAAAACACTGGACCAAACACACTCAAAAAAAACGCAAAATGAGAACCATAACAGAGCAAACTATGAGTAAGAATAGCTCTGCCCCTGTGCTTAGTCATGCCGGCACTACGAGCACTGTATCAGACCTCAAGTGTGAGTGAGTAAAATCAACTGAGGCCAGGAGTAAAACTTCCCTCCCGCCCTCGACCCCCAGGATGCAGGAATGAACAATGAGGCGATCTGCGGGGGTGCCCCCATTTCCCACTGCAGCCTCTATTGCTGCTGTTGGCAACAGCATACTCCAAGTGCCTCAGATAAAAGGTTCAATACAGGGCAGCAAATTCTTTACGTTTACCGACGGCTCACTACTACTTCAGCAGTCACCTTTTTGAGAACAAGTGGCAGTGGATTTTCCCCTTCTAAAAAGTCAGGGTTCTCAGACTCCTCCTCTGCTTTTGAATTATTCATAAGAATGGATACAAAATGGTCAGATTTCAGCAGCTCCTTTAGCAAACCTGCAAAAGGGTGAGCAAGAGTGAGCACCATACTGGGGATAGCAAGGATTACGTTAACACAGGAGTATTTACAGCCTAAGACTTGTTGCCAGCTTCCTTCCCTTTCCTGCACTCCTAACAAAGCCCTCACCTCCAGTTTAGGGAGCTTCTTCTCACTGTATCCCCAGATACTGCCATGAGCCCCATGTCTTGCAACCCCTTGGTTGCTGATGCTTTTTGCGGGGTCTGATCTGCTCCCTGTTCCTTCTCAAGAGCTGTGCATGTGCACTGGTATATGCTCTCAGGAGCTCTCAACTCCCATCATCTTCTGTGCGCTAGTACCCACCCCTTAAGCTGTTTCTCAAGAGAGCTCTTGACTCACATTCTCCTCCAAGCTACAGTCAGTGACCCAACAATAACTAGACATTTTCCGTGGAACACTTCCTCGAGAACTGGCATTTATCTTCCCCTTCTACTTTCACAGGCTCTTACTGAAACAGCTGTGTTTAGCTAAAGGATATCCACACACACACACAAAAGCCCTCAGTATAAAAGTATAGAGTACTGCTACAGGTATTGATGCAAGTCATCAGTACATGTCAGTACAAATTCACAAGGGGCATCATCTGAGCTAAAGAATTCTATTTTCAAAGGAATCATCACCCATTTCTAGTAGCCGAGTAGATGATCTGAGGAGCAATCCAGTTCCTGCATACCTCCTACAAGAAAAAGGAATTCCCCAGGTGGTTTACAAACAAGCAATGTCAGAAAGGCTGAAACTGTGCTCCTCAGCAACAGCTGATACATGTGGTTGGAAACATAAATGCAAGAAAGCACCACTTACACATTAGCTTTCCAACCTAAATAACAGGATGCCCCACATCTGAAGACCATATTTGTTAGACTCCATCCCACTGCTCTACAAAACCTGCCTGTCCGTGCATAGTGTTTGCATTCAGACACCTTGAGGGATGGTCTGTTCCTAGGATGAAACATCAAATTGAGACAGGACAGGCCACAGTGCAAGTTCTGAGGAGACTCCAAAGATTTATCAGTGCTAGGCAAATGTGGGGCTCGAGGGACAATGGAGGGCTGGGGGACATCAGCAACAGGTCTGGGCCATTTGATTGCAATGGAGCAATGGAAAGGATTGACTGCTTCACAGGAGCAGCAAAAACCTCCTCTGGGGAACAACCCACACGAGAGCGTCTAAACCAGCCAAGGATTTCTTCCTCATTCTAAGCCTTCCCTTGCACCTTGCAGTTTCTCTCAGCAATGCCTTACCCAAACAATTAAGCTGCAGCTCCTTTGTCTGCGCACGCCCCAAGGTATTCAAGAAGAGACCACACAGCCTTTCTTCGAAGTGTGCCGAGAGCCGTTCTGTGCCAACAGGAGAGGAGTACAGCTTGCCATACAAGTAGCAGACAGCAGCCTTTATACCTTCATTTGGGTATGCCAATCCCATCAGCAGATGATCCACCAAATTACCTCATGTGAGGAACAGAAACCGCAAACATTCACACCAATGAACTGACTTTTTAAACACACCGACCTGTTTCCCTTGAAAACTTGCAAAAGCCCACTGGACCAAACGTTGTATGCAGATTAATGAATGCCACAATTAGGTGATGTGCTCACCACCATCTGTCCCTCTGAGCAGAGGTACAGTAATAAATGGCTAGAGAAGCTTGCTGTTCACCATATGAAGATCCATCATCCCAACTACTTCCACAAACAGCTAAGCTTGCTCACCAGACCTGCAGGGGCTGGACCAAGGAAAGAAAAACTGAATGTATGTTGCCTGTGAGGCAGACCCACAAACCCCAGTTCACAGAGGCGGGTTTTGCCAGGCTGGCTAAGAGCACAATGACAAGCCTGCCACGAAGGTACTGACCTGCAACCCCGGAGGCCTGAATGCCACTCCGACTTCTGCACAGGCTTCTTGTGTGACCTTCGTGAATTCACACAGGGGACGGGAGCGCATGCATGCCTACGTGTACTAGGGCTGCGAATACTACCCTTCAGTGGGGCACGACACATTACTCACTGTGCTCTACTACCAGTATATCAGCAAAGCCCGGGATGGCATCTGCCAGCTTGCCCAAGAGAGTGAATGTAGGCAGGCTGCCTCTCATGGTAGTTGCTTTGCACAGCTGTAGAGGAGACAGAGAAAGCAAATGCTTCACTGGTGAGGACACAGTCCAGAGGCAGAAATGCACCCAAACCAGCAAGCTCTCGGTGATGCATAACCCCCCGGAATAGGATCTTTTCCTAAGCTGGGTCCTCTTCACCACTTAGGATAAACCACAGGAAAACCCTGAACACACTGCTAAGTCTCCAAAATGTCTTTTAATTAATCCAAGAAATCTCTTGCTTGTTGCTCCTTTTCCTCTCTCTCCCCTCCAGCTCTTACATGAGCAGATGAACCAGCTGAATTTCTCCCCACTTTTGCTACTTCCCAATTTTTTGTACCCCATGGGATCGTCACAAACTTAGGAATGAAGAGAGCAAGAACCCATGGCACAGGCTGGGAAAGCTCCTCATATCACTGAAACAGGAAAGTAGGAAAAGAAGAATCTGAAGAAGCCACACAGCTTCACAAGAGCACCACGAAGCCATATGGCTGCAAGGCACCATGGGAGCAAGAGGAAAACTCCAGGGTAGACACCAACACTGCCAAAATCACAGCTGGGGAGCTGGCACTAGGACACCCCGCTTGCAGCAGAGGCTGCATCCCAGCGCAGCAGCTGCAGTCTTGCAGGGCCCCTCGTTCCCAGCTCTTCAACCTCTGAAGGATTGAAAGGAAGGGCAGGGAATTCATCTTCACTGACCTCTTTCTGGCTTTCATCCAAAATGCAGCATAAGTACTGTTCTGACTTCAGCTCCACTACAAGCTGCACCAGAACTAGGCAGAAGAAACAGAATCAGTAATTCACACCCAACAGCACTCACAATCCATCAACCACGGGGCTTCAGCAGACCAGTGAGCAAAGAGCTTAGAAATTAAATGAGCACAGAGGTGCTGAGAGAGCAGGGTAGCATCGGCATTCCCAGTGCTATTACTTCTGATAGCCCAGCCCGAGCTCTCTGCAGCAACATTACAGCAGTCCTGTTCCAGCTGCACTACAAACCATGCATAGAAATGAACTGCAAGCAACAACCTGAGCATCAGGACACCAAGTAAAGGCAAGGAACCAGGAAGGGAAGGAAACAAAGCCCTAGCTTAAAAGCATAAAAATTTCTGGTAATTGAATAGAATTTCCTACAGTATGAAAATTTGCCTTTAAAAACACATCTTTCCAGAGAAGATATCAGAACTGAAACTGCTGAGTGTCCTTAGATGCAGACTGAGAGCTCTTCCTCCAGCTCGTGCTGTCCCTGAGGTAACATTGCAGTCTATCAGCCATTCCTCCCCACTGCAGTCATCCCACACACCTTGGCAGAAAGCAAAGCCTCAGTCACCTTTGTGGTACCATTCACCTCCTCAGCCCTGAGGAAGCGCTGTTATTCTGGGTTCACTGCAACTTTAAGAACTCTGCCCGCCCTGTCCAAGTAAGAGGAATCAACAAGAAACCACGCTTACCAGGCACTGGCTGCACATCACCTGGGGTTTCCCTAACAAAATCACAAGGGAGCTGCCTGATGCTGGCAGGTTGCCTCTGCCTCCACACATACACCAGTGGACCAGTTTCAGGAAGCAAAGTTCCTCTTCTGGTATTTTTTAGAACTTGGGCACCTGAATGTTCAGCAGATAAAGTTTTGACAATAGCCCCCTTACCGAGACACTGTGCAGAGCATTGTTCCACAGGATTTGCTAAGGCTGTCTTGGATGTATCTTCCTGTCATGGCATGACTCATTTGAAAAACACACTCTTTTGATTTGTATTCTAGGAAAGCATCATTAAAAAAAAAAATACCAGAGACTTCTAGGTTCACCATCTCTTGGTATATCCAGGGCAATACTGGAGGTTTATCTAGGAGACCTACGTTAGCTGAAGAGCTACGCATCTCAGCAGAGGCGTATCTTGAGGCAGGCGATTTATAGATGTTTTAATGGCCCTTTCTTGCCCTGAACTCTCAGAATCTCTAAAAACTTTCAAGAGTTAGGTAACACTAAGTTAAAATTCCTCTGTTCGAGAGCATCCATCTCTCAACAGTCTGGTAACATGTCAGAAAGACTTCTCACCTTTTCAAGACCATTCCAAGCAAGTGCCTGAAAACCAAAACACCTCTGGAAGGAGCTGGTCAAACCTCCCTTCATCTTCCTTGGCTGGACAGGAGGAAATCGTTCCATTGCTAATACCACTAGACTCAGCAGAGACGCCCAAGGTTAACTGGCCTGCTGCTTTGTCAGCCCTGCAGGTGTTTCCTTCAGATTTCAAATGAAGGACTGCTCACAAAGAGAATCTGCAGCCTGTGCAGGTAAATCCCAAATACTGTCTGTCCTGAGGAGAAAGCAGTGGATCCCAAAGCTCACTGAAGCCTATGGGAAGATTGCCATTTGCTTTGAGACTTCGGTCAGGTCCCAAGATGAGGCATTGTTTACCACTGTTACCCATCTGACACTAAATTCATGGCACACACAGAACCTGTGAGAGAAATGCTAAATATTTAAATCTGCATGCACTGCCCTGCCCCCAAATATTGGAACAGTCTGCTCGTCACCGTTGCATTTACAGAAAATAGATGCTCTTTCCAATTCGAGCTGTGTAGAAACTGAGCATCTCACTATAGTTATCAGACAAGACAGAGCCTCCATTCACAAACTGTCAGTAATTGAGACGTGGTATCTGCCTCTCACCTTCTATGAATAAGTCCAGGGTACTGCTGTCCTCCACAGTATGCAACATTCCTAAAAGATAAACAACAATCAGTTATGGAACCCACTCCTGCTTGTGCTCATCAGTGCTGTAATGCCTTCTAAAAAGAGCTGCAAATTTTTTTCAGAACTGTTTTGTTTTCCCCACTTCACATGACACCAGTCTGACGTTGTCAGAGGAAGGTGGATGCTCTCAGGGAGTATCGCAAAAGGCGCCTCCATAAGCAGGATGCAGGGACATGAAGGCATTCGGTTCTTTTGCAAATTTTTTAGGTACTTTACAGTTTAAGTCAATGGCTCCACCTATGTAAGTAAATATGTAACTGCTACCGTCGCTACATCTCGCTGCCTGTATCCAATGTTATATATCTGAAACAACACTCCAGAATGACAGAAGTTAGAGCCCAGCTGTGAGTTGTCCCTTCTGTCTTCCATTCATACCCAATACCATGAACAGTCTTCTCCATAGTACTGAAAATCTCGAGACCAAATCTGAACACCAGGTTTAAAGCATCTGGAAACTATTCCAACATTAAACTGAACCTGAAGGCACCACTTCACAAGTCATTTGTACAATGAGAGCGTAGGATTTGATATATTAAAATAAGCCACTGTCTCACTCCACTACACCATGGCAGATGAGAAACTCTACCTACCAGCTCCTTCCGACTTCAGGTACCTACAGCATCAGGCATCTGGTTCAGACCCCCACTTCTGCCACACCAAACCACTTGTTTCAACATATCCAATCCAATTACCTCCTCTCTGGAGACTCCACGACCCCTCAGAAATTTGACCAACTAAAGCAATGTTATGACATTGCAGGTGAAGAAATTACTTATTTCCTCCCTCATCTGCCCAGTCTTCAGTAAATTCCTTACCCTTTGGAAAAGATTTGCATACAGCACTAGTGAACATTGCAACATAAGCTGCATGAAATTCTGGCTTACCTGAAATTCACCATCTCGTCATATGCAACACGCCACACTACACCTCTGTTCTCTTAACCCTCTTTCTTCTATCTGTGCTTACCCTAATATTCTCCCTCCGAAAAATGAATGTATTTTCCTGAATTTACTATTAATTCTTCCTCCACAGCACTGCTCAAACCTTTGGGGGGGTCCCTCTTACTCTCTTGCACCAGACGAGCCCCAGTTCATCCAAGTTCTATCCAAAACGTACATGTCATTGCTTGTAGCCCCAAGCTTAGACTGGGATTCCAACTGCTCTAGGGGTTACACCAAGTACAGTAAAATCCCAAAGCTGTCCTCAAACCACCCAAATGTGAAGTTTCTCAAAGAGAGGGAGAATTATTATTTAAAAGCAGACAAGAGCATTGAAATACAAGCACAGCTCCCCTGTCTTCTGGGGTATTTTGTGTTAGTGTCATACAGCGTAGGACTGAACTGGCCCTAAGGACCACTCCCTCCACATCTGTATAGGATTATGTGCGCAGATGGCACTCAATAAAAATTTGTGCAACAGAGAGAACTAAACCTGCACAAAGTTCCATTTCTAACAAAGCTGCTTCCAAAACATGCACAATGCAGTTTGTGCTAGGAAATCAACTGGGAAAACGCTGTTTGAATTATTCAGGCATGGAAAGGGGCTTGTAAGTCACTTTCCCCCAAAGAACAAGAATTATCTGTGATGTGCAAATGAGATCATGGAATTAAAGGAATCCAGTATATTTGCTCTTTGAAGGCACTCGCATTCATACCCTCCACCCTTCTCTTTCTGCCTTGCTGTTCCCTCATTTAGACCCTTGTTTCTTCTCCATCAAGATTTTAGACGACGTTTCAGAGACCTTTCCCATGGCAAACAGCAAACCAGTAAGAGATGCTCAAGATCACCGAGGCCGTTACTGGAAAGGCACCTTCTGGCGTCCTGCAGAACACTCTCCTGCTGTGAGGCTGACCCACCAGTAAGAAGCAGGTATTACAGTCCTACGCCTACAAGGATTTCTACAAATGTAAAGCAACGGTGTGAAAAAACCGCTATGTATCTTGCACCTTTGGTCTTAAATCCTGCAGCACCTTCTCATGGTCACGCTTCCATTTCTGCGTGAGTCTCCCTGTAAGGCCACAGCCCAGCCGGAGCAGAAAGCACTGATGCAGGCGAGCAGAAGGGGGGGTGTTCAGGGGAGGGCCGTACACCAGCGCTCCCTGTTCTCCAGAGAGGCTTTACAGATATGCCGAGATACTCTGGGAGATTGCAAGAGCTTTCAGAACATGCCAGTCCCGCTCCTTGGGGGATACGGAGATTAATTAACCGATTCCTAATCAAATGTCAGGCGGTTCTCCACAGGGAGTGAAACCGCACCTAGCGCAGAACGCTGGAAGTACGGCATTAGGCACCTCGGTGTTCTTTTGCTGGCTTTTTTTTTTTTTTTTTGGCTTCCCAGGCAGAGAAGCTTCACGGGTACACGTCTGCCGGGGAGAAGGACCCGTCCTTCCCCCCGCGGCTGCACCGGGCCGCGGCAGAGCTCTTACCGGAGAGAGCCGCCACCAAAGGCGCGCACAGCCTCTCCTCGGCCGCCAGCAGCTGCACGGCGGGCCCCGCCGGCCGGGCCAGGGCGTCGCGGAGCCGGGCGAGGACGTGCCTCCTGCGCACCAGCTGCGGGGCGGACAGAGGGACAAAGAACCCGTCAGCGCTCCGCTGCGCGCCGGGATCGGGGCGGGGGTCTGGGGGGACCGCCGCGGGGCCCGGCGGCGGAGGCCGGCCCTCCCCGGCAGGCGCTGCCCACCGAGGCGCCGCCGTCGCCCAGGGTCTCCACAGCGCAGGCGAGGCAGAGCGGCGGGCGGAGCGGCAGGACCCAGCGCGGCCCGTGCCCGCCGCCGGGCACCGCGCACCCACCCGCCGCCGCCGCCGCCGCCATCGCCCGCCCCGTCCTGCGCATGCGCGGGGCCGCCACAGCCTAGGGGGCGGGGCGGCAACTCCTCGTGCTCCCTCCGCACACACGTCACACTCTGCGCAGCAGCCCCGGGGAAGCGGCTTCGCGCCGATACTCCCCGCCGGGGCGGGCCCAGAGCCGGGCCCCGCCTCCGCGCCCCGCCCCCTGACTTCCGGCGGCGCGGCGCGCAGCAGCGCTCTCGCCTCCTCCCTCCCTCCCCTTGAAGGCGATCGGGCCGGGAGCGGCGACCGGGCCGGGCCAGGCCGCGGCCATGGTGAGCGGGGCCGGCCGCCGCCACTTCCTTCTCCTCGGGGCGCGCCGGGGGGGCCCTGGGGCGGGGGGACGCTTCCCTGCCCTCCCCGGCCCAGGCTGCGGGGGAGCACGTGGAGGCCGGGCGCCGCGGCCGAGTCGCGGAGCTGGGGGGGGGAATGCCCGGGGTTGGGAGGGGTCCGGCGGTCCTGGGGGCACCTAACGGCGGGGGGACTGGGCGGCCTGGCCCCGTAGCGGGGAGCGGGAGCACGTGCTGGCAGCGCTGCCGTTCGGCCGGCGCCGGTCGTTAACGCCGGTCGTGACCTCGTCGGTGTTCCGGTACGCCATTGCCGTTAACAGCCGAGAAGCCACTCGTGATTCGCAGAAGAGGAGCTGGCGGGGATTGCCGTACCGTTCCTGCCTGAGCGCGGAAACGCTTCCTTTGGCGGAGAGTCCCTGCAGCGAGCTCCCAGCCCGCTTGCTGCTGCTAGTTTGTAGGGCGTTAATTGGCCATCTGCGCGAGCAGAGGTCCTCTTGACTTCGAAGAACACGAGAGAATCCCTCTTCAGAAATAAAATGCAGTGGGATTTCTAGGAGACGTGCAGACGAGAATAGCGATGTGACGAGAATAGCAGTTGTCAGTATGTGTGGTGATCCCGGCGTGATGCTGCTCAGAACAAAGCCCGCTTTGCTCCTGTTGTAATGCTCTTTACTTTTTCCTCTCTCTAGAGCGAGGCAGAAGTGAATCCCAAAGCTTACCCCCTGGCTGATGCGCAGCTCACCAAAACGCTACTCGATCTCGTGCAGCAGTCCTGCAATTATAAGCAGCTACGCAAGGGAGCCAACGAAGGTGAGACCTGTGCGTTGCAAAGTGTCCTAGAAATCATAGTGAGGACTTTGTGAGAAGCTGTGCCTAGAGAGTGTCTTTTCCCTCTAGCTGTGGGCTGCTAACTTCATATAGATCTGGCTATTGCAAGTGTCTCCTTCCTCCTCCTTCTAGCCTTCTTAAGCAATATTCAGGGACAGAACTAAGCTGTAATCTTTTCAACACGTATATGCAGTTCTGGTGGATGCCCAAGCTGCGCTCCTGGTGCGTGTCCTGTGATCACATGCGCTTTAGTGGTGTGGCACTGGGATTACTAGATGCCTAGCCAGTTCAGAATCATTAAAAGATTTGGGTCTGAGGGTACCTCTAGTGCAGCCCACTGAGACAGCGGCTCCCTCCGCAGTTGGATCAGGTTGCTCGGGGCTTTGCCTAGTCAAGCTTTTAAAAAAAAAAACAATCCCTAAGGATAGAAACTCCACAGTCTCCCAGGGTCCAGTTCCCATGGCTTAAACGCGTCTCATAATGGTGAGGGTGGAATATAAAATACCAGCACGTCCCCAGAATCTCACTGAGGCAACAGTCACAGTCTGCAACCTGTCCTTCCCGTGCACTCACGAGGATGGTCTGGCTCCATCTTCTCTGCCATCCCGCTGAAGTAGTAGAAGGCAGCAGCCACACACCTCCCCTCCCACCTCGGCCCTCTCTTCTCCAGGCTAAACCAACCCAGCTGCCCCAGCCTCTTCTCATCTGTGGTGCACCCCAGCCCCTGCCCAGCAGCAGCCCTGGGCTAGCCTCGCTCCTCAGGGAATCTCTCCGCTGTGCTCGAGGGCAGCGCTGGGCACAGTACCCTGGGTGCAGCCCTCTGAAACACCCTCCCTGCCCCTATAGCTGCCATTTTCCTTTGGCCTCTCCTCACGCTACGACTAGATCTCCTTCTTGCTCATGCCAACTTCAGCATCTCCTAAAGGTGTTTTTCATTAGATGGGCTGTCCAGAAGGACCTAGACTTACTCTTCAGTTTCTCTTACAGCCACCAAAACACTGAACCGAGGGATAGCGGAGTTCATTGTGATGGCGGCAGACGCGGAGCCCTTGGAGATCATCCTGCACCTCCCTCTTCTCTGTGAAGACAAGAATGTACCTTACGTGTTTGTGCGCTCCAAGCAAGCCCTGGGCCGAGCCTGTGGTGTTTCCCGGCCTGTCATTGCCTGCTCCATCACCATCAAGGAGGGGTCACAGCTAAAGCCTCAGATCCAGTCTGTCCAGCAAGCAATAGAAAGATTGTTGGTCTAAATGCCCGTGAGTTTAAGTCTATGTGGAATAGGAAAGCTGAAGTCAGGGGGAATTAATGTCCAGCTTCAGTTGAGATTATAGTTTTGATGTCAGTGTTCCGTTTCAAAGCACCACGTTTTTGTTTAATAATGGCTTAATTCTTAGTGTTTCTGCCTCTCCTCCCCCCTCTTTTCTATTATTCCACTCCAACACATTCATTCTCATTGTATTACTTCTTGAAAAGTGATTGTACAACTGTATTTCCTGTTTGGTGTTTAAAAGAGAGGGGAAAAAAAAAAAAAAAAACCCTTATCTCCATGTTTGCCTGCTCAGGGCTTTTTTTTAACCCACCCAGGGGCTTCCTCTGTGTTGGAGTATTTTGGTGAAGCTTCAGCCTCTAACAGGCATAAGTAACTCTGTGTTCCTGAATGGTTTAGTCTACTGAGGATAAAGCATGTTGGTTCCCCGCACAGCGTGTGCATGCAGACTGCTGGAGTTGTTGCTTTAAGTGATGGAGCAGCACAGACCACATATAGGGCAGGCAGCGGCTACCATGTAGCAGCGGACAGAACCAAGATCAGTACTCATAGCACAACCTTTTTTCTTGAAACCAGACAAGGGACTTCCATAAGAGGTGTACAGGGAGCAGAAATCTTATGGCAGTGCACAAGGGGAAATCTCTTGTCTCGCTTATTTTTAAATACTGACTTTTTAAGAAAAATAAAATTGCTGACAAAGCTAAACATAATTGTCATTCCCTCGGGGAAAGCATTTGCAACTAACAGAAGTGTTCTGCTTGTAAAGCTAGACTGCTCAGAGATTGCCTAAAGGCTATTGCAGTGCAGTAGTTCATACTCCTCAAGTTTTCTTTGTGTGGACTGTACCAATGAGCTTGGGCTACCTAGGGAATTTAAGCGCAAAACACATGGTAGAGAGCAGCCTGCTGTGACTTACAAGTACCCTACATCTGGCTGATAACTATAAAAAGTATCTCATGCTTTTAGGGAAGCTACTGTACTGTAGTCACCTGACTGAAGATGAGTGCTTTAAGTCATGGCCAAGACAAGAGACCAAGTACTTTTTCAGGTAAATCAAGCTGTGTCTCAAGAATGCTAGATAATCATGTGCTCTGGAAAAGCGTGAAGCACCACCAGCATTCTGAATTAGTGGTGGGTTTATGGAGCTAGCTTTAGTTAAATGCATATTGTATAATTAATCCAGTTACTGCTCTGAGCAGAATCTAAACCTTTGTGTTGGAATGGGTCATATCAAACCTGTCTTCTACTGCAGGATGCCAAAGCAAAGCTAGTGTGGAAAGACCCAACAGGTACAACAGCAGAAGGGAAAATAAGTTCTGTAATGTTTCCACAGAGGCACTAACTTCATACCTTTAGTAAGTACATCCCCAAGCAGATGAAATCAGCTTATGAAAGACTGAAGACAAATCATGTCTATTTTTGTAAATGGCTGATAACAGTAATATCCTTGCTGAGGTGAGCTTAATACAAAGATTTTGTAGAGTCCTTTCACTTCTGTGAGGTTTAGAAAGGCTGCTGTTCCCTTCTGCTGATGCTGCCTGTTGAGGTACTTGTGTTTAAAACCACAGTTTTGCAAAGGATTTGTGCTATTGTACCATGCCAAGACAGCTGATGTAAGACAAAGCACATAAGGAGCAGAAATAAAGGATTCTTGAGCAAGCAAAACCGTCTAATTTTCTGCTCTGAAGCCTTCCATCACCATCCCTTTTAAACTTCCACTTAATGCAATAGCCTGCTATTAAAAAAAAGCCAAAAGGAAGATCTAATAACCTAGAACAAACATGCCACGATCATACAAAGCCTGGAACATATTGTGCCTGGGGGTTAGCAAGCCAAGAGAGAAGTTAACAAGGGCATTTGGGGAATGGAAAATTCACAGAATGAAGGACAGGATCGTATCACTATTTTATTGCGTTCAGTTCGAATCTTGCTAAGAGAAGCGTTTGCAGTAACTTTGCTGAAGGGCAAAATAAATTGATTGCTTAGACAAATATTCATTAAAAGTCACTATAATGCAGGCTGATTGAAAGTATCTGAGACTATGTAGCTTCAATACTGCAGAGCTCAACATGGGCTAGCTGCTCTTTTGAGAGGAGCTGTGGAGGTGGAAGCAAGCAGCCTGCTGGCACAGCTAGGGTGGTCACAGCTGGCTCCGATGTACATGCCACATGACAGCACTGCCACAACCTTAATGTATGACTTAATTCTTCAATAAGTTGCCTAATAGTTTGCATGCCAAACACAGGAATCCCTGAACGCTAAAAACACCACACCGACCAAAATGGACACCTCATGTATCCTATCCTATGTTTGCCTCCCGTAGAAAGTTACAGTTTAGCTAAACAATTAGTGTTTCCTAGAGCAAGGGCAATGACTATTAGTTTAGTCATCTTGCACTGCAAGACAGGTAGGGCATGCCAGGGGTGGAAGTTTAAGAACCAAAACACAGCCTGAGATGCAGTCTCTGTAAGTGTGATTAAAAAAAATTAAAATACTGGACATAGCAAGGGCTACTCTCCACAACTTGCTATTTTTCTGTTTCTAAAGCACAGATTTGAGTACAGAAGCCTGCACAATAGTCTGACTCATGCTTGCTACAGAGGTGGAAAAGCTCTATGCCATCGCAGTAATTTAACTGGGGTAAGTGCTTGCAGCCTTCCAGGGACCATGACTTTTTTTTTTTTTTTTCCTCTCCTTTTTTAAACCAGCTTTTGCTATTACCATTTAAAAATGGAAAACCTGGCTGCACAGCTTTGTGAAGTGCTAGCTTTTTGCCCAAAGGCTTGGCTACTGCTTCCCAGTCATGATTTTCTCCTTTATGATCTGCTGGTAATGTTTACAACGCCGATGGTGGCAAAGAACCCAATTTGATCACAAGTACTGATACTGACTGGCTGTTTTGGAGAGTAGGAGAGTAGCACCACATTTATACCCTCTGTTAGCACACAGACTTGACCTGCTGCTTGGATTCACATGGTGCCATTAACACAGATCATTCTGTTTTCTTACATTGAAGTGAGTTTTGCTGTCTTTATGATGCAAAGACGGTACAGCCAGTGTTGCAAAATAAGAAGTCAAAAATAACTTTTATTAAGAAACCAGGAAGGCACAACTGTGTTCACTTGCAGTGGGTGACCTGAGTTAGCAGGGAATTTCATTCTGCCTTTGGCTACTGTGAACAGAATCCAACTTTGCAGAGGTGTTTCACAACTAAGAGTAAAAAGTTTCTCCACTGCTAGATGCAGCAACATTTAGCCGCCTTCTGCTCCACAGCAAGATTAAACAGACACAGCATCTGCATAAGACAACTAAAATTTTAAGCAGATGGAAGTCAGCCAGGGCCTTTCACTCCTGCTTAGTGCTCACTGAAGTATTCAGTTAACGCATCCATGAGCTCCTGCTTCTTCCCTCCACCCTTCAGCCCATAAAGCCGGCATGCATCCTTCAGAACAGGTACAGTGAGCTTGCCTAGAGTGCCCTTCTGCACATGACTCCGCAGCTCATCCTTTGAGATTTCTACCTTGGGCCTCTTCTCAGTTTGACTATCAGAAGCTAGAAAGATAAATTTTAGATCACCAAGATTTTAATCAATTTCTTAATAGAAAGACATCAACATTTCTTAGACATACAACAGTTCGTGGCCATTAGCACATGGTACTTTAACAGCTACCTACACACTCACAGACCTAGTTTACACATTTTGTTTTAAGAAGTAGGTGTCACTCACCACGTAAGTCATGTAGTATTTCATTGATAGGAGTGATCTCAAGCTCAAGTATGAAACTTTGTGTTCTGATAGAAAGACCACCCCCAAATGAAACTTTTAAGGGATTCTCATTGAGACAGCAGAATGCAATGATTCCACAGGGAGCTCAGCTAACTGACACTCCCACTTTATGCAGTTTCATAGACTCCCAAACTACACAAGTACTTCAGCATTACTTAGACATTTAGCCCTAAAGACGCCCATCTTCGACTTGCCAAACAGCCCATGCATAAAAGTCTGCTTCCTCACCAACTGAAAGCATGAACGATTTTACTACTCTGTCATAAAAACCAAAATTATTTAAAAAAAAAATTAAACTATATTTTACAATCATTTACCCACATTGCTTCCTATACTTCACTATGCAGTTTCTCATTCCAGCAGCTCTCCAACTGGATACCACAATATCCTCTAATTCCTAAGAATCACCACTGGATATAAATCCACTTTGTTGTGGAGATGAGTAAAGAGAGTTCTTGCACAAGCAGCTTCTTTAAACTATGAGACAAACTGAAAACACAGAAACTTCTAAAGAGAATACAGACACCATGTTGTGTGTCTGCACCATCATTACTTACCTTGTTTTCGCTTTACAGCTTTCCCATCCGGATTGTAGTCAGGGGGATAAACCAGCTGCTTAAACTCCTGCACCAGGTTGCCCAGCCTGCGGTTCATCTCTTCAGCCTTTGGCACTGGGAAAAGAGAAAGATTTGCCCTCTCAACAAGAGAGTGATCACAGGGAAGTCTAAACGAGGCCATCACCAGATACAATTGTGCTTCTGTAATAACTAGCATGCGAGCATCTTGCAAGCATGCAAAATGCAAAGACATATGTTATGGTATTCCCAAATGAGAAATTTACAGCTCTTGGTAATGTTGAGAGTTTGTATTATACAGATGTAATGGACCTGCACATATCCCTCAACAGGAAATATATATGCAGAACAAAACGGACACGGTGGAAGTGATGTAGAAGATCGCCTGCCTGCTCGCACTGTTACCCAGGTCTAATCTCAGACATTGAAAATACAACAGGTTACTATCTAACGTTGCGAGTAGTTTGAGGCAGAACAGTTTGTTTCTGTCATGTATTTGTATGGTATCTAGCACAGGGGCCTAGATTACTTGTTAGGTATCACTTCAGAAGAGACAAATAGTTACTCTAACACTATTTCTGGATTACAACATAGTTTTAAAAAAGGAACTTCCCCTCCAGGAGTAGGTTTCTATCCTTTGACAAGATATTCTTCTATAGAAACTCTCACAGCCACAAGGCAGCATCATTGCCTCCTAGCAGAATCATTCTCTGAGTAACTCTGCCCATTTATCAGACTGAAATATTAATTAGACACTTGAAGAGAGAAATTTCAGAGAAAGCATTTGTCACCATAGAAAAAGGTGATTCAATTTTAATTTTGGAGGGTAAAGTGAACGATTTTTCCTTTTTTCCTTATCTTAAAAGTGACAGCATTAGAAAGTAAGGTGTCAATATTTCAGAATGGACACATCCAGAATTCTACATCTTGGAAGTGCACACAACTGAAATATTTTTTAAAAGACATTTGGGTTTGTAGTAGCGTATCTCTGACTTAGAACAAAGTCAAGAGCCCTCTACCCCACCCCCCTTCGCACCCACCAATAATTCTCACTTGTAAGATCCTCAGCTTGTTCTGGTTCCATCATATCCAGTGCCAAAGCCTCCAGATTCCTGAAGTGCTGCTGCAAAACTGGGTTCTCAAAGCTGTCAGCCCTGTCAAGAATCCCCCAAAATGTCAATGCATGCTCCCCAGAAGACAGACAAGACACATAAGATCTACCACCAACTTATTTCAAAGTAAAACTTCCCTCCTTCCCACACAACAATCCATCTCATCAGAGGAACTGCTTTTCCTCTTTTCAGTTCACCTGCTGAATCACTATCCTGTCATGCATCAACCACATTAGAAAGCTGTGCAAGACAAATGGAGACAGTGGCATTCTACTTTAATAACAGTTAATTCTACTTTAATAACAGTTATGTTACTTTCCACATACCTAGGAAAACATGTCCTGTAAAAGCACTTCATAAAATTTATCCTAGCTATAATGAAAAAGACCTAACCATTCTCTCTAAAGTGCTCTAATTTAAACGATCCAGGTCTGATCTGCAATAGATTGGCAGAACCACAATAAAATGTGATACCTCTGCAACAAATGACAACAGCCCAGAGAACAAGAGCAATTCTATGAAGAACTCCAGAACATGCTACACAAAGCCTGTGGTGCCTGGGTATTCAGAATGATTAAGAATAAAGTTTAGACAAAGCTACTGCAAAGGGAAGCAATTTGCATCAAAATCTCACCTCATGGACACCACAACTCAACAATGTGTGCAACAGAGCAAGCAACAGGGTTGCGCTTTCTTCCCTATGTCACATCCCGCACACAGTTTATCTCCCTGTACCTGTATTTGAACCGAAGTTTTTGAATTATTTCCTTCATTTTGTCCACCTGCTCTCGACTGGCTGGCACCTTTTCTGTAAAATCAACATTCCGTTTGTCATCTGCGTATGGTAGGAAAATTATGTGGAAACCTACATGGAAGAGAGGGAGCAAGAGAACAGTTATACAGAACCACGGCCTCAGAACAATGATTTATGGGAAAGACCAAGATGCTTATTATCTAGGTCTGATGTCTCCAAACTAGCTAGCTATTTTGTTGTAAACAACAGCAATCCATAACACCTCCTAGTACTACAGCACTACACTGAATCCCAATCTCAGTGTGTACAAGCAACATCACTAATGGCTTTTTGAAAGAGATTCGAACTAAATGCATAGCTAAGAGCTGGATGTTTGTGACTTGCTTTTTATGCAGGAGGTCAGCTTGTCCACCTTCCCCATCTCTCCCTGGATATGAGCTTGAAAAAGGCTTGTTTGAAAATTAAGTTAATGCCCACATGTTATTTCTGAAATGCTTTACTTTGTACACAAGCAGTGTTATTACCCTACTTCACATCCTCCCAGAAGAGGATTTTCCAGTTAAAGAGGTGAGAAAATGCAAAAGAGCAACAGCCTGCCTTTGCTCCCTCATCATTCCACACTCAGCTGATAAGGTGTGAGGCTCAATATGCACGATTATTTATTTAACACTTTAAAATGTATCCGAGCAGACAATAAAATTCAGGGAAAGACATTCTGTCTAGTCAGCAAACAGAAAAAAAGAGCTTTTAATTTTTAGGTCAGTTACTTGAGACCGCTAAAAAGAGGCAGCAGGCAGGGAAAATACAGTAGCCGTGTGATACCTGAGCAAGCACTGATGCAACTGGGGTTTTAAAAATAGATTCAACATCAGATGCTTACAATGACAAAACTGAAGAAAAGGGATGTTGGAAAGCACTCTCCTCAGTTTTAAGGGGAACAGCACTAAGAACATTTTCACACAATACAGGAGGCTATTATGCTGACTGCACCTGATCATGCAGGGAAAGGCAGCATCTCTTCCCATACCTGGAGGGGCTATCTGCACTTTCTGCTCATCCACCTCTTCCTCCTGGGGAACCAGGGCCACGAAGCGAGGGGGAGTGTTCCGGCGGGCAGTGTATCTGCACAGTGCCATCACCTGCTTCTCCAAGCATTTCATCAGTAAGGCATTAAATAGCGTTGTACTCCCTGAAAAGACAAGACAGTATTGGTCAGATTGACAGCTTTGCTCCTTTCTTCAGGAACGTAACCCTAGATATTACAGTTTCAGAACCTGTGACTTCTTTTGAGTTGCTTGTAATATTCCAGAGGTAAAAAGCAACTTTTGGAAGGGGCAGCCCTCAAAAATAACAATGTTAGTGTCTCTCCTGACCAGAGCAGCAGGAGTTCTGGTGAGAGAAATTATATCGATAACACCCGAGCAATGAAATACGGTTGAAAATTGGAAACAAGTACCTACAAAGCCTCCTCCTGGTCTGGCAGCACATCGTAGTAGTAGCACATCGTAGTAGCAGCACATCATAGCAACTTTTGCAGAACATGCTAAGAATTCAGCTTGCAATGTTCCTCTTGAGGCACACATTTGCTTTGTATTTTACTAGATTCAGTGGTCAGGAACAGACTGACATACAAGTAAGGTGTTTGATTCAGGAAACTGCTAAGCTGGAGAAGGTACTGTAAAGGTTCTTCTTTAGTCAGACACGGCAAAGCATCTGGTCATAACTCAGCCCTCTTTATCCACTGATAGATTGAGGAGCTGGAGTTTTTTCTTTACTATTGCAGCTTGGGATGGATTAATACTGTATTTCTAGATAAGCAGACTTACATATACATATAAAAAGGGGAGAAAAAGCAGTCCTAAGCTTCCTCTCCTCTCTTTACAAGCCTGTAAAGTGCTGTTAATTCAACCGTACTTCCCGAGTATTGTGTTTCCACTCCTAGCTGATATAGACTTTGTCATGGTTTAAGCCCAGCCAGCAACTAAGCACCATGCAGCCGCTCATTCACTCCCCCCCCCCACCCAGTGGGATGGAGGAAAGAATCGGAAGTAGAAAGGTAAAACTCGTGGGTTGAGATAAGAACAGTGTAATAGAACAGAAAGGAAGAAACTAATAATGATAATAATAACAATAATAAAAAGGCAATAATAATAAAAGGATTGGAACATACAAAACAAGTGATGCACAATGCAATTGCTCACCACTCGCCAACCGATGCCCAGTTAGTTCCCAAGCAGCGATCCTCCCCAAGCTCACTCCCCCCATTTTATATACTGGGCATGACATCACATGGTATGGATTAGTCCTCTGGCCAGTTTGGGTCAGCTGTCCTGGCTGTGTCCCCTCCCAACTTCTTGTCCCCCTCCAGCCTTCTTGCTGGCTGGCCATGAGAAGCTGAAAAATCCTTGACGTAGTAGAAAAACTACTCAGCGACAACTGAAAACATCAGCGTGTTATCAACATTCTTCTCATACTGAATCCAAGACATAACACTATACCAGCTACTAGAAAGAAAATTAACTCTATCCCAGCTGAAACCAGGACAGACTTAAAACTGGCAGTTATCTTCACTGGTTTGGGGTTTGGTTTTTGTTTGTTTGTTTTTTAACCACCTTTGCCTTCTTGTCAGGTACTAGGATCCTTCACTTTCATGAATGACAAAACCAAATATTTTGGGACTACATCTGCATAGTTTGATTAGCTGATTGTCATGATGGGTGAAACATTAAGCCCAATTGGCTCTTCTGCTATTGAAGAAAACAAGAATTAACTGTAGCTGAGAGGGGCTGTAACAGTTAATTCTATACTTTTTAACATTAGCAAGTTTTTAAGTCAGACAAAGATTTTACACTCAGTGATCCCCACTCAAACACACTATGAATCAGCTGGTTACCATAATGCAAGGTGGTGAATCTTCTCTTGCCATCTTTACTTACCACTTACTAAGGACTCCTCAGGATAGATGAACTGGGAGGGCTTGACATGGTGGTGCTGTTTTAGCATTGAAAGTGGTTTGAAGCCAATCAGATACAAGCCCAGAGAATCAAACCGCTTTAATTCTTCTGTTTCCTCTTTCTCCATCACAATCTGGCGGTTTCCATATGTCTAAACCAGGGAAGAGCAGATAGTAATGCTGCCAGCATAAAAAAAAATTGCAGGGGAGCAGGGGGGGTAGGAAGAGAATGCAATTGCTGTTTTCCACTACTGAAAAGAGGGTTATAGACAAGACAGAGTAAACTGTCACCATGAGGGCAGACTGAAATGGCAAGTCACAGTCCGTGACCACTACCCCAAGGGAAATGCCACCTGGACATTAGCAAAATGCACTTTCCTAAGACAACGGTTAAGCCCTAGCACAGATTCACATCTCATCCTTGGAGTTCTTCAGAGCTGACCCAAACAAACCCTGGAGCGACCTGATCTGGTTTTGTGAGTCTTGCTCTCGGCTGGGTTGGACCAGACGTTTTCAGAGGTCCTGTCTGATTCTAAACTTGCTTGAGCAGATGCACGTCAGCTACATACTGCTGGCAGAAACAGTGACCAAGAAACAACGCTTTTGAAGCATCGCTCATAAGTCACAAAAACATATTGTAGTCCAGCTGCTGAAGTTAGACATCAGGGCTTAATGCTCAGCTTTCTGTTCATGTCCTGTACTTCATTTCAAGAAACTAATGTCCGGTACAAATAAACTTAAATATTTAATCTTAAGACAACAACTTTAAGAGCCTTTGGCATGGAAGGACACACAAACTGCTCTTGTGACAATACACCTAGCAACTGCATATCCTGCTTTGAAATAAGGCTGTGCCTGAACAGAATGTGACATTCAATCTACATCAGCCAAACTATCAAGCAGGAAGGCAAAGCAAAGAACAAAATAACAAAAAACGAAGGTAATATACCTATTTTTCTGTTTGGAAAAGAGCTCCAACCCCCCCATTATTCACACTTGTATGTTTAATAAAATGGACAAAATCTTTTCCTAATGAATCAAAAGATAACACCAGCAGCAATAGCACAAGGCCGCGTAAGGTCAGGTTCTGACAACCTGGTTCTGCCATACAGAAAGAAATGACCTGTGTTCCTGAGTGCCCTTCCACGCGTGGCTATGCTTTCCCTTGACAGTCATGCCAGAGAAACAACCCACTCTCACTCTGCAGGGCTTACAAAGTGACCAGGCTATCCCTAGGGGCATACAGATGTAAATATTTCTGCATCTGATCTTGCAAATGAAATACAAACAAACACAGCAAGAGAATCAGCATCTCCACCACACACATCACAGAGCCAGGAAAAAGCAGGCACATAATCAATACGTTACCTGAGCCCTTTTTGTGTCACTCGGCAGGAGCAAGCTGCCTGTTTTTCCATTAAACATCCTTGTTTTTGTTTTAACCGGTTCGTTAGTTTCCCGATAAAGCTTCACCGGATATGGCTTATAAGCTTTTTGAATGAGGTTGAAAACACCAACAGAAAGTGACAGATCTTTGTTCAGATACAGATTTAACCTGTGTAAAAAAAGCAGATACAGACTTGAGCCTTCCAAAAGATCACTTTTGCAAAAGAAAGTCATCTCCTCAGATAACTTATTTTCTCTGACCTCCTCCTATTCTCCTCCCCCAAAATCACATGTATCTCTGGAAACATACTATTACTTGAGTCACAATCTCACTTGTGTAAAAACACTCTTGCAATGCTGGCACTTTTGGTCATAAAAATGATTTAAACACAAATGCTTTACCATATTTCTTTCACCTGCTTTCACTCTGAAGGGCAGCTATGCTCAAGCAGAGCACAGGACAAGTTCACATTTGGGCACCCCACTTGTGCTTAATGCAATGTGACCTCTGAATTCACACAGCTGTTCACACAAAAGGCAAAATTCCCCAAAAGAACCCCATCAAGACAAACAATACCACGATTTAAGAAAAAAAATAATCCAAAGTTACAGAAAAATTCAGAAGTAAAGGTTTAAAATTGGAGGTAATCTTCAAGTTCTGAGAGCAGAACAGTGAATGTTACTTCCTCTCCTCTAAAAGGTATCACTGGTACGGGATTCTTCCTCCTCAACTATTAGAAAGCTTGAGGAACATTCCCAGAAGAGGCAAATAAAGCTGAGAGCAGGAGCAAGAATGCCAGTGACAACAGCTCAGGTTGGGATTTTTTTTTTTTTTTTTAAAAATACCTTAAAAAAACCACTAGGCTGTGAAGTTCTTTCCCTTACTGTGCTTCCATATCATTCTGCTATGAACTCACTCATTAAAAAACCCAACTGTTACGGAGCATGTGATTCCAAAAATACTTTCTCTCTGCTTCATCAAGATCCTTTTAATCTCTCTGTAAGTATCTCTAATCTTTCAGTAGGAGATCAGAAATACCAAGGCTGTGTGAATCCACACCAACTCCCTAGACAGACTGGCCACATACAACTATTTAGTAACAGGCCAAAATACCTACCAGTCACATTGAAATGAAATTTTTCTAAGTTAACACTAGTAAGAAAAGCCTCATTTCAATCAGATTTCACTATAAACTAACCATATTACATGTTACAGATTTTTTTGTAAGTATTTTACTTGGCAATGATGTCATTTTTTGAAAAAGGATCATTTCTGGCCAAGCTCAATACAGGAGATGTCACAGAGAGCAAAAAAGGAGGCCTAGCTTCCCTCTCGACTCTTCTCATCCACCAAGGACAATATCCTTGGAAGCTACAGAAGAAACACCAATCTTGGACTAAGGAATTAAGATGGAGGAATGTAAGCACTGATGCCTTTGTAGACAAATCATTCCAGAAGAGGGAAGTGAGATGCAGTCTAAAAATAACATCAGGTGCCTCCACTGAATGAAATATCATAACTAGGCACAAACCTGACTAAAGCCCGTTTGTTTGTCTCCTTTGCTCGTACTTTCTTCATGAGATGTTCCAGTTTCCCTGACTCCTCAGGCTGGATCCCAAGGTCCTCATCCTCTGCTGTGTTTATGATATCCCTGTAGAACAAAGAGATATCGAACCCTCCAGGCTTCTTCAAGTGCATCAAATCCAGGATGATACCTAGAAACAAAGAAAGAGATAGGAGGAGGATCACACAAACTGCCTTTTTCTTACATCGGCATGTTTCTCAGCACTCTCAGATTTCTCTAAGCGAAGAATTTAAGCAAGAGTAAGCTCCAGATTGTCACCTGCATCAGATGTGAAAGCTTCCAGGGAAAGAGGCAAAAGACATTCTTCAACTTCAGTCAAAACAACATGGCACAGAAAATGTTTCCTCCCTAATTAAGCTCCTATAAAACATAATCTTAGCTCAGGCATAGAGGGAAGTAATGAGTTCAGAAATTCCCCTTTCCCGGTTATAAGGGCTAATGGATTAAGGAAGCCTCACAGCTTCTAGATCCAGCACATCTGCTGAACTCCAAAAACACTGGTGATCTCAGCTACATAGCTGAACTAACGAAGCATTTGCTCTCTAGTCTCTGAGCTCAGGTTGCTGTTCTTCAGCTAATTCAAAATGGAGCCATTAAAGTAATTTTCCTTTTGTGTTAACTTAGTGTTATTGTTTCCTTCCTGGAAAACGGCAGAACAACGAAAAAAAGTGGAGTTTGTTTTCCACGGCCCTCTCAAGTCCTGATTTATGCTACCAGAGTAGAAAAAGAGATCCTAGAAAATAAGTGTTAGTTGTTGCATACCAGATTGGATAATAGATTTTCTAATTTAGATTAGATACCAAATTTCTCCTTTGGAAAGCTTCAGAAAGATTCCCCAGTTCTGATGATTTTACATTCTTTTTCCGTCACAGACTTGCAATGCAGTCAACATCTGCTGTGAGGATACATCACTTTTATTCTGCCCGAAATTAAAGGGGAAAATAATGACCTGTGTCTCTCAGATCACCAGCTCTGGTCCTGGCCAGCTTGGCTTTGGCACTGTCATTGGCATGAGGGTCATCCTCGTTGGTGAAGAGCATGATCCTTTTGTGGCTCAGTCTGACTTGGACATCGCTGAAGAGATTAGAGCAGGCCCAGAGTGCTTCACCCAGTGAATAGTCAGCATTGTGGCCAAAGGTCTCACAGAAAAGTACTCGTCCTTCGTCTCCCCTGTATTGGTCCAGCTCTAGAACACGCTTTGCACCTAAGGGGGATAACAGCATTCACATGCATTAGAAATGCTGAAAGAAGTACCATAAACTCTTCTAAATATGCAACCAGGGTCCCTCGCAGCTCATGTCCAAGTAAGGTCTCCTAGCACCTCTGTGGCAGTGCCCTTCCAACACCTAGCTGAGAAAATGGTTCAGCATAGCCTAACATTTGCAACATTGCAAGCCAATTACCACTTGAAAGCACATACCAGGGCCACAAGGACACAAAGTGCCCTGGCACCGATGCGGGGCTCTTCCTCTTGGAGGAGGAAAACAGGCTGGGATCGAAGTATCGCAAACCCTCTACACTGAAAGGACAAGTGCTCAGCAGGAAAGGCAACAATTGCACCGCAGAGGCATGGCACACTGCTGCGCCACCAGAGGAAGGAGAGGAGCCTGAAACACATCCTGCATCTCCACCGCACGTTGGGAAGGTAGAGAATTCCTCCTGCTCTCTTGCCCCTCGTGCCAGATAGACTCAACCTAGAGGTCAGATGCAGCCCGTAGATCACCACACGGAACACAGCAACATCCAGGGCAGGTGCCGATGGCCTTTCTAAAGCTCTGCAGATTACTCCAGCCCAACTATGACTCCTTTTCCCACCTGTCTACAGCAGACTCTGTTTCCTCCCATAACTCTACAAAGGGAGACAAGCTTTCATTTTTCAGCTAGTGCATTCTGCAGAGCTTCTTCCTTTGTCCTTCACTCAAATTATATAGCACTTTTGAAATCTCATCTGAGAATGTCTTCCCTCTCCCCCATTTACTATTTTATTTTCATCTCCTCAGCTGCCATTGAATTAACAGCAAAAGTGTTCACCATTATGTACTAACTATAGCATTTCTTCCTTCTCCAGAGCACGCTGCTCTTCAGGGGCAGCAAATACACAATTCTCTTCCTTTTTAACAACACTGACCTTTCACCTGCACTGTCTTTATCAGCATGGTGAAGCTACTGCCTCTAACACAGGGAAAAGGGCAAGCAGGGAAGGAGGAGGAAAAAGGATGAGCGAGGAGCCTAAGGCGCTTGCTGCCAGAAAAGGAAGAAGAACCTAAGGCAGTCTTGTCAGGTCCCCATCATAATTAATTCTGAAACTAGGACAAGGCACAGTTGTTTCAGGAGAACCCCATGTGTCACTAAACCTGCACCTCCTAGTTAAGAAAATGAAATCCAACCTCCTCAGAGATAAAGGCTGCTATCAAAAGCTAGTAGACACCCCCCACCCCCCCCCCACAAGACTCTGTGCTGTCAGAGAATCTGTCACCAGTAGCATACATTCTTTGCAGTCCTCGTACTACCTTTTCCAATTCTGCAACTGGCGCTCAAGCAGATGCTATGTAATTCTAAGAAATTATAAGAAAATGGAAGAGCTACATTCAAGAACTGCAAAACTTATTATGAAAATAAGAGATGGAACACCCCAAACAGGTCAATGTATCGGACAACCTGTTCTAGCTGACCCTGCTTGAGCAGGAGGGTTGGACAAGAGGACCTCCAGAAATCCCATCCAACCTCAGCCATTCTGTGATATTCTCCATCAGCTGGAATCCATGGTGCCTTAGCATGTACATGCACTTTTCTGAAGCGCGGCAGACACATGATGGGCTTTCAAGAGTTCTGTTGAGGTTTAGCGGACAGCAAGCGAACCACCACATTAAAATAGAAGAAAAGACAGAGGAAAGGGATCTAAACTAACTATAACAGAAAAAGCCAAGCTCCCACTAAGTTTCTAAGCTTTCAGTAAATTTCTAAATCTATGCCTCCACCACCACCAATGCATCTCAGCAACAGGAACCTTTTTGTTTATCTGATAGCTCTCTGTTTTCAGAGAGACAAGTTACTGACAATGCTACTACACAGATTTCCTTAGTCCATCTTTCTACATAACCTTCATATCACTTTACTGCCTTTACCTGGATTGTCCAGCTCCTGGAGAACATAGACGTGCTTGAAGTCTGCCAAGTTCTTGTTCTTTTCTGTACCATAGAAGACGACACCTAACAGGTCCCTGTGACTACTAATAATTTTGCTTGTATACACGTTCCGGATGCACTGAAAAAAAACCGCACGCAGGTCAAAATACGATGAAAATCAGTTGCAGTAAGGGTGCAAAAGTTTTGTCTTTGGCAGTTAGCAGTTTATACAAGCAGGCTCTAGCAAACAGAAGAACCGTGATGCATGGCTTCAGCTAAATTTCACCAGGAGAAAGAATTTCGGAGCTTGTTTTTCGAGGGACTATTTTCCCAGTACACAGCCTTCCATATTTTTCATTACCGTTCCCTTTCTGCGAGCAAGGGTGAGGAAATAAACATTTATCGAGCACACCACGACGACGGCGGACCGACCTCATCCTGCAGACACTTCCCCCCGCCCAGCGCCGGACGCGGCCCAGCAGGCCACAGCCCTTCCCAACCCCGAGCCGCTCCAGTTCCACAGCCACCGCGGACACCCGGGGGTCAGGCAGGGGGACGAGCCGCGGCCGTCCCCGCGGCGGAGCAGAGCGGAGGAGGATGGGGATCGGTCCCCGGCGGCGGCCCCCTCAGCAGCCTTACCTGGACGGTCATGTCGAAGGGAGTCACTCCTTCCCCGTCGGACTCGAACATGGCCTTGGAGGCATCCACTAAGAAAATGAGGCTGTCCCGACCCGAGAACCTGTAGTCCGCTACCGAAGCGGGGGGGGAAACGGTTTTAGCTGCGGGCCACCCCCCGCCCGCTCACCCCACGAGGGCGGCGGGCCCCGGGCTGCCCTCCGTGAGGGGGCGGTGGGCCCTTACCGACCGCCTCGGTCCCCTCCTGCTGCTCGTCCTCCTCCTCCTCCTCCTCCGGCCCCGGCCCCTCGCTCCGGTAGTACGAGACCCACTCCGACATGGCTGCCCGCGCGGCGCGAGCCTCACCGGCAGGGGAGGGGCGGCCCGTGCCCCCACCGGCCGCGCGAGCCGGCCCCGCCCGCTCGTACCTGCGCTCAACGCCGCGCCAACCGCCGCGGCCGCGCGCCGCTGACTGCCACTCGCCAGGAGACCCGCCTCCTTTCGTAACTCCGACCAATGGCGAGAGAGGCAGGGCGTCGCGCACGGCCCCTCTCTGCGGGAAGCCGCGCCTCCCCCCGCGCGGATTGGTTGCGGAGGGGAAAGGAAGGCGGGAGCTCTGCCCGCCCTTGCGCGCTGCTCCGGCTCGCGAGCCTCAGCCAATGACAGGAGGGACTTCGCCACCCCCGCCCACCGCCCCTAGCTCCGCCCCCGCGGCCACCCCCGCCCCAGGCCGGAACCGCCGCGCTGCATAACGGCGCAGTGACGGGGCTGCCCGGCCGGTCGCCGGCTGCCGCGCATGCGCAGAGGCGTTGCCGCCCCTTCCATTCCGTTCCGCCTGTCACCTCACAACCGTACGGCGGCGGGACCGGCACCGGGGCCGCCCTTTCCCCTTCCCCTCCGCCCGCCAGGGCTCCGGCTGCCGCCCGGCGGCCGTGCCCGCGCCCCCATGGAGGAGCCGCTGGCCCTGCACCCGGTGAAGCTCTATGTGTACGATCTGTCCAAGGGCATGGCCCGGCGCCTCAGCCCCCTCATGCTGGGTAAGAGCGCGGCGGGGACACCGACACCGGTACCGGCCCGTCCCACCCAGGGGCTCGTGTGCCCCCACCGACCGCCGCGGCCCGGCCACGCCGCGCCGGGAAAGGCGGCCGGAATCAGCCCCGGGGGTGGTCTTGTCCCCACCACCCCCGCCCCGGTATCGCTCTCCCGAGGGCGCGGGCAGCGCTCGGCAGCGGCGGGCAGGGGGCTGGAGCAGGAGTTGCGGGTGTGGGGGCCTGGCTCGGGGCCCGGTGCCTGGGAGCAGCGTGGGGCTTAGCTGCGGCATCCCTGCCGCCGTCCGGCGTCGTCGGTAAGGCCGCCTCAGGTGAAGACGGTCCTGCCTCCCTTCCCCCTGCTGCCCTTTGCCGCTTCGTTGGCGTTGTTTACTGAAGGCTAATTAAAACTGTTCCTTAGCCCCTGAAGCGAGGGAAGGCTCTGCCGCGATGCCTCGGCAGCGAGGCCGAAGTGGAAGAAAGCCTTCGGCTGTTGACAAGGTCACTGAGCTCGAGCGGCTCCCTGTTGTGGCGAGGCTGGCTTGGGCGAGGCATCGCAGGGCTCGCTGTGTGCAGCTAGCCACCTTCTCCTTCCAGAGAGGTCCTAAAAGTTTGTGGTATGTCTTACCAAGAATGTGTGCATTTCCAGCTGAACCTTGGACTGGGGAGGCGAAGGAAGCTTAGGTTTTGCTTGAAGTTTTGGAAGCATGAATTAGGAACGCGATGAGAGAGTGGTTTATACCTGTTACGCGTAGACTCTGGCCCGTGTCAGACCAGCAGCCTGTGTGAGATGAGAGGCTTCTCGGCAGGCTCAGTGTCTGAACAGATGGCTCTGTGTAATCTTGTTTTATAGTTTGTTGGCATTCGCTTCGCTCGTCTGTCCCATGAGGAGATTCTGTGCTTTCCTGCAAGCTTAAAATGAAAGTCCAAATAATTCTTAGCATGAGGTTTCATACACATCAACGGAAGGCTTGCAAAGTTGAGAAGAAAATACTATAGAGATCATATGTGATGCCCTCTGTTAGCCAGACAGCAACAGTGACTTTGGGAGACGTGTTTCCCGCACTGGATAACCTCAGAACTTTTTGTGTGGTCAGAGTTGCTTCTGTTGTAGCCCTCAGGGAAGTAACTTTTCACCTGTCAGTTCATAATAGCCATGTTTTATCTCGTGCTAAGAGTTATAAATCTTAAGATATGGGTTACATGTGTGCATGATTTACTTGTGTTTGAGGTGAGCAGATTTTAACCAGTCTTATTTCAAAGTGTTGGTCCAAGCAAAGACTTGTTCAGAAATAGGTTGTCACTATATGTATCTCCATGCCAATCTTCACACAGATCGAATGAAGGCTTTTTAGCTGTCGTCTTACCCACAAAGTCAATCTTGGGATCTTGTCACTTTCTGAATTTCCACGTAAAAACACTTAGTGCATTACTTCATTTTTGGTGCTTTTTATGCTATCCAAACAACAACTTAAAAACTTTGTGCTTGCAATACAGTTTGGTGCTAAATTTCTAGGAGTCTGAGTAATGAAAAAGAAAACTTAAAAATCTGAACGTGTCTCATGGTAGTGTGGGAAGTGTTGCTAGTACTGCCTGGTAACCAGCTGAGTTCAGACGTGTTCATGGAACAGGGCCAACTAGGCCTGCGTGGTCACAGTGACAACGCAAACTGCAGAGTATTTGGGGTTATGTGGATCCAGCGACTGGATTGTCTGTAAAACAAATCATTGTTTGTTCCTTTTTTCCTTCAAATTAAGTATCTTCTCTGTGTTTACACTCAGCTCTGTCATACCTCCAGATTATTTTAGAAACCTCCCCAAGAGCAAAGTGATGGAGAGAGTACTCCTCTTGCCTCACGTACACACCTTTTTTTTTCTTGAAGAACAACAAAAACTGTTGCTGCTTCTCTGTGCATCAACTTTCAGGTGGTCAATAGCTATTTTTCCATTTTTTTTGTCAGTGATGTTCACAAACTGTACATCACCAGGGAAAGTCATAGAAATTGAAGAGGAAAGGATTTTTTAGATGATTTAGTGCTAAACATTTGTCATCTCTACCTATGGTATTCTTTCCGTAGATGCCAAGTTTGATGGAAACAATGCTTTTGCTTTGAATGATCATTCTGTAACATCACTTATAGTGAAATACGTGTGTTTTAGAGAGAAGAAACAAATACGGTAATTGATTGTGCTAAAATCAATTCCTAGCATCCTCAAAAACAGAAGCTGAGATCCCCCTGCCAGAGGGAAATTAATCCCTTCTTACGGGGCTGACCACTGTGAGAGCATCACCACATGGTGTCTTCAGCTGTGCTAATAAGATCCAGAGGTATTACGGATTATGTCAGTACAGCATTCAAGGATCAGCTCTCACTACTAAGTGTTTTCCTAACTTTTTCAGTATCAGTTCTCTCCATTGTCATTGAATGATGAACCTGGAAGGCAGAGCTATACAGCACTGTTCATAGCAGGCTTTAGAGTGACTTAGTTGTGTCCCTTGGGCACTTCTTCACTTTTCTTGGCAAGTTTACTCTTTTTCTACCCAGCCTGCTTTTGTTGTTCTTGTTCTTCTGTGAGCTTCCTGTAGTTTTTCAGTGATATTTCTGTTCTAAAGTATACATGACCAAATACTGTAGTTCAATTGCCTTTGGTATCAGAAGCAGCATATTTAATTTTTGTGTGCTGTTGCTCTACATGCATCTTCTCTACAGGTACTGTTCCCCCTCTCTACCCCATTCTCAGTCTGTGAGACTACATTTGTCTGTCCAGCTACATGTTAACCTGAATCCAATGAGATTTCTGTTTCCAAGGCTGAAAACATAATCCAGCTGATTCTGTGGAGGGTAGAGAGGAAAACAGAATAGTTCAGCTTGCAGTGCTGATTTTGAAGTAGATGTCCAAAGGCAGAGAACTCTTTAAGGAAGATTCAAATCCTATTGCATCATGGGTTTAAAGAACAATGTCTTGCAGCTCTCAAAGTTCCCCTGTCCTGTAACTGAGGTTATTGCTCATGTGACTCACAGAATGGGCAGGAGCTTAGTTTACCACAGCAGCTTTGGCTCAGTGTAGTGTAAATTAACAGTGAGTTGACTGGGAGTATGTATCCATTGAAATTTTTAAGTGGTACATTGAGCTGTAGGGACTTAACAGCCCAGAAGGAATGGGCGCAAAAGGTAACTGCTAGAAGGAGGTACCTTCTGCTTTGTTCCTCTTTTCTAGACCCAGTCCATTACTCTGCCTCTCCTCCACCCATACTGAAGAGTTTTGAATTGCTCCAGTGTGAGATTCCATCAGCTTTGCTCCAGAGCATTTGCTAGGGATTTCATGAAAATCAAGTGCATTACCCTCCCCCAATCTAGCCTACTTCTTGGTCTTTCCAGGCACTTCAGGGAGAAGGGAACTGAAGCAGGCTCTTCCCTCTCCATTAGTTTTCTTGCTTCAGTTGAGCACCCTGGGTAGCACATAGGAGAAAGTGCTTGACTAATTAGGATAATTTTCAATTCAAAAAGGGCAGGAGTCTTAATGGGTTGGCCTAAGGAAATTACGACAGTATGCAAAGCAACACCCTGCTAGAAATATCCACGCTAGTTGACCAAATTGTATTGCTTCCAGTTCCACAGGAGACCAGTTCACTACTTTTGGGGGGTCTTTTAGGGTCTTCTGGGGCTTGCATGTCCATTCCAGAGCATAGATATGTGGTTAAAAATACTAAGCTTCCTATTACGTCTTTACTTCACAGCTGAGGAACAGCTGTTTTTCTTGTGCTGAGGGGTGGATGGCCTAAGCTCTGAATGGGGTAAACAAAGTACCTGTCTCCTTATATAATTACTTCATCTCTCAGAACTCTTCTGCCCTTCAGTCTAATAATTTGATGAATATACAAACACCACTTTCATTTGATATTTAAAATGCACAGGAATAAACTACATTGCGTGGCCCTCAAGATTAACAAATTAACTGTGCCAGTAAAATAGATTGGTGAACGTCTAATCTCCCTTCTGCTTGGCCTTCCAGATAAATCTAAGCATGGAAGTAATCCCATTTGATTGTATTCTAAAATTATAGGGGCGGGCTTGCTTCTTTCAAAATGCCCTTGTATTTTAACAATGACAGTCTCCTGAATCAGTTGTACAACAAACAAATCTAGCTACTTCATTCTCCGCATTCCTGTGACTAAGCTGAGGGTCCTGGAATTGTTTAATGCATTTGAATGTTGTATTTTTCTCATAGGTTTCTGGCTCATGTAAACACCATGAAAGTATTTGAGCTATGAATGTTACAAAGAAAAATAACAGCAAATAAAAAAAACTTGTTTACTTGCCAGATGATACTCTGCCTCATTCAAACAATTTGAATCTTTGAGATACTTAAACACAGGGATCAGTGCTGAACTGGCATCCCATCCTGAGTTCTAGTGAGTATTTTCAGGAAAGATCCATATAAGCACCTTAGCAATTGAAAAAAAAAAAAATAAATTTAAAGATCAGGTATGTGATCAGGTTTCCAAAGACTTAACAAGCTATCACCCTAAACTCTCACAGATATGACGCAGTAACTTTCATGTCCATGTTTGTGGTCTATGACAAACACAAGGTACCTTGACTTGCATTAGCTCATAATGGAAGCAGATCAAATTAAGCTGAATTGCTTCACATTTACTTCAGACTGAGCTTGCACACAGGCAGTCAGGGTGGGACAACTGATAGCTGGTAACCTGATCCTGGGCACTAATTGTTGTATGATTAAGTGCGTACATCTAAATTTGCGACACCCTTTCCTGCTCAACAGCCCTCTGTCCCTTGAAATATTTAAACTCTTTAGGCATCTTGTTGTTTCTCTGTTTTACCTGGATGAACATTAGATGCGCAAAAGAGTATCATCCCATCAGGATGTTCCTATTCCGCATTATATGAGTGTGCATCGTTTGGGTTAGCTTTGCTGTAGGTATTGAGTGAAGGGTAGTGCCTGCAATTTAAAGGCTTTTGCAGCTCAAATGGAAATTACTGGGGAATCAGACTTTTCTATATAGTTATAGACAGCCTCAGGTTCTGAGTAATGTGTTGGTTTTGGTGGCAGTACCAGCATATAGTTCTGCCCACGTTGCAGCATGCCATGGGAGTTTGGAGTGTTGTGGCAAGGAGTGGAAGAACATGAAACATGATGATGTCTGCCAGTATCCCAGATGGTATTTGCAATCCCTTCTTCTAGACCACTCGGTTGACTAAGGGATGTAAGCTCTATTGCACTGTAGGAGTATTTGGGGAGGCTCCCTGGCAAGCCTGACCTATTTTTTTAAGCTGGACAGTGTTGCCAGAAGCAGCTTTATTGGAAACTGTCACTGCAAGACCTGGATACAACTTGTGCCTTAGCACTGCTACAGCAATACCATACTCATGCTCTCACTTGGTCAGCTGGCTGTGGAAACAGGGCAGTGCTGATCCTTGCTTGATCGTACTGTTGGGGCTGGTATGTGTATCAAGTCTTCAGAGGCTGCAAGCAATGTATTTTGTGTATAGTGGACAATGTCCAGCAGAAGGCAAGACATACCTCCTTAGTGCAGGCTGCTCTGATTGCTTTACGTGAATTTGTCAGGAGTGACAGTGGTTGTGAGCTGTCACCTGTTCTGTGCAACGTCTCAAGAGAAAGGCAAGAAGAGTCATATAGGAGGATCACCAAGAGAGGCAAAACTTCAGGAGGAAGATGATGGTGTCCATGAAGGTCTGTACAGAACCTCTTACATGATGCAACAGACAAAAAACATTGAGATTCTTGCTGAGCAGCAGGAAAAGGAGCTGCCCAAGTTCCTCAGAAGCTGGTGGCCATTGACTTATTCCTCTGTCAGTCAGTTCAGAACTGAGGTGACAACAGCCAGCTGTGCAGCATGGGAAACTGCAGCAGCATACCAGAAGTTCTTGGTCTTGGATGTCTCTGGGTGATACGTATGTGGCCAATAATAAGTTTCTTAGGCGTGGGATTTCTCCATTGGTGGTGTCATTGGAGAGGCTTGCACTGCCTCTGACCAAGCATAGTCCACCAGTGGCAGAAAGGGATTTTATTTTGTCTACAGCAGGCTGGAGAGCTACCATGGATGCCTTATTGTTATCAGTGCTGCAGATCTGGCATGTGTTTTCCACAATGCCAGCCTGGTTAATGTCTTACAAGAGCTAAGCAAAACTAGCAGGTCAGCAGCTCCATTAAGATCATCAAACCAGTGCTTGGCACAAACTGACCTAGCTGAGCAGCCTCAGACAGACCTGCCTTGGGAAGATAGGCAGCTTTACTTGCCAAGAGCTGTTCTGTTATTGCCCTGGTAGCTGCTGCCTGTTGTTGGCTACAGATTTCGTGTGTAGCAGCCAGAGAGGAGCCCCCCAGGGTTGGACTGCAGTCTGGTACAAAGTCCATTTCCTGAATTCAGTTTGGGTTTTGTTCATACAATCAGAGAATTGCGATGGTGGAAAGGGACCTCTGGAGGTCCTGCTCAAGGTAAATCTGGCAAGAGCAGATTCTTCAGGGCCCTGGACAGCTGAGGTCTGAGTATCTCCATGGATGGAAATCCCACATGTTTTCTGGACCCCTGCCCCAGTGTTTGACCACCTTCATGGTAATTTTTTTTCTACTCTTACTGAGTTGGGAATTTCCCATTTTCCAGCTAGCACCTGTTGCCTTTCACTGTGCACCTCTGAGTAGAACAAGGCTCCCTTTCCTCCATCGCCATTAAGTTGTTGTAGACAGCAGTAAGGACTTTTGGCCTTCTCTTCTTGAGGCTGAACAGACCAGTTCTCTCAGCCACTTTTCAATACAGCAAATGTTCCAGCCCAGTATGTCAGTGTCTTTTGTACTGGCGGGATCCAAAAGTGGACATGGCACTCCAGATGTGGTCTCACAAATGTCAAATAGGGGGAAAGAGTCACCTCCCTTGAGCTGCTGGCTGCAGTCTTGCTAGAGCAGCCCAGTGTGTGGTAGCCTTGGTTGCAATGGTCTTTTCAAGTAGGTATTGTAATTGCATGAGCAGGTTCCTGGCAGCACCTGTAACATTGTCAGCATCTGCTGTAACTCTTTCACCTGCACACAGAATCTAGGTGCAAAGTGGCAACTTTGTGGAAAGCCTTTCATCATTGTTTGCTGGAAATGTGTGTGAAAGTAAATATTAAGATGTTCTTTTTCCATTTAGCATGCAAAAGGACAGGTACAATTCTAGTAAGTGCTGCCTTTGAAACAGTTTGTTTCTCAGCCCTGAAGGATAAAGTTCAAGTTTCTAGTGGAAAACAGTGACTTATTCTGAACAAATGTGTAATAATTTATTAACAGCTATGCAGAACGTTAACTATGCAAAGCCAAGCAGTAGAGCCTATTGTAGGCCAGCTGCTAAAGTTATGGCAGTGTGCTATACCCTACCTTGCGTGTTACTGGTGAGCCTGCAGTGTCACTGGTTTCTGGCAGCTCTAGAGCACAAGGTGAAAGCTCTGATGGGGAAGTTGTAGAACAAGGGCCATGAGGATCGAAGAGCACAACAGCGTGGGCCATGCAAAAGGGGCAGCAAATGCTTCTGAGATGTTGCAACACACTGCCCTGCTTCTGTCATCATTGCTGCTATCTTTTGGCCTTCATCCTACTCCATGCCTACGTTTCTGTGCACGGGTTGACAGTGAATATGCTTGCTGCCTGGCTGTGTTCCATGGCAGTGACAGATCAGTCCACCTACTTCAAAACTGTGTGTGCTCACTTCGACTGATGTCTCTATTGTCACAATCGCCTTTTCCCTGCCTCCATTCTTATATGACCCTGGTCTGAAGCACATATCTATCTCTGTGTCGAATTCCCTTCAGACTTGAGCAGAAAAAGTGTGGTAGTGACTTTTTATTCCTTACTTGGACACATAAACATCTTTTTCCCCAGAACTCTTGAATGATTAGCCTCATCAGTTTTGTTCTTCTGTTTTACCCAGTCCTGATGATGACAGAAAGTTGGTTTTGCCCAAGAGAAAGAACTCGTGAAGAACTACTGCTTCTTCGAAGTAGCATATTCACTCCTGGCACTCACAGACCAAAGCAGCTGTGACAGAGGAGTAGGAAAGGATGAATACCCTAAGAACCTCTGCCTACAGAAAGGGAAAGGCAATGGCAATGCCTCTGCCTCCCTATAGGCCATTGATGCTGTGGCACTGATCTAAGTAAGGACAATCAGAGAATGTCTTTCCACAGAACAAGTGGGACTGGGACAAGGTACCCCATCACTGCTGCTGTACCAGATACCTTAGAAGAAGCTGGACACCAACAGAAGAGTGACCGTTAAAGTTTCAGCAGAGCAGCCAGCATCCTGGAGGCTGAGGGATGAAACATTGCTTGGTCAAACTATCGTTTAGCTTTAGGCCCCTGATAAGCTACCTGGCACCCAGTGTGTAACATTCTGCCTCCTCTTTGGGAATCGTGGGTGAAGAGCAGGGGAATGCAACTGAGCCGAGCTTCGTTTTTACCAAACTTTTTTTTAATGAGTGGAATAATTTATTGTTAAGCATCTGATTCCAGCCTTTGAAAAGCAGTCGCAGTGCACTTTCAGCATCATAAGCTGTGGGAATACAAGCAGGGTGCCTGGTGGAATAGTTGCTAGGGAGAGGCAAGGCTGGCAGTGTGCTGAAGGATGCAGCCAAATCCTCAGTTAAGGTCAGTTAAGGCAGTGGTCCTCAAGATAGCTAAGAAAAGCCTGAATGTCATAAGCATTTGAATAAAACATTTAAAAAAAAAAAAAAAACACCACAGTTCTGAGGCTGCGTTTAAAGGAGGAGGATAATATCTAGACATAATGGCCCAGAACTCGGGAAGCAAGAACTGTGGCTAGCTTTGGGAGGCCTGAGGCTGGTGTGATACAGACAGATGGTGTCCAAACCAGAGCAAAGCCTGTTGGCCAAAAGTTGACCCATCAGTGCTTTCTGAACAAACTTTCACTAGAACAGTGCCTGTCCTGTTCAGGTGGCTTTTTTTATCATGACCACAGTGGGTTTTATCTAGCTCTGGGAAACCTGCAGATGACTTCAGCAGATCATCACATCACATTCTGGTATCTAAAAGTTGAACAATAACAATAAAACATCTTGAAAGAGGTGCTGCTTGGGTATAAAGGATAGTGGTGTGGGAAGTGGTCTGCTGGGGGAGAGCACTTACACATGGAGGCTGACTAAAAGGGTCAGGAGCCTGCTGCAAGCAAGCAGAAGCTAGGGAAGAGGAGCACTCAGTCTACTGCTTGGGTTCAGGAGAATACCAAATGTTGGTATGCACACAGTTTTTCTGTTCTAAATCCACTTTTCTGGGTCTTGTGGACCTTGTTTGGCAAAATAAAATTATAGCGCATCTGTCATAGCATGCTGTTGTTGCCTGCAAGTTTGCAAAGGGGCACGATGCCAGGGACCAAGCCTTTAGGTTATGATAGATAAAATAATTGAGCCTAGAGCAGTAACAGCTGGTGACCCTTTGAAGAGAGGTTTGATCTTGAGACCCTACCATGAACACGGAGAGGTTTAGGTTTCCCACTTCCAGGGAACTGGAAAAGCATTTCAGAAGGGACTTTTTCTCTAAGACGCAATGATATTATCAGTTTAGTGGTGCCTGAAGCAAGTCTTTGCTGCTGTGTTCCATAAAACACAATTTTATAACTTGTATAAATTTCAACCCTGCACTTCTCTGCCCCAACTCCCACTTAAACTGTTAATTTTTAAGGACAGGGAGAGGGAGGAAAAGGAGGAAACCATGGAATAGTTTATAGAGGCTATCACTACACATCATATGTTCAAGTCGGATCTCTCATCAGTTACTGAAAAAGAAAACTGAATACTCAGTGCTGGCTAACTGCCTGCAATTATGAAATCAGTGTAAAATTCAACTCTTCTGGTCCTGTCTGAAGACTCTAATTTTAGGAAAAGGTTTCTTTTCTTCATCTGTAGACAAAAGCCCAAGGAATGTAAGCACTGACAGGACAGGATAGCATTGCCACCTCTGCATGCAGGAGGAAAAAAGTACAGCAGTAGTGTGGATGAAGTAGTTCATTTGAAAGAAAGACATTCTGTTTCTTTAGAAGCAACTCTGGGATGAAATCTGTGGTATTACTGTCATGGTGAAATAATAAGCATGGTTCCTAAATGATTGACAGAAAATAGGCTGGAATCTGGAAAATACGTTGCTAATAACTGTTCTTTTCTCTGCATACAGGGAAACAGCTGGATGGCATCTGGTAAGTGACTAGATTTAAATTATATAATGTGTGTTAAACACTGTGTGGTGTAGGAGGTATTTTCAATATGAGATTATATATGCTTCAGATCTTAAGAACATTTTGATGCTGAAGAAAGACCAAGGCACTTTTTGTTCCTGAATACAGATTGACAGTAAGATGATGTAGAGTCAGGTGCTGGTTAAACTTCTCCATTCAAAGCTCAGTGGACCCCATGAAAGAAGTGTTGGTAGTAGTTGCATTTTAGTGCACTTGTACACTTTTTCAAGGGTAGGATGTTGTCCTTGTCCCAAGCACTTTGTCTTCTAATTGCAGGCATGACTAAACATGAGAGTAAAACAGTAGGTAGGAAGAAGGTATTACAGAATCAGGCCTTCTGGCACATAAGAGTAGTGGCTACATTTGGTTGCAAAACACCCATCAATTTGCTATAATTCATATCAAGGCCTTTTTTTAAAAAAAGGCAAAAAACCCCCAAACCCTTGTCCATCCATTTTCCTCTCTATTGATCCATCTCCAGTGATTGTCTGGCCTTCTCAGTCAGCAGGGTCCAGAGTGTCTCTCTATCTCTGTGACTTCACCCTCAACCCTTTAGTTGAAAGAGGCTGCCGGAGATCTCATGCTGGTGCAAAAGTCCCTCTCTTCCTATGTTCCTTCATGCTTGGGCACCTAGCTAAGCCTGTTCTTTCCCAACTGCTTACAGAGTTACAGTAGGCTTGATAATCATTGCTTCCATATCCATTCATGTCCCAGCAGATCCTGTTCCTACTCACAGAAACACATTGACCTTTTCTTTCAGTTATTCACTTCATTATGTCCTTGAGCACATAAATTTACCAGTGACTTATGTGCTAGGTTAAATATTTCCTTTGTTTCACCTGGCTTTTGTTCTCTGTGGCAGGCATACCTCCATAATAGTCCATAAGGATGAGTTCTTCTATGGCAGTGGAGGAATCTCCAGCTGTGCACCTGTAAGTTAAACTTATTTTTCTGGTAAGATAATTTTGTGATAGGGTTACCTGATCAGAATTGCTTGTGTCACTGTCCTTTAGGAAAGCAGCAAGAGGCTTCTGAATTCAGCCAGATGTGACTGCTTGCCATGGTTGCCCAGGGCATCTGAGGAAAAGGGAGCATAGGCAGTAGGTTTAAGCCCAACTAAGTACAGGTTGGGGGTTGCTTCTGCTGGTAGAGTCTATCTATCCAAGACATCTTCTGCAGCTGCATTGCCAGAGTGACACCTTGTCTAATTCTGTATTGATAGGTTTTATATGCAGACTTGGCAACTTAAGGCATCCTTTTTAAGATTTAAAAAAAAAAAAAAAAAAAAAAAAATCACGGTGCTTTGTCAGACCTCTCTGTTCTTGGGAGAGGCAAAACTGATGGGCCATTCTTCTAAAGTAGAATTTTGCCATAACTTGGAGCTTTCAGCACAAAGAGCCAAGTATGCAAGCTGAAATGTAAGTTGCATGTTACTTCTCATTCTCTGAGTGCAGAACAGGGGAGGCCAGTAGGGCTTTTTCCTTGACAAACATACCAAAAGTTCCTCCTTTTGTGCCTGGACAAGTCACAATAGCTATATTCAGTAGAGTCCTCCAAAAGCATTCAGTCTGTCCATTTAACATTGTCTTCTGGCTGTTAATTTTTACAGGGAGGGACACTTCTTGGCCCCCCAGACTCAGTTGTTGACCTGGGGAACACTGAAGTCACAGAAGAAATTTTTCTGGAATATCTTTCCTCATTGGGGGAATCTATGTTCCGGTAAGTAGCAACTTGTACTATAAAATCTGTATAACAAAAAAAGCCTTTAAGGGGAGGGGTGCAGAATGGACGAAGGTATTATGAAACCAATCCTGCCCACATTACTGTATTATTCGGTACTGTCCAAATATAAGACTGGAACTGATGCACCAATACACAAGGAGGTACCAGCTAGGCAACCGTCTGTGTCAGCCTTGAGCTAGGCTGGGAAAGCATTTTGCCAGGAAGTCTTTCACACTGGTTTTTGTAAGATGGAGTAATGCTTGAAATGCCTTTGAGAGAATCACCAGGGAAAATGAAGGCACTATATGAAATATTTCAGTAAATAGTGCTTTGCCCCATGAGTCATAGGTGAAGTGTTTTAGTAAAGCTGCCAATTTTCAGATGAGTAAAAGCAAGGCCTTGACTGTTAAAGAGTCTAGTCTACTTCTCACAAGAATAGGAAACAGCAGCATTTAGCGTTCTGGCTATATTTTGATGTCAATAATTCCTGTGATTTCTTGTTATTCCTTCTGTGGTTTTAATTGAAGAAACCTGACCTCACTTATCCTCCAAAAAAACATTGTATAAAGTCAGTGATGCAGAGCGATGTCATTTTCCACGCTGATTCAATTGAATTTGAAGGTGAATTGATGTCTGTATTTACCTATTTGCCTTAGAATTCTTTGTGGGGAAAAAAGTGTTAATGTAAGGAGATGTTCCTCACAAGGGGTCTAAGTTTTTCTGCTTGTTAGATTTATTGCTGAGACTGTCTTTTTATGTTTCAATTCCTTTCCTGTGGCACAGAGGAGAGTCTTATAACCTCTTTGAACATAACTGCAACACCTTCAGTAATGAAGTGGCACAGTTCCTGACAGGAAGAAAAATCCCTTCCTACATCACTGACCTTCCAGCTGAAGTTCTTGCCACGTGAGTATGCATGCCGCTTCTCTCTGTAGGATATTGCTTCCTGCTAATGCTTAAACACTTGACGGAGCCAGCTGTACCAGTTTCTGCTAGGTCTCTCTGAGAACCAGCATAAGATTAAGGGGAGGATGCTATTTGCTTTACTTCAACACTTACAACACTACAAGTGTTGACTGGCACTGACGTTACTAAGAAAACAGAAGGTTGTTCTTCTACATTTAAGTTATTTTGTGATGGTCTCTTGCATGTGACCAGAAAAGCATAGAAAGTTTCAGAAAATGGTGCAAGTTTTTCTGCCTTAGGAAACCAGGATCTGTTAAAGGTCACTTCTCTTACTCTAAGCACCATAATTGCAGTGGAGGTGGCAGCTTTGCTTGTGAAGAGGCAGGGGAGATGTAATTTTAAAATTAATGCCTCAGTTTTAAAGCTAGGACTGGATGGAAAAAGAGGAAATGAAGAATTCCTGCCTGGTAGTTTAGCTCAACATTTTTTTTTTTTTTAAACTCTCAGCTAGTGAGAATCCCAGTGGGATGATTTGAGCTCCATCATTTAGGTCTTATTTCTCCTAACAATGGTATACCACATTATTTGGGAGACACATGTCTTCTACCCTGGGCTCTTATCGCTTCAGATCTCTCAAAATCAGATAAAGTCTATAACAGAGTGAGTCAAAGTGAAAGATAAACCAGGTGCTACAGATTGCAGCAGAAATTATTCTGTGAGTGGTGAACCATTGTCTTATCAGGGAGCGAGAGGCTATTCTTCTAGCAGTCTTTAATATTGATGTGGTACTTAATGGAGCACTGCAGTTGCATAACAGGGATTTCGTTTGCACACTTAAGTAGAATGAATTACTAAAAGCCAGTTTCAGACACAGTATTACCACATTAGCAGTCTGGGCGTGTTAGGACTCAGAACTAGCTTGTATGAAATCATGTTTAAGATTCTTAGTTATTGAACAGTAAACTCTCTTTAATAGGTTAAATTACTTTGCTTTAGTTTGTAGTGGAAGTCTGTTCTTCAAATTTGGTTCTACAATGTTGGTTTGATTCCACTCTAGGAAGTGAGGGCACTTCAGTAGTAAATGGGAAAAGTTGTTCATCGAGTAAGTTGTTTGAGATGTTTATTTCTTTCCCTTCTCAGACCTTTTGGACAAGCTTTAAGGCCCCTCCTGGACTCCGTCCAGATCCAGCCACCCGGAGGAAATACCTTCAGCAGACATAACGGACAGAGCTAACAGGAGTGACCCAGTGTGCCCAGCCTCACCAGGCCTCTTCCTTTTTAAACGTGAATCTACCAGATTTCTATTTTATAACTTCCCATCAGAATTAACTCTACAGAAGTTACAAGACAAGTTTTAAAATTTCCTAGGGAGAGGATTTATCAGGGTGCATGTAAGACAATGCTACCAAAAAGATTGCCATAATTTCTAATAGTATTATACTAATTTATAAAGGCTGTCTTGTCCAAGTAGGCTGACACTTTCTAAGTAACTCCCGTGCTGGTAAGTGGGAATTCATTCCATAAGCATTCAAGGGCCCATTACACAATTTGGAGTAAACAAGGGGATGTCCTAGCCATCCCTTGCAGGCTTGCATCTCTTTCTCCTGTCACTGTCTATATTATGGCGGTATTTGCTGAAGTCTGTAGCAAAAAGACAAAGGAAGTATTGGTAGCCTAGGAAGTGAAGGTGTCCCAGGATTAGTCTTCGGCGTATTTCATTGACATAATGTTATTTGCTCAGGGGAAAAGCTGAACTCATCTGATTAGCATATTTGCAGTGGCACGGCTGTGTGGGAAAGGTGATCAAGCTGAACTGCGTGTCAGTGTCACACTCCAAAGTTGAAACTTTCAATGGGACTAGCTGTGTGTGGGAGGGAGGCTGGAACCGAAGGTTACAAAGAGCCTCATAATGCTAGATCTAGGAGTTACGGGAAACAACCAGCTGAAAGAACAGAATCTCATGAGTAGAAGTGGTAGAAACAAATTTCACGTGAAAGTAAAATGAAGTAAAATGTTCCTTTTCTCACATGTAAGCTTATCCACAGATAGACAGATCCTTGATAACTATTTATTTACCTTTGCATAAGAGCTGGCTTTTTGGTTTACCAAGCCAGAGTTACAGTACAGCAAGGCAGGAATAGCATGGCAACTGCACGATAATACAAGGTGGACCAATTCTGCCTTCAGTATCTAGTTGCAGACACAGTAGGAGTTCCAACTTTCTTTGATATTGCTGTCTTTTCCAAAGCAGTCAAGCACATCACAGAGGGCTCTGCCTAAGTATAAGAGAAATAGGTGGCAGGTCTCCCCAAATGTAAAGAAAATGAGGAAGAGTAAAATTAAGCTTTTCTATGGAACAATGGAGTTTATTGGGATACATGCAGAAGCAGTCCTGTCCTTAGATTGACATTAGATTGTATCAATACTGCATCTTCTCGTTTAAGATTCTTATAGCTTTGCAGTGGAAGAAGATCAGGGGAATGAAAGAATAGGCATGCTGATTTCTTTCCATGCATGTAAATACACTATTTTCCTGAAAATTTCTGTAGCAGTTACATTTAGAAAGGAACATAAAGACATCGGACAAACCCCAGAATATTTCTGATGCTCCATAAATGGGGATTGCATGTCCCAGATGCTGCTGAAAAAGCATCTATGCAAATGTATAGCCCTTTGTCCAGTGCTTTGGTGTGAAGAGTATTGCTGCAAGTTCAGTCCTGCATCTCAAACTTCCTGCACTGGAAACTTCCGGCATACCTAAAGGAGATGTCTTTCCCCTGCTGGGCTCTTTCTCCCAGAATAATACAGTTTGATAAGTTTCTCACGCTTTTACTCAGTGTGGACTGTAATGGTTCATATTTTTGAGGGGTTGCAATGGAGGAAAACTGCAGTTCAGTCACCCTGTCAAATACTCTGTTGCCCTCCACCTTGTGGAGTCACTACACAGGTGGAAATAGGGTACTGTCAGTCCATTTTGCAGTTTTGTGTGTACCTGCTCTCAATGCACAGCAGTGGCCCTTGCAGCCTAGATTTTTTTTTTTTTTTTTTTTTTTTTTCATTCTCTGCTTGCACCATCAACTTCTCCTTAAGCATTTCATTTGATGGGCTGGACTTGGAGACAGCTGTAGCAGTTAGTACAGATCGGTTTATTACAAAAGCTTTCAATCTTTCCCCATCAAAATGTCCTGTTTGCAGAAAGCATTCTGTAATAAGTCATTTATGAATGCCTTTTGGTGCTTCTGGAGGAAGGATTGGTAAGTGTTTGTTTTCTGCTAAGCCGTAGCTTAGTTTTCCTGTTCTGTATGTATATCCTCTGCAGTCTTTTCTCATACCAGTTCTGTGAAGAGTAACCAGCCTCTAATCTTAACACACACACACAAGACTGTCTGACAAAATGCTGTAGCATGTTAGAGATCTTGGAGCTTCCTCAGTTGAACAGGTATACTTGAGCTGATAAAGTGCAGCCCAACATCTAGGTATGCTGGTTTGGTACCTGCAACCAGCACAGCTGTGGTTGCTTGTCTTTCAGCAAACTATCACTTCAGGCACAGCTGCCTGCGGTGGAAGCACTGGTGCCACAGTTTCTGCCCCACACTCTTGCACAATGAGGATATCCCCTGTATGTCCACCACTTTAGAGGTCCTGAGCCTGGTTTCTGCTTGGCTGCCTACTTCAGGACTTTTTACATCCTCTTGGGAGGCAGGAAAGAAAAGGAAGATGTTCACCCTGTGCATTTTGCAGTCTGCCTTTTCCCCTCCTGAGCAGCCTCTTTGCAGAGATAATGCTGCTACTTTAAGGTCACTGGGTAAAATTTCACTCGGCCATATACTGTTTGCAATAGCCAAGGAGCTCTGAGAGGGTCTCCTGGGCTTGGGACCTACTCTGTGTCTCGTGGCAAAAGAACTGTAGGAGGGACTCCTGTTTACCTGGTCTTACTGGGTAATGAGACCTCTGTACCCTGTGGGCCTCTTAGGAAACCCACTTTCTCCAAAGATGGTTATGTGTAAATTGCAGGACTGTGCCCCCAACATTCCACCCAGCCATACCTACCCATAGGAATATAAACTAGACTGAGAAGTGTATGTAAGTGTATATAGATGACGAACTTCAGCCAGCTGATTGACAAAGGGGCAGGGAGACTGAACTCCTGAAAAGGAACAGAACCCTTTTGCCCACACTTACTATTCTGTCTTGTATTGCTGGCGTTCCCCCGTGCCATTTAAAAAATGTTAATAACGTCTTTAGACAGAAAGTGATGTTTTGATTTTATTTGTGTTTTTTTTCTATTACAATAAAAAGAAATACAGCAAGTTTTCCGGTTCGAATGTGTGTGTCCACACAGCTGCCCAGCGAATGCAGCTGACCAGAAGTTGTCATCTTCACTCAGATCCCAGCTGGAAAGTGCAAGATGAGAAACTGTCTGAGCAGTTTGTGTCAGGTGCTGCTACTGGAAGTAGCAGTGACTACTGCCCTTTGCTAGAACTGGTCACAGGCAATGTTCTTATTTAAGTTTGGGAAAATTTTCCTTCTGTAAGCACCGTGGTATCTTACCAAGACCACACTCCTGGGGCTTGACACGGCTTGGATGATGTGAATGAAGGCTGGACAGTAGGCGTTCTGTCAGCATGGGGTTTGTGCAGCCCTTGCTCATCTCAGCGTGCAAGAATGAATTGTCTAATGCCTGCTGTTGAAGAATAGGCCCAATAGAGCTTAAACACAGGAAAAGGCTCTAAGCTTTTCCTGATTGTCTTGATGCTACTACTTTCAAAAGGAAAAAAGCAGCTTTAAGAAGTAGACTTCATGCCTGGGTTCCTCTGGAGCTGCAGAGGGGATAGTGGTGAGGATTATGTAGCACTACCCGTCATGCTTCTGCTGGTGGGCTGGTAAGGAGCAGGGGAAATACCTGGCTCTGGGGAAGAAATGAATTCTGCTTGGTTCAGCCTTTTGAATGCTTATAGATGGCATCCAAATGATAAACCACACAGTTTGCTGTTTGTGTAACAGTCTGTATCAGTGTAATACAGAAGAGGTCTTGTAACTGAAGGGGGCTTTAACAGAAGATTCATGATTGCGGTTATTTTGGGCTGTGTTACTCAGGTGTGGTGCTGGTTTGCTATTGTCATGGCTTAACCCCAGCGGGCAGCTAAGCCCCACACAGCCGCTTGCTCACTCCCCTGCCCCAGTGGGATGGGGGAGAGAATCGGAAGGGTAAAAGTGAGAAAACTCATGGGTTGAGATAAAGACGGTTTAATAGGTAAAGCAAAAGCTGCGCACACAAGCAAAGCAAAACAGGGAATTCATTCCCCACTTCCCACTGGCAGGCAGGTGTTCAGCCATCTCCAGGAAAGCAGGGCTCCATCACATATAACAGTGACTTGGGAAGACAAATGTCATCACTCCAAACGTCCCCCCCTTCCTCCTTCTTCCCCCAGTTTTGTATGCTGAGCATGACATCATACAGTCTGGAATATCCCTTGGGTCAGCTGTGTACCCTCCCAACTTTTTTTGTACCCCCAGCCTACTTGCTGGTGGGGTGGTGTGAGGAGCAGAAAAGGCCTTGACTCTGTGTAAGCACTGCTCAGCAATAACTAACACATCCCTGTGTTATCAACACGGTTTTCAGCACAAATGGAAAATGTAGCCCCATACCAGCTACTGTGAAGAAAATCAACTCTATCCCAGCCAAAATCAGCACAGCTATCAAATACCAGTACTCGCCCCACATAATAATACCTGGGAACACATAGAAAAGGAAAACCTTGACCTTAATGGCAGCCCTAGACAGAGTGTAAGCCAGCACTCACAGCGCTTGAAACTTCAAACAAAATACTTGCCCTTGCTGCTAGTAACAGATTTTATTCATGTTGACATCTGCTGCCTATCTGAGCAGCAATCAAGGGAACACATCAAGAGCGGTTATATGTATTAAATAACCGAAACAACCGCAGCAGCCCTGTTCTCAGAGCTAACCCAGATGAAGGAGTAAGCACAGCTGTCTGCAGCTGTGCACTTCACCAAAATGCAGACTAGACTCATTCTGGGGAAACCAAGTCCTCACCAGCCGATACCCAATGGCCATCAGGGCACTGGGAGAGGTGTTTTGACTTGAGCAGAGTTTCTAAAGCAGTGTGACAAATAAGCTGGAGAAAGCACCGCAGGTAGCTCAAGTTTTGGAAAGCCCTCCTGGCAGCATAAACCCGATGGCACTGTAGGAGTGCAAAAATGTTAACGCTGACCCGTATCTTAGCAGCCTTCCCAATTCTGGGAAGTGCCCCGAGGTGGCACTGCTGCCTTGCAGCACAGGGATGCACCTGAGCCGGGGAGAGCAGCTCCTGCTTTTGGGATGTCCAAGAGTAATGTCAATGCAAGAGGCAAGGAGGGTCTGATCTGGAGGAGAAGGCTGCAGGTGGGAGCAGCCAGGAGACTGGACTATAGGGCAGCCTGGGCTACGACAAGAAGCGAGTGCTGCTGCAGCGCCCGGGCTGGAACAAGAGCGAGCTGGCAGGTTTTCCTAACACCATGCCTCTGCCACCCAGGCATGGGAAGTCTTGTCCTCGTACCATGTCGTGGCTTATGAAAACTAAAGGCTTGCGTTCCTGAACCTCTGGGAGCTGAGCGTGTGTCTGACCCCACGGCTGTCTTGTGAGAGTCCTGGGCGTTGGCTCACAGCTCTGCGCACGGGAGAGCAGCTCTTTGGCTTCTGGTAGCCAAGCATCCTGAATCCACGAAGGCATCTCTACTCGCTCTTCAGCACGCTGTGGTAGACACACTTCGAAGTACTCATATTCTGGAGTAAGCGTCCACACATTAACTGGTGAGGGATATACGTAATTACACCTTGACAAGCCCTGTAAATGAGCATAAACCTAAACTGAACTAAACATTCAGCACCCAATTGCATACTAAGCAGCTGGGTACTGAGAAACCGTTCTGGGAGCTTCAGTGCACCTGAGAAAAGAGTCCAGCTTTCAGAGGTGGGAGCTTATAACCAGGGGCTGATCTGGAAGGCCCCAGAGGCTGTGATTTTGCAGCAACACCAATGCCAGGGCAAATACCACTTGTAATACCCATCCAAGACTGCCTGACTCACTATGTTATGGAGGTAACTCGCAGCAGCAGTGTGGAAATAGCTATCCTGGTGACATTAACTGGTGGACACAATGAATGCCTCCCCCCAGCGAGTAGCTGAGGATGTTTTGGTAAACATTATCCAAGGCAATGGCACAGAGGTAAATTATTAACACTCTTTCTGTACATCCCCCTTTCATTGAGTGGGAGCAGGAAAATCAAAACCATGAGCAAAAAACAGAATCTGTGAAGCCACCTGAATGCTTCATTTTGAGAGGAATCTGGCAGGGAACTGGGAAAAGGGGTTGTACAATGTCCTGGAAGGAAATAATACTGAGAAAAAACAATCAGACCGTAACCCCCCGCCCCCCGCGCACCGTTCCAACTTAGCTCAGCACACTGAGCACCGTCTGGGGAGAGAAGGCAAGCTAACGGCTGAGCAAAAAGCATTGAATGTTCCATGGAGGTTGTTTTTGATGTCAGAAAATAGTTCAGGAAATTATTGTAGGAGGCGGCAGCCGGGCAGGCTGTCTACCATTACCTGATACAGGCCAGCATAACAGGGAGCCGTATGAATATGATCTGACCAAATGGTCTGATTAAATCCTAAATGACTCGTGGGGTAACTGCTAAGCGGGTCAAAGCAGAAGTTACTGCAAGAAATAGGTTTGGGTTTGTGCAGAGGGGTGGAGGCTGAAAACTGCATTTCTTCAGTGAAAATATTAGCTATTAACAGCAGCCTGTTAGAAATGCAAGGTGAGGCACGGGGACTGACCAGGTGAATGCACGCTGCTCCTCTTCCCTTCCTTAGGACACAGAAACCCCCAGAGCTTACCAGGTAGCTCAGTCCAGAACCCCCGACCCTATATGCAGGGGGGGGGCACTGCAGTAATAACAGCAAACGTGAAGACCCCCGCCCCAGACTCCCCGGTCCTCCGTTAGGGCTCTAAAGCAGAGGATTTAACGGAAGAGCTGAAGCGGGGGAGCTGTTCAAGACCTGCACGTTAAGGCGTTGCTGGAGGGGCCTTCGGAGGCATGGGGGTACGGATGGTGGGTTGGCGGAGGGGTCCTCCGTGGCCGTGCCGGCCTGCCATGCCGCGTCCGTGCGGCCGCTGCTCGGGGAGGGCGGCGCGGCCGCCATCGCCTCCTCGGCACAGTCCCGCCTCCCGCTCGCAGAGGCCGGGTCGGTGGCGGGGATGGCGGCGGCGGCACGGGGTCGGGTGCTGTGCCTCTTCGATGTGGACGGGACCCTGACGCCGGCTCGGCAGGTAGCGAGGCACGGGGGCGTTGAGCGTTGCGGGGGGGAGACCGAGGTCGGCATGGCGGAGCTCGTCCCGCCGGCCGCGGCCTCACCCGCCGCTTCCCCTCCAGAAAATCGAGCCGGAGGTGGACGCGTTCCTGCGAGAGCTGCGCGAGAGGGTGCACATCGGCGTGGTGGGAGGCTCCGACTACGCCAAGATAGCCGAGCAGCTGGGGGACGGGGACGAAGGTGAGACGCGGACGACGAGGTCTCCTGGGGGGTCACCCGTGTCCTAAACCCGACGCCGAGCCAGCCCGTGGCGTGGTTGGCCGTGCCCAGGCGGGAGCCGGCGCTCGGCTCCTGCTCCCTCTGGGGCGAGCAGGCAGGGATGCTCCGACCGACGCCGCCGGCTCCGGCATCGGGTTTGTGTGAGCTTCATCTGGGCCCTGACAGCCTCCCCCCTCCCTGCTCGAGGAGCCCCTTGCAGATTTTGCTGCCCTGCTGCTCCGCGGTGGGGTCTCCGAGGGGTTCCTCTTCGCGTTCAAAGAGGGACATGGGGTAGAGGAGGGAGCGGGAGGGCGAGGGGCAGCCCCCGCTCCCTCCGCCGAGTTTCCCTTCTCTGGCATGGATGCCAAGTGCGGCTGGGCTCTGAGCTCTGCCTCCTGCCTCATTAGCGGAGGGAGGCCGAGAAATTCCCGGCTGAGGCTGATTGCTGAGTCGGCAGTGCTGCGTGTCGGGGTTGCAGGAGGGTCTGGAGTTAGATAACCAGTAACTGCATCGCCACAGCACCCTGGCAGTGGGGAGGGGAGGGGGGCGAGCGGAGGAACTCGCACGTGGTGGAAAGCCTGACATTTCGGAGCCCTTATCTTCGTCCTGCCACTGATTCAGCCTGTGACCTCAGTCAGGTCGTTTCCCCCTGCGTGCGTCAGCTCCCCACCTGTGAGCAGGAGATAATCTCCTCGCCCACTTTGTGGGGAGCGAGGAGGGTCGGTGGCCCTTTGCAGAGCACGGGACACATGGAAAGTGCGATACTAAGGAACCGGGAGGATGGCTCGCTCAGTCCTGAGCCCAGTCCTTTTGGCCCCTTTTCCCAGGCACTACTCATGTTTCCTCTTTTGTTTCCTCCCCCCTCAGTCATCGATAAGTTTGACTACGTCTTCGCAGAGAACGGCACAGTGCAATACAAGAACGGGCAGCTGGTCTCCAAGCAGGTAAGTCCAGCTCTCTTGCAGCCACGGCTCTGCTTCCCCATCCCCATGCAGCCCCTGCGCCCTGTGTGCGCAGGGCCCCGTGCGGCGCCTGGCCCCGGACAGATGGGCAGCCTGTTCTCGTCTCCCCAAGAACTAGGTCTGAATGTCCCACTCCTCCCAGTCATGTTCTCGGGTGGGCTTCCAGGGAGGTCTAGCTTCTTCCTCACTCCACCTTTTCCTCCCACAGGCCATTCAGGACCACTTGGGGGAAGAGCTGCTGCAGGATCTCATCAACTTCTGTCTCAACTACATGGCACTGCTGAAGCTGCCCAAGAAACGGTAATGGCCCAAGCCTGTGCAAATGGCAGTCACATCACTGATTTCTAGGGAGCTCTGGGCTCCAGAGTCCTCCTAAGAACAGCTGTGCTACTGAGCTTGTCTTGCTCCAGGTTTTACCTTAGCATCTAGAGGCCTTGTGTAGGATCACTGTCCCACCGAGCTGGGCACTGTGGGCAAATAACAGAGGAGGGTCTTTGTTCTGGAGAGTCTGCACAATTTTTTAGCATGATGCCTGCTCTTTTGCCCCTCGGATTTCCTTCCCTGGGAAGCAGGGTACAGCCACCGCGTGCGTCTCATTTAGGACAATGGTACCAGCTCGTTACTGGTCAGGGCATCGGGCAGCATTGGCCGTATGAGTTTCCAAACAGACGAACAATGGCTCTTAAGATGGGAGGTCCAGTGCCTGAGCACAGTTTCACACTGTTTCTAACCCCGTGTCACTTGGCCCCACTGGTAATAGGGATGGCCCTGCTCTGCCCCGTGCCATGCGTTCCTGCCTGCTTCCACCCAGGAGATTCGCAAGCCACAGGGCGAGGTGGGTTGGTACACCTCCTCTGAAGGAAGACTAGGCCACTGCCAGGAAAGAAAAGGGTCATTTTCCATTGGTTCGGCTCGCCCTGTTATCACAGAAAGGAGAGGGAACAGATAGCAAGAAGGTAGAAGGGGAGAGCAGGCGGACCTGTTTCAGAGGCAGCCCGCAGTTAAAGCAGCCCGGGTGCAGTGTCAAACCACCCCTCAGACCAAGGTTTCACAAACGCTTGAAGGCGGCGTGAGCCAGCAGAACTGTTGAAAGCAGCGGCTCTGCCCTACCCTTGCCCCGGCTGCTTTGCTCCTGCTCTCCCCTTGCGCTTGTACAGTGAACCCAAGTGAGCGAGCTGTCTGGTCGAAATTAAGCTGGTAAAAGTTGCTAAACTGTGATCCAGATTAGTTGCCTGATGTGAGTCACCATGTGGCAATACAAGGACTGGTGAGAGGGGCCAGGGTGGCTCCTTGCGACAGGACTGCCGGCTGAACGTGTCCCTGAAAGCATGGGCTGGGACCCAGAACCCTCAAGGCTGTTTGGTTGCCTCATTGCTGTCTGGTTGCCCAACAGCCTGGCAAAGTGTCAGCTCCCAAGTGCCTCTGTGGATTTAGGCTTGTGGGATTTCTAGCAAAGCAAGGACTTTAACCCACATCTCCTGAGTCTTGTCCTGGGACATGAGTCACCAAACCCTGCGTGCTTGCAGAGACGCTGCTCCCAGGCTGCAGGCATGGCTGCCCCTGTGTCCGTTCCCCACGATGTTCTTCACTGTGTTACGAGGCAGGAGGTGGAGAGTTTTTCCCCCAGACTCAGAGTGGTAAGCTCTTCATCACAGAGGAACAGTGGGCAGGGCTGGGAGGTCCATCAGAGGGTTAATGAGCTCCTCAGCTGGAGAGGGAAGGGGATCTCCCTGCTCCAGCTAGGTTTCCACGAGAGTTTCAATCTCTTTCCAAACTGGCAGTGCTGCCGTCCCCTGTTGTTTCTGCCCCACCAGTGCTGGTACCTGTCTGACCCCTCGGTGAGCTATTCCAAGGTGATAAGCAAACAGAAGTGGTTGGGTTTATAGCAAAGAGAAAAGGAGGGAGCAGTTTTCTGCTGGCTTAGTGCTTCAAACCAGCCCACCGAGGAAGCGGCAGAGTAGTGATCCCAGTGCAAAGTGAGGCTGGCACACAGGAGCTGGGTCCTGCCCCTGCAAGCTTAGGTAAGAGTTGCAAGGGTGCAGGGGACAAATGGGAGATACAAAGGCCCTGTGGGTCCTACCTGATTTGTGTCCCACAAGGAGGTCCTGATTGCTCATCAGTGTGCAGCCAGACATCAGCAGTGAGTTACACTGACCTGTTCCATCCCACTGCCCTAAAGGTACTGCCAGCTTCACCCAACCCAGCCAACGTTTCTTAAAAGCCTCCAGGGGTGGAGATGCCACAGTCTCGTCAGGCAGTTGGTCCAGTCCAGGCAATAGCTGTCCTTGCAGTTATTACAACATTAAAAAATGTTTCCTATCATCTCACCCAAGCTCAATGCTTCCAGCCTGTCCCCAGGGCACACAGGAACTGTTTATTCCTCTTCTCTTACAGTCTCTTTTTATAAAACTGAGAGCCCCTTGGAGACCTTAAGCAGAGTTGTTGATGCCTGGTCTCTGCCTGGCATGAAGCACCCATGAATGGGCATGGCTTCTCTCCTGCTTGCCCCTGCAGAGACTGCGTGCCTCACTCAGCATCCATTCCCCTGGAAAGGTCTGTTTTTCTCTCCCTGCCCCAGTAACCTTGTGCCCTTGCCCACCCACAGAGGAACCTTCATTGAGTTTCGCAACGGGATGCTGAACATCTCCCCCATCGGACGGAGCTGCACCCCAGAGGAGCGAATCGAGTTCTCTGAGCTGGACAAGGTACACGGGCCAGACTTGGACTCACCCTCCCCTTTGCTGGTTTTACACCACCACAAGTCTTGGGTCTTACCTGCTTCCCCCCTTCCCAAGGAGGGGAACCAAGCCAACGCATGCAGTGAGGTGGAGACAGGACTGGGGGTCAGAGAACCCAAGGAGAGACATAGATGAATGGAAGAATTTGACTTCATTAGGGACCACTGGTGCAATGGGATGGCCAGCAGGATTCCTTGTGGGATAGAGCCCCTGGGAATAGGGCACTGACTTAACAGGGTGTCTCCTCGTTTACAGTAACCAAAGACAGAATTGCTCTGAAAACCTCAGAGAGACCTAAACTTCTCAGGCTGCACCATCCCTCCAGGCTGGCCCAGCAGCAGTCTTCTCTCTCCTGCTCCCCCAGCCCCAACAGAGCTGGAACTAATGGGCTTTCCAGCCCAGGAGGGCCACAGCGGGCAGATCTCTGGAGCCCTTGGCCCATGGCCCAGCCAGTTTCTGCCTGGGTGGAGGAGTCTTGGGGTCGAGAGACTTTTCAAGACTTTGCAAGACTTTTTAAGCAAAGCTGGAGACTTTGAGTTATGAACTGGGCTTCTGGGAAATTGAAGCATTGCATTTCATTGCCAAGGAAGGGCTGGCATCTGCTCTTCCCAGGAGCCTCCTGCAGCTGCCCTGAGCTGGTGGCTTTTTACGGAGACACTGGGCAGGACTGGTGAAAGCTGGCTAAATGACATTACGCTGGGGGCAGGTGGGAAGGGGGAAACACGATAAGCCAGAGTTGTCCAGCAAACAGCTATATGGTGGCTTTTGGTAGACTGTCAAGATCTAATCACTCAAACCCTCTTTCCTCTTTCCTCCTTCTCCTCCGCAGAAAGAGCGGATCCGGGAGAAGTTTGTGGCAGCCTTGCAGAGGGAGTTTGCTGGCAAAGGCCTGCGTTTCTCTCGAGGTGAGCGAAGGGGGCTTCCCTGGCTTGGCCCTGGCCTCTTTATCATGTTTCCCATAAAATGCAGGGAAGGGGAGCGGGAAACCTGGCTGTTCCCTCCAGGGGCCTGGAGACCCCAGTAAGAACACAAGGAGCTTCTGTTCCTGAAGAGCCACCGCAGGGGTGTCACTTTGGCATTCACAGCAGGGTGACAGTGGAGAATAAACCAAGCTGCAGATTTGCCTCCCTGGGAATCAGCCAGACAGGCGGGTTTCTGTCCCGTGACGTTATCCCTGCCTTAATTCCAGTTAGCTCTGCAGAGCCCACCCCTGCCCAGGGTGTCTGTCCGGGCTCACGGATAGCAGCAAGGTGGCCAGCAGAGCTGCAGGCACACACAGTCCTCTCTGGGAACGCCACGGCGTAAGGGAGACAGGAGTCTCACGCATGTCTCGGCCCTGGGGTTTTGTTGGGAGGGTTGGCTCCGAGGGGAACGTCTTTCTTCCTGGAGGAAGAGCTGCCGAGAGGCAGGGAGCTTGCAGCTCCATGCCACGGCCTTCTGCAGGGCCATTTCGTGGGGTGGAGGTAGGCTCTTACAGCCAGCTTACCGAAGGCGAGGAACCGGAGGAGGGGCTTGAGCAATCCGGGGGTTTGGAACCCGGGGTTTGGACGGGGAGGAATATAAGGGTGCGTAAGTGGTGGGGCTGAAGTGGAGCGGTGGGTACGTGTGAGATAAGAAGGTGCCACGGGGCAGCCTAGCCAGAGGGCGAGGGGGTGACGAGGGTGGGAGGCAGCCGGTGACACCCCGCTCTTGCACCCAGTGTGGGCCAGTACCGAGGGTCTGGCCCTCTGGTCCTCCACGGGTTTTCCTCCCGAGAGCCTCCCCTTGCCTTCAGCGTCCTGCCAGGGGCATCCCGTGCTGCCCGCAGCACTGACACACACCGTTTGTCACAGCAGAGAAAGACAAGGTCCCCGCCGCCGTGTCCCCGCAGGCACAGGGGACGAGAGCAGAACAATGGGCCTTTCTCCTCTGACTTTGGGAAGCCGCCATGAAGAGCCCGGGCCTGTTGTGTAAAAGCATGAAGACAAGGGGAGCTGCGGGCCCCCCCGCAACTCCTCCACAAAGAAAACGCGGGGTGTCTCAGGTCAGGCATCCAAAAACAGGGACACGCGGAAACGGGGCTCATCTGCCAAGCTGGCTCCGTGTGCCTTGTCCCAGGCTGTGGAGGACGCAAGCCCCAGAGGTGGTAGGAGACCTCCCTGCAGCCCCCCAGACCCATGCTCTGCCTAGGCGAGGGACAGTGCTGGCTGTCCTCCACGCCACCTCTTCTCCCTTTGATTTTTTGCCCTCTCCAGCTGGCATCAGGAGCCCCTTCTTGCTGTCCAGCTCTCTTTAAAAGGCCAGAATGCAGTGAAATGCAGCGTTTTTCACAGGTAAATGGCTTTGGATGCAAAAACCAGGAAGGATTTTAATGAGGTCAGCCAAGTTTAGCTCCTGCTCTGATGCTGGCTTCTGCTGCGAGACCAGGGGCATCCCCATCCCTGAGCTCCTAGGGCACTTGCTCCCGTCCGTATCCCAGTGCCCTGCCCGGGGCATCCTCTCCGGTAGTGAATCCTCTGCCCCAAGCTGGACACACAGGCTCCATCCCCAGCTCCTCAGGCTCCAAGGAGGGTTGGTTTGGGATCTCCAAACCAACGGGGACACCTCAACCAGCCAGGGAGGAAAGGAGCACAGCACCAGGACACACACGTTTGAACAGCCTGGGGGATCGGTGCCTCTCCTGCAGCAGGGACTGTCCCCTGAGGGTACCTGTCTACTCAACACCTTCCTAAGAGGGCTTCGGTTATGATTTATGAAGAAGGAGAGGGTGAAACTCAAGATTGCTGGTGGTGCAGTAAATTGCCTGGAGAAGCAGGGGGGCCCCCTTGAAACCAAGAGGAGCAGAGACCTGATCTGGCAGGGAGAGGCACATCCCAGCTCAAATCCCCGTTCCTCCGGGCTCTGAGCGAGACCCAAACATACGTGTGCCCTAAGTTGCTGGCTTTGTTTTGGGAGGAGTGTGTCACCTGTGTCAGTAATGGGACAAGGGACTGGCTCTGCAGCCCATGCACGCAGCAGGGCAGCTCGAGAGGACGGGAGGGTGCTGCTTCCATGCACCCCCAAAAGGCAGCTCAGTGCTGGGGTAAACTCTGCCTGGTCTAAGAGCAAGGGCTAGGAAGTTTGTTAACCCTTGGTGGCTGTGGGTGTCCATGTGCACGCGTATGCACGCTCTCTGGGAAAGCTCCCTTACCTCAGTACGTTTGCCCCGTCTGCCTTGGTGTCCCTCCAGATGCTGGCAACCCGCACTTGACTCTTGTGGTGAGAGGTGACAGGCCAGCGTCGTGCCCCGATTATGTCAACGGGTTCGTGGTACCTCCACAGCAAGATCCTCGGTCCGTGATCAGCGTGCAGAGCCTGCTCGGGGCCCCTGAGCTGTGCGGTGCACGGGGTTTGCTTTGCGTGTGCAGGGTGCTGGGAGCCCCTGGTCCCCGCAGGGTTAAGGAGTGTCGGAGCAGTGGTTGTGGAAGGGCCAGCGATGTCCACGCAGGAGCCTAGGAGAGAGAGTGGGGCCAGTCTCTGAGGGCTTTGTCCCCTCTTGGGACACAGAACCTGCTGATGCTCTCTGCAAGGCGTGACTCCAAATCTCCCTCGACAGATCCATCTCTTGGGACCTCCCGCCCCAGCATCCCCCCCCCCCGCAGCCCGCTGGTTCCCGCTTGCCTGCCTGCCTGCAGTCAGGGGAGCCCTGCTGATGTCACGCCAGCACTGCTGATGTCACTCCAGCCTGTTGTCATAGGAACAGCATCTGCCACTATCCTAGCCACATGCCTGAGAGGCACACCAAGGCAGAGCTGGTGCCCGGCTGCTGTTTGGGGTGGGGGCTCCCCACAGATACCCAGCCCCTCTCCCCTCCTCCTGCCCGTCCCAGGGTGGGGGGGAAACCCTGCCGGCTCCCACCAATGTTGCCCGATGCCCTCCCTTCTGCTGGCAGGTGGCATGATCAGCTTTGATGTCTTCCCGGAGGGCTGGGACAAGCGCTACTGCCTCAACGTGCTCGATGACGAGAGATTTGACGCCATCCACTTCTTTGGAAACGAGACGACCCCTGTGAGTATGCCCCGCTCGCCCTACACACGGCTGCTTTTCCTCCTTCGGGCTGGCAAGCCTGCGTGGAGCCGCTCCATCACAGGACCTGTGGCCTGAGTCCCACCGGTGGCCGACAGACCTCCGGCAGTGCGAGGGGGAGAGATGCTTGCGCGGGTTTGCACGGGGCTTGTGGTGGTGGCAGGCCCGCTGGGTGGCAGGGATATCGCCTTGGATTCACTGGGCTGGGGAGCAGGTCCACCTCGGCATCACCTTCCTCCCCCCGGCAGCCTCGGGATGGGGGGCAGCCGCTCCTGCGGCTTGCAGGACCCAAAACACGAGCCCCCCAGCACTTAGGAGAGGGCTTTTCAACAGCAGGAACAGCTTCGCCTTCCCTTTGGAGTGGTGGAGGGTGATGCTTCCTTGCTGCTGTAGACCAGTGTGGCCATCCACTCGGCTCTTTCCAGAGCTCTGCCCCCCTAACCGTGCCCACCACACCTTCTGCTAGCCCCCCCACAGGCAGGGCAGGGGGCATCCCCATGCTCCTGGACAAGCTTTGCTGGTCTAGGACCTTCCCCTTCCTTTCTATACTCCTCCGCAGGCACTGAAGATGGGAGGCAAGAGGGAGGGAGCAGGGCTCCCAGCCCAGCCCCTTCTGCCTCCCTGGGCCAGCAAAGCCCTGACAGCCCCTTCCCAGCAGGTCCCTGCCTGCCCAGCCGCTGGCTCCCACCCCAGCTCCTCACAGGACAGAGCAAGACGTGGATTCAGGGATGAGGATGCTCTGGCGAGACCCTGCTAATGCCTTCCCTATTTTCTATTCCCCTGCAGGGAGGGAACGATTATGAAATCTATGACGATCCCCGCACAGTGGGACACAGCGTCCAGTCCCCCCAGGACACGGTCCAGCGATGCCGTGAAATCTTCTTTCCAGAGAGAGCAAATGAGTGCTGACTGCCAGGTTCCCGCAGCCCTGCCCCGACCCCACCTTCTCCCCCCACCAGGAAAAGCACCTTCATTTGAGGAATCTGCTCAGGGTAGGCTGAAAAAAAACCACTTTCCAGAGCTGGTCGGGATGCAACGCGTGAGTGCGGGCGGGTGTGCAGGAGGCGGCCTTCGCTGAGCAGCCCTTCGGCATTCGCCCTCTACAGCTGGGGCTCGTGGGACCAGACCCTCCTCACCTCCAGCAAAACTTCTCTCTTGACAGTTGGGGCCGTGGTGGGCAGCGATGCAGATGCTTTCATGGTCAGAAAGCGTTTGAAAAGGCCAGTCACAAAAGCGTGTGTGTGTCCATCCCATGCTCCCTCCCCTCTTTTCTATTTCGCTCTGTTTCTCTTAACACTTCTGCATGAGGGAACATGCATCTCACCTTTCTCTCCCCCTTGCGCCTTGGCTGGGGAGGATGGGGCTGTTGAGGCCCCAGGCACTCTCACCAAGAGCTGCTCTGAAGCAAGAGCCGGGAAGGCTGTTTGCTGCAAGCCCGTGATAGGAAGGGGTAGCTGCGACCCTGTCTCATTGCAGCGTTGTGCATCCTAATGGAGAGGATCACCATGTCCCTCACCTTGATGCCACACCGTGCCAGTCCCTACAGGTGACCTGGGAATGACAGTTAAAATGACTCTGCTCCTGCTCTCAGCTTTGCTCAGGTGCATGAAGAAATTCATTCTCTTTAGCTTGCAAAAAAAAATGGCTACCGTGGGTTTATTTTCCATGTTCTGCAGAAGTTGTCAAGTCAGACCTTGCCTGGCATGGCTGGAGGACCCTGGGTGCCTGGCGTGTGCAGAGCACCCTGCAGAGCTGTTGGGGGGCAGAAGGCTTCCCAACAGTCTTCCCACCTGCATGTCCGTTAGGCATCACAGATGTGTCAGTGTAAAACCTTAGCCGGGGCATTCATAACAGACCAAGTCCCCTTCCTTCCCAGTGCTCAGCTTTCCATCATGCTGCCAGAGACCTTTTCAGAGAGGGCCAACACAGGCCAGACCTGGTTTCTAGTGCCAGTGGTGGTACACACTCAACAGTGCCCTCCAGGCTTGCTTTGCCACCCTATCTCATCCCACATGCTTGGTTTACGTGGTCACCTTTAGGGACCCGAGTTCTCCAGTGCAGCTGGCACGTGTCCTCCTGCTCCTCTCTTCTCCTGGGTCTTCGTGGGTTGCAAAACCGCATCTCTCCTTTGGCCCTTGACCTCCTCCCTCACGTTGCCCCTCTATTCCTGGCCATTATGCTGGGGGATGTGACTGCAGCAGTGATGCTAGTCACAACTTGGTGCTCAAGAGGAGCTCAGGGATCCCCTCCAGGGAGATGTCCTGCTTAGAGCTCCCCAGGGTAGACACGTCTGGTATCTGACATGGAGGGTGCCAGAGGTTCCTGCAAAAGCTCCCCACATTGCTCCCTGGGAGCCTTTCTCAGCACATCCCCGCTGCTATGGCACTGCCCCATCTCTTGGACTTGTTTTCTCTCCTCTTTTTCTCCTGTTCCTACTTTCCTCACCATTGCTCTTCATCTCCCACCTAGCAGCTGGACTGCAGAGAGAAGTTTCTCAGCTGGCTATTGCCAGTTAACCACGGGGCCAAGTTCCTCAGGCGAGATACGTTGGTGCTTTTAGACCCCGGGCAGGGCTCCCACGATGCCACGGGCAGAGTCCTGAGCGGACCTTGGCACTGCTGCCTGGGGCAGGAGCAGGGGTGCTGCGTGACCAGCGCTGGCAGGGTGCTGTCTTCTCCACCTGACTGCACCTCTTAACTCTACAGTACATCAGGTCTGTAACGCATTGCATTCGCATGAGCGCAGCAGTCTGCCCAGCATCCAGAAATCCCCAACAAATGCACAAATTCCTCTTTCTACCCAGAGAAAATTTCTGCGTGGGAGAAGAGGACCTGTTGGGGAAGCCTGGATGCAGGGTAACCTTTTCACAGGCCACTGGTTTTGGCCTTCCACTGCAACCTTCACGGAGGAATCGTGTGTTTTGTGGTTCCTCCTTCTCTGTTTCACTGTGGATCAGGTTACGTGCAGGTTTGGGGGGTTTATTTTTCCTGTGGGGCTATTCAAAGTCAGCAGGCTTTCTAGAGAGCTTGGTGGTGGGTGAAGAGCAGGGCCTGGCACGAGGCACCACAGTGGCCTTGGGGCTGAGATGCCTTGAATATTTGAAGGGGAGGGCAGGCTGTGTCCAAGGCTGCTCCTGATGGCAGCACATCCCATGCTCAGGCTGGGGGGAGCTGCAGGGCAGAGGCAGGGATGACCTTCAAGACACCAGCCATCGCGTTCTCCACTCAGGAGCTCATGTGTGCATGGGTGAGATCAAGTTCAAGAACCTTCCCCGTTCTTGTCTCTGTCTTACACCAAGCTCAGGCTAGCTGAGGGCACCTCCTGCCAGGAGACTCTGTCCTGCTGGAAGGATGAGGAGGAGGATGGCATCAGAAGCAGCCCCAGGCTCTCAGAGCCACAGAATGGTTGAGGTTGAAGGGACCTCGGGAGGTGACCTGGTCCCCCTTCCCTGCTCAAGCAGGGCCACCGAGAGCCCCGGCTGCATGCCCTTTTTTTGCGGGCAGGGATGAGGCACGGCGCTGGGGTGGGAGCCCTACACCTAGGGAAGGGTGCACGCCTGTCCCCCAGACCCCTTTGCCACGATGCTCCTCTCCCGGTGGGTGCCCACGGCGTGCGTGGGGGTTTCTCCCCGCGTGTGCGTGAGCGAGCGGATGTGGCGAGCCCCGTGTTGGGGACCGTCGTGCCATATGGCTCTGTACCTGTGCGAGATGGGCAGCTCCTGCCTGGCTGATACCAAGTGTTAAATAAGAAATATATTTAAATACATATATATATATATATGTATATTTAAAAAAAATAAAATCAATCATATTAAAGCTACAACACGCAGTGGTTGGAGGCAGCGTGTGCTTTGTGCCAGGTTCTGCTGGAATGAAACGGCAGGCAGATGCACTTTGAAATCCACGCAGCAGCGGGGGACCAGCCCCGGTCCCAGTCACCCCTCCTGGTGGGCAGCAGCCTCCCGTCCCAGGCTCAGGGTCTGCTTCCCGAGCAAGGCTGGAGCACCCTGGGACATGCTGTGTGGAGGTGCGTGAGTCCATCCTGCCATCTGGATAAATCCCTGGGTGCTCCAGGTCCTCTACAAGGGAGAGCCATCAGTGTCCCTGCTGCAACACACGCACGCAGGACAAAGAGCCGGGACATGCAGGGGAAAGTCACTTTTAATGGTTTATTGCCAATGTTACAAAGGTCGACACATGGTCAGACAGGCGGGAACTACACCGGAGTTGTAAAAACACCAACAAGTCTAGGGTTTTAGTTTATTTCCCAAAAAAAAAAGAGAGAAAAAGAAAAAAGAATCAAACAAAGTTTCCCTTGGCCAAGCTGACTGCGTGTCCCAGGGATGCTTGGGGCCTGAGCTGATGTCGCCGCAGCCCCTGGGTGAGCTGGGCTTTGGGTTGGCAGTGAGATGGGCTGTGGGGTCCTGGGGCGGTCCCCACGCCAGCCTGGGCTGGGGCAGCTCACGGTGGTCCTCCCGAATCCACGGGGCCTCAGCTGTCCTGCGTGGCACCAGTCTCGCCCCCTCCCTCTCCCCTGTCCCCACTGCAACGGTGGCAGCAAGAAAGGTGGAAAACGGCCCTCTCCATCAGTGCCGAGGACCGGCAGTGCTGGCAGTTCCCACCGAGTGGGTGCCCGGGGAGTCAGCCGTCGTCACCCGCCCCGCTCCGGGGGCTGTTTGCCCTGCTTTGAAATAAACCCCTTAAGATGCCGATAGTCTCTGGAGCGTTGGTGCAGGCACCATTTCCCTGGGGTCAGTTCAGGACGAGCTGGGTGCATGCCGCTCCTGTCCCACCGCCCTCTGCCCTGTCCCTCCCCGTGGGAGCCCGCCTGGCCAGGGTATGGCGGAGAAGACCAAAAACTAAGTTTGTGCTTTTATACAAGACCCTGCCTATACCGAGGGGCTGGGGAGGAGGTGGATGCACTTGCCCTGTGGCCGAGGCTACCCAAACCCCTCAGCCCCCCCAGCAAGCTACAGACGTGCACACACACACACACACACGCGTGTGCACATGAGAAGGGGGGTCCCCAGGGGGCTGGGGGGGCAAGGGGAGGAGGAGGAGGAGGAGGCGGCCATCGCCCCCAAACGATGTCAGCACTGAGCCAAGAAAAGTGCATAACTGGCCCGGCGGCAGCGGGGAGCACGGAGGTGCTGAGCACACCCCTGCCCCACGCCCGGGCACAGCCCCCCCCACTCCGGCGCCCTGCCAGCAGCCGTTTGCCCCTTAAAACTAAATTTTTTCTTTCTGTAAGCCACTCACCTCCCCGCGGCACCGCTGACCTGAGATCTTTTGATGGAGGGACGTGGCTCAGGCGGGTGCCGTGAGCTGCCGGCGATGGGGATGGGTCTCAGCCGCCCGGTCCCCGCACAGTGATATGCCGCCCCACACCACCCCGTTTCCCCCCAGCCCCACGGCATGCCCTGTGGCTGCCGTGCTGCAGGCAGCGGGACCAAGTGGGGTGCCTATCTCCCCGGAGCGGGGTTCAGGAGGACAAGCCGAGGCCCTCCAGCTTCCCCCCGGCCCCCTCCTGCTCTCAGCACCTTCTTCAGCCCAGGGCAGCTGGGGGGGCCGGGGGGCAGGACTGGTTCCCCTGCTCCCCATGGCCTCGGGGACAAGGAAGGGGACATGGGGCTTGGCACTGCCCCCAGAGCTGGGGGGTGGCAGGGGAGGGCTCTGCTTCCCCCGTCCCCCTCGACAGACACTTACAAACACATACAGAGAAAGGAAACTGTAACCTTATAAAAGACACTGAACGCAAACGCCTGCATGTTTGGGGGCAGCCCCGGCCCCAACGCCGCCTCGGCTCCCCCCGTGAGCAGCCGGGCAGGCTTGCTCCGTGGGGCCGAGTGGCCGGCGGCCCCCCCCAGGCGCCTAGGAGCCGATGATCTGGCCGGACCACGTCTCGTGCTTCGTGTGGGGCGCCAGGTTGGTGAGGACCACCTCCACCGCTTGGAACTTCTGGTTCTTGGGAGGGATGGGGCAGACCTTGTACGTCACCTCGTCCCCCTCCACTGGGACGTACTCCCCCTCGATGCTGCAGGAGAGGAGAGGAGAGATGGTGGAGCTGGGGGCCAAGAGCCGGACCCCCACCCCGGACCACCCAGCACCAAGGAAGGCACCTGACCCACCAGCTGTGCCTTGGGGAAAGAAAATCCACCAGCGATGGGGGGGTAGAGGACAGGCAGACCCCCATCCCCACCCCAAGAAGACATCCCGAACCCAGCCCACAGGTCCCCAGCCCCACGCTGATGGCACGGCTCCCCCAGGGTGTCCCGGCACTGCACAACCCCCGGACTTACTCAGACACATGGACGAAAATGTCCTCTGTGCCATTCTCGGGGGTGATGAACCCGTGGCCCTGGGAGCGAGAGAACTGCTTGCAGACACCCTTGAAGATGGGGCCGGCGGAGGCACGTGCTGTCCTGTGGGAGGAAAGGGACGGAGATATCTCACCGGCGGCACGGGGTTTGCTATGAAAACGTGGCGTTCCCTGGGAGAACGCGTGGCACCCACCCGCAGTACCCGGGGCAGGTGGGTGCGGTGACGCCGGGTGCTGCGATGGCGACGTGCACCGGGCGTAAAGGGCTCTGCAGGCACCGCTGCCGACCACGGTCCCTGCTCGGCTCAGCCGGACAGTCCCAAGCCCGCTCGCCGTGTGCCGGGTACTTACGCCGAGTAGGTCCTGGTCCTCTTGGTGGGGAGGGGGCTCGGCAGGTCCCGCAGCAGGAGGTTGCCCCGCTCCCAGATGCGGCTGCCCTCCCGCTGGAAGGGGAAGGTGGGCCACACCGGTGACTTGGGGGAGTGCAGGGGCGGCACCACCGGCGGGGCGCTGGGGTCCGACGACATGGTGGGGCCGGCGGGCTCCTCCGTTTTGGGGACGGGCAGGCAGGCGGCAGGAGAAAGGGCACCCGGGCGCGCGGGTCCGCTCCCTGTGACCTGGGGAGCAAAGCGGGGGGCGGTTACAGACCCCCCCGGGGGGGGCTTTTGGCGGGGACAAGTTGCTGTCAGGAATTGCTCCCTCTGTTCCCGGCCCCCACATCTGTGGGGCAGGCAGCATGACACGGGCCTTCGGTACTGGGCACCAGTCCCCAGCACTGGGAATCACCCGGGGAAGCCCATCCTGGCTTGGAGCAAGCCAGGATGTTCCAGCAGATCAATCCCATGGGAAGGAAAGAGCCTGGTTTGTGGCTTCGTCTTTCATTTTCCAGGATAATCCCAATATATTAGAGACGAAGTCGCTAAAAAGCACACCCTGTGAGAAGAAGCAGCTGAGCGTGGGCTGCCACGGGCAGGGACCATTTTGGGAAGGATGCCCACGCAGTGCCAGCACGCCCAGGCCCCCAGCCCTGGCCTCTGAGCTCTCTCCCCAGCCCGAGATTTCTGCTAAAAGGGTGAAGGACAAAGGCTGAGACAAAAGGTAGGTCAAAGTCAGGGGTCTGAGGTCTCCCCACCGCTGGAGATTGCCTCAGTGCTACGGGATTTAGGACCCAACCCCAGCCCCAGCCAGCAGCTCGCTGCCTGCCCCGGGCTCATCCCTACGGGGAAGGGACACCGAGAGGCTATTTCGGGGCCACCGGCAGCACACGTGCCCCTCGGGCACCTCAGATGATGAGCCACGACACAAACACAACCTCCTGCCACTGCAGTCATCGGGCTCCAGTTTTTGGTTGGTGTCATGCCGATTGCAAGGAGTTAAAGCCCCAAGGGGCAGAAACCCTGCAACCTGACATCTGAAGAGCAGGAGCCAGAGCAAGCGTGGGCACGGCTGTCCTCGCTGAACCACCCCAAGCATGAAATTGCGGGGGGGGGGGTTGTGCATTTTTAAGCCTCCTGGCGAGATGCTCCAGTGCATGATCAGCACTGCGGCCACTTGCCCAGAAAGCCTTTGCTCTGCTGATTTCTCTTGCTGTCAGTTGCTGCATCTGATGTTGGGTGCCTCCGTCTCGGGGTGCCCTGTGCCAGCGGCTGCTTGGGGGCACCGCTCTTTGGGGGTGCTGGGTGGGGGCTCACCCATCTCCATCACCCCTCAGGCTCGGGGGTTTCCCCCATCACCCGGAGCGGAGGAGCCTGACATCTCACCGCGTTACCGTTCCCTTCCCCGCCACCCCCTCCAGCCCCTTCCGCCCCACTGGGGTGTGCGGAGTCTTTTGGGATGACACCTGCACACACCGGGAAACCCGGAGAATATTTAATTTGGTTTCTGACTCATCTGCAGCCCCTTGAGACGCAGAGGCCCTAGGGGGATGTGCAAAAGGGGGTCACCTCCACTCTGAAATTAGCAGGCACCAAGGACATGGGAGAAGGTTTCTAGAGCAGCTGAAGTTTCGGGGAATCCTGTTCCCCTCACCCACCTCCACTTGCTTCCCCTGCCAGGGGGTCTGCCTGCCACTGGGTCCCGACTGCTGCCAGTCCAGCTCTGGAGCCCCTCCACGCCTCGGCTGGTGTCCTAACAGCTGCCCCCTCGCAGCCCTGCAGAGCTTCACCCCAAGGTCCAGGCGGCAGAGGCCACCCTGATGGCCCACCTGTCTTGGTTTCAGCTGGGATAGAGTTAATTGTCTTCCTAGTAGTCAATTTATTAGTGTTATCATTATCATTATTAGTTTCTTCTTTTCTGTTCTATTAAACCATTCTTATCTCAACCCACGAGTTTTACTTCTTTTTCCTGATTTTCTCCCCCATCCCACTGGGTGGGGAGGGGAGTGAGTGAGTGGCTGTGTGGTGCTTAGCTGCTGGCTGGGGGTTAAACCACGACACCACCCCAAGGCAGAAGCCACCGCTTTCCTCCTGCCCACTGAGATGACTTCCAGCCACGGCCGCAAACCCCTCCAAAACGTCTTTCCCCTCGCTGGCTTCCCATCTGCTCCCGCACCAAACCCTTCGTGCACTTCAGCGGCTCTTCTCCACCACGAAGCAACTGCAGCACGCGCGCCTGCCGCCTTCTCCGCAGCCCATCCTGCTCCGGGGCTGCTCGGCTCCCGGCCCGCCGGGCTCAGCATCTCCTTCTCCCACACCCGAGGAGCTGGGGGAGGCTCAGGGAGCACCCGAGCGAGACACCCAAAAGTCGGGGCAGCCACCAAGCGTCCTCACTGCTCCCATCTGTGCAATGGGAGCCCTGGCAAGCTGCTTTTGGGCAGCAAAAAGCGATGCGGTCCCCGAGCGTCGCTGCAGGATCCGTCGCCTTCCCAGAAGGTGTCAGGGCTGGACGAGTGCGACAGTTTGGGGGAAGGGGCCCTCGGTTCTCTGCCACATCATGGAGCCGCCGCTATGAAAATGGCTTCACCGCGGCGCGCCTCCTCTGTGCCCGCTTTCGCTGACGAGGCCTTTCGGTTCCCCCACCAGATTAGGGACAATGGAGGGTATTTAACCTGAATAACGATGCTTGGAGCAAACTATTAGTATGCTGAGGGGGTTGGTTGGCGCCAGGAGAAAGAGCTTCCTCCGGCGGGTCCACAAGGGGCTGGAAAAATGGAAGTTTCCCAGAGGCAAAAGAAAAATAAGAGGCAAAGGGGAAGGCGCGTGCAAGAGGGGGAGCCTTGCAGTGACAAAACGGCGTGGGCTGATGAAGTGGCAACCTAGAGTGGGTTTGTCCCAGGTTCACCTGTGGGACCAGCCCAGGCTGGGGTGCCCTGGAAGGCTCCCTGGTTTGGGGGACGAGGGGTGGTGGGGAGCAGGAGCATGCTGGGCATCACTGGGGGAGAGGAGGCAGACCACCTGCTCCTGTGGCCCAAGGGCACGATTGCCCACAGGCACTTTGGGGGGCTCCAGCTGGCCCACGGGGATGTGGGGGAGAGCCCTGGCATGGGGCAGCAGCTCACCGGGATGAGCACGGGGACAGGGCACAGCGAGGCTGCGAGATCCCCGTCCTCGGGGGTGTGCAACCCCCCCCAGACACGTCCCTGAGCAGCCTGCTCTAACCGAGGCATTGCACCTAACTCCTGCTCGGAGCGGGGGGCTGGAGCAGAGACCCCCATCCTGCAGCCATGCCAAGGCTGGCTCCCACGGCCAGCAGCGCTCTGCCTTTCTCCAGCACCTGGCTCGAGAAGCCCAAATTTGTGGGTCAGCCTTGGGGCCCGGCAGCTGAACGCCCGGGTTTGCCGGTGCCGGTGAAGTTGAGGCTGAGCGGGAGCTTTGGCACCACGGGGGGCTCCGGGGCAGTATCCTGCCTCCCACCTCATTTAAATCCCCGCAGCAAACAAAGGGATGGAGGAAATTAAACTCACGGCAAAGGTGGGCTGAGAGAAGCAGGGAGACCCAAGCATGTCCTCACCGGTGTCTCCCCTCCCAGCCCAGCCGGAGAGCAAGGGAAGCCTCTCCGGTCCTTCTCCTTCCCTCTCTGTGCTCCACCCCACCATCCTCTCCCCAGCCCCTTCCCCACGCTGCAGCCCCAGCAGGCGAAAAGGAGGGGGCACCTGGGGCACGGGAGGCATTTTCCCCCTCTCCTCCATCGCCAGTGGTCATGCTAACCTCCACCAGGGCCGAGAGCATCTCTCCCCACCCCGGGTCTCTCCTGGCCTGGCAGACACCACCCATCACACCGTATCCACGCCACGCACGTATACGGTGCAGGGACGAAATCCGGGTCACTCGAGAAGGCGAGCAGAGGCTGCAGCAGCCCGGCTCTGCCGCGGGGCACGGGAAGCCTTTCCAGCGTAACCCCCCTCCGCTGCTGCCGCCGGACCCCCACCTCTCTCCTCCCTGTCTCCCCTCGGTGGCTTTGCTCCGAGGGTCCCCAGGGTGACAGTCCTCCAAGCCAATCCCTGGAAGGATGCTCTTCGTTAAAAAAAACACCCCACCCCGTCCGTCTTCCCCCCCTCCCCAAAGAAACCATCTCGGAGCGAAAACCCAGAGCCCTCTGGTGACAGGGCTTCCTTCGGCAGCGGCAGCCAGCTTTGTTTTTATATTTTTCGGAGGGCAGGCTTCTGAGCGGAGCTGACAGTCGGGAGCACTCGCAGGCGAACGCAGGAAACCCAGGCCAATTAAGGCAGACAGGCAGTAGACACATCAGCTTTTATCTCGAGATCCAAGTACCCCATTCATCACCAGCGACTGAAAGGTCTGCGGTTTATCAAATAAAATCACTGTCTCTCTCCCTCTCTTTAAAGCCAAACACATTGACTTGCGTGCTGGCTGCGACCTTGTTTAACTAAACAGCCTTTCAAGGTCCCCCAGAAGGGGGGAAGGAGCCTTTTGAAGAGGCACCAGCTTCTGTCTGCCACTCCCCGTTCATTAGCGGCAGCGAAGAAAAACCCCTCACGTGTCCCTCGGCCGGGTGGGGGAATACATATTTAATTGGCTTAATCGCCCTCGGCGAGTCGGCCCTCCCGCGCGGCACTTCTTTGTGCTTCTTCCCATCCACCGGCACCCCCAGAGTGCCCAGGACGGACAGACGGATGACGGACGGAGCGGCGGCCGCTCTGCCGGCGGCTGTCACGCTCCGGCTCTGGACGTGACCCTTCGGCTGGCCCGCCGTCGCCTTTACGGGCCGCCTCCTTTCACGCCGCTGTGTCCCTTCGCAAGTCCCCGCCTTGGATGCCGTCTGCCACCGCGCTCGGGTCTCCCGAGTGCCGCCGCTCCCCCCGCCCCAGCCGAGGAGCCGGAGGTTATTTTCCCTCCGCTGCCTTTTCCAGCGAGCTCCCGCACAGGCTTTTTCCCTGCCGCTCGCCATCACGGTTCTTTCCTCCACCCCAGTTTAGGAGTCAGGTTTACCTCCCCGCTCCTTCTGCCGCAGTGACAGAAAGGTCTCTGTACGTCAAAAAGACACCCCATCTCCGCAGCCGGCTGCCGGCAGCCATCGCCTCACCCCACGGAGCAGGGGAAGCGATGTTCTGGCCCGCCGCCATCCTCGGGGAGGCTGATGCCCCCCCAGACCCAGCCTGTCTAGACACGGGCTGAAACAGAGAAGAGCTACACCCCTCCAGACACGGCAGCGTGTCCCCAGAGCTTGATGCAAAAACAAAAATCCCATTTTTCAGCTGCTTGGCACAGTCACGCGCCAAGGGACCCACCAACAATGCGGTGGCCAGCAGAGACCCCGAATCGGCATCTCCCGGGGGGGGGGGGCTGCCATGAAGGGCAGGAACCAGCTGGGGAACCGGGATGGCTCCGGGCAGGGGTTACCACAAGCAGGACCACCGCAGTGCTCGCCGGGCTGCATTTCTCCATCCTCCCTTCCTCGGAGGAGGCTCACAGCCTCGGCGTCTGGCAGGTTTTTATAAATGCTGTCTCTGTCCGATGCTAATGAAAGCCTTTCAGCACCCCCCCCTCCCTTTTTTGGTTACCAGATCATGCCGCTAAGAGTTAAACACCGAGCAAAGCGATCTCCTTGCCTACCCTGCATGTTAAAAACCCGTTTGCCGAGACAAATTACTATAGGAAAAATAAACTAGGCGGTTTTTGGGGAATACACACTGACAGCGTCCCCTCCCTAGCTAAGCCAATCACACTCACAACTCCAAGGATCTTTGCTGAGATAGTCTCGCCTACGATACAGCCTGCTTAGCGCTAAAATATGAATGTCACCTTTATGGATTGATTATAAAAAGCTCCCTTAGTCAGTGCTGGGCTGCCCAATTCTTGGGGAGGCCATGGGGGAGAGCAAGCAGGCTGCCAGATGCAAAGGGGAAGCAAAGGGAGAAGCCATCATGGAGGCTTGATTTACCTTTTAAGCATATATGCATAATCATCACTCCCAGATACCAAGTTTGTGGGATTTGGTTGCTTTGTTTTGTTGTGGTGGTTTTTTTTTTTTTTAATTAGAATAGTGTCTGTTCAAAGACCTGGCGCAAATGTCCTCATCTGTGTCCTTCCTTCCTCCTTTGTGGCTCTAACTTGCCGTCTGCAGGAATGAATAGTGCAGCCAGTCCCAGAGAAACCCCAATTCAAGCCCCCGTCATTATCAGCCCGCTTTAACAAGACGGATTTTTTTACAAATTGCCTCCCCCTCAGCCGGCGATCGGGGACCTGGGTCCCAGCTGATCTCAGCCCTCCGTGGCAAAGCCCCGGCTATTTGCCCCCCCCAGCCAAAGCAGGCGTGCGACGCCGACGCCGCCACCCCCAGAGGAGTTATTGTTCCTGAGGCTGGCGGGGAATAACCAAACCGGAGGAGGCAAGTCACGCTTCACCCTCGCACCTCTCTGCCGCCAAAAGGCAAAAGCAGGTTTGAAAGATAAAAGGCGGTGCGCGAAGTTTTAACCTCCAGCTACAATAGCCCAGGCAAGCTGGGTGGATGGCCATTGTGCCTCCCCTTACCTCCTCAGCAGCGACGCGCTCCCTGGAGCCGCGCTCCGCAAAGCATCGGTGCTCGCCGAGGCCGAAGGCTCCTCCGCTACCTTGCGAGGAGCAGCGGTCTCGCCTGCAGCCCAGCTCTGGGGGGGCTTTCTCCGGCTGCCTGCCCGCCGGCTGCCTGCTGATGGATCCGCGGTGTCTGATGTGTGTATGATGTGCGCCTCGCACACACACGCACACGCATCCGCACGCCTTCCCCTGACGTCAGGGCCAGGCCAGGGGGAGCGGGCAGGTGGGAGGGATCAGCCTGGTCATTTCTGAGCCAGGCTTAAAGGAGCAAGTCTGTACGGGGGGCTGGAGAGGCCGGGGGTCGGCCCCGGGGGGCTGCGTCGCTCCGGTTACGCAAAGTGACGTGCATCGGTGGCAGAGCCGGACGCGATGGGGCAGCCCCACGGACTGCGGGGACAGCGGGACGGGGGACCGGGTGGGAAAGCACCGGAGGGGGAGATGGTGCCATGAGGCCAGGTCTGGACCAGGAGGGGTCCCCCACGACGGGTCAAAACTCCCCCCCGTCACCCCGAGTCCCACCGCTGCAGCCACTCTCCCTGCCTGCCCAAGCCTGCAGCCCCCCCCAGCACCCACGGGTGCCGCGGTCACAAATCCACCCTGCCGCCCCGCTCCCCGGCTCCGGGCTCGCAGCCGTCACAAACCCAGGTGCTTTCTAAGGATGTCATTTCTAGCAGGGCACTATGCCAACCCCCCGACCCCAAAAGATGTTTCTTTTCTGTTTTCCCCTGCGCTGGCGTGCTCAGGAGAGCCAGCTCCGCAGGCAGAGGCAACGCCATAAATTGTCCCGAGACTTTCTCTCTTGGGGGTGCGGGCCGATGCGACGAGGACAGGAATCAATCGTTCGCTGCGTCCGCTGGGGAATAGGCCGAGCAGTAATGGGGTTTAAATTGCAAGGAGCAAGACTGATGCTAGACATTAGGAAACGCTTTCTAACAGAACAGACAGTTAATTACTCAAGTAGATTGCCTGGGGAAGCACCAGAATCTCCATCACTGGAGGTTTTTAAGAACAGGCTGGGTAGGCATCCTTTGGGGGGAATTTAGGTGATATCAGACTCATTTTGGAGCAGAAGGGTGGACCAAACTGGCACCTCACCACGCAGGCCCCCGTGATCCTGCAATAAAATTTACAAGAAACCCGAGCAAGCGTGGAGCAGTGTGAGTGCTGCAGGGAGCCATCACAGGTGTCTTGTGACACAGGGTGGATGTGGGTTGGTTTTGGTTTCTCAAACATGACCCTTGCCTTGACTCCTTTCTCTTCTAGGTGGCTGAACACGATGACACGAACCAGACCTTTTCCATCGACAACCCCCGGGGCTGCAGGATGGCACACAAGTTGTGGGAAGCCATGAGGCATGGCACAGTCAGGAGACAGGGTCACGATTGCTCCACCTGGCTGTATCCATCCACCCAGGTAGCTGGGTGTTGATCCGTGGCTGTCCCAGGGGCTTTGGCAGAGGGACCGGATCATAAGCAGTTGTGTCTTTCCTGTCAGTGAACTATAGTGCAGAAAAAGGCTCCGTAGACAGAAGAGACCAGCCCACGGCAAGACCACCAAGAAGCACTGAAACCCCAAGTGCTGGTGGGTTCTGCCATTGCCCATCACCCTCTGCTTGTGGCTTTTCAAGCAGTTTTCCATGGCAAAACAGGAGCCCCATCCACCCCCTACAGACACCACAAGGCTCATCTCCCCTGTGTACCCTTCAAAACCTTGCAAAAGAAGGGGAGGAGAAACCCAGCCAGCTCTCAGTCTCCTCTCCAAGTTTCTCCTGAGATGGCACATCCTCTCCTGGGGGACAGCTCTACACATCCAGACCAGGAGGGTCCTGAGCTGGCAACAGCTGGAGGCCAGAAGAGTGCTGGAGACATACGGTACAGGCATGCCCCTTCTTCCCCAGGCACTCATTTAATGTTTGTACATTGAATATCATAAATACCTGTACTTCCCCGCCTGATTTGTGGTACACCAGGGTTAGCCATGTGCCCAGCTGCACGTGTTAAACAATATAAACTGAACAGAGAAGACGAGCATCAGAACCTGACTCTCCCACGTAGTCACTAAAGGCTCTTGACGGCAAAGGCATGGGGAACTCAAAGCACATTTGACTGGAAGGTGGCTCTGGGCACGCGCGGCAGCAGAGGAGGCAGAGAGTCTAAAGCATGCAAAAATGATAAAAGGAGAAGAGGGGAAGCTTTGATCAAACAGAGAGTGGGAGTGGGGGTGCCAGAGATGCCTGCAGAGACGGAAGCAAAGGCAGGAGCGTGGAGGACTTTGTACGTGAGAAGATACATAATTCCTTTGGAGTCAATCAAAGGAGGGCCAAAACAGTCTAGATGCAAATTACCACTCACCTCCTCCAACGTCCCTGAGCCAGTTTTCCCCAACAGCCATGGGGATGTGGGGGCAGAGGAGATCTTAAACAAAATAATTCGGGGGTTCCTTTCATTTTCCTCCCGGTTTCTGAGCCTTCAGGTAACTTCAAATAGTATTTTCCAGTTGTTGTGGTTTAACCCCAGCCAGCAACTAACCACCATGCAGCCGCTCACTCACTCCCCCCTCACCCAGTGGGATGGGGGAGAGAATCAGAAAAAAAAGTAAAACTTGTGGGCTGAGACAAGAACAGTTTAATAGAACAGAAAGGAAGAAACTAATTAATAATAACAATAATAAAATGACAATAATAATAATAAAAGGATTGGAATATACAAAAAAAGTGATGGACAATGCAATTGCTCACCACCTGCCAACTGGCTGTGTCCCCTCCCAACTTCTTGTCCCCCTCCAGCCTTCTTGCTGGCTGGGCATGAGAAGCTGAAAAATCCTTGACTTTTAGTCTAAACACTACTTAGCGACAACTGAAAACATCAGTGTGTTATCAACATTCTTCTCATACTGAACCCAAAACATAACACTATACCAGCTACTAGGAAGACAATTAACTCTATCCCAGCCGAAACCAGGACACCTGTACAATCGTGAGAACGAGAAATGTCTGGGATTTTCTCTTGAGTGACAGAAAGATCCTTGTGCAATCCCTGGATTCCAGCAGCTGAAGCTTCAAAAAAACCAGCAACGAAGAACCATGCTCCCAAACATTGGAAAAGCCACAATACTGCTGAGAGAGACTCTAGAGACTTTACGGTTATGTATGAAAAGGTGTGTACAGGCGCTGCGGATTTGTGGATATTCATTGTGTCAGTACTACTGGGACAAAAAGAGACCACCCAGCAAAATCAGGCTGTTCACACAATCTTCAACATCAAGATACCTTAGCTGCAGCATTAAATGTAACATAACTCTGAGCGCTATCAATAGCTGAGTTGCGACAACACCCACTTTTTACAGGGCAAAGTGTGGCTTTCGTTTATATTTTTACATTCGAGATGGTGCTTATGAAATACGGAATTCCTCCAGGGAGAAAACCTAGGTGGTAACAGAGCAACATCTGTCACTTTTTGTACAAAGGCCCAGGCACACTCTGCTTGGGATCAGGGGGGTTACCTGCAGAGGGTGAGACTGGAAATCATTTCCCACAGCCTGTGATGTTACTGGTGGAGGCTGAGAAGTTGCCAGTTCGACTCAGCTTGGTGGTGTTTGTAGCCTGGTATCTAAGGCAATGAAGCTCATCTGACGCTGCCATCGCCATCTTTCTCTGCACACATTTCAATTCAGTTTCCCCAGAGTAGTATCAAAGTACCTGCAAGTTTCACTTGCCTGCCCGCCACGCTCCGCCAAGCTCCCTCAAATATGTAGCTGCATAGAGAAGAGGAATCCTGTCATCCTTACCGGGGAACAGTCTGCAGCGTTCAGCCCTTGCTGGCGATCAGAGAGCTGATACAGGAGAGAGACATTCTGCACGTCCTCACCCTAGAAGAGCTTGCTTGGTGCCTGCACTTTACAAGACACCAAAGACCCAACCGTAAGACACAAACCAATATGAAGTGAGGCCTCGCAGACCCACTGCTCACAGCTGTTTTTGGGGGGCTGTGGACCAGGCTGAAGGGAGAAGCATCTGCTTTGTATTGGGCACCCAAAAGCCCACAATGGGGCACGGCTTTTGGAAGTGTGAAAAATGTTAGCTCAAGGATGGGCTAGAAACAGAAGTGTGATATGACTCTGTCCAAATCCACTTCTCTCCATCTCCCATGTTCTCCCGAGCATTCAGCCTACTATTCCCCTGAGCCCCTGTCCCTATTTAACCTTACAGTTCTTACATACAAAAGCATCCAGAGATACCTTGCCAGTATCAACAGTGTCTAACTTCTACCTCCTCGTGTGATACCAAGGCTACTTCTTCCCCTGCCATCAAGAAGAGGGACAGGGTCAGGAACTATAGTCTCTTCTGAAAAAGTAGCTGCAGATACCTGCAAAACTGGCACTCCAGCTAAAGGTCAAACCTCGCACTGCCAGACCTGTGTGAGGCCAGGACAGAACAGCAAGGGATGCGGCACGTGTGCCAGCAAAACTGTGCCGTGCCGAGATTAGCACAGCCGTGACTGCAGCACAGGAAAAAGGAACCTTTGTAAGGCTCCCTGAAGTAGGACGAGAAGAGCAAGAAACGCTGGGGATTTGGGTTGAGGTGTTCTGATAGAGCGGTGTCTGCTGCGTTGGCGGCAGAGCTCCTTGCTGAGATGGTAGATGCTGCTCCAAGAAAAATGCTGCTCTTCTCAGGTGACGGGTAAACTCATTTCAGGGCCCCCCATTTAATACAAACACAGCAAACACGCACAGCCCAGCCATGTTTGTTTAAAAAAAAAAACAACCCACAACCCAGCAGATCCTGGTGAAAGAGGAGTAATTGCAAAGAAATCAGAAACTCCTTGGCCAGGACACATATCTTGTTAATGAGGTCTAGCCACAGTATTTACAACCTCGTTTTCCCCTTCCCGTTCCACGACAGCTCAACATTTAATGATTTCTTATCTGAAACACTCATTACTGTCCCACTATGCGCTGCTGGGGGGTGTGGGGAATGACATACTTAGGCTCTGCATCAAAGCCTTTATGCTGACAGTGCAGTTTTCACTGTCAGCCAGAGATGTTTGGTTTTCCTGGCAAATCTTTTTTTTGAACACACTTCAAACAACCTCCTTTCATTTTTCCCCAGAAATGTCAGACATTAGCACACCCCCTTGTTTTCTACCATCCTTCATGCTGCTTACCTCGCTGCAGAATGCACCAAGGCCTGCAAAATCATACCACAGGGATATTTTTTTGCAGCTAACATTCAGAATAAACTATTCTGGCAATACATGATGCCAATGTGTACCTGATAATAACCTTGACCTAAGCATTGGGCGGTTGCTGCTGTGAAGAATACTTTCTAGGTGCAAGAGGGCTATAAACCCCCTGGTTTTGCTGTACAGGTAGGCAAACAGCCAAGGCATTGGCTTCTGGAGAGGCGCAAACTTTGCTCTCTGCTGCTCTGTCGGGATGGAAGCTTACGAAAGCGATAAATGGCATTACAGTAACTGCAACTGTGGATTATTCCAGGTGAAACAGCTGCAGCACGGGGACCGCCGCACCGGGAGACACCCGCGGGGGGCGGCAGGCAGGTACAGAGCAGCCCCGCGCAGGGCTCCCGGTTGCCGAGGGCCCTTCCACGTTTATATGGACCGAAACCTCACACGGGGACCACCGCAAACCCCCGCACCGGGGCCCGACCCCGCACCGCTAACGGCAGGAAAGTGCCCTGCACTGAGGAGGGACAAAATGGCCGCCGCGGGGCGGGGCGCGACAGGGCTCCGCCCCCACACCCCGTGAGCGCTCCGCCCCGCGTCAATCAAGGCGCGGGCTCGCCCGCTGAGGGCGATTGGCTGAGGCGCCGGAAGCGTGCTGAGGCCGGGGAGCTGTGCGGCGGAGCTCTGCGTGTGGCAGGTGGGTGGGGGAGAAGGAGCGGCCGCGGTCCGGCGGGCCCCGCCGGCCCCGGCCCCGGCCCCGGCCTGCCCAGCCCTCTCCGGCCTGCCCGCCGCGCTCCCTCCCGGCTGCCGAGCTGTTGGTGCGCTCCCCCCGCTCTCTACAACGGCGGCTGCCCGGCCGCCTTCGACACTCCCCCCCCCCCCGCCCCGTTTCTGGGCTAGCCGGGGTGCTGCCCCACGAAGCTCCGTGCAAGACGTTGTGGGGGTTTCCTCGGGCCGCCCCCGGTCAGGTGTTGGGGGTCTCGGTGTCCCCGCAGGGCTCCGGTTCCTGAGGCTGTTGGTGTCTTCTGGCTCTCTTCAGAGGTGCTCCCCGCCGCCATGTTTGTCCTGGTAGAGATGACTGACACAGTGAGAATTCCTCCCTGGCAGTTTGAAAGGAAACTGAACGAATCCATTGCTGAAGAGCTAAACAAGAAGTTGGCCAATAAGGTAAAGCGTGGGCCATGTGTAGGTTGGTGCAGGCGTCATAACATCCCTGAGCGTTTCTTCCTTTTATCTGTTCCTGATAAGATGTGTGGGTGAGGCATCAGAATGGCTTAGATGTGAAGGCCATCCCCAGTGACTGAAATATCAGAGTGTGTAAACAAAGAGATGGCCATGTATCGTCTCAAGGGGGATTTTTTTCTAATGGTTAGTGCTGTCATGGGAAGATACTGAGACGGCAGATGGGGCAGAGAAGCATGGAAGAGAAGCGTGAGTAACTGCTGGTTTGTGTTCAGAGTAGCAATCCGAAACACAGTCTGAAAAGCGGATGTGAACAAATCCACCCAGTGCGGGAATTTTAAAAAAGGTGTTGGAAATAAATGTAGAACAGTAATACTGGAAGAGAACTGAAGGTGTTAATAGCTGACTTGATCTGTGCTTAGTACTTGAAATACAGTGTGGCAGTAACAAGTTGGTCTTTGGCGCAGGATATAAAAAAGTGTTCTTTTGTAGACCAGGAGATCACGGTTTCCCTGTGCAGCTCCCGGGACTGTGTTTAGCCTATGGTTCTCAGCACAAGATGGGTGCAAAACTCAAAACGCGGCTTGTGAACATGAAGGGAGCTCAAAATCACAACCTGAAGTGATCAAGGGTTGTGAATAGCAGATTATACAGACAGGTTATGAAAAGCAAAAGTCTTCCCTCATCCACTGATGACTGGTAGGTGCCTCAAATTCTGTAGGCTATAAAGCCATCTCAGAAGTAGCAGAGAAACCAAGAGTTCTCCTTATCTCTCCCCAGAGCTAATATAAAGACAAAGGCAAGCCTAGAGGCTTCTGAGAGTGTAACTCTAGTGAAAAGTACATTTAGCCTTTGGACAAGCTGTGGGGCTGCTGAATGATATCTGTGGGCAACTGTTTACTATCCTGGCAGGTCAAGTTCTCTCACCGCTGACAGTTACCCCAAGGGTTTCTCTTTGTAGCAGTGCTCTTGCCAGTGCCAGTGAAAACACATGCTCCCATAACACTTGAATAAGTTAGGGGTTTCCCTACAATGCAGTGTGGTTAGGGATGGGGCTGTTGAAGGGAGTGTACCAAAACAGCCTCCCTTCCATGTTGCCACCCTTCTGTTGCCTTTTGAAAAGGTGTATAAATTTGATGGTTTGTCTGATTTAACCTGGTAGGTTGCTTGATTTATTGCTTTTTAATTTCTTTTTTTTTTCTTTGAGCAGGTTGTATACAACGTCGGCCTCTGCATCTGTCTGTATGATATCATGAAGCTGGAAGATTCATACATATTCCCTGGAGATGGTGCATCACATACCAAAGGTATATGCTTGTCCTCACTCATATAGTTTTGCAGAAGGTTGGTGATCTGGAAATGTAAACTGAGTTCCGTTGTTAGGGACAGTAAATTTAGGGGAACTCTACTGAAGTTCATAGCATTAAATCTGTGCCTGTTAGAAGGGCAAGAGGAACATGGCAAAAGTCTCTTCTCTGCGTTTTTTGGGTACAAATACAGCTGTAAATAGCCAGTGTTGTTTGCCTTCTCTAGCAGTCCATCTCTGCTTTACAATTAGAGCCATAGGCATGGGGTAAGGAAGAGGTTAAATTAATTCAAAATGATTGGAAATCTGTACGTAGAAAGTAAGTTGTATTAATTGTTCTGTGTTTCTCTAGTATTTTTTCTTTTTGAAGCTTATTTTCCCTAGCTAGAATGTTGAAACAGGTTTCTGCATATAACATTTGCACAGCATTTGATGCTCTTTTCCTAGCTGGAAGTTTTGCTACGTTTTTGTATGAGACTTCGACAAATCTGGTTCAGCATACATTTCCAGTGACTTTTTTTTTTTTTAAATAAGAAATGATTAATTTCTTTACTTTGAGTTTTGGCAAATCTGTCTGAGTAAAAACCGGAAGTAAATGCATAAAAGCAAATTTCACATCTTTTTTTGAGTTAAAATAAGTTTCTTTAAGCTGGAAAGAGATGCATTTTTCTAGTTTCAATTTTCAATGTGGAAGCATAGCTTGAGCAAATGAAATGTTTCCTGTTAGAAGGGAACTGGACTGACTGTATGTGGCTCCCCTTGTCTAAATTTTAACTCCAATAGAACTCGCTGCCTGCGAATAAAAGCTTCTCTTAATACTGAAGGAGGATGGCAGGCTTTCCTGCTTGCTTTAATCTCCATTCAGCTTCTTAACTTTGAAATACTCCTTGAACTGAAACAAGAGAATATATTCTCTCTGAGCTTGGAAAAAAGTCTGCTCTCAGAATTTGGGATGGCACTTTGATAAATCCCGCTGTGTCTGGTAATAACTCTTTCTTTAATGTACTGCCTGATTTTATGTAAAAGAGGAGCACTAAGTATGGACAGCTAAAATGATGTTAAATTGCTCATACACTGTTTGGCCAAGATTGTCTTAGTATAGCATTCTTGTAAGTATAAATGCAAAATGCCTAGTTAGAAACATTTTATTTAACCTGGATGAAAAATCCAGTTATGCTAGAGATTCTTATTTACTCTGATAATATTTGATATCAAATATTTCATTTAAAGAAAATACAGCATTGCTGACAAACATAAAAGGAGCAGAAGCATTACAAGAAAGTATAATTTCTTGGCCTTTTAGCATTGTGCAGGAATGCTCACATTGTAACTTAAGCAGAGGCCCTGGTCCATGTTCTTCATCTTACAGTTTCACTCTGTGAACTTAAACTCTTGCAAGATTGAAGAGCAGAGAACAGGACACTGCTGATCAACTGCTGTCAGAATTTGTACAAAACAGGAATCAGAACTCTTATTCCTGTTTTTCTATCAAATCAGTGCCTGTAAGGAAATTGTAAAAGAAACTGGGCAAGCATTTTAGAGGGCATATAGGATGTGGGATTTTGTTTTAATGGCTGCCACCCTGTGGAAGGAGTATAGTTCACCAACATGGGCATAACATTAATGATCTGTTTTCTTTTAAGTGCATTTCCGCTACGTGGTCTTCCATCCCTTCCTGGATGAGATTCTGATCGGACAGATTAAAAGCTGCAGTCAGGATGGCGTTCACGGTAAACCGCAACTTCTAATGTTAGGGGACCCATGAGCTGCAGAGCTCTTGAGTCTTCTGAGATACTGTGATTTCAGGTTGTGTAGTGCTGTGTGTAGGCTGGTTAAAGACTATTAACTGGCCTCTGGCGCTGCTCTGACCTGAGAGTGGTTGGTAGCTTGAGCCTGGCAGCTTCCCCTGCCCTTGATGGTTTTGTCTGCACTCCCCTTTCCTTTTGTCACTTATGTGCATGCCCAAGAAGTACAGGCAAGGCCATCTGGAGCGTAGACTGGATTCATTTTCTCGCTTCAGTTAACAGCGCTTGTTTTTTTGTAAAGTGGTAGTATCGGCTTGTGTTGGTCTGATACATCTTCCCTATAGTTCTGTGCAAATTTGTGATCGTTTCCTGTACCTGAAAACATGGCGGGGAAACGTCTGTGTGAGCACCGAGTGCTGTCAGATTCATGGAATACATAATTGATGAGTTGTTTTCCTTTCTTGTAGGAGCCTTCCATGCAAGTGAGCTCCTCTGCCCTGTTGTTAAGTTAGGACAGTAAGATTATCTTGGGTGGATTTGTTGCTGAATTTGGGCATGTCCACTCTGATAAAATTCAACATCATGAAAGCTCAAGAGGGAGGTGGGGGTTGTTCTAGCATTATATTGGTCTTTATTTCACATGTTACATCTGTGATTTCTAAGCTCTTTTCTGTCACAGACCTCTATAGCATCTGACTCATTTCTTGGAACACTTTCATTTCCAATCCTGCTCCAAACAGCCTTTTCCTTTCCCAGTGGGCATGAAGACTGTGCCCTCTGTTGCTCTATGTACTTTCAGCTGGGTGGTTGCTTTGCTGCCAACTGAAATTGAGCGTAGTGGCTCAAAGAATAATTCCTGCATGATCTCAGATGTCCTTCCTAACAGAGGAAGGAGAATGAGTCTAGAAATGGATTTTAGGAATCGCTGCAGTACATCGTTTGCAAAGAATCGTTTCAGTCTTAATCAAATTCTTTTCTCCACAGTTTCTATTGGATTCTTTGATGATATTGTCATCCCACCAGAATCCCTGCAGCAGCCAGCTAAGTTGTATCCTTTGATCACCTTTGATAACTTTACTACTTCATTTCAAAAGATTGTGCAGTGCTGGCCCAACAGGCATTCACTACTGCAACAATGAAGGTGCTCAGTGGCAGAAGCTAAGCCGTTGTGTCGGGCAAGTCCCGCAGACTGTTATCACAGCTAGACAGGCCTCATGCTTATTAGGTTTTGCAGGACCATTGTGCCCGCTGATAGAAATGAATGGCCGTGTCCCCCGAACAGCCGCATTGTAATCCCTGCTGCTAGTCTTGGCTGCTGCTGAAGACAGAATGCCGGTTTTACCACATCATGTAATGTCTAGATATGTGGTATGACTAACATACTTAATTGTGGTAGGCAAGGTCTTCTTGGGTTTGGGGTGGGGCTTTTGCTTGTTTTGGGGTGTTTTTTGTTGTTGGGTTTTTTGGGGGGTGGGCGTAGGCCCAACTCTGCCCAGCAGCATACACCTTGAAGGAGGAAAACCAGAAACAAGATGGGGCTCCTGGGCTGTGCAGATGATAACCTGGGACAGTGCATTGGGGTTTGAGAAAAGATTGTGAAAAGGCTTTGATTGAGTCTGTTCTCAAAACTGTCAGGAAGTGATCTGTCAGGCAGAATACTGATTGTTCCCATCCTTAACCCTTGGCTTGGCCAGTGATGAAGCAGAGCAGGTGTGGGTGTGGGAATATGAGACGGAAGAAGGGGCTCACGACCTTTACATGGACATTGGGGAGGAGATCCGCTTCCGAGTCGTGGATGAAACGTTTGTTGATACATCACCAACAGGTCCCAGCTCTGTGGAGGCTTCCACTTCAAATGCCACAGAAGAAGTCCAGAAGAAAGAGGCACCCTACACTCTTGTGGTAACTATGTGCATAATTCATACAGCTTTGTGAACATTGTGGTTTATTCTATGTCTAAAATAGCATCCCTTTCCCAAGGAACTGATTGCTTTAAGCTGACTGTGAAGGAAACAGAGTCACAAAATGAAAGGAGTGGCAAAGGGGAGAAAGGAGATTGTTCTTGTGGTCGCTCTGTGTTTGCTGTGAACACTTTGTGGTTGTTGGTGGAGTTCCCCCTGGGAGGCCGATTGAAAGCAGAGTGTGGATGCAGGATGGAGCGTATGAGGAGCGCAGAGCTGGGCGAACCACACCAAGGTTTACACAGCAGCTGAGCGGTCTTTCCTGTGCAGTGTTTAGACCCACCTGAGTACAATGCAAGAGGGATCTAAGCCAGTGAAAGCTGTGTTTTCTCACAGCTGGAGTATGTTGGGACCGTTGGGAGGTGGAACGGGGAAGTGCTTGATTTTCAAGTGTTGAAGGTTTGGTGTAGTGTTGACAAGGTTTAAAGGAGCCTGGGCAAGTGCAGGGCAGGCTCTGATAGGGAAAAAAGTGAGTACCTCATCTGTAACTTGGGGGAGAGATTTCATATTTTTACGCATTTACTCCTGTATTCTCCATGCAGTTTACAATTGCACGTTCTCTTCGTCTCTCTCTGAGCAGGGATCAATCAGCGAGCCAGGCCTGGGCCTCCTGTCGTGGTGGACAAACAGCTAGCTGCAATCAGAGCCTGCTCCACAGAAAGTCTTTCTGGTGGCTGTTCGGGGGGTAACAGGATCCTGCTGGTGCTCACAGCTGCTCTGAAGCTGAATAAGAAATTAGACCTGCCATTCTGTTTCCCTTTCAGCTTCCAACCTGCCAGATCGAGACAGTCGCTTTCAAGAAATGTCTTCGCTGAGCTGTAGAAGTGAATTTACAGGCACAAAAAGCCTTGAGCGCAGCAGCAACAAACTCAGCTGGAGCTTTGGTCTCCTGCCCTGGAGGGAAAACTGGGGAGGTCTTTACTTGCCTGAATTAAGAAGGGAGTTGACTTCAGCGAGCGAAAGCAGGAGAGAATGCCTGTCAAGAAGTATTGCTTCCTTGGGCTGAGAGCTTGATCTCAGAGGGGTAAAAACCTGCCCTTCTTTTGACAGGAAAAGGAGGAGAAACAGCAGAAAGACTGGAGTTCATAGAGGTGTGGTACTCTGGAGAACTCCACTGCTGGCAGGGCAGGGGAGGTGGTGGTAACGTTCTGCTAAGAATGGGAACTTAACCCATGGGATGAAGTCAGCCAAAAAGAACTGGAATGACAGTAGTTTACCCAAAAGTAACTAGGCTCTGTGAAGATGACCACAGTAGAAAGCTACAGGCTACTCATTGCGCTGAATGGAAATACTTTATTGGGTGGGCTGTATTTATGTAGAATGAGCTAAACTTTGCAGGAGTTTGACTGAAAATATGTAATTATGAACTGAAATGGACCAAGGCTGCTTTGAGCAAGCTAAATACTTGTTTTCAGGGGTGTGTTAATACCAGGAATGGAATAAATAGTAAAAACTGCACAGCCTGCCTTCCTGTACAATTTGTGGGGAAACTATTAGCTTCCTGCCTAGCAGGAAGAAAAAAGTTGCCTCCTGCAGTTTAGCTACTTGGATTTCAAGGCAGACACCGTTGAGACCAACACTTTGCTCTGCTCTAACAGCCAATAGCAAACAATTGCCATCACCCTCCTTGACAGCAGTGAAAGGAAAGGGGGGACAAAACCATGAGTAAAATCTATGCAGGGCCCATTGCCAGGAGAGTGATGTTGTGCATAATTACAAAGCCAGCCACATTTGGCAGGAAGGGGCTGTAATTCCCTGGGATGGAGGGTCTGCTTAACCTCCAACTGTGAAAACAAAGCCTGAGTCACCAGCGCCCTCCCTGCAGCGTCGTTAGAAGCCCTTAATTCTGAACTGTTATTCCTGGTGCATTGCCCTAATTAAAAGGGAGCCTAGAACTTGGTAGGTTCACATAGTAACTGAGCTCCATCTGCTCAGACAATAAGCTCACTGAATGCTGTCTATAGAGCAGTAGTGCTCAGATGTGCCGAGTTGGAAACAAACTGTTTGCAGAACCCCCCCAGCTGTTTGTCTAGGTGGAAATTTGGGTGAAGCAAGTTAGAGCCTCAACAGCCAGTGAGGCTTCCCTACAGGCTGTTCTGGTGGGGAGGAAACAGCCCAGGTACCTCCTGGTACTGCTGTTGTGCTCAGCTCCTGCTTCAGAGGGTCAGAGCTCCCAGGAGTGCCACGAGGTGGTAGCTGTATGGCTCTACACACTGTGCTAACAAGATACTCCTCAACCTCAGTCTCCCATTGTGAAGAAAGCAAGCTGTGCTTGAGGAAACAAGTTTACTGCACAATGCTGGGAAAGCATATAAATCACTTGTTCCTTGCAAATTTGTCATTGCTGCAGTAGTGGCACTGTTGCCCAGGGCAGGAATGTAGTTGGAAAGGCAGTGACAGCCATGAGCACAGCCTGCAGTAGGTTAGTGTCAAGGGATAAACAGTGCAAGACAGCTGTGAGGGGCTCTTTTTTTACCCTGTGTTTTTGTGCACAGCAAGGATTTGCAGAGTAAGAACGGGGCAGGTACCATCTTGCATCTCCAAGAAGTTCTTTTTCCCCCTCCCCGTGACAGGGGAAGCAGGGGCTGAAGAGCAGGATTATGAATATAACACCACAAGGCAGAAGAAATGGTCACATTCTTTATTTTCATTTTATTTCTTTACTGATGGCTAAAGTGAATGGACAGAAAACAACCAACTGAGCAGACAAACCCACCTTAGCTGGTTATTTCCAAATATAAATAACTGTGGGACAACTGAAATTGAGCCAAAATAGAAAAAGGGAGCTGGGGCATTTAAAAGACAAAAGTAAGCCTAGCTGCACTCCCTTTTCATAGTGTCAGTGAAGAGGAAGTACCATAACAAAAAGGAAGCTATGGTTACATTTGATCAGACATTTATTCCAACAGGAGGCATGGAATTGCACTTTCATGAAAATGCCAAAGCTGAATCGAGTCCAGTGTGCTGGGGGCATTGTGCGTACTTAGCTTGATTTTTGCTGCAGCTCCTTCATTCTGTTCAGGGCACTGCCAGCTTGAAACCACTCAATCTGTGACTCGTTGAAGGTGTGGTTCAGCATGATTGTTTCTTGGCTCCCATTGGGATGCTTGATGATGCATTTCAGAGGCTAAAGGAAGACAACAGTTTTTATTCCCCCCCCTTCTCTTTCAAGGAAGCAAGTTAATTGAAGCTCTTCTCACAGGACAACTCCTACATGTTTTTAAAGGGTTGAAAATGAAGAATGATAGCTCAGGGGGGTCGTAACAGAGAAGTGTGGATGCAGTTCCTTCTAGGGAGCACTCGTGCTTAAGGCAACAAGTCCAGGAATTCAGAATATTGTATGAGGGTTTCTCATAACCGCTCAGAATAACACAACCTGATTCTGGCTTGCGCTCTCACCCCCCAGACCACTGGTGCAAAGTGTCTCATCTGGCTGGCAGACCGTGCTGCCCATCAGTGCCTGTGCTGCTCCAGGCCCCAAGCACACAGCGCAACGCCGTTCCCCATCAGTGGCACATCCCTGCCCCCGCAGTGCGATGACAAGACACCCAGACCCAGTTACCTTTCCAGGTGCAAAGTCTGCCAGCCCCACAATGCTTAGCTTGTCCACAGGATGAATCTTGTTATAGTCTGCTGGATCAGCAAAAGTGAGAGGCAGTAAACCTTGCTTCTTCAGATTGGTTTCTGTGGAGAGCAAACCACCAAGCATGCTTGTAACGACACACTGCAGGGGATCAGGATTACCTTCTGGCTGCCTAGTGCTTCTCATGAGTAGTACTGCAGCAACAATTCCTATCTTTGTAGAAAAATCAGCATACCCACTGTTTGTGGCATATCTAACTAGATACGCAACAGGATTCCTGACAAGAGGGACCTTGTGATCTGTCAGCAGATAGGGTTCATGCCCATAGGCAAGGTGAACACCGCTGCCACCCAACCAAATATATCCTGTTTACACACTTCACAGGGGAAGCAGGACTCACCGTGGATCCTGGCAAAACTCTTGGTGATGATGACCCTGCCCCCCAAGTGACGTGGCTCCAATGCTGCGTGCTCCCGGCTTGATCCCTCACCGTAGTTTTCATCCCCAATAACTGCCCATTTGACACCCATTTTCTGTGACAAAAGAAACAGATTTACATTTCTGCAGTCACTCAAGTGAGGAATTAACAATAAATGTCCACCCACACATCTAATTTCAGTCCTACACTGCTGACATTGTTGTGCTATGCTACCTTCTCCCAGAAGGCTCCCCTTGGTTCTGAGGAAGGATAGAAAGGAATTAAGTTCTTCATGGCAGTTAGGCACTGCCATCCTTTGCTAATGAGGGCTGAGGAGGATTACCCTTAAGACCCAGAGCAAATCCTTGCTGCCACCTCTCCTTCCATGGTCCTGTGCCAGAGCAGTGTTCACACCAGCCATGATCCCTGCTCTACTTCTGGAAGTGATACCACAAAACTTTAACCTCTGTCTGCTAGAAGAACCAATCTGAGACCACTGCCAAGCTGTCCAGAGGGTGAAAGGACATTTCCTGAGGTTCTAAGCCAAGTTTTAAAGAATGAAGGGGACAAGATTAGAATTTATTTAAACATTAGACTAGTCACAGGTGAAACCCTCCAGGAGGTGAGATTTTATTGCAGTCTGATGACACCCGTGCCTTGTAAGGTGTGCAGTGCCTAAAGGAGTTCTTCCCCTTTCATCTACGATTTCTGGTTCCCTCTGGGTCACAAGATCCTTCTCCATCTTCCCCATAGCAGGCAAGGAGAGAATCTCCTATAGGAACTGCCATCATCAGAGGAAGTCCCAAGAAAAAGCCTCAACACTGAGTGAATTCCCAGCTGCTGTTACTTGAGAGCAGGAGGGTGAGATCCTCAGTCTAGGCACAGACTGCCCAAAGTGTAAACATCCTCTTAAAATAGATGTGTCAGGGGAAAGTCTCACCTTGTAGTAACGGGCTGTGTCTGGGACTGGCCCAAACTCCTGGGTTAATGCATTCCTCACAGAGTTGGCTTTGCCGTTTTCAATGTTGATGGCACCAATGAGCAGGTTGTTAGAGATGTTGTCCAGATGGCCACGGAATTTGAGCCATGGTCCAGCTGCAGAAATGTGGTCAGTGGTGCATTTCCCTTTTACCTGAAGGGCAGTAGAAGAGAAGAATGTCTTAGATGGATCAGTGACTTGACCCCTCCTCAACACTTTTTATTCTGAAGGATCCTCACATCTCTTTTTAAGGGCACGAACCCAATACAATTGCATCTGTTACAGAATCAACACACTCTAAGGCAGAGCACAATGGTCATTCTGCATGCGTTGGGCAGGAAGAACATCCCTGTTCCAAAGAGTAAATTACAAAAATGAACTTAGCCATGACACCTCCTGCCATGTCCTCACTTCCCTTAGCAGCAGGTTCTTCAGGTACAAAAAGCAATTAAGCTCTTCCTGCTACAGCTCAGCCTCCCTGCTGGGGGAGTTCAGCAAGATGCCAAGTGTTTCCTCTAACTTTCCAATCTGCATGTAAACCTTCTCAGCTTGTAAGAATAGAGTCCCCAACCAGAGATAATGGCCTTTCTTCCAATCAGGAAGTCCCAAAGTGCTTGCAAAGGAATTGCCTATGTCAAAAACTCAAGCACAGCTCAGTATGGCCCTTGGGAGTACCTGCAACTCTCTGCCACTGAGAATCAGCAATGTTCCTGAAGGTCATGTCCTAAGCGACTGCATTTCAGAACCCATCAATATTAACTGAAGTTTTCATCCTGTTACCACAGGCAGTGAGCAGAAACCCACGTCTTCATTAAGAGACCGAAATGCAATGTTTAACTATTGTCAAGTAATTTCTCTTTTTATAAAATGGGAACACACATACTGATGGATGAGAAGCTCCTAACGACCTCATTTTAGACAAAATGCATCTCAGACCAGTCAGGCATTAGAGATGCTAATTAAAGAACCATCCACTCTTCCACTGCAGGCTGTAACTGGGATGAATTCTGCAAACTGCATGGTGTGGGTAGGATTGTATTACATGGTATAACAAGCTTCATTTTTCATGGTATTAGCTAACCACTAGCCCAAAGGAGAAAAGTCTCTTAGTTGTAATAGAAAGAAGTATCAGAAGGAAACAGCTAGAAGACACTTGCTTCACTTTCTGTAACAATGTGGTTGCAGGGGAGGGAATCACAGATAGCTCAAAGGCATATCTGAAGCTTCTAGCAATTGACATGCAAACCCCTGTTCGAGCAGTCCTGTCGCAGCTGGTGTTCCCCCATTTCACTCCTGACCTTGATGAGGATCAGCATGTCTTCTAGATCCTTGCCATCCCACTTATCAAAGGGCTCAAGCAGCTGGAGGCGCTGGCTGGTGGGGCTCACGTCCACATGCTGCCCACTGCCATCCTTGGGAGGGTACTGATACGTGTCCTGGCCTGGGTCAAACTCCTTCCAAAGAAGAAAGGAAAATCATCAGCCTCAGCCACCCCGAACAGCACATGAACAGAACAAGCCAATACAGGCAACTGCACCCATTCTAGCTCTAACGCTAAGGAAGAGGTCAGTGCATGAAAGTTCCCATATACATATAAAACACTACTAGTGACAGGCCTTCCCTCCCTCCATCTCCAGACCGAGCAGTTACCAGCTTGGGCAGCTCATCTGCATCAGGTGCTTCTAGTTTAAACTTTTTCCCATCTGCTCCTGTCAAATAATCTGTTTCAGGGTTAAATTTTAGAGTGCCAGCAATGGACAGGGCTGTGACAATCTGAAAGAAAAAAAAAAGGTGACAAATTTAAAGGCATATTCTACCCCCCATCTCTTAATTTGAAAATCCTACGCCTAAGTCAAAGCCAGCAGCCAAGCTACAAACCAAGCTACACTGGGTCTCTTCTGCAGGCAGAGAAATTAGCTCCCAAGACACCCTGAACTATTCCACAGCCCCCGTTTGGCTGTTTCTTACCTCCGGAGAGGTCACAAATGCATGAGTCTCTGGATTGGCATCATTGCGACCTGTGAAATTCCGGTTGTAGGACGTAACTATTGTGTTTTTCTCTCCTTTCTTGATGTCCTTCCTGTGAAAGAAACAAACGTGCTCATTGAATCCAAAAGGAATAATATTGCTTCTAGATGTCTCGCTGCTAAAATCCCCCAGCTTGGTTTTGGTAGCCATCACTATCTTTTGGAAACATGCATTGGTGCCTGGACATGTTTTCCTCCCTTAGGCACAGACTCAAAAGCAAGAACAGTACAAAACCAAGTCAGACACTGATTCCTGAAGTAGTTTTCATAGCTTGTGTTGCACACTGTTGAACTGTCTAAACAATAATCATCTAAGTACATTGCCTTTGGACACCCCACCATTAGCAATGACAAAGCCACATGAGAATATGTCTCCCACCCCTCCTTCCTATGCGGACTTTTCCTCCCTGCCACTCCAATGATTGAAGTTGGACCAAATCACTTTTCTTATTTTAAAAGGACCATACAAACACCAGTCCACTCTCTCACAGATAAGAAATCACTCTCCCCATTTTTTGCCTACTGTAAGTCTCCAGGTGTGGCCACACTTGTGGCCATTCTGCAGCTTCTTTCACCTGAAGCTTAATATAAATCTGCAGCCTTTCATTCCTTCTCCTCCAGTGCATATCAGACAGCTATGGCCAATGGGGTTTTAAGCATTTATTTTTAATTCCCAGTGTATTATATTTACAATCAAATTTTGCTTCACAGAGCACTTCAGGAGCTAAAAGATACAAAGCTAGAGTGAGGTCCATCTTTCACTTTACCTGTCCCACTGGCCAATGCATGGCCCACAAGCGTTGGCCAGAACCAGCCCTCCAACATCTCGCAGGATTTGTGCCTGGGGGCAGAGAACAACTTTGTTACTAGTAGAAAGGCTGGAATACGTTTCTGGGGTTGCTCTTTCAGGGGAAGAGGACACCTGTCTTCTAACAGAAAGCACCAAGCCTGAGAAAATTCTCCTCCTTGTTTCACTTGCAAGTTTTGAGTCACTTTTATAAATACATGGGGTTCGATCCCAGTAAAGTTATAAGTTAACACTGAGGTAGAACACAGGATGACTTGCCATGATGTTCCCATTCTCTACCTGCTTCAAATTGAGCGATCCAGCTACTCGCAGATATTTGACTGCAGGGCAGTGTCTGGTCTGATTAATATCCTACACGCCTCCTGTCCATGTAAGGAGAGAATTGGCAACGGCGCAGGCAAGTGTGTGTGCCTGCTCAGTCTGTTCAGCGAACGATTCAATTAAGTGGGCAGGTATTAAGGAAAGGTATGACTGTGGACTTTGTTGGAGGAGGCATTAAGCATTGGCTGGACATATCCACATGTAAAGACTTGGTCCCCATGCTGTGACAGCATCTAACGTTTACTAAATATTAGAACTAATTAAAACATCATTTTCTGCACAGAAAAGGGGAGAAAGCAGGCCATGGTTCCTCTACAGAAACATTCCTTTTAAATCAGAGTTTTGCTGTAAGTTTAGTCTAAAATAGGAACCACCTTCTGACAAAGGGCTTGCTCACCTAAATGGTTCTTAAAGGAGAAAACTGGATTGCAGGTGGATACTAGCCCTTCGTCAGTCATGGCCATCCACAGAATCCCAGGAGGGTGAGCCATCCCTTGCTATGCATACTTTCATCTCCGCAGGACCCTGGTTCCCAGTAACTGTCTCAGCTCTGTCCAGTTCCAATCCCATTCTTATACACCCAGGCAGTAAAGGTAGCAGGTCAAAACACTGTCAAGGTGACAGCAGGACCCACAGGCACACTAACACAAGGCTGGCTACCACCTCAGCAATTGCACCTCTAGTGATAAGTGAAGACAAAGTTTAAGAGTTTTCTATTAGTCACCTTTGGACTCCTGAGTATTGTCTGGAAGAGAGTTTAACACTGTTTGGAAGTGTAAAGAGCAGCCATACTCACATAACCGTCTCTTTCAATGGTGGCACGGATCTGCTCTGAGCCTGGTGTGATTGTGAACTTAGATTTGCACTTCAATCCATGTGCTAGTGCCTGTTTTGCCACTGCTGCAGAGCGTCCCATGTCCTCGTAGCTGGAGTTGGTGCAGCTGCCAATCAAGCCTGTGGCATTTGACAGAAACAGGGAAGTGGTTACTGCAGCCCTAGTTCTAGGAAGCTTCTCCTTGACCCATCTCTCACCAGAAAAAACAAGGGACAACCACCTTCTCTGCTGACAAGGAATCTGAAATGGTTTCAGGTACTAACACCGCCAAGCCTCCCAGCAATATACTGTGGTCACAAGCAATCCCTTGTCCAGCTTTGGAGGTTGCACAGTTAGATCACACTACCTGGTCACTAGTCTGTTTTTGGGGTTTTTTTATAAGATCTGAGTGTCACCTACTTGCACTTTGGTTAAGCAAATCGCTACAGAGAGGTATTGTTCCGCAAAGACAGAAAAGGCTTCAAATCAAGATGGCAAGAAATGGAGGAAATGATGAAAAGAAAGCATCCTTTATTACAGTATGAAGGCCACATGAGGACATACTGTACCATCCTGACAGCAAAAAAATAAATTCTTTCAGTTACAGCTGCTCTTGATCCTACTTGTAACACTATTGAATAATACATTTCCCACCTGGAATGTGGCCTTTACAACATATCTGCATTCTTTTTATTCCCCCAGTGAGCAACGCTTGAGAAGCCAGCCAACAGGTTACCATCCCACAAGTGAGTATATAAATATCCAAGCCTGCTCTTTAGGACACCAAGTACTAACTTTACTTAATGTCCCGAGAGCTCAACAGCCAACTGCTGGGAGGACTGACAGTCATGCTCCTGACAGATCTTTGCAACAGACAAATCCACGCAACAGACTTTTAACAAAGGTGCTCTTTAACAGGTAACATTCCTGGCAGCCCAATCATTCAAAAGTTTCCAAGAAGGAAAAAAAACTTGTCTGCCTCTTGAGATTAAAATCACTCCAACTATCCCAGATCTCATCCCACACACCTGGCCCCAGTGGTCACTACTCTTCCCAGCAAATTCATATGGCCATGAAGAGATGACACTTCAGCAAAATCAAAGGACATACAGCAGTAATTAAAGGATTGGATCCCAAGCTATGTGACCAACTGCTTATCCCAAGACAGCAACATTTATGTCACAAGGATGAAGGCAGAGGAAAGAGCAAATGCTACCCACCAACTCTGATATCAACAGGCCAGCCCTCCTTTTCTGCCACAGCACCAATATCTGACACAGGGTGCGCCAGGTCTGGTGTGAAAGGTCCATTGATATGCGGTTTCAGCTTTAAGAAACAGTGACAAAGTCAGAAATTTCAGTAGCCAAGAAAAAAAAACCCCAAACACAGCAGCAAATCAATTCCTTTCATAGCTCTATCTGGAAGATGTTTAAACAGGATTCTTCTACATGAACACCAGAGCAGGAGCTGTCAGTGAAGCAGACCCGAGTGTTTTTTATATGTTCTAGCACAGCACCAGGGATGTCACATCAAACCCCCAGCTTGGTCCTCATTCACACAAAGCAGAGTCACATCACAACATCCAAGATGGCAAGCAGGAAGGAAGCCTTACCTCACTGAGGTTGATTTCTATCACCTGGTCATACTGACAACCAGAATCCGGTACCAAGTGTTGCTGGAATTCATCTGCCAGTGCAGCTATGTCTGGAATAAGCAAGAAGAGAGATCTGAAAAGTGCAGCAAATATGAGGGAAAAGAAGAAGCCTGGAAGAACTAAACACAGGGGGTCCACCATATACTTCCCCAGCCACTTCATCTACGGACTCCCCACTTGTATCAGATGACCTACAGGACCATGCAAGGTCAGGAGCCGCATCAGACACCATTGTAGGAGGATGCTGCTCCCAGAATACGCCTTCAGTTGAACCCACACTTCTACCCACTTCAACCCCCAAACCCTTACCAGCTCGCCCAGTCTTGCCCAAGTACTTCTTCATCCGTGCATTGTAAGGGAAGATCGATGTTGTAGCTCCGATTTCAGCCCCCATGTTACAGATTGTTGCCATTCCTAGAGAAGGAGTGGGAGAAGAGACCACAGGGTCAATGAGAAAGTCCAAGGCCATTCAATTCTTCAAAAGTCAGTCCACAGGAAAGACAGCAAAACCAAGAGAGATCAGGGCATTAGCCACTGAAACCAAATTCCACAGCAGAGCAGACACACTGACTACACAATGGCTGGCTCAGCCCCTAACTTTTCTGATCGATACCGTGCCTGCAACCAGACTTTTCTGCAAGGAAGGAGCTGAAAGCTGCATTGATTCTTGCAGATACTGGAAGGGATGACAGGGAACCCCCTGTCTGCACTGAGCACCAAATATATTTACAGCAGTAATCAGTGTCTCTGCTACCTGCAATGAGCATCCTGTCCATCCCTAGCATCTCATTTATCTTTACTGTAAGAGCCAGAAATTTGTGAGAAATTCAATGGGTTGAATAAAAAGCTTCCAGTGATGGAACACAATATAAAACAAAACCACATTTGCTTGTGGCACTGGGATCACCCATGCCTTTCAAGGACACAGCAATGAAGCTGTAGAAGCTGCTGTTTTACATTTAGCAAGCTAGAAGCAGATATCACAGGTCAAGTTCCTCTGATTTCACAGAAGAAAAATCCCAAATTGCTCTCAGTTTGTAAAACCCAATATTCCAAGTTGCAGCCAAGCCATGCAAATGGAGAGAAGCCCAGCTTGAAGGCTGCAATTCAAGCCAAAGGAAAGGACACTTCTTGTAATTTGGTCCTAACTAGCATCATTACAGACAACTGCCATTTTTGCTCGTTCAAATTCAGCACCCAGGACCCCCACAATTAGCTAATGTAAGACTGCATGTTAGAAACTGCTGCTGCCTTCTGGTCTCCCCTCTGCCCTGCTTTTCTAAAAAGCTTTTTCTTTAGCAGCTGTCACCCATATACCCCCTTCAGCCTGTTTCTTTCCTCTATCCACAGCCTATTTTAGGCTGAAATGAAAATGTCATCCTTTCTCTCTGACATCTTCACCCTTTAAGCATATGCCAGAATACCTCCACCCTTACTCTTATCCTGACACACCATCTTACAGGATTCTTCACAATTAACCACTCAGTGTTCTCAAAGTCACAAGAAGATTTAACGGAGAGGTCACTTTTTCACCAAGAGGGAGTGCTATCTTGAGTACTCTCACCCACTCTCCCAGTTTGCCATGTACTTATCACCCAGCCAGGCTAAAGGAGAACATTCAGTACTTCTTGCCCAATTCCCTTCCCAGCCTCCACAGACAACTCAACACCCAGCTCCAACAACAATCCACTCAGATAAGAGATCAGTGTTGTCTTACCAGTGCAAGAGATTGAATCCACACCAGGCCCATGGTATTCGATGATGGCTCCTGTTCCACCCTTGACAGTGAGGATGCCAGCCACTTTCAGGATCACATCTTTAGGAGAACTCCAGCCTGAAAGCTTGCCAGTCAGTTTTACACCAATAACCTGAGCAACATTAATGGGAAAAAAAAAAAAAAAAAAAAAAAAAAAAAAACAAAAACAAAAACTGACACCATTTCCTTTCAGCAGCCAAAACAACTCCTCAGAATTTTTCCAAAGAACCTAGGTGGTCATAGTACCAAAAAGGAGAAAATCCTGAAGTATCAGAACATGTGCAGAAGGGCTGACACCACTGACAGGGACAACTGAAGGGAGATCAATAGTCATCTATCACTATCAGTCCCTGAATAAAAAAAGCTGGAAATGGAAACTCAAAGCTACCAATACATCATAGAGGAGCTGTTTAAGCCAGTGTGCAATTACAAACAAGACTGTAATGATATATAGTGCCTTATATAAGTAGTGCCTGAAAGTAAACGTTTCTTACATAACTTATATCTCACTCTTCACAACCGAGGATTAGTACTCCTTTTGCTCCTACCTTTGGGCATTTGAGTTCCCAGGGGATTCCTGCCATGACATCTACAGCATCGGCTCCACCCACACCAATGCAGATTCCTCCCAAGCCACCTCCGTTGGGGGTGTGCGAATCTGTGCCAATCAGCATAACCCCAGGGTAGGAGTAGTTCTCCAGAATAATCTGAAAATAAAAATGGATTGTTTGCTTGCTTGTTTGTTGGGAAAAGAGGGGGAAGACAGCAAGAAAGAAGACAAGAACAAGAATTTAGATCAGTTTGTATTTGCAGATTTCAGTAGCAAGAAAGTAATTGAGTTTGGTTTGGATTGGAAATTCACTTCTGTTTCAAACTCCTTGTGCAGGATGTAATGATAGAACGAGGTACCAGTCTCAGCCCCAGGATCCTTGCTCCTTAGAAAGTGATCTCCATTTTCTCACTGGAAGACTCTTTCCTTCCAGTTTAGGCTTTTGCTAAGCTGCCACCTTTGTTAGGGTTCATGAGTCTGTTCCTTAGTCTCCACACCCTTAATCAACTGCTGAGCAAGTCAGTTCACCTATCCAATGCTAGCAAGACCTTTCATAGTCTCTATGCTCCTGTAGCAGTAGAATACCAGCAGGCTCCTCCAACCCATGCTGTTAGCCAAAACCTAATCACATAGAAGAATCCCTCACAAATACACCAAGAGGCTGCCCTTCACTTACTGCTGCTACTGATTCCACACAAGACTCTTCAACTACTACCAAAGCCACAAAACAGTTCTTTAATGAAAAATGATGAGTCTTCTCTGGCAGCAAAACAGTAGAGAACCCAAGCCAATGAACTTCTCACTGCATATGTGCCATACCAACATTATGGACCGCCTTCCTGGGAAGCACAGAACTCACAGCACATGCATTACAGAACAGTGTGGAAAGAACTAAGGTGGTCCTTTATCGAGAAGACCCAAGGTTTTGCCTCCAGTACTTCCAGCTGTATCTGCTTGTAGCTCACATTAATATACTTGTGCAAGAAAGGTCACTCTCAAGGCCCCATTTTGCCAGAGTTGGACTCTGAAGCTATACAACACAACCAATTTTCTCCAGCTGGAGAAAGTCAGCCCCAGGAAAGCTGGTAACCCCGGCACTGAGCTATGTTGCCATGTGACAGATGTTATGAGTGGTTTCTGAGCACAAATGACCTGAGGTGTTCCCATAACCTTTTGGAGAGTTCACCTGTTCTATTTCCTTTCTCTGTTGTGACACACCAAGTTAAAGTAACCTTAGTAATTCATTTTGTAGCTAAGAAAACATAGCAGAGAGCTCTTGACCGCACTGGTCACATATTCCCTCCTGACAGGATGCTTACCAGTCATCCATTCTCCTCTCCGCTCCTTTTGCTTCATGTTGCACTTCAATTTTTACTGCCTGCCACCCAGAGGAACAATGAAAGATCTCTACTGGACCCACAAAGCAAATCAACCAAGAGCAAGTTAGAGAAATCCTGCCACAGGTGGTGGTTTTAAAGAACAAAAAGCCTCATTAAGTGCCAAGTTATCTTGGGACAGTCATATTCTTTTAAGGTGCAAGTGCTATAACAAGGGAATCTCATACTTGGAAACTGTTGGAAACTGTTTTGCATTTTATTCAGTTCACATAGCAACTCATTATGTGTTGCCATTCTTGAGTACTTACTTAAAGCAAGCTGCTCTGTTTGGTGTCCTTATATACTCTCCTGTTTTTTATGGAACCAAACACATATAAAACAACCCTAAAAAAAAGTATGTTCCCAAAGCAGCTTTCCTTACCACCAAAAGCAATTCACATTAGCCCTATGTAGCCAGCTTCATGGCATCACCTTACTGTCCCAATCATAGCAAGAGAAGCCAGCCCACAAGCAGTTAAAGATATTTCAAGCTTCTGTGATTCACGTGGCATGCTCTTGGCACTACCTAATCATGCATCAGGTTACAGTTTGACCAAAATAACCTTTAAGAAAAACCACTGTTGTCAAGATAACTGAGAGAGAGCAAGCAAGAAACCTCACCCGCCTCAAGGAAAGCCAGTTGTTGCCCTAAGCTGGTGAAATTCTCCAGTGGTTTGCACTTGAGCTCTCTCTTCACCATAAGGTAAAAGAGCCACTGCCATGTTCAAAGAGTGCAAACACACATACACACTTTACCTGGTGAATGATTCCCGACCCAGGTTTCCAGAACCCCACTCCATACTTGGCACCAGCCGTTGCTAGAAAGTTGTACACCTCCTGGTTTATGTCCTATTCACACAAGGAAACGCACAGCATTAGTAACACATTTTGTTCTTCCATACATCAAGAGCTCATTCAAACACATTCCCTTCCCTCCCATGCCTGTCTGTAGTTTGCTCCACAGTTTTGTAGCAGCTAGGGGGAGGTGCACATCACTCTTAAAACAAAAAGGGATCAAGACTGTTTGCCAGTCAGTTGTAACAGGTCATTTAATTTCATCCAACTTGTAGCTCTACTAAAGCATCTTTTTTAGTTTCCAATTCCAAACAGCACAAGGGAAATAGCACAATTAAAGGAAAACCCTGCCAATAAGGCATTTAAAAATGCTCTGCTCATTTCTTGTATTCTCAGGGTTGGTTTTTTTTTTTTTAACCTGTTTTCCTCTCTTCTTCTAGCCCCTCCTTTCTTCTCTACCAGCTGTTCCTTTTGCTTTACAGATGCTTTGCAGACATTTCAAACCCCTTAGATAAGCATTTTGGCTTTATTTTTACTGATTAAGAAATGGAACTGGAAGTTGCTCGCTGCCAGGGGAGTTGGTGGGTGTCATTTCTCATTCTACCAAGTCCCCTGTTTAAGACTCGCACAATGCTGCCTTTCTTGCCGCACAATTATTGGTGGAGGTCACACCGTGAAAACTGCTTGTGAGAATAACCACAGTTGCCAAGGAAGTATGACACTATTATGTCCTGATAGTTCTTGGCAGAGGAGTGGCAGAGTAGATAAGATAAGCACTAGGAGGAGAGAGTTTCTTAAAGACCGTTCTCATACAGCTAGGCTTCAGAATAAAGAGAAAGGGGAAACTGGAGATAATGGAAGACTTGTCTCAGCATACATTTGCTGAAGTTTCCCATGAGGCAGCAGCAGTTCTTTAAGCCCCGTTTTCCACTGGGAGTCCAGTCACTTCACTCTGTTTGTGCATCCTTCCCCCAATAAAGCATGCTGATGTGCCAGGAGCAGATCCAAACCACCCTCTGGCCTGCCAGCATTCATTGTGTGCCAACTGGCAGCAGCAGAACCCAGTCAGAAGAAGGCAGGACCTTTACTTGCTCTGCTCAGAGTGGATGGCAAAGGAGGGACTTGACTCAGCTCAGGGCTGCAGCAAATATAACTGCACTACAGAGAACAAATGCAGGAATAGGGGGAAGGGGAAAACAGAAGGTGAAGGGAAGAAAAGAAACTGTCTTATTTAGTAACTCCCAAATTCTTAATTGCACAACTTGTGACTGAGACAAGCAGAGCAAGAACTCCCAAATTCACTCCTGAGTGGTATAAGTTGCTTTAGTGTGGCCTAAAGGAGGAAGCCAGAAGCAGTTACTTCAACATCAGGAGTTTCTGAGAATAGATATGGACTAAAATCTTAAAATGCAGCTGAGCCCCCACAAACTGTTTACTGTTTTTAAATTCTGATATCAACATCCAAGGCACAATTCCTCCTGGCTCGGACAGTGGACTTAGGCTAGGTCCACTTGGAGTAACAAGATTTCCCCCACCTCCCTGCTATGCTAAGAGCATGTTCTTCCTTGGCAGATGCATTGTGGTATGCAGGACAGAGGTGACTGTGTCTCTATTTAACAGAAGCCCCTAGAGAGGAATAAGCAGTAAAACAGTGAGCGGGAAATTTAAAAAAGGCAGTGGATCAGCAGTTGGACAAACACCACGTTGAAATTCCCAAATAAAACCCAACATTCTCCATGCTTCTGTACACATTTATACCTGCCCTCACTAGCCCTGAAAGCTGCACATGCTTCAGTTAGTGTTCTTCAGCTAATCACTACCAAATGGTTTGGGAAACAAAAGTAGTTATTTGCTCCCCCCTCACACGATACACCAGCGCAATGCAGACACATGTTCAGGAAGTTTTTCATGCTGCCATACTGCGGCATAAACAGCATAACTCTCTAGAGTAATCTGTCTTCCTTTCTTTCCCTTCAAAATAGATTATTCCTCTTCCCTTAGCTGAAATAGCTTCTCACTCTCCAGAACACATATATGACCTGGGCTTCCATCATTAACAGATTAAGACTAGCTTTTCCTACATTTATGGTCCTTTAAACCATGTAACAGATCACTCTCAGCTGAAAAACTCCCAAAGACGTGTTTACTCTGTTTCTTTGCTGCATCTGACCTCTCTCTACAGCATCTGACAGCTCTCTACAGAGCTGACCACCACAGGCAATCTGTTACCCTATCTGATTCATGGCTGTCCTTCTGGGGAAAAAAAATAATAAAATCTCTTCCTTCAACTGGAAAGAGGCTTTCAAACAGACAGAATTTAAGTCTCTGCAGTAGTGACCTTGGCTCTTCGAAGGTCCTTTTCACCACCTAACTGGGCTTCGATGAGGTGATCACAGTGGATGGTGGAAGGCACAGCCACTTTTGGCAGTCCGCTGCTGATGAACTGTAGCATTGCCATCTGAGCAGTGGCATCCTGCATGGCCACGCGGTCTGGCCGTAAGCGCAGATAGGTCTTGCCCCGCTCAATCTCCTGTTTTGCTGGGTCATCCAGGTGTCCATATACAATCTTCTCAGACAAGGTCAGGGGACGGTCAAGCCTGGGGAGAAGAATTTTAGTATCTCCATCTTGTGTAGTACCTCAACATTTGCCTTTTTAAGCATGTAACAGAACACTTCCCTATATCACTCAGACTTTTAAGACCTATGAACACACAGAAACCTGCATGCTCTTCTTACAGCACTAAAATATCAACTGGCAGTCAGCTAAAACAAGGGCTCAGTCCAGAAAGTTCAAAAGTATATGGATTGATGTCACTTTATGCTTTCTTTTATAATCTTCCTATACAGTAAAACAAACACTGACTCTGCTCATTTCTTCAGTCATACCTCCGGACAGCAAATGTGGAGGTGAGACAGAGGTCAGACTCAATTCACAAATACCAGATCCCACAGCAAGCAAGTACAACTAAGTGGAGTTCTACAACCTCAGACCTTTCATCCTGCAGGTGTATCAGTTGAGGAACCCATTTATGTCAGCGGTGAGATCTTCTGAGAAGTAACTAAGTAGACACAATGACTTGAAATGAGAGCTACCGCATTTAACAAAGGACGCAAAGACTGAAGGACATGTCATACAAACCACTGCCAAGGTAAGTGGAGCAGGAATGACAACTAAGCAGGCACACAAGCCTATCAGCAGATTAAGGTCACTGTGTTTACATATGCTACGAATTCCTAGCCTTCCTTCCCATGCCTAACGCCTACAGTGGAACACAGGAGAACATTCACTGTCGAAACACAGTGCAAAGGAGCATTAGCCTATAATGACCACTGCCCTCACGCTGCTTCCCCAGAAAGGAGCAAGGGCCAATATGAAGGCTCCTCAAGGTGGGCATTAAACAAAGAGGACAGAGCCCTTTCTAGCACCTCCTCTGCACTGGCCTGGTTCTCTGCATGTCACAGTGCTTCACCGTAACCTTCAACCCTTCCCACAGTGCCCCACCACTATGTGGAGACACTACGTCTCATGCTTCACTACATCTGCAGCTGCCACTGCTCAAAGCTGCTCTCCCCAGTAAATACACCCTATGCCAGGGCCCCATGACATTTTTTTTCCTCCTCTCCCATCAATGCAGAGCTAAATTCTGCATATTGAGCCCCCCCTTCCCTCCTCCACTCTTACCTCTTACGGACAATGTTGATGTTCTTTTCCAGCTTTTCATAATTTATGTGTTCATTAGGCTCAAAGTGGCTCATGGCCACCTTGGCCCGCTGGCACAGGACAGGAGCAACATGGTAGCGTCGTATCCCACTATTCAAGGCATGCTGGAAAAAGAAGAGTATTAGCATCGGAACCTTGCAGAGTGAGTTCCTATAGCATACCAATAAACCAATTGTTTTTCAGTTGTTATTCCTGGGATTGTACAGGCTGAGGAATAGAAAAATTGCAAAGGTTTTTAAAGGCACCCAGTGAACTTTTGATAATACAATACTGTGTATTATGTTAAACAGTGAGACAGCAGGTTACCCAGAACAGGTAGCATCTACCAAATTATTTTACATTTCTATTTATAGCACCAGGTGCCTTACACTTTCAGTGAGAAATCTGCTTTCAGGCAATGCTGAACTAATTCCGAAGCAAACATCAGTTTGCTATACTCCTGGCATACTACAGCCATGGTAGAGAAGAACCTACACAGTTTCCAGAGCAAGCTAACCCTAGGTTTGTATTTGCTCACTGGTATTGAGTTTATATTGAAGGACTTGCAGGTGACACAGTATGGGACTGAGTAGATACCTGTCTGTTCCACCATCACATACCAAGTTCCCTATGCAGGGTCCCTGCATACCATTACAAAGCTTATTACATTTCCACATAAGATGAGCCGTATTTCAACGCGAGCTAGAGTGACTTCGATGTACATGCCTGGTCTACGATGTAACGCAGAGCAGGAGAGAGGCAAGATGTGGAACAAACGCATCAGCTTCACCAACCTGGCTGCACAGATCCACGTGCTATTTATCTTCAATCTCACAAAGGCATCCTCACCTTTCCCCTAAGAAAAGCCTCGCACATGCCCTACAGGTGAGTTAACAGCAAGACAGATACTGCGAACTGAACACATCAGAAGAAAATGCCACAGAAAAAAAAGCCCAAATTTTGCTTGGCAGCCTCCACAGTGAGACAGTTCCCTGGAACACAGAAGAAGGGCAGGCTATGGTGAGCACCTTTACAGCACCTGACCTGAAAGAGACAGGTCAGTGCCCAGTGTTAAAAGGCTCTCACGCAGCTTTGCAAACTGAGTCAGAGGGCAACCTCCATAAAAACTTCCAAGGATTTGGCACATGCACTTCTTACATCCTTTGAAAGTCTCACTCATCAGCACTGGAAGTCTGGAAACAGACTGAAGACAAGAGTTCAGAGTTCTTCCTCCTCCAGTATTACACTTTAATCTTAATCCTGTTTTTTGTATTCATCCTCTACTTCAGCGTTACAAAGTTTTGATAAGTACAGGTTAATAAACATAGCATTATTGCACTAAATATCCCTTTTGTATGTATGATTGTAAATCAGCAAATATTCCTCACACAGAACACAATCACAGTACCTACCACTGTTTTTGCACTGTCAAAAATGCTAGTCAATTCTTTAGATCTGTTCAATGATTTTTAGTTTTTCCTTGTGAATATTTTTCCAGTCTTCTTGTTACCAGCACTGAAAACATCGCCTGAAATAATCATGATCAATGAGACATCACCAATTTTTATCCAAATCTCTTGCTTTATTGTCCTTTTGATAACATTTGTTAGTATCTTACACAATAAAAAGTTCAGGAAATCTAGACGAGATCATAATAGCCAGCACACTAGCAATAAGGGTGTAGTTTGCTTTTTTACCAAACAATCCTCAGCTATTAGTTATGCAGCTTTTGATAGGAGCAATACAGACCTACAGCAGCTGCTCACCGCTTCTGTTAAATATCTGAAGTAAGTGAACATGGGGGTACAAGAGAGGGCACTGCTCCTCCAGGAGTGCAAATGAAACCAAGTCATCAAATTTCACTGTGCTGCACTTTAAGCTTAGAACTTCCAGAATGTATCACAGGTGTCAGAGTTGAGACTTCTTCCACCAGCAAAAAAACAAAAAAAACCAACCCAAAACAAACCAAACACCACCCAGCCTCTCATTGTTTAACATACATAAGCTGCTCTTTACCTAGTAGCCACATAACTTCTGTGTTTGTTTTGTTCTGGTCCCCCCTTTTTTGTTTTTAATTAAGCATTTATCCAGCACAATTAGTGCTGTGGAAATGTCTTTATTTCACAAGATATCCATTATCTTGTGAAAGTCTCCAGCTGCTGGAGTGGCTGGAAAAAACATTGAGGGATTTCATCAATGTTCATGGAAAAATAATCTCTTCCCCAGACCAGGAATGGTATTTTGGTTTAATGTAGTAATTCCTTCTTCCCACCCCCCACCCCCGCAACTAACCCTGCAACACAACTGATTAGCAGTGTTACTCCTTGTCACCCAGTAAACTGAAAGCTAAATTTCACTGTAATTCAGCATACAGAAGAATGGATTTGCACATTAAGGTAATGGCAGAAGCTTCATAGCATTCTAGTCTTGCCTGGGACCAAAGCTGATTATTATAAAAATCTGAGGCAGGGCTCTTCAAAGAGAGGTACAAAGAAACTTTCCAGATAAAATTCAGACAAAATCTTTTCCGTTTGAACATACATGTCTATGTATCTTGTTACTTCATGAAATGGCTCGATGAAATGTAGTATTTATTCAAATCATAATCACAGAAGTAGCAATATAAAGTAGTTGACTCCTGCTTGACCACAACTTCAGGCTACCAGAAGTGGGAAGGGAGCATGTCTGAGGTGAAGGATCCTGTCTGGACATGGAGACTGGCAAGAGAAGGCTGGAAAACTGAAGGTCCGTTTCAGTGATGGCCAGTAAGACTGGGAAAAATAACCACCTGGGCCAATCTGTTTCAGAAGACTAGAAAATAATTTTTGTCTACATAAGACTTTTAAAAGGCACCTATTAAAAAAGTGCTACCTTCATTTTACTGGGATCTAAATCTCATCCCACATCTCTGCTCTGTTAGAAATTAATTTGATTCCACATGATTGTTCTCATGTGGGCGCACAGCAAGCCTAAGGATCCACCACCACCAATGAGCAACAGCGTACACTGCTTGGTTCAAAAGCCTGATCTCTCCTCATAAAGAATCTACAACATATCACTCATCACACTTGTCGATTCTCCGTGCCTGTCCTTCTTCCACTGCATCCTCAGAAACAGCATGGCAGAACTACAAGATTAAGGAAAAGCCACAAGCCTAACAGTTTCCCGCTTCATTCCCCCCACTCTTCCCTGAAATAGTAGGTGGTGTGGGGGGCTTCTGTGGCAGTTTTTTTACTGAGTACTGAGAGGTGCCTGGAGACCCACAGCCAAGGGAAGTAGGCAGCCAGCAATCTACACATTTTCCCTTTTATCTGGGAAATATTCATGTCCAGACCAACCACCCAGCAAACAGCTGCCAAGTGATCTCCTCTCATCTAGCATTGAATTTATTACCCCAGCACCTGACTGTCCTTATTCAGATTTCAGTAAAAGAAATGGCAGTAATCGTTACAGGGCTCCTAAGTCTATCAGTATGTTGGCAGGTGAAAAGCTTCCTTAAAAGACACAAAAAAGCCAGCCTAGTAAATGGGTCCTTATTTTTTGAAATCTCTGTAAGGAAGCCAACACTTACCTCTACAGATTTTAAAAGCTCATCTTGAAAAGCTAGCTGTCTTGCATTTAGCTCACTACAGTGAATGGTCCAGATGCAAGGGGAATCTGAATTCAGAAACTAACTCACATTTTGGCAGCAGATATGGTAGACAAGTCCAGTAAGCAAAAGCTTATGTTCAAAAGAGTAGCAACTGTGTTACATGCACTCCTATCTGGGAAATCAGTCCTAGAAATCCTAGCTGAAACCCAAAATACCATCTTTCCTCATCCTCCCTGATGCAAGAACACTGGCCAACTTTCCAACATTCACCACGATTCAGCCTAAAAAAAGCAGTGTGGTATAATCAAATTGTAAATGCCGTCTAATTTTCTAGACCCACCTCCAAAGAGCAACCAAAATTAGGGTTCTGAAGATCAGTTTAGCTCTAGCCAGCACTGCTTTTTGCCAGCATACACAAAGATTCCCATACATAATTTCAGTACTTACCTACCAGGCCTTCAATAAACCCCTGATACTTCAGATGGTTTAGAGTCTTATAGTACTACTCTTTCAGTCAATCCTCAGCCAACGTGGCTTGAGAAACAGGATGCTACTAAAAGCATATCTCTCAGATAGGCAGGAAAAAGATCTTGACTATTCGAGGCTATTAGAAGAATTGTACTTTAAATAGGACAGTCAGGCCAAACCAGGCTAATTCCAATTTACTTCCCTCAGAGGTAAGCTTCCTATGCAGTTCCAATTCCAAAACAGTTCTAGGTCGGGAGGTGAGTAGAACCAACATTAATAACATGTGCCATGGTCAATGCTGGCACTGTCACAGTGATTGGCAAGGTGATTCTCATATTCATTAAACTCTAGGCTGCTACGCATGGGCAAAAATTGTTTGCCTCCTAAAGAGATCACCTAGAAGCATGTTTGATTACCATCACAGATTTAGTCCTTGAGAGAAGAAAGAAAACATGTATCCTGAGCCTACTAATAGAAGACAGCCTCCTAGAATACTAAATTCCCCATATTCACTGTGCTAGCACAGCCTTTGTTTTACATTATACAAATTTTAGCAAACAGCTGCTTGTTCTCATGCAATGACACACCACAAAACGAGAACCAATTCATTATCCTAATAAGGCATTTGCCTTCATTTTATGAGTAGTCATTTCTGTTCAAAGTACAAATTAAAAACTGTTTAATAATTAAGAATGAATATACAAAGTTAACTGAAATGGTGCTATGCTGTAACTTTTGCTTAAATTAAAAAAGCTATACTTTACTAAAATACCTACCTCTAAGGTAGGGAAGTAATACAAAACATGAATTGAGCTTCACAAAGTACTGTCTGAATACTAGAAGCCAAGTTCTCACTTTGGCTCCCTAAGAAAACGGAACATGTTGGCCAAGGTCACAAATGGCAAACTGAGAAGTTAAATTGCCTGACTTCATCACATGCTTTATTAAGGGGAGCACAGGCTTCCTCATCCCTGTTAGCAGCCCTAAAAAAAAAGAGAATTGCATCCCAACATTTGCCTTCCAGGCTTTAAAGGCTCATGAAATCTTTATTACAGAGGACAGGTTAAAGACAATAACGTCTAGAGTGAGCAAATCTCTGGCGAGCTCATATTACAGGCAGATGTGATTTTTAGAGGTCACGATAGACAAGACTACAAGAATCGCTATCGCTGCCTTGGAAATAAAAGGGCGGTTTGTGTGCCTGTCCTGGCTGCTTTTTCAGCCTTCCGAGGTCCCATTTACATAGAGACCCTAGCATCTTTTTCACCCAGAGGCCTCCCGTCACATTAAAAAGCGGGATTTTCGAAGTAAAGTCACCAAAAGACAGCCTTTGCACTCGCTTACACAACGAGGAGTCGGTCACCTTGTGCTGCTGTGCGCTGAGAAGGACAAGAAACCGAAGACGAGAGGACGAAAGAAGCACGTCCCCAGGAAAGGCCTTTTATTTCCCCCTGGGGCCCCTGCCCTGCGGTTCACCGCCCCGCCGGGCCCGCGGTTTGACAGCGAGCCCGGCCCAGCGAGGCGAGCTCCGGCCGGGGCCGGGGGGGGGGGGGGGGGGGGGGGGGCGCCTCCCCGTTCACCTTGCGCTCACCTTGAGGGCCGGCCGGGCCCGGCGGCGGCAGACACCCTGCCCCGGGCCCCGGGAGGCGGCCGCGCTGCCGCCGCGGCCCTCCCCGCCATCACCATGGAAACGGGGCGCTAGGCCGCGCCGGGGACACGCTGACCTACACGCGGAGGCGGGGACGGCCCGGGACGGCCCGGACCGGAGGCTGCGGCCGCCCGCCCGCCGGGCGGGTAACGGTCCTCGCCCCGCCGCAGCTCCCGCCCCGCCGCCGCCGCCGCCGCCCGTTTCCCCGGCCCGCCGCCCGCCGCCGCCTCGCTCACCCGCAGCCGAGCCGCCAGGACGCAGTACGGCGCCATTTTGTTCACTGACAAAGATGAAGTCGCACCCCGATGGCGTCACGCGGCCCCTTTCAGGCCTCCGGCGCGCGGGCGGGGGCGCCGCGGGGAGGGGCCGCGCAGGTCCTGGCAGGGAGGTACGGGCGCCAAGAAGAGCACCACGGGCCGCGACGCGGGTCTCCCCCGGGCGGGGGGAAGATTAACGGTGGAGCGACTCCGCGGAGAGAGCTTTCCCGGCAGCCCTCCGCCCCACCGCGCTCCGGCGTTCCCCCGTTCGGGGCCGTGCTTTGTCAGGCGCCGTCCTCACCCCAGCCAGGACCGGGGGCGGCGGGGAGCGCGGGTCGGAGGTGAGGGAGCGCGGCGGCAGCGGCGGCGGCAGGCGGGTGTCGCCTCGCCATGGCCAAGCACCACCCGGACCTCATCTTCTGCCGCAAGCAGGCGGGCGTGGGTGAGTCCCGGGTGGGGGGGTTCACCCCCTCACCCTCTCTCCGCTGCGGGGCGAGGCGGGGGGAGGCGCGTGTGCCGTTAGCGGTCGGGAGGCGCGCGCGGCCGATAGGCCTGGAGGGGGGAGGGGCGGCCGCCTGGCTCCTCCCTCCCTCCCTCCCAGTTTTATTTCTCTTGTATTTTGACGTTCTGCCGTGTTTTATGGGTTCTTTCCCCCGCGGTGGGAGAGGAGGCTCTGTGAGGAAGGCCCCGGGTGCTTCCCCCGGGGGTCCGCCCTGACGTGTGGGGGCTCCTGGGCCCGCTCCCAGCAGAGCTGCATGGCGCTGGGGCGGGCCTGGCAGCGGCCTCCCCTTCCTCAGGGGCTGGGGAGGGTGATGGCCGTGCAGAGAAAAGTACGCTTTTGAGGTACTTTACTCCTGTTGCGTTGGCCGTGCCGGTGCGGCCAGGAGAATGAGCTGAAGGCTTCAGCCAGCACTGGGAGCACCTTCCTGACTGCGAGATAAAATTACCTTCCGGGTCATACCTGTATACGGATAATGAGCTTTTATTCTTGCCGCTTGGGTCAGAATTTGCCCTGCTAAGTCTTAAAGAAGTCTTGTACAAGATTAGAAGTCGAGCTCTCTCTTCAGATTTTTTTCACTCCTTGGAAAAGCAAATTTAACTTGTGATTTTCTGAAAGAAATGTGAACAAAATATTCAGCTGCACTGTCCATAGGAAGCTTCTTTTTAGAAGAGTTAATGCAGCTAACAGTCTACTATGTTGAAAATTCATTTCCAGCCTGATGAATCCCTTGACCTCAAACTTCAATTGAATCACTCTTTAGTCTTTCTGAATGTGGACATCCTATCTTTAGAACTTGATATTTATGGCGTTTATCCAAGTTACTAACATTGTTGTGAGTTTCCTAGACAAGTGGCAAGACTTCTAAGATATATTTAACTACCTTCATGTTCCGAAGTGAGGAAGGTATTTGGGCTGCCTTAAATCAAATAAACACTTGATTTTTTTTTTTTTTTTTTTTTTTTTTTTGTCTCATTAAAACCAGTGTAAAAGCTGTGCCAAGACTTGTATATAGGATTTTGTTCAGTCAGGTACCTAGGCTACGTTTGAAATGGAATAATGAACGTAGGTTTTCTTACTGTCGATGGGTGTCATTGCGCATCCACAGTGCATCTAAACTTTGATCTTGGTAAATGTCTCCAGGAGGATATGTATTGTTTATCATAAATACCCTTGTATTTAGGCTCAATCTGTTTCTGTGGTTTACTTTTTTTTTTTAAAGACTGCTCACTGCAGAAGATAATTACTTGACATTCAAGCTTGTAGTTAGTTATATTTTTCTCCTGCTTCTGCCTCAAATATTTTTTTTTCTTCTTTTTCTTCTTACAGCAATCGGAAGACTTTGCGAGAAATGTAAGTATAGCTTCTACATATAGTTGCTTGAGAACATGGTGTTGTGGGTAGAGCCATACAGTTTGGATTTGGGGATTGGATTCTATTTCACTTTAACCACGAACTTGATGTCACTCTTTGAGATGGGAACAGTTACTTGTGTGTTGCAAGTGTAAATTGATGAACATTTACAAAGTTACATGCTTAAATAGATTGTCACCATATGCAGGCTGTTCTAGAGTGTATGCTGCCAGCATTTTCAGTAGCTGAGGCTACAGTGACTTCTTGATTGTTTCCTTGTAATCTGTAATACAAAATGATCAGCCTGATCATTTCAAAGCAGGAAAAAGAGAATGTATTTTTGGAATCTGACTTCACACCTTGAGAAAGGTTCCCTTCAGCATCTAGAAGAATAAGAAATGGGGGGAACATCTAGAGTTAGAGCAGAAAAACCCCTACAGAATCAAATGCCAGTGCTCAACTGTACAAGGGAAGAAAGAGTGTGATCTGTCATTAGATCGTTGTAGGTGAACAGAACAAATAAGATGACTGGTTCATGACTCAAAAATAGTATGAAAATAAGCAAAGTGGGGAGAAGCACAGTCTGAAGCAACAAGATTGTTTTCAAGAGCACTCAGCAGTGAAACAGTTTCCCATTGGTAGTAGTTGAGAACTGTCGTGCTGGAGATTTAAGAGCAGGTTAGATGAGCTGTTTGTGGGAGTCAGGATTAGATGCCTTGGGAACTGGTAATAGGATATAAAGCCTTTCATCCCTAGGTCAGTGTTTTGGATAAGGTCCAGCACAGCACAGACTGTCAATGGCATCTGATGGCTGCTTTCCTGTATGATATGAGTACTTGAATTTCACTCAGTTCCTTGTGAGAAAGGAAGAGCAACTTTTGTGAAATTGCTGTTTATGCCAGTTTGCCCTTTCTTTGGCCTTCTCACAGATGAAGGATTAAAGGGACCACGAGTACAATCTCTTATCTCATCTCTTTGAGGATAGTAACTCCAGACTTCTGTTGATGTGGCACTGTGGGAGAAGCTTACACTGCTGCTTCTGTGTAGGTGAGGACACTAGTCCTGTCAGTCCAGCATTTTTTTCACAAGTGAAAAATTCAAGAAACGTTCTGGAGTAAAAGTAATGGCACGATCTAAGCAGGTGTTGGCAAATCACAGAAGAAGTGACTTTGGGTTTCTTCTCTGTGAATGAATGAATGAATAAATAAAAAACCTCAGATATTGCAGGCTACTGACCCTTGTTCCTCTCAAGTCTGTGTGCAAATACAAAGTTGCACCCTGTGCCTGCAGGGTAAATTTCTGCAGTTCAATTGTATTGTCTTTGAGTGTACAGGCAAGTTCTTTGACTAGGAAGCTTTTCCTCTTCGATGTGGGGGTGGAGAGAAGGATATTCTGTAACCAAAGGCTCTGCTGTACTTGCAGGTGATGGCAAATGCGTGATCTGTGACTCCTATGTGCGGCCCTGCACTCTTGTGCGCATATGTGATGAGTGTAACTACGGCTCCTACCAAGGGCGCTGTGTGATCTGCGGGGGTCCAGGAGTGTCTGATGCCTACTACTGCAAGGAGTGTACCATCCAGGAAAAAGATGTATGTTGTCATCCAGTCTCCTGTTGAATTGAATTTAGTAGCCGTGCTTACCTTTAAGGGGCTTGGAGCTACTGGAATTAGTGTTGAGACGTGGGACGCTTGGGTTCCTCTACCAATATTGGCACTGGTTTTCATTACCTCGTACCTTCTTCCCCTGGTGGTAGTTCCCTGTGTTCGCAAAGCATTTTGAGATATTGTAGCATTTTGAGGTACTGTAACTCTCTTCATCCCAAAGGATCTTTGACTACTTTGCACTGTACACTCATGGTTCGCTTCTTCCACATGCTGCAAGTTACCACTTTAAGTTGTTACCTTACTAGATCTCTCAGCCTGCATTTTATCAGGGTCAGAGATATTCCAGACACTGCAGAGGCAGTGGTAGGAGCAGCTCCTCACTAGAAGTCCATTATCAGCCACTGACCAAGGGCATGTACGGTACTGTAAGGCCTATGGAATCACCACCTGTGTTTTCCTTTGGATTACAACATAAAGTTAGATCTTAGTATCCAGTGTCTGCACTACTAATTCTGTTTTACAAGTTTAAAGTTTCTTACACAATTTCAGTGGGATACGATTTTTTTTTTTTTTTTAAATTCTGTTCTGGAACGGCCTATATTGTAGACATCTCTTTTTCTGCTAACACTTTTTGGTGTAATGATCCTGTATTTCTATAGTCAGCACTATAATCTTTTTGTAATCTTCTTGTGCTGAAAGATAGCCGCTGCGTGTGTGAAATGAGGCAGCTGTTCACCCCCTGTAAGGTATTTGTTAATATCCAACATGATTAGTGCAGGACATGAAGAACTGCAAATCAAGTGGTAGAAAGACCTCGGGGAGAAGCAAGAACATGATGCTTGCAGTTGCAATATCCCCAGAATACAGACCTGATAGCTGTGAGATTGTCCGTTAAAGGTTGTTTGGGCTTTGGTGCTTTGCAAATGCCATCTCTGGCACACCCTAATGACAGTGGAGAACATGCTGAGAGAATGGTTCAGATTGATTTAGAGGAACATGCTCAGCTGAGTGAGTTACTGGTTTAATTCTCTGCAGTGCCTATGTTTTCTCTAGAGGCCTGCAGCTAAATTCAGGACAGGGGCAGGTCCTCATATGAATTTAGTCATTAGATCTGATGGGACCATAATCTTTCTTAGTATCTAAATATGGATATAAGTGCTGTGATGGTGGTGCTGCCTCCTACTTTAGAAATACTGTGAGAAACAGTAGTTTTGTTCACTTACCTTCGGAATCAAGACACCTGGCTTGGTAAGTCAGGAGTAAATAGGCTTGGTTTTATTTTTACCAATTCATATTGAATACCAACAGGTATTTTTCATAACCTAAGCTCACCTATGGCTTATCATATCTGGTTCAGGTGCAAAATAGCCAGCTGCTCTGCAAGGAAGGGTTGTAGAAAACATAGAGCTGGAGGAACAGGAGAATGACAAGTCAGAACTGAGGTATTTTGAGAGTTGGGTGAAGGCTGCTGTGGGTGAAGACAGTTGTTCTGTACCAGCAAACTCAAATGTTAGGGATTATTGCAGATGTGAAGTTGCAGATCGGAAACAGCAGATTTGACATGACCGACTTGCAGGACTGAAAAGTGCTGGCACAGGTATAGGGTGCCCGGAACAAGAAAAGTTAAGTGTGCTGCCTGTCACAACTACGGTAGCTGGTGCTGATGTGAATAAGAAAAGCAGATGAACAGAGCTCTGTACCTGAAGCTCTAACACTCCAAGGTTTCAGTCACAGCACTTCCATCGTCCTCAGAGAAAGACTGGAAAAGATCGTGAAGCAAGAAAGCAAATACTAAAATGGAGGGAGGAGGTGGAATGCTGTTGGGCACGAGGCAAAGGGCCTGGTTACTCTTGGTTCATTTGTTCTGATGGAGGGAGGAATGAGGTATTGTTTCACCCCACTTCAATCTGTGGGTAAGGGCCAAAATCCCACCTTGTCACCCTGGACAGCTCCGAGTTGCAAAAAGTAATCTTTTCTTGGGGACAGGAGTGTGCTCATGTGCTGCCTGCCTAGGAGGAGGTGGAAGAATGAACAGAGCCCTGCAATAATGCTGTCAAGATTGTCACAGACTCCCTGGATCGTGGGAGGCAAGGCTTCGAAGAGTCCTACTATTGAGGTTCAAAATCAAATAAGGAGACAGTAGCTAGAAATCGGTTGTGGCAGGTGTATGGGGGAGGGATGATTTCTCCCCCCCCACCCCGCCCCGTTATTTCTACCATGCAGACCCTCCCCACTGGCTTGCATCTCCTGCACCGGAGCGGGCATCAGTGCGGCAGCTTGGGTGCAGTTTCCACAGCAGCTGACATCTGCCCAGAGGCTTTCTAAATCTAATCCACTTGGGCTTACACAACAGCCAAGGACATGTGTTCCTCTGCCTGCATGTGTTCCTCACAGCTTCTGTTGCCAGCCACAACATTTTGCCCTCGAGAGTTATGCAGATGTTGGGCTTAGGTGGCCCACGGACAAATGTTCCCTGGTACACCAAGAGGTGCATGTCTGGTTTGTCTTTGCAACCACACCTCTGAGGTGGGTCTCCCCTGCTCCCCTTCTTGCTTTTCTTGTGGCTTTTTTCTCACTGTCTACTGGAATTCAGGTACAAGAATTTATCCGTGTAGCTGCTGTGAATAGCTGTCCTTTCCCAAGATGACCATACAGCCTCTGCAGTCATCAATCCAGGATGCAGGAAATCTGAGATTCAGTTCTGCCATCACAGCTGAGAGGGGTCCCTAAACATGAGAATGGCTTGGTGACATCTAAAGCAACAAGACTCTTTTTGGCTAAGGAGGGGAAAGGTTATTCTGCTGGGCCCTCTAAATCCTGCGTAGCCAAATTTACAAAGAATCCAGTCTTGAGGCATTGAGCATCCTTTTCGTTAAACTGCTGATGTTATACGAGCTGTTTCCCGTCTTCACCCCGAGGAAGAGAATGTCCTTAAGTAATGTTAAAAAGGCATCCATCCTCTTCTCTGTTCCAGTGTCTTGCTGGCAGTAACCAGAATTGGAGGGCAGTTTGTTTGCACAGGCATTGAGAATGTGTGTTGAGGACAGAGTGAGGACCGTGGGAACTGGGAACCTACTAGAACTGTGTAAGCAATGATGTTGTTCTGTTTGCCCATCTCCTAACTTACATCCTCTTTCCTTCTTACAGAGAGATGGTTGCCCTAAAATTGTCAACCTGGGCAGTTCCAAGACAGATCTCTTCTACGAAAGGAAAAAGTATGGCTTCAAGAAGAGGTGATCCTATCTGTACGTGGCTACGCCTCCTGTCAGGTTGGCAAGAGGGTCTTGGAACATCTCTGGACTTTACTATTACTGGAAACCGGTTGATTATTTTTTTCTAAAGCAGTACAAATTCAGTAGTATACTTGGGGTTGGAGAAGTAACGGACTGAGTGGGGACTGAAACCTGATCAGAACTGACTATCAGAAAGAGCAAATGAGGATTACTGTCTCTTGCCTTTTCAGAAGCTCTGCTAGTAGCTGCCCCAGCTCACTATAAAAATCTTGGTGGGCAAGTATTTGCACATGGAGGAGACCAGCTCAGTAAAAAGCAAGTGCCATTTCTGGTGTGGGGAAACACCTTGCGGTTGTTCTTACCAGGCCTCCTCTCAACTGCGTGAAATTGCCCCATGCGTCAGTATTGAGGAACAGAGCACCGATCCCATATGTCCGCTCCCCCCCTCCCTTCCTCCAGTATATTTCCATGCTGCCCTGTTTTGTAAGGAACCTGCTCATGGCTGGTGCCTTCCTAGGGAGAGCACAGCTGTTCCATGTTTTCTTTGACAGATTAATCCAAGGCCCTTTCTTGTAACCATTTCTGTAGGATGCATACCAATAAAGCTTCTTCTTTTGGTTTTTTTTTGTATAACAAGGATTTCTCTCCAGTTCGTTCTGTGCTTAGCCTCTCTGGAGCTTTCTGGGGACATGCAGGATTAGCCCAGCTAGAACTGCACAATGGGTTATCTGGTTTCTGACAGTGTCTGCTTATGGCCGTGTGACCTTGCTGCAAGGAGCTTCAGGGAATGGCTATCGCTTTTGTCTGCCTGTGATCCCAGCCACTGATCATTTTGTCCCATAGCGTGAGGATCGCTGAGCTTGTAACCCTTATCCTAGCTAATACGGCTGTGGATGTTGTTTCACCATGCAAACATCCAATCCCTTTCTAAAACCTACTAAGCTATTTGACTCGCTATCCTGTTCTTGTGAATAAGTTAAAGCCTTCCCTGCTGTAACTGGAAACCAACTATTGTGTTCTAGGCTATTAGCCATATGCATGCTGAAAACCAGAGGCTGCTTGTTTGTCAAATACCAGTAGAGGCTAAAAGCAGTCTGTTGGCTCAGCAGAGATCTGGGAACAGGCGCCTTTATGTAGAGGCAGAACTGAGTTCCCTGCTAGTGCGTGCACTCCTCAGATGGTTAAAGTAGGGTCGTAGCTCAGCGTGCCTTGCAGTCCTTAAAGTCTTCATAGTCTGAGCAGAGCGTGTGCTACAGTAACGGGATTCTCTTTGTGCGGTCTTGGAGTGCAGAGCCTGTTTTATGCTCCTTACAGGATTTCAGTTGTTCCCCTGAGGTTACGACTGATTCCTCTAACTCCTCTCTGGCTTAAACACCTCTTCTACCTGCTCCAGCCATTTAGGTGTTTTGGATAAGAGTGAAAACAAGCAGACAGGTTGTGATCACCCTTCCCTTAAAAGTCATTTCTTCCTGTTGCAGCTGGCTGTAGCTATGACTGGTGTGTGTCCCCGCCCCAGCTATTAATTCTGTCAGGTTTCTCTTCCAAGCTTTTTGCAGTCTTGAGAGTATCTGTATGTCTTATTCCCTGCACCATGGTTCCCTTACACAGCTTTTGGTTAATTTTTACTAACGTGGATGCTATTTGCCAAGATGTTCAGAGCAAACTGGTTCTTTGGTTCCCGGAAACCCACTCTCTCAAAGGAATTCTACCTGAATAAGCAGCTGCCTCTTGTTTCTGACTGGGAAGCCCATGTCAGCGCCAGTATTAGCCATGTTAAATTCTGTATTTCCTTAAAAGCAGGGCAGGGTGTGACATGCAGATTTTTTTGTACCTGGAACTTTATCACTTCAACCAGCATTTATCACTTGCTCTCAGTCAGGCCACCCAAATTATCGCACTAGGAGTGCAGAAAGTTTATACGTATTTTTTTCTTTCCTGGAAGTTTCTAAGATAACAAAAGTTGTTCAGTGAAGGTAGAGGGAAATGAAGTTTGAATTACTTCTTTTGTCTCGGAGTTATTGGCCCTGGTGCAGGGACCCCTAGAAGATCTAATTTTAGAGCAGCCCTTGTTCCTGATCATTTAGCAAAGGAGCGGCCAGGCAGGGGTTGCTGTAGAGATACGAGTGTCCCCATCCCTTCCCCCACCCCCAAAAATGGCTGAGCATACTTACTTTCTTGGCACTCCTGGTGCCCTCACTCTGACTGCTGGGTATATCGGTCTGCGTTCTGGCAGCAATGAGAGTTAAGCTGCCATTTCTAGTTGTTCTGAGTCACTGGGCAGGTGGAGAGAGGGAGGGACAGGCTTTTTCCCCTTTGCCTTGTTTGCTCAGACAGCTCTGGGGAGAATGCCAAATGCTGCTGGTGCTCAGATCAGTTCAGTGCCGCTGCCTTTCTGGCACTTTCAGAGCACGGACGGGACATTGCCCTGAAGCTGCTAATTCAGACAAGGGTAATGGATACAGTTGGGTAGCCCAGAAAAACTCAGCCTCGCTTGTGTGGTAACGATTTCTGTTCACCAGCAAACGAAACCCAGGCGGGGCCCCTGGAAAAGTATTTCTTCCTAAATAGATTTTAAAGTACTTGTCCGGTACAAGGAGATTTCCTGGCAGTACTGGAGACCAGAGAACATGCTAAAAGGGCGAGCTTCCCTGCAGGGGGGAATGAGACAAGACGTGTCCTGCCACTGTGCGCCTGCCAAGCTCTGGAAGGGCTTCGTCAGACCTTGGAGTCTTAAGCAGCCTGACTGAGGGGCTCCCTGGCTGCCAGCTGTGAAGCACTTGCATGACAACTGCAAGGAAGGGTGGAAGGGACAGCTGCGTCTCTGTGGCAGCTGAACCCCCGGGGTGCTGCCTGCAAATCCTAATTACATGGAGCTAAATGTCTCTTCCTGCCATTACTATTCTAGGTAGGGTTATCGCTTTTTTTTTTCTTTTTTAGTCAAAAGGATGTTATGTAATAAGTAAAAAAAATCCCTTTATTTCAAATATTTACATTGCGGGGGGGGAACATGGGACCTCTTGGCCTATTAAGTAATTGGCTGCTTTGTTGCCAGTACTAACAAGGCATCGCTGCGTTTTGAAATGTCGATGTTCTCTGTTACACACCTCTTCAGAGCAACTGCCACCCACGGCTACAACCGAGCTCAGCAAATAGCTCCGTAAGACACCTCTGGTCCTTTGAATCATCTATACCTTGTCTTGACAAAGCCCTTAAGCCCGAACCATCACCTTTCTTTAAAAAAAACCCAAAGGTAGGCAAAGGCCTCAAGCCTGCCTGTGAACTTTCCCTGCGGGAGTTGCATAGACAAAGTCCTGCTTCTGAAACCTTATCTGCGCAGGAGCTATTATTTTCTCATTACAGGGATCAGCTGGAGATGTTGTTTGCCTGTTTCAGTAGCAGGAAAGACATTTTTCATTTCCTTGGGGTTGTCATGGGACTTGAACGTAAAGAGGATTTGGGGTATGGCGGTGTTAATTACGCCTGATTATAACCTGACTGCCCTTCCTTGGCATTAAATAACCCAGCAAAACGAGCTCTGTCCTGGCAGCCTGGCGATTCCTTCCCTCCCCGCCCGCACGTGATTCGGTAGCTTTCCTTTGACGTAATAGCCAAATGGCCGAGAATGCGTGAGCGGATACTGTGACAGAATTCCTCTGCCTGCATGTGTGCTGGGGCGACGCGATAATTAAAGGAGCATGGTCAAGGCACAAGTATTTTAAAGAGCCCTAATGTGTAACACCCTCTTAGTAACACCTTATTAAAACAACAATAGAATTTTAGACATTTCATTGCCTTTTTTTCTTAATGATGCTAAAAATAGCGCAGTCATTTTCATTTCCTGATCTCTGGCTGACAGTGTGATTTTGTTTCCAGCAAAGCAAGGGAGTATTAGGAAAAAAAAAAAGGGTTCTTTTGTAACCAAATTCCTTTCAAACTAGGAGTGATGAAAATAAGGCTGCTCATAATAGCTCTCATAAATCTTCCCCTTCTCTTCCTCCCCCTTCCACTGCAGAAAAAATAACACCAGCTTCCAAAGTTGTTGGGTTTTGGTTTTTTTAATCAGTGGAAAAATGAGCAAGGGTGGCTGCTGTAGCGCTGTGGCTAGGGAGGAGAGCATTAACAGATTTCTCAAGGCATGGTGTTGGCTGGCTTTGAAAGAAGTCCTCTTCAGTGGCAAAGGCACCACCAAAGGTAAAGGGTTCCTAAGCAAGGGAGGGCAAAACCAAACCGAGAAAGATGCTGAGGATCTTTGTGGAAACGGGGCAAGAGAGGAACTTGGTATTTTTGCACTTCAGGGACAGTTGCTACGGAGAATTATTTAACCAGAGGGACACGGAGCAGCTCAGGAAGCGTCTGTGGTCTTTGTCCCTTTTGGAAACGGGCAATAAACATTCAACTGTAACTCTGTATTATTGAGAAGATCTGACTCCAAGATGGAATGTGAGCCTGCGATGAGGTTTTTTTCTCGGGAATTCTTCAGAACCAAGACAAACAGGACATTTCACAGGCCAGGCAAGCTACCCCTGCTGCAACAGGGACTGCAGTAGCGCTTTGGTCACCAAGACCGGTTCTCCGTCCCTGGTCTGCGTGTGTCGACTCTGAGAAAGATGCCTGACACGTGGCTGGGAGAGCCTGGAAACACTGTTCTTGGTGTCCTTTCCACTCGTTTGGAGCTTTACTCTCCTTGAAAGCTGCCTTACGTGTGGATGGCGAGAGCCCTTTGCGAGTGGTGTCTGTCCGAGGTGATGGCCCTGGAGCATAAAACCTGTGGCCTGCGGGTGCCCAGAGCGGTTTTCTTCATTTTCCTCAGAACTAGTAATTGGTCTGGTTTAAAATACAGAGCGCAGAGCTGTGTGCGCTGGCAGCTGCCGCCCTTCAAACACCTACGGTGAGAAATCCGCTTCTGTGTGCGGGGCTGCTTTTGGGGATGACTTGTTACGGCGCCCGGCTATCCCCGCCTACCCCAAAGCAAGCCCACTGGGTTCTTCTCCGCGGTTGAGTTTTATTCTCAGAATAAAAAGCTGTGTGGCGCTAGGCGAGCGCCTTCACCTTGCTAGCGGGCGGCTGAGGCTCGGCCTTTGCGGGTGCAGGTGCCCGCCATCCGCCCGTCACCCGGGGAGGCGGCCGGGCGGCCCCGGGGACCGTCATCTCCACAAGCCGTCCTTCCCCAGGGCGGCACGCAACCCCCGCCTGGCATTGGCCGAGGCGCCGACTTGTGTAACGGCTCTCCTGGCCGCTACGGCGGGCGAGCCCGGCCCGGACGGAGCCCTCGAACACCCCGGGCGGCGGGACCGGGACCGGGACCGGGACCGGGGCGGCCAAGGCGGGTCAGGCCGCGGGGCCTCAACCCCGGCGACTACAACTCCCGGCAGCCCCCGCGCCGCGCCCGGCACCGCCCCCTCTGCGCACACCCCCTTCGGCTCACTGGCTGAGGCAGCGCACCAATCCGAAGGCGACGCCGGGCCCGGCCAGCCAATGGGAAGGCTGTTGCTAACACGCCGCAGTTATTTTTAGCACGGCCGCCGCTCGCGCACCTTGCGGGCTCCTCGTCTCCGCCGCTGCCGGGCCGGCCTTCAGCTGAAGGCGCACAAGCGTAAGAAGACAAAGTAGTCCGCGGGTTGTGTGCCGAGGGGCGGGGAGCGGTGGGGCTGAGGCGGCCTCGGGGCGCTGGGGCCCCGGGCGGTGGTTGTGCCTTGCGCCTGCCCTCCCCGGGGTGACACCGGCAGGCCCCGCTTGGCCTGGCCCCGTTGTCCCCTGAGGGGATGCGCCTGCCGGCCCGGGGGTCCCCGGGGGTTTGCAGTGAGGGAAGGAGCCGGGCTCGCCTGTTCCCCTCACGCCCTTCTGGGCGCCTCACCCCCAAAACTCTCCCGCCCGCGCCCTGAGCGGGGCTTGGCGGTTCCAGCACGGGAGTTCTTGGGGACTTCGCCGGGGTCGTGCAGGGAGCTCGTCCCCTCGGGAGCCCCGACTCCCCAGGGTCCCCCGAGCCCCGGGGTCGGCCCTGCCGCCGAGCCGCGGCCCGACAGCACCGCACACACACCCACCCACCCCTTCCCCGCTCTGGCACCCGTCCTTGGCCGAGGCGAGGAAAATGCCGGCCGGTCCCTTCCCTCCCCGCTCCCGTTCGATCACCTCGCTGGGCGCCCCCGTTCGTCCGTCCCCGTCGTCCCCCCGCCCCCCCAAGGCTAAGCCGCTTGGGGAAATCCTCAGGTCAATCCTCATCCCAGCTAAACCCCCGGCCCCTTCCTTCCCCTGGAGCCCAGAGCCGGGGCAGCCCCGGTGCCACACGGCTGCCAGCACCCCTCCGCTGCGGCTGCTGCGCCGGGGGGGGGGGGCGGCAAGGGGCGTCCAAGTGTCCCGATCTGGTCCCCCCCCCCCGCCCAGTCCCCGGGGCGCTGACGGGCGGCTGGGCCGGGCGGGCGGTGAGGGGAGGGGGAAGTAGTCCCGTCCCGCCCTCCACGGCCGCATCACACTCTGGGCGGGAGCGCGGATCCCTGCGCGGGGTTGCTAAGGGTGAAAGTTTGCCGTGAGTTGGCTCACTTGGGGCCAGGGCGCGGGCGGCTCCGGGCCGGCGGGGCGAGGAGAAGGCAGCGGCGACGACACCGGCACCCGCTACCCCCCACCACCATACAGACCTCCGGGCGTCCCAGCACCGCAGCTTTCTCCCCCGCCCCCCCTCCCCGGGCCCGCCCCGCGGAGGAACCGCACACGCCGGGGATAAGGCGAGGGAGGGGACGGGACGGGGCAGAGACCCGCACGCAGCGACCGGGCTCCGCCGGCAGCGCCCACGGCCCCCGACAGCCGCCGGCCCTGGAGCCGAGGACGAAGTAAGTGGGGCCGGGGGTGCTTAGCATTCCCCCCTCAGCTTCTCGGGCCGGGTCCAGCCGGGCCCGCATCCCCTTTGTGGGCTCGGCCTGAGGGGGCTCATCGCCCCCCTCCCCGCCCGGGGGGAGGTCATTGATCCGTCCGTGGAGCCGCCGTGCGGCTGCCGGTCCCCGGGGGAGGGGGATTAGTGGGGCTTGAAGGGAAGGGGGGGGGGGTGTGTGTGAAAGTCACTGGGTCGGTGACGCTCTGCAATGCCCCTTCACCGTTTTGTTCGGGGTCCGTGTGTCCCCCCAGCCTGATGGGGGTACGGGGGCGGGGGGCGGCTCAGCCCCGCGAAGGGCAGGCTGCGCCCGCGGGCGGCGGCGGGGGGCACCGGCGGGGGGGGGGACGGGACGGGACACGGCCACGGCACACGGACGGACGAGCGGTGTCGCCAGGGTCTCTTCCCTTCCCGCACGGCGGATCCAGCCCCCGGGGGGGCGGGGGGGAGAAGCCCGGCGACAACAAAGGCGCTGCTGGGGCTGGGCTGGGCTGCACACCCACCCCCCACCCCACCGATCCTGCAGGCCTCGGCGGGCATGTGGGGCCCGCAGCTCGCCCTTGGGGGGGGGGGGGGGAACCTTTCCCCCCTCCGTCGAAGGGCTCTTTTGGGGACCTTGGTTGCCCCCCTCCGGGGGGCCGGGGACACGCGGGGCTCCTGGGCTCCGGGGGGCGGGGGGAGGCCGCCGTGGGGTGGGGATGCGCCTCCCCCCCCTCCCCCCGTCTCTGCCGAGAGGGAGGGGAAGGGGAGAAGGGGGCGGCTGCCCGGCGGGCCGGGCCGCGGGGCGTGTTTCCCCCGCGCCGGGGGGCAGCGGCAGGGCGCATGTGCCGTGGAAAATTTCGTGCCCTGCCCCGCCGAGGGGAGCGGAGCGGAGCGGCGGGCCGGGCCGGCCGCGGGGCGCGGCGGGAGGCGTAGTCCGGGGGAGAAGTAGGTCGCGGGGCGGGGAGGGGGGGCGAGGACTACCACTCCCGGCGTGCCCCGCGGCAGCTGGAGCCGGGAAGGCGGGGGGTAAGGCTGTCCGGCCGGGTCACCAGAAATGGCCGCTCTCCCGGGGAGGGGGCGGCCGGGCGCCTGCCTCGGGTGCGTGTCCGCGGGGCCTCGAGTCGGGGGGAGCCCCTCCGCCGCCCGTGGGTGGGATGGGGGGGTAGAAAGGGGGCCCTTGTTCGGACGGGTGTGGCCTGCTGTGGGACCGCAGGTCGTCGTGGCAGCCGCCTTCTGAAGGCCGCCGGTGAGGCGGTTCCCGGGGGCTCGGGGGGATACTCGCAAGGTCACCCGGCGTGTTTGCGTAGCGAGGAGGAGAGGGCATCGCTCCCGTGTTTGCTCTCCTCTGATGCAAGTTGATGATTTGGCCTCTCTCCCTCGGCGCGTCGGTGTGCTGACGAACGGGGGGTCCGAGGGGGCTCCCGCTCGCCCTCCGCAGAGCAGAGGAACGGCCCTTTGTTCCCTGCCGGCACCTCGGCGCTCTGCCCCTGGTGCAGCACGCCTTTACTTCGGAAAGGCTGGCGACGTGGGCAAGCCTCTCTTCGTGGAGGACTTGTCAGAATACCTTTTACAGTTGGTATTTAGCTGTTTCTTGTCTTGGAGCTGTGCCTCTTCGGCGGGGTTGTTTTTTTCTTTTATTTTGTTACTATGTTACCACATTTTGGTGCGGTAGGAAGAGACTGAGGGGGTCCTGCTGGAGCACGTCTTACCGTGTCAACAACCTGAGAAGTCCGTGGCATCTCTGACTTTTTGTGCCTTCTGCAAGTATCGGCTATATGCAGCTACCTTGGCAGCTGTTGGTATTATTAGGCTAATTAACTTATTTTCATAGTGGAGGTACAGAGTATTCACCTTTTAGGAAGGGGGAGTACTTAAGGAAAAAAAAGGCAATGATTTATAATTGTATCGCCTCGCTGTCTGCTGCAGAAGGCCAATGAGGATGTGGGCTCCTCAAAGTATATTGAGGCATTTGTGTTGCAAACAGGGTGGTAGCAAATTTTGGCCTTTGCTGCTTTCCCAATCTGTAATTTCTGTTTTCTTAATAGATTTTGGGGTCTGGATTAGAATTTATCACATGAGATTAAAAGATTTACAAGCTGGCTGTTCTCTTCCCGCTTAATTTGCGGGGATCCCAAGCTGTCCTCTCCCTCAGATGGCTTGAAGCTGGAGGAGCGAGAAGGCTCTGTGTAATCTCTCCTGGAGGTAGTATGGGCCATATAAGCTCTTGTTAACATTTAGGTGTGCTCTCTCAGGGGTTTGCTTCGTGCTGTTTTCTCTGGAAAGGGCTCCGTCTCCATGCCGAGACTCTTGCCTTCTGAAAATGGCTTCTCCTTGCTGTTCTTCGAAAAACTCTGGTTGCTTATTTCTTTGGTGTTCTTATTTGAACTTGGTCAGGTCTTGGTGACCTACCAGAAGTTGTTACACTACAGTAATTCCTTAAAGCAGGTTTTAAAGGCAAGACTTCTTTCTTCCTTTTCCATCCCCTCATTCCTGTGGTTGTTTTTTTTTTCTTGTTGCTGAGACAAACCCAAAGGGGATTCCTTCCAGAACTGACCACCTGCTTGGCAGACTTGAGGTGTGGGATCTGCTTCTGGTTACCATAGTCCTGAAGTCAAGCCTCTCTGAACTCAGACTAGTACAGAAAAAGCAGAGAATCCGCACCACCTTTTTTTGTAATAAAGCTTTAAAATACTTGAGGGTTTCTTTAAAATTTATTTAATCCTTCTTGTCCACTGAACTAGACCAAGCAAACAAGTCTGGTCAGTTTTTTCTTCCTCCTGACCTAGGCCAGCCTGGATACCTGGTTGAGCTGCTGGGATTCCCAGTTTTTCAGGGGAATGCTGACACCGTATGTTTGTACTTCATCCCCACCCCCAAATAATTGGCACAAGTCATAAACATTGGCTTGCTTGAGTGCTGCGTGAGAGCATCCCCAAAGCCCATTTTAGGAAGACAGTTGAACACGGTGTGTCTGTTTGAGCAAGGTGAGGGCAGCTGAAGGCAGAGTGGCCTCTGACTAAGCTGCCAATTAAAAACTGGATATTCTGCTTCCCCCTGGAGAGGCGTGGAGGCTGCTGGAAGTGTGCTTCCTCTTAAAATATCTGTGGGATTCGTTTTCTTTGGATGGGTGACAGAGCACAGAGCTGACCTACCTGGGGGTTTTTTGTACCCAGACAAATGTTGTTTGCAAATCTGCGTATAATGGGAGTGTTGAGTGTTGTGGTTTTACACTGTGCTTTTGTGGGTTCTCTCTGTTTCAGAAACTTCCTCACAAGGGAGGGAAGGACGATTACTTCAGTCTTTGGCAAGCAATTTCAGTTTTTATTAAGTAGGTACCTGATCCTGGCAGAGCTCGTCTTCCCTCCGTGCAGGGATAAGCGATGTGAACTGTATTGGACAGACTGTTGGCACGCCTGTCTTTTGTGACCCTGCGCACGTTTCCTGCCCCCCTTGGCCCCCCCCCCCCCCCCCCCCCAACTGAATTAAACTGGGATTTTAGGCTTGTAGCTAGACAGAGCCCCAACTGGGTACACTTAATAAGATATGTGCCTGCCAGTCAAGGGGATAGTAAACACAGGCTGGCAGCTGGTGCCTCAGCACCCTCCCTCGCTGCTTCTCCTCCCTTCTGTGCTTGTGCCAGCAGAACGCGGCAGCCGGCATGACAACCCGGCCTTCCGGAGGAGAGGCTGGCCCTGCTGTCCTGAGCAGGAGCGGGTCTCCGCACAAGTCACGAGGCTGTTCGGGTGGTGTGCTTGTGTTCTGGAGAGGCTGGTGCAGGTGAGCTGTGCTGGAAGCAGTTGAGTGCCAGGGCAGAGAGGGGTGTGTTAGATGTGCTGAAATAGCTCTGCCAGAGCAGACGGTTGGCCTGCTGGGTTTCAGCAGCGGCACTTGGCAGCGAGGTGAGTATAATGTACGTACCTGTGTGCGGGTAGTAGCTAAACCCTTATTTCTTCTGTAGAGGAGCAGGGAGACTCCTCCCTACCAGCATCTCTCTGTTTTGAGGGACAGTAGATTTGGGGTGATTCTCCTAGAGATCATCACTGCTTGTTAGTGTTTGTGCAGACTGCTCGTTCCGCTTTTGTTAATAAAAAAGCGCGGCTGTTTATCTTAACAGGTGGAGAGTTGTTGTGTTCTCTCGTCTTCATCCATCCTTTTCTCTCTTTCCCTAGGTCTGTTTGGAGCCAAATCTTGTCTATGTGTGTGTCATTTTGTCTCTTTTAATACACTGCCCTGACTTGCTTGCTGCGAAGGGAGTATGCATCTGGAGATCAAAGTTGCTCTTAACTTCATCATCTCATACCTGTACAACAAGCTTCCTCGGAGGCGGGCAGACCTGTTTGGTGAGGAGCTAGAGCGCCTGCTGAAGAAGAAATATGAGGGTCACTGGTACCCGGAGAAGCCTCTGAAGGGATCTGGCTATCGCTGTGTTCATATAGGGGAGACGGTGGATCCAGTGGTGGAGCTGGCGGCCAAGCGGAGCGGGCTGGCCGTGGAGGATGTGCGCGCCAATGTGCCGGAAGAGCTGAGCGTCTGGATCGATCCTTTTGAGGTTTCCTACCAGATTGGCGAGAAGGGCTCTGTTAAGGTTCTCTACCTGGACGACAGCGAGGGCTGCAGCGCCGCAGAGCTGGACAAAGAAATCAAGAGCAGCTTCAACCCTGACGCCCAGGTATTTGTCCCCATCGGCAGCCAGGACAACTCACTGTCCAACTCTCCGTCCCCCTCCTTCGGCCAGTCGCCTAGCCCCACCTTTATCCCTCGCTCTGCCCAGCCCATCACTTTCACCACTGCCACCTTTGCTGCCACAAAGTTCGGCTCTACCAAGATGAAGAAGGGCGGAGGAGCCGGAGGAGGGGGCGGTGGAGCTGGGGCTGGGCAACAGCCAAGGATGGTCAGGTCTCCCACCACCAACCTGCTGAAGCACAAGGGCCTCTCCCTGTCTATGCACTCTCTGAACTTCGTCGGGAGCGCTGGGAGCCAAGCCCCGCAGTCGCAGCTCTCCCCCAACGCCAAGGAGTTCGTTTACAGCGGTGGGTCGCCGGGAGCCAGCAGTCTCTTCTTCGATGGTGTTGCCAGTGAGAGCCAGGCCAGCAGCATCCCGCCGGCGGCATCGCAGTTCAACACTGGCACGGGTGGTACCTTTGATATGGCTCAGGTCTTTGGTGGCAGCACCAACAGCCTCTTTTTGGAGAAGTCTCCCTTTGTGGAAGGACTCAGCTACAACCTGAACGCCATGCAGTATCCCAGCCAGTCCTTCCAGCCTGTCGTCCTGGCCAACTGAACACAAGGAAGGAGAGTATTTTGGGGAGGGGGGGGGGGGGAGGGGGGGAAACAAGAACAAAACAAACAAACAAGAGGGAGAGAAAAGAAAAATAGAAATATACAGAAAATATTCAAATCTTATAAATATAGCTTCTTGGGAAAAGAGAGAGCCCAGTGTTGTTGCGCTGTGCTGGCAACGCTCCTGAAGCACTGACTTGTTTTTTAACTCAGTCTCTGTGCTTTTTTCCTACTCACTTTTTTACTCCTTAAATAAGTGTTGGGATTTTTTCGGTTTGTGTTCCCCCTTTCCCCAGCCCAGCCCAGGACTGGTGCAACCATAGGTCACGATGCTTCTGATTCCCTGCACCCCTCCCAGCGCTGGACACAGGGGCCTTCCACCTGGGTGTAGGGATGTCTTCTTCGTACCACCTCGCTGGAGGAGGGACGGGGAGAGAAAGAGTCGATGTCGGTGGAGATACACACGCTCTTGTTGTGTGCTAGCCAGAAATGGGCGGGTGAGCTTGCTTTTTCTGTTACGGCTCTGCGTGTAGACGGAGAGCATCTACTGTGCCCACGGGCGTAGACCGATGTGCTGTTGTTGCTCCAGCCCGGGCTGGCGTCAGCTGTTCTGTCTGTGCTGAAAAGCACTATTCTCCTTGACTGCCTCCCAGCACGCAGCAGGGAGGGCAGAGCGTTACTGTGAAATGGCTTCTTCCTGCTCCCTTCCTCATCTGCACTTCCAGCCACAGCTACAGGAGGACAGCGCTTTAAACTGAGTGACTCTGGTTATCGTCCCCTTCCGCATGTGAGCGAGGGGGCCCTTCCATGCCCTCTGGGGGCTGGCCGGTCTGGGTGACAGCCCTGTGGGGTAGAAACACCACCTGCTTGTCCCTGCGGCTGGGGGAGGTGGTGCTGAGCCAGGCGGCCCCACTTGGATCCTGCCCCCACTTCCCAGACGTTGTCCCCAGCAGCAGGGGCCAGCATCCACCTGGGGCGGCCTCTGAGGTCTGATTTCTCGTTCCCTGCTGGGAATTCATCTTCTTGCCTCGGAGAGAGAATTCCTTCTTTTTTAGTTAGCGAGGCAGCACTACTTTTGAGGAGGAGAAAGGGCTATGTTGTTGAAGCTGCTCTCTGGAGTGGTAGCGTAAGGGTTTGTGCTTTCAGCCAGGTATGCGCCTGACTAAATCCCCTCCTCTGCCCGTCTGGAGGAACGGGAGGAGGTGGCTGATCTGGTGCGGAAAGGAAGCACCTAGAGTAAACTCATCATTCTAGCTAGATTCTGTCTGGCAGGCAGCAGGTTTAGAGCAGAGTGGGGGGACGGGCGCTCTGATGGTGAGCAGCCATCCTGGGGTGTGAATGTGCGGTGCCTCCCGGCTGCAGGGCTGGGATCTGGGAATGCCCCTGCAGCTTTCCCCAGGATGACGTGCTGCAGTCGGGCTGTAGTGGCTTTTCAGTAGGTCACTTCTGTGTCAGGGACTCCAAAACCCACCTTCACAGAAGCCAAAGGAGGGCTGGTTCTTGCCAGGCAGAGTGGAGGCTCTCTAGGTGGGAAGGAGGTGTCCTTGGAGGCTCTTGTGGGAGTATGGAAGCGTGCGAAGAGGAGAGAGATGGAGATGATGAGACTCCAGTCTTTGAAGTTCTCAGTTTAAAAGAAAAGTAAGAGTTTTTTGCTGCCTCCCAAACTTGAGGTTTGGTTTTCTTTTTATGATGTCTCTGGAGCACCCTCTGAAACCCACTTCTCCTGTATCTGTTGAACCAGTGTGCTCTTTCAAGACATCCCTGTTTCAGGGGAGATGGGCTTGAATTCGTGCTTTTCCCGCTCCCTTCCCTCAAGCTGAGATGAAGGCACTCCAGCCCTCTTGTAGTTGTGTTGCCAATGAGCCTTTGTAGAGGTAACGGGCTGTCCCAGGGAGACTGCCACTGCCTGGAGCTCTTTAAGGAGAGTTTTCAGCGCACCCTTCCCCTCGCTGGGTGACGGGGAGGCATGGTCCCGACCTCGCGCCCAGCGTGGGTTCCTGAGCAGGCTGCTTGCCGTCGAGCTATGACCAACATGGTAGGTGGATGAGGAGAGTGGAGCCTGGCTAGCTTCCCCCAAACCGGCGCCCGCAGCCTCAGCCCTGCAGGTTTCCAGACTAGGACAAGTTGCTGAGGAACAGCTGAGCTGTTGGGTTTCCCTTTTTTCTTTGTTTTTTTGAACCCCCCCACTTGCAGACGTTACCACTGCCACCCCGTCCTTCTCCCCGGGAGTGTGCTGCTGAGTGCCAGCCCACTTGCCATACTGGACTTAGGGGTGCTCGGCCCCGGATGGTGGGACCTGGTCCAGTTGCCCCCCACTGTCCCCGCATCTGGCAAAGCCACCTGTGAGCCGCTGCTGCGGGACAGCGTGCTCTCCTACAGCACCGGGAGGGAGGGGAGAGGTGGGGATGCCCCCCGGCCACCCGCTTGTGTGCGTGAAGCTTTGATACCGCTTTGCCCTGCCACACGTATTATACCTGCTTTAAAAATAGTGGTGTGAGTGGAAGGAGGAAAAGAGGAGGGACCAACCTCTTTGTAGCTTAAAAGGAAAAAAGCGTGCTTCAGAAACGTTCCTCCAGCGTCAGGCAGCAATGGAAACTAATGGCCTTTTCGGGTCTTTTCTAGTCTTGGATGTAGGCGTTCAGCTTCGATTTTATTTTTTAAAAACCTGCACTAATTTACCTGGTTTCTTAGGAAGAGAAGAGAGAAATTTTTTTTTTTTAACTTTTATTTTTTATGGGTTTGTGTTCTTTTTGTTGATGTCCGTTTGTATTGAATAATTTGCTACATTTGTAAAATGTAAGAGGTATATATAATATATGTATATTTCTAACGTAAAAAAAAACTGTAATTTTTTTCTTTTCAAGATTTTTTCTTAAGAGGAGAGAAAAAAATATTTTTTCAGGAAAAAAACTTTAAAAAAAAAAAGTGGTGAAGATTCCTTTCTCCCCACTCAGCCTCCCTCCTTTCCCTCCTGCCCCTCTCCGAGGAGTGAATCAACAGTTGCCTTGTGGGAGAGAATGAGTGAAAGAGGACAGAAGTCTGTATGTCTCCGAGCGGAGGGTTTCCGTGTGTGCTCTGCTTGGGTTTCTTTCTGAGAAGGGGGCTACTGAGCGGGGGAACCTGGGGGTTGCTGTCTTTTTTTTTTTTTTTTTCTTTTTCTTTTTTTTTTCTTTAGCGAAGGAGGAATACAATCAGAGTTTTGTATTCAGAATGTTGTGCAATATTTTGGAACGGGACATTGGTGTGTCTAGAGATTTAGTTAAAAACAAAAAAACAAAAAGGTTGATCAAATCTGTACAGTTTCTATTGTTCCAGATTTTTTTAAGTTTGTATTAAAAGCATGATATAATAACCGGTTGTTGTGTGGTGTGTGCTCAGTGGGGAGAGAACAACTCTGCCATGCCTGTTCCTGGGTGAGGAGGGACGCGGCCGCCTTCCCTGCTGGCCTTTGGACGAACCGGCGCTTGGCGTCTTCCTCTCGCAGGCAGGCTCCCCGGTTTGCGACGTGCTCGGCGGAGGTTTCGTTGCATGAGGAGTAGCCTGGTGATGCCCAGGCTTGTGCAACGCGGTGAGGGCAGCTGTCTCCCTGACCTCTGGCTCTGCCAAGAATAGCAGTGGCATAGGAAAAAGCGGCGGTGTGCCTGGCCTTCCCGGGTCCTGCGGTGATTCAGCTCCCTGGGGAGGGGGGAGCAGGACGCTTTGCCTTTGGCATGTGGTGCCTCGGGCCCCTTCAGTCAATCAGCAGAGTTCCTAAAATGCCCTAGAAGCTTCTGCCGCGGCTTCTGCTGTGGCTCATCAGGGCCATCACCTGCGGGGCCAGGCTGGGATCTGTCTGGTGTCATCGCATGGGGTAGATGAAGCCTTCCCACGCAGTGGTTTCTGGATTGATCTTTGGCTTGATTTATTTTCTCTCTGTGCCCCTTGCTGGGGCTGCAAACCAGTTTGGGTTTATTCTGGGGAATCTGGGGTAATTGCTAAGCAAAGGAAGCCTCAAGGTGTGTGTGCAGGCTCTGCCCCCCCCTGCCGTGAATGTTGATCCAAGGTGACTTCTCATAGCAGGGTGGGCTTGAGGCTGGATATGAGAACAAGCAGTGATGGTGAAAGTCTGATTTTGTTTCTCTTTCTGACCCCTCCTTGCTCAGCTTTAATCAGAATTGCTGTCAGAGGGAACTGCTCCTTTTTAGCAAAATGAGATGACGTGACCCCTCTGTCCTGAGGAAGATGCTGAAATGCCTGTCCCACCCCACGTGTGCCGGATGGCTGTGTGACCCAGCTTCCCCAGCCCCTCCGCGCTCCTGCTGCCTCCTGCTCAAGGGGCGGCTCGCAGCTCCCCGTGCCACCTCCTTAAAAAGCTGTTGAAGGGAGCTGCTCTGAATGTATGTGAGGAAACCGAATGTGGAGCTGGTACTGGCTGCTGGCTCCCGCTAGCATCCTTACCCATGCCCCCTCAGCCCCTCCAGCCCGAATTTCGTCCTGGAAGAGCTTGGGCTGCTTTGCCCTTGGCTTTGCAAGCCCTGGGAGCTGGGCTGCTGCTTGTGCCTGCTGCGCGCCACGTGACTGTCACACTCTGCTAAGCAACAAAACTATTTTTTCCCCTTTGTGTCTCAAATCCCTTGTAATCATTTATCTAAAGCACGCACAAACTCTTGCCCTTAGACTTGTTTCTGGAAATGGAAAATCGAGGGCCAGTATGTGCCTTCCTGATCCTTGCCCTGCATTTGCTCAGCTGTGACGCAGGGAGGCACGGAGCCTTTCCCTTTTTGGGCACAGGTAGGGCCTGGAGTTAGTTTACAGCCGATAGCTGTGCAGCCGGGGCAGGGATTAGGGAAAAGGCTTAGCATTGCCTCGTTCCTCCCGAGGTATTTGCCCCTCTTCTCTCTCGGGGAGCCTGAAGGGTGTGGGGAGGTGAAACACCCGCCTGGAAGCGGTGCGCGGGGATGGGGATCTGCCCTCCCTCCGCTCTCGGAGGGGACAGGAGGTGCTGGAGCCCCGCGTTCGGCCGGTGCGGGGTGGTGTCTGGGTGTGGGAATATTTGCCGGGTGTTTGGGCAGTGACTGAGTCGGTCCCCACACAGGGTGCTCCAGCAAGGCACGGCAACAAGATGGGGCTTGTCTCCCGAAACCTCCGAAGCGAGGGGCGTGGGGGTGTTGTTTAGACACTTGTCACAGGGGACTCCGTTATTAAGAAGGAAACTTGCAACTTGAGTCACGGAGCGGGCGGGCTCCCACCTGAAAGGAGGAGACAGCTTGGGCAGAAAATGCCACGCTTCAGCCTTGGGCTTTTCAGTCTGTGACAGCAGCAGTTTCTGACACGAATCCGGCTGTTCTGGGAGAGGGAGGGGGCTGGCGCCTGGAGGAAAGCCTTATGCAAGCACGCAAAAGCTGTCTGTAAGGCAGCCATGCCCTGGACTGTGTTTTAAAACACAGGCCCAGCAAAACAGCCAGAGTTTGCTCCAGCAGGAGAGCGTCTCCCGCTGCCCCAGAGCCTCCCGGAGACGTGGGATTATTGGGATTGAATAACACATGGCGCAGGCGCTGCCGACAGCGGGTGCCTCCCTCTGCCCCGGCGCTTGCCGACGTGCCAGGACCGGGAGGTGGAAAAACACCGCTGGTGGGGGGGCCGGGACCCGCCGAGTCCTTGGCATCCCTGAGGAGCACTCCTGCCAATGCCACCTGCTCCCCGCTCACGTGGCTGCGGACCCGGGGGGTGCGAGGCTGACGCCACGGTCGTGGGGGGACGGCCAGGTCTTCCCACCCCGCGTGCGTCCTCTGCCAGAGCTCAGGCACCAGCCGAGCGGCAGGCGGTGGCCGAGGTTAGCCACCTCCCGAACCTTGTGCTTTTTCCTTCGGTTTCTATGGCCGGGCTCCAATTCAAACACGGCCGGGAACACGCTCGCCCTGGTCCTCGCAGAGCTGTTCTTCCACTGTCCTCCCCTGCCGCCGCCTGCGTCGTCGCCGCCGGAAACCTGGTCTGCTTTTTATAAAGCTGCTAAAGAGCGAAGCTCTCACCCCCCGGCCCCAAGACGCCTCGGCGAGGGCTAAGCCCCAACCAGCACACGTGGTGCTTTTGTATCGGTCAGTGAAGGGCCCATTTGCGTGACAGCCAATTTATGTGTGGCCATTGCCAGCAGCAAAAGTGACTCCAGCACGGTAAGTGCGTGTGCTGGGGAGGAACACAGGATTTTTATTCCCCCCCAAGAAGCCCTCAGAGGCACGGCAGCAGGGTCAGGAAAAGGACATCTCTGTGAAGAAGGTTCAGGGCCAGTTTTTGCCGCTTTGCCTTGAGGAAGAGGCACAGGGAATGGTGCAGGTGGAGGCATGGGGGAACACGCTCCCTCTTCACTGAATGCCGAGGAGGCGAGTGTGGTCCCTGTGTTATTCTGCAGTTGCTGAGACCTAGTTGAGGGGGGTTTTTGCTTATTTTTGTTGGCCTCGCGCAGCCTGCCGCACTGCTGGCGCAGCCCGACTGCTGAAGGAAGCAGGTCCGCAGGAGGGAGTGTGTCCCTCCCACTTGGCAGGGTGTTTCCACCAAGGACAAAGTTTTCCTTCAAGTGAATCAGCCAGGAATTGCTTGCAGAAGGTGCAGCTGGGTCTTTCATCAGGGAAAAAAAAAAAAAAAAAAAAAAAAAAAAGACAAAAAAAAAAAAAAACCCCAATGACCCACACAAGGTGATGTATAGGGAGGGCAATGGGTGATGTTGCTGCAGCAGGAAATGCTTCTCTCACGGGACTCAGTTGCAGAGCTCGGCGAATTCACTCAAGGGCCGAGTCCAGCTTCCCTCAGCAACAGGCGCTTCTGCGTTTCTTGATCTTCCTGCGGTCAGGTTCAGTGTCAACACGTGCTGCTCCGGGCTCCTGCAGAGGCCTGAGTGACACCGCAGCAGGCCTCAGGCGCCTTTCCAAAACCTACCGAGGTCACCCTCCGTCGCTGCCTCTGCCCAGCATCGCTGGGCGGCGTCCAGCTGCAGCCAAGAGGACGAACCGGCCTCACCCGTGGAGCCCGCTGCCGGCCAAAGCAGCGGTGCTTGTGCAATGCACGGGGCAAGCGAGGGGCCGTGGGCATGCACAAAAAGCAGGGGGGCAACCAAAGAGAGCTCATCTGCTGGGGGAGCACTGGGGTTTGCATCCCTGGGGGGGGGGAACGGACTGGCAGCATGGTGGAGAACACGGGGGGAAGGAGCAGCAGAGGCGTCTGGAAGACCACAAACACGAGCCAGGGAAGGATTGAGGAGCAGAGAGAAGGAGGACAGCACCCTGGGGACATCCGAGGTGTTTACACACATGTGCAAATAGCGCAGGGAGGTCAGGGAGGCTGGAACTCCCCCCCCCTTCCCTTCACCACCCAGTGAAACGGTGCGTGTTCTTGGTGACCCAACATGGGCAGCAGCTGCATAGTCCTCCTTCCCGGCCGGCACAGCCCGGTGTAACCTCCCCGTCCCCGCCTGGCTCCCTGCTTGTCACACTCTCGCACGATCACCCTTCGGCTCTCCCTCTGGGCTGGTCCTGACACGGTGGTTCCCCTCTGGGGACACTGCCAGCTCTCGCAGGGTGCCCGTGAGTCACAGCACTGTCATCGCCTCCAGCACAGCCGTGGAGACACCGAGGCTCGGGGAAGGGCCGCAGCTCCACCACGCTCGCGGGGAGCAGAGGCGCCGGGGCCAGCACCCATTGGTCTCTCCTGCTGCCTCACGCTGATCCCGCCAGCGCTGGGAGCTGCTCCCAATGGGAAAGGAGATGATGCAGAGGGATGGGGTGGACACACGTCAGGGGAGGACAGCTTATCCCTTGCAGCCACACCATTGCCAGCTGTCCACCAAGGAAGGGAAAGGGCTTGACAAACCCAGACAAAAATAGGATCCAACAAAATAAACCCAGAAAGGGTGCAGGTGGGCTGTGATGCTCCGAGGCAGAGGCCAAGGTGTCCAGCGCTGCCGAGGAGAGTAGTCTTGCTGCATAAGCAGTCGCTGTTGGACAGGACACCGAATGCTAGAACCTACAGCCTAAGTGCTAACACGTCAGCACAGGGAACCACAAATTGCTGATTTTTGGAAACATAAGCAAAGAAACTTTCCTATATTCCAGGTTCTAACACACAGCACAAAGCAAGGGTACAAAACCATGCAAAAGAGACCTCACTTGGTTCTTCAAACTAGAAACTTGGCCATTAAGACTAACTGGTTGGTACAAAGCCAGCTAAGAAAGATTGTTTTATTCTGATAAGACTTTATTTTTAATCTTGGAGTCATTCTCTTCACCAAAGGCACAGTGCTCTTTGAAAAATATTATTTTCCTCCATAGAGATACTTGCTCTGGGAATTTTTTGACTAACTAGTAGTCAAAAGTAATAGAAACCTTCTCAAAAAGTCATTGATTACACAGGTGATAGCGGGGACTTCAATAGCCCCATAGCAAGTAGAGAATAACACAACACCTAAACAACACACACTCTATTAGTGTCATATTAGACTGGTATTTATTGCAGGAGAAAGCCACTGACCACATCTCCTTGTCATACAGATATTCAGCACACAGACAACATCACGGCTGAGGAGATTTTCCTACTTTATATTTTTGAGAAAAAACTCCAGCCTTCCCAATGTACACCTTAAAATGCTATGAAAGGACCCGAGTCCATCCAACCTCAGCCCCACTGTTTTATATCGTGGGATGCCTCAGACCGAAGCGCTGACTCCGTGAGTGCATGGAGTAACTGTGAAGAGCTGCTGCGGGGACCTGCGGGTCTTCCAGCAGCACCTGAGCTCTCTGCCCCGTCACTGAGCTGTCCTGGAAAGCGGGATGAACTGGTTGAATGAGGTCATCTGAGGACCACAACAGTAATCTGCAAAGCATCACGATGAAGTGGAAGTCTGTGTTAGTAACTGCGTGCTGACCCTTCCCTTGCCTGGCCAGAAGAGCTTCATAGTCCAGAACCGGTTGGGGCTGGGCATCCTTCTTTAACACACCTGGAGTGTCCTGCAAAGTTGCACAAGTGTCTTCCCCAGCACTGGGCTGCAAGAGCTGGTGGGAGCTGCCCATTACCATGAGGAAGCCACAAAAGTGAGACCACAGCACCCCACTGGAGAAGCCCATGTTGCCTCAGTGGTGTGGCAAAGCTTCCTGGAAATGGCCAAAGGCACCTTTTGGCTTCCACAGCCTGGGAGGTAAAGTGGGGGGGACGACGCTGTGTCTGCCTCGTTGAAAAACCCCACTGATTTTTATCCAGTGTGACCTCAACAGAATTGGGTACAGGGTGCTGGCTACAACATCACAAAAAAACCTCAAACACCTCCCCAGGTATTTTTCTGTGATACAACTCTGTTGAGGAAGGTACAGTTAGTAAGGGGACCCCCATTTACTTCACTGCCTTCAATTTTGCCCCCTCTCCCTGTAAGGTCTGCAGACAGTAAAGGGTCTCCATCGCAGGCTGTGCCAGCCAAATACACAGAGAGCTTTTCCTCTCCTCCTGTGCCTGGCAAGGCTGTTGGCCACCCTCTTCTTCACCTGAAGGTATCGGTGGGGGAATTAGTAACTGCTGCTCCTGGAGGGAGCCATGTTTCCTCCTGGAGGTAATTGTCACTTGGCAGGATCTTAGTCATCTTCAGGTGGCCATGGCTGGCTTTCCAGGCTCTGCCGCAGGCTGCAGGGCCATGGCTCTCCACCTCGCAGTCACTCAAAAGCCTCCTACCCAGAAGCACAGCTGGCTTCACTCCTGCCTGGAGCCTGCCCTGCCAAAGTATTTGCTTGTGCTGGGTGAATGCTGACCTCTTCACGCCTTGCCAAGCAAAGCAGGTTGGACCTCAGGGAGTTAAACGCTCATGCTGGCCCACAGCTGAGCCTGCTGCTCTCCCTTACTGATGCTCTTCACCAAGCAGACCAGACAGGAAGGTGAATGGATGCAACGGCATCTCTATGTTTGCTGTTACCTGCACCTGCTGCTAGAGGCTATGGGAAGACCCCAAGAGTGTGGAAGGGTTTCTCAGCTCTCTAGCTGTGAGACCGGCTAATGCCACCATGGGTGCTGGTATTCCCCAGGTGGGAACTTGTCCGCCTCGGGAACTTGGGAAGCATCCTTCTCTAGAGCCCCAGCCCTCTCCTCTCTCTTGCCTCTTTATCTTCCTTGCTCCAATGGATTTTTTTCCCTGAATGCTGTGGTCTGATCCTGGGAGCAAACAGCAGCCAGCAGCAGGGTGCAAGGGAAAGTTCTGCCACCAGTGAACAGCCATCTCTCTCCCCGTAGTACCTTTGCCTCCTGCTGGACACATCCCCCTGTGCCATTCACCTGTGGTCGGCTGTTTCCCTTTTTTCCCCCTCCACAGCTCCTCCTGGTCTTCCCCACTTCCCACACACGCCCTGCCTGGCTGGCAACGGCTGCCCTCCGTGCAGCGAAACAGCATTTGCAAAAATATCGTCATGGCACGTAGCTGCGGGAGCTCGTCGCTGCATTGTAGCCCAGGGGTCTTCAAGCACAGCGAGAGCGCTGGCTGCACACAGGCGCGTCTTGGAGCAGTTGGCTTGGCTGGCAGAGGCGTCCCAGCTCTGTTAGCGCTGCTGCAATAGCCCAATTAGTAGTTCAGGTGTTGCCACAGTCTTTGGCAACGGCCCAAGAGCTAATGACAGAGCAGGTGGCAGATGCGAGGATGGCAGAAGCGTGGTTGGAGATGAGGGGAGCTCATTCCGAACAGCTTGTTGAGACCAGTCTCTGCTGACCAGCTGGGACAATGGGTTTTGCAAGGTGGATTCTTGCTTTGTGGAAGTCTCCAAGACACCCTTCAGCCTTTGAAGGATGCTGCAGCTGCATGTGGCACTGCCACTCCTCCCAGGATGTCCAAAATTATCTTGGGATTACTGGAGTGACCATACACATGACCACTGGTTTACAGCAGGAGGAAAACTCATTAAACCCCAGAGGTGTTTAATCAGAAGCAAAGTGGCAATGGGTCATTGACACACCGTGTGTGTTGATGCAATATGATGATAGAGGGGCATAAATGTCATTATCTGATGAAAGACGGGTTTGTCATACCAATTCCTGTGCTGCGTCTCGAACACAAATGGCCTGAGGCACTTGGGAACTACTGACCCCAAAGCAAAGCTATGGAGGGAAGCTGGGAGGAAGGAGAGGAAAGGCTGAAGAGTGGCAGTGGAAACTAGAAGTGTATGGGCAGCGCAGCAAAGAACGTGCAACTTCACACGCAGCAAGAGCTTGAGGAGATTTTTTTCCAAGCAGGTTGAAGAACTGGTTAAAAAGAGGCTTAGAGCTATGACCAAAGAAGCCGTTGATGGAGTTTGACTCCTGCTGTGCTTACAGAAGCAGGAGTTTGTATATTCTCTGTAGGCAAACAGGATTATGTCAAACTACCTAATGCCATCATTCAGTTCGCTTACTAATGGAAACATTGAGTACGGGCTAATTGCTCAAGCCAAAAGGGAGGGAGGTTTTTTGTGATCACCACGCTGTGTTATCTACAAGTACAAACCACTCCTGCGGTGCTCTATACAAAGCAGGAGTATAGATGCAACTCTGCTTGCTTACGCACACAGAGGAGTCAGGATACACGGACCCTCCGAATCTTTTCCATCCCAAGCTCTTGTCATTGCCATCCTTCCCCAGGGCCAGCTTCTGCTTCTGTTGCACTCACTATCAGAGTTGACTTCAGTGGGAGCATTACAGCCCCTGGGTGTCAGCCACCAAGTAGGCTGCAAAGAAAAGGGTTTAAAAGGTCTGCTCTGGGGTCTGTGTCCACTCTGTTGATGCTTTTTTTCCCCCCAATGGCTCCAAAACCACCTTCAAGACCACCCATTGCTGCTGAAATACAGCCCCAACTTGAAAAGAGCTGTCTGACAGTGGGTGTCAGGGCAGCCATTTTGTATGAATAACAATAATTTTGTACTAATACCATGTCACAGTAGGGAAGACAGAAATGACTAATTAAAATGTTGGGGAGATAGTCAAGTCATGAGAGCATTACTCAAGTGCAATTTAGCTGGGAAGCTGCAATTCACAGCTCTGCTATTACAAAAATACCACAGGACTTAATTCACCAGATATTGTCGTCAAGGTATCAGGTTATCATCCCAGCCAAAAGCAGCTCCAGGCTACCCACCACCCAACCCGGGCACCGGTTCAGAGCCATCCACAGAGCATGGCCCTGGCTCCCGAGTGGTCGGTGCCACTTCCAGCAACCGTAATTTTTTCTGGCCTAATACCAGGCAGGCCCAAGATGTCTTAGCTCGCAAACAGGCTCGTAGCTTGGTGTGGCTTTGCTCGAGATCAGGGTAACACTACCATCAACGGGAAGCAAAATCCTGAAGCCCCACCGTTCCTCACGTAAATACTTCTTCATGCCCTCTATCATTTTGCAACTGTTGCTCTCTGTCCTGAGCCCTCTCCAGATCCTCTAATGAAGATGATGAAGAAACTACTTCACAGTGAAGGGAGACACTCAAGAGAACAGCTTGGTGCTTGTTAGCTGGGGGTCAGGCCAGGCTCAGAGTGGACTCTCCGTAGCCCCCGAGTGTGTCCCATCACTGCAGTGAAGGTCCCAAGGTGTGCAGGGGCGTGTGGCACACGGACTTCAGGCAGCGTAGAGAAGAGAGGCGATAAACACCAGCCTCTACGGGCCCGATGTGGATTAACGGGAGAGCTGGTGCGTGAAGCATGTGTTTCAGCAGCTACGGTCCCTCCCCTGCTGTGTCAGTCCCTGCTTTTACAGCTGGAGCAACAAGTAGCGGAGGTCTAGTGCGGTGGAGGTGCGTAGGAAGAGGGCTTAGCTGAGAGAGGTTTGAGCTGCAGATGGGCTTGGAGCCCGCAGTCTCGGGTAGAAATGGTGTTTGGGGCTGTGATACGGTTTGTAGGAGTTGGAGGGCTCTTTTACTGACAGCTCCTGCGCTGCTTTGGCTAGTGGCCACCACTGACTGGTGAATGAAGGGGGAGAGAGATGAGGCCCCGGGGGGGGAGAGGGAAAAGGACGAGAAGAGGACAGAGCAAAAGAAATGCAAAGATCAAAGTCTAGCCAAGAGAAAAATTAAGCGTAGAAAGCAAAGGAGGTGGAAGGAGGGAAAATCAAGGAGTAACACAGAGGGAGGGATAGAAGAGAGACGGCAGCCCTCCAACAGGCCAGGAAAGGGAGGTAGGAAGGAGCTGGGTGTGGAGAGGACAACAGCTCCTGTACCTGGCACATTTCTCTCCTGCTGTTGCTGTCTTGGAAAAGATGAGCCTGGCTTTGTCTGGAAATGCTTAATGAGCAATTAGCACAAATACCTTTTGTGACGCTTTGAAGCTAAATGACGTATTTTACAGGAGAGAAAAGGGATCTTGGGTCTGGAGGAGGCATCGTATCCCTGTGAAAAGACCCTCCCTGAGATGCTAATGCAGGGGCAGGCCGGTGCAAGAGGCAGCAGAAGCAGCCGGCCGTGGGGAAGGGCTGTTTCGGTCCCGGGGGCCCAGTCCAAAGGAAGGGAAAGTTGTGGACGCATCCTGGCAGCTCGGTGCCCTGCAAGCAGGGAGAGCAGCCCTGTGCTTTTGCTGCCCCAGATCGGGAGACCGCAGGCACTTCCCCTGCTCCAGGCCAGAGAAAATGACTTTTGCGAGGAAACACAGCTGAGATCTTCCGTCTAGCTGGCCTGTATGTGGTCACCCCGCAAAACTCTGCTCTGCTCTTTCAGCTCCTCACGCTGACTGCCAATGCAGACGTCACACTCACCAGTGATGCCGCCTTTTCCGTATGCTAGAAATGCCCGGTCTCACCTCAGCCTGGCCAGCAGCGACCCCTCAAACCTCCTGCCAGGGCACGAGGCGAAGGGCTGGCGGTCGTTACTGCCTCTCTCCTCAGTGGGGCAGGACGGGGTGGGTGGGTGCTGAGGCTCAGCCTAAGTACGGTGTGTGCCCAGGACCTCAGTCGGTGCCAGCGGGACGCAGAGGGAGAATGATCTTCCCCAAGCCTGGACTCATTCATAGACCAGCAGCCGCGCAGCAGGTCCGGCTGACTGATGCGGAGCTAGGAAGGACATACACTGGGACTTACTCATTGCTCTGGGATGTCAGTCCTAATGGAAAACAGCAGGGAGTAGTTAGAATATGCCATAAATATTTACTAGCTGACATCCATTTCCCCAACAGTTGTTAGAAGTCCGTAGCTGCCTGAAGTTTCGGAGTTGGACTCCGGCTCCTGCTCCAGCACCGGGAGAACCCAAGCACCATCCCAGCGGCTCCAGGTCATGCCTCCTGTGGAGTGGGTGGCTGCACAGCTGCCAAACCAGCTGCAGGCCTGCCGAGCCCCCAGGCGACAACACAGTCACCTCCTGTGCAGCATGGTTGGTTTGTGGTTATAGAAATAGCTTGGCATTGTTTGAGATGGGGATGAGCTGCATTGTTCTCCCCACCACGGCAGGGCTGCTGAGAAATGCCAGGGTCTCAGCTTTTCTTTCGGCAGCCGGCCCTCCGCGTGTAAACCCGGGGCTCCGACTGCGCTTTCCTTCCCAGCCTGCGCAGCACAGGCACGTGGCTCGCGCTCAGAAGACACACTTTAAATAACCGCACCACAGTGACTCATGCCTTACCCAAGGCAGTCTGGCTGCTGGCGTATAAAGCATGAAAGCCGGTGATCTTTGGAAGAAGAGAGGCTCCTACAGCGAGCAGACATATGGCTCAGTTCCTGGCCAGAAGGTGGGAGGGGTGGAGGTGTTTCTAGATGAGATAGGCTGGGAGGCAGAAGCTCACAGGCACAGAGCCGTGACCTCCCCACCGCTGCCCAGCTCTGGCCTCCTGACCTGCTGCCACATGTGCAGCCCCTTGTCTCTGGAATTTCCCTGAGTCAGCAGTTTTCAGAGCTCGGGGTGTCTCAGAGAGGTAGGGAAAAGGCATGTGGGAACGGTGCCCAAGCCCCGTGTAGCTGGAGGGGGGGAACGTGGAGTGCTCTTTTGCCCTTTGCAGCGTTTGACCTGTAGCATCGAGGAGGCAGACAAGAACAGGCAGTCCTGATGGACCTTCACCTTGTCCTCAGGCTTTTTAATCACCTTCCATTTCCCCAGCCTCCACTGGTCCCAGCACTGCCCTTCTCACCCTGCCTCTCTCTCAAAAGCCTTCCAACCACTCAGCCCCCTTCTCACACCAGCTCCCCTCAGCACTGTCCCTCCCTGCACCGTCTGTCCCTCTCCTCCCCCAGACCAGTCCTCCCACGCCTCCCGCTCTCCCCCTCCCAGTTCCTAATCCTCCTGGGATGCTGCTCCCCAAATCCTGTCCTCCTCCACGTCCCGGTGTCATCTCTGCACCCCTCCTCCTCCACTGCCTCCGGCCACGTCTTCCTCTCTGGCAAACAGTCATCCCTCGGGACCTGGCGTGGCCTTTCCCCCAGCCCTCCCCAGAGCCCCCGGCCCCTTCCCGCAGCCGTTTGCCCCAGAAGCACCGCAGCGGCTCGGCAGCCCCTGCCTGCTTTCTGCCAGCAGCCCATTCTGAGAGGCCAGCCTTCGCCTTCGGGCTGCACCCCGCTCTCCCTCGCCTCCTCCCCAGCCCATGGCTGCGGCTGGGTTGCCCCTGCCAGCCACGCGAGCTGCTTTCCCTGGCCCGCAGGCTGTTTCCAGGGCCCAGGCTCCCGGGAGCTGCTCATCGGCTTTGGCAGGGCAGCGTAAACGTCACGTCCCTGCCTGTTCCCGGCCCGAAGCGATGCCCGCGTGTCTCCCATTATGTAAGGCGTAGTGTGTACGGGAGCTGGGAGGCCTCGGGCTCGCTTACGCACTGTGAGTGACAGCTGCAAAAATGAGACGGGGACTATTTTTAAATCTCCCCCCCCTCCTCCCTCCTTTGCCAGCTCTTCCCCGCAGCCCCAGCCAGGCTGTGTGGATGACCAGTCCATGGGGGCAACTGGTACTGCTGGGCTCTGCCAAACTGGTCCTGAGCAATGCTTTGCACTGCCGCAGAGGGACACGCAGCGCCTCAGGACGGGGCTGGCAGTACCCGGAGGACACGTCCTCTTCCAGCCCTCCTTGCCCATCAGCAGTCCCCTGACGTCCTCTCCTTCACCTCTCATGGCCCTGCTCGCCAGCAGGACCTGCAGTGCCCTTTCCTCCCCCCAGCCTCTCCCTGTAACTTTAGAAAGGTCATTCTCTCCTCCTTGAGCCGCGGGGTTATTGCAATTCCTCGGAGCAGAGCGGAAGGGATCTCGAGGGGGAAAAAACTACCTTCTCCTGCGGAAACGTGATACCCCAGAACCACTCTGTCCCTCAGAGTGAGGGCAAGAGACAGATGGTCTGGAGCAGGGGGACTCCGTAACATCTTGTCTCCCACTGAACGCTGCCGGCACGGGGACCGGCAGGGGAGAGACAAGGCGGGTGAGGAGCTGGCTAAGAGAGAGGTGGTGTTGATCACAGGGAAAGGATAGTTGTCAAAAACAGCACTGTTTTGCCCCAGAGTGCTGTAAGACGTGTGCCCTCAAGCCGGAGTGATGGAAGAAGACAGGCAGTGGGTCGATGCTGCCCATGTGCTGCCAGTTTGGCTCTGAATAAAGACACTCAGTTCAAGGATGTGCCCATCAAAGAATTGTCTGGAGAGACCAACAAGTATGATGTACCCCTTCACCTGGCATTGTAGATGCTGCTGTAGACATCCCTCCTCAGGAAGGATGGAGCTGACCTGCAGCAGGTACAGAGCAGGCTTGTGAGTGGCCATTGTGAGTGTGCAGCTTATTTGATCTAAAACAGGAGAGGCTGAGGGGAGACAGGATCCATGCATCATAAATACATGCTAGGGCAAAAGTCTAATTCGTTCTCCTAGAAGCTCATCTGGAACACAAATATATTTAGACTTAAAATTAGAAAGAAGTTTCTAGCCAGCCATGGTATAAACTTCTGCGACAGCCTGTCAGGCTGGAAGGTGGGCAGAAGCAGCCTAATTTGGTAAGAGATCCAGCCGGCTGGTAGTCACTGCAATGGCAGGAGAGGAGGGAGCCCAGAATGAGCCATACACACGTCTGAAATAAAGCTTGCAATCAGGTCCCCCAAGCTGGTCCCCAGAGGGATTGGTACAGAGCTGAAACCTCAGTGGATTGCATCTTCTTTAGGTTACATGTTACTAATCGTCTGCTTGAGGGTCCCCCCAGATCTTTGAAGAGGCAAGGAAGAGGTCGCCTCTATTCACCTGGGTTTTTAGGAAATTCTTTCATTTCCTTCATCTCTGTAACCTCTCTGGCCAGGGCTAGCCACAGGGTTGGGGTGAGGCAGGGAGGAGGAACGGGGCCACTCCTGCTGCTCTTAGTCATGCTTTGGGTGTGTTGGTTTGCCTTCCTCACAGGCTCAAGACAAAGCCAGCTCTAGGGCCAGGAAGGCATTTCCCTCTGGCTGGGTGTGCTGGGGCAACCGGGGGAGCTGGAGCTGGAGTTCACTGCGGGAAGCAGTGCCCTTCTGGGCGTCCTTGGCTGCGTTTTTCCCTGTTGCAGGAGCTCGGGGACGCTAGAGACGCCTTTGCTCTCTCCCACTTTCTCCCTCCACTCTGTTTGTATCTTTAGGCTTCCGTGGAGCCGCACCACGGGAATTGAGAGGGTGCCTTCAGGCTGAGGTGGTCAGGACCTTCCCTGGGTGGTCCCTACGTGTCCCGACTCAGGCACTACGCTACGGCGCGTGCAGGTCGGAAGGACAGGAGTCAAAAGTCCCGGGCCTTCGTTTCTGCACGGCATAGGAGCCCCCGTTACCACGGCAGGCTCCTCAGCCTTGCGACCAGCCGCCCCAGCTATTTTTGCCCCCTCCAAGCCCTCCTCGGTGCCAGGGGCGGCTGGGCACAGCCAGCCTGAGGCGGGAGCCTTCGCTCGGGCTGCGGCGGGCTCACTTGGGGAGGCTGCGGAGAGCTGTCAGCGGACAGCAGGTCCCTCAAGCAGGAGGGTGAAGGCTGCCGCCTCCAGACCCCAGATCTCGGAGGTTGCTCCCAGCCGTCCCTCCCAAACCCCTCGGCGCGCCCCGATCCCTGCCCCGCTTCTGGCCCCCCAGCGAATCCTCGCTGTTCTCCCTCCCCACTGCAGAGCTTCTCCCGGTTCGCCGTCGGGCTGCAGGGACCGGGAAGGAGCCGTGGCCTGGCGCCGGGCCGGAGGAGGGAGGCAGCCGGCCGCTTCCCGCGGCGGCGGGACGAGGGGCAGCCGGCCGGCCGGCCCGCCGGGGCGCTGAGGCGGCGGGCGCTGAGGCGGCGGGCGCTGCCCGGCGCGGTGCGCGCTGCCGCAGCGCCTCCTGGCGGCGGCTCTCGGAACGGCGGGAGGCCCCCGCCGCCATTTGGGGCGTCGCGGCGGGGAGCGGGGTTCGCTGGGCGGCCGCCGGCCGGGCTGGCGAAAGCCCTGCGGGGGCTGCTCGGACGGCGGGCGGGCGAGCTCGCCCGGCGGCGCGGGGCCGCCTGCGCCAGCCTCCCTGCTGCCTTCCGCCGGAGGCAGGCTGGGCCACGCCGAGTGGGCACCGGCAGCGCCCCGCTCGTGAGCCGCTGCGCGTTTCTTCGCGACTGGGCGTAGGCGTCGGGGCTGGGATTAACTGGGGGGACACACACAAAGGGCTTGAAAGGCCTCCCTTTCCCCACGAGCAGCCCTGTCCGTAGCACGCACGTCTCCTGAAGGCTCAGGACGCCAGCGATGCTGGGCAAGGGGCAGCGATGCACCCCTCCTTGAGCTGCGGCGAGCAAACACGCAGCCACGCCGTGCCCGCGTGGACGGGAGAGCCGGTTCCCAGTGCCCGCAGCCACGGGCTGGCGTTAGTTTGATCCCACCAGGACTCGAAGGCATCATAAACGCAGAGCAATTTCTCCCCTCAAAAACACGGGGACCGCAAACAGCCAAACCCTCCAGCAGCGCCGCTCGAACGAGCGTCCTGGCCAGCCACCTGCTCCCCAGACACCGGGGAGGTCCAGCCTGTTGCATTGGCCCAGCCTGAGGGCACGGGCCAGTGCCTTGGCCACGCTGTTGGGAACCGTACGGATCCCTCCTCGCCCCGGCAGCAGCACCCAGGGGCTCTCCCCAGGCCCAGGCTCTGATGGAGACCGGCTTTCTGCCCAACTATGAGGCCGCCTCCCCTCCCAGCGGTGCCACACCGCAACAACAGGACGTTCATCCCTTCTCAGGAGCCATTTGAGGTCAGCAGGCCTCGGTAGTACAAATAGTGAGATCTCCTCGGGGTGAAGCTACTTGTAGGTCCTGTGTCCTCAGCTCTGTGAAAGTCCCAGATTCACCGATTCTGATGGGACTTGTGCCGCACGAGGCAGTGAGCGTACGTGACAGCTCCTAGTTGCCAAGAAGGGACCTGCAGCAAGTCCCCACACCTCTTGTCCTGCCGTAGGCCTGCAGTCTTGTAGCTTTGGTGAAGGCAGCCTGACCTTCAGGATGGGAAGGAGTTGGAAATGGCACCTCTTCCAGGGCTGCAGCAGTGTCCCAAGCACCCTTTGCTTGATAGATCGAGGAAGTACATGTATCTAGGAGAATGGGAGGAGGCTACTTCTCCTTAAGTTACGTGTTTTACGTTTAGAGATAGCATATAGAGCCTTAGGAGCAAAGCAGCCAGCAGGATAAAATGAATGCAGTGGCTGACTGACGACGAAGACTGAAGCTGGCTGAAGCAGCTGCTGTTCGGGAGCCACAGGCAACCTTCTCAAGCACAAGCGGGTTGAGAAGCACTGCGGCGCGGGGTGCACCCACAGCACAAAGTCTGGGGCAGGGCAGTGCAGGTGCGTGGTCTATTGCCACCACGCTGCCACGATGGAACGCACACATGGATCTGGCTCACAGGCTTGCTGCTTCAGGGCCCAACCGCGGCCGGGGTGGTGAGCCTGCTCTCACAGGCTGAAAGCAAATTTCAGGCTTAAAGCATTCAAGAGCCAGTTTTGACCATAAACTTGCAATCAAGCACAGGAGGGAAAAGGTACTTGAACTCACCTCTTGCCACATCTGGAATACTACCAGCACCTTTCCTCTCTGCTCTGCCTAACTACCTCCCAGCCCAGCCTCTTCTGCCTCCTCCACTTTCCAGAGGGGAGGAAGGCTGGTCCCATCTTGCCCTTTTGCAATTACCTAAACCACCAGCTTCTGGCTTGACTCCCTCACAGTCAGTTTGCCCCTAGTTTCCTTCCACTGCCCTCTCACTCCTCAAAAGCCTGTTCAGATCTCATGTAGGAGCACTGATCTTCCTTCCCACCTCCCCTCCCAGCATCACACGCTAGACATCTGGGGCAGGTCAGAAGACAGCCTCTTACTCTAAGGCCTCTACACAACTGCATCTCTAGCCCTTCTGTGTCCCCCCCTTCCAGGGCAGCAGAGGGGCTCCAGTGTCATACCGCAGGCAGAGGCTGTGTTGGCTGGTGGGTCTGGTATATACACAGGGTCTCCAGCAATGTTTCACCCACATTCATGAGCTGGGACTCCCATCCTGTTGCAGGTCTTGCTACTTACTTCTCCAGGCACACAGTGGGCTGCATCTCAGCTTTGCACATCAGCAGAGAAGGTGTTAGCCTGCTCTTCAGTCATCTCCATTCCTTCTCACTTGAAGAATCACACAGGGCTGCAATGCCATGTGATGCCTGAAGGGGAATTCAGGGGCAAGTGGAAGTTGAAACCACTTTTGCACCCCACAGATTTAGCCTCTCCAAGCCCAACAGTCTCCCCAGCTCTAACGGAATTGTATCATCTGAAAGCCACATAAGACACTTAAAATATTTTCTCAATGGCCATGTCTAGCCAACAACCACAACCAACAGCAAGCAAAAACCGAGAAGAGCTTGGTGGATGCAGCTCTTGCGCATTTCTCAACCAAGGCATTCCAGTTGCCACTAAAGAACACTACAAACAGAACAGGAGCCAGATCCTTTCCCCACTCCTTTGCAGATCTGGTGTAGCCAGGAGGAGAGAAAACAAGTACAAATGCATTTGAAGTCCTGAGGTCAGCAGATCCCCCCAACACACAACAGGAAGGAGGTTGAGTAAGAGGTTGCCATTTTTTCCATTGCCATCTTTCAGATCACTAATGGCTGCAAATAGGAGAATTTCCTGAAGGGAAGTAGCAATATAAAGTGCAGAGTTGGCACATTTATAAACTCGCTTCCCACCCACCCAAGAGAACGCACGATCTCCCTGAAAAGACGACACTGTATAATAAACATCCGTGCTGCTGCCAGCTGCCATCACAACAGGGAAAAGATACCAAATATCCTCCACTGGTTCTACCTTAAGGCCATGTAACACCGGAATGATAAATCCAAGACATCCTTGTATCCACTCACTTTCTACTGCAATTCCTTGTTTCAGCCACATCAAGTCCTCGACCTTCAGTACATGGTACAGGTCAGGCCCCTCCCTCTAAACAGGTCAGGTTTTAGGTTTTATACACAAATTGCCTGGGTCACTCATCATGCCATGGCTCTGGAAGACAGCCAGAGAAAAACAACTAATTGACACAATTTCTTCCTTCTGCAAAACCATATGAGTATTTCATAATCTGCTATGGTAGGTTGCAGGTAGTCATTTTCATACATACATTTCAAAATTATACTGCTGAACACCCACATGAGATGCCAATCCAGTCTTCATAGACCTACTAATGCCTGGACTAGATACCTCTTCCTCAAATGTCAGGAAATGGTCATCAAGTGTCCGTGTAGAAGAAAGCCCTACCTGCAGAGTTGGATCAGAAATCCTGTCTTCCCCGCTTCCTCCTGTTTAGAATTTGACTTCCTTCCTACCACCCCCCATTACTAATGATACAAGATACCTTTTACAAAAGCAAAGAACCAACAGACTCCACCTTACTGCAGTTTCCAGATACTCTAAAATATTCCAGATAAACTAAAATACCAGCAATCTCATCTTCCTTGAGAGCATGCGTCTCAGGTAGAAATATCACAGACTGTAAGAGGCCAAGGAAACTGAACACATCCTTTTCTGGAAGCTGTCCTTTCTGGTCAGAAGCAGAGAATGTATAGAAGACATACATTTCTTACCAGGTTGATCTTCACCTACCAGCCCTTGGGGGAAAAAAAAAAAAAAACCAACAACCAACAACAAAAAAAAACCCCCACCAACCCAAAAAACCCCAACCAAATCAAACAATCAAGGTTTAGGTCAAAAAAAAAATGGAAAGGAATGGAGAAATCTGCCTTCGTGGTCAAAACTTATTTACTCTAGACTCTGCATCTTCCCATGAAAGGAAGAAAACTAAATTCTGATTATTTTGTGGTTGTTGTCAGCCCCAAAGTAACAGACAAAGCAAGGTCCGAGTGTCTGTGGCTGACTAGTAGTTCTCAGGATTTCTCCCCCTACCTGAAAGGGTTCAACCTAGAGTCACTACAGGACAAATGCAAAACCTTGCAAAGTTTTTGAAATAAATTAATCCAGAAAATAAAAGTGGGGAATTGTATACCTGTTACCAGCACATCTAACAGTTAACACGAGGGAAATGCACATCAAGAACCTAACTCTAAAAGGTGATCAGCTGCTTTAGTGTCTACCAACTTCAGCGCAAATTGCAGGTGTAATGCTGGCAGTTGAGGTGTACAGCACACAGCATGCTCTCTAGAGAACAAAATTACTGGATCTCAGCATAGTGGAATATACATTTTATTTCTTAAAAAGGAAGGGTACTAACAGAATTTAATACAGTCAAAATTTTACATTTTAAACAAAAGCTTTTCTTTTTCTTAAAAACCAGTTACGAGCAGAGAGGTGAGAGGATTTAAACTACTCACAAAATCCAAGCTGAAGACTTCGAGAATTCAAATCTGTGGTTTATACATTTAAAAAAGTGTAATAAATGGAAATATAAAATAATACCAACTCTGCAACAGTGAAATGCCCTTTCCTCATTAGATTGCTGTTTAAGCACCTTTATTTTCACCCATCAGCTGCCAGGAGTGTGTAGGTTTATGTACAAAATAAGCAGTTTGGGACAAAAGATTCATATATAAATTAAAACCATTTATGGCAATACAGTTTTACCCAGCTGCTTTACAAACTTTATTAACTCTTTCATTTCTACAGAATCTTTCAGTCAGGATGATCTCAAATGCACTTGATGGACTGCTTCAAAAAGCAGCTACATGTACAAGAATTATATACACAACCTCAAGAAGCAGACACCCAAGAGATTAAACAACTTAATACGCAGTAAAACCAAGATCAGATTTATATCTTCTATAAATACTGTGCAGATTTATCATCCATCCCACAGAATGAATGGGACAGATCAGCGTCACATCTGAAGCCAAAAAAATACTTTTATCCAGGAGGCAACAGAATTTCAGGCCAAATATAGCAGATAGGAGTCCCCTCAAACTATTTAGTTAAAAACTGTGTATCTCTGAAAAAGCTTTGCAGGAACAGAGTTCTCTGAATAACTTGCACATATGCTTAGCTTTCATAGCTATTTTACAGCCTAGAGACACTGAGAGGGGAAGAAAAAAAGAAGGGGGGGGGGGGGGGAAGAGATGCCACCATCTCTGCCCACTACAAAAGATGTTGTGGCTTTGTCATTTATGGAACACTGCAGATGCAGCCCTTACCAGAGAGGAGACTGCTCCAGTACAGCATTAAAGACAAAGAAGTTATGTTATGGCTGGAGAAGGTGTCATCACAGGCTAATCTCTTTAGATGAAGGCTGATGGATCAATCTCTCCTCCTCCTCAAAACCCAAGCGTTCATATTTCCTAGCAGACTGCTCATGATTCTCACTCCACTGTTTTGGTTTTTTTTCTTCTAACACAAGATAGAAAAGATCATGAAAGCTGATGAAATTTCCAGCTAAGCAGCATCCAGTGAACACATACTCAGCAAAACCTCAAGTCATTAATCACTTTCTCTCTCTCCACACCACAACAGGATACCTGTGTCATCTATGTACATAACAGTACTAATAAAGATGTAGACTATCTAGGTTACAAATGAGCTTCAGTAACAGTCACTCACTGTTTCATTGCAACTTGCTGCAGTCTGGCTGAAGGGTGGAGACAGATCTGTTTGAGCCAAAAGAGAGAACAGTTTAAAAAAAAAAAAAAAAAAAAAAAAGGCAAACAAACCAAAACCAACAAACTTTAGTTTTCCTCAATCACTAAGCTTTACAAATAATTTAATATTGCCACTTTCCAAATGCTAGTCACAAACAACAAATCAACTGTCCAGCTAATGGGATGGGAAGTGTACAATTATGAATGTAATCAGTGACTACTGTGAAAGAAAGACTGGAAGAGAATCAATTCCCTCAAATTCTCAGTTTCTCTGCTTACGTAGCTCATTATTATTTGTAAAACATTTTTTGTTGATAGAAAGCATCACAACTAGACTAGAATTCCACAACATCAATCTTTGTTTTGATTTCCGTAGTTCCCTAGGAAAAAAATAATCCCAAATCAAGCTACATGAAGCATTAACAATATTCAGATATTACAATGGAAGCACTTATTTATTACTTCATAGAACAGATTAGTTTTAAAAGTGTATTTACATGTTCTAAGTTATACAAAATACAGTATTCCAATAATCATGTTAATCACCATATTTCAGACAACTTCACATAAGAGTGCAGAGGATGCATCCATCCATGATCCTGGCCAGTAGCAAGCAGTCACCTGCAGCATGACAGATGAGAGCTGCTATTGTGCCCCCTCGGGAAAACAAATCCCACCATACCTTCTCACTGAGACATAGCTGCAGATCTAAGAAAACATTCAGGCAGGTACACGAGCAAAGTTTGTTGAGACCCACAGACCAAAATCACATGCCTTAATTTACTAGATGTATGTGAAGTACTTTTTTTTTTTTTTTTTTTTTTTTTTTTTAAAAAAACAGATGTTGTACAGCAAAAGGTTTCTGCTCATGCCTTAGTTGGGAAAATGAAGTATCAAGGGTTTTTGCTATGTAACAGGCACCCAAATTATACTTAATATCAACAGCCTTGTAACTACAACTGATTGTGTGTTAAGGACACAATTCTGCAGCTGACTGCCTGGGCAGAGCTTCACATTCAAGAACAGATCCTGTGAAGTCCACATGGTTCTCTACAGATACAGGGCTCATCCCATGTGGAAATGACAGAAGAATTGAGGCCTTAAAATATCGGGGCCTTAGATAGTAATTTCCTAACGACACAGCATTATCAGTTCACATCAGCAGGTCAAGTCCCAGCGCGACAGCACGCTTAGTTAAAGCAACAGCTATTTTTTCATGCCTTTCAGCAGTAACTCTCCTCCCTCTCTGTATATTCCTTTCACTTTCTTCTGGACTGTGGAAATAAGATCAAGAAAAGGAGATTACCAAAACCTAAACAAGTACATATTTTCTGTATGATGCTAAACTGAGGGGATCCAAATTGTCCTAAAATTGTAAAGAGTGAGGCTTCAGTTTTAACAGTCCGGCTCAGGTCATACTCTTGCATTACTCTTCTCTTCCTGCTTTCATTCTTTACTCTCCTTGCCAAGTATCTGTATGTTTATCTATACATGTATCTTCCTCAAAGGATTTCCTTTCTCCTGTAGCTGCTTGAAATTTAAGGAGTTTGCATTCCAAAAGTGACTCACTAGGGGGATAGCACACTATCAAACTAATAAATTACATTCTATATGACAAATCTGCATTATCATTAATTAAATCATTGTAATTGCTCTATTAGTGTTATGTTAGCATCTCCACAGAACTTTAGTTAAGCCTATTCTTTCTACCTTTTTCCCAGTCTTTCATTGTGAGTTTGTCTATCTTCACCATGTTACAGTGGCAGATATACAGATCAAGTAATTATCTGAACATCTAGAAAGCCAGCCAGTGTCTTGGAGTGCTGCAAAGACAAAACACTAGGACTGACAAATGACTTTGCTGTTTATGGATTTAGATGTAGTTTGCCAAAAATAAGAGATTTATGCATGAAGACAAGTTTGCATCTCTCATCTTGTGCTTAGTGGCTAAAACCATAAGGGTGAACAAAAGCCTATCTGGATTTTACAAAGGTCCGAGATACCTCCACTCTCACTAAAAAGGCAGGCATCTGATCACAAGGAACAAAGCCCTGTCATGCTGAGACGGCTCACAAGGCTGAAGCATCAATATTCTTTTCTGTGCAAGTCCATTATTTCTGCTATCTACACAAAAATATTTTTCCACACAAGTGGTTTTATTACAGTATTCCCAAGGCTGCTGGCCTTCCACTGCATCTCCCAACTTGAAATGAATTTGGCACAATTAGTAGCAGTCCTGCAGATAACGCTGAAAGGTATTTCTATAGCTAGAACACCTTGGGCTTTCAAACAGCACAGCAGGGAAATGGAGAGTTGTCAGAAAAGACATAAAATGTTACTAGAAGAACTGCAAAAAGCCACATTTAACTTTTTTTTTTTTTAAATTCTTCTCCCAGCACAAGTTTATAGTACACTACTTTTTTACCCTGTCCATGCAGGGCAACTACAACAACAACAAAAAAAGCAGAATTCAGATTATCCAAATATCAACACTATCACTAACTGTGTAAATGAACAAGTGATAGGACCACTTTACCAACATTACACCTGCAATCTGAGATATATCCACCTGATCCCAGCACAGAATGCTCCAGAGTGAAGCAGACACCCATGACTCCAATGCTTGCTAAAACTTTACGATAACCAGGTGAGAGCAAAGACTTTTTCCTGTGGGAGTTAACGAGACCTTTGTTACTGGCTTCAGTGGGAGCGGATCTTGGCAACAGGTGAAAGATTAAGCTTATAGGAAATTTTTAAATACAAAACTGTATTATTATAAGGAGATATAACTGTGTAGATTAGACAACCACATATGAAAGCAATACTGTATTAAATGTTGCGCACCATTTATTCAGTCTTTCTTCTGTAGAGTAAGACAACATTCATTGCCCACAAATCTCATCAATAGTTTATATATTTTCAAAGTTAGTACTGCAAAATGGCCATTTGGTGTCAATCCACTTCCTAATGAATGTACAGCTGTGTCAAAAACTGCTCCCTTTACTGGCAATCCCTGCAGTGATGCTGAAAGGTGCACTCCCTTTATTCTCTCCCCTTGGAAATGGTCCCTTTACGGCTGGAATGGGGTACATTGGCATCAGGCACGCTTATGGCCTCTACAGAGCATGTTCCAGACTCTCAACAGTGTCAATTCAGCATCTTTTAATGTCCAAATTGAGCTAAAAGAATATTGGTCGTCTTAAGACCACTATGAAAACATACCCAAGTCATCACTTACGGATAGGATTGTCATCCTAGTCAAAGTAACAAGATTATATAGTTAACCATTCTGAGAGAAGCAGAGGGCTCTGAAGCAGTAAGCTTAACTTCCTGAGACTGCAAAAACTGAGAAAGGAATTTCAGCATTGCACATCATTTTTTGTCTGGCAATACCTACACTCCTTAGATAGTTACCACGTTCTCATCTATCTTCAAAGATCTTGCTTCTTAACAAAAAAAATTCTCCAACTACAAAAGTTAAGCTGCACTCACCCTAAAGTGCGATTTTCCAGTTTTGCAACCCATAGACACATGAATCACAGTGTGCAAATGTGCACTGTCCTACAGGGGAGCACAGGAGTTTGCTAACAGTCTTCTCTGAAAGAAAGATCTAATGAACATTCACTGTTAGTTTCCACTGTGTAAGCTTTTAATACAACAGAAAAAGCTAATAGAATTGCACATACTAATCTCACTGACAGAATATTTTGCTGTTAAAATAGCATGACATACTGCAAAATCAAATCCTGTATACAATATGTATGTCTTAAAAAGATACTCCTAAAGCAGTAAGACAGCAAGACCCAAATGAAGGACTTGCAACTCCTTGCCCAGTTACAATACCCTTTAGCTTTGTGATTTAAACAGGAAGCATGACCTTCAAGAACAGCCATTCAAAGCTAACTGAAAATTTAGAAACAATAAATGCAAAAAGAGTTGCTACATTTACATGCTGTCAGGCTTGTTTGTTTTGTTTTGTTTTTTAAATCCATGGTTTGGCCTTTATCACCAAAATAAAACAACAACAAAACCCAGCACATACCAAAAATATCGGTCCAAATCAGCAATACTTGATACAGATAGAGATATATGCTGACATTTCAGCAACACGGAGCTAAACTATTCATCTATTTGAAGAGAATACCCCAAGATTATCTCAGAGCTTTAGAATCCTGAATTACAATAATACACTTGTAAGTATACTTTTGTAACCAGCAAAAAAAGTTAAAAGCACTTTCTTGACTTCACAACATGGTCCATTAAAAATAATAGGTCAATAACTACATTTAACGTATATGCTCTTTACAAAGGTTACGCCTTCAAAAAACAAGTTACGAGTTTTGGGGTTTGAGATTTTTGTTATTTTTTTAAATGAAGTTTACAACACTAGCTGCTGCTTTGCACCTTTTTCTCTTTGCCTTTCTGCTCTGAAATTAGGGGTGGAATCTCTTGGGTAAACGCAAAGTCAAAATACTTGTTCAATATGGTAGTGTTGAGCTTTGCTAGTAATTAGTCGTGCCTCAATTTTGGCAACTGTGCTTCTGAAAGCTTTTGAGATTATTTTTCTTGAGGTGTATGCTGTTCATCAAACTCCAGGCATGAAGACACTCCTGTCTTAAAATCGCCATTTTGGCTACAAGCATGGCCCTGTACTACTTTCCCAGAAATTAAGTAGTCTCTCTCTTCCTACACAAATGTAGCTCTTAAGCTTCCTTAATATAAGAGTAGATTCTTGTTACGCTGATGAAACTCTTACAAAGCAACTTCCACCTACTTCCTCCATCTTCTACACACAATAAACATCCCCGCAATCTGTCCAAGCTTTCATCTATTCTCCCACACCAGCACAAGGGTCTTGATACTTAAGCTGGCTCTTCTAACTGTGGGAAATCATTGGCAATTGTTTCAGTTTTATAAAACAGATGAACAAAGTACTCTTTCACCACCACAGTTCTCATGTAGTCAAGAGACAGAAAATTGTAATACGGCAGCTAATAGCCATTGTTTTACTGGAGCCAATACTCATTTGATAGTTTCAGACTGCCAAAAGACATGGGGATCAGCAGCTCAGACTAGCACCTTTTCCATGATTGCTAAATCGTTAACAGAAGAATAGATCTTGTTTCAGCAAGATACCATAAAAGAAAGTGAGCCTCATAAAAGAAACAAAGAAAAAGGCAGGTTACAGCAGTGTAGTGTGGAACAGGAAAGCAACCAAAGTGTTTTACTATTACATGGGTCATTTGATAGAGTTTTAGTACAACTCTTTGTATGGCACACTGTGGTGCTTTCTGGATTGTTTCAATACATCTGCTGTACTTTTCTGCACTGGAAGTCTCACACATCACAGACAGCTGTTGTCCTGGTGTCTTTAATTCTGCACTCACAGTACTTCACAAGATGCCACCAGAAGTAAGCTGCAGTATTAAATAAAATTCATTCTACTGCAGGGAAAAGAGTCTTAAAATATAGCAGTTCTTAATATATACAGACACATCCATTTTAAACTCCCTATTTTCTTCCACTCAAGTGCCAAAACAAAAGAGTCACTATTCACACAGGCTGTCAACAGACTTTGAGACATGAACTTTGAGTGTCTTGACAAAACCCCAATAAGTAAGCTTATCGTAGTCCATAGTTACAGTGAGAAAGACAGATAAGAAAGCCATATACAGAATTAAGGAGACTTTGCACTTTTCATCATGCCCAGCCCTGGGTAGTTCAGATGGGGTACTTGCAGGCAAGCAGGCAGGCAGGGTCATCGTCAGTTGTTTGTGTTGGGACACCTCATAGATTTCACTGCTCACTCTGAAGACTGGCGATTCATGTGTGCTTTTTAGTTTCTTTGTTTTTAAAAGTCTTTAAAGTTGCATCACTCGGAATCAGATAAGTCACTTTAAACAAAGCAAAGTATTAAGTGTGACAATTTATTTATAACATACTTCCCACCATCACCACCACACACCACCCTGTGAAAGAAAAACCCCTGCTGAAAGGGTGACAATTTTTAATATGTTTGAAAGAAATTAGACCAACGCTGCATCAAGAGCCACTCTAGTCAAATTAAGAGCGGAACAGAGGGGGAGATAGTTCAAAGCATACATTTACTTTAAGCATCCTGGATTAGCCTGCTTCTCCACTTCCTTAAGAAGTCAACACACAATTGGTCTAAACTCACACCGATTTCCACATTATTTTTAAAAGACAAGCTAGGCAAAAAAGTCTTTAGCATAGAAAAGAAACCCCAATGGTTTTTTTAATATACTTTTCAGATTTCAGTAGGGAAACTGGAAATCAGCCTAAACATCTTCTATCCCACATTTACTCCCTGATACAAATACTAGCCCAGGAAGTGTAGCCTAAGAGTTCTGACACAGCCACTATCTTAAGATAGCTTCTCTTGTTAAGAGGACTTCTAGACATACACTTCTGTTAAAGCTTCTGGTTCTTGCAGTTGTAGGTCATGTAGAAGGTCCCAACATCACACACAACATATTTTTTCTTTTAACACCACATACTGTTGAAGCAGCACTTGGTGCTGAGAATGGATTACTTCCAAGAGGGCAAGTCTTGTGTGCTAATTTTGTAACAGGAAACATGCTGGAGAGAGAACCAGCAGGCATGGAGAGACCCGATATGCTGCTACACAGGAGATAGTGAGGTAAACTGTTCATGTTTAGAGTGGGTGTAGCTTGTTCCATAGAGTGTTCATGAGGCAAAGGACCAAAACTCTTTCTCAAGCTCTTGTACAACAGGTAAGGTGCAGTAAAGTAACAGTGGCTTGTTTGCTTCTTAAAAAAAAACAACGCTTCTTCCAAAGCATAAGGTACTGGCAATTCCTTAACAGATAGGACTCAAGGTTCAGCCCAATGAGCCAGACCACTTTTTCTAAATCTCCCTTACTTCTCCTTTAGGTGTAACATGCTGCTTTATCAGCAGTTCAAGAGGGAAGTCCCTCTAAGGAAAAAAAGGAGGGGTGGTGGTAGAAATACAGCCTAAAACACACAGCACATTATTTTGTCCATATCTGTAAAGCGAGAGATCCCCTAGTGTTCTCTCTCCTTCATTTCTGGAAGTTATCCAGGATTAAAACCTACCAAGATGTTTGAGCAGTATTTTAATCAACACTGCACTGACTCTGGTCTGCATAACACTTGTGCATTAACCTCGAGATACCTCAGTTTTTACAAGAGATTGATATTACAAGATATTTTCCCATCTTCCCGTCCTAAAGGTTCCCCCGTTCCTCTTTAACAGGAACAGAGTTCTATACAACAGGTACTTTCTAGTGCCTCTGAATGTGAAAGGAAATAATTTTATGATGCTGCTCAGCAACATCTACTTATATCTTAAAATTATGTTTTACAATTTGACTGGGATGGGTGGGTGGGGTGGAGAGGGAGCAAAGAACAGGAGTTTAAAAAGAAGAAAAAAAAAAAAAGCAAGGAGAGCTTCCTAGGCTCTTTCTCCACTTAAAATGGGAGATTCGAACAGACAGCAAAAGCCCTGTCCAGTCAGGAGGGATCCACATCTATTCCTCCAGACAGGTGAATCTGTTCTATTGTATGACATCAGAAAATGCTCTATCAGTGTTAAAAACAAAGTTGTAAATACGGACACTAAGATTTTGGGCAACACAATGATCAGGAAAGGGCCTGAACAAGTTGTGCCAACAGAAACAGGGTTTGGGGTTTTGTGTAGATGCAGAATGGCAAAGCCTCCACAAACTTTATTTCTGGGAGTCTCTACAGAAGGCAGAGAAGTCTAAGAGGCTAAAACAAGGAGCCCTAACAAGGAAAAGGGGTGTGCTTACAAGGGTCCGTATCTGGTCTCGTATTTAGAAACAATGTTCTTGCATCGTCCCACTTCCTTGCGCAGCTCTGCAACCTCCGTCCTCAGGGCTGTATTCTCTTTCTCAAGAAAGGCTGCCCGAATTGTGATCTGATTCTCCTTTAATCGCCGAGCATCACGGGAACGCTTTGCTGCCACATTATTCTTCTTTCGCCTTGTCCAATATTTCTCATCCTGTAGCAAAAAAGGCGGGGGGGGGGGGGGGGGGGGGGGGGGAAGGAAGAAAGATGGCAACCTGACAACTGTATCAAATAGACACTTCCTTAGTGTATAATGACATTCACACTGACTGCTATATTGAAGAATGTCCTTCCTTGGTTTGCAGGGCTCCAACATCAAAATGCAGGCAACACAGTACTGTAAGATTTCATCCTCACACAAGTCTTGTTTTAGGATAAACCAAGTGCACTGCTAGAACTAGGGAGAGTAAGAGACTTGGCTACTAAGAGGCTAACTGAAATGCTCCCTTTACTTCGTTTCAATTTGGGAATGAACTTCCACAGAAAACAACTGGTTCTGTTGTCTGAGCTGCGTAAAGCCAGATCAGACATAATGCTGGGCAAATATACACAATGGCCTTCAAAAGTGCAGTTGATGAGGATGTGACTTGATAGTTCTTCTAATTTCTGTGTATAGCATAAGCTGCTCCTGCCCAGTAATTATCTCATGATACCAAACCAGCAAAACAGCAAGAGCAGCAGGTGACTTGCCAATTCTGTTCTTGGCAGTGCTTCTGCCCAATCACGTAGGTATGGCACATTAGCTTTATATGTCAAAATGTTTGGACAGAGTCAGAAACTTCGATCAAGGCCTAGAGAAGTTTGCAGCAATAAATCTGTTACCTTTTGCTCATCTGGGACAAAAACCTTCTTGGCTTTTTTAATCATTGGTTGTGGTTTCAGGTCCTCTTCAGTAAACTTGTGCTTGCGAGGATTGAAGAGCTCACCACCAGGCACACTGGACAGCACTAAATCAGCAGGGTCAGGGTTAAAATTCACCTCAACTTCTACGCAGTCAGGATCAATGGGGCTGGGAGTATTTCTCTCATTTTGTGGTGGGGACTCTGGCAACAACAGAAGTTACAATACATTCAGCAGGATGAAGAGAATTAACTAAGCCAACCTGGGTATCTCTGTTTATTGCCCTACTGTGGGCAGTATTTAATAGTAGTATTTATTATTTCCCTAAGGTGTGCTTGGTGCTGTACAGCTGCTGGTACAGAGAGAAGCCACACAGTCCAGTCTGTAATACAAACTCTAGGAACATATGCCAAACTAACAGACAAGAGTAGATAGATGCAGGACAAGAGTTAATACTTCCTTGGCAAAAAATACACGCTTTGCACACTCAAGAAGTGCCTTCCACAGCAGTAAGAAGTGAGAAACTTGTATCAGCCTGAGTTTTGTACCATAGAAAGCCTTATGGAAACAAGCCTGCCCAAAGACCGCAGTCCCTGGGACCTTCAAAGATCAAACAATTGTATTTCCAAACAAAGGACTAAATAAAGGTGGGTTTGTTACAAACGCAACAGTATTCTACTTCTTTGCCACATGGTAAGGTGGTCCCAACAGATTGTCTGACACTGACAGTGTTGATATAAACTTTGTCATATTTATCTATTGTTTACAAACTTCATACACATGAATTGCAAATGAGTAAGTTTTTCAATACAACACCTAGAAAAAAGCCACACCCTATGCCTTATTGAAGGGGTTCTACATTTTGCCTTTCTCTCACAGATTCACAGAAGGGGCCTTGAGCGAAACACTGTCTGTAAAGTCTGCTCATAAAATAGTACGGTGAAAGTTTAGTAGCTATCATGTTTAAACTCCAAATCTAGGGCAAACTGAGCTGCTGAATTCTTTAATAGAGAAGATCTCCATACTACAAATGAAGAGTAGAAGTTTCCTAGTACCATTTAAGTACAGTTCTGTTTTGTTGTTCCTCCATTCCCACTTCAAAGCACCACAGAACATCAAACTGCATCATTAACACACCTTTTCCAAGTGTCTGTTCTCACATTTCACAGGCTAGCACGAAGGGATTGCTTCATTGTTTTGCTATTAAGCATTGTTATTTGAGGTGCATTAAGTTAGCATAAGTTCACCCAACCAGACCAAGCCACCAAGGTAGCACAAATGACTTGTCATAAACTATCAAATCTGTTGTAAAATAACCTGAGAAACTATCTTCTCAACATGTCTAGCTTCTCACTAGATTAGCAATACCAAGAAAGCAAATACTTTCTGTTGTTTTTTCAGCTCTTCTAATTTCAAAAGAGAAACAGACTGCACACTGAGAAACACTCACTCTTTTTTTCCAGGAGGGGGGAGAGGGGAAGAAAAGGAGTGGCAGCATCTTCATGAATTGACACGTGGAATAAAGCTCTACATTGAGCATGTTTGTGCTACTTAACCTGCCACAGCTAACACTGACAGGTTAGCATGTCTCCTCTTTGATCTAAAGAGGCACCTTTTAATATGAGAACAACAAAAGTCCCTCAGAGCCCCGCATTATTCCATCTACCTGTGCTGGAGGCTGCTTCAGATTGCTGGTAAACTGCAGTGGAAGAGGATGATGCAGGAGAACCAGTGGAAGCACTGGCAGACTCCTTTCCTTCCAGCTCAGCCACAGGCAAGAGTGGATTTTGGTTCAAATCCAGGTGAGTAGGGCTGGAAGGAATTCCATTCTCCAGCAGGAACTCATCCAGATCCATGTACTCCAGGTGGAAAGACTCGCCATCGTAAGGAATAGTTTTGTCCCAAATGGGTGGCATAAGGGAAGCCGAGACTGCCATAGTGCTGGCAGCTGCTGCCTCATCTTCCTCAAGCTTTATCTTCTCCTTCTCTTTATCTGAAAGATACAAGTAGGTCACTGTACAAGCTGCAACACAGGAGAGACTCAAGGTTTAAGAGTCTAACAAAATCCCCATGAAAGGAAATTCAGTAAGCTATAGTTCTGCCTCATGACATGATCTGAAAAATCAGATGTTGAAAGGCAACATTCATACATTCATACGTAAATCAGCATGGAATGCTCTGACTCCCTGTGATGGCTGGATCACAGACATCTGAGTAGCCTTGAAGACCAACATCTTTGCTGTGATAACTTACCAAACGTGATATAATACTGCATCTAGCTTATCGTTAACTAGTCACTGCCTGGGTTTCACAGCCTCATCTTGGAAGACAGCAAAAGTGAGTGTCCGTAAGCAGGATTACATGGGAAGCCATTAAGAAAACTCCAAGGAAGTAGTTTATTCTATGCACAAAGAAAGAAGGTGCAGAAGAATAATCTAGATACAAACAAGAAAGGGATATGGGTTTTCAGATTACACTTGAAAAATTAGTCAAAAGGTCCACAGGACACCAGAGACCTGGATGTCTGTTGTTCAGTGTTTTAGAAGCATTTATTTCTGAAATGACTCAGCATGTCCACACAAAGCAATAGCTCCAAATGCTGTTCACTATAGATAGCTCAGAGTACCTACACACAATTTTCACTCTTTGGGGAGATGTCTAATAAGGCAGACTCCCACACCCCACCCCCAAGCCACAAAAGACTGATGAAATTTTCTCCATTTACTGTGCTACACTGCACCTATTACAGAAAAATGGCTGTTTCCATGTTCCCCATAGCTGCTGAATCTTAACAATTGTCTGGGACAGAATCCAAGCAGAAAACTCAAGTTATGGAATAATTACATAATTTAAGAGATAAAAATAAGCTGGCAGAAAAAGAAAAAAAAAAAAAAAATCCAAGTTGTCTTCCTGATCCAGTTCTCCATGTAGCCATGCAGTTGTACCAGCACTGAAGGAGGCATTGCAGAAGCAGTGCTACCACTGCCAGCACTGAGCCAGCACTGCCGTCAAAAGGAACGGTCATCAGTCGTCCCCTAACCAACTGCAAATTGGGTCTTACCATGGAAGCTGACAAATGTTCAGTTCAATGGAACAAGGACTCCAGGGGCATACACTGGACCAGCTTGGATCTCCAATATTCACACAGGTTAGCCCAATAAAACGCACAGGTCTTTCGCATTAGGGTTTTCTAGACTGCCTACGATATGCTAAAGGAGTATTTTTCTTTATCGGGGGTGGGAGTGGGGGTGAAACTCTGCTCTAAATCAGAAAAGCCTATTTATATAAAACCTATTCTGATAGAACTGGCATTCCTTCCGCTGTTGCCTTAGCTGGTGTGGAATTGAGATTGAAAGAGCTTTTTATGGCTTAAAGAACAGTGCTGCCATACAAAGTAAATTACCATTTTAATCTACCATACTCTGAACATTTTATACAAAAGAAGATACCAATTTTAAACTAAACAGCTGAGAAAATATACACCAGCCACTGACTTGGGACTAAGACCAAGTACCTAAAGAACATGTTAACTTCAGACCAGTGGCTCCTGGACCCAAGCTTTCTTAACATCCTCTTGCAGCTTTTGGCTTTCCCCCTTGCCACTTCACACTGCCATCTCTGAATTGCCATCTTCCAACTCCTATCCCTGCTATAAACTCCTTTTTGGAGTGAGTTTTGCAACTTCCCTACCCTTTGCTTGGGCAAAGCCAATGTGCAGGTTAACAGTCATGATGCAAATAACCTGAATGTTTCTAACAGCTGCTCCTTGAACCTAGTAAAGAAACACCATCTACTCTACTTCACATATAAGGATGATTTCACTTATTACTGAAGCACACCCCACCAAATTGGAACCACCATTTTACATCCAACTTGTGAATCAGGGATTGGGTGTTTCCCCAAGGTTTGCACAGTGCCCAGCACAACCAAACCCTCATTTGCATTGGGGGTTTTGGATGATATCCTAGTAAAGACATCACCAAAACAAATGCAAATTACAATAATGAATTCTTTGTAAATCACTTTATTTTTTAATCAACATGATAAAAAAACCTTGTGAATGTTGAGTCAAAATGTCAACAAAAAGAAAAGAAAAAAAATCATTCTTTACTCTTGAAAACAATAGTATTCCATTATAAGTTATGCCGGTTTTAATGCAAGCCAGCAGTGCTTTTGTTTTGCAACATCTAATACAACACCTCCAACAGAGGAGAAAAGAAACCTTAAGTGATCAGTAGACTAAACATAAGGCTTAAAAATACTTTTCAGAAGGTAGATGCCAAAAAGACTATACTACTGGCGTATGTGGCTCTTCTCAGATCTTTTAATGCCTTTTAGGTATGCTGTACTTTTAGATCCTGCTGTACTTCAGTAATCTGAAAAGACTGTGGTCCCTCCAACTTCCGCTCGCTGTTGGCCCTGGCTCACACCAGATTAGATCCTTACTTCACGTGAGAAGACCATCTGAAATTTTTTGCCCTTCTGCTACAAGCTGACAACTGGCAAGCACTGGGCCCCTAGTGCTGTCTTTGTTTAGCTATGCTGTCTGTCTGTCTCTCTCTCCCCCCTCACTTCTAACAGCAATACCTGAAACATATTAAAATAGCAGAAGTTAACACACATATTGGGTGCCCATGATATTTCAAACATGATACGTAAAGAGGTAAAACTGTTGTATGATAATTTTTGCATTGACATTTTCCCACTGGCTTTCTTTCAATTCATTTAACCTTTATTTCAGCTGCACAACATCCTGCTGGGTGCACAATATCTAATGAAACACTAATTAACTTCTTGCATCTTGAGGGGGAAGTTCCCGCCCACCCCAGCACAGGGACCTGAAACATTAAATCTCTGAAGATATTTATAGTGTAAACAGGTATTACCTGACAGCAGAGCTGCAGTATCCTAAGAGGCTCCATTTGCAGTGATTCAAGGTCACCCTGATAAATCTGGACTGTACTTCTGCAGCTGATAGCTCATGTCCGATTTAGCCCCCTCATTCTGCTACTGTGACCTATTAACTAGGCTGTACATCTGCTGTTAACAGAGAGGTCACTAGTTTATGCTAAGTAATTCAGGCAGAGCATTCCAGTTCTTGAACTGTTGGAAATACTGCTGTTTTAGCCAAAAGCAGCAGCCTGGGAAGAGCTTTATTCCACATCCTGGTTTTTCCTCAAAAAAAACCCCAACAAACTAATCAAACCCAGACCAAAAGACATTTTAGCCACAACTGTCAAGTGCAATCCCAGCCACAAACACAACAAACACTTATTTGACAAAGTTCTCCTCATTCATCAAAAAATATTGTCAAATTATACTGAAAACACTATATAGACCAAGGCTGATTGCTCCATAAATCTTTAGTCCCACTTTTGACAATGGAACAAGACAGGTTATGGGGTTCTGTATCCCCGATGCCCATTACTGTGATGTTTGTTGAGGCGTTCCTCTTGCCACAGCAGCACACAACTGGTGATTAAGGCATCCTTTGGAAAGCATGCAGCAGCTCGTTATTAATAGGAGAGACCTACACTCCTGCTCCAGAATATTAATGCTCTTCCCTTACCCCATAGACTTTTTTTATTAAAAGATTATTATTGTTATCTATTTAATCCCTACAATGTACATGACAACAACTTGCAGCAAGGCCAGTCAGATATACTTGGTATATGGCAGGGCATTCAAGATGATGGCATTCAGTTGGAACTGGATGTCCTCCTCTGTTGCTCAGAAGGATTAGAAAGCCTGCTTGCTTACTGGGTAGTCAAATTACCTACAGCAGTTGGAAAACCCACAGGTAGCTTGTGGAGACTATAAATGGACACTGCAGCTAGTTGATACCATTTCTCACAGAGTAACACAGAAAATTGTATTTTTGTCAACAGGCATTCCAGACAAAAGGCATAGGGTCTTTTCTCAAAATCTTGCTGAAAACACCCCACTGTATTAAGTAAATCAGTAATTATTTAACATTTTGGCTGTGCCACTATACTGTAAAGGAACAGAAAATAAACAAGGATCCTCTGAAGTCAGTTGAGTCACAATGCTACTGACAAGTCTTTTGTAAAATTAGGAGTAACTACCTGCTAACACAGAAGGCATTCTTTCTTTTGTCTTGCAAATATGCAAACAAGGAAAGCATCAGAGATCAAAATAAACAGAAAGCAACAAGTTCCACAAAGTGTGAAGTGAAACAGTACAAGGTGGACTAAGGAAATCTATGGAGAAATTTTGAGAACAACCTGAACTTCATCGCAGCATGAATGGAGAGCAGTAATCAAGATGCAATGGACTCACTAGCAAGCTTTAGAGTCAAGCTGAACACCCTCCCAAGCTGGAATGGGGTCATCTAGTAAAAGCAAAAGTATAAAATGTTTCTAATTTTAGAAAAATGCACTACCTCAAAATTGTATTAATTTTAAAATTTTACATCTCCATAGGCCAGATCACATGATTCTGGACAAGAAAACCACCCCTAAGACAAAGTCGCCATATCCCAGTCAGCTACCATCATAGTTTCCACACATGAACTTAAATTGCTCCTGCTGGCACTATCGCCTTTAGAAAGGATCGAGAGAAGAAATATCTTGAGAAATCCCATAATGTTGTAGATTCAAGATTCTATGTACTGCAACATCCTGCACCATGGCAACATAACTAAAACGTTTATCAGGGGCTGACGTATTATTTTTTATTTTTTTTTTACAGAAAGGAGAGAAAAATATTTGCCAGAATCACAAGATGGATACATTTACACAGTATTGTGCAATGTTAGACATACAAAGTAAATGGGTCTTAACTGGGAACCTCAGTGGGAATGATCTTGCCAACCTTGCTTGCACTGTGGTCTACCCTGGATATTGTCCGATGTTCCAAAAATGATTCTGAACCTCAGAATTCCTAAATGTAAGGAATTATTTTATTACATGCCAGTACACTGGGCATTACAGCAGTGTGGATAAACCTGAGCCTTCCTCAGAATCAAACTGATGCTCAGAAAGGCAAAAATACTGCCAGGTGGGGGGGGGGGGGGGGGAGTGTGCCATCAGGAACGAAGACTATAAGCACCAGCACTGTTATTTACACAGCTGCTATCTGCATAATCAGTGGGAGAGCGCCAGCTCCAGCCCGTACAGGATTGCACGGGCGGGCAGTCAGTCATACATACCCTCACGGATTATCACCAAGCCTAATCTGAAGCGCTTTGCTGTTTATGCGTGCCATCGCACAACTTTTCAGCAAATTCGGGTCAAGGAAGACTCGAAACCTTTCCACCGCCGTCCCAACTACGTGCCTAAAGCTCGGGGAGGCCTCAGACGGCTCCAGGCCGTAAACCCGGCGCCTCACGCCCCGACTTCTGCCTGCCCCTCGGCCGTTCTCCTTTGCCCACCTCAGCACGCCCCGACGGACGGCAGCAGACGAGGGTTCCACTCCCTGCGCCGGGGAACCGGCCCGCCTCCAGGCCGCCCCGTGAGGCCCAGGGATCCCGCCCGTGCCGGGGGCGGCGAGGGGCGTACCGGGGGTGAGGGGGGGGGAGGACGAGGACGCCGGGCCGGCCTCTCCCACGGGTGCCCCCCCCTCCCGCAGCCAGTCCCACCGTGACCCGGCGGGTCCCGCCCTCCGAGGGACGGGGAGGGAAGACGGCGGGGGGGGGGGGGGGGGAAGAGCTGAAGGGAGCCGCGCGCTCCCGCCGCCCCCCCCCGCGCTTACCCAGGCGCGCCTCCCGCGGCGGGTTCTCCATCAGCTTCTTCAGCACCAGCGGGAAGGCGCCTGCCAGGCCCCGCTGCTCCTGCTGCGCGGCGGCCCCCGCGCTCCCCCCGGCTGCAGTGGGCTCCGGTCCTCCCGCCGCCGCCGCCTCCTGGTGCGCGGCGCGGCCGGGCATACTCCCCGCGGGCTGGCGGGCGGGCGAGCGGGCTGTCAACGGTCGCCAGCGGCCGCAGCGCCCGGGGCGAGGCTGCGACAGCTCCCCGGGACCCGTCGGCGACCGACGAGCGCGGAGCACGGCAGAGCGCGAGAGGCCGAGGGCGCATGCGCGGCCGCCTGACACCTCACGCGTGTTTCAGTATTCATGAGCGCCGGGGCCTCGCCCACCCAAGGCGTCGAGACCCGCCCCGCCCTCTCCGCCTCGCGGATTGGTCCGCGCCGCTCGGGGGAGGGGGGGCGGTGCCGCGCCGGCAGGTCCCGCCCCTCCGTGGCCGGCGCGGGCACGCGCCCCCCTCCCGCCGGGGCACGTGCAGGGGCAAGGCTCCAGCGGCTCATTAGCATGCCGTGCCCCGCCCCTCCCCCTCCTCCGGGCGCTGCGTCACCGCCAGCTGCTCCTGAATGCGCGCGCGCGGGGGCGGAGCAGGAGCAGGAGCAGGAGCAGGAGCAGCAGCAGCAGCAGCAGCAGCAGCAGCGCCTGCCGCCGGGCGCGCGCCCGCCACTCGCCTCCTGGGCGGGCGGGCGGGCGGGCGGGGGCGGTGCCGCCTCTGCGCCTGCGCGGCAGGCTCTCCCCCGCCGCCGCTGCTCCCTCAGGCGACCGTTACCGGCTGAGGGGGCCGTGTGGGCGGCCCGAGCTGACCGGCGATTAACGAGCCCCTGCTCCCTTGCTGCCCCGGGCACCGGCCGGGCTCGACCGGCAGGGCAGCCGGCCACGGGGCGGGAGGTGGGCCCGGGCTCGGAGGTCGCGTAACCGTGGTGGCCGTGGCGGGGGGGAAGGCGGGAGCCCGCCGCCGGCGCCAGCGCTCCAGCCGCTCCTTAAATATCCTCGTTTAGGATCCCGAGATCACCTTTCCCACATGACCTGGATTTAATCCCGCTCTGTCCTACATCACGCCGCAGCGGCGTGCCCTATATAACGCGAGCAGGGAGAAGGACTTCACTGCGGCTGCTGGCGAAGGGCGGGGGGGTCTCTCCAAGTTTTCATGACCACAAGCAATCCTTGTGATTCCCCAACCAGCCCCCCCTCCCCGTCCAGCAACAGGGATGCCGTGCTGGGATTTAAGCTTCTGAACACACAAAGGGAGCAAATGTTGCCAAGTTCATTCCGGAGAGCAGAGGCAGATACTGAGGAGCTTCTCCTGCAGAATGAATAAGCTCGCAGAAGTGACAGACGGTACAGCCACGGGCTTCTCCTGTCAGCAGTTGCTGCCTCTTGCCACAGAAGGGCCGGCCGCAGCAAACCTACCGCATAGCACCGCGAGCGGGGAAAAGCAAAGGGTGCGCAACCTCCCTGCGATGGCCCCCTCCGCACCCAACAGAGCCACAGGTGCCAGGGCGGAGATGTTCCCCCTCAGTGCCAGCAGAAAAGGGACATCTTCTTCCCGGCTAGACACTCGGGCATCTGCTTGGTTCAGCTGCCCTTCCACAAACCTCAGACATTTCATTTCAGTGGCAAGGCACAATCTGACCTGACCCTGGCTAATAAACCCTGATGGTCTTTGTGACACAAAACCAGTTCCAAGTTCCTCTCCACGCGCCCCAGGAAAAGGAATGGATTGGAAGTCGCATGGGGTAGATGCCTACTGCGACGAGGACCCGGGGATGTCTCCGACCAACCTGGGCAGACAGGCAGCCAGCTGCCCTACCTGCCAGCTATTTCTCTTGTGTAGGCTGGGAGGCAGAATCTGCTCCCTCCTTCACAGGGGACAGGGGTGGGACTCCTGACGCAACTCCTGCGCACATGCTGCCTGACAGGGAGCTTGCAAGGGCCACCTTGTTAATACAGGCTGGAACAGCGCGGGTTAATGCATCATTTATCAAGGCTGATAAATCCAGCTGCAAGAAGCAGGCAGAACAGGTCATGCTCCGCTGCCCAGCGTGCTCCAGGGCTGCTGGTTGCCCTCCACGGACTCCCTCTGCCTTGCCAAGCTCAGATGGCAGAAGGAAAAAGCACATGCGTGAAAGGGAGATGCCACTTCACACGGGGCAATGAAACAGATGTCGGACCACACATGAGAGAGGTGGCACACGCAGCTCGGCAAGGGGCAGCGGGCTCCCAGCGATGCTTTTGCCTGGGAAAGAGCTGGTGGTAGACAGAGAACACAACTTAGTGAGGCCGGGAAGGAGCAGCTTCTAGGAACGGGGTGAGGAGATGTAGCCAAAGTGGGCAGGCTGCAGGCTTCCCATTCAGTTACGGCTCTTATGGTCGCTTTGTTCCTTTGTTGTTGATGCTGGAGGCCCCAGGGGATGATGCTGTGTCTCAGTACTGTACAGCGCTCCTTCAAGGAACAGGCTCTGCTCTGCGTGCATCCCCCCTGCAGATCTCAATGGCAACCGCTTTGCTGGGTAACATCCATATGAATGGAGGTAATTAAAACCACTCACCAGCCTTTACTCCAGGGCTTTTCCCTTTAGATGGGCCATGTTCTTCCTCCAGCACATTTCCACCCACACTGCACTGTGCTAAGGTTTGTTCTGCACCACCACTGGGTTGTGACTTTGCTTGGAGAGGGTTTAGCTTGTATACACTGTTAGCTGCCCGGCCCGCAGGCAGGAGGGAGGGAGGGAGTTCCTGGGGAGCATTCCTGTGGGTTCCCTCTCACATCTCCCTGCTCGGGCATCAGCTCTGCCCTGCCAGCTAGGAGGGAGCCTGCTCCGAGAGAGCTTTTCCTCACCACCTCTGGGGATTAGGGGCTCAAGCCACTGCCAGCAGAAAGTGGGCACTGCACCATCAGCTGTACTTTCTTGGTTAAGCTGGGACCTGCCTGGATTTTTACAATTTCTCTTCTGCTCTGCAGCCGAGAAGGAAGAGAGGAGGACAATGAGATGTGAGGAGAGGAATGCAGCGGCCTTGGCTGTTACTGCTGGGAGTCTTGTCAGGGCCAGATGATGCAGAACAGCCCAGCTCTGATGCAGCAGGGAGACAAGCAAGAAGCAGCCCAGTGCTAGGCACAGGGTGGGGGGGACACGTACAGCAAGCCCCGCTGGGAGGTTTGAATAGCAGAACACATTTCAGACAGAGGCCTGAGACCCAGCAAATCCAGACAAGTGGTGTGTGGGTATGGAGACCCAGGAAGAGAGAACTGAGCTCTGTGGGAAGAGGGCCATGATGGGAACGCTGGCCTGGGGAGGGAGGCGGCATAATAAGGACAATTCTAAGAGTTTCAGGAGGTGCTGCTGAGAGGCAGGGTGGTCCTGGGGCTGAGGAAGAAAGCTGCCACAAAACAGCACCCTCAGCAGCCAAATAAGCCACACTGAGTTAAGACTAAATTATTCCCTCTACAAATCATTGATCTCCCCTCTACCTCCCACTCCAACTCTTGCCAAACAGATAAATCTTGCCAGCACTCCTCCGTTGGATTAATTCAATCCACTTGGCTGTGGAGATCAGAGATCCCAGAGAGGCAGCCAAACTTCAGCTTAGCCATAGCAAGGCTCAGCACCACGTGAGCCTCCCTTGGCCGTTACTGCCTCCTCCCAGCTAGGTCCGCTTTCTACCTGGGTATCAGTCAGCTCGGAAAACATGCCCTGGTCTCCACACGCAGCTTCATAGTGTACGATATGTAAACACACCAGTTAGCAGGCAAAGTCTCAGCAAAGAAGAGAGCCAGCTCACAGGTGGCACCAGCAGGAACAATATGACAAAATGAGTGCCTTGGGGGGTAAGGCAGCTCCCCTTGCCCTATTAACCCCTTTCCCACAGGGAGCTGTGCAGGTGCCACAGGGCTCGCTGTATCCCAGCAGGTGTAGGCACTGCCTTTCCTGCCTTACTGCTGGAGCAGCAGCCTTTTCTCCTGTTGATGCTGGAGCGAGAGCAGGATCCCATGCCACATTGTGCATCTGGCTTTTCTGCTCCCACCTCCTGGATCACGCTGCCCCTCAAGACTGCAGAACCATCTGCGTGTCCTGGTAGCAACTCCCTGCAGAAGAGCGAGCTCTGTGCATGTTTGTTTTTGTGAGTTCAGCTCACTCGTGCCTAGACATGAGCTTGTTGAGCTGAGGTGTTTCCACAAACCTCCCCAGCACTCGGCAGCAAATGTTAAAACACAACAACCAAAAAGCAGCTTGCCAAGGGCATGTGGCATCCTATCCAAAACCAGAGTCTCCGAGTTGTGTGATGGGCACTTGGAGCATGCCCAGCAACAGAAAAGTGATCAGTCCAGCAAGAGCGAAGTGTTCAGCACAGCAGAAGCCCAGGGTAAATAAATAACCTCCTGGGTCCTTTCCGTTTGTTTTCTAGGATGCTGCGCAGAGAGTGGGAAAGCCTAGGAGTAGAGAAGTGCTCTTGCAAAGAAAACACAACATTTTCTGTATTCCCTACCCCAGCTTTCCACTAATAAACAACTGCAGCATCTAACACAAAGTTTGCACAGAGTCAGCCTGCTCCACACAGGCCGGGCTCCCTGAACGGTCTGCATCTGGGAAGAGGCAATGTCTGGCGGCTCAGCAGTTATTAACCGTGGGACAATCTGGATGGCAATCCTGGAAGTTGCTCCTACGTGAACACGGAGATTTGTGCCCAAGCCTTCTCTGTGCACAAAGCTTTGCGGGTTTCCAAGAAGTAGCTGAGCACAGAGATTAAAAGGATCAGGAGCTCAGCGCTCTTGACTGATTTTGTAATCAATCCATTGCTGCCGTTTTTCCTTCTAGCTGCACAACACGCTCGGTGCCAGAACCCCCCATCCGACCTGGACACTTGGGCGAAACAGACCCTTGAAGGGCTTGCAGCAAACAAGGTCTTCTGCCCCCCTCTCGCCTTGCAACTTAAGGAGGGGAAGGAGAAATCAAAACAAAACCCCCAGCATGCATTCCCTCAATCCTACCTGTCATCTTGTTGGTCCAGGGTAAGGAGTACTCCAGCAGGGACTTCAGGACTTCTGGAAAGTCCAGGGCAGCGGGGCCCCCAGGGCTGTTGCAGCTTGACATGTCCTGTCCTGGGACTGCGCTAGCACGGCTAAGGGAGGGCCAGGTGCCTGCCCGCCAACGCTACACCCCACTCGCCTGGGCGTTGCGAGAAGGGCTCGGAGGCACCCGGAGCGGGCTTGCCAAACTACTCCGGCTGAGAAAAAACGAGGAGGAAGGGAAGCAGCCTGGCAGGGATGCAGTTTGCCCGGCTGTCTTCACCTCCCCCTCTCCCACTCTGAAGTGGCCAATTGTGGAAATAGCTTGCAGCCTTGCAGGGCTGGGCTGGGCGGCTGGCCAGCGTGGTTTTACAGGGCCTCTCCCAGCCAATCCGGCAGCAAAGAACTGGGCCAGTTATCTAACTTTGCAAAGGCAGCACCCTTTTCCTTCCCAAGGTGTTATAACAAATACACACACGGGGGTCGGGGGGCGGGAAGCGCGCAGGCTGTCAGGGGTACACCTTGGCTGCAAAAAGGTACAGAAAAGGGATCCTCTGAAGGGCTCTTGAGAGGCTCTGAGGAGCTCTGAGCTGCGCAGGCTGCCCCGTGGAGATACGCGCGCTGTCTGCATCTGCCTGCTAACTTTCCAGCTCTCTGAGATGCAGATAGAGACAGTATTTGTATATGATGCAATGCTTACTGCGTGTCCCTCCTAAGGCAATATAGATAACGGCGTAAGGCATCTTTCTTATCAGGTGTGCATCACCTCCAAAATGCAGAATTTCTCTTCCTAAGTGGCACAGAGTTTTATCAGAAAGCCAACTGACTCCTCTCGGAGCAGTGATGTAAGGCAAGAGAGTTCATGCATCCTGCAAATACTCTGATAACGGCTGGTTAAGTAAGATCTTGAGCATGCAAAGCCCCTCCTCTCCTGTTAGTGAAGTTTTTAGCATGGAAGGATGGGTTGGAGACAGGAGGATAAAGGTTCTGATCTTCTTTATTGGGATCTGGCATGGGAAGGAGCATCTTACATGAGCCAGGGTCTTCTCTTTTGCTCGGTGTGATAATTAGAACAGAAGTGCCCTTATTTCTCAGTTTGCTCTTGTCTGTTTTGCCAGGCTCAGCCTTACAGCGCCAGTGTGAGTTGATAGGAACCAGGTATTCCTACACTGGACTGTGAGCCCCAGCTATCAGGGACAGCCCAGCAAAACTGTCTGTGGCTCTAAGCATGAAAGTAGCCTGAGTGAAGTCATTAGTACTCTTCTTGTGCCTGAAGTGAAGCGTTTCACTGGCCCAGCATTCAGAGTCTTAAAAAGTGCTAGGGTTTTGCTCACTCCCAATAGCATGGTGTTTGGTCCCATAAGGAAATGCATTTGATTTAACCCAATAGAAACCAAAAAGAAAGAATTACCTAGCCAGGTTGGGTGGTTGGGAATTTCAGATTAGCTGGGGAAGTTTCATGATCTAGATCCCAATCTAATCAGGCTCAGAAGTCACACAGCAGATGCTTTGGTAGAATTCTTAATTACGATACAACTACATTACCACCTCTTGGGATTTTCCTTGTGGTTTGCTCCCCCCATTCCCCAGAGAGAATGCAAGAAAACAGCCAGTGATAACCATCGGTGGCGAAACCATTCAGGGAGAATAGTCCCCTACTAACCCCAGGCTGTTACAGTGTCCTCCACCGACCAAGCTGGAGCCAGCAGACAGACCCTACAGATGGTTAGTGCATTCTGGCTGCTGGGAGCAAAAGAAACGATTGCATCTCTCCTTCCTGGAGCACAGCCTGTCAGCCAGGAGGTCCATGGCCTTTCCTGAAATCTTCTGGTCCATTCTGTCTGGGCAAAGCAAGCAGAGTAGGGTCACTCAATCCCACCAGCCATCATTAATGTTTGGGAGAGCTACCATCATATATGCCTAGGTCTGCTTCTCATCAAATGATGGCAAGGTAAAGTGACTGGGAATGTGGTAGCTGCCCAATGCCAGGTGCAGCTGGACCTCCTGGTTTTGCCCCAGGCTCAAACTTGTCCTGAAAGCTGAACAAACATCTGACTGCCTGTCTGGAGGAACCCAAGGATTTCACAGCAGCTGCTGCAGCAATTGACTGACATTTATGGCTTCAGAAAATGAAGAAGTTCATTGAGAGGAAATTCACAGAATCATAGAATGGTTTGGGTTGGAAGGAACCATAAAGATCATCTAAATTATCACTTAGCATTTTAAATTATTAGCCTGCAATGGACATCTGGAAGTTCTTGTCTAGAGATCTGAGAGTGCCTACCTCATCTTGTGTTTGCCATGTCCACAAAGTCTCCTGCCAACACTGTGTGTCCTTCTTGATTCATAATCCCTGAAAAATGAGCTCCCACCCAGGAGAGGAGCTTGGGTAACATCACTAGCAGGATGCATCCACACTGCCCTGACTTTGAGCCCTGGGGAAGCAGAAACCGTACAATGGAGTAGAGCCATAGCAGTGGGGAGTGTCCATCTGCCCTTGCATCCCCACCACGGAGAGCGCTTGAGCTGCTTTAGTGAAGGGAGTTGAAATGTTGGCTCTGGAAAGCTGCAGGCAGGGCCGCAGATTGCATCATTTGTGCTGGCTGCACTGTTATCGGATCAGATCATTATTTATTATTATTGTAATCTCACGTTAGTGGAGGTCTCAGCAGCTCTACTCCATCACTCAGAAGCCCAGCCAGCCCTTAACAGCACACTTTCTTACAAACTCAACCAGCTACAGTCAACTTACACTGGCCGTAAGTGGGTGGCACGCAGAAGGGGGCACCTAATGTGGCAGAGAGGGCCAAACTCCAGAAACATCAGGTGAAATGGCAGAGGCCAGGGCTACCTTCAGTGCCTTTTCTGTAGGTCTCCCGGTGCAGCTACCCACACCGCCCAGCCGTGCTGGCCGGGCCCCTCAGCACATTTGCCTGTGGAGCGTGTTCAGCAGTGCCATGGCCACACGCAGTCCCAAGGAGAGGAGTGGGGGTCCTTCAACGTTTACCTTGGTCCATGCTCTCCTTCCTTTTAGATTTTTCATTTCAAAGAGTTGGGGTTTTTTTTAAGCACAACCACATTCTTGTCTTTTGATTTGCCTCCCCACCCTAACCCCTTTGCCTCTCTGCAGTGCTCAGGTACTTCTGTTGGTACCAGAGCATGAAATGTTGCTCTTAAAACCCCTAATTCTACTCTTGTCTTTAGAGGGATCTCTCTACAGGGGTCTGCCATCAGGCCCAAAGCACACCAGGAACCGCAGAGCACCGCTGTTCAGGTGTTATTGGTAGGTACAGCCTTCCTGGCAGTTTGAGACCCCGAAGAATCGTTTCGGACACTCAGACCTCTGATACAACCCCGTTCATTACAAGGAGCTGGGTGAGGGGGCTCTCTGTGTATCTCTCCAAGTTGTTTCCCTCAGTCCCAGAAGTGCTCCCTCAACTCCTTCACAGGGCTACATCCACGGTGCTTCTGGAGCTGCCTCTCCACTGCCTCCCCTCCTGCCGGTGTCTTGCAGCTACCCTTGGCCCCAGAACAAGAGATGGTGGCACACCTGGGGGCCTCCTCGGTCAGAAACTCCTGGATTGCTGCTGTGGGTCTTGTAGTTGGTGGTGGCACCTGGCTGCACATCGATTTCTGAGGCCACCATTACAGAAGGGAACTTAGTTTTTTTCTTATGGGTATCTGAAAGCACAGCTCGTGGAGAACCCACCAGCAGCAGTGACATTTGACCAAAGAAAGGCACTATCGGTTATAATTACTAATTGCTGTTATCTCAGCTTCCTCCAATGAGATGAAATCTTGGCTTGAAAATCTAATGGAATGTGTCCTCTTAGAAAATAAAAACCATTTTTGTCTGATTTTCTGCGGACACAAAGCTTACACAACAGTATTATCTATCCATCCATCCATCTAACCCTCCCTCCCCAGAACATGCTACTCAGGTTGCCAAAGGGATAAATATATTTAAGTATCTTTTTTCTATTTGAAAGATAAGGTAGGAAGAAGAGAGTCAAATTAATGCCTCCTCAGAGAGAAAACCCGCTGTTATTTGTTCTCTTTGATCTGGGGCGCACACACTGGCAGCCAACACCCCAAAGCACATGCTGCCCCTGGCAGGCAATAGTGAGGGGACAGGCAGAAGCCAGCAGTACTAAGGGGACTTTGTGGTGACAGACAAGGTAGCTTACTCCCCTGAAGTGTATCTGGAAATAAGGACAAAAATCTGTAAAAATCTCTAGAAGCTATACAAATCCTGCTGCTCTCGAAACAGCTTTTTTTCAGTCACCCAAGACCATTCACCTTGGCAGCACAGCCATTATTTTGAAATTTCTGTATCTCCTCATGCAAGATGTCTTCTGCTGCAGGTCCCACACATCAAGCCTACTCCTCATGGTCTGTGTGGAGGCTCCAGGCCCACCCACGGAGTTTGGTTCTTGCACCAAACCCAGCTTGGTAAATGGTTTCCTCTTTCTTCTTTTATCCAAGCAAACCCTTTGCCAGAGGTCAGTCACTGCCTCTTTGCAGACGTCCGTAGTTTTTTTTTTCTTGTACTAGCTCCTAGTATGAGGCAGAGTATCGCACGCATACACGTGCCCATGTATGTGTAGATGCGTGCCTGTCTCCCTCGGTGGAGGAGCAGCGCCGGGATCCCCCAAGCGAGCGGTACAGTTCAGTGGAAGGAACCGCCTGCACCTCCCGCCTAAGGCAAAAGGATTTCTAAAAATTAATTCCCCAAAATGAGTGCCAAAAAGCTAATGAGCTTTGCTTCCCCACCCCCCTGCCAAGACATCTCCCCCTTCTCGGGGTGCTCACGTGGCAGCCGGGCTCACCGCAGCTCTGCTCCTCTGCACGTGGCCTTCCCTTGTGAGGTGCCATTTGCCAGAAAACTAGGTGCTAGGCAGGGAGAAAATGTGAGAAAGGCTCTTGGGATCACCAGAAGTTGTGCTGCCCTGGGCAGGAAGGACACCTAGAGCTGCCTTTCTGCATTTCCCTGCTCCAGAAACGCTCTGGGAGCCTGGGCAGAGCTGGCTTTGGGAGCTCTCCGAACAAGCCTTGGCAGGAGGCAGAGCCCAGGAGGTGCCAAGAGCAGCAATAAACCAAGGCGTTTAAAGCAGGATGGGGAAATCCAAGGACAGCAATTGCTGGGCCTCTGCCAGGGTCTGTGGGAGACTGTTGGGTGGGACAGCAAGGAAGATACATGCTCCTCCGCCTGCTTCCTTCTCAAAACGGAGAGGCTGGCTGTAAGGACCTCGGCTGTCCCTTGGCCATCCCTTCCCTTCCCAGGCTCACTCACCTCCCCCGGGAACGACGTGGCCCCTGCCAGGAGCAGGGATCCTGCAGCACCTTGGCCCAAGAGGTCAGAGCCCAATGGATGGATACGGGAGTCAGCTGAGCCTGGGGAAGGCATGCGGGTTGAAAGATAACAACCGATCCCCTGAGAAGGCTGGGCAGTCTGGCCGCCGCTGATCCCCAAAAGCCAAGATACGAATGGTCTCGATCAGGACAAGATCCAGCCTGCTGAGAGCTTCTTTTGAAACACTGCTTCTGTATTGAATCCCCACCACAGCTCCCAGGGGCAATGTCCAGCCGTGTTGCAGTGATCCTCAAGCCGTTTGGCTAAGGAAAACTGACGCCATCTCGCTCCTGTGGAAGCAGGACTTTCCCTCTCTGCCTCTGAGCTTTGCTGGGGTACAGACAGGGGAGCGTGCCTTGGTTTTCAATTAGAGAAACTATGCAGCTCTTCATCCTTCCCGACCGTCTGCCTGGAGGGCCCCAGCACTACCAAAAGCCCACAGCTAAGGCAGAAAGAGGAAATCCACAGAGAACAAGGGAAATACAACAAAGAGCACCTCCAGCGCTGAGTATTTTTCTCATTCCAAGAAAGCCAAATCTACTCTGGCATCTGGGTTTAGAGATTTCTATCCCAGCCCTGGGTAAATGTCATTTTTGGGAGGATTAATCCAGACGGTAACAAATAACCCTATTTCCTGGAACTCTCTGCTAGGTCTGTGCCTCCTGAGGCTCCCAGGAAAAAGTTTTCGGGGGCACTGCCATCTATAAGCTAAACTGCAGAGAGGAGCACCCCTGAAAGGGGCAGTCTCAGGAGCCTCCAGAGCCAGGACTGTTGCACCATGGGGAAGCAGCCAACTGGAGCTGTCCTCTGGTCTGATCCCTGCTCTCATCCTTGCTGCACCTGGATCTGCTTTCAGAAACCACCAGCCCTGTCCTGGGGGCACCAGGACACGCTGCTTTTGCCTGGAGGGGAACCGCAGAGAAGCGGGAGGTGACAATCCATCTGGGAAGGGAGAGAGGTTATTGGGAATGGATGGGCCCCATCCTGTCCCCTCCCATCCTGGGGAGAAAGGGGGGAGGCTGGATGAGACACGGCGCAGAGCTCCTGAGCAGTGCCCGTGGCTTTCTGGGAAGCCCCAGGAGCTAACTGTCCTCAGGACCTCTGTCCAGAGCCACCCCATAGGCACCCAACCAAGTCTGTTCAGCACCTTCCTCCACCCCCCACCAAATGGCTATCTGCTCCAGCCAGTGCTCCTACAGCCTTTCCCCCCGCACCTCCCTCCCACCCGGGGCTCTTTCACTATTTAGCACACCGCTTTCTGCCCAATGTTTTTCCACCCGAGCACCCTACAGCATTACCTCCTCCGCACCCTCCACCCCAGACCTCCTGTCCGCTGCTCTCCTTGCACAGGACACAACACGGCTCTGTTCTTGGTTGCAACGGCTGCGGCAAAAACAATGAAGAGTGATGACAGCATTTGCATCACCTGCTGTCACTGCCCAGAAATGTTTCCCTAAAGTGTGGGCAGACCGACTCAGTCACAGCATTACTTAGGCATCCCATCTGCAGCGTGCATGCTTTGCAAGGCAAACTCCCTCTGCCAGGCTGCTGTGGGATGGCATTAAAGGTCTTTGGTACGAAGCCTTCCTCCCACTGCTCAGGGTCTCTACCCCTGCTCCTCTCAATCCTGGATCCTTCCTGGCTGACCTGGGGCTCTTCCTCTTGCCTCAATGTCTGCTGAAGTTCCTCGGAGGATGTGAATACTGAAGTCGCCACTCCTTTCCCTGCCTCTCCAACACACAAATTTATTTTCTTCAATGAAGAAACACCGGTGGAGAGGGGTTTACAGCTGGAGGCTCAAACCTGCAAGAAAACGTTGTCGTTTTTCTCCTCATGCTTTGTCTGCCTCGCAATTTGACAGTTTTGGTCCCCATTGTACTGGAGAAGCTACCCTCACTCTTATCAGCATGGCCTCAATAATCTGTGGAGGGTAAAACTAATGCCTCTCTCACGTCGTACACACTCAATACATGCACCTTGAAAGTGCGCTGGTCTCCTCATTCCCTCTGCACTACAGGCTTGTCTTCAGGCCTGTATGAGTTGTCATGTTTGTATCCAGGCGCACTGGGGAGATGCGTAACAAGTCTCCTCTCCTCAGGTCTCACTGGGTATGACCTTCTGGTCACTCTAGCAGTTTAAACAGCAGTAGCAGGGTGTCTCCACAGGTCTCCCTTGTCTTTGCCGCATCTCCAGTTTTGGTGTCATCAAGAATCCCAGACTAATCTGCATCATGATGGATTTAGAAAAATAAAGAAAACAGTTTTATTAATAAATGTTGTCACACTGACCTCTTCCCCCAGGTGCAATCTTCACTACACAGCATCTTCTCCAGGGGGAATCTGCGCAGACACTTCTCACGGCCCAAGCTGCATGCGACTTGGTGAGTAGGGCTAAGGGCATTTTCCCGGGCAGGGTGCATGCTGGCAGGAAAAAGAACTGGCTGACCCAGTTGAACAGAGCAGCCTACACAGCAGAACAACCTCTAGATGAAGGTGATTACGAGACCTGATTACTGGAGGTTTCAAAACACAGGTTACCATAACACCTGAAACAACGTGTTAATGCAGAGCACATAGAGTCTTGGTGCTTGGGGGAAAGAAAAAAAAAAAAAAAAAAAATCTTAAACACACATGAAGTTCATCAGAGCCGTGCATCTGATGAAGAACTGCAGAATCTGTTAATACGCACACAGGCAATTTTCCACTCAGCAAGAAGAGCAGTAGATTGTACTTAAAAATGGGAGAAAGCAAAAGCAATCCAATGCTTGAAGTCCTCCCTTTGCTTGCCTCCTTACAGCAGGGAAACCTGAAACCAAGATAAAAAGCCTTTGCGAGCTCTTTGAAAAATGCAAACACACACTGGATCAGGAGAGGGTTTAAAGTGCACACTTTTATTTTCTATTACAAAGGCTAAAAGAAGCAAGTTTGTTTTTTATTTTTATTTAAGAACAGAAACAAAAATGTTGTTAAAACATCTACATTATTATCCTGATACTAGACCTTATGAAAGATACTAAGTTCTTTTTTAATAGTAAAGCGTGGTATTCTTAAATTATATTAATACAAAGACATATTAAAGGACTCGAAATCATTACTACCCAGCTCAGAACTGCAGCATCCCCTTGCTATCTTTTCCTTTCACTTGCTAAAACCCATCCATTTTTGACATACAGTTTCATACAAGCTAAGTAGGGTATTTTTTGTTTTTTTACTTCCCCCTGTAAAGGTCAGGTTAACTCCAACACCAGCATCACTTAAATCCCTGCCCCTACCAAAGGATTTGGGAAAAGATTTCCACTAAGTCCTTCAGCATTTAACAAGTTGATCTAAATCAAAGTCTTGACTCTGTGTGAGTGTGTGTCTGTGGTGATTTTACAGGATACAAGATTTTCTTCTAATGTTATAAAATTAAAACATCACTTCTGTTGTTAATAACCCTCCGATTTGGTTCTGTGCTGCAAAATTTTCTTTTCCCTCATGTGAATGAAGAAAAGAGAGAGTTATCACAGGGTCTTGTGAACGCACCACTAAAGCAGCCCTACAACTTGTGGTTTATCTGTTGTAGAGCCTTGAGCGCTGAGCAGTTCTGCTGAGAGTACGTAACTTGCCGAAGAAAACCCTCTTTGGCTTGATAAAGCGAGCCTGGGAAGTCAAGTGTGAAGATTCCTACCTTTCACAATATCCCTTTAAATAATATAAGCAAAGCCTTATCATTAAAACTTTACTCGCTAGTTAGCAGTATAATACTCTTTCACTGAGATGGGACTGCGAGGGCATCCTAGGGGGTTTCAAAAGTGTGAACAGGGAAACCTGTCCCATCTCAAAATTTATACCTACCTATATAAAACCCTCCCCTCTTTGCTATTGCCCTTTCCCTAACCCAAATAAAGTCTTCATATTTAAACTGGAGATGCTGCGTTTCCTGGCCCGAGTCCTTTTCCTTTACCCTCATTGAAAAGATTCCTTCGATACCACACACATATAATATTATATAGAGCGATATATTTAATACCTGTGTATATATGCTTCATGGGAGGGGTCACATATATACACACTAAAACAAGTCTGGTGACAAAGTACTGCAACACCACAGACCAGGTTATCATATCAGGGAAAACAAAAAGAGATACTCGACGCAACGCCCGTGACCGTGGGCCTCCCTCACCTCACGCATGCTCGCCCTCTCCCCGCCTCGGCCCCAGTCTGAACCTCTGAAGCCCTGCTGAGCAGCTCGGCTCTCATCGCAGAGACGGAGAGAGGGGACAGCGACCCACTCTGTAACCTAAACAAGTTATCGTATGAGAAATCACGGCGCAGCGAACGCTAGAGTCACACGAGAGATGCAGATTTGTTTTAAACAGAAAAAACACATTCCAACATTCCCCGATCCAGAGTTGCTTCCTTGGTGACTGCCCAAGAAGAGCAGAACAAGATAACCCAGGAGCTGAAGCCTACCTCCTCTCCCGCCTCTCTGTTTATAAAGTTGACCAGTTGAGCACAAGGAGCACCAGGAGAAGGTACAATCTGGACAGCTACAGCAAAGGGCAGAGGGGAAAATACAGCACCTGACCACTCAAAAACTGCCATGTCTGATATTGCTTTGGTCACTCTCTTTCCCCATAGCACTACGGATCCTTCCCCATCTTGTCCTTCTCCCCTCACGTCGGCAGAGATAGAAATAACCGCTGCCGCCTTCTCCCAATAAGCCACCCGTGTATCATCAGATGTTAGGGTCCTGGCCCCTTCCAGGCCAGATCTCAAGGTGCTGTACAGCCAGGAAGGGAAGCTCATACCAAACCAGTGATCACCATCCACATTTTAAAGGAGAGCAAACAAGCTCAGAGGCACGTCCAGCTTACTTAGAGCACATAGTATCTCTGTAAAGACCCAAAACCAGCATGCAGCGCATGCTGCTCCTGGGCCGTAACTACCCCAGTGGAGCTGATGCACCTCCCTGGAGGATGGTTTACAAAGGTGCCAGTTGCCCCCACAGTGCCTCCTGCACTTCCACATCTCTTGTACTTCCACATCCCATCTCTCTTGAAGCTGGGAACCCCAAGGATATGGGAGCAGGGAGGGAAAAGGGGGACCCAGCAATGCCAAAGCACCAAGCAGTTCGCAGCCAGATCATATTTACCAAGGATACAGCCCTGCCATCCCCAAGGGCTCTGAGCTTACTGTCCTGGGAGACTCTGTATGAAAAAGACATCCCCTACGAAGGCTGGGAGGGAGATGTGTGTTGGAGTGGATGGTGCCATCCCTGCATGCAAAACTGCAGAGCGCAGCTGGACTGCAGAAGACAGAAGGAGAGGGAAGCTCAGGACAGGACACGTTTACTGCTTACAGGATGAGACCGCCGGAAAGGACAAGGCTGGCATACAGAGCAGTACTGCCTCTCACTGATACCACTACAAAAGCCAAAACTCCTGGCCCAGAGCTCCGTATCACTGGTTCCCCCATCATGGTGCCCATCAGGTGGGACAGGAGCAGGCGCATGGCTGGGTCCCACTGTGCTCACCCTCCACCGCGGTCCCTGCCCTGGGTCGCATCCTGGCTGCACTGCGTGTCCGCAAGCTCCCTGCCCCGGCTCTGAGGAGGAGGGGGCTGGACCTCCGGTGCTGGTAAATACTCTTACAGCTGGATTCCCATCAGCAAAGCATCGCCCGTGCTGCTCCATGGTGTCCTTTTAAATGGGTCCCCACCCAGTTCTTCTGGCAGTGCAGGGAAAAATGCAGGGAAAAATGCAGGGAAAAATATACTGTAAATAATCAGTAACATAGGCCATTTAAAGAGCAAGAAGGGAACCCCAATACCTCCCTCCCTCTCTTCAGGACACAAGGCAACACAGAAACACAGGCTCCTTTTGGTTACAGCCTTCCTCCTGACTGATACTGCTGCGTGGACGACAGTGACGCAGGGTGTGTCACAGTCTCCACTACACCTTCTAGATGGCTTCAGTCATACTTGCACCATTCACACCAGCCAAAAAAACAAACCAAAGCTACCCACCCCGAATACCTGTCGCACACTGGGAAAGGCATCTAATGAGGAGTCACCAGTTTGCTTTCTGGGTACAGTCAGCTGAAACAGTCTGAAGTCACCTACAATCCAGTTCCTGCTGCTGCAAGCAGTTTTATTACTTTGCTGCTTTTAGCTATGCTCTTTATACCAGATGGCTGTTACACTCCTCAGCACCAGTTGATGCCTCAGGGCAATATAGACAGCAGGAGCTTAAGCCTAGATGTTTTAAGCCAGATCTAGTGGTTTTCCTTCTTTTGCACCTCAATCCCTAATTCTTCTGGTACTGAACTCCCAGGAGAGCCGGCTGGCTGCAGCAGCGTTAAGTGGGGCTTGCTCTGCAGCACTGAGAAAAGGAGCACATGAACTTCACGGTCACCTTTTCACCAGATGTCTGGCCCTTTCAGCTTTGTCCTCTGGACCTCTGCAGCCACACTCCAAACTGAAGGGCTGGAGAATGACACAAGGAGGAATTCTCCAATTCGCAGCCCAGTACAGATTGGATTCATTCCTCTGAATGAAGGACAGCGAAAACAAAAAGATGGAGAGGAAGGAGAATTTGGGGGAAAGAAGAGTGAGAAGATGGATCACAAACTCAGTGAGCATGGCGTTCGCTGGCCAAGAAGAATCAAATTCACTATTTCATTCACCACTAATAAATCATTGTCTCATAATCTCAAAACGAAAGAAAAGAAAAAGTTCTCTTTGCGAGACACAGATCTCGCTCTCCCTGCTACTGCCACTCTCGGAAAACCCACCCCACATTTCTCCAGCCGACAGGCTCCCCCGCCAACCCTTACTATACGTCATCGCGCAATAGGAAGTTGTATTTCCCAAAGTCGTCATCCCTGGGGCAGAGCAGCATGTCCTTGCGGGCTTTGGCCAGTTTCTGTTTCAGCACCTCCCTCCGGTCTAGCCACTCCGTCAGCTCGTCCTGGCCATGGGCGTAGCGACACTCCTCTCCTTCGGGGCAGGCCTTGCTCTTCTGGAACCTGCCGGCACAAGGAGCACGATCAGGAAGGCACCCCCAGGACAGAGTTTCGAGCTCCCCGTCTGGGATACTCGGTTGGGGCCCACCGACACATGCTACGAACTCTCCTTTCTAAGGGGGGAGTGATTCTCCTACAAACCCACGTGCAGCCAGGGAAGGCAATGTGGAGGCTGGGGGCAGAAACAGAGCAGCAAACAGAGCGATGTCTATGAGGGGATTTAGTGAACAGAACAAAACAACGTGAACTGGAATGGGACCAGCAGGGATGAGGAGAAACCACCACACAAGAGAGGAAATGCCAGGTAACAGCCATGAGAGACAGACCCTTCTCTCTAACCAAAGTGGCATTTCTAACCATCACAAGCCTCCTGAAGACACCTCAAGGTGCCGATTCAGAGGGTGCGAGGCATTCAAACCATTTAATAAAGCACATGGGATTCCCCCAAGCATCAGGCCAAGCAGACTGTTCAGCAGCCTGAGAGCTGAGAGCATCCTGGCCATGGAGAGCACAGGTGCAGACATGAAGCTCACTCTCCTTTTCTGAAGATACGTGCTCAGGAATGTATTTTTACCACTCAGTAGTGTGGCTGAGCACCTCTGGGATCCAACAGCAGCCTCACCATCACCCAAACCTGTCAGCTTGTCCCACTCCTGCAACCAGAAGTCCCTGGGGACTCTGTGAGAGGAGGAGGACATGGTGAAGGAGGAGGAGGAGGAGGAGGGATGATGGAGGCCCTGGGCCTGCTGCCCTGTCCCTGCAGCAGCAGCACAGGAGGAGGACGAGGCAACGGTACCTTTCACAGAGCCGGAATTCGCCCATGGGGAAGCGGTAGCTCCAGCAGCTGGAGTCACTGTCTGAGGTGAAGACCTTCTCCTTGTGCTTCTCCGACTGGATGTGCTGCTGCCATTGCTTCTTGCTGTTGCTGTTCTTCCCGCAGAGCCAGCAGTGGTAGCCCATCTAACCGGTGCAGACAGGGCAAAGGGCCAGTCAGTGCATTAACAGACACCCCCATCAGCCTTCCCTGTGCTGACACTGCCTCTCCCCCTCTCTTTCCAGAGCATCCTGGAAGCTCCACTCGGTCTACGACCTCCTGCACTTCCCTGCCACGTCATCTTTAGGGCATCTTGCCACCACTAAGGGGGAGCAGAGGAGATGCTCTGTTGAGGTTTACCTACAACTCAAACGGGCTCAGAGAACAGGACAGCTCAGTTCACTGACGTGGTCCCCCTGCCCCTGCTGACGGCCCAGGTGGGGTCTGACTGCAAGGCCCCCAGGTGCACAGGCGATGCAGGACTCTGCAGGAGCAGAAACTCTTAGACCAGCCACCACCCCTGGGCTAAAGAGACACATCTGCCTCTAGTTCTCCCAGGCCTCGGTGCTCCAGACCCAGCTCTTCTCCAACCTTCTCCCTCTTTTCTGACAGGCCAGCAATGGCTTGGCCAGCTTTCCCAGGAGCAGGCAGGAAGCAGGGGAGAGGCTGAGCCCACGCAAAACGGAACCTAAGGTAGACTCCTACTGACTCGAGGATTAACAGAAAAGCCATTGCAGAGCTTTGCTGACCCCGGGTCAATCCCTTCCCGCCTCATCTGTGCTGCCCTGGTTGTGCTGCTCCACGCTGTCCATCTAACCTACATTAGCACGGGCTCTTTCCCACAAGAGCAGGCAGTCCCTGCTAGCTCACACCTGGAGCACGGGAGAGGGGCGGGCTGTCAGCACCGAGGAGAAGGAGGAGGGATAAAGGACAAGAGAGCAGCTGATTACCATGATGTCAGCATAGTCGGTGGGCATCTGGATCTGTTTCTCCCCTTCTCGCGAGGTGAGCGGCGTCCCCTCTCCAGGCTTCCCAGGATTGTGTTTCTTTAGCCACATGTCATAGGTCTGCTGCATATCTAGTACTGCACAAAGGCGACCCGTGAAGTCACTCAGACAACCTCCCGCACTGTGCGCTAACTACGAGAAAAGGACGAACGCTGGGGCAGCCCTTCCCTCCCCTCTCCAGTGCAGCAGCAGCTGCCGTCAGACTGAAGACCTGCGCTCGGGAGGCCCAATGTTGCTTGCCCAAATGAGAGCCCCGGGGAGAGGAACCAAATTCACACCACACTGCCTGGCATGGGGGGGTCTCTTCTATGAGTCAAGGGGCAACTGCGACAGCAGCTACACCAAGTATTCAGGAAGAAGGGAAAGTGCCCCAAGATCTCCGTGGACTTCACCCCACAAGGTGATTCTCCATCGGGCCTCATTCTGCTTGACCTCAGCAGACATCTCACTCCAGCCAGGGAGCTAAGGCAGGGGCTGGATTCAGATCCGTCCCCTCCCTCCAAGCCCAAGCTTCACCCTCAGCACTCGAGAGGGAGGAGAGCCCTTAAGCAAGCTGGCCACAGGAAGCACTGGGGAGGGGAGGAAGACCTAATGATAGCCTGCTCCAAGTTCAAAACCTGTCCAGAGGAGTGCAGTCGATGTCTCTTGGTGCTCGTGGTTTAAAACCCACTCAGCATACTAGTGGGAAGGGAAATTTTGTGTAGAAGCTTTGACTGCACATCTGTCTTTCCAAGATCAGCTCCTGAGAGCAGCAATGGAAACATAAATGTTTGCAGACACTGATGTGATGCTGTAAGTGCCATGCGTTAGTGATTTACTCCTCACTAAATGGGTAATTGAGGAACTCAAGGCAGTTGGGGATAATGAATGCAAATTCCCCCAACTGAAACAACGCTGTCATTTGAAGATTCACCTTTGTGTTTGAGCAAACACACCCAGACTGGTCTGATGTGCTTTAAACGCCTCAGCAACAAAATGAGTTGAACTGTAACAACTAACAGCGTTTGGCCCAGCAGAGAGAAAGACCCTCCATCCAAGCACAAAGACCGAACAAATTCAGGGCAGGCCTGAAATCCTTCAGGCTTTCGAGCATCTCCCAACAGAACTAGCTGAGCACCTGGACAACTGGGCCTTGCAAAGAGCTTGCTGTTGGCCTGAAAAAACAAGGATTGCTGCCAGAGAGCTGGCAGTCCAAGTCATGGGCAACCACCCAGCTTTCCCCCAAAAGGTAAGCTGAGAGCCTGCAAAATTAATTCCAGATAAGCTCCTCCACACAAGTACCACCCAACAATATTCTCATTCAGGATCTCAAATTCACCCGTTTGAATACAATGCCATGAGCAGGGAGTGCCACAGCCCAGGAGCAAGGGATATGAGCAGAAATGGGCAAGAAAGCCAAGGCAGATAAAAGACAGACAAGAAAGATACAGGAGCAGCTACAGGTCAGGACTGGTTCTTGGGCAGAGCTCCATACGGAGCCAGGCCTGGGACAGTACGGCAACTGGCTGGACAGCACAGGGTGGATTCAAAGAGCTGCAGAAAGAGAGGGCAGCAGTGGAGCAGTGCAAGACACGGGACCAATGTGCACTAGTCCCAGAGCGAGGGACTCAAGATATACATGCACGTTTAACAAAATAGCAGCTCTAAATTACTGTAGACAGACCTGCCCCATAATCCAACCTAAGCTCATGGTACCAGCTCTGCCCAGCTCCATCTCTGTTGTCAAGAGTATGTCTTATGAGAACTTGCATCCACTGCCCAAATGTCCTCTTCCCTCTCCCCAACCTCTCTGGCCCATGTTTCCCCCACTCACTTTTATTTTCCTTCATGAAGGTCCACATGTCTCTCTCCTCAGGACTGTGGGCAAAGGAGCAGTTGCCCACGTACTGGCATTTCCTGCCATTTTGTGCATGGATACACAACTGTTAAAAGACAGAGCAAAATTTAGCATCTGCACAAACACTCCTTGCTAGACTGGAAAGTGGGTTTTCAGCTGGGACATTATATTGCACACAGGAGAGGTCGCAAACAGGACACTTCATACGTCATTAACTCATGCTTCTTTTCCTCAAGCTCCTGATGACACAAAGAGTACGTTTTCCCTATAAAAATGCAGGCAGCTCCGTTCAGCACCTGGCCTCTCTCTCGTTGCCATTTCCATAGGCGACCGGGTGCAGCTTCGCTTAGCACTGGCCCTGGGGAAGAGCACAGGGAGCAACCTGGATCGACCCAACAGTGTCTCCTGCTGGTCACGTTGCTGGTCCCCAAAGGTGACTCATTCTCCAGCCATCTCCAAGCGGGTGAAGAGTGGCCTTACGGGTTGCTTAGACCACCACACTAGCACGCACACAACTTGACCTCCCATCTACCAACAGCGTCACTGCTAGAGAGAATGAGCAGCTTTCCAAGCATCATATTTACTGATCATGCCTTCTCCCCCAGTCCTGCCAGCAGAGGAGGACAGCAGTGTGGAGACCAGCTGGCCCACACAAACTGGGGAGAAGAGATGACGCTGTTCTTCTCTGGCTGGGGTTGGGTGGGAGCTCAGGAACGTACACGCTCGTAGGGCAACCTGCTTTGCTGCACAATCTGCGACTCACCTGCTGGCCTCGACTCCTACTGCAGCAGCTGTAAATAACTCTTGCTCCCCTCCCCAGCTTCTAGCAACTGGCCTGCAACGGGAGAGCACTCAAGGCCTCACACGTGGCCTTGCGCTTGCCCATGGAGTAAAGGGCAGCAGATCCCATAGGGTAGGGGGAGAGGAGCTTCCTCCTTTCAGGGAGAAAGGAAAGGAGAGAGAGGGAGAGAAACTATCAGTCGCCATATTCAAGGCTGGGGTTGGAGGTTGGATAGCTGCAGTTCTCCTCACAGCACGTGGCTTTTTAGCTGAATTCTTAGTTTTGCTTTCAAAACACATCGTGAGCACGTTTCACAATCTACAGCAGCACAGCCACAGCAAAGGCAGGGACGGGCTTCTCCCAAGCGCTCCATCTCACCTCTCACCCACATTGAGAAACCCTGACCTAAGGGGAGACTTAAATCTCATTCCCAAACCCTGTGCCAGCCCCTTCTTGAGAGGGTGACTGCATTAACAGCAACGTCAGAAACTCGCATACGTGTGTAGAGTGGTTTAAAGGGGTGCTGCTCCTTTTCCTGCTCCACCCTTTTGCTGGATGTGTTTCAGATCTCGCTGCCATCAGTCTGTCCTTGCCTCCCACCTCAGCCAACACGTGCCTGCCTCCCTGCCAGGTCTACAAGGGACCAGCCCTCAAAACACTGCACCACGGTGGGAGGGAAGGGGAATGGGCACCTGGCTGTGCCAGGCATAGGGCTTACATCATATTGCTGTGGGAAGTTGCGGATGGAAGGCAGTGGTCGGACAGACACCCACTTCTTCTTTGCTTTGGACATCACCAGCAGGACGCGACGTTCCTTCGTCCAACTAAAGAAGAGAGAATAAATCAAGAGAGGCAAAAGGAAGAGCACAACAAGGTTTTGTTTTCCTCAGAGACCCCTAAATATTGAGAGATGATCAGATTCTCCAGTCCAGCTTGTCCCTCCACTATCCGGCTGCTCTTAGACACATTACATCTGTGACAGAGAAGCCACAAGAAGGGTGTTTTAGGAGGATTTCTCCCTGTACTTATCACATATTTCCTGGGGTATCTCTTCTCATAAAGCCACAAAAGTCTCCCCCAAGTCTCATATGGCATCACCATGGATTACTAAACAGCTACATTCCACCCTTCGACACAGCCAATGCTTGTGCAATCAGATCCCTGAAAAACGTTTGGGAATATTTTCTGCTTGAAAGGTGCAGTAGAAATGCAAGTCATTACAAGCACTGTCTTATGTACAGGTGCCAGGAAGTATTAATTCTGCGGCTCCAGCAAGTGATCACCAGGAGATACCCTGGGCAAAAGCCCCAGCTCTGTTCAGCAGCTGCACGAAGAGGTGTTATCCTTCCCCTTCCAGGAAGTGATCCTCACCTGCTCACTTCCTCCAGCAACTGCTGCTTCTGTCTCTTTTTCATCAAAGGTCTTACATTTGCAATAGGATGCTGGACTGTGCCTTTTTGGCTTGTGTTATGGGAAGTGAAATCCTATAAACCCTTCCACCCTATCCTGCCAGGCTGCCTGAGTGAGAGGTGCCACAGTTCCCGTGACTTCCCAGCTGATATTCCTCTTCTATCACACTGAACATTCTTACAGGCCCCAAGGAGCCAGGAGGTGCAAATGGACAAGACATGCATCAGAGAAGAGCAACCAAAGCAATGAAAAAGCCAAGGAAACTAATTTAAAAGGAAGCAGAATACTTGAATCACTGCTAATAGTGACCTGACAGACATCTGCAAACAGCTAGGAATATAAACAAGTGCAGAGGAGAACTATCTTAGTGATCTTGCTAAGAAGAAATGATAGCAACTGGGAAAAAAGGGAATTGTGGGAGCTGGACTGCATGCACCAGGAGTAACAGTGCACAATGCTGGCAGCAAATACAAACAGTAAAGAGGAGAGCTGGAAACTGGAAAACAGCTATCTGCAATGCTTGCTATAGTGACAAACACCCCAAGCAGCGAGAGGCTGCTAGGAAACCTTACAGCTTCTTCCAAAGAAGCCAAATGAAGCCCTGGAGGAGGCAAGAGGAGAAATTCCTGCCCTTGAGGAGGGGTGGGGGAGAGAGAAGGTTGCATTGCTCACCAGTGGCGGGCTTTGGCACTACAGTACTTGAGGTCTTTATCTGGCTCCACCAGCTGCCCATTCCTCCAGCACTGGCCACACACAAATTTCATCTGGAGGTCAAAGGTGCTTGACGTGGGAGCCCGGGGAGAAGCCTGGGGAAGAGAACCACAACCTCAGGCAAACAGAGCCAAAATGCACCCCCCAAACTGCCATGGAGATGCTGGTGGCTCCCCGCACGCCCGTGTGCCAGTGACAAGCCAGAATAAATCAGAGACAGTCCAGCTCTTCTTTGCCAGCATTAGCTGGTGGCCCGTCGAGATACCAGACAGGAGCAAAACCACCGCTTGCTTCAGCATGATTTCCTGGGCTTTGACGTCTGGCCAAATGCACAGCCAGCCTGGCAGCTTCAAGCACTGACCAGGCCTGGCTGCAAAACCCCTGCAGCGTATCTCCATGTACAGGCAAGCTCCGCAAGACCTGCCCCAGCGCTTAATCCCCGCTTCCCCACAGGGAGGGCAATCCACGTCCCCCTTGCTACCCATGGGGGGAGCTCAGTCGTGCAGCCGAGAGAGCCTCCTCGGGAGGGGGCCAGGCTGTACCACAGCACAGGACCCACCACTCCTGCTTTTGGACCAAGAGGCTCATGTCATGTCTAGCATTTGACACACTGAAGTCCGAGCTGGGTCCTCTTGTTAATACCCTTCAAAGCCATTTCTGGGCAGGTTTCCACCCCTCACAGTTCCTTTGCACTAAGCCTCACAGGCAGTTAATCATCATCTCTGGACAGAGGTACAACTGCCAAGGCACATATTTCATACCCTCTCAGCTGCTTAACTTCATTGGCCTTCTACCTGTCTCCTCGAGAAGGCTCTTTTGGGATTATGACTAACATATTGTGGAGGAGGAAAAAAAAAATGGAGCCAGTCGCATATCACTGCTGCCTTGTGTTTTCTGGGCAAATATCTGGAAAGGTGTTTACATTTTGTACCACCACTGGAAGACATGAGGCTGGTGTCTCCGTTCATTTCCGAACCAAAGAGCAAACCTGACTGGACGCCAGTGGCCCCGGGCCCAGGAATATGTGACGGCACAAAGCAAGAACCTAAAAGAACACCCTGGTCATCGAGCCAACCATGAAGGACAAAGGTCACATACCAGTAGAACTGTTCTCTGACAGCTAACCTTCCCAGCTGCCGTGCTTTGACTTCTAACCTTGAGCATCTAGTAAGGAGCAGACAGGCAAACCACGTGCCCAAGGAGCAGGCTTCTGCCAGCAACTGATTAGCAGTAGCGTGGACCCTATGCGCGTCCCTCGGCAAACGGAAAACAGCAAGCACAGGTGGTGCAGATTCAAAGCATCTCCCAGGAAACGCCACAAAAGCTATTGACTACCACTCTGCATCCTCCAGACCCAGTCTTTTGGAGAAGCAGAGCTGAAATACACAGGGTCCTCCATCGCTGTGAAAAGCTGACCAGAGAGCTGAGCTTTGTCTGTGCTGACTACAAGAGGCCATCACTGCTCTGGATGTCCCAGAAAAAGACCCTTCCAGAGAACCATCACCTCTCGAAAAGCAGCAGCGATTCTGGCCTACTTGCCTGCAGGACAGCCTTTCTGGTGGCATCCAGCTCATGACTTGCTCATCTGTCAGCTTTCACCAGTGCTGGTGACCACCAGGAACACATCAAAGCGGCCGGCTGCGGGATGAGCAGGGTTGAGACCTGAGATATCACAGAAGGCAGTAAGGTGCCTCCCTCTCCGATGTGTGGCCTTTGAACAGTAGTTTTAATCTCTACTTGGTCTCCAAAGGAAATTACGCTAGAGCTCTCCACTGACCTACCAAACCTACAGGCCTAAGGTAACACAATGGCTCTGCCGGCATGTTCTCCTTTATCAGCCCCATGCTATCTGCCATATAATCCTCCAGGCGACAGATCTCTCAGCACAGCCAGGAAGCTTGGCTCAAATCTACTGACCCAGCAAAAATAAAAATTGAGTGGCTCCAGAAGACACAATAGATCAGAGATAAAGAAAATATTTCTCAGGTAATTTAGGTGATATGGGCTGCTTTTTCCACAAATTCTTAACCAAAAGAAGCCCTGTGCATTTCTTCATCAGTCATGCAAACCGCCGGTCAATCCAGTGGGCATATATGCTCCCAGGGGATTGGGAACCAAGCAAAAAATCAAAGCTGCTGCTTTTGCTGCTACATGACTGTATTTGTAAAGGCAAGACACATACCTGGCAGGCTGCTGATAACCAACAGTGTGGAAATTAGTATCACATGAGGCTCTAGCAGATGAAGCCAGGCGAAATTGCCTCGAGCTGTGGCACCACCCCTTGCTATGAAGCCAGACAATATAGTGTTAGCTATGCACCATGGCAACCAAATAAATAAAAATCTTTGGCATGACAGCTCTCCACTTCAGGCTTTGCAGAAAGCAACAGCCTCAGCATGGCCACTCCTGTCTCCCAACTTCAGGAACCCCTCTCAGCGATACTGAAATGCTCTCTGGAGGAGCCACGTGCCTTGGGGGACTGTCTGAGGAGCCCAGGTTACTCAGCCACCCAACCGAGTGAGCTGTACTTAGGTGCAAGTAGCCCTTATTAGACACTTTCCTCTCCATGCTTAAATTGCTAATTCTGCAGCCAGTTTTTATGGGGGTTCTGCAGCTGGCTAGTGGAGTAAAAACAGAACTGCCCTCAAAAAACAGAAAAAAACGAGGGCTAAAACCCCTCAATTCCTAGGGACGTGATGGGAGGACACGCAGCTACCTACAACAGTCTCTCCTGCTGACTGCATCTTCAATCTGCAGCCACTGGGTTTACTCCTACAGCAGCCTCTACGGGGCCAAATTTGTGGGACCAAGTGTGAGATCCCTGGCAGGTGTTTAGCAAGTAGTGTATCTTCACCTTCCACTTCTTGCTAAGTCTCCTGACCTGCATCATCACAGCTGCTGGGTCCCTGTATGCTGCCTGCCTCTTTTCTGCACAACTGGATGGCCCCAGGCGCTAACTGAGTCCAACTGGCAGCTGTGACAAAACTGCAGCAAAATCCCTGGGAGCAACTTTGCTTCCGCTGATCAGAGGGCACCGGGCTGAGCGTGGATCACATGGGATGGGGGGAAGGAGGGGTCTGCTTTTACAGCACTCCTGAGAAGCTGTCTTTGCCAGGCAGCCAACTTCGAAAGCTGGAAGGATGCTGAGAAAACTCTGAGTCATGTTAGCCTGCTTGGATGGGAGAAAATAATGGCAAAAGTAAACATCTCTCAACAGCTACGTTAGTCCTGCCCCCGGGGTCTTCGGCAGCAAGCCAGTGTCTCATCCCGGAGCACAGCCCTCTGGCTGAGTACGTGCTGATGCCAAAGCCATGGTTTGCTATTGCAAACACATGCGTCTGACTGACTTTGTCTCCCTGCACAGTGCCAGTGCCAGGCTGCCAATCCCTACAGACAACTGATGGTGCCGCTGGTAGGCACTTTCTGACTGTACCAACAAGGCTGCTGCTTTGCCTCCGCACAAACTGATGCCCTGGAAGGGTGGAGAGTGCAGTCCAGCTCTCTGACAGGCATTTGTGGGGCACAACCAGACTTTGTCATTGGCCATCAGCCCTAACATAGGGCCCAGAAACTGTAGCTCTCTGCCCATCCCCTGACAGCTGATGTAGCAGGCGCTGGCATTTCTTTTCCTGATCCTCTGCCCCCTGCAAGCCCCAACAGCCAGAAATGAAACCCTCACTCAGCATCCAGATCCCATGTGCTTCAGAGGATGATCTGACCATGCCCGCTGAACAACTTGTCCTTCCAACAGCAGCACCTCCAGACAAAGGTGAATTTGAAGCTGCAAGGCTTACAGGAAAACATCTGTCTTTTTTTATCCCCAGATTATGCACAGAGAATGGCAAGACAGAGCTTTCTGGAAAATGCAGGCAGGTCCATAGCAGGCAGGACAGAACCAGGCACTAGACTTCACTCTCCCTGGGGCAGGGATTGCTGATATAAATCCAACTACTGTCACAAACTGACAAATTCATACTTCGTTTCCTCCACTGTAGAGATGCACGCAGCTGCCTCTGTCCCCACACCCGGTAGACACAGATCATAGCCAGCTCTGTCTGCAGGGACCATTCAGATCATCCAGGCTCACTTCTCATATACTATAGGCTGTAGAAACCTGTCCTCTCAGCTTCCTGAGAGGCTAGAACACACTCCTTAAGCAAGTCAGACAGATTTGGGAGCTAGAGACCTTGGTTACTCTGGACTGCTGCTTCCCGTTCCTCTCCCCCAACCATTTCAGACCACAGCAGCAGAACAGGCCACGCAGGTATGTTGCCAAGCATCTCCTCAAAGATGACTCCATCTCATGCAGCATAACCAGTACATAGGTGGACACAGAGCCCACTGCAAGTATCAATGCAGTCACCTGCATCTTTCCTGTTGGGCTAACCCATGCCAGTCAGACCTGCTTTTCCCCAGCATCTGTGCCCTACAGCCTTCAGAACACTTCTGCTGGCCCATAACCTAGCCAAAAGAAGCTGCTACACACCATGTGAGTGACTCAGATCCCTTTCCTATAAAACACCTCCTCTGCGGGGTCCTCCCAGGCTGCACTCAGTGCTGGTCTCTGCAGAGGGACTCCTAGGTGAGAGGTCCCAAACCAAAGTGAAGCACCCTTGCTCTGACAGTAAAGCACAGGTCAAGAGGTGGTAAGCTCAGGACTCCACAAGGGGAAAGCAAGCTGTCAAGTGGGAACAAAAAGGATTCACAATACTTTCCCCGCCATTTTGCAGAGGAGGGAATTGCCCCTACACCTGAGAGCTTGCTAGGAGGCATGAAGTTTCTCATCTCATCAGACATATCTTCTGAAAGTAATTAAAGAATAAAAAACTCCCTGTTCTAATGGCAAAACTGCTTTAGTTCAGCCTCAGGGCTGGGCTGGGAATCGTCCTCACTGGGTGGGCTCTGCTCCTACACTACAGAACACCCCCTTGGTGGAAAAAAAAAGGAAAAGGCAGCACCACCTGTAGCCAACAGGTTCGAAGAAAGCAAACAAAGAGGTGCCCTTTGCTTATAACACACGTCTCCAGAGAAAGCTCTTGGCAGTGCTGGAGCGTGCAGCCAGAGGCACGTTCTCCCGCACTGAGAGACTGGTGGCACAAAGAGATGCAAAGCTCACAGCCTCCTCCTGGCAAAGCACCACTACCATCTCTGCCCAGCCTCAACAGCACCTGAGCTGCAAGTTCCACCCACTCCCACGTTTAGAGCAGTCCTGTGGGTCATGAGTCATTTCTTAGAGTCTTTCAAACTGCTGTATTGTCCCTTGGCCATTGAAGGGCAGCAGGACACCTTTGGTCGCTGCTCTGTGTGGCCATGGGCCCCAAAGTCTCCCGATTTCACTAGCAAGGTGTCACAGGAAGCACCATTCTCTGTGCATTCCCCTCCCTGCTCTGCAGGCTTCACTCCACCACTGAACAGAACAGATAACAATGCTGCAAAACAAGGCACAAAGCTCATCACTAGCACTGCAATCAGGAAAGCTCTCAGCTGTCCTCCTCCTCAATGGCTAGCCTGGGATCTGTCAGGTACAGCAGTGGGAGGAAAAGAGAGAAAGTGCTGGAACAGTTGGGATCAAAAACAGGCTGCAAGTGCTAGACGCACCTTACTTACCATGCTATTGGCTGGTTTGCTGGCATGTGCCTCCATCTGCTGCCAGTACTTCTTTGATTCCTGCACGATATCTTCGTGGGTCATTCCTGGGAACAAAAGGAGACAGGACTGAGCTACCCTGCTTCGGCCAAGAGAAGAGACAGGGGGAGGGGTTTGCAGGACTTCCCACGTTGGGGCTTAGGAACCCCTGTGTGGCTGACAGCTCCCAACAGTCCCACTGGTAATGTCAGGACATGGGTTGTGAGAGGACCTACCACAGAATGTGTTTAAGCACAGGCTAAGGAAGCTCCTCTCTCCACACAAGCCAAATGAAAAGGGAAGAGTTCAGTCTCCTGGGCTCATTCAGACCTGGCCTTCTGCTCAGGCTCTCTGCAAAGGACCCAGATGCTGCCTCCAAGATGATGATTCTTGACTAGGGGTCAAGACCTTGACCAAGGCTGTCCCCCAACACCATATCAACAGATCCTACCCAAGGCCCTAAGACAATGCTTTGTTACTGTTGATCTACTGTATATTGGAGTTTTTGCCACTAGCTTGGAAGATCACAGATATCCCACTGAGACATCTAGCACCTCCAAGACCCCAGAAGCTCACCTAATCCCTGCTGGGATTAATTAGCCTGTTACACACTTCAAGTTGTGGGGGCTGCCCATCAATCAATAGGTGAAGAGGAAAGTTGAAATTCAACACAGACAAACACCAAGTACAACCAAGGTAGCAAGGAAAGACTGACAGTGCAAAACCAACAAAGGAACAGCTGCTAGTATGTAACCAGCAAGGAAAGATCTGCAAGGTTTCAGGAATCAGAAATGCAACATCAGACAACAAGAAAACGGGTTGGTCCAACCTTATCTAAGGAATTAGCTCCTGACCAATTTAAGTGGTGAGGGAACAGCCCCTGCCAGCACCAACCAGCTAGATGGGTGCTATGATTCTCAGAGCACTGAACAGCGATAGAAAAGTACCTAAGAGTAGGAACTGTCTGGTCAATGTGAGGACTCTGTTACAAAAAAAGCCATGTTATTTAAGTGCTATAAAGACCCAAAATAGCTGCCAAAACAAACTGAAGCAAGTATCTTACAACGGCCAGCTGACTGCAACAAGTGGGGTGCTGAGGATGGCCCTGATGCAGCACCCCCAGCACAGAGAGGCTGCAAAACTGCTTGCTTTGCTTTTGCCTATAGCTTGAAGCAAGGTGTTCCCCAGGCATGCCACATGGACATGATCTTTGATCTGGGAGCCAGCATGTTCCAGAACTTAAGGGCCAGCAAACACAAGTTTTCATCTCAGCTTAGGCTGTATGTAACTTGGGCAAGTCACAGCATTCCTGACCTCAGTTTCCCCATCTGTGATTTCAGCTGTCCGGGTCCCTGCCAGGCAACAATAATGCTGTTTGTACAGGGCTTGGACAGGATGAAAAGCATTCAGGGAACTTTACCATTCTTCAAGAACATTTGCTCAGGCTTCCAAAATGGCAGCTGCTGCATAGCTGGTACTACTCCCAGATCAGAGCTGTCTGTGGATTTTCTCCTTCTTAACCATTAATCCCAAAAGAAACTGTGTAGAGTTAGAAAAACTGCAACTCCCTCTTCTGTGTCCAAGTATTCCAGGGCTGGACACAACACTGATCTGCACTTTGGGGACAAAAATTATAAAGCTGGGGAAATCAAAGCAAAAAGTTAACGTGCTGCACTGGACCTGTCAGAGAAAGGGCCAAAGTAGCTCCCATCTTCTCCATTCTGCACACCTGCACTGTGATCCTTGGGGTGCGGAACCAATGGCAGAAGCATATACAGCTCTTGTCAGAAAACTGAATTTCAAATTAAGTTCTTAGCAAGTGACTGTCTTCTTCCAGTCCCAGAAATCTGAACAAACTCAACAACATGGTCTAGAAATGTGGTGGTTGCGAAACCCACCCCTCCCAAATATGAAAGGATGTTTTCCAATACACCAGCTCTCCAAAGCATGAACTGTCCCAAAGAGATGATCTGGGAACCAAACAGCCCATGTGTTGATTACTTATAACATTTCAGCACCTTTTGCAACATTGTTAGTGAGGACAAAGACTCTGATTTCCACTGATGGAAGAAGATAGGAAGATATGTCTATGAAAAGCCACAGTGAACAAGAAAGCAGTCCTGCCTGTCCACTTTTTCAGATCTTGGGAGCCTTTACTCCACCAATACAATCCTTTATCCCCATGAACAAAGCCACAAGCTCTGTAAAAGCTCAAATGGCTGTGAAATGCAACAGCCCCCTGGTTTCAAATGCAAGCTGCTATGAATGATGCCCCCTTCCTATTCTTGCCAAGCAAATGGTGCCCAAATCAAACTCTCTGCTCCAAAGCTAAAGCATTCCCAGAGAATGGCAACAACTACCTTTCATCTCTGTTTCAGTAATGAGTGCTACACTTAAGAGAGGTAATAAACTACCGCTCCACTCACAAGGAAAGCAGGCTCATATATACAGCCCTGCAGAAAAAAACCAAAAAGATGATGGCTCTCCCATCGTTGGAAAAGATGGGAATAAGCACAAGGCTTACTGACCACCTCTGCAGCTAAACTCATGGCTTGTGTGCTGGTTCATCTCCTCAGCTTCCCCTTTGGAAACCACTTCTTCAAGTAAAGAAGGCAAGAAGCAAAAAATCAATCTAACTATTTCTTCTACAGGCTGAAGAGGAAGGAATAGGGAGGGAGGGAAGGAGGGAGCAAAGAAACTTTTTCTAAAAAAAAAACCCACCAACAAAAATAAACCAACCATCGGGTGGGAAAAAAGCAAGGTGCTTGAATATTACAGCGCCCAGAGTACTACAGGCAGTACCATAAGCATGTAGGGCAGCAATGGTGGCCTACGGCTCACAGGCAACATGCTGTCTTAGAAACTCAGGTGTAATTTTTTAATTTCCTGTGGCCACAAGTAAGTGAGGCCAAACGGGAAGAATCAAAGATGGCATTCGCCACAGTGTGCTACTTGTTCATCGCTGTCCCTCATGAGCCAAGCCAAAGCCAAGGACTGCACTGAACAACAGAAACTGAAGAGGTTGCCCCCAGTTACATCAAAGAATGGTAAGAAACATCCATAACGTGCTTCCTCTCTGAAGTACTCCCTTTACTGGGCTGCGTCTGGCACTAAACAAGACCCTGTGGTGAAAAAAAGATGTTGGTAGCATCATGGGTGGACCATCATCTACTCGGTTAACAGGAGAGCAGCAAGAGGAACCCTCCAACACATCAGAGAGAGAGAGATTGAGAGAGAGGAAGGAAAGTTCCAGATGTCGCAGTATCGTCATATGAGTGACCTGAATATAATTTCTGCAATAGCCTCTTCAGAGGCGTGCCATCTAAGCCTTTTTGGGAAACACCAAGTATCTTGTCATTTCCCAGTCGGTGAATTTGTTTAGAGAAACTGTAAATGCACAGCCTTCCTTTATGTAACTGCTTTGTCACCTGTGCGTGCTGCCATTCTCACTGCATCAGGCACTCAGTCAGGGGCCCAATTGCTAATTAGGGTCTTGCACAGGATTTAATTGCAGAACCCCTCTGGGGATTCAGCCCTACCTAGTAATCATTTCAACTTATGCAGCTGGTCCCAAAGAAAAGGATTCCTGGTCTGCAAATTACAGTAGTGCATGTAAAGGAACAAGGGCCAAATCATCTCACAGAACACCTTGGCCCTCTTTCATGTGTCCCTGAGGAGACAGAGTAAGTATATACACGAGTGACAACTTCTAGTACTCCCAAATCACCCTCTTCCCCTCTCAGCTGGCCCCGGGTACACACTGGAAGAAACTCAGGTGTACACACCACCAGCCCTGCACCAAGTCACACTCACCTGAATATTGCTGCAGCAGCCAGACCTTAAGCTCGATGAAACTATGAGCAAAGTGGCAGCTGTCCTCGCGCAGGCAGCCATAACGCACTTCATGTCGGCACACATCAAACTGGAAGTGCTCCTGGAACTGGCGGATCTTGGAGTATTTCAGAGAAGTGGAACGCACGATGTGGACCAGACACCTGCAGCCAGGCCAGAGAAACATGAAGCACCAGAGGATCAAATCTTCACTCCCTCCTCCTTATATGTGACTTTCAGACATTTGACTGGGCAGTCAAAGGACACAGAAAATCAACTCTGGGAGAGGCAGACTCCCACTGGGAAAACCAAACCCCTGCCCTCCCACCCTATCAGCCCTAGGTAGGTATTTTCAATCTCCTCAGCCCATGGGTGATGCTTTGCTTAAGTCCAGAAATCAGACACATTTCAAAACATGCAACAAAGATACCAACTCCTCTGGCTCAGCAAGTCCCTAAGTCTCAGGTTGCCAGGAACCAGAAGGGGTTGTATTACTGTGTACTTGACATGTTTCTTATGCTTGTTTTCCTAAACATTTATTACCAGCCAGTCAGAGGCAGGATCCTCAGTTAGAGGATCTTTGGTTTGACCTTTATGTAAAGGCCAAGCTGAAAGGCAAATTAAGTCAATAGGAAACTCAGGCTGACTCCAAAGGGCTTTGCTGATGCCTGAAATCCCTCAGCACCAGGAGCAAACACACAGGGTGAAACATATAGTGCTATTTATCATGCTTTGAGCTGCCCTATGATTGGAACCCACAGGGAGGAAAGAAAGAAAGAGACCAGGGCCCTGGAGTTAAACTGGCTGGACTTGTGAGAGATTGCTCCCATCAGCACAAAAAACGTTCACTCACTTGTTGTCGTGGAAGCTGTGTTTGGCAGAAAGGTTGGAGCAGACAGATGGTGTATCCTTGGTCCCTTTGCTGATAATCCGGGGTTTGCTGTCAAAGCAAATCTGAGAAGAGAAGAATTAGCATGCTGGAAAAATCTTAGAGAGCAGTGAACCAGAGCCACTTCACTTAGAAGGGGAAGAAGAACCAGAGCCAGCCTATTCTAATGTTCAAAGTTGGAAGAAGCCTGCTGAAAACTTTGTGGTAGGGCTTTAAAATAAAGCAAGCGCAATTTTGGAAAAGCTTCCGGACAACATTTTTTGGATTATTCTCAATAGTATTTTCCATTGTGGTTGGAAAAATTTTGGTGAGAGCCACATATTCTTTTCCAGTTAGCCAACAGAGCAAGAATAAGGGGGAAATGATGGGGAAAAATAAAAGAACAGCCAGTTCACAGCAAAGAACATGTCCCTTTACATGTACTGCTGCCAGTGTGGGGAACTCTCTGCTGCAGAGCATCAAGACGGTACAAGCCAATCCTTAACTGTCCAACTCGGTGGCTCAGCACAGACATCAAGTGGGAATTTGTCGCATTACGGGGTTCTGACTTCTTAAGTAGCTGGGGCTAAACTACAATTCAAAGCAACATCTCAAGACAGAGGAGGAGACAGGTGATCCCATGAGGCTGTGTGCACCTGGTTCAGCTACAGGGGTAAGGAGGAAAACTACCTCTCCTTTCTCCTACACAGCTGCATCCACTGCTCACTGCCCTCCTGGGAGCAGGGCACTGGCTGGGACATACAGAATCACAGAATCATTTAAGTTGGAAAAGACCTTTAAGATCACCGAGTCCAACCGTTAACCTAACACTGCCAAGTCCACCACTAAACCATGTCTCCAAGCACCACATCTACGTGACTTTTAAATACCTCCAGGGATGGTGACTCCACCACTTCCCTGGGCAGCCTGTTCCAATGCTTGATAACCCTTTTGGTGAAGAAATTTTCCCTAATATCCAATCTAAACCTCCCCTGGCACAACTTGAGGCCGTTTCCTCTCATTCTATCACTTGTTACTTGGGAAAAGAGACTGAACCCCACCTCACTACAACCTCCTTTCAGGTAGTTGTAGAGAGCGGTAAGGTCTCCCCTCAGCCTCCTTCTCTCCAGACTGAACAACCCCAGTTCCCTCAGCCGCTCCTCATAAGACTTGTGCTCCAGACCCTTCACCAACTTTGTTGCCCTTCTTTGGACACACTCCAGCACCTCAATGTCTTTCTTGCAGTGAGGGGCCCAAAACTGAACACAGTATTCAAGGTGCGGCCTCACCAGTGCCGAGTACAGGAGGATGATCACTGCCCTAGTCCTGCTGGCCATACGACTTCTGACACAAGCCAGGATGCTATTGGCCTTCCTGGCCACCTGGGCACACTGCTGGCTCATATTCAGCCAGTTGTTGACCAATACTCCCAGGTCCTTTTCCACCAGGCAGCTTTCCAGACGCTCTTCCCCAAGCCTGTAGCGTTGCATGGAGTTATGGTGACCCAAGTGCAGGACCTGGCACTTGGCCTTGCTGAACCTCATACAATTGGCCTTGGCCCATGGATCCAGCCTGTCCAGATCTCTCTGTAGAGCCTTCCTACCCTCCAGCAGATCAACACTCCCACCCAACTTGGTGTCATCTGCAACCTGACTGAGGGTGCCCTCGATCCCCTTATTCAGATCATTGATAAAGATATTAAACAGAACTGGCCCCAATACTGAGCCCTGCAGAACACCACTTGTAACCGGCCACTGACTGGATTTGAATCCATTCACCACCACTCTTTGGGCCCGGCCATCCAGCCATTTTTTTACCCAGCAAAGAGCATGCCTGTCCAAGCCATGAGCAGCCAGTTTCTCCACGAGAATGCTGGGGGAAATGGTGTCAAAGGCTTTACTAAAGTCTAGGTAGACAACATCCACAGCCTTTCACTCATCCACTAAGTGGGTGTGCCGGTTTTGGCTGGGATAGAGTTAATTTTCTTCACAGTAGCTGGTATGGGACTCCGTTTTGGATTTGTGCTGAAAACAGTGTTGATAACACAGGGATGTTTTAGTTACTGCTGAGCAGTGCTTACACAGAGTCAAGGCCTTTTCTGCTTCTCACACCACCCCACCAGCGAGTAGGCTGGGGATGCACAAGGAGTTGGGAGGGGACACAGCTAGCACAACTGTCCCAAACTGGCCAAAGGGATATTCCATACCATATGATGTCATACTCAGCATACAAAGCTGGGGGAAGGAGGAAGGGGGTACATTTGGAGTTATGGTGTTTGTCTTCCCAAGTCACTGTTATGTGTGATGGAGCCCTGCTTTCCTGGAGATGGCTGAACACCTGCCTGTTGGTGGGAAGTGGTGAATGAACTTGGTTTGCTTTGTTTGCGTGCACAGCTTTTGCTTCACCTATTAAACTGTCTTTATCTCAACCCACGAGTTTTCTCACTTTTACCCTTCTGATTCTCTCCCCCATCCCACTGTGAGGGAGGTGATTGAGTGGCTGCTTTGCTGGCTCAGGTTAAACCACAACAGTGGGTCACTTTGTCATAGAATGAGATCAGGTCAGTCAAGTAGGACCTGCCTTTCATAAACCCATGCTGACTGGGCCTGATCGCATGGTTGTCCCGTACATGCTGCATGATGGCACTCAGGATGATCTGCTCTATTAACCTACCCCGGCACCAAGGTCAGACTGACAGGTCTGTAGTTCCTTGGATCCTCCTTCTAGCCCTTCCTGTAGATGGGCATCACATTTGCTAACCTCCACTCAACTAGGACCTCCTCAGTTAGCCAGGACTGCTGATAAATGATTGAAAGTAGCTTGGTGAGCACTTCCACCAGCTCCCTCAGTACCCTTGGGTGGATCCCATATGGCCCCATAGACTTGTGTGTGTCTAAGCGGTGCAGCAGGTCACTAACCATTTCCCCTTGGATTACAAGGGCTTCATTCTGCTCTCTGTCCCTGTCTTCCAGCTCAAGGGGCTGGGTACCCCGAGAACAACTGGTCTTACTATTAAAGACTGAGGCAAAGAAGGCATTAAGTGCCTCAGCCTTTTCCTCAGTCTTTGTCACTATGCTTCCCCCTGCATCTACTAAAGGATGGAGATTCTCCTTAGCGCTCCTTTTGTTGGTAATGTCTTTATAGGAACATTTTTTATTGTCTTTTACAGCAGTAGCCAGATTAAGTTCTAGTTTGGCTTTGGCCTTTCTAATTTTCTCCCTGCATACCCTCACAACATCTTTGTAGTCCTCCTGAGTTGCCTGCCCCTTCTTCCAAAGGTCATAAACTCTCCTTTTTTTCCTGAGTTCCAGCCAAAGCTCTCTGTTCAGCCAGGCTGGTCTCCTTCCCCACCAGCTCATCCTTCAGCACATGGGGACAGTCTGCTCCTACACCTTTGAGATTTCCTTCTTGAAGAACATCCAGCCTTCCTGGACTCCTCTGCCCTTCAGGACTGCCTCCCAAGGGACTCTGTCAACCAGGCTCCTGAACAGGCCAAAGTCTGCCCTCCGAAGTCCAAGGTGGCAGCTCTGCTGACCCCCATCCTTACTTCTCCAAGAATCGAAAACTCTATCATTTCATAATCACTATGCCCAAGATGGCCTCCAACCACCACATCACCCACAAGTCCTTCTCTGTTCACAAACAACAGGACCAGCGGGGCACCCTCCCTAGCTGGCTCACTCACCAGCTGTGTCAGGAAGTTATCTTCCACACACTCCAGGAACCTCCTAGACCGTTTCCTTTCCACTGTATTATATTTCCAGCAGACATGTGGTAAGTTGAAGTCTCCCACGAGAACAAGGGCTAGTGATTGTGAGACTTCTCCCAGCTGCTTATAGAATATTTCATCTGCCTCTTCATCTTGTTTGGGTGGTCTATAACAGACTCTCACCATGATATCTGTCTTGTTGGCTTTCCCCCTGATTCTCAACCATAAACACTCAACCCTACCATCACCATCATTAAGCTCTAGACAGTCAAAACACTTCCTAACATATAGGGCTACTCCATCACCTCTCCTTCCTTGCCTATCCCTTCTGAAGAGTTTATAGTCATCCATTGCAGCACTCCAGTTGTGCGAGTCATCCCACCATGTTTCTGTGATGGCAACTATCAACATATCAATGGTCCAGATACACACTGAGGAGACGATGAAGAGTGCCTGCTCCCTCCCGCCAGCTCTGTACCTCACAGAGGAAGGTGAAGATGCCCTGATGTTCCTTGAGGAGCTTGGCAATGGTGAGGCTACTCTGCTTGATCCCACCTAGCGGGTCAAAGAGGAGGTCACGGTTGAGGGTCCCCTTCCTCTCCTCCGTCCACACGTCGATCTCTTCCTGGTGGTACGCGAAGGTGCAGTTATCCCCGTACTTACAGTCCTGCTTGTTAAGCATATCTACAAAGCAACAAACAGCACACACCACCACACAGGGAGGGCGGCCCAGTCAGAAACTAAACTCTCTCTCGTCTCCTCCCACTGCCCACACCTCACAAGGAGCTGAAAGCAAGAAAACACAGAGTTAAAGAAAAAAGAGAAGACATCTTCCCCCAGGTTTGCCTATACCAAGACATTCAGGAAAGCTAATGCAAACTACTGAATGGTGACAATCTCAAGTAATGCTATCTGTTGTGGAAACTGTCTCAAAATGGAGGCCTGCATTAATTCGGTGCCTGGCCAGGGACAGACCACGATTTAACCAACCCCTTTTGAAGCCAATCCAGATTAAGTTCCCTTAGTAGCCCAGCACTAAGGAGCTCTGTTATCTTGGCTCTTGCAATCTCCCCACTTCACTAGGTACTTTGTAATGACACTGCCACAGGGACCAGTCTGGTCACATTGCTGAGGGATGGGCTGGAGCAAAGGAGCAGGCAGAGAGAGCTTTTCCCTAGGCAGAACCACAGTCCTGCCATGGGGCTGCTGGGTGAAGTGGGACTAATGCAGGCACATGGACAGGAGGCAGGTTCTCAGCAAAGCCCATATCAACAGGGCAGCTCTGAGCGCTTGGCTGTGCACAGCACCTCACTATGCCTTTGCAACTCTTCTGCTCCACCACTTTAAAAGCTGCCTGCTCTCCACAGCATGGGAGCTCATTGCCTTTCATTGTACTGAGCCTCCCAGTCCACGGGCTGCTGATGGGACAGGAAGACCCCAAAGACAGCAGGTGATACAAACTGGAAGTCCCCTCCCAACCTCCCCTGGCATGCACTGTACAGCCCCTTCCCAGCCACCGACAGCCCTATCCCCTCCAGATCACCTTTGCACAAGTAATAGGATCCTACAAAGTTGGTTTTGGTTGGGCGAGGACGGATCCTCTTCCAGGTCTTGTCTTCTGAGTTCTTCAGCCTGCCCAGCAGGATGTCCCGCTTGCACTTGTGCTCCAAGCCTTCCCGATAGGTGTAATCGCCAGCCTTGGGCCCTGCAGGATAGAATAACCCCATCAGCCCAGGGAAAAGCAAACCCTCGACTGCGCCAGCGCTCTGGGTGGCAGAGCAAACGCATCACCTGTTTTGGGGTAGCAGATATGACAGGCTTGTTTGAAGACATGAGTAGATGCCAGGGGGTTCTTCACCAGCAGGGCTGTGTTGGGCATTACTGGTTCCGGCTGGGACAGCAGGTGCTCGGTGACCTTTGGCACAGCTGAGTGACTCACTCCACCAAGGCTGACCTGAGCGAAAACACATGCACCTCTCCTCTCAGCTCTGCAACCATATGGGTAAGAAACCTCTCTAATCCCTTGCCCCATTCCAGTCTCTCAAAAACCTTCCTCATTTTCTCTCTCATCAAAATGTTCACATCTGAAACTACACCTCCAAAAGAGCTGCATGCAACCTTTTCAAAGATAACAAAGAGTGTGGTATGTTCACTTCAAAGACGGGCCTCTTTCTCTCTTGGTAGGGGACCTCAGTTTTCTATCATGAGCCACAGAAAAAAATGTCCCCCTCACTCCTTCCCATTCCTTCTATCATGACCGACTCTGAATCTGAAGACTCTCAAATCAACCCCATACCAACCTGGAAAAAAAAACAAACCACTTATCAGTGAGTCTTCAGGGAGCAGATTAATCTGAGGACAGAGACTTGGGTCTGCATTGAAGTAACAGGGATAGCAGGATGCCAGAAACTTAACAATAATTTTTGTTCCAAGCTTGCTAACCATAGATAATCCTCCCCTTTTCCTCCAAGACTGGAGACATGGGACAGGGGCAGGACAGTGTATCTGGAAAAGCCTCCTGAGAGGGGCAGAGAGGAGCAAAGAACCTCACTAGTTTTAAGACAAAGCTGGCTTCCTCCACCCCATCCTTCAGTGTTATGTGGCTGCCAGATATAGTGGGACACTGGCCTCCATGATCCCCTGTTGACCCTACAACCTAAGTCACACCATGTTTACTTTGGCAATATGCAGAGTTGCAGATAAAAATGAACATGCAACAAATGTCTTCCTGCTGACTCTGGGGAAATCTTTACCTGCCTTGGCACAGCATGGGAGGCAACACTCACTGGGGCAGGTTAAGAAGAGGGGCCCAAATTACCTACATCACTCAAGTCACTACTACCTTGGCTCCAGAGCACCTTGGGACATCAGCACGGGGGAGCGGCTCACTCACCACAGGGGATGGTTTTTGGCTGCCAGGTGGGTGTCGCAGTTCCTGAGGGCTAGTTTCTTCTGGGCAAAAGAAGGGGAAAAGAGCCCCACAAAACAAAAACAATCATTTCACTTTCAGAGGTAGTTCTGCTCACAAAAAGACAAACAAATGCTTATTAAACCTATTTGCTTTATTTATTTCATAATATTTTAATACTTCTTCCCCAAACCACCTGTCTAAGTCGGAAAAACTCCAGGAAAGGCCTTCTTGTGCCCCAAACCCTACTGAACCCAACTCTATGCTGCTGAACACTGGCATTCCCAAGGTGGCAACTCCAAGATAGCCCAATGCTGAGGTGAATCTGAGTACTGAAGTGCTGACTGGCCAGTCTCTGGTCTTCTCAAAATACTTTTGCTGCCAACATACTGCAATAGTGGGGACAAGTTAGCCAAGAAGAAGCCTGCCTTCCCTCCTGGGACAGGAGGGGACTTACTCTTTGCCCACCATCCTCCACAGCTTTGCTCCTTGTGACATGAGAGTGCAGTGCCCCATGCAACAGGACACTTGATGCCCTGAATCCAGAGATGGGAGAGACCCACCTTGGCCTCTACCATTCTGCCCAGCACAGCAAGGTCCTGTACCATCTGAAACAGTCACCAGGATTTTGCTCATTTGGTCCAAAATGTCGAAGAGTCATTGTCGAGGGTGGAGGAATCACGTTATAGTCTAGCAATTGTGCCAAGGGAGGTGTCCTGGACACCAAGCCAGGTTTAAATCTCATCACTTATCATTATGCACCTTTGCGTTCCTTTCTCCTCTTGAGATTTCACACCATGCACACACTGGTTATCTGGGATTACACACTTATAGCCTTTCTCACTTCTCCTGAGCTAGACATACTCAGTTGCTCTGTCCAAGACAACTCCCTGCACTCTTCTACATTTATACTCCTGTTCTGCAGCACCAGCAGACAGAGCTATATGGCAAACTCCCTCAGCACTGAAGGAAATAATTTTGGCATGCATTCACAGCTAAAGCAGCACAAAACCCCATCAGTCCCACACCTACCAATGGCAAAGGAATCCAAGGCATCCAGTGACCCTCTGCTTGTCCCAAAGGAGTCCAGGGCATCGAGCCGTGAATCTGTGTAGGGGAGCAGATCCAGGGAATCCAGCGAATCTAAGGTGGAGCCGCCACTTCCTCCCGGCGGAGCCTCGAAGGCATCCAGGACAGAGGAGGAGGAGAGCTGCTTGGTGGGATCCATCACCAGGCCGAAGGAGGCAGGTGGCAGTGGGGTGGAGACAGGGATGCTGGCTGTCACGACTGGGGGCAGAAGTGGAGTTCCCCCCGGAAACACAGGGATCAGCTGGGGCATCTCCGTTGGCAGGTTGGTAGGAATGGTGCCCTGGACCAAAGACTTTGGGGAATCGGGAAGAGGGAGGATAAACAGCACATTAGGAATGAGGAGCAGAGAACAAGTGAACACAGAGGGCAACAGGCTCCCACTCAAGTGCGTGCTGTATCATCTGAAGCAAAAGGATACCTGGCAGCTCAATCCACCTGCAGACTTCCCACAGACCTTCCAGTCTATCTACAACCGCACACAGTCTGGACCGAGGTCCCTGAGGAGGTATTGGGCTACCTAAGTTCATCAGTCTGCAAGGCAGAGCCCTGCGCTGGGCGCTTAAACCAGCCCAAGTCGAGAAACAGTGCAGCTGAGTACACACAGCGCTGAGGTTAGGGTAACGACCATTACTTGTGGTACCTCTCATCAGAGCTTTTTGGCTCGAGAGGTGTCCTGCATCAATATGATTATATTGCTTCCAGACCCAGGTTGGCTCACATAACATCAGCAACACTGGCAACTAATATCCAACGTAAGTATGAATACAGATTGTCTTTACAGCTCCCAGACCTGTTCAAAGAGCTTAGGATGAATGCAGCCTGCACAAAATACAAGGAGATTAGAGCATGCCCACTGTATAAAACACATCCACCATTCCTGCTTCAGAACACTCATTTCTACCCTCAGGCCTGCTTCAACTCCATGGAGACCAGAGGCCAGGGGGAAGGTGATGGTTGGGGGAAGGCTATCCTGGGTACCTTTTGAGGGGCATCTCCCTGAAGTTGCACACAGCAAAGCAGGCTTGGAGGCAAGCTCTTTAGATACTCACAAGCCAGTTGCAGAAATAAAGTAAGGAATGAATGAGTTTTGCCAGAGGAAGAGCTAGGAGGAAAGAGTGACAGAAAGAGAGAGAGAGAGCGCATGCATATCCACATGCTGCAAGGACATCTTTGAAACAAGAAGCAGGGGACTCAAGCAGCGCCCACTCTTACTAGAGGGTATGGTGACCCTTCGGCGAGGGAGTCCAGGAGGGAGTCCAGTTCTTCCCCAATGATGTCCCCATCTGTGAAGTCCTCCACGCTCTCAGGCACTGGCAGGGACACGCAGTCTGGAGACGGGAGCAAGCTGGCAGCAGGGAGCGAGGTAGGCAAGCCCTTTGCATCTGAGTCAGAGGGCAAAGGGGCCAGCCCCTCGCTCACAGGGATGGAGGTGACCATGGGAGCTGGGAGGCACTGCAGGTCCATAGAGCAGTCTGTGATGAGGGAGAAACAGAGCCAGTCACCCAGGAGAGCCTCTTGCAGGGGGCAAGCAAAGCACAGCCTGGCAAAAACAACATTGTACAACTCCGTCAAATCATAAAAACCAACTATGCCAATTTTCTGAGAGGAGGGGCTCTGGTCTGAAGAGTTCTTGCCCTTTCACTTTTGTTCCCAGTCTCCAATGGCTCACCAATAGCTGAAATATGCTCTAAGGGCCAGTGCCCAGACTGTCAAGATTTGGCAAGCACGTACAGTAACCAGGAAAAACAAAAAACCTGTGGCTGAGCAGTTACTGAATTCACTGCAGCCAGGACTAAAAGCCAGGGGCACATAATCCGATTTCTCTATAACCCACCACCTGGTGTTTTCTTTAATGTTCCTCACTAATGCATTTGCAGAGATCACTGTCTTCTCTAGTCCTTGGAGCTTCGATATCCCAGCTGAAAGCTTGCTTACTTGCACACCCTCTCTAAAACCTCAGGCATCCTAAATGGCAGAAGACAAAAACATACAATGTCCTGCTGGGAAGAGAGTCAGAGATTGGGTGCTCAGACCAGGTTGTACTAACAATGTGTTCCCCAAAAACTCCATCAGACTCACTCAGCTGTCTTTACCCAAGTAAATTCCCTGCTCTTGACTGCTTCCTGATGTCCACAGGTGGGAGATTGCTGCTCACACTCCCCCTCAACACCTCAGCAGCAAACATCCCCTTGGGAATTTGTGTGAGCCAGGGTCAGGGCAGGAGAGAGGCAGTGATTTTCCCTGAGGCTTCCTTGCCTCTCCAGTACACTACTGAAATGGTAAGACGTTCCCATCATGCAATATAAACCTCTGTTAAGTGAAGTTAAGGTTACAAGCACATATTCTTCACAGAAGAGCATTTTATTCTCAAAAAAATTAAAGGTTAAAAAAAAAAAAAGAAAGAAATTCAAATGTTAGAAATTTGGAAAATGAAGCGTTACATTTGCAGTTCTCAAACCAAGCACCCAAACTACCTTAATTCTGCCCCTGTGCAGATGTCCTGGAATAAAAGAAAAGAAATAAGACAAAGATGCTACCTTCTCCACCCACATAGCTGTGGCTGCACTGTAGCTACGACGGTCTAAGGCTATAAGCAAGGCAAAATTTGGAAGGAGAGACAACAGCTTTTATTAGAAAGACTGATAAGAATGGGAAAGAAACCAGACAAGCTTCCGACACACGAATCTTGATCCAGTGAGAAATGCTGCATCCTGCCTGTACAAGCTCTGCTCACTCAGCCTCCACAAGAACTCAGCCATCCCTTTGTAACTGGGACTGGGTGAGTGAGCCATGTTGCTATCCTCTACACTGCACGTTCACTGACCGAGGACGGTGTTGGTGCCCTTAGAGAGCTCATCAAATCAGCAATTCCTGCAAACCCCCAAGTCCTGAACAAAACAACAGCAGAGACGACACACACATGCAGGCCGCCTTATCTCTAACCCCACCAGGAGGACACCACCACCCCCTGCAACCTTTCCTCCGGCATTTGTTGTGAGTGGTCCACACGGATGGACCACAGCTGAGGTTGCTGTGCAAGGCACCGGAGGCCAAGCTGTGACAAAAGGCAAGGAAACCACAGGGAAGCTGCAAGGGGCAGACACAGGTCCCTCTCCACAACCTCATGCATGCGATCAAAGGAAAGCGCATGTAGTACCTTATGGGATCCAACACAGGTTTTCACTGCTGCAGCTGGACACATTCCCCACAGGCAGTGGCTCAAAGGAAGGCTGTAAACGTCCTTAGTTTTGCAGTCGTCCCTCAGATCAGGCTCAGCTCCAACCCCTTTCCCCCTCTGCGACAACTTCTCTCAGCTCACGTCCCTTTTGCGTGGGCCCCCAGCCGCACTCGGGAGCCAGCCATCCAGCTTCCCTCGGTGCTGGCCTCATCACTGGCAGCTCGGCCGGACTTCCTTCAGTACAAAGGGATGGCTTGTGCCTTCCCGTTTTTCAGATGTTTAAATCTGGAGTACTGTCAAGATCCCTCCAGGGGCCAACAAGAAGTTCAGGACACGCTGGAAGGGCCAGGGACACATGTGGAGGGGCACCAAAAGGGTTCACAATGACAGGGCCCCAAAGGATCCAGAAGTTCAGACCTTCTCTGAGGAATGAACCAGGCCCTCAGTTCCCACTCGGGGAAGCAGAGGAAAGAGGCCCTCACACACCCCAAGAGGCCCAAAACCCAGAAAAGCTGAACACTCGATGAAAAGGCAGAGAACGATACAGATCCCCCACAGCTCAGTGCATGTGAAGGGCGAGGAAGAGAGCAGGGACCAACAGGCTCCACTGCTTCCAAGGGGCAGAGGGGAGATGTCTGCTCCCCTCTTCCTGACCACCCAAACCCTGTCATTCCTTCAGCCAGTTCCTCCCATTCCCCTCTGTCCAATCTTTTCCCCTATCCCTCCTTTCCCATTCCTGCTTTCCTCAGGACATCCCATCTGCTGACCTCACCCACCAGCCACCATACCCATATCTCATGTACTCTCCTTCCAGAAAGCTCATGCACCTTCTGCATTCACCTAATGTTTGCTCCATTTTAAAAAAGTAAAAGTCTTCTTTGATGAGCAAATCACAGGCACACACCTGCCCCCCTCTGATTTCTGCCACTGCCACGACACTAAGCCCCACCTATTATTACTATAAGCTCAATAAGGGTCTTGTCCATCCGTTCCCCTGAACCAAGTCTCTCATACCATGCCCCCTACCTGGTAGCTTCTCTGGCCATACACCTGCCTGTCCCAGAGGGGTGAGTACAGTGCTTTTAAAAGCCCTTTTTCTAGCTCTGCTTCCCAAAATAGCAGTGGTTCCCTAGTGCGTTAGCTGGCCAAAGGCCATACTGAACCAGATCTGAGCCATGATCTGTGCAGGGCAGGGCTGAGTTAATCAGATGACTTCAAGCAAATCATGGGGAAAGGGGCTTCAGGATTTTGCATCTTAAAAACAAAACAACAACTAAAAACCACCCTTGCTAAAAATGCTTTGAATCTGAAACTCTTGAGCTACCTAGCACCCACAGCCCTCCTGGTGGCATATCACTCTCAGGGCAACGGGATAACATGTAATTTCAGTGCTTTTGAAAAGATCTCCTAGCAGTAAAGGCGCTCTCTGCCTGAAATGCAGCAAAGGTGGCATGCTGCTCTTACACCAAATCCTGATTAGATAAAATAGCTTACTGGATGCAGTCGCTCTTTACTCTGCAGCAGGAGTCCAGTTCATTTTAGCACAGCAAGATAATGTGAAAAACTCTCCTTAATTCACAGAACTGGGTTTCATGATTGCACATAGCATTCAGTTACTGAAATGGCATTCAACAGAGAACTAACATGTTTTCCAAAGCATCCTAATAATGAAATTAGTTTCTTTCTATAAAAAGAGCAATTGCTACTTGCAGTGGTAAGTCTTCACACTTACCTTCACGCACACACACACACAGAGCTACCTTTCAAAGGAACAAAGACTAATGTGCTCAGAGGCACGAGTTCAATGCTCCAGCACACAACAAAGGGCAAAGCACATAGCAAACCTTTCTACAGGGGCAGAGTTAAGGTCACTTGTTTCCCAGCATGAGAAAAGCAACCCCGTAGCCCTCCTTCTGCTCCTCCTGGGTGCCTAGTCCTGAACATGGCTCTCCCTGGGTCCCTCCCTGCTCCCTTTGTTTTCATTTCCTCCACCTCAATGCCTTGGAGGACTATACGGGCTTTGAGCACAAACAGCCACCTACAACCTTAACTTCACTTTATCTGGACTGTTTTGGCTAGGAGCAGAGTTTCAGAAGCTTTGCCAAGCCCAGCTTTAAGAAAGCACAACTGGAGAGATCTGTGTACCTCAGCAGACCCTTTTAATTCCCAGACGTCTCTCACTGGGCCTGGACAAAAAGCCTTTCTGCAGGACAAACACTCCTGCTTCCCACCACCTTTTCCTCCTCCTAGTTACCAAAGCCAGGAGTGCGCGGAAGAGACACAAATGAAGACAGTGAACCTCTCAGGCCTGTCAGCCTCGTCAGATACCTTACCGAAGCCACAAAAATCAGAGAAGAGAGATGTCTTTACCTGTTTCGATGTCATCTATCGAACCCAATCCATTGGAAGTGGTCTGCAAAGAGGGTGTAGAAAAGGGGAGAGAAAAATATCACCAGAAATTAATCTTTAAAAAGATATTCACACTTCACAGATGAGACTCTACTACTCCTAAATGCATCTGGCCCTTTATTTTCCTTTATGGCCTCTTTCAGTGCAAGAGCAGTAAAACCAACGAACTTTAAGAGGCCATTAATTCAAAGAACCTATTCATTTTTACCTCCAGCAGTGGACAAACCCTGTTGCTGCAAAGGAGTACCAGCCCTGCACAATACCCAACCATGTGAGCAAATCTGTACATAGAATAGGGTTTTTCATGTGTGGATGAGAACGCTGTGTCCCAAGTCCCAAGACATCAATCGGTCAGCCCCATGCAGTGTGAGATCCGATTAGCCTGATCTTACACAACGTTCCTTTTCTTACTTCACATGTTTTGCAATCTAACAACCACAAACTTTTACAGTGAACTCAAAACAGGAAAAGGTTTCCGCCAAGACAACTGCTGACTTGGAGCTCCAGGCACGGAATAAAATGAGCCCGTATTTTACAGAAACATAAACACGTACTTACGTATGTGTGCCTTCAGCTTAAGCTTAAAAAGGCACAAGCAAAGCATTACTCTTGAGATACTGCATCTACTGCAATAGTTTTTGCAAGTTCTAGTTTTTGCACTATTTTCCTTTCTTGCAAAAGGAAAGATTTTCAAATGAAAAATTGGGCACAACTATTAAAGAAAGCTGACTGGCTTTCCTAGACAGATGTGAAGGCAAGTCACTGAACGGTGGGAGGTAAACTAATTCTTTAGTATCCCATCTTGTTGTACAAAATGACAATTTTTATAGTTTTTGTTTTATAGTTTGTTTGCTTTAAGGAGTAGTGTGAAGTACCAAATAGCCTGTAAAAACAGCAAGTGTTTGGGGTTTTTTTTGCCCACTGGTGGAACAAGGAAATCAGCAATTTCTTCTGATTTATCCTGGTATTTGTACAGCGTCCTGCCCAAGCTGGATCCCCCAGGTGACAGGACAATACAAAGAATGCATAAACTGTGTATGTACCTTGCTCAGTACATTGCATGATTTAATTTTGTATGTTTCTTCAGCAGTTGCACTTTCTGACTTTTACTTAGCATTGCCCTAACTATGTAAAAACTTGAAAACTAAAACTTACTTAAAATGCAAGAGAAAACAAATATTCACAATAACTAAGAAAAATAACCATCTTCAGTGATCTAATTACTGACATCAAAAATGTTGTCACTAGAAATATTTTCAAAGAAATTAATTTCCTTGGCAATATTCCTTAAAAGCTGAAAACACTAATTAATACATTTAAATCCTAAAAGACAGTTATAAATTTGCATGTAAATAAAACTGCAAAGCATTCTACTAGTACAGTCCATTAACAGTAACAACCACAGGATGCAAATTCTACCTGGTTTGACAAATTGATTGACGTGCCATTACTGAGTAGCGAGAATGTTTCCAATTCCTGCTGCAAGGAAGAGAGAGGTCTTAGAACAGAGACAGCCCATGAATGCTCGTAAACTAGGTAAAGCTGGGTTACAATACGGTATCCTTCCAGGCACTGCCAATAAATAAAAGCCGCCCCAAAAGGCATACTACTGTGACACAAGGGTACAGTTTTCTGAACACTGAAAGGGCCATATATTTGTTCTGGACACCTCGGTGCAAAACATCCAACATCCAACACACAATCAGGAGACAAAAAACTTCCCCGAGGAACAGAAGTTTTTGTCTTTTCATTGAGAAATTACTACTTTGGGAAGGCATTACAGCACTGGAATGAAAGCTGGAAGTCAGCACAGGAGATAGCAAGGTGTTATCAAAATACTGATCACTAAATTTCAAATAATAAAAGCATTTTGCAGTTCTTAATTTTTAGTTGTCTAACATACAGGTGGTTTAAGCCCATCAGAGCTGAGTAACATGACAGCAGCAAAAAGGTGGCAAGGCCAACACAGTGAGCAGCTACAAAAAGCATTTCTGCGTAAAACTTCCCTTTCTTTGAGACAGAATCATTTTGGAGTGCTGAGAGCTGCTACAATGTCAAGCGTTTTTTTGGGGTATGCCAATCACATGTGAGGTTGGTCATGGAGAGGAATAAGATGCTATGGCCAAATTTACCTCCAAAGCTTTCTGCAAACTGGATGCCCACCAATGACTTCACCACATACTGCAAAGGTGCCCCTCTGGAGATGGAACATGCTGGCTGTTTAATACACCACTGTGCATGGGGCCAAGGATGCGAATGCAAAGCTAAGCCTCCACTACTAGCTAACGTTCCCTACTCCTGAAAACGCATCCTGGGATTTTACGTGACCAAGGCAGCTTTATCCAAGAGTGCTAGCAGTGGCCTAACGCCCTCTAGCTCCATCCCAGAGTACACACTTAAACACCAACAGTACTCCAGTTACAGCAGCACTTTCCTCTAGAGCCAGGTTACCGATCCAGCCACGGGCGTCAATTAACTGGACCCACCACTTGCTTTCTGCTGCCTTCTTTCCTAGCATCTGACCAGATGTGTACCTGTTGTTCTCCCAAAGCTCAGGCCTTTCCCCACCACAAAGAAGGTGTACGCCTAGATATGGGGCAGGAACCCTTAATGACCCATCGCACTACAAAACCAGCCATGCCTCCAATGCAGCAGAGGATCCCACCCTTCTCATCCCATAACAGGTAAAGGACTGTGATGCAAAACCTCCTTTGGGATCAGGCCTCACGTCCCTCTCCTCCAAAACACACAGGCTCCCAGTGCATTGGAGACCTCTCCTGCAGCACCAGCCTGGCTCTGGCTGGCTTAGCTGGGGACTCAGGAAACCTCCTGGCAGTAGACACAGCAGCAATGGGGTTAGACATGGATCTAGGCAAAGCGAGTCAGAGGGTCAGGACAAGGAGGGTAGCCAGCCGCCCGCTAGACGGATTGCAGGGTAGTGTACGTGTGTCTGTTACTGCAGAGCAGCACCTACCACTTTTGCAAAAGTAAATCTGAAAGTGCCAAAGGATAGCCTCTAAGAAAAAAGAAGTCATACCTGAGGTCTTTTGTATGCTTTTCGAACCCTCAGTCCCAGCTTCTGGGCAAGCTCCTGTCCCAGTTGCGTGACGCTTTCATCCTGGGGACAAAACCATCGGCAGGACACTTTCAGTTTTGCCTTTGTGGCACACACAATGAAATAAACAGGGATGCAGTTATCCTTACTGGGCTGCACCAAGAAGCCTCACTTGTAGACAGCAGCCAGTGGACAATTGCCAGAGCAGCCCTAGGAGAGCCCATGCAGACCTGAGGGCTCTTGTCATTCAGTCCTGCTGAGATACTGGGGTTGCACCAGGAGCTCTCCCCTACACTGCCTCGATGCTGCAGAAAATCAGAATCAAATGTCTGCTTCCAAGAAAGCACCCACTCTCTGAAAGTGGGGTTCATGAATCCTGCTGGCCAGATGGCTGGAGAGGCTGCCAAGGCTGGCTGCTGTGGGCTGACACAGCATCCACAAGGACCCCATGTCTGGGAAGGAGCCTGCATGCCTTCCCTCTCTGTCAGCTGCAGAGTTAATAATCAGTTTTGATATGCAGACAGTATTCACTAGCCTGTTTTGCTTGTCTGCTTGTTTTTAAAGCTGAAAACAACTCTCAGTTTCCAACTTACTAGCTACAAGGCATTTTCACTGTCTCCAGCTCTGGTTAAACTGCCTCAGCTTTGTCAAGCAGATCCTTCTGCTTTCCCCGCTGCGTGCCATTTACCGTCCTCCCTGCTCACTGCCCATGCCCACTCACACACCACCGTGGGCTTTAGACAAAGTTCTGGGCCATGCTCCATTCCTCTGCTCCCCCCTCTCCAGTTCTGCCTGGACTAAGAAGCTGCCACAACCTTCTTCACTTATCACCAGCAACTCTTTTCTTCTGCTTTTCTCCCTCCCTGTTTGCAAAAACATTGGAGTGCTTTAACAGTTTCTTCAAAGAAGAAAAAAATATCTGCCCAACCTATTGTGATATCCCTCCTTAATGTCCCAACATCTCCTCCCTCATCTCCAGCCTTGAAGCTTGCTCTCTTCTCTCTACTTGCCATGCTGGTCTTTCCAACCTCCTTCTCTCTGCTAGTTCATCCCTTCCCTTTCAACCTCTCACTAGCCTCTGGTTCCTCCTGCCCACAGTATCAGTAACTTTTCCTTTCAATTTGGAGTGTCACTTTTTGACTGTACTTGCTCATCCACACCCTCAACATTGGTCTTGTCACCACCTTCTCTGAACTCAGTGAAGACAAATTCTATCTTGTCCATTTTCTCTTCTCTCCCCATGTGACACCCCTTCAGGATGTACCTTCTTCTCCTGAAACTGTCCCCGCACCCTCCAGAGACCTCTTCTTGGTCAAATCTCATGGTCACTGCTCCTTCTTCACTCTCTTCTACCTCTCAGATCTTTCTAACACCAATCACGTTTTCATTGCTCTGTTTGCCTCTGGAGATTCTGCCTTTCCAAACACTCTCTCAGCTGTCTTCTGAAGTCTTGCTCCCTGGGGAAAACTCACCAGAAAGACCTCTGACATAATTTCTTTTCATTGATCTCATACCCATACCTACCAGGTTTACCCTATCCAACTCCACATGCCAATGTAACTCTGAGATGTCTTCTCAGATTCCTGGACAAGATCAACAATGTATTTCCCTCTAGACTGCCACCACTTCCCTTCCCAAAGACACATAGTTAATTACTGTCCTTCTTGTCAGCAGACCTGAGGTGTGGGGGTGGGGGGTTATTTGCTCTTTGCCACCCCCAAGTTCTTCCTTTAGCTTTCCCTTCCCTCAGCCAAATGCCACCCTCAGGTGCTTACTACCTCCCATCTAAACAAGGGGATGCTCAACAAGGGTATGCAACATGCTCTCCTCCAACACCCTAAAAACACCACATGCCATACCAAAAAAAGCATACCACAGAGGGGTATCAACTTCCCCATGCTGGGAACCTCTGCAAACTACCAGCACTGAGTATCTGCCCCCAGAAGCAAGTCAACTCTGCTAGATAGTGAGTCAACTGATCGGCAGATCCTTCATCACAGGAAGTTTTAATACATGCTCTGCTTTGACCACAATGAAGCTCTCAGCTGTTACAGCAATGCAAGCTGGAAGTACCCATGTGCTCCAGAGGCATAATGGAAACAAGAGTGAGATGATGGATAGCATGACTTGCCTTTGATGCAGAGAAGGCTTATGATTTCTGTTAATCAGGTAATAAGGCAATGGGGTATGTTAATTTACAAGACTGAATTGTTTAGAATAGGGAATGCAGATCACTCGATATGGAGTTTGTAGGCTGAACTTTCCTGCCACAGAGAAGTTTGATAAAGTGTTTGTAGACCACGATGATTGTAATGATGATAATGGGAGATATGTAAACGTAACTGAACTTATTTTTTAACCGTATAATTAAGTGGCTCAACTGCAATGTGAAATATAGCCAATTATGGCTTTATGTGAACACATATATTAAATGGGTTTGTTTATAAAAGGGTTTGTTTAAAAAACAGTTCTTTGGAACTCCCCTAACATGACACCTTTCATGTTTTGGTCACCCTGTTCTGCCAAGTCAAAGAAACTAGAATTTACAAGCTATACAAAAGGAATAACTAACCGCTAACAAGGGTTTCAAAGATTGCTTCTGTAACACTAATAATAAAGGAAAATTAACTTCTGCTGATGTAGATGCATTTTTCTTGTAATAGTATTACTGTGATGGATCAGAACCAAATTTAGCAAGGACAACCAGTGCTCACTAGAATCCATCTAATCACAGCCTGGTTTCCTGTTCAGTATTTGGCCTAAAAGGACGCTCAACAAAAGCACTGTCAGGAAAATATCTAGGGCCTAGTATATGCAGATAGTCCCCTCTGAATGCAAAGATTTACACACCTGTGAACATAAAAATAACTATGAAATGTGATGTCAAGGACACCTTTGCATGTCCCTGAAGAAATAAAAAGCTTTATCAGCTTGCCTTAGCAATCAGTAAGTAAAACATGAGACATTTTTAACTAAAACAGGAAGAGTATACATATTTTCCTTCCAGTGCTCCAGTTCCCATTTGTCCCATGCTCCTAGTGACTCCCATTAGAAGTATAAAACCAGCTAATTAAAACAATCTCATGGCTTTAGTTCACATTCTGTTAGGGTAGGGTTTTGCTCTTCACAAATAGGCCACCACACCTGCCCTCACTAACCAGTCTCTGGCTAGTACTATCTGTAGAGGGTGACTTGGACTGAAGAAACACGGGAGGTCAAATATCTTCTTCAAATCAGAGAGACAGAATTTCTGGGCATAAGCATGTTTCCAGCAACAGCCTCTTCCACTATCCTCTAGCCTCACACTAAGCATATTAAGGAGGAGGAAGGTGGTGAGCCACAGAAATCAAGAAAAGTTGTATGTCAAAAACTTACATGTGGGAGGGACAGCAAGCATCGGCTATTGCACTCATATGCTTCTTTGTGTCTTCCAAGTTCATTTAAGGAGCGGGCTTTCCGGAAGAGCGCTCGGATGTTCTCCTTGTCAAGACTTAAAGCCTTCTCGCTGTCTTCCAGTGCCTTCTCATACAAGCCCTGCAAGGAAGAGACCACCTTGAGTCAGCTGAGGCACAGCAGACTAACCCCTCCTTCTGTGTGAATGCAAACATTTCATCTCTCAGCAGAACACAGGAATATAAAAGGCAGTTAAACATACATGTATTACCTCATACACAGACCAGCATACAAACACACAAGGCCTACAGTAACAGAACATTTTCTTAAGTCTTGCAAAATTCAAAACACTTGAAAATCAGTGAATGCCAGAATTGAGGCTGCTTGAGCAACCTTATCTTGCCTCCCTCTCTACCTTGGGCATGTTACATTTGACAGCCTTTAATTATGTGACTGCTTGCTAATTTTGTTCATGGGACTTAGCCTCATTTTGAACAGGATGGACCTGCTCTGGGGTTGTGCCATAAAGTAAAGCTGTCAGATTCCTTAGGAAAATGGAAGCACGCAGTGTTTTAGAGCCTGAGTATTTCAGAATCATTTTCCATGTGTGTGCTGAAAGTTCCATCAAGACCCAAACGCTTCTCACTGTCTTCCAGTGCCTCACTTGAGGAGGCAGGAGCCTCCAGAGCAATACTCAAACAGTATTCCAGAAAAATACTCAGTCAGGACTGGAAGGCACTGGATTGTACTAACTCCTCACCAACATGGACCAGAACTGCACTGTCAGTACCCTAGGCCTGGCCCCCTCTCCTTCACATCCTTCCTCTGGTCTTGCAAGACAACAGTGTGATCATGAGGAGATATCAGACTTTTCTGTGTGTCATCATCTCCTCCAGTGTTGGAACAGGGCGTGGACAAAACCAAGTGAAACCCCTCTTGACATCTTTTCCAACTGCATGGCACTGTGACCATGATGTCCTCCCTGGCCCCTGGGGATGACTTGGGAAGGAACTCACCATAGCAAAGTAGCAGGCAGCTCGGTTGACATGCAGCTTGCACAGGAGTTCCTTTGGGATGGTCACCTCGTCGGAGGCTGCGTAATCCGCCACGTTCAGCCCTTCTACATACTGTACCAGTGAGAGCTTGAAATCCTTCTCTCGAAACAAATCATTGCCCTCTGCAAACAGGTTTCTCACCAGCTTCTGCAAAAAGGCCTGGGCAGCAAGGAGAAAGCAAACAGACTGGATATTCAGAGGCACGAGGGGTTTCCCAATTTTCCATTCCCTTCCATGTTTTAGCAAACTTCCCGCCCACCAAGACTTTCCTGCCTCCCCACTCTCCTATAAAACATCAGTCGTTTGGTAGAGGAGAATAATCCAGTCAAATCTCCTTTCTTCTTGAACACTCAAGTGTCTTCTCCTTTCCCTGAAAGTTGTCATTGCCAGAACCTTAGCACTTTAAGTTACAGACAAATTGTGACAGACCATCCCACGCTCTCCACTTTTGGTGTGTAAACTAATGGCTGTGCAACAGAACAAATCTTGCTAACCAGAGGGTTCCCAACTTCAGAAAACAAATTCTTCATTACCTCATAATCTTCTTGGCTTAGGGGTAATGTGGACCTGAAAAAAAGAAGATAAGAGGCTCATGAAACAGGCATCCAGGCAAACAAGGGCTTTTGTCTGATAAAGAAATCATCCTTCTGGTCCTGTGTTGATGAGCTCAGTGAGTTACTGAACATTTTATCACTTCAAAGGCAGATGGGGCAAAGAGAACACAATTAGGGAGCATTACACTCAGCGATGGCCACAGTGGTGTCAAGAGATGGTCAGGTCCCAAAGGCATCTCAGGCTAGAGGCATCCTATTCTCAGCTATTTTCTGCACATACACAATTCTCTGTAACATGCCTTCAGACAGCCACCTAAAAACACAACATCTTTAAGAAAGTCCCATGAGAGATTGCCATGGAGAACACAAGCATATTTTAAGTGCACCTAGCTCTAATGAGAGGCACCACACTGACACTCCAAGACCTCCTCAAGTCCTCTGTGAGACCAAAGAGAGAGTGATAAATGCAATCACTTTCCTCTGTATTAACTTAGCCACATGCCTCCACACCTACACCACAAAAGTAAGAAAACATTGCAGGTTCCGGAGGCCATTTAACTCCAGCTGTCTTGGCTGCCAAGCCGTGCCACAAAACTGGCAGTGCTTGTGTGGATAACACCTACCCCACAACAGCACTGAGACTTAGGAGAAAGGTTCTGTTCTTCAAATCAGACCATCCAAGTCATCCAGGCTTGGTTCACATGTATTTATTTTTTCTCTTCAAGGAGAAAACACCAGGCTCTAGAGAAATCCTTAGCACCTTTCCTAGCCCTCCCCACCTTTGAAATATAACACGGTATACACAATCTTATTGGTCAGAGCATAAACATTTTTTAGATTTAATCTGATCTAACCTAATCATCAGCTGCTCCTTAAAATTAACTACAAGAAATGTAGAAACATTCGTTCTGCTTATAAAATTGGAGTACCCCTCTTCCACATCAAAACAAGCCAACAAATGACACTGCCCCTGGTTCAGAGTTCAAGATACACTCCAGAAGCATGAACAACACCCCGTTATTTCTACATTATTTTATTTCCAGGATTCTTGCACATTTTTATAAATGTTACCAAAATAAACCTCATAACTGCCTCTCTGAAACTGGGTTACCAGCCCCATTTAATCTCAGACTGGGGTAATGTCCTGGTTTCAGCTGGGATAGAGTTAATTTTCTTTCTAGTAGCTGGTATGGTGTTACGTCTTGGATTCAGCATGAGAAGAATGTTGATAACACACTGATGTTTTCAGTTGTTGCTAAGTAGTGTTTAGACTAAGTCAAGGATTTTTCAGCTTCTCATGCCCAGCCAGCAAGAAGGCTGGAGGGGCACAAGAAGCTGGGAGGGAGCATGGCCAGGACAGCTGACCCAAACGGGCCAAAAGGGTATTCCATACCATGTGATGTCATGCCCAGTATATAAAATGGGGGGAGTTGGCCAGGGGGTGGATTGCTGCTCAGGAACTCACTGGGCATCGGTCGGTGAGTGGTGAGCAACTGCATTGTGCTTCACTTGTTTTGTATATTCCAATCCTTTTATTATTATTGTAATTTTATTATTATTATCATTATTAGTTTCTTCCTTTCTGTTCTATTAAACCGTTCTTATCTCAACCCAGAAGTTTTACTTTTTTTTCCCCGATTCTCTCCCCCATCTGACTGGATGTGGGGGGAGCGAGTGAGCGGCTGCATGGTGCTTAGTTACCGGCTGGGGTTAAACCACAACAGGTGAAAATATCATTGCCATGCCACAGGGTATAAATAGGTAACATGGAAGATTTGGCTTTTTTTCCTATTGTAGATGCACAGATTTCAGCCATAACAACTGCAGGACTCAAAGCAGACCTTAAAAAAAACCAAACCAATCTGATTAGAATCTTGCTACTTCCTTACTCATCACGGGACCTGGACCTGAGTCTGAGGCCTTTGCTAACTCAAACATTGGAGGGAAAAAACACTACTATACTTTATAAGGAAGTACTTGGACTTGTAACTACTACATAAGCAACTACTTCAAGCTCTAGAAGGCCACACAATATTCAGAGAAGAATGACCTCGGGCACCTACCAGGTTGGCAACTGTAAAAGAGCCCAGGTCATCTATTTCTCCTATAGGCACCATACAGGGTACCTGGCAAGTCATTTACTTTGCTTTCCCCACCTACAAAATAGAAACACTATTTCCCTTCCTAAGAAAGGTGGGATAACCTTGTTGAGAGAGCACTTTGAGATCTTCAGGCTGAAGATGAAGTAGAAAGTCCAAGTACTATTAGCATTATGCTGACTATAAAGATCATCCTGGAACTGCAGCAGAGGGTAAGACCCAAGGAAATTAAAATGATAGAATTTCAAGTTTAGAGAGCTGGCAGGACAAGAAGCACCCTGAAGAATCACAGTGAAAATCCTCAGTACCAATCTTTCCCATGCAGCAGACCCAAAGCAGTGAATAGGAAGAACTCAGTTCCTGCAATCCTCGATACGAAGACAACCACCTCCAAAGCCACAGGAAACAATGAGGTTGTCCACTTACTGAATGAACTGAAGTCCTTTCTCTATTTCTTGTTTTCTCTTCTGTCTCTCCATTATAGTTGCTGCACAGGAAGAAGAAAAAGAAAGAAAACATTGTGAGTCATTTTAGGTCTTGCTGGCAATTAAGCAGCACAGTATTTTGTGTGTGCCTGAATTTACTACTAACAAAATGTTCCAGACCAGATGCCCTGAACACCGAAGTCTGTGATTTATCCACGCTGCAGATACAGAACAGCAAGGAGCTCACTCCCAAGTATCTGCTTTTTCTCACATGCCACCGCCAGGATACATGAGCAAAGAGGAATTACTTCACTTTGAGCTCTCTACTTAGGCTGCCAGTAAACAAAGCAATGGGAACCAACTGTTATCATGACTGCCTTCTAGGAAAGGAAAAAAAAAAAATTTTTTTTTTTAAATCAACATTTCCCCTACACTGGCAGTCATTTCAGGAATTTGTGCTGAGACCCTCCCACTATAAGCAATTCTGACCACTATTTATCTGGGCTGGATTTAAACTGGTTTACTGCACAGCAGACAAAACAAGTAATCTATGTAAGGTGTATAGAGGCATATCACAGAGAGACATAAAGGAAGGAGATGGAATTGCTTGCCGTGGTCCACATAAAAGGACAGTGATGAATCTATGCAATTGGAATTTTGTGCTGAAAATCAGCAGGCAAGAGCAGCACAGACTTGGGAATGCTCCTCTGAAGAGGGAACAGGGCCCCATCCTGCAGTGTTTTAAATTGGGGTGGGCAGTGCCTGAGGAAGGCTCAAGAGAGAGTTATCCTCACTTAGTCAGGGACACAAATGGGCACAGTAACTTGTCTGGCTTTGATCAAATCCAGTCTGGGTCTCTGTGAGCACAGACAAATAAGTATGATGGAGCCATTTTGGAGTAATGTCCCTTTTCTCAACTAAAATGGGCTTGAATCACACCATTAGATACATGAGCTTCATCCCCTGCAGTGTGGGAGCAAATCTTAGAACGGCTCCTCCCTGACCTTTCCCCAAGGTACACAGGTCTGCCACACAAGAAAAGAATAAATGGCAGAAGGGATGGCACTTTGTGGCAAAACAAAGTTGCTGGGAAAGTGAATTTCCCAGCCTTGCCATCAACCAGCTGCGATCACAAACAATGCTCAGCTTTTGAGGAATGGTAACTTGGGGACAAAGGCAGCAAGCACAGAAACACTGAGATGAGATGGAGCTGAAGATGTTGTGCGTTCCAAGCCTGGGATTGCCTCTGAAGAGATCACAAGAAAAACAAAAGTCATTTCTCTAACTCTATTCTACAACAGCTTGGAGAGCATTATCTCACAGCTCCCTTTTACATTAAGACCACCCCTAAGGTATCTTACAGTATCTCTGGCATGTTCAGTCTGGAAAAGGGTGAAGGGACCTTTAAGGTACGTGAAAATCAATCCTGACAACTCAGCAAGCCCTTATTGATTGTGCTCTGTGCCATGCAAAATGTAGAATTGATACCTGCCCTTTACCAAGAAGGAGAGTTGGGGGAAGGGGGAAAAGCAGGAACAAGAGAAAGACCAGAAAGAAGTGGCAGCAGAAGAAAGCAAGAGCTTGCAAGTGACACTGTGCAGTTTGTAAGTCATCAGACATTAAATTTGAGAGCAATCTGGTCTGAGCAGCAGGTAGAGTATTTTAAGCAGCTGCATTTGGAACGGGATGGGCAGTGCAGCAAGAAAGGGAAAGCCAACAGACAAGGTGAGTGATGATCAGCATCTCTACAAAGGCTTTTAACAGAAGTGATGGAGCAGGTAGACTTCAGCACAACACCAACAGAAGGCCTGGAATGATTTATAGATAGCCTGGATAATGAGCAATCAGGAAGAAAGAAGGAAATTTAACAAGGAGATTGTGAGGTTTATATGATCACCAACACCACAGGCAGACAGGCTTGAGCGGTAGAAAAAGAGACAGAGGCAATTAATTTGATATTTCTCCTTGTATGAAATTCTGGAAAGACAGAAGAAGTGAGAGAGAGAAAAGACAAGGTGAAAAGGAGCAGTAGGAACCATTTCCACATAGACAGCAGTGAAAGCCACGAAAGAGGACAGAGCAACCCCAGACCACTGCAGGAGAACTGCGAGGGCCATCAGAGACAAGGGTGGGGAAAGAGCCACCATGGGAAATGACAAGAGATAAACTGGGGGAGGGGGAGCAAAAGAGTCAAGCGGACCTTCAGAAAGGCTCATGGGGGAAACCACAGGGAGGAAGGAGGAATTTCTAGCTGTCTGGTCCCTGAGTGCACTAATAGGCTTGAAATGCCCCAAACTTTGGGGCCTCACCTTGGACCCTCACCCACACACCCTCTGCCCATTCATGGTCCAGGAGCTCCATTTCAGCTCAAGTCCAGGCATACTGCCTTGTCTGAGCTATACTATAGGTGGACCTGTCCTCAGCCCTCTCTCCTGGACAAACCTTGGACCTGCACTGTAGGCAGCTTGTCTCCAGTCCTGTCTCTGGCACCATCTCCTACTGCTGGACTCCTTGGGTGAACCCTAGACCTGATTCACCACCTCATCTTCTTTGGGACTGTCGATGGACCCCTACTATCAGTAACTTGTTCTGCCTGCGCTGTTCAGATATGGTGGGACTGTACCCTAGTTAGTGAGGGCACTGCTGGTGGCCGTCATCATCACCTTCGGCTCCTAGCTTGTCCTCCCTGGAGGAGCAGCCCTGCTCTTGCTGCTCCCTGACACGAGCCACACTGGAGAGAACAAAAGTCAGGGAAGTGAAGCGGCAGCCCACGGATCTGATAAAGAGGGAGATTATTGGGAACTGTGGGGAGAGCAGTTGACACTGGCTGGTCATCACAAAGTCAATGGCTGCACTCCAAAAATGCTGTGGCACACCTTTGCAATTATGTGTATCCACAAAACAGATCATCACCTTGAAAAGCTTCTGATACGCACAGAAGCTTCAACCTCTGCTTCTGAGCTCAGCTTTTAAAACACTACTGCAAGGAGCGAAGAGATCAGTACCTGCTTTCATGGCTACCCTGACCCCACTGCTAAAACATCCTACACAACAGGATGTGGGCATGTGTTACAAGGAGCACTGGTTACTGTTGCTTGCCCACAGAGAAGGGCATTCAAATATTACCACCAAAAGCTGGAGTGGAGCCAAAGAACTGCAGGGAAAGGCTCCAGAACGTCTCCTTCCTAGAGCTACCCAACTCTTCTTGCATTCTAGAGCTCCCGTTTTTTCTCTCCTCACCACCATTGCCACTGCATCCAACATACGTATCTCCATCCTTGCTCCATGTGGATAGCTGACCAACCTACCGCACCTCTGTAAGTCCCACAATGCCCAGCTACAGTTTTGATCCTTGCTACAAAACCCTCCTAAAAAAACCCCTCTGTGCCCTGCATGCTGTTTACTCTCTGCAATCCCACCCTCATCTTCCACAGTGAACGTTCTCCAACCTAAGACCTTCCATTGCCTTCTTTAGACAAAAACCACAGGTCTGATCTCCACTCCAGACTGTTGCTCTCTGATACTGCCCCATGTTCCTTTCTCCTTGCAAGTGGGTGACCAGCTTCCCCTGTTAAGCTCTGACACACCTTCAGGCTTATGTCACAAATCTGCACATAAGACTTATCTCCTCATGGCTACACCCACAAAACGCACACCACATGCTGCCGCCCTAACAACTTCTTTCACATCTCTCGGGAATAACCACCTTTCCCTTTCCATCAGACTCCACACCACCACCCTCCTCTACACGTGGCAGACCTCTCCCCTGTCCTGCCTGCCCCGCCACTGCTGGAGGCTACCATTCCGGCTCCTTTTGCTCCTCACGCCTTCTCCCCTGCCACCTCCCTGGCAAACTCGGTCACTTCTGTCTCCCCTTGTCGTTGCAGCCTCTCCACGGTGTCTCATTTGACCCTCGGACCAAGCCGCACGCTCGTTACGCTGGCAAACCCAACACACAGTGAGCCACCCATACATGCAATACTTCAGTTCTGCTGTACGCCATACCATGGCTGATGCATAATTAATTTTAAGCCCAGAGCCTGTTTAGCTTTTGTTTTCTCAGTCTTTCAAATATTTTTAGAAACGCAGTGGAAAACATTTCATGAAGCAGTGTGCCTAAGCATCCTCTTTTTTTTCGCCCACCACATCTGTCTGTCCAGACTTGTCTGCTCAAATCACCAGCAGAATTTGAATCCAGAGTATTTATATCTCCACTACAAAGCTCTTATCCTTCCAGTCCAGAGATGTTTATCCTCTCTGGTCCAACATCTAGAAAGGACTTTATTCATAGTTTGTCAATGAGTTACAAACTATTTGTCAGACAGAAATAAAATGCTGCAGACAGGCAAAATGGTTTTCTTGCCTTCAGAAGGAAGCATGAGCCAGTAAACAGAGTGACTCAATCACAAACTGGGTAGATACGCTCTACGAGACGCTACGAGATGAACAGAAAGACTTGAATTTACCTTATCAAGGACCTGGGTGTTATTCCCAACCCTGCCAGAGCTGAATTTGGGCAAAGCTTTTCATACTATATTTCTGGGATGGCCACGAGTTCACACTTGACTGACTTCCAGGCTTTGACTGTAACATTTCAGCCAGAAATAAGTGCACCAAGATGCAAGTGGCAGGTTGTAGAGCTGAGAACGGAGCTCAGCCCCAGGCTGTGTGCGCTCTCCTCCAGGCAAAAGGCTCCAGGATGCACTAGTCTGTAACACGGTCTTTCACTGGCCGCAGTATGGCCACCTCAGTGGTGCAGCAGGATGGGTAACCGGACTCACGTCAAGCAGAAGACAAGCCGCACAGCCCACTACAAACATGGGCTCCCGCTCGCTCCCGTGGCTGCCCTCTGCCTTGCCCCCACTCCTGGGTTTGAAAGCTTCTTGCAGCCGACAGCTCTGGGAGTCCCCACCACCGTGCTGGGCCCACCGGGCCCGACAACCCCGTCCCTCCATGCACCGGCCACCCCAAGGTACCTCCATGGCCGCTCCATCTCCCACACCCCAGCACCCCGCCGGTCCTACTCCTGCCCCACAGCCACACCGGGGCGGCCGTCATCAGGGCGCCGCCGGCTTCACCCAGCAACACCTCCAGTGAACGCAGGGCGAGGTGGCGACAATCCCCTCACCCCCAGATGAAAAGAAAAGCAGCGGCGGTAAGTTTCCCCGGGGAGGGGGACAGAGGTGGTGGTCAAAGCCTCAAGAGACCACCCCGGCCCCCATCACCCCATTTTCAGCTCCCTCCAGCCATGTGCCCCACACGTAACACCCCCTGGACTACAGGCCACCCCACGCGTAACCCCTCCGTGCCCTGCAGGCCACCCTTCCTCCTGCCCCGGCCCACCGGGCCCAGCCCGCGGCGCACCGCAGTGCAGCCGAGGAGTGAGGAGGAGGCGGCGGCGGGGTGACGCTGCCCGTCCCTCGGCCACTTGCTCCTGGTTTCGTGCCCACCCAGCTCGCCCTCCCCTGCCTCGTTTTAAAAATGAAATCCCGGGTCTGCTTCCCAACACGGGTGGAGCGGGAGCCGCCGCTCGCCTCCTCCCCACCCCCAGCACTAGGCCGCCGATCCCCGGCCTTGCCTAGCGGCCGCCGCGGACAAAAGCGCCACCTCGGCCGGCCGGGGCGGAGAGGGGCCGGCCGCGCCGCCCGCAGCCCCCGCGGCCCGGCCGGGCGCCGGCACCCCGGCATCCCCCGCCACCCCGGTCCTGCTGGGAGGGGTCTCCCGCGGCAGGAGATATCCAGGCTCCCCTGGGGAAAGGAAAACAAACCAAAACATACTCTTCCTCCTTCCCCACCCCCCATCCGCTTAAATGAGAATCACACATCTCCGGGAGGCTGGGAGGCGGCTTTAAGATTAAAAAAAAAAAAAAAAAAAAGATAACCTCCCCTGCCACCCGGAAACTGTCTAAAGCATTAAAGAATTTGGGGGAAAAAAAAAAAAGAAGGAAAAGAAAATTTAAAAAAATCCCACAACCTTCTTATTTGATAAACTTTACAAGCCCCTACGGAAGGTGCATCTGAAAAGCTATTCCACAAGGGCTTCTCTGCTGCTTCATGGGGTTTATACCAAACAAGAGGGGGAAAACTGCAGCCTAAATACAGACCTGAACACAGCTCTCAAACCCACAAACCACAAACAGGCACAAACGCAATTAATACTAAGTTTTTCATACAAACCCAGGGGCTTTTCCCCTAGCTATCCACTTTTAGACTACTACCACATTTTTTCCAGGGGGTGGGATTAGGATCTCTGACAATTATTTTTTTGCAAACCCCACATTTTTGGCGGAAGAGGGGGTTAGCTTCAAAATCTCACCCATATTATTTTTCACCACTTTTTTTTTTATTTGCAATTACACAACGTTTCATCCATGCAGTTACTGTCTGAAACCTTTACTTTCTAATGAAGCAACATCCAGATTTTCTTGTTTCTTGAGTCCACCCCTTTCTACATACACAAACACACACACACATACAGAAATGGTTTAAGACAAAAATAATCCCCCCAAAATAATAATAAAGGACTCACCTCTCCTTGGGTTTTCCCTCCCACACTATGTATAAACTTTCCTTGATAAATGGTATTGTATTACTAGAGATATTATTAATGTATTATTACTAGAAGTAATAATAATAGTAAGTGCTATTTAATTATAGAAGGCAGCATTCTGCTTCTGGATCGGCTGCCCCTGCAGCTCCCTCCATGTGCCTTCTGATCTCTTTACTTTCATTTCCAGGTCTCGCTCGCTCGCTCTCAGCTGCACCAGCAAGAGAAAATGCCTCCCTGCATATCCTCTGGGCCCTAGAGGCTACCGCTTTCCATTACAAAAATTCACAGATCTTTCCCTTGTGGTTGTTTTGAGATTCTTTAAGGTGAATTAGGCTTAAAAAAAAAATAGAAAAAATAATAATAAATGAAAGCGCTTAAGCAGTCGAGGCTCTGTTCTTATTTTAATGCAACATTTTTCTTCTTCCTGGTTGTCTTCGCCGATATATAAAATATACCCCAAAAGAAAGGAAATCTGCCTCTGCAGAGCGATTGCATGCATGCGAAGCGCAGCAATGAACTGAATTACGAGACACCCCCCCCTGCCATGGGATTATCATATACGTGAAGCAGAGACCCTTTTGCCCACCCATGTATGTTTGCTGGAAGGGGGCCAGAGCCATTGCTTATGGCAGAGCAATTATCTGTTCTAGCCAGACCTTACTTACTCCACCCCGCACTGCTGAGGGGGTTTCCTGTAAATAAAATCTTCTGAAAACATCAATCTTTGGGTGGAAAAGAAGATGCAGTCTGTGTGTATATAACATAATATTATTATATTATATACTGTTGTGTATTATACAATATACATACATATGTACATGCATATATATCTGGTTTTATATTTATGCATATACGTATGAGTTTAGACACTTTTTTTGGAACCAGATTTTTGGCTTGTTTTCACCCCAAATCCCTCAATATTCCCAGAAAGTGGACTGAATCTCCACAGCAGTCCATGCAGACAGAGCCCCAGGAACAGAGCTGCCGGTGGGAAGTAGGGGCCCGGCGGCACACGTTCTTCTGTCGTGGGAAATGGTTGTGAAGACAGCGGTACACAGACCGCCTTAGACAGGGGGTTCATCCACCCCTGCCCAGCTGCACTACCATTAACTTCAAAGAACCCTCTGAAATGAGTTTTATGCTCGGCTCCCCACCCAGCCACCCTGGTAGGATAGGTTTTCCTCTCCCTAAAGGATTCTGTCTACCGTCAAATCATCATTTCCAGACTGACACTGGTTTAAATTATCACCTCTTTCCCAATGTAATCCGTGACATGTTTACTCCTCAGTGTCTCGCTTCTCTATTTACAGTGACCCAAAAAAAGAGTGTCACTTTGTGCTTCGCAGCTAAGCAACTCCGACAAGATTCAGAAGCAGGTAGAAGGTATCATCTGAAGTGTACTAAACTTGTTTAATATTTAAAACATGTTGATCAGAAAAGGAAAGACTTTATTATATTGAGTAGGATTGGCTTCTGGCAGCTCTGTCAACACAATAAACTGATAATTTATGAAATATAGGCTGTGAATTGTATAATGTACCATATGACACTGGAGAACACTGTCTTACGCTCTTCACAATATTTAATCACAATGCACTTTTTTTTAGATATTTATTATGATCCAAAGATTGCTGTTATTCATGGGTAAGACAATGTTTATTTTTATTATCTCTTCAGCAGATTTGTTACCTCTTATTTTTAGGCAATGACACCATGACAATGAGTAGAGTCTAACCAAGCTGGGCCTCTGCTGTAGAAGCCGCTGGGCAAAATGTACGTTAAATGACAATCCCTGTCAAGGGGTGGCTTTGGGCAGAAGAGAGGTGGAGCAGGCCTGGTGGGGGAAAGTAAACACGGGATACCTGACATGCCAGATCACGTTGGGAGGGCAGCGTCACGGAGCCATTAAGCATCAGATGAGTCACAGAGCCCAGGACGCCTCCAGCCCTGCAGCACCTCTGAAAGGCAAGACATCACAGCTGGATGAGAAGAAAAGGGCTTAGGAGGAGCTGAGGAAGAAGAGGAACAAAACCAAAATCCACGCACAATCAAGAGTTGTACTGGAATAAGCACTATTTTTCAATTCAAGAACATTCATTTTCAAGACTGCTTTTCCCAACTGAATGTCATGTTATGCTTCCCTCCAACGCAATTTCCTTTGGCTGTAGGACTGAGAGGTGCCCTGCAAAGTCATGAGCCAGTATGTACTGCTCCTCTCATGAAGTAACATCTTTCCTGAGTAGTTAACATGAAGATTTTCACAATTTGCAAGCATGGTTATCAAGGTCTTGTGTGCAGGTAGTCAGCAGAGTCAAAACGCCGCCAATCCCTGCTACAAACTCGTTACACTGTCGTAAAAATTACTTTGATTTGTAAAGCTGTTCTTTCAGGGAGAATGAATCTATGGATCTAATGGCACAACACACCTTCATTCCAATACAGCTGCACCCACAATTAAAGACCTTATTCTTGCCCCTCTGGCCCAATATATGGGAACTAGCCAATATTTGGGAGAACAACAGAGAAGGGAATCAGATGTATTTGATATGATCCTGTTTACTGCTACAGATTGTGAGGAACTAACAAGTGCCAAACTCCTTGCTTATATTTTCCAAGTTCAAGCTCCTTCTTGAGATGATGCTGATTTATTCCCTCATCTGCTCTACGTTTTCTGGCAGCTTTATGCTTCTCACATACAACCATAATCTAGTCCGTGCCTCAGCTTCTTAATTTTCTTCAGTTGCAAGAGAAACTCCTCTTATTATTTATGAGTTAAATTTTGCTCAGCTTTTCCATCTGGTTGCTGTACCGGTTTATGGCTTTTATTCTTTCAGCTGTCATGCTCCATAAAGAAACTTAATTGCTTTTTGTACTCCCCCAGAAGGAAGGTGGTCTACCATGCCCTTCAGCCTCAATGCGGTCTCCCAGGTCACCCAGCATTGCCAATCCCTGGCATTCTTTTCTTGGGTCCATATAAGCATTTGACATTGTTTCTTAAAACCACAATTGGGAGAACTGTGAGAGAATGAAAAATGCCTCTTCTAATGTTTTGGGACCAGATGGCAAAATAAATCCAGCCTATTACCTGCCTCAACGCTGATCTCACCACGTATCTGCGGCCCCATCTGAAACGGTGCCTCCGTCAGTGCCTGTAGGTTGCAACTCGGAGAGGAGGGATTGGGTCAAGAGGGCCTGTGCAAACACGCTGCAGTAGCAAGCAGGTTTACACACAGCTCACTTTGTCCTGTCAGAGGTACTTTTATTTCTATGCTCAATAAGAACACCTCACACACTATGTACACACGAAGCTGTCAAGCAAACCGGCGTTTTTTGCATCCTTAAGTAGCAATGACTGCACGCTCCCAGATGAAACGCTTTCCTTAGTGGAAAGGTTCAGCAATAACACCTAAGCGCAAAGATGGGCTCCGCAGAGACATTATCTCAACGAGGCTTCACAGAAAAAGGCACTCGTGACTCATCCGTGGGTATCTGGGAGGCCTGCAGAGCAACTCCGAGCCCCCCACGGCGACCCCTTCCCCGAACGCCTGTTGCGAGAGGGGCCCGGGCGCCCGCCGCAGACCCACTCAGCCCTCCCCGATGGCTGGCACGGCTGCCGCCCCTCGGAACCCGCGCTCCGGAGAGGCGGGAGCGGCAGCGGCCGAGGGCAGGGACAAGGTTCCGGCGTCACAAGGCCTCACCCGCGCCACGGGACGCGGGTGGGAGAAGGAGAGAGGGCGAAGGGAGAGGGCGAAGGCCGCGGCCCCGGCCGCCACCTCACGGGGGTGGCTCCGCGCGAAGCATGCCGGGTACGCCCCCCTCCCACCGGACTACACGTCCCGGCGTGCCCCGCGGCGGACGGCCCCGTAGCCCCGCCCACGCGCGGCGGAGGCCGGCCGGCTGCGGCACGCCGGCCGTCAGCACCCGCGGGGCGGGGCGGGGCGGGGCGGGGCGGATCCCCTCTGACGTCACGCCGCGCAGCCAATCCCGGAAGGGAGAGCAAAACTGCCGGCTTTCAAATCCTCCGCCTCCCCCGCCCGCCCCTCCCCCATCGTCCCCGGCGGCGGCGTGAGGGCTCGGGCCGGCCCCGCTCCATCGCCTCCCCCCCCCCCCCCCCCACCGGCAGACCAGCGGCGGGCGGCGGCGCCGGATCCCTCCCGGCGCGGAGGTGAGGGGAAGCGGGGCGGAGGGGAGGCGGCAGCCGCCGCCGTCGGTGGCCGGGGGAGGGGGCTGTGCGTGAGGCGAGGCCATCCCGCGGACTAACACGCCGCCGCCGCTTCCCGCCGGCCCGGCTCCTCGCGCGGCGCTCCCACGCGGAGGCGAGGGTAACCCCCTCGTGGATGCAGGTCACGGGAGACCCCTCCACGACGGGCGGCACGGCGGCGGCCGCCCGCGCCCGCGGCGGGAAGAGGGGAAAGGGAAGGGGGGGGCGATCGCCGCCGTCTGACGGGGCCCGTTATGGCGGGTGTGTGTGTGTGTGACGGGGGCCGCCGCGGAGAGCGGCTCCCTCGGAGGAAGAGAGGAGCCCTCGGCCGGCGCCGGGAGGGAGCTGTCACCCAGCGGAGCCGGGAGCCGGGCCCTGCGCTGCCGGGAGAGCAGAGCAGAGCCGGGCTCCTCCGTGGGAGAGCGCAGCAGGTAGCCGGTGTGTTGTCTGTTGGCGTGGGCAAACTGTTGTAAATAAAGCGTTCGGCCGAACCAACTTTTTTGACCGTCGAGAAGCGTACGGCTTCGTACGGTCTTCAAGTAACGAGGTAGCCTCTCTTCAGCCATTTCCAGATCTTGTTTTTATTCACCAAGCGTACTAACTCTTCAATTTTTATTTATTTATTTATTTTTTAAATCTTTCCGTGCAGAAGAACTAGCAGCGAAGAGACCTCTGGTAGGTTAACAGTTTGGTGTGACTGACGTGTTTGCAATAAAACATGCTTCAGGATGCGGTGATGAATTCGTATGTTGAAATTAGGAAGTAGCCTGTGTGTAAGACGAAGAAAGTAAAAGGGGATTTAAGGGAAAGCAAAGCGAAGGGACCGAGTACACATGTAGAGTATAGAAGAGCATCATAGCGGAACAGAACCCGTTTTTTAAACAGTAGAGTGATGAGGTATTTAAAAGTAAAGTTAATAATTGAACTGGGTGAGCTGACTGACTTCTTTGGATCCTAACTTTTGTTCCTGTCTGGTAAAGCCTTCACGGGTTGGAGGATGTCTTCTCTTTCTCCCTTCTCGGTGTTGGATTGGCAGAGGTTGGGAATGTCCATCAGTCTGGTGTCTGTGTGGCCTGGTAGGGGTAGAGTAAGTTATGTGAGCGTCTTTCTCCTGGTAGCACCTGCTTGAGAGGACAGTCATCCTAGAGAAGTGATGTTGATCAACCTTGGGGATGTTTTCATTCCCCCTGTGTCCGAAAGCAATACTAAAGTTAACGAAAGCTGAAGAGAAGCTGTACCCTGGGGAAGCTGAAGGCAAATACTTCACAGCTAGCCATCAGGAGGAAAGGATGTACATACAACTTTCGCTTAGGAGGTGTTTTGAAACCAGTGCTGTTGAGCTCAAAGAGCTGCGAGAGTGTGGGCCCACTTCTAAGTCAGACAAGAATGGAAGGGAACCAGTTTTCTGTTGTAGGAATGAACCTTCATCCCAACTGATACCAGAAGTCTGTTTTCTAAGTATGTTGCTTCTAAGCGCTAGTTGTGTGTAGTCTTTTATCCCAGCAGAGGTGCTGGGATAAGAAACGTGCTCTGTTTATCCTGCTGAATGAATGGAGGCCAGTTACTTCACACAGTGATTGATATTCATTAAATAATGGTACGCAGATGCTACTAGGCATGGCTAGCTTCAAACTTGTGCCTCAAGGCAAAATGGTTGCTAATTCATCATCAGTGTAAGATCATCCTGTTTAATGTGTGTGATAAATCTGTGTGGGACATCCGAAAGGAAAGAGAACCCATAAACTTGAGAGGGAGTTTTGTATGCAACACACATGATGTTTTCAGCAACTCGGTGGTTCTGGAACTGTGCTGACGAGGGCACTACTGGGGATATCACTGAAAAGAAAAAACAGTTGTGTTCATTCTAGCTTGCGTTGGAGAACAGGGGAAATGTGCAGTGTGTATAATTAAAGGATGGGGTTTGGGGAGAGAGGAATGTTATGTTTTAATTGTAAAAGCATTGCGGAAAGAGTAAAATGTTTTAATGTGGCCTTAATCCATAGCTTTAGCTACCAATTATTTATGAAGTATAACAATTCCATCAAAACCCAAGTCTCACCAGTATTGGAAGAATCAACACCATCTGACTGGCTGGCTTTGGAATATTAACCTAGCCTAGCTGTCATAAGTGAGCTATGGGGAAAACACTAATGACACTGAAAACTCAGTATCTCAGGAGCAAAAAACACATTAGTGTTCAAATAAATATGATTATTCATACAGATTATGTATTGTAGTTTGCTTTTTTTATGTTGACAGTTTCTTTTAATTGACAGCTCTTAACATTTGGAAAAGCAGGAAAATGGCATCAGAAGACATCACTAAGCTTGCGGAGTCACTTGCTAAAACGAAAGTGGGTGGTGGACAGTTGAGCTTCAAAGGCCAGAGCCTTAAACTCAATACAGCTGAAGATGGTAAGAGAAAATACCCTTGTGTTTGGGAAGTGTCTCCCTGAAATTCTAAAGTCCTGTGGTAAACCTCCTGCTAATCCTGCATGGCCAAACTGTCATAATGTTAGCTGTGATGGAAGGGTCTTTCACCTACAGCTGCCTCTGATAGAGACACTTCCTTCCCTTCTTGTACCCTGCTTTGACCTGCTATGCTGGCAGTGCTACAGCTGGCAGAATTGGGATTTGGGTCTCTGGTGTGTGATTCTTGTTTTCTTGCTGTTCTTTGCAAGTGCTTTTGGCAGTCACTGTGTGTTAGAAGTCAGTGCTCCTTTTAAAAAGAGTAAGCAAGTGCATGACAGCACTTGGAACAAGTAGATGCTTCAAAGACTTGCAAAGAGGAATGGGCTGATACATTAGTCCGCTGCAATAGTTCAGTTTCTTCCCAAATTCTGATCAATTGGTTAGACTCTTGTTTGGTTGGTGGTTTGTTTTTTTTTCCCTGGAATACCTCTTGCTGGCATATGCGTGTTTCCCAGTTAAAAATGTCTTGCAGTGGCTGCTAATGTAGTAAATATCTGGAGAATATGTATATATTTGCTATAGATTATTCGCTATAGTGCATACCTTTTTTACTGATTCCAAAGGTGATGTTTTTTTATATGCCATTTTAGTATCTCTGAATCATAGAATAGTTTGGGTTGGAAGGGACCTTTAAAGGTCATCTAGTCCAACCCCCCTGCCATGAGCAGGGACATCTTCAGCTAGATCAGGTTGCTCAGAGCCCTGTCCAGCCTGACCTTGAATGTTTCCAGGAATGGGGCATCTGCTACCTCTCTGGGCAACCTGTTCCAGTGTTTCACCACCCTCATTGTAAAAAATTTCAATGTAGTGCAAAGCCACTGAGCTATGGGGAAAGGCTTTGGAGCTTGGGAATGATAGCAAGTGCCCAGTGACAGAAGAGAGTCTGCAGCCTGCTCCTGTGTCTTGCATAGGATTACCCTCGAGTTGAATTGTTCCACCCTGAAATATTTGCTAAACGGGCATCCACTTTTGTCAGTCAGTGGGAACTTCTTCCTGTTGCTGTGGCACCAATTCCCATTAACTTTTAGCTTAGTCCTTGCATCTTTGTAGGCACATGCGCTCTTGCTCCTAAACCATGTGCTGAATGGCAGAGGAATCTTACTTAGGAGTAAGTAAGGAAACTTACTTTTGCAAATAGGAGGATGGCTATCAGAGAGTAGAACTAAATTATGAAAAGGCAGGGTGGGGAATGGAGAACGTTCTCTCTAGTGACCTGACATTTTAGCTCTGTTCTCCACTGCTGTTTCAGGATTCTTTCAGATAACATTGCTCAGCTGTTTTCACTAAGGGTAGAGTTGAGCAAGTATTGCTGCATCAGTGTTCCTGTGGTACCCAAGATGACAGTTAAAAGGCCAACTAGACTATTTGCTTTTTGCAGCTGAAGAAGTGATCAAGCAAATCAAGGAATTTGATGGCCTGGAAGCACTGCGTCTGGAAGGCAACACAGTGGGTGTGGAGGCAGCAAAGGTCATTGCCAAAGCCTTGGAGAAGAAATCGGAGCTCAAGGTGAGATCCTCAAGTGGGTGGTGGTGAAAGGGAAGAAGTAATGTAGAGAATACTCTTCCTGCAGTAGCATGCCTTGAGTTAGCCCCAAAGCTTGTTTGGTGGTTCTTCCAGTAGGAGGAACAACCATATGAAAATATGGCAGAACATGGGGACTTTGGGATAATGGGAACATTTCTGCATTCCTAACCGTTCCTGTTCAGAAGGCTTCCAATTGTAAAGCTGGAAAGCTGTGTAAGGAAGAGCCTCTCTGCAGAGGTGGGATCTGTAAACAAAGAACTGTGGCAACAAAACTTAAGTTCTAATGGAAAAGCTGGGTCATATCTTCTGGAGAATGATCAGATCTTCTGAAGAATGAGTCTTCAGAGAATGCCTGAATAGGGAAGAAATAATGGAGGAAATGCACCAGGAGGTTTTTCCATGTCCAAGCTATGCTTCCCTACTACTGTTCTAGCCTAATGTTAGGAGGATGCTGTGCTGCTAGAGGCACTGTCCTTTGCAGGAGAGGAGTATGAAACATTGATTTGTGTTAATCACCCAGGTGTGGCTTTTCAAGTAAGTTCAGATTGTTGAGCTCCATACCTTAGTAAAACATGCATTCCTAACGTATCCTTCAATTTCCTGCTTCTTTTTCCTGTGGTAATTTTCTCGGCAGAAAAGAATTCCAGCTTGAATGCAAGCAAGAATTCTTGTGTTATTTACAATGTGCACTTCAGTGGCTTTATGTCCTTGCAAGTGAAATAATTGTAACGTTAGTTCTTGTAGCGCTTTAGTACAATCAAATGACAAGCCCAAGGGAAGGCAGACAGTATTAAGCTGTCCCCCGTGATGTAATGTAGCTTGTATGTGTAAACCTCTGTACAACTATGTTGTCCTAAATATTTTAATAGTTTCTATCTGTATGTTTCTTATTTTAGAGGTGTCACTGGAGTGACATGTTCACAGGGAGACTAAGGTCTGAGATCCCTCCTGCTTTGGTAAGTAAAAACTAGATCTGAGACTTCTGACAAATATAACTTCTTTTCTCACCTGTCATGCTTTTTGTGGGAGTATGTTTTTAGCACAGAGTTGATCTTTATGCTGTTAACACTAAGTGTCTCAGAATAGGCAAGTGATTCTTTTTTGCTCCTTCTGTATGCGGTGGAGAAGAGTTGATAAAAGGCCAAATGCAGGTCCATGCTAGTGAAGAACCTTGTCACTGGGGAAAACATCCTCATGACCTGATGGGTAGAATGGGAACTAAGCTTTCTAAATAAAAGCATTTGGCCATCTCTTCCAAGAGCATTCGGAGCTCCCTACCTCCTTGAGTCCTGTGAAGCAAGAACATGATAAACCCAACAGAATGAAAACAATATTTCTTTTAGCAGTGTAGAGTAGGAAACTCACTTTGAAAAATGAGCATTTGACCTAAAGAGATGGGATAACTTCTTGGTAACTGCCTTATGGTTAGCTTTGGCTTAATTTGCACAACTTCTTCTCTGGCTTTAGCTGTAAAGTTTTATTTCCCTATGCAGCTTTGCTGAATGTCTTCAAAGTGGAAATTTTTTTGCAGCATCACTGCCATACCTAGCCACTGCAGTGATGCTGTCACTAAAAGTCAATCCACTCCCTCCCTCCCACCCACTGCCATCTGTTTCATTACAGATCTCTTTGGGGGATGCACTCATCACTGCTGGAGCCCAACTGGTGGAGCTGGACCTGAGTGACAATGCCTTTGGCCCAGATGGTGTGCGTGGCTTTGAGGCGCTGCTGAAGAGCCCCGCATGCTACACTCTGCAGGAACTCAAGCTCAATAACTGTGGCATGGGCATTGGTGGTGGCAAGGTAAGGGTTGTCTACTTTTTGGGAATGAGGTCAGAGCCAGGACTTGGCTCCAGACTGCCCTACGCTGAATCACAGAATGGTTGAGGTTGGAAGGGTTGGTGATTGTCCAGTTCTAGAGCTGGATATACAAAACACATTTGGATTCCTTCAGAATGAGATGCTGAGGTAGTATAAACTGCTTGTTTTATCTCTAGATATTGGCAGCCGCTCTGAAAGAGTGTCACAGGAAATCAAGTGCCCAGGGCAAGCCACTTGCTTTGAAAATATTTGTGGCTGGCAGAAACCGTCTGGAGAATGATGGTGCCACTGCCCTGGCTGAAGCCTTTGGGGTAAGTAGCAAACCAGAGCTTCTTGACAGCAAATTGGAGCAAGGTGTGCTTAAGTGCTAATGTTAAAGATAATGCATACAGAGCTTGCCTCACCTTGGAGGCAGGGCCTGATTGTTGGTTTACTAAAGTTGTGATGTTTGCTGCTGAAACTGGAGTCTTCAACAAGTGCAATTAGAACTGATGACTGAATGTTTGTGGTATAAGTTTCCAAACCCATAACTAGTGGCTGTGTAAATTAGTTACTTGTGGGAGAAATAGGTGTCTCCTGAGTAGATTAATAGTAGTCCTATTCCTTTTTCTCCCTCTGTGCTAAGGGAGGTTATCTGGCACTGGGGTAGGCGTACCAGCTGACCTCTTGAGTGCCTCTCTGCCTAGTTGTTTAATCATCTGGCAAAAGCAACCTCGTGTTTTTGCTAGGATCATCCTGTGAGGTCTCTACGTGGTGCCTAGCTTTCTCTAGCTGTCACTGGCCAGTTTGTGCTTTTGTTGGATGAAGAGAATTCACTGTGTTTGGGGCTATCTACTTTCCTTTTCCTTCCTCCACTGCTGCTAAAAGCAATTTCTGAATTATAATGCATATTTTCAGGTATATTAACAATGATATCACAGGTTATAGGTTGTTCTTTTTTTGTAAAGAGCTGTCTGGATGTGATTTTGACTAATAGGCAATCATGACAAAAATAAGACTTCTTAAATACTTGAGAGGCACATAACAAAGTGACTCATGAGGAATTCAGACTGAATGGCACTACCAAAATGGGATTCATTACTGTGTTTTGTGACATGCTGTTTAGTCCATAAACAGTGTTCATACTAATTTTCTTATGGGTTTGCTTCTGCAGTCAGGGTGAAATGTAGATCTTAATTTAAAAAATATTGTATCCAATGATGCTGCTTGGTCTGTTTCAGTGTTGTTGAACCACAGGTGAAGAACTCTTGTTTTAAGGTATCCTAGAGCAGACGCAGGGGGAAGATACTACTTGTGACTTAGAATCGGGGGCTTTATATTAATCTGACACTTGCCATAAGCCTGCAATTTCACTTGGATTTGTGACATAATTCCTAGTAAATAGTTCTATGTAGAAGAGCTAATGGAGTTTTGAGTTGGAGGAAAACAATTTTAAGCAAATCCTAGAGTAGAACACTATACTCTGGAGTTGAACTATGTCTCCTAACAGCTTTTTTTCATCTGCATCCTTTCCCAGATCATTGGGACTCTAGAAGAGGTCCATATGCCACAGAATGGAATTAACCATCCTGGCATCACAGCACTGGCCCAGGCCTTTGCTATCAACCCACTGCTTAAGGTTATAAACTTGAATGACAACACCTTCACAGAGAAAGGAGCTGTGGCCATGGCAGAGGTGAGTTGTTCTAAGCAGTTGCTTTGGGTTTGTCTTCTGCCTCCCAGTCTCTTCAAATACAGTTAGCATTAGCACCTCTGGGTTGGTGGAGCAACATGACATGCTGCAGTGGGAAGGATGACCTTCCAGGAGTGATAGGACATTCATTTCCTTGCAAGTCTGTACTTTGAAATTTGTGCTGCCTTGCAGACTCTGAAGGCGCTTCGGCAGATTGAAGTGATCAACTTTGGAGACTGCCTGGTGCGTTCGAAGGGTGCTGTTGCTATTGCTGATGCTGTTAAAGAAGGGCTTCATAAATTAAAGGTATTGTCGTCTTGGTGTTCAGCTTTGAATCTCTTTTGAAAATGCTTTGTTTCCCATTTCCTGGTTTTCTGTCCATTCTCCTAGCACTACTGATTATTTTAAAGTGGGATTCATTTCAGTGCAGAGGCTCTGTGCTCACAACTCAAAAGCAATAAGCTGTACTGTAAATCAGTGGCATTGCCACATCCAGCTAAGACTATTCTACATGGAGGTGTACCAGTGATCTGTTTAGACTCCACTTGATGTTTTTGAAGCTGTTGGTTCAGCAGAGCAAGTGCTATTCAAGAAATCTGGTGATGGAAGTATCTGACTTTAGAACCTCTCAGAGGGTCATGAGTGGGGACTGCTACGTTCCTTTTCATGAACAGCTTGTAGTCTCTTCAGCATTTCAGAGTTCATACAGCTAATGCTCTTTATTTGTTAGTGCCTGTATCAAAGGTCCAAATATTTTTAGGTTTTTGGCAATATCACAGCCTCCTACATCAGTATTTGCACAGGACTTGCGTTAGACAGGCCTGAGTCCAGTCAGTAATGTATGTAAACTAGGATCTCTAGAAACACCTGCCATGGGTCACAACTGCACTGGGACAGATGCTGAACACATAATTCCTAATCTTGCAAGCTTACAGTCAAAGACAAAAATTCAGCTAAGTGCTAATATTTATTTACATATATGAACCTGGTACAGAAAGAAGTAGGTGCTTTGTGGTGTTGAGGTCCCTTGCTCAGGCTTCTGCTGGTTCTACTAGAGCTTATGTCTGAATCTCCCAGGAAAACTTAAGTAAGGGTTCTGATGGGGGTACTGAGATGAACAGCCAGAGGTTAAATCCTTTTTTTTTCTAGAGCAGAAGTGGTTAAGGGAGGGTAGCATGAAGCAATCATAGCTGATTCATTCTGTTCAAGGACTGCTTCCCTTTTGCTGTTAATATTAAATCTCTTCACAGGAAAGGATTGATTGAGCACAGCGTGGAATCGTGGGGGATGGTGCCTGGCTGTTGAATAACTTTACTCTTGCTAGTCTGTACACACAGTTTCTCTGCTGGCTGTGTTTATCAGAAGTACTACCACTCACAGTTTGTGTTTTGAAGGCCTTAATTTGCAATGTAATTGTTCAAAAGCAAATGTGCAGTCCATTTAGTATAGTAGCTACCCTTCTTCAGTAAGACTTGCTTGTGTGTGAATTCTGGAATTCTCTTGTGACCCTTGAATAAGTGAGGATCTCCAGTTAGCTGGTTGCTAAGTACTTAAATGTCTGCTACCTTTTTGGTGAGCAGTCAAAATGCTCTGGTCTCTGTGGCTATTCTAGTAAAGTGGTTACCTTCAGCAGTGCTGCTCTTTACTATAGTATGTTTCAAAATGCCCCTTTTAGATATATGAAGTAGGAGTATGTGTCAGGTTTTATTTATTTCCAATTAAAAATACTTTTTTTTTCTTTTTTTTTTTGCTAAGAGCCTCTTCTAATGAGATTCTTTACAGAACACTTGTGAGCACGTGAAGCTTATGGAGATGATGGATGTTAATAGGAATTCTGCAAAGAAATGTTCTTCTGTTTCTTAGGAACTGAATTTGTCCTTCTGTGAGATCAAACGAGATGCTGCTCTGACTGTTGCTGAAGCTATTGAAGATAAGGCAGAGTTGGAGAAGTTGGATCTCAATGGTATGTAGTGTTTGCTAGGTCAAAGTATGTCTAGTCTGATCCCAACAAGAAACCACTAGGAAGAATGTTGACAGTATCACATATTCTAGTCTTGGAACTGTCAGCATTTAAAAAATGGTACTCAGAGTAGCCAAACTTGGATGACCTCGGGACAGGAAGTGGTTAGATCCTGAAAGTTTTCTTAAGCCATGAACTCAGTTAATTGTTAAAGTTAAGCAGTTTTGGTACATCTCGTAAGGTGGAAAGATTAAACTGATACCTATACCTGTTTTCAGTAAAACTTTTTTAGTTGTTCATTGTGATATCTGATATTTCATACTTGCAAAAAAAACCCTCTGTGTGCATCTGTGCAGAAGAGTGGGAGAACTTTGACCAGTGTTGGCTTTTGCTGTTCATACCTTGCGTCACTGCATTTTGGTGGTACTGTGCCATGTGTCTTTGTTTTAGAATCACTGAGAACAAGAGCTTTTTATAGAACTAGCAGGAAGTCTCTCAAAGACACTCTGAAAAATTAGGGGATTGGTTTGTTTCCAACCATCATGTAATGCTGCTGAAATTTGGTTTAACAAGTGTTTGATTCTGACAGCTGAAGTCTGCGTTGCTGTCTCTAAGGTGTTGTGTAGAAATGACTGATAACTGTTCAATTTCAGAAATAACAGGTAGACAAGATTATACAGCTAAATCCTCAAGAACAAACTTGTGTGCATCTGTTAAGTCTGCTCCCTTTCTTCTGTCAACCTAGGTAACTGTCTGGGAGAAGAGGGATGTGAGCAGCTCCAGGAGATCCTTGAAGGCTTCAATATGGCAGCTGTGCTGGGATCTTTGAGGTAGGCATGGTACCAGAACTTAAATCAGAAATTTTCCAACAGTTTTCATCAATACTTTCATTCGCCTATCTGTTTTAAAATAAGGACTGTAACACTGCAGATGGATGTTGGTCTGAGTGTGCAGCACAGTCAAGGGATTCCAAAGCAGGATAAGCCTTGTGTCTTGTTTTCATTGATGGACTTATCTCAGTGTTAATTATTGATTGTATTCCTCGCACTTTGCTTGTCATTGTCAACAGGGTGACTGAAGCCTGAGTGTCCTCTTAATCTGTTGTAGGTGGAGATGTACTTGTGGTAGTAAGACTTGAGGAGAGGCTGCTTTTTTGCTCTTGAAAAAATGTTTGAGTTCCAGTGTACAGGAATTACAAGTGTGTAATTAATGTAACATGTAACTCTCAAACCTTAGTGATGATGAAGGGGAGGAGGAAGATGATGAAGAGGAGGAGGAGGATGAAGATGAAGAGGAGGAGGAAGAGGAGGAGGAAGAACAGCAACAGCTGAAGGAGAGAGAGCAGGAGTCACTGACTCCTAAGAAGATAATTGATTCACAAGTAAGCTTACTTCCAGATGCATTCTTGTTTCCTCAGCTGGAGGAGAGTAAAGGAGGAAATGAGATCTGGAGCGAGTCTGAACTTGGTGTGCTGGCGGGAGTTCACATTCCTGCGTGGGCTGGCACTGTAGTAACAGTCAGGGAGATAACATGCAGGAAATAAAGAAAATGGATGACTTGGAAACATGTTTTGTTAAAGTGTGCATATGCACATATGCATGGAGGGAAAGGCTGAGTAGCGGTTGTAACAAACACGGGTAGAAAAAGTCTTCCCATGTCCAGAAAATGGTGGGAGCCTTGTACGTGCAATACCATGCAATCGTGCTAGTGTATTCTGGCTATTCCAACTCTGGGCTCATTCCAGCCTCAAACAGTTTTCAAATAGAATAAATCCTGACCTGATGTACCTGTGTCCTGACCTGTCCTATGTGCCTTTGCTGCTGAACCAATTTACTTACTTCCAAGAGTAAACTTGAGATGGATTCTGCCTGTTTCAGGATTCAACTCCAGTACCATCTCCTCCTGTGGACGTTGCCACGTTCCTTGCTTTCCCATCACCAGAGAAGCTGCTGCGACTAGGACCAAAGTGCTCTGTGCTGATAGCTCAGCAGGTAGGTGAGCCAGTGGTCTTCTGTGCTTGATTGTCTCTCAGAATCATTTAATCCTGAAAGGTGATAACTTTCTCTCGAGACCTACATTTGCATCTTCTCCCCAGTGATCCCAAGGAACCTTTTGGAAGCAGATGATGCAGTTAATGCCTATACTGGTGCCCAGAGCTTCTACATAGAATAACTTTGCTTCACAGTGTTGCTTATGCCTTGTGATATAGCCAAGGGAAAACCTGATGTCAGCTGAAGGCTGTAATTCTTGTCACAGCCCTAGCAGAGACACATCTTCTGTAGCTGGTGAGCAGTGAACTGAATGGCCACTGATTTTTTGGTTTTTTTTTTTTTTTTTTTTGTTCCCTTATCTTTCAGACAGATACATCTGATGTAGAGAAAGTTGTTACAGCTCTCCTAAGGATATCCTCAGTCTTCAAAGATGAAGCCCCAGTGAAAACAGCAGTGCATGAAACAACAGGTGACTGGGCCTTTCTTCACTTTGCGGTGTGACCTGCTTCAGTGTCAAGGACACCAGTGTGATGGAGAGGAAGGCCCCTGTGGGTCAGGCCATTAGACTGTTTTGTCCCTGGCAGCAGGAAACCCCAGATAACAAAGTACCAAGCTGTGCCATGCTCTTGTGTGGAGTGAAAGCAGAGATTCATTCTGAACTTAGCATATCTTGTGCTTCCAAAGCTTGATGATGACTGTCAGTTATAATTGCTGTCTTAGTGGACCTGTGCTGCCCTTATTGCATCTCCTTGATGCTAGGCTGTCAATAGCCAGTAGTCCTCTGTTCAAAGGTCAGTTACTTTTTCAAGGCCGTTTATTTAAAAAGCATTTTGCAGGAAGTAGCCTCTCCATTGTAGTATTAAGAGAGTGTAAAGAGACACCTCTTAGTGTCTCTTCTTACAAGTCTGAAAAATCTTTAATTTCTTCAGGAAGCAGAGATTTGCAACATGGGACAAGGCACAGAAGCTAATGTACAGGCGAGGGACTGTTCCTCACTGTGTATTCTGGAGCAGTGATTCGGGTTAGGTCTGATTTTTTTTTTTTTTTTTTGCGCGGACTAATAGTATCCCTCCATGTTCTCACTCAGAAACAAGAACTTCCAAATGCTCCCAGGCATCTGACCACTGACTTTCATCTTTTTCAAATCCCCCAACAGTACAGTTCTCCCATACATGAGCTACCTATCAATATTGTGCAAAAGAACTGGATCAATTATTTTTAAGACCACTTAGAGTGATTTACTGCAAACAAATGTGCTTTTCCCTAGTTTGGATTTCTTAGTTTGGAATACACAGACATGGTAAAACTGTTAGCTGTTGTCTGTAAAACAGTAATGTAATAGAGTTCTCTGCAGTTGATTATGGGTCCAATCAACCAAAAATAGTCAGTTGGCATCTCATTGAGCTAGTGCTGGCCTTGGCTCATGCCCGTTATGAGTTGTCTCCAACAAAAAATGGAGCACAGGATATTTCTGTTGTCTGAAGTGTGCTTGTGTATGTATTTATCTCGATAGCTGTTCCTTACTACTCCTGCTCCTAAGGGAAAGGTAGAACCTGGCAATTACTCTCCTTCCAGAGAAGTAACCATCAGCTGACAGTGAGGTCCCTGGTTAATGTCTGACACTGTTCTACAGCTGCTCTGGTGGGTTCTGCCCATTCCAGGAAACCAGAATGGTCAGAGGTCAAAACGGGTACCTTGCCTACCTTGTAGACATGAGAGGCTAAAGCACTAGTTTGCCCATAGCTTGTGGGAGAATATTGGTCCTGAGGGAGCCCAGAAAACAGCTGAACAAGTTTTCTTTGTGTTCTCATTCCTTGTGATTTCAAATGAAAGGTGAATTCTTGCTGGCCTTTATAATGTCAAGGCTCTAACTCTTACTGGTCTACTTCATCTGATCATATTTATACGCATGTACGCACATAGCATGCATGTTCAAATGCATTGAGTAGAGCATTTTGTGGTGCATAGGACTAAGGTTGAATACCATCTGAAGCTTGGCAGTGTAAGAATTTTGGGGGGTTTTTTTTGCTGTTTTTGTTGGGGGTTTGTGTGTGTGTGTGTGGTTTGTTTGTTTTTTTTTTTCCCTTTGTATCAGGCCTTGTACTGAAGGGCTGGGTTTTACCTGTCTCAGTGTTTCGGAGATTATACCTAGTCCCTGCAAAGACAACTGGAATCTTAACAGATATTACCTCCCAAAACTCCTTTAACAGCTGATATTCCCTGAGGTCCTGTATTGATCAATCTTGATCTTAAAATCCGTAACAGCATCACTTTCTATACTGTTTAATATGATGCATTTATTTCTTTTTAGATGCCTTGATGAGAAAAGCCTTCACTTCTGCCACATTTAATTCAGATGCATTTATCACAAGCCTCTTGATCCATATGGGACTACTTAAGGTAAGGAACCAGGAAAGAGTTAAGTTATGGTTGTTTTGGCTGTTTAAGACCAGACTGGCTGGGTTTTGGGTAATTATGTTGCCATGGAAGCAGCTGGGTGCCTGTGCATGCCTGATGCCCAGGGACAATGGAAGTCTGCAGGTCCAGCAGAAATTGCAAATTACAAGGTTGCATTAGGATGAAGGAGGTGTCAGCTCTTTGTACCTCTTCTGCTTAATGTGCTCTGCATTCTCAGTCATCCCCTAAAGGCAGGGAGGGTTAGGTAAGGAAATAGTGCTGCTGCTGGACTATGATGTCTATAAAAAGCCATGTCCAGGAGTCTAATCTACAATATTATTAGTTAATGTGGTCCTTTAGGGAACCTCTTAGCATGGCTCAAAAACATATATCCAACTACTCATGCATGTTCAAATGCATTGAGTAGAGCATTTTGCTGTGCATAGGACTAAGGTTGAATAGCATCTGAAGCTATAGCATAGTAGCATGATCAATAGCATTCAACATCATGCTTTGGAGTATCTTTGCCAAATGCTAGAGTCAAGTATGTAGTTACATGAAATAAACTTTCTCACAAGAAAGGATGGAGGGTCAGTAGGAAACCTGGAAATTGCATTAGAATACCTGTAGCTTTACTTTCATTGTGATGACTGGTGAGAGGTTCTGTGTGCAAATTTAAGGAGCACCTTTGCCTACTTGTGCTACAAGGGTTAATGTTTCTTGCTGCCTCAAGACCTAGAAGATGAGAATCAAAACTTGGACCAAGACAATTCTAAATGACAGAATAGCCATAATCTATGTTGTAGCTGCCTGCTCTTAATTATGTTTATAGATTTCCTTCTGGTAATATCCAGCTTGGGGTGCAGACAGCTGCTGACATGCTTGGATACATCTTAATTTCCTAAGATTGAGCTTAGCCTTTCCTTGTGTACATTGGACCAATGCTGGGCTTTCCACTTCTCGGACAGTTCAACAGAACCGGAGATGGTTTCTGTTCTGCAGAATGCTTGTTTTGGGGACTACCACCTACCTCTTATCCCATTCAGAAAACAGCAAATATGCATGAGGCACAAGTTACAGACTTGTGTTCTAGAAGAACTCTTTCAGACCAGGAAGTGGCATTGATAATAAAGCCCTTGAGGATCAGCCAGATGATTGTTTGTCCTCTGTGATAGAGGATTGTTGATGGATTAGGCATATGTGGAGAAAGGAGCAGCTTCCATCATTTTCTGTCCCACATAGCTGGAAGTACACGAGCAACAGGTATTCCTAGCACCATGAAATACAAGGTCATACACCTAGAAACACAGGTCCAGATCATGCCTACAGAATGAAGGGCTTTAGTTGGGATGGTAGTGGAGAAATAAATGAAAACAACGTAAGAGTTGGGACATGTAGGTTAGCATCACATTAGGAGCAAGAATTATTTATGCATCGTGTAAGCAGGGCAACAGGAATAGGGATGACTATTAGCTTTACCTTGTACATAATTGAGAGACCAGTTCTGGGAATACTACATCAAGTTCTGGAGGAAGCCTGCCAAAGAACTGGAGATGGTACAAAAATGAGATACAGAATAATACACGAAAAATTTGTGTAATTAAGGCAACTGAATTTTTTATGAATTAAAGTCAGGTGAAATTCCTTAGGAGAATCCCTTTGACACAGGGGCCTCTGAGAAGATTTGGCTTGTTCACTTGCAAGTTCATTACTTCCCTTTCCCCATTGCTGCTGCTGTCAATGACTAGGCTCTAATTGGTAAGTACTAGAATGTTCTTGATGCTGCTTTATTTCAGATGCTGGTGCTGGGAAGCTATGGAGTTGGCTACCTTTGTTTGAGGAACATTGCACTTAATCTAGTGAGCAGCTTTCTCTCCTACAGTGTATGGCAGCACTTCATTCAACAGAGAATTCATTACCTCTGTGAACTAGAGTGTATTAGATAAAATAGTGATTGTCTGATTTCCTTCTTCTTGTCCTTTTCTCAGAGTGAAGAGAAGATCAAAGCTGTCCCAAGCCTCTATGGTATTCTTATGACCTTGAACCATATGGTCCAGCAGGATTATTTCCCTAAATCCCTGGCCCCAGTTCTCTCAGCTTTTGTCACAAAGTGAGTATTGTACTTGCCATGCAGCCTTCTCTGTGGGAGCTAGTGAAACTGAGGCTTAATAGCTACCTGCAAGCTGTTCTGTTAAAGCCCACTAATATCCATTCTGAAATTAAGGATTAATCGTTTGATGTGGCTCTATTTTATCTTGCTTACTCCAGAATGCAAGGTTTAGAGTAAAAAGTCTTGACCCTAAAGAAGAAATGGCGGAAAGCTGGCTTTGCAACTAACTGACTCTGAAGCAGAGACTGATGCCAGTCACAGAAGAGGTGTTTTGAGCTTAAGGAAACCTGCTGGGTTTCTAGCCACTGCTTGAGTGAACTATGAGCACACTGGATCTAACTGTGCCCTCCAAATCATCCTTCCGAGTATGACGGTCAGCAGAGCTCTACCTGAATTGACATGCTGTGTAACACTGAACACCAGCAGATCAAACCAGTGCAAAACACAAAGACTGAATTTATTCCTAAATGAAACTGTTCCTACTGGGACAGCAACAAGGCTAGTGATTTTTTTTGAGAACTAAATTGGGAGCATAAGTGTTGAAGAAGCTGCTTTACTGCCTGCCTCTATTTAATGTTGTTACTCCTGGTATAGGTATGGAATCAACTCCTGCCCCCACCAGCTTTAGTTTCTTTAATGTCTTAAAGCGTAGATAATGCAATAGCAGTGGAATCTGTATCTCTTCTGGATTAAATCAGTGTGAACTTAAGTGTTGATGTGACTTAGAAAAAACACCCCAAATAGTCCTTTCCTCAAGAGAGCAAGGACTTCAGCAGTCAAGGGGAGAAACAGCCCAAAATTGTCACTTGAAGCAAAACCAGCAGAGGTCTGAAATCTGTTTGGCACTCGGTGGCTCTTTGGCTCAGCATGGACCATGTGCCACATAGGGTGAGAGCAGCTTTTTAGAAGGTTCCAGAAGACTTAAGCCTTCCTGATTTTTCTGGTGTGGGGAATATGTTGAAGCTTGGGATCTTCTGCTGGTGAAAAGCACAGGCGTCAAATACTTGTGGTCAATACAAAACATGGGCAATAGAGATGCAGTCAAATATTGGTAGTCAGTCTTAGTTCTACTGGGATTGGAAGCAGGCCAGTTGTGATAGGGGAGAATTTTTTCCAAGCGTTGGTGTGGCTGAAGCTGTCAAAGCTGATGTGTAGCAGTGGTATGTGTCCAGCAACCAGCCATGCTGAAGTCAGTTTTGGAAAACAAAACTATGTAACTAGCTTGTTTATGCATGCGCAAATGCTAACCTAGAGGCCCTTCTGGTGGAACAGTTTCTCCTGTCTCCTCTCTTTGGCTTGATCAGGCTAAGAATTAGGCAGTTAGAAGCCAGTGACCATATGCCTTACCAAATGAACAAATACGCCTCCAACTCAATCATGATAGGTTTAAGCAAGAAGTATCAGGACTTGCTGTGTGAAGTTGTCCAGACATATCACTGGATTTCTGCTGTTTCCTACACTGCTGCCTGTGTCTGTGATCTTGCTTGTTGATCAAATAGATATGTACAGTGTAAGGATCCGATACCAGTCCTAAAATAAAAGGGTGAATAAAATGGCTTACTTCATCAGGCACTAATTATGCAGAGACCCAGTTTGATCAAAACAAGTACCAGTTAGTGTCTATCAGCCCCAGCCCTCCAAACAGAGGATTTAAATCACTCGAAGCTGGGAATACAGAAGAGGGGACTTCGGTTCAGTGCATTTGACCCTTCTAATTGCTTATGTCAGATTCCAGTGCCTAGAGTAGCCCCGTAACTCAACTTGACGTGTCCTTCTAAATGACTTTGCTCACAAAAGACACTTGTCCCCCTCTCCTTGTGTGTGTGTGTGTATGTAGGCCTCTCCCAGGCTCTAGGCCTGCAAAATACCAATAAATGTTTTCCATCTGTAGATGATGCTGTATGTAACAAAATCGGAGTAAAATTCTGGTCTTAATGAATTCATCAACAAAAATTCCATTGAATCCACAGCCAGCATTTCACTACCAAGTACAAGAGGGGAAAGTCTCTGAAAGTGTGAGATTTGTTTAAACGTTCTGTAAAAGTTGTGTGAGAGCCAAGAGGTTCTCACAGTAGAAGGCAGATCTGTCTGCCTGCCTTTGGTATGTAAGGGTGCTAATGCCAAGCCTGCAGTGTCCCTGGTGCTATGGAATTCTTGGAGCTGAAGCTTTCTCTGATTTGCAAACCCCTCTGTTGCAAGGTGTGATATTATTGTAGGAAAACTTATGTCCTGTGCAGCATAATGAAGTCAACACTATATACAAGCAATACACCTTTGTGTTTTATAAATATGTGTATTTCTTAAAATGCTTTCCCTAAGGGAACAAGGAGAACAGCTGTTAAACCCTTTACAGCTGCCTGGAGAGAACAGTCCAGTTAAAACAGCTTACCTACACCCCTAGTCTTTCCTTGGAATTCAGTCAGAACAAAATCACATCCTAACCTTAAATTAAACCTCTAACTGGTTAACCTAGTAACTTGCAGAGCTCATTTGGTCTCTGTTTCTGCAACACATCTACTTCCACTCTGTCAAACCCATGAGTCCTTCATTTGCAGCAAACTGGTATGCATTTTTGTGATATTGTGTAGGTTTTTCGTTTAGGATTGCACTTAGCTCCTTCGGGCTTCTAGAGCTGTAAAGTTCTTGTAGCTGCCTAGGCTAGAGCTCTGCTGCCTTTTGCTGCAAGAAGCTTGCTTCTGGAGTAGTCATTCTCCTCCTTTCTTTTGTGACAATTTGTGATGTAGGTAGTGTTCTCCATTCAAAAATAATAATAAAATTATGGATACGGACTGTGTAAGCAGCATCCATCTTAGTCTGCTGATGTCAGTCCTTATGTTCTTTTTTTGGACACAAGAGGGTGCTGTGAATCCTCATGTGCTTTTCCGTAATTTTTTAGGTGGAAACACTGAAAGTATGTGGCTGTCTGCCTGCCTACTTGTGACTTGCTGGGGGGGAGTGGGGGGGTGTTTTGTTTTGTTTTGTTTTTTCTGCTCTTTGCTGTTGTATTGGATCACATCACTGGCCTCTTTCAACATCTGTAGCACAGAGTGGCAGGTAATTTAACTCCACAGCAAGTAAGGAGGCTGTTGGTGTTAGAGGAGGCTTGGTGTTAGGAGTGGAGGCTAAGGGAGCTTGGCTGTAGTCAACATCAGCAGTTCAGGTTCTCTATTTCCAAAAATGGGGAGTTGCCTAGGTAGAATCAGCCTGCTCATTGCCAACAGGGCTGGGTCTTCCAAAGGTGATGACTGAAATACCTCCCCCAGCTGCTCTGAAGATAAATGGCAGGTTGTAATTGTGTCCTGTCTGTTCAGTGTGGAGCATTGAATGGCTCTTGGGGGAACAAAAGGGGTTAACTCTTCTCCAGGATGTGCCTTGTTAAACTGCAGCAGACATGGAGCCCTGTACCAAACCACCTCTGCAGCTATTGCCCATGTGCTATAAATCCAGAGACGAACTTCTTGCTCCTACCTAGATATTCCAATCTTTATTTCAGCTCACCTTTTTTCCCCAAATTGTGTGAACCTCATTGCTATTAATTAATTTATTGATTCTATTAATTAATTAATTCTGCTTATTAGAAGTTGTTTTGCTGTGGTGGGGTACGAGAGAGGTAAAATTAGTTATATCCATTCTTAGAACAGTAGAAGACATTGGATTAAAATTCTTTAGTGGAAGTTCCCTAATAGGTGGATACAGATTGTTGGAAGTGTCGTGGTGCTTAGAGAACAGTTAGCCTGTGGAAACAGAAATATACACTACTGGGAGGTGTTGGGAATGTTAGGGCAATTTAGCCCCATGTTAACCCTGCTGTGACTGTATATTACCATCGTCTGGTTTCAAGGAGCAGGTTATTCTGTGTGAGGTAGACCTCGCTATTGCAATCTCTGTGCCAGGCCCTTTCAGAAGATGCTCTGCAGGTTCTGTGGGCTATTTGTAAGGCACCCTGAAAGGTGGCCCAGCAAAGCCAGTCAGGTGTTAACTTGACCTCAGGTGTGGGGAGGGCAGGAGATTATGTTTGCCTCTTTTAAAGACTTAAAAAGCCCCAAGACCAAAGTTACCATCAGGTCATAGATAGCAGATGACTTGGCAAGAAAAGATTTGAGTATGAGCAGGCTTGTCTTCTGTGTTTTGGGGCTCTAAACAGTGGATCTATATGGAAGATTCCATTGCTAGAAGGGAGGGAAGGGGGCTTCCACCCCCACCCACTTCATTCTACCCAAAATGAGACACCAGGCTGCAGAGATCAACAATCTGCTGCTGATTTTTTTTACCCATGGAAATAAATGTTTGGATTCTTGGTCATTGTCTTCCTGACTCAGACTCAGCAAAGGAGAGAGAATTTTCCACAGCAAGCTCTGAATGGGAAGCAGTGATCCATGCAGCAATGAGGGAATGGTTTCAGAAGAGATAACCGAGGGGAAAAGATGTAGGCTTTTGGGCATACAAGCCCAGTGCGTTTGAAATAGTGTTTATTTGTTCATTCAAAGTCAGGTACAAAGCAGCTCTTAAATTTAGTATTTTAAATCTCTCTCCTCTTTCCACAGACCAAACCGTGCTCTTGACTCCTGTTCATTTGCTCGCCACATGCTCTTACAAACACTCCACCAGCTGTAAGAGACAAGAGATGTGCTGCTGTGCCCTTCCCTCCTCATAGGACTGTCGTCAGCAGAGAACTCAGAGCTGCATGGTGGGAGAGGATCCCAGAGCCCGTACAGACATGCTGTCCTTTCTCTTTTTCTTTTTTTTTTTCTTTTTTCCCCACCCTCCACCCCCCCCATAGGAGGTCTGTCCTTCCTTCTGCTTTCATAAATTTGCACAAATCCTGCTGAATTTTTTTTTCTATGCCTCATGAAGTGGCTCCCTGGTCTGCAGGGCAGGTGCTTATGCTAGAATAAGTTAGTGCTGCTCTGAGCTCTGCATGAATTGAAAAGAAGAGTTCTCCACTTTGGTTGCATTGGCAAGGGTGTGCCAAGACTAACAGGGGGCCCAGAAGAGCTGTCATCAGGATCAACCCAGTTGTGCATTTTGTTTTATTTTATTGGACTATGACTCCTGCCTGATAGCATTCAGCACTGCGCAGGAGGGAGGCAGCTGCTGCCCCTGCTTCTCCAGGCCACGGGAGTGCTTGACCCCCTTCTGCTGCTGCTGGGTCGGAGGGGCAAGCTGTGCTCCCCTTTGTTTCTTCTTTCAAGTCCATTTGTCGAAGGCAGTGTGTGGCTGATTTGTATTTTAATATACTACTCCCTTGCTGCTGTGGCTTAGAATATTCATGTAGTGTGTGGCTGACCCTGGTGGCCATTGCTGAAGGGAGCAAGTGTATTTTTATTGTAAATTTTTTTGCCATCACCTGTGTTGTTCCCTCTTCCCACCTTTTCCCTGTCCCTTTCCCTTTTCTTCCTAATTAAATAGGCTTGGTTTGGAAATGAATACAATCCATGAAGTCCCTGTGGAATACATATTCCCTTTCTCCTCCCTTTGACAAAACACTGGGACTGTGTGCACTGTTCACATGTTTGAAAGCCGAGCACATGTAAGAGCACAAAGAATTAGGGCTGTGCTGATTGTTCTTGGGTAGGACTGTGCTTTTTTTTTTTTCTTGTGCTGAAGGAGTAGCAGCAGATGCCCCTAAATCTCTGTATGGAGGATTGTCCATATGCCTACACGTTTGTGGCGCCTACCTGTACCAGTCCTGAGCATGCAAGCTCACAGGCTGGTCCCTCTTCTTTCAAGCCTCTGAGAATCAACCCATCTCTTCCTCTTTAGGTAGCAAGGAGTTGTTCCTTCCTTCTCTGTTTTCAGTTGGAAGAGACAATTCATCCTCCCTTACCCAACCTGACAGTCGATGTGCAGTATAAATAGAGCCAGTGCCAGGAAGAAGTCAAGGAAATGGAGTTACCTGTCCCTTTGTTGTGAGAAGCGATGTGTACTGCAGCTGGCAGGGTGCATGTGCTTGGCCTAAGTGCAGGAAAAGCTGGTGTTCAACTCGCAGGCTGTGCAGGCAGCATGGACAGAAAAAAGGGCTTGGAGCACTGGATTGAAATAAAGTGTGTGGTATGCGCAAGACCTACTTGCATGTGCTCTCTCCTTAAATTTCTTCAGGTTGTGGGCCTGCTCAAGGCAACCACTGGTGAAACTGGGGTGGCTGTGGGAAGTTTTGTGGGGCTATGAGCCAGCAGGCTCAGGAAAGCAGTCTCTCATTGCTCTGCCAGGGGAGGTGCTGGCTTCTGTGCAAGAGTGGTGTCCCCTCAATAAAAAAAGGCTGCCTTAAGGCTAAGAGCAAAGTGCATTTTTGCCCAGTTTCTGTGACTGAAACTGGAACTCCTCTGTGTCCAAATTTGTAAAAATCAACTAAAGTGAAGGTACCTGCACCTACAGGAGCTTTGATCACTGCAGGCCAAGCCCTGCCTCCTTCACCTCATCCCAGCCCCTTCCTTCAGCTGTCTGTTGCAAAAGCAAATCTGTTAAGTTTTGCCATGAGCTTGAGGGCAAAACCGAGACATAAGAGAATCTGTATTTTCTGTAAGTCTTGAACCTAGCGTAGCTTTCCTTACAGCTCCCTGGCCTCTTGCTGCTCTTCATGTCCCTCTGCCCTGGAGGAGGGTCATGGAGAAAAGGAACGTGACGCTGAGACTAAGCCAAGGGGTTAATTTTCACAGCAGGCTGTCTGCAATGGGTCCCGTGGAGCGTGTCCTGGGTGCAAGGCTGTCCGACAGAGCCTGTGAAGGTCGGAGGGATGGTGCTGATTGCGTGATGGTCTGTGGGCCAGGTCATGGTGAGAACCTGTGTGGGAAGCTTTGAGTAGCCAAGCCATAGTAGCAGAACAAGTGTGAGATGTTGATCCCTAAGTTTCTTTCCAAAGCAAACAATATATAGAAACAGGATTGTCCTGGTCCTGGGATTCAGGGTCAAGATTAGATGTCTATAGGAAAAAGGGGGGGTGTGAGGGTAGAAGTGACAGTCTCTGCAGAAGACAGATTCACATGGACTCAGAAGTCCCTTAAAATTGGCTTATGCCTCAGGATTAGGGGGAAAAAAAAGAAAAAACAAAACAGGATGGGAATTGCTAACTCTGGTTTCCATTAGTAGTTGCTGCCAGAGGATGACTGTTTCCCAGTGGTGCCCTGGAGGAACGTGGATTCATTCCAGTACTGCTTCAGCCTGTCTTGTGCAACCATCTCACCCCAAAAGCACTGCTGTTGTCAAGTATTTTTAATTTGAACTTCCAGCAAGGCAGCTGCAGTGCAGAGCTCTGTCTGCACGGAGCAGTTTTGGGTGCATCTGTGAACAGTGAAACCCTGTAGTGGTAGTCATAGGATCGGGCTCCTTGCAGGCAAAGGTGAAACTTTTTCTTTAATGGAAAGCAAAAGTACCCGGCCTGGCAGAGGGGGGTTAAACCCCACCAAGTGGAAGTTCAAGTGTGCTGCCTTCATGTCCCATGCCCCATCGCAGAAAGCAAAGACTGGCTGCCTCCCTGCAGCCTTGACAGAAGCTATAGCTGGCAAGATCATCGCTGGGTAAGCGAACAACCCAAAAGCCTGGGGAAAGGGCAGACGTGGCACTGGGTGCTTGGTACCGCACCTCCACCTCCCCGTAGTCCTCCAGCAGAGCCCAGGCCACTGCCGAGAAGGTGGCTGGCCGGGCAGGGCTGGGGGCTCCCGGCCAGGGGGGCTGGTTGGGGGGGGCCAGGCAGTGGCCAGAGTTGTGGCGGGGGTGATGGTGGCCGCAGTGGGTGGTTTCACGTCAGCTGGCGGACGGGGTTGCTGCTGAGCTGCAGGGTGGCCAGCAGCGGGGCGGAGGAGGTTGAGGTTCGGCTGGAGGTGGTCAAGGTTCCTCAGACCCCTGGAAGCGCCTGGCCGGAGCTGCTCCCCCCCTCCCGGCCACCCCTTAGGCGGAGGGCAGTGATGTCCGGGAAGAAGCCGGCGTCCAGCGTGGGGAAGAGGGGGTGCTGCGAGGTCACCTCTGTGGTGGCAGGGGGCTGGCAGCGGGCAGTGAGGACACAGGCTGGCGGAGCACTGGGCGCAGCACTGCCGGACAGAGCGGGAGCAGTTTCGGGGGGGGCACGAGGGCCCGGCCGCGCTGGTGGCACGGAGCAGGGCAGGGTGAAGACTACCAGCCGTGGCACTAGCGCCGGCCAGAGCACGGCTGGGACACGGAACAGGCACTGCTCCATCCACCCGGCCCTCCCCGAGGGACCCCGAAACAGGTCTTGGTGGTTCGGTGCAGGCAGCGAGCTCCCCAGGGTGACTCCTGCCAGCCTGGAGCAGGTTCATCCCCTCTAGACCTACATCCCCGGTGGTCCTCCCCGCGCAGCAGAGCGGAGATGAGCAGGAGAGACGGTGCCTCCGAGCTGCTCGTCACATCGGTGCGGTCGGGCAGTCACCCTGCGTCAGGAGAGCGATAAGCATCCCGGGAGCCTGCAGGGACGGAGGAGATGCCGGCCCGAGGCAGCGGCCAGGGAGGGTTTGGCCATCTGGCAGTGGGGAGGCTCGCAGACCCCGGCCAGCGGGTCTGCACCCACAGGTGCCACTGGGATGTGACATACTGGTTCTGGCAACTGAGATATTGCTGAATAGGGGAAGGGCTTGAAGGGGAGAAGACATTAGTATCAAATCTTCCAGATTTTTATCGGGCTGCAGACCTGCTCGCATTCCCTGGGAGAGCGCAATGCAGAGCCAAAAAAGGGAAATGACAGAGTTGGGAAGGAAAACAAAGGCCTCCATGCCCTTCTGCAAGCAAATGCTGTTTCAGACAGGCACTGCCACCCCTGGCCTCTTCAAAACAAGTTGAAGCAAAAATCAGGAGAACTGAGGGCTGTAAATGTGGCCACGGCCCTGCAGCCTGCCTTGCCAGGTGCCGCCTCCCTTTTGCTCATGCTTACTGCCGCTGTTGCAATTTTGTCTGGATGTCACCTTTCTGCCCCGCACCTCCGTAACTCCTGTGACTTGCGCAGCCAGGAAAGGAAAGTGCAAATCCCACACGGGATCTGGCCGGGCTGGTGCTGCGACGTGCCAGGCTTTGGCTCCTGGCCCCCTGCGAGGCGAGGGGGAGGCGATGTCTGGGTCGCTGCCCTCTCTCCAGGGGTGTTTTACCTTTCCTCCCCCCTCCTCCTTCTCCTCCTCCTCCTGCGTTGCTGGGAAAACGGCACAACGGGGCCCATTCAACTCTCACTTCTGCGAGGAGAGCAAACTTGCAGGAACTTGGCAGCTGCTGGACGAGGTGGGGGAACACTTTCGCCTCCCTTTTTTTTTTTTTTTTTTTTTTTTTTTTTTTTTTTTTTTCCCCCCCACCTCTTGAGGAGCAGGTACCCCCAGCCCCGGGTGAGTGACACCCCCCCAGGTGTGTGGGAGGGGGTGGCAGGATGGTGCCTGGCACGTGGCAGTGCCCAGGCGCAGGATGGGGGGTGCTGAGCTGGGGCCGTTGCGTTGGTGGCACTCGCCGGTGGCTGCATGGCGTGGGGGGGGGGGTGACCCCGGTGCGTGTGGGGGGCCGAGGCAGGGCTGGCTGTGGTGGCGGCAGGAGGGCAGAGTGGGGGCATGGGACCGTGGGGGATGATGAGCCACGGTGGGTGAGGGGATGGGCACCACGGTGGGTCCACGGGTTGAGCCTTGCAGACCCCACTGCTGCTGCTCCCCAGAGCTTGGGGGGGGTTGTATTGGCCATCTCTGCAGCCCCGCCGCTCCCCCGTGCTCCCCCCAGCCTTGGCCTCTCTCCAGCACGTCCACCCCAGGGGCTCGCTGCTGCCTGGCCAAAACCAACCCGTCCTTCCTGGAGCTAAACAGTGGAGATCTATTCCAAAAACTGCTATGAATAGCCTGGGGGGTGGGGAGCAGGGAGCGTGCAGGGTGGGAGGTGCAGAGCTGGGAGGTGGCCAGGGTGGTGGAGATAGGACATTTGCAATTAAAAGAAAGGTGGCAGCTCAGCAAGCCAGCGTGATCAGGTCCCCTGGGTGGCTATACCTGCTTGCCTGCCTTACAAAAAAACCAAGCCTTGATTGTAGGAGGAATATTGATACCTTGTACAGAGGAATACAATTTTACGCTAGTGATATACGAAGAAAAGGGGCGGTGGGGGTGCATGATCCAAGACAGTTCCCTGTGACTGACCACCATGCTCCTACCAAGCCCCTCACAGGTGCTCCCAACTATCGCTCAGGGAGTTTAGATAACCCAGGTAAAAGCTGTTTCCACGTGGAGACCTGCTATCTGTGACCTTCGCTTTTCATTCTAACTATTTCTTTTCTCCTCCTTCCCGCTCTCTTGCTCATTTATAACCTATAAAATCACAGTGTGAGAGCAAGAGCCAGTGAGACCTGCCCCACCGGATCACAGCAACGGCCCCCCACGGCACCCGGTGCCCGTAGGCAATGCTGTTTGGGGACACACGGGAGCCTGGCCCCTCTCCCGGCCTCACTGCTGTCTCTCCCGGCCGCAGGTTCCCTCCGCCATGAGGCTGTCCCGGGGGCTCCTCCTGCTCGCGGTGGCCCTGGCGCTGGGGGGGACGGCGGCTGCCCGCTGCCCCGCACCCTGCGTCTGCGACAACCTCCGCGCCCACGTCCTCTGCCTCAAGGGGAACCTGACGGCTGTCCCCGGCACCATCCCGCAGGTGGGCAACGGGAAGGGCAGGGAACCGGGGGAAGAGGAGGTGGAGATGGCAGCTCTGGGGTAACTCAGCGTTTTATTTGTGCGACCGACAGCTCACCAAAAAACTGGACCTTCGGGGCAACAGCTTCACGGTCGTTCCGGTGGGAACCTTCCTCGCCACACCATACCTCACGCACTTGGACCTGCAGCGCTGCAAGGTGGAGAAGCTGGAAGAAGGGGCGTTCCGGGGGCTGGGGAGGCTGGTCTACCTCAACCTGGCCTCCAACGGCATAGCCCTCCTCTACCAGGAGTCCCTGGACGGGCTCTCCTCCCTCCAGCAGCTCATCCTGGAGGGAAACCGCATCGAGGAGATCCAGCCGGGTGCTTTTGGCCACCTGGGGTCCCTCACCGTCCTCGACCTGAGGGCGAACGCCTTGGTCTACCTCCCCGACATGGTCTTCCAAGGTCTGCAGGCCCTCCGGTGGCTCCGGCTGTCCCACAACACCCTCCACGTGCTGGGCAGCGAGGCCTTTGCCACCCTGCCCGCCCTGCGCAGGCTGAGTCTGGACCACAACGAGCTGCAGGCGCTGCCTGGCGAGGCCCTGGCCAGGCTGGATGCGGCCACCCGGCTGGACCTGGGCCACAACCCCATCACCTATGTGGCCGAGGAAGCCCTGGCCATGACCTCCCTGAAGCATCTCTTCTTGGACCACGCTGCCCTCCAGGACGTGGCACCTGATGCTTTCACCCGCAGCCCCCAGCTGCGCACGCTGGACCTCCGCGAAAACCAGCTGCGGGGGCTGCCGCCCCTGGCCGGGGCCGGGGGTCTGGCGAAGGTCAGCCTGGCCGGGAACCCCCTGCTCTGCTCCTGCCTCCTGCGCCCCTTCCGCGACTGGCTGGCGAGGGCGCGGGTGCAGGTGGAGGGGTCCTGCGCCGCACCCCCCGCCCTCCGTGGCCGGCCCCTCGACTCCCTGCGGCCCCCCGAGATGAGATGCGGCCACCCCCAGCCGCCCCCCAGCCCCGCCGCCCCATCGGAACGGCCGAGGACGGCTGGCGGCCGGCATTGCCCCCGGGGCTGCGCCTGCTCCCCCGATTTCCGTCACGGGTCCTGCGAGAACAGGGACCTGCGGGAGATCCCCCGGGGCTTCCCCGGGGACACCCGTCTCCTCGACCTGCGCCGAAACGCCTTCGGGACGGTGCCGCCGGGCGCCTTCCCCGGCCTGAAGGAGCTGGCGTCCCTCCACCTGCAGAGCTGTGGCATCAGGGCGCTGCGCCCCGGGGCGCTGCGGGGGCTGGAGAGCCTGGTCTACCTCTACCTCGCCGACAACCTCCTCTCCACCTTGGCGGCAGCCGCCTTCGAGGGGGTCCCACGGCTGGCTTATCTCGACCTGGACCGCAACGCCTTCGCCCGCCTGCCCGCGGGCGCCTTCGTGCTCCTGCCCAACCTCATCTCCCTCCACCTGCAGCACAACGCCATCGGGGAGCTGCTGGAGGGCGACCTGGCCGGGGCCGGGGGGCTGCGCTGGCTCTACCTTGCCGGGAACGCCATCGGGCACGTTGCCCCCGCTGCTCTGGCTCCTGCCGCGATGCTGGAGAAGCTGCACCTGGAGGGAAACCGCCTGGTGGAGGTGCCCACGGCTGCCCTGCGGGGCCTGCCCGCCCTGAGCGAGCTGAAGTTGTCCCGAAATCCCATCAAGCGCGTGGGGGACGGCGCCTTCCTGCCGGTGGCCTCCAGCCTGCAGCACCTCTACCTGGACAACATGGGCCTGGAGCGGGTGCGCGTGGCTGGGGACCCCCCCCAGGGGCAGGGGCACAGCCATCTCATTCAGGGCTGGTGGCCCCCAGAGAGACATCCGAATGGATGTCCCTGAACTCCCAAGGCTTCAGGAGATGCTCCGTAGCCCGGCCAGGAGCAGAGGCTTCCTTGGGCTTAGCTGGAGCGTTGTCTCACTCCAGCCTATCCCCCGGGACAGGCTTGCTCCTCCTTAGAGACATCCAGCGTCAGTGGGTTCCAGACCATTCCCCAAACCACCCCCAGCCCTGGCCATAATTCTCCTGCTCTTGCTACAATCTCTCCTGTGGGACTTTCCACTGCTATTACCCTGAATTCCAACATCCTCTAAAGAAACCGATGTTAGCACCACTCTCGTAAGGACCATCCACCATCCACAGCGCCCAGGGATCGCTCTAAGACCTCCTGCACGTCCCCGTCTTTCCAGGAAGACTGAGCAGGGTCTAGTGAATCCCCAAATGTGACCGAAACTGGTTGAGTTAATTAACAGTCCCTGAAGCACATGTGCTGCTATTTAAATCAGCTCTTTCATAGGGCCACCAGGTTCCTGAGAGGCGGTCTCAGCCCCTCAGGCTGCTTAACAGTGCAGTGGCAGAGATTTGCTCCCCTGCCTCCATCAGGACGCCCCTGACTCACCCTCGCTTCGTTGCAGATTTCCCCTGGTGCCTTTGCTGGCCTTGGTCCCAAGATCAGAAGCCTCTACCTGGAGAGCAACAAAATGAGCAACATCCCTGACATGAGCAACTTCACCGGGCTGGAGATCCTCAACCTGCGGGACGTGCCTTTCCGCTGCGACTGCCAGCTCCTTCCCCTGCGCAGGTGAGTGCCGTGGCGTGGGGGGGGAACAGCCCCAGGGGACAATGCAGGGGACGGCTGGACCCTGCTGCGCCAGAGGCACAAGCCCACGGCGTGCTGCCCGTTTTGGGTCTTCTCCCACGGTGGTGAGACGGAGCACGTGCCTGTGTGCAAGGATGGAAGTAGCCTGGGTCTTCCTCGTGCAGGGAAAGCAGCCACAAGCTGGGGAGGGCAGATACTGGGATATTCAAAGGTCACCCAGGTGAGAGCCTGAGCAACCTGGCCTGGCTTTGAAGCGACCAGCACCCGCTCACGGGCACCGAGTTTCTCCTCACCCTTCCCCCTGTCTCCCATTCCTTTCCCTGATCTCCTGCCACATTTCCAGGTGGATCGAGAAACTCAACCTCCGCGTAGGGGCCACCTGCGGTTCCCCTGCAGAAGCCCGGGGGCTGAAGGTGAAGCTTTCCACCACTTTCCAAACCTGCCCTGGATGGGGCCGAGGCAAGGCTGGGGGAGGCAGTCCTGACAAGACCAAGGCTGCAAGCAAGCGTAGCAAGACAAAGAGATCAGGAAAATCACCAGCCAGAGGCTTCAAGAAGAGCAGAGCTTAGGAAAGGCATGCAGGACACAACAGGGCTGTACGTACAGTCTGGCAAGAGCATTTTTTCTGGACTTGTCCCCACTGCGGCGACCTGGATATTGCACAAGGTGCAAAGGAAAGAGCCCAGCGCCATCAGAGCAATGCCAATTTGCCAAAGATGCGGGGTTTGTTTTTGCAGGACACAGAGGCACATTACCCTGGAAAGAACTGGTGCAAAAAGCTTCTGTAGTGTTTGCAGCATGCTTTGAGGACTTGAACAACAAAGCTAAATACTTGCTTTTTCTTCCCAAGGCTCCCTCCAGCCATGTGGAAAAGTTGGAATCCACAAGTTTGTTTTTGTTTTTGAGAGCGCTGTGCTTTCACAGCTTCAGAAACAGTCAAAGAGCCCTGAGCATGACTGCAAACAGCACCAATACAAGATCCTGCACTGGCTCAAATCTTAGAGCAGAAAACTTAAAAGTTATCATCAGTGAAAACATTGCCTGAATTCCCAGCAGCTCCTCAGAATTAAAACATAAGCAGATCGAAACCTTTCTATTTCCTGCAAAATTTGATCAGTGGTCCAATCGGTGGAATGGGATCACCGATCCCATAAGTGATCCCATCATAAGTGATGCGCCCAACCTATTCCCCATGGCAGCCTGGGTTGGGGACCCCCCCCTGCTCGGCCCCATTTTAAAGTCAGAAGTTTGTTCAAATTGAGGCAGCTTTAAAAGATAAACACTTCTAGCCATTAAACAACTGTGTGGGGCATGGAACTGTTACAGCAAAGAACAGGAGGAAGAAAGACAAAGGTGTTTAGAAATTACCATCCTATAAAGACAGGCTGCCCTACAAGCCCAGCTGTTTGACAAGGCTGGGGAAAGGTGGCAGCCCAGGAGGGAGGGCAAGAGAGAAACGCAATGGCTTTGCCATGAAACGAGATCCTCCCGTGTTAAGACATGGATTGCAAGCTGGTGATAGGCAGAGCTGCTGGGACAGGCAAGCAGCCCCAGGCAGGTGGGCAGGGAACCCCCATTAGGTGCCTTCGATAAAAATGCCACCCCTGCCCCATGCTCACCCCATCCCAGTTTCCCCAGGAGCCCAGGGCCCTGCTGGGGGGTCAGTGAGGGGTGGGCTGAGATGGCACAGCTCTCCCGCCCCGTTTGACACAGAGACCCTCCACGCTTTTTCCACTTATGTCTCCTTGCTCCCCCACGGCCCTTTCTTCCCTCTCCAGTTAAAGGCTCCGTTTGCCTCTTTAGACGGGAAAAGAGGAAGACTGCATTAATTACTCCCGGTTTCTACCCCGTGTTTTCTAGACAGTTAGCTTGCCAACATTTTTTTTTTTTTTTCCATCATGAACCACTGTGCAAAGCGGGAACTATTTTGGCATCACAAGTTCTCGCCTGGAAGCTGAGGGGAACATGGCCAGGGCAGTGTCCTGGGCAGCCACCATTTCCCTGGGGGGTTTCAGAAGGCACTTGCCCTACAGCCGGCCAGGCCTCGCAGCAGCACTGACAGGCTGGGCTCTTCCTCACCTGCAGAAAGTTCACAGGAACCTGCTGCAGGAGATTTAAAACTGTTTTTCATCCTTGTTGCCATACTGACCTTTCTGATTTCTGCCCTGAACTTCGATGGCCAGGCTGGGGAAAGAGAGAAATGCTACAGCTTTGCTCTAAAATGGGAAACAGCATCCCCTGCCTTAAGTTATCTAATGTGCTCTTGCACATTAGATATTCAGCCCTTAAGCAGAACTGGCAAGTAGAGAGGGGTGAGTGGACAGGAAAACCCTACTGCATGCCTCAAAAAGACCCAAAACACTGTTTACTTATACTAACCCACCTACAGCCCTCTTCTCCTCCCCACCTTGGCTAACCCTGGTATTTTGGTGACCTGTAAAACAATACACAGGCCTTTGGCCTCTTCCTCAAGTTTAATTTGCAGGGCTTTAGGGTACAGATCGTAGATCAAATTTACAGTAGGACTGCTAAAAAATTAAAAATTCAAACAGTGCACCATGTCCTCTGCAGTTCTGGGTTCAAAAAGCAAGAAATGATGACACTCAAAAAGGTCTCTTGCTCCCTCAAGGGGCATCACCATCCCTTTTTGTTTTTTCACTTCTTTCCACTCTTCCTGTTCTGACTTTCTCAAGGGTTGCAGGGCCTAGACCAGGGAGCACAGCACCAACGTCCTACGAGGGCAGCTGAATTCCTGACGCATGTGACCTGCACATATCATCTCAGACTGCAGCTCACCACTTCCAGCCACAGCCGAGAATCCAAACCGCCCCTTCGTGCTCTGGCAGCCTCTTTCCCCATTGGGAGTTCCTGCTAGGAAAGGTGCCTTTAAAGCGAGGCACACACAACCCCAGCAGCCACCCTGGTCAGGCTCCTCAGCGTGCCTGCAGCCTTTCTGGAGTCTGTTTCCCAGGGCTTAAAATTACAAGTCTGGGGGAAACTTTCTTGCACACCAGGAAAGCAGAGTTATGATATTGCAGGGTGGTTTGCTTCAAAAAGGGAAGGCCCTGTTAGTCTTCCGCTTCCCTTTGCCAGGACATTCCCCAAAGAGCCACAAGGTGAAGCGCAGTCTGCTGTGGGCAGCTGGGGATACTCCAGGATCAGTCTGTGACCTCCTGCTTTATGCTGCTGATGGGAACGGGAAGCTCTGTGGCTCCAAACTCTGCTATCGAGGGGTCAATGGTTTCTTCTTTCACCTGCACAGCAATGACTGGCAAGAGACAGAAAAAGAGAGGGAAAAATAAGTAAGTAAAATCAACCCATGCTACCTTGCTCTACCTGCAGCACCCCAGAACCAGCTCTGTTCACGCAGATACTCAAAATGCCCCAGGTTTCCAGCCCACTTCTTGAGGGTCCCTTACCACAGGCAGCCCTGTCTTGCTAGCACAGATCTATCCATGGTCACAGCAGCAATCAGGATGGGGCTAAACCCTGGCAGCATTCAGCTGCCCGCTCCCAAGAACAACTTCTCCTAGGGCTGAGGGAGGAACAGCCAGTGTGGTCCATTCTCTACCTGCCTGGGTCTGCACAGGGGAAATTAAACCTCTGTGAGCAACGGGACCTTTGTGAGGCTCCGTCCCCATGTGCACAAAGCACCTCACCCACCCTCTTCCCCAGCACCCATTAGGGTTGGCAGGTGACCCAGCTGCCAGATGCTCTTCTGGTCACCACATCTCTTGATGCTCAGCACGATGGGGTGCATTCACATGCTGCGACAGCCCTTATGGGGACTGGGACGTGACAGCACAACTTTGACATGTCCACCTTGTCTCTCCTCCCTAACTGACCTCACACAACCAGGCTGCTCAGCAGGGCAGTCAGGTCCTCAGCAGGCATCAGCAGTATCGCAGTATCTAGCTGTACTGGTGCCACCAAACCTTCTCAGGAGGCAAACCTTCCCAGGAAAAGCAGGCAAAGGCTTTCTTCCACTCTCTCTGTCTCTGGAGGAGTGGGGAAGGACATTTGCCACGGTGCTGCCTTTCCCTGCCTGGGGGCACCCATGACTTAATGGCCAAGCGGCAGCACAGGCCTCGGGAGAGCCGGTGGCACACAGGGCGTACGCGAGAGAGTTGAATGTGGCTGCTGGGTAGGGTAACTCGTTCCCTTACTCTCATCAGGTGCTGGCTCTGGCAAAGCCTTGCTGGCAGCTTTTGCTTCTCGTTTTATCTTCAGGGTGGAAGGCTTCTTGACAGTCTGCTTGATGTTGCGGCTTTTGGCAGGTAACTTTTTTCCTTAACAAAGAGATAACAGAGCATGGGGAAAAGTGTGTTTCTTCTCCCCTGGAAAATCAGCAACCCTGCTCCACTGAGAAACCACAGGCCAGGCACCAGCACAACTGACCAGCAAGCTACATGGTCATTAGCTGCCAACTGGTTACTCGACAGAAATGGCCTACTGGAGAAAAACTCTATAGTCAACATCTCAAAATATGCTCCTCCGTGTTCTCCTTCATTAAAGGCAAGGCACTTCAGCATGTGCTTAACTTCCAAGGAGCAGGTCCTGTTGGAATTGGTCTGGAGTCAGCTTTGCTTACCTGTCTGGGTCTAGTCCTAGGCAATAGGCATGTTGGCTGCAAGGCATGGACACTGTAGCATTAATGTTTTCATTTTTAGCTGACGTTTTTATTTAAGTTGAACGTCTTTATATTCTTTAGATGTCCTTTCCTCTCCACCCCCCAGGAAGGAATTTCTTGTCTGTCTACACATGATTTGCCACAGCTACTGCAACAATGACGACAACGACAAGATGAAACAATAACATGGTCCAGCCCCACTACTGGCCTCTTCAGCCACCTTAAGGCCTTCTTTCCCTCAGCACAAAGCAGGCAGGGTTGCTCTCCAGCTACCCTCCAGCTGCAGCAAACAGTCTCCCTCCGACCACGGACACAGTAGGGAAAGCAGCACAACCTCACGCCTGGAAGCAAGCACCATCTATACCTCAGCCAACAGAAAACAGACTGCAGAACAGGTCCTTCCCACACACACAGCTCTGCTCTTTTAGGTAATAGGGCAGTGACGGAGGATGAAGCTGTGTTGTCAGACCCACAGCTGACTGAGGGCATCCACAGCAACACAAGGCCTCTCTCTCCTGCTCTGACGGGACATGGACAGGGTTCCTCTAACTGGGCCCAGCCTGCGAGCGAGCGGGAGGGCACTAATCAAACATCACTCACTCTTCTTTCCATAGGGTTTCTTCTTCTTCTTGGGCACCTCCTTGGCCTTCACTGGAGTTGTGGGCTCTGTCATGGAGATGAGAGGGAAACGAAAGCCAAGTCCCATAACCAGTAGGTAACTGGGATGAAGTGACATAACCGAGAAACAAGATATACCCGTCCCCCCGAGCCAATGCCCTCTCCCAAGACAACCAGGTGAGGGGAAAGCAAGGCTCTAGTGCAGTTGCTGTCTGTGCTTCCAGGCGAGGGCCCAGGGCGGCAGGCTGGGGCAGCGTAGGGGAGAGAGGCCCAGTAGAGATTTGGCAGGGGCAGTAAAGAAACAAGATTCGTAGCTTGGGACAAGAAGGAAAACATCTGCAAGGGTGAGGCAGTGGCCTCCCTGTGACAAGGGAAGGAATCAACACTTGAGAGGGATGCTCTTACCTTTTACAGACAGAGTCATAGAATTGATGAGAAAAGGGAGCAGGGGCCAAGCTCCCCCTGCTACCTGGCTGAGGTTGTAGGTACTCTTAGTAAAAGGGAGCTGTACAGGGACAGGACCACCTAGAACTCTACCCAGCTTCATTGGGAGCAATTCTCTGTTGGTATGCAGGTGGGGGTACAGAGGGAAAATAGAGCCAACCTCAAATCTCAGGCTGTTTTCTCCCCACCACAGACTCCTCCCGCTGCCAGCTGCTAGCATGTGTGGCAGCAGAGGAAGACTTATGGTGGCCAGCACAAATCAAGGAGGCAATTTTCTCCTCCCTACAAGGCCCAGAAAAAGGACGAGCCACTCACAGAGCAGGAGGAAATGTGCCTCTAGCGTTAGAAACCACAGTAAAATTTTCACTCACCTGGAACAACAGGTGGTTGAAGCTGGTAGCCTGTCAGCTCACACCACCCCACAGGATAAATGTCTGGAGACTCGCAGTCCACCCACTGGTCATACTCGTTGTCCCAGCCATCAAAATGGATGCTAAGGAGACGTTGGACTACACGCTTCACCGTGGCCACACAGATGAGCCGGGGCTCCATCAGGTCCACTGCTTCCACCTTCATGCCTGCCTTGAAGCCGTGGTTTGGGCAGTCCTGAGTGCAGAAAAAATGAAAAAAGGAAACCCAAGGCCATTGCACCCAGTCCAAACCCACCTCTGGCCACCAGCACCCTAGAACAGGCTTGCCTCCAGCTTAAAGCCAGCAGAGAGAGAACAAGCCCACAGTCACGCAACAGAATGAACCAGTTGTGAAACAGAAGGGGGCACACATGGAAAAGATCCAAGGCCAGCTGTGTCCTTAGTGAATCTCAGCCCAGCCTTTAGAAACAAGATCCTGACCTAGGGGGAGCAGCGGGCAGCAGTTAAGGGACACCTGATCAAACCATTAAGCTGAGATAGCCCTGGGAAATCAGAAAGACCAGCACAGGCCCAGGTGCTGCAGCAGTTTTGCTGATGGAGACCCCCTCCACCCACATGCCAGCCACATGTCCACAGGCAATAAGCAGTGCAGAACCCACCAGGAGCCTCCAGCTCCTGGAAACACTAGAGAATCGCAGGTCACACTCAGAGGGACCAAGATATCATTACATCCACAAAGGCATGACACTGCTTGTCCCAACCAGCCAAACAGGGCCTTTACTTGGAGAGTACATACTCCTGTGCCTTGGGCTGTCCTTAGAAGTGTTGACTGGCAGCAAAGAGCAGCTCAGTAGAGACACTGGATATTGTCTATCCTGATTTCAGGAAGGCTTCTGACACTGTCTCCCATAAGATCCCCACAGAGAAGCTGATGAAAGTATAGGCTGGATGAGGAGACAGTGAGGTGGACTGAAAACTGGCTGAGTGGCTGGGCCCAGAGGATGGTAATTAGTGGCATGAAGCTAGCTGGAGGCTAGTAATTAGCGGTGTACCCGAGGGGTCAAGACTGGATCCTATCCTGTTCAACACCTTCATTAATTATCTCGATGACATGACAGAGTGTCACATCAAACTCGGCAAGTTTGCTGGTGATACAAAACTGGGTGGAGAGACTGATACACTAGAGGGTTGTGCTGCCATCCAGAGGGACCTTGACAAGCTGGAGAAATGGTCTGACAGGAACCTCACGCAGTTCAACAAAAGGAAATGTAAAGTCCTGCACCTGGGGAGGAACAACCCCAGGCACCAGGACATGTTGGGGGCCGAGTGGCTGGAAAGCAGCTTGGCAGAAAAGGGCCTGGGGATCCTGGTGGACACCAAGTTGAACAGGAGCCAGCAACGTGCCCTTGGCACAAAGGCAGCTAATGGTAACCTGGGCTGCATTAGGAGGAATGTTCCCAGCAGATCAAGAGAGGTGATCCTTCCCCTCTACTCAGCACTGGTGAGGCCACACCTAGCATGCTGTGTCCAGTTCTGGGCTCCCCAGTATAGGAGAGACATGGACATACTGGAGAGAGTCCAGCAAAGGGCCATGAAGATGATGAAGGGACTGGAGCACCTCTCCTATGAAGAAAGGCTGAGAGAGCTGGAACTGTTCAGCCTGGAGAAGAGAAGGCTCAGGGGGATCTTATCAGTGTGTATAAATGCCTGAAGGGAGGGTACAAAGAAGATGGAGCCAGGCTCTTCTCAGTGGTGCCCAGGGACAGGACCAGAGGCAATGGGGACAGGCTGAAACACAGGAGGTTGGTTCCCTCTGAACATCAGGAAACACTGTTTACTGAGAGGGTGACTGAGCACTGGCACAGGTTGCCCAGGGAGGTTGTGGAGTCTCCATCTTTGGAGATACTCAAAAGCTGTCTGGACATGGTCCTGGGCAACCTGCTATAGGTGACCCTGACTGAGCAGGGGGGTGGAGAAGATGACCTCCAGAGGTCCCTTCCACCTCAACTCAACCATTCTGTGACAGCCAGAGCTCTTGCACTCCTTCTTGCTGACTGCAAGCATCCCTACACATCTCCTCTTCCTGGCAGCACTCACTGTGTTGAAGAGCCGTGCTGGAACAGGTCTTGATTTTGTCTTTTCCAGGTAACTCTCCCAGTTGAAGGTCTTTGCGTCTTGCCCTGCAGCAGGAAGAAATGGTAAGAGGGAAAAAGGCAGTCACTGGGTAGACCAGCTGGGGGAAGAGGCAGAATAGGCAGGAAGGAGGCATAGCAACTGGTTGCAAAGCAGTTTCATAAACCAGCACGTACAGCCTGATCTTGGACATAAATCTAGTGCACAGATTCCATGGCATTCCAGCACCCCCCTCCAGTGGGCAAATACAGAAAAGCGCAAGTTGCAACTCTGAATGTATCTAGACCACAGAGAAAGGCGAGGAGAAGCAGCAGGCAGGAAGAAGTATATTCAGAACACACCACCAAGACCAATCTTTCTCCCACCAGCAGGAACATCAAAGGAAGATAGCATAGCACTGCACAAAAGTGCTGCAATACAGAAATTCAGAGCAGGCCTTTTTGGGGTATGGCCAGATGAGGTGGTAAAACCACTCCTAGGGACTCCGCTCAGGACTGGTCTCAGATTTATTCATACAAGAAGAACAGAGGTGATTCCTGCCACTTTTAAGTACTGAGTCAAGCAGCAATGGCTTTACTTATCCCTTCCCACCCTCCTTGTCCTTTAAGCTTTTGATTCTGTTCAGTTTGGGGATCGTACACCTCTCCCACTGATCTGCCAGGAGCTAACCACCATGCCATTAATGCCCTTTGGAGACGTTACTTCCTTCCATAAAGTACCAAGACTTGGTATATGGGCAGAGCTCAAATGGACTGGCTCTCTGAACCAGCCCTACCTCCCCAAAAAACAGGCAGACTGGGACTGTGTGGTTTTGATTCATCTGAACCTGACACCTCTCAGAAAAGCACAGCCCAGCAGATTCTGCGTGCAGGTTTGTACCACAGGGCAGAGTCCAAACCTCACCTTTTGGAGGGGTCAGTTCGATGCTGTTCTTCTGACAGAAGTTGACAGGGAAGATGGCATGCGAGGAGGCATGATAGCAGAACCAGTCAGAGCCATCAGCAGATGTGGCTCCATCAATGCTGATCATGAGATACCCATCCAAGAGGACCTGAGATGGGAGTGAAGGGCATGAGTGTAGAGCTTCACTTGCTCTAAAGCCTCTCCTCTCAAAGGTCCCCCCCTAGATGGATCACAATTGCCACTAGATAGTAAAATGCAATGTTATATGCTCCAGGGCACACTGTAGCTTCTCCTGATATGTTAGTCAACACAAGCTGATCCCCAAAGCAGCAATTTCTACAGGACTGGGACCAACACTAATAACCTTGTGAAAAGGACTCAGCCACAAACAATCAGGAGCTCCATCCTCCCTCAGAAATGGACTTTATTGGCAGCCCAGAGACCTACACCAGCCAGGTCATGAATTTGTTACTGGGCAGAACGGAAGGGCGCCACCTTCAGACTTGCCACTTCCTACAGCAACAAGACTTGTCCCATCCTGTCACTCAATGGTAACTGGTGCCTACCAAATGTGATAGGCATGTCTGCCCCAACTTCTTCACATTTCCAAGCAATGGCTGAAGGAAACGTTTTACAGATACAAAGAGCTTTCCTAGCATCCCCCTGCCAAACCCCAAGTGTCAAAGTCCTCTGCTTGGGTTCTACAATGGCAAACCGCTTCTTGAGGGAGAAGGAAGAGCCCAAGTTGATGCTATACTTCAGGACATGCAACACACCTCACTGAGGAAACCTGGCCAAGCAATTTACTTCCCAACACTAGCACAGGAGTAGAGCTCATTACCACCTCATCAAGAGAGACTGCAGGAGACACATCCATCCTCAGCTTCCTGCACCAGTGAATGCTGCCCATACAGATACATCCCATTCCCCACACAGAGGTCATCCCACAACTCTTCCCCTCTCCTTTCTCTCCTCAAGGCAGCACTACAGAGGCCTCTCTTTATGCACGCCAAGAACTGGAGAATAAATCTTCCCTACTGCATGCCCAAGGGTGAAGAAAGGGTGGCTGCCAGTCACACACACTGGACAGTTAGCTTGCAGACCAAGCATGCTCATCTTCATGCTATCCACTTAGGCACACATGGGCAACTGCTGGTCTCATCAGCTTCTCAGACCTCTGAGGTAACGCCCCAATTCCCTCCACACACCACCTGCCTACCTTTCTTGACAGCCCTCTCTTCTCCCTCATGCAAAATCCTACCCGGTCTTACTCATTTGCAAAGACCTGAGGAGAGGCTGGGTTATCTCAGGTAAACACAGTAGACCCTCTTTCGCCCACTGAGCTTACCTTGCAAACAGTGGCCACGCAAATGTTGCCCAGATTCAGGGGATCAATAGCCTCCAGTTTCATGCCTTCCTCAAACCATCCACCTTCAGCATAGACAGCCCGTACCTAAGGGAGACCATGTGCTGTCAGGGGTATGGGACAGTTCCATCCTGACACCAAGCGTGCCAAGTGCAAACAGGATTAGAGCTTCTTTACTTGGCTCAACCCAAGTTGGGAGGGGAAAGAAGAAGTATTAAAAGAAATATAAAGAGGCAGCCAAACCAACGCTCTGTTTGTGTCAGCAAACTCCTGCCAAGGCTCTGGTCAGTCAGAGAACTGGGCCCAGCACTCAGCTACTGCTCCACAGCAAAGCAAGCCTCCTTCTCACCTCAGTCCTTATCAATATGGTCCAGCTCCTTGTCGGAACTGGTCTCTCCCATGCAATCGTCTTCCCTCTCCAACTCAAAGCTCCAAGCAACTGCTTGCCTTTCAATCAAGTCCCTCAATCTGTTGTTGTCGTCTTCTAGTTCTTCCATCTTTCTATTTTGACCTGCCCCTGCCCAACCACAGCCTTGACACCCCAAACACCTTACTGCCCTTTAGCTGTAAGAGAGACAAATGAGCCATCCTCAACAATCCACACAGCAATATATATATATATATACACCCAAGGAAGGAAGTGGTATCATGGCTTCCTCTGCTGTGGCCAACACAGAAAGGCAAACTTGTCCTACCTTCTTAAACAGATAGGGGATAGCATCACAGTAAATCTTCCGGAAGGTGGGATGGTTTGCCATGTCACTGCGTTTTTCTTCTGTGAGGAATGGAAGAAACAAAGAGAGCTAAAAAACCTGCAGCAACTGCAGTAAGAAAACACACTGGTTATTAATTCTCTGGTGAGAGCTCAGCTGCTGTAAAAGACGTAGATCAGAGACCATGAGAAGAGTAATAAAAAGAACAGGTCAGTCCCTCTACACCTTCTCATAACATAGGCTGTGATGCAGGGCTTTCTCAAAAGCAGATGGCTGAGCTTCCTGAGCACTAGTGGTGACACCTATTCATGCAGCTGTAATCACCAGAGAGAGGCAGCAAGGAAGGGAGACACAACCAAAAGGATCAGCAGGGCTTGAGTCTTGGTCTTTTCTGCCAGTCTAAGCTTATCAACAATTCCTCTCTGTAAAGTCCAGAAAAACACAACCTGACGGCATCCAGTCTTACAGAAGCCAGCATGAATTTCCTCAAAAAGACTATAAACATCTGTGATGTTGCAAACTCTGCATTCTCACACTGTAGGCATAGACTATCTGCTTCAGGTAAGAAACCCTACAGTCCCCCTGTCCTGACCTATGGCAGCAGATCACTGGGCTTTTATCTATCCAGGGGGAAAAGCAGCAGACACATGACTACGTAGACTTTATCTGTTGGGTCCTGAGGCAACTGCCTGGCTCCCAGCATGTCAAGACTGGTGTCAATGGCAGGGTCCAGGCAGTTCATAGCAAATCAGAAGATGCTTGTGGTGGCCTGATCCCTACCTGTCTTCTTCATGCTGTGGCCGACTCTCCGTGACCAGCCCACAGGATGGATGAGGGGACTCCACATGTGGCACCAGAAGTCATCATCGCTGTCGCCATCCTCATAGAGGAGTCTCAGTCTGCCCCCGATCACCGTGTCCACCACTGCCATGCGTGTCCGGGACACATGGCTCTTATCCACCACCTCCACCCGCATGCCCTGCCGGAATGGGTACTTCATGCTCTCCGCCATCTAGCAACAACCAACAGAGGAGGTATCAATCGCACTTGGTGTTTTCCTTCCCCAAACACTTCAGAGAACACCCTTCCCCACAGACATCCTAGCCAACCTGCTGTGCTGCCCAAAGCTGACTGGGAAACACCTCTGAGAAGGGATGCACAGGAGTGGGTTCATCAGGGGGATGGGGAGCTGCCAACCCCCCACACGACAGCACGGTTGGGCACATGCACCCTAAGTGCCCCCTGTGCTGTGGCCTTATAACAGGCACCCCCACACTGGCCCAGCAGCCACGCTCAGCCAGTACCTTGTGTGAACGTTCTGAGCATGAGAAACAGATGTCCCTTCTGTTCAGCGGGAACCAAGTGAGGAATTGCGTGCCTTTTGCAGTCATGAGACCGTAAGGTTTCAAGGCTGGAAGTTAGAGGCATAGCTACCCAAAGGGCAATGGGATTTTCAGTTGACTTTAAAGGAAGTCAGGCCCTTATTTTCACTTTTTTACTGTGATCAGAGGTAGAGCAACATGATGGTCTATCTGCCAATTCCACCTCCAATGCCAGTTACTCTGCAGACTGACTCAAAGGCACAGGCACACGAAAAGAGTCACTGGCTGCCTTCTAACTGATTTTTTTTGAGACCTTCAGTTTGCTGATAAAGCCTAGCCCATCCACAAACACCCAAGGGTGTTTAAAGAACACCTGACATTTCGGCACTGAGAATCCCAGAATACCGTGCAGCAACTACAAACAACAGCTCAAAATGGACTCGGACATCCAAACCAGCCTACACCTGATTCCAGAATAACTTTTAAGGGAAGGTCTCCCCCTTCCACCTCATGTTCATTAGGTGAGAGTGGGGATGCTGGGGGGAGAACGATATTGACAACATCTGTCTCCCTCTACCACTTCCCTTCCATGGCGTGAGCTTTGAGCTACAGGCTGCAGCCCAGGAACAAGCATCTACAAACATCCTCTAAACTTTCTGAGGAGCAACAAGGAAAACACCAAGTACATCAAGATTTCCAGCTCAGTGTCACCAATTACCTTGCACACAGGAAAATCCATCACCTGCCTTCCTGCCTGCTGTCTCTGGGACCGTCTTCCCTATCTGTGGTTTACAAAGTTGCCAGTGACAAAAGAGTCTCTTCTCTCCCACAAGATCTAACCTCAGCGCAGGCTACACAAAACAACCACAAGCACCATAAAGCTGGCAAGGCCACGGCGCAGCTGCTTCCATGCACTTTGAGGGAGCCTGCACCCCTCTCACTCCCCACAAGCTGCTGTGCTACCAACATTGAAGGCAAAGGTTTTTGACTCAGAGCCATTCCCCAGCACTGAAACAGGGCAGGGAAAGGCCAGGCTGGAGCTGCATTGGCCTCTCCCTTCAGCAAAAAAAGCAAACTCATCCCCAGTATTTTCCAGCACAAGTTGACATGACAACAGCTTTTAAAGCCCATCTACGACCCGAAGGAGAAACAGTTGTGCTGACGGGGCACAGGGGCTGTGCCATTACCCACAGCATCATGACAGGTGTCTCACTGCCCCATCCTGCCCAGGTTTCAAGGGGACACACAGGAGTTGCACAGATCAGAACCAGAAGAGACATGTTACACACACAACATCTCTTGGCTTTGGCTTCATTTCCACACATAAAATGACAGCCTCCCACATTTACCTTGATGTGGAAATCCACTGGGATGGTCCTGGCTCCCACCAGTTTTTTCATGAGGTAACTTCTCCAGTCAGTGTACTTAGCATGAATAGCTACATATGAACAGGGAAAAAGCACATCTTTATGACCAAAGGAATTAGAGCACCACATTACACCTTTCTTCCTCTCTGAGAGTCCGTTTGCATTAAAAGGCCTTCTTCACATTCAGATCCTGTACCTGCTCTCGGGCAGACCCTGTTCTGCAGGCTTGCCCTCACAACTGGCTGCAAGGGATCACCACTAAGAGAATAGACTGGGCCAAGCAGACATCCAGCTCCACTGATCTAGATGTGGAAGTGGTATTAGAGCAAAAACACATAAGTCACACCAAGCAAACCTCAGCTTGCCAGAATTCTGCTAAACTGGCATCCTCCTAACTGCCAGCGGAGCCGGGAATCGATCCAGTGCGCTCCCCAGAGACTGTCCAGGATGTAGGACCAAAAAGCTCCCCCAAAGGTTAAGGTCAGGAGGAACAGCCACCTGCATAAGCCTCTGTCCATAGGTCTGACACCAGCTTTGCATCCCACACCCCCAGATCAACCACAGGGAGATGAGGAGAGTGCAATCCAAGCAGTCTCCAGCTTCCCAAAGAACTAACCGTTCCTTGTAACTCAGAGCACAAATGGAGCTGTGGTCCCACGAACAGTGGGAGCACCTGGCTCACTGCACTAGACATATACCAAGGCTCCTCCACGCCCAGGCACGTGCTGACCCCTCTCGCCCCAAACTCACTTTGTGGTGGTACCAGGATTTTGCTGTTGATGGCACACCAGCCAATGGGGTGAATATCCACTGTGCCCAAATTGCACCAGAAGTCGTGGCTGGCATCATTCTCAAAGCCCTCATATCGCAGAAGGGCCCTGTACCCTGCCAGGACAGAGCAGACAACCAGAGAAAGGCATTAGAGGCCAGGCATTTCTCCTCTCCCTGTTGGGCACCACAGGCTTAGTCCCTACAGCACAGCCTTCAGAGCTCTGCATAGGTTATCAGACCTTCTCCAGCCATTCTGGAGACAGAACCATCCAAAAATCTCTCAGCCGTTGCAGAGCTCCAAAGAGCTGATGTTTTGCTTGACCAGCTACACTCGGCTCTCTAAAGCTTCCCTCAGAGGTTAGCCATCCCCAGCTGTCAGGAATTATATTGGAGACATACCTACAGTCTGGATGACGGATGCAATCCAGTACACACGGCTGGGGAGAACAGCATCACTGTTCAGCACTTCCACTTTCATACCTTTCACCACATCATCCCACTGATCGAAGAGCGGCACCTGAAGGATTGAGGCAGCCACGTTGGGAGAGGGACGTTGACAGTTAAGAGCAGGGCTCAGGCCCTTGTTCTAGCTTTCAGAGACATGTTTTAGGCAGCTACACTTTCACCTTAGGCACAGGCTTGCATGTGTTACCCTTTCTATATCTGCCAACAGGCAGAAATGCAACCGAACTGTCCCAACACTGGGGTGTTCACTGAGGATCCCAAAAGGCAAAACATTGTATAGCAACACTTAACTACTGCCAGCTGTCCTGGTATCCCAAAGTAGCTGCTGCCATTCCTCTAGGGTATCAAAATCTCTAACCATCAATCAAACTGCCATGCCTTCCTGACCTATCCTCAAGAAGGAGGAAATTTTGTTAGTATTATCACAGATCACAACTCAAAAGGAACATAAGAAGTGAGTCTTAATACACAGAGAGGCTAGGGCTGCTATAATACCCAAGAACTGCCATTCTTCCACATATCTGTCTCAGCTACTTGGCCCATAAGGACTGCAAATCAGTATGATAGGAACCAGACATGCTAGAGGGGCAGCTACTGCCAGGCCCACATAAGCACAGTTCCGGCCAGCACATCACCCTGTGCTGTGCTCACCCACACAAACTGCAAAGGCAACTAGGAGCTTTCTGCTGTGCCCCCGAGTCAGAACTAATTCTGTCCCCAGCCAGCACTGGGCCATCACCACCAGCAGTGCTTCTACCAAGTCCCCCTCTGCTTCCTCCCCCTAAACTCCCGGTCCCCCTGTGGGACTCTCATTCTTAGCTGTGAGAAGTCCCAACTTCTTTCCTGGCATCAGCTGAGGCTCAATAACCAGTTCCTCAGGCCTCTCCCCACCACTTGTCACAGGAGTACAGGGGAGCCCCATGCATATGACAGGCCCCATGCACACTGTGAGGCACAGCGAAGAACAACTCACGTGTTTGAAGCAGCTGACAGGAGCTGCCTTGAAGCCGTGCTCCTGCAGGTACTTTCCCCAGTCAAAGCCCAGGACGAGTGCTACAAGCAGACATGAGAGCAGAAAATCAGGTGAGATTACAGAAGAGGCACAGAGCGCTCAGTTACCTCTAGACTACAGCTTGCAGCCACGTTGCAGCCTGGTCTGGGACAAAGCCCTCTGCCCCACCACACAGGGACTCTGTATTCCAGTGCATCTTCCCTGGTGGAGAACTAGATCCTACAAGCACACAGGGACCAGCCCCCGCAAAAGGCACAATATATTTTTAATCAATCCTTGCTGTCACTTGCTTTTGGGAAAGGGGGGACAGGAGGGGCAAGAAAAGGGGTCAAATCCAGCCCAGGGCTCAAGCACTCAGGGGAGAGTAGTGACTGCATCCTTTCAGCGCTAAACCACTTAGCAGCTTTGCCTCTCAGCAGCAACACTGCAGGGTCATAGCAGCAGCACTTGCTTCCCCAGAGGATGCTGGGAAAATCAGAGTGAAGCACTGGGATATTCAACCCAGTCACTTCTGATCCACGGCTACAGCTCTGCTCCAGCAGCAGCATGCTCAGGGATCAATCCCTACTGCCACCCCCTGGGGCTCACTTTTGCCCCAACAGAGCAGCTTGCTACTCCTTCAGCTGCAGTGACTGGCTGCTCCTCAAGTTGATCAGTGAATAACTCTGCTTAAATATAACTCCCCACAGGCAGCGGGGCAGCAAATGGCTGGGAGCAGCAGGGCACCTTTAAGTCAGCTTTGCCAGTAGCTCACAAGACTGTGACTAGAGAGCTTATGCTTCAGCCCAAGTTGCACCAGGAGCAAGGATGAGGCTGCAATAGTGGATGGACAGGAACCCACCAGGGCTCCGTTAGCACCGGCAGGGAGAGGGAGATAGACGTGCCCTGCGTCCTGCCAGCTTGTGTTGGAGCGATCCACGCACATTGTTTCAGTACAAGGCAGTGTACCAGAGGTGAGGAAGTGGACTGCAGAGCTTATAGCCCTCCAGGTGTCCCCATTTCTGTGGCTCCAGCAGCTATACCTCACACCTCAACTACACTTACCATCCTGGCCTGTCAGTGTCCCATCTGCCAGCTGCCCTGTGCCCTGTGAATGGAGGAAGGCCCCGATCTTGGCCGACCAGGCTGCCTTGTGCAGAACTTTAGCTTTCTTCGTTGGTGGCTTCCCCTACAAAAGAAGCGACGTTAGGAACATCAGTAACACCGGAGAGGAGAGGAAGCCAGGCCTTGCAACTGGCCAGCAGGACATGCATCTCTTTGGGGTGATTTTCAGGTTTCAGCATTTTCACTAATGCTCACAGGAATAAGAAGAAACAGCAGGTAAAACATAACTGTGTCCTTCCCCAGCTTCTAGGAAGCATCACCCTTCATCTGGCATGTGCTCTGTGGGGACTTCAGGCAGAAAGAACAAGCCATGGTAATGGCAGTTTGATCTTTAGAGAGAAACCACCCACCCCTGCGTACAGGCACGTCCTGCTCCATCCCCGGGGAATAAGGCAGGGGTTTGACTCACCTGCAGTCTGGCCAGGATGCTGGCCTTCTTGGAGTTTGAGGAGTAGCTTCTGGAGCAGGAGACGCTGCAGAAACGTTTGGTCTTGGAGAAGAAAGCTTCCCTGGTGCCCACAATCCCACACATCTCGCACACAGCTGAGAGAAGGAAGGCACAAAAACGTGAGCAGTTAGTAGGGTCGATGCATTACAAGGACAGAGCTGAATCCAGCTAACCCTCATGGCACATAGCAGCTCCCCCACGTAGCCCAGAAAATGCAGTCTCAATCCAGTGCTGCTCCCAAAGCATATTCAAGGTGCAGTCATACACTCTTCCGCTCCCCCAGCCCTCGTTCTTTCCATCACGCACGTCCTTTAGGTAGAACAGGCAGGCAGGGCAGTACCTGGCTCGGAGCCGCTGTCCTCTGTGAGCCGGCCTATGGACGGCTGGTGCACAGGAGAGGTTGGAAGCTCTCCAGCTTCCCAGTCTGCCACCTCATCGTCACTAGACTCATCCAGACAGGAGCTGCTGTCACTGCCCATGCTGCTGTTGTAGCCCCGGAAGCTGTCATAACCCCCAAAGATGTCCAATTCATCATCCTCCTCATCATCATTGCCTTCCTCCTCCATCCGCTCCAAAGATGAAGTTTTGTGGCAGAAGGTAGACACCAACTGAAAAAAGAGCCAGTCTGCTTTAAAATAGAGGTTTTACACCACACCCCACAATAAATCTGCCTTCATTGCCGGGGGGTGCCCTCTTAGACCGGGGAGAGGCCTCGCGGTGAGCAATGAGTCCACGTAACAACCCCAAAGGCAAGAGTCTGAATCGCTAGCAGGGAAGCTACTACCCCCGCAACAGGTCCCTTTACAGCTCTTTCACAGGCTGCATTCTGCTCCCCAAAAGGAAACAAACAGCCACAGAGCTGCAGCTACATAGAAAAAAGTTAGAACATGGAAGGAATACAGGGAACTACACTGCCATGCTGACGAAGACAGGAGACTGCGTCCTTCCAGGCGCTGTCTCTCCCAGCACAGTTGCACAGCACAGCAGCACATACACCATCAACGTTAAAGTCACTGCAAACTTCCAGCGCAGAGCACAAAGCTGAACACTCTGGCCACCACAGCTCACAAGACCAGTACAGCCTAGATGTCAGCAGGACAAACTTGATGCTGGAAAAAGCTCACGTTCTTTGGAAACTGCATAGTCCATAGCTAACCTCAGTTCAGAAGCTGCATCAGCAGGACAACAGAACGTTCGTTAAACGTTTTTGCCTACAGCCAGATGTCTCCACAACTAAACATCTTCACTAGCTCTTTGTACTTGCTGTAACAGCAAGAGAGCAGAGAGGCAGCAACTGAAGAAAGAGCACAGAAATCCAGTGACTGTTTCTCAGACCAGAAGAATCTTGAACCGGGCTCCAAATAAGCGCAAAAGAAGCTGGGAGAAGGTGTTAGCAACTCGTGAAAGAGCAGCAAGAAGGCAGCATCGGCACAGGGAGTGATGGAACAGAAAGGTAGATTGGAACAGCCACACGAGGCATCAGGATACAGTTGTTCATCCAAGCGGGCAACAACAAAAGATCAGCGGCAAGTCCATCACCTTCCAGTGCTAAACTCCCTCCGATCCCTGGCTCCTGGGTATTATTATAGACGCAGGAACGGAAGGTGAGACTTTGCTCAGTGCTGCCTCCCCACATCCTCCCTGGCTTTCACACAAAACAGACCCAAGGTACCCAGGTGGTTCCCTGAGGACGGAGTTGATCTCCTGCAGATCCACATGCTCAGACAGCATTCCTGACATCTGAAAGGCCTGAACTCCTCCAAAAAAAGCACATTCATCTCTCTCTCGCCCCTATCTGGGGGTGCACCTTCCTTCAGCTCGTAGGAAGGGAGGATCTTTGGGTCGTTCCTCTTCCACCAAACGCGAACGAAACTCGCGGACACGTTACAAGTTCCCAGGGCTGACAAGCAAGGACAGCACCGCCCGCAGCCCCCTCAGAGCGGCGAGGGGGACGCAGAGGCCCGTCCCGCCCGGGTCTGACCCGTCATCCCCTCCGGCACCAGCCCGGCCCCCGGCAGCGTGGACGGCCGCGGCGGGCACAACACCACGACGGCCAGGAGGAGGCGACCCGGCGCTCCTCGTCCCCCCTCGGCCGCCGGCAGCCGTTATCCCGCTAACACAGCCCGGGCCTCGCGTCCTCCCTCAGGGCACCGGGCGGCCCAGCCCGCTACCCCAAGGCTTCCCCCAGCACCCTGCGGGCAGCTCCGCGGCTGTAGGAGCGGACGGCTCCGCACCCCCGGCCCCGGAGGAGCCCCCGGCCCGGCCCGTCGCCGCTCACCTCGCCCCCGTCCTGCTCCATGGCTCCCAGGACGCCGCTAGCCCGCCTCACCCGCGTGGAGCACGTCCCCCGTCCCCCCAGCGGCGTATCTGATTGGCGGGAGGCGGGCAGAGAAAACCAATCAGCGAAGAGTTTGTTCTCGCCTCTGTCTCTTTCCCCGCGGGGCACGACGGGAGCTGTAGTTCTCTGCCCGCCACGGCGGCGGTGAGGGGAGGCGATGGCGCTGAGGAGAGGCGAGAGGCGATGGCGGTGAGGAGACGCGATGGCGCCTCACGGCGGTCCCGGCCCGGGGCGGAGGAGAGCTCGGGCCCCGCTGCCAGCTCCCCGGGCACGGCGCTGGGGGGTGCCGGCAGGCCCAGCCCGTCGGTTCTCACAGTTCTGGATTAGCTCTCTCATTCCCAGAAGTTTCTGTAAACAAGAAAACGAACTTCGGCCCCACGGACGGCTTTGACGCCGAGTAACCATCAGCGTGCGGGTGTGAACATAGCATCCCTAAAACAACGTGAGCCCCACGGAGATGCACAGCTGGGGTTGTGCGTCCTAAACGTTAACGGAGGATGCCTCGAAGCCCTGGTAAGGATGTGGTTTTAGACGGGAGGAATGCCTTCAGCATGGCAGTGCCTAATGTCACACTAGCGACGCCTTTGTCCCTGTCCCACACCGCTGACGTAACGAGCGTGTCACCCAGGCCGGGCAACCCTCAGCGGGTACTGGTAAAGGCTGCCAGGCAAGCAGGGTGCAGAGGACGGAGAACTCACTCCATGCCCACCCTGCCCTGCTGAGTCCGAGAATCATCCGAGAAATAACCCACGCGAGTTAACGCTGCTGCTCCCTACCTTCTCAAATCCTCAGTCTCAGAGATCTCAGGCAAAAATAGATATTTTATTTGGCAAAGAAAGTATTACCTATACAAAAGAGGCCTTAAAGTGCTTACTGTGCTATGCAATTGGTTTTAAAATTTTTATGCAGTTATAGCATAGCTTTGTCGTAGTACAAGTGCTCCTCTCCCTTTTGGCTTTTTTTTCCCCCATGGAAAAGTAGTGTGGTCTTAGCGGTACTGGTAGCAATATCCCTCACCCCAGCTCGCTGTCAAGAACAGCCAAGAAGCAAGTGTCTCACTGTATGTCTCTGGCACTGATTCTCTCTTACTCAAAAGGCACGTCCCTTGCAGTTAGTTCTATTTCCCATTCTACCCCTTTTATTTTGTTATCACCTTCATTCTGTTGACAAAGAAAAAAAAACCCCTACCTGTACTGAATGCTCTTACTCTGTACAGACCTTGTAGCGAGGAGCTAAACAAGTAATGCGTAAGGCACACGCACAGTTCCTCTCATGTGCAGACAGTACGGCCTTAGTTGCAGGCGAAAGTAAGGCAGCATGGAGAAGGTTCACTCCAGAGGCTTACCTATGTTACAGATATGCATGGATTGCTCTTCCAGACAATCCAAAGGCACTAACACGAGGCTACAGCCTGTCGATCTAAACGAAAAGGAGTGTCACTATCAGTGTGAACCACGCTTAGAACCCTGGGCAGCGACTGGGGTCACAGCCTAATTATAGCGGGACAGTTGCGGTGAGCTTGCAAAGCCTGCTGCGTGCAACTCCATCAGCAAATTTCTGTAGCGTCAGGGGTCCTCCAGGTTCAGGTTCCAAAAACAATCCCACAGCGCTGTTAAGAAACAGAAAATTGCTTTTAAAGTATTTAAATAATGTAGTTGATAATAAATTATAAAGGCTGTTACTCCCTTGTATAAATTATGAAGGCTGTTACTCCCTTGTATAAATACTGCCAGACAGTGCACTGCATGACAGACAACAAAGCTGTTTTCAGAAAGACACAGATACAAAATTAAAGGTTCATTAAATCTTTCTGCTGCAGTAATCATTCACGTAACGCATTATGAGCTATTGCCGGTGCACATCCCCCGCTTCCTTCCCAGAGCACAACAAGCAGCACTGCTTCCTTACGTCACAGACCAGCTGGCTCAAGGCTTCGTGAAAGCTTAAGCAAAAATGAGTTCTGCCTTGACACAGAACAGGTTTAAAGGCAGTCCCCATCCTGTGGCTGTTCATTTGTCATTGCAGTTCTAAATAAACCTTTTCAATAAATAACAGTATTTAAATAATTTCATTTTAATTTGAATCAAATTCAAATTGGTTAAGGAATACTTATATTCTCTTTAATAATAAAAACTTCGCTATGTAACATTAATTGTAACGTCTTTGTAAAGCCAGCTCCTTTCTTCAGGGATATAACAGCACTGACAATCTCACGAAACCAAAACCCCAAACCTAAGATTAGATTTCACTTTTCCTATCTCCTTCCCTACTGCTGCTCTGGGCCTGGTCTCTGTTTTGATGCCATCTGAAGTAAAAATTTTAGAAAGATCATTATAAAAAGCCTGCTGTCAGGTGAAAGCACTGGAGTCCACAATGCAATGGGGGGATTATTCCTGCAGGACAGAGGCCAGGCTGCTTTCTCAGAGCTGGACACAGGTGCTCAGCTCCAAGCTGTGCAGCTGGAGAAGCTTTTTGTACTTCAGCAGCAGCTCTATCCCTTATCACCACAGTTTCCTTTAGGAGCCTTGGCACACTGGCTCTTTGTGCTCATCTACTGGGACTGTCCCCTCACCCATGCTCTGGGGTGGGGAGCTCATGCTCCAGGTCCCCAGGCTTCATAAATTCATCCACTGCTGCTCCAGAGCCTCCTTTTTTAGTCTTCTACTCTGTCATTTCAAAGAGCTCATGAGAATCCTGGCAGTCCGTGGGCCTAGTTTCACTTCAGCACCAAGTGGCAGCCATTCTCCTTACAGGGCCAGCTTCCAAATTCTTCAGCATGGTGGGAAGTCACACAGAGCTTTAGTAATGCTTTTGCTCTCACTTCCTATGCCGACACCGTAAGAAAACAAAAAACATTGCAAGGGTTTAATTTCTGTCATCAGCACTGGCAGCCATTTTGAAGAAAAAATGCTTATGACTTGTAGCCCTTGGTCATACGTTCAGGATACTGTCTTTGAAAAAGGAAAGTAAGGTAGAAAAGCTCGGAAAAACAACAAGCAAACAGAAGAAATAAATAAAAAAAAGAAGTATTCTGCTTAACTTTTAGCAGACTAATTTTACAAATTAGTAAACACTTTACAAAGGTAACTGTGAAATGAAAAGAGGGAAATGGTGACCAGCCTGACCATGGTGACCATGACAGTAGAGGATTCCCCTGCACCAGGTATTCAGTAACCCAACTGCTCTTACTTGCAGACATCCCTGGCTGCGGCTGTCCCATATTGGGCCCTTGATTCATGGGAGCCTGTGGCATGCCCGGAGCATTTGGGATCATGTTTTGCTTCTGCAGCCTGGTTCTTCGTTTCTCCTCCAGCTCCTTCTGAATCTTATAGATCTTCTCCGCTAGCAAGTGATAGTACTCTGCCTGTTGGGGAGCAATACAAGTCAGGAAAGGACAGGGGACACACATTAAGCAAAGGCAACAGGTCACAGTGATCCAAGCTCGGAAAACAGCCTTCCACACACGCATTTCAGCTTGGGTGGGGGTAGCTCTCCCTTTACAGGGGCTCCTGCACAGATAGGAGGGCAAAACCAGAGCACTGCTCAGGGCATTCCTGGCAACCATTAGACCAACACCAGACGTTTCTCTTGTCGTCTCCGACGCTTCTTTGGGAGAATCACAGTGAAGAGCTTCACGCTGCCTTCACGGAACCCCGAGAAGTCTCAGGCACAGCACAGCCCAACGGGGAACCCCCCTGACTCCCGGCACACCCAGGCAGAAGCCTGCAGCTGGCTGGTTCCTAGACCCCATCCAGCAGCCCCTGAACACACGCTTCCTCAGCCTGGGACTCTCAACTGTGCTTTCACTCCCCTTCCTCCCCAATCACTATGCGGTCGGGGGAGAAACACACGACTAGATGACAGAGGATGACATCTCACCCTGCTGTTTGCCGATTCATACATATCCCCTTCCACCTTCCGAGCATATGCCACCAGATTCTCCATACGCCGATCCTTCAGTGCTGCAGGGTCAGGAGTAGGAAATATGGCTTGGACTCTGGGGGAGGGAAAACAAGAAAAAGAAAAGCACGCCAGTGATTAGGATGTCCCCAGGCAGGGACATCAGCACTAACCCCAGTGATCTGATCCGAACACAAAGCACCAAGCAAGTCTTCTGACAGACTGTGGCACAGCTACTGCTCCTGGGGGACGCTGCCCCCACGTCCATGGCTTGAGTACAGAGCGGACACTTCCACTACAACAGCCCCAAACCAGCAGATGCAGCTCCATCCATCTTTCAGGCTTCTGCTTTCCTTTCTCACGGGCCCTGACAAAACTCACTCCGTGGCCCCCTGGTTTTGGAAGCCAGGCTTCCTCCTGCTCCCCCCACCTCAGAAGCAGCAGCTCACCCAACAGCAGATTGTTTTGATATTAGCTACTCACAGTCTGTGAACAAGGCGGTTTCAGATTGTTTTGATATTAGCTACTCACAATTTATGAACAAGTTGGTTTCGGAGATCCTGAGTGACTTCTCCATGCCATTGCTTCTGCCTGCCCCCTGACAGGACGGAGCCTCCTGACCCCAGCCCAAGTACCTCGGGGCTCAGGCCGACCTTACGCTGCTGTATTTCCCTAAGGAAGCACCGGCTCCACAACCCTCATCCACAAAAATCGAGCAAAATCCTTCAGGGGCGGCGGCGGCGGGGGGGGCGGGAAGGGTGGCGGCGCGAGCGGGAGAGGCACCGCCCCCTCAGGCGCCAACGGCCAAGGAGCGCGCGCGGCGCCGCCCAACGGCCGGCACCGCCTCAGGCGGGAGTGTCCCTCAGCGTACGCCAGCCATCTCTTTTTTGGGGTTGTTTTTTTTTTTTCCTTTTAAAAATATCTCTCCCGGGATCCTCGGGCAGAACATTACCTCGCAAGTGCAAGGCAGCCAGCGTGCGGGTCGTGTTTCCTCAGGCCAGGGCAGGTCCTGGGCTGTGTGAGGACGGGTAAGGGTGTGCTGGGAGGTGGGAGACCAGGCCGTTGGTGCTTTCCAGTTCTCTGTCGTGCCGCTTCCAGAAAACACTTGTCAGACCATCCTTAGTGTTACACTGATGTTCTTAGGTATTTACAGCAACTTGTAATTAAATCACACTGTGCAATAGACGTAGCCACTAAACAGTTCATGTGGTGAACAAATTGCCCAATCCCAGACCCAACCAGCATCCCAGTTAAGGGCACAGACGCTGAGTTAGCCTGTCCTTCCTTGCTATTTTACTACCACGCTAGGTCTGCCAGTATATGTCAACGCAGCTCTACGTACAAATACTAATAAAAAAGTAAAACAAAAATCGTGTCCAGATTTCACACTATGCACAGTTCCAAGGCTGTCCTGAAAAGGGGAGAGAAGAGTTAACCGTCTGGGAGATAAAACTCAGTTTTGAGTACTTAACCCCATCCCAGTCCCCCAGGAAATCTGCCTTTTGAGTGCTGAGCTGTGCTGCCTGTTTGATTCCTCCACCAGCCTGGGAAGAAGTGGGGTACCACCATGTCCTGCCAGGTCACCTTCCCCGGCAGAAGGGGCAGCCTGGAGGACCAGTAAGTCCAGCTAATAGCAGAAGATGAGACGTTACAACATCCACACGGCCCGGCACATAATATGCAGTTCACCAAGGTGGAAACCCCTTTACATACGCTTTCCCAAGCCACCGTTAAGGGCCCTCTCCCACCGTTTGTGGTGACACCGGGGAACTGGGTCCAGGCGGCAGAAAAAAGACCTGAAATCCTTCAGTACGAGCTTAGACTGAGAAAACGGCGAGCAAACAGAAGAGCACCTGAGGTCTTTATTTTCAAACTCATGATTTTGGGGCTCTAACTTGTGGCAGCTCTAACCCGTGGCAGCTCTAACCCAGCCAGTGAATGCGGTTACAAGCCCTGGCAGCACGGGTGCTGTTGGACCCAGGTCACACCTCAGGCCTTGGGCTGCCCCGGCTTTCAGCCGACAGGCCTGGTGAGATATCTGTTGTACGGCTCTGTCCTGGTTTCAGCTGGGATAGAGTTAATTTTCTTCTTAGTAGCTGTGCGTTTTGGATTTAGCGTGAGAATAATGTTGATAGCACACTGATGTTTTAGTTGTTGCTCATTCGTGCTAACCCCAAGTTAAGGACTTTTCAGTTTCCTGTGCTCTACCAGCAAGCAGATGCTCAAGAAGCTGGGAGGGAGCATGGCCAGGACAGCTGACCCAAACTGGCCAAAGGGATATTCCATACCGTAGAACGTCATGCTCAGTATGTAAATTGGGGGGAGTTGGCTGGGAGGGGCGAATCGCTGCTTGGGCATCGGTCAGTGGGTGGTGAGCAATTACGTTGTGCATCGCTTGTCTTTTTCTTGTTTTTTTTTTTTTAATTTTTATTTTATTTTATATATTCCTTTTCATTACAATTATTATTATATTTTATTATTATTATTGTTAGTATTGCATTTTATTTTACTTCAGTTATTAAATCATTCTTATCTCAACCCACAAGTTTTACTTTTTTTTTTTTTGATTCTCCTCCCCATCCCACTGGGAGGAGAGGAGTGAGTGAGCAGCTGCGTGGTGCCTAGTTGCTGGCTGAGGTTAAACCATGACAGGCTCCCAAACCTGTGCGCACCAGGGAGACACTGTACTGAGAGCTCATTTCAGTGCCACACTCCAATCTTCACACCTTATTGATGGAAAAAGGAGGAGGGAAATACCCACAAAATCATCCTGGAAATAAGCCTTCTGATTTTAACTCCCCACCCTCTCCCAGTGCTGGACAGAGATTTGCTCTGGAATAATAAATAAATCTTTTTCTCCCCTTGATTCCTTGGAGCCAAATGAATTGCGGGAGAAACAGCTATGAGCTTCTGTAACTGAAACTGGCGGAGTCTAACAGGGAAGGAAAATGCATTAGTCTCACTTTCCTGCCACCCCACCTACCACATCCCAGCAGTACAAACACATTAAAAACACCCGTAAGGCTACATAGGTGCCTGACAAGAAGCATCACAAGTACCAGAGAGCAGCCTAGAAGCCTCTGTCATGGCAGAGCAATGCATGATCCAAGGAAGAATCCAGCTTTAAAACAAGGCACTTGTTCTATTGCACAGCTGATCATCACAGGATGGATGTAGAGACCAGATTCCTGAATTCCCATTCAAAACAGGCACAAGAGAACAAGGGTGCCATAGGTACCCGTTTTGAGTCACTGGGGGGCTATTTATATTCAGCTTCACTTCCCCTCCCCGCACCCAGCATCCATTCCACCCCCACCCCAGTCATTTTGAGAAGTGGCATCTCTGGGTGCGCTACGTTGGGGCTCCTCTCTCCTACACCAACGTCACCATCTGCAGACCACTGCTGATCCTGCAGGACATTCCTACCAGTCTCATCTGCTGCTTTAATCGCTGTCTTCCACCTTGTACCAGGCAGTTGAAGCTGCAGGGTGGCTCCTAGTGACCCCAGATGAGCACAAGTGAGTTAGCTCAACTCGTCTTGCAGGTTGCAGAACACCAGCTAGGCTGGGCAGTGTGTGCTGTGGCTTTCAGTGGCAATGCTAAGCAAGGACAGAGACTTGTCTTGGCCGTAGGTTTGCATGACTCAGTGTAGACCACAGACTGGAAGCTGTTTGGGATACCAACTTAAAAAGCAAGTCCCAATCTTTGGCCAGCCAGAGATCTAATCTCTGCCCCAGCTGTGATCAAAGCAAATGAAATTCTTTGCTTCAGCACAGTACTGATCTAGCACCACAGTGAGTAGCTAGTGCCTCTGCTATGCCCTGTTGTCAGCTCTCCTTTCCCCAGAGGAACCTTTTAGATCTTCTTACAACAGAAAAGAAAACATGCTGCTCCATGAACCAAGCAGGGTGCATGAGTTGTGTAGGGATGGGCATCCTCTTCCTCCCCCACATTCCCCCATGTGCCCCTTTCAGGCAAGACACAGCACATGGTCCACAGTCCAGGAGAGGAACAGCATGGGTTACAGTAGGTGGACTGAAAAAAAAATATGTCCAAAATACCTGCCCCAAGGGTTTTCTTCAGAGAAACTTGAAGTTACTGACCTGCTGCCAGAACAGCAGAACACCTTTGCACAGGAGGAACACAGGATTCCCAGACTGCTGCTGTTGCTCTTGCTGCGATCTCAAGAAAGCATAGGAAAAGGGAATGCCTGAAGGACCTTCAGCTTAGGGAGTTGCGATTGCTACGAGCAGAAAATGGGGCCCTGGCTTCCAGTGCTGTGTTTGCAGACCCCACTCCTGCCTGGGGTCAGCCCCTACCCCTGTGGCCAGTAGCCCTGGCAGTAGTGCAGAGGGCTGGGCCCTGGCTTACCAGGCCTTATTTCTCAGCGAAAATTTAACACCCAGGTCCTGCCTTCCAGCCCTTGGAGATCCTTTCTATGTCAGCCCAGGGATGCCCCTACATCTGAGCCCTTGCTTCACCAGCCCCAGAGTCCCATGCTGCTGTGACTCCTCCTCCACCGGGTATGCAGCCCTACTTGCATTTTTTTTCCCATTTTAGAAAGGCCTCGGCAGTGGTGTGTGGCAACAAAGACAATGAAAAGCAGAAGTGAGGAGGGAAACAAACCTAAGTGAAGGACTCCTCGCTTTGCTGGGCAGCAGAAGCTATGCCCTTTCAGCCAGAGGAACGGGGCTGGCAAAGAGCTTTCTTCTTGTAATGCCAATGTCACTGCCTTCCAGTTCCTGCTATTGCCCTGGGGACTGCAGGGGCATGGCGAGAAGCAAAACACACGCTGACAGAGCTCGTGGTTGCACCCCATGGCTCTGTGCTCCCAAGATACGCCAGAGCCTGCCGCCACCCAGCACACCTGGGGAAAACAACAGTCTGAGCCGTGCCAACTTCACCAGGAGTTATGAAGAGCTTCAAAGATGGCTATGGGAGATGGTGCCAATAGTAATTCCTCCACCCTCCCTAAATCCACCACACTCCCTACAATAGGGAGCGTGGACTGGAGCCATGGCTGATTGCCCATCGGCTACCCACAGCACCGGTTACAGAACAGGTTTCCCTTTCAAAGATCCACCGTGCGCAGGATCCCTGCTGGGGAGTTACGACCAAGTCCCTGTTCTAAGGGATTGCAACTAAGGCAACTCAAGCAAATCAGCAACCCCCCGTTTTTCTAAACAAAGTGCCAGATCAAAGCTGGGTATGCAAATGCCAATGCATACAACATGCCTGCAAGGCTGACGGAGCAGCTTAGTGGCTTTTTGACTGCGATGCAGGCACAGATGCTGCTGAAACCACTGCAGATGGAGCCCGATGTGCTCTCACACTTTCAGGGCTGGGCTAGGCTGTCTCGGGCCGGGATCTATAGCACATGCTCTGTTTTGACAAGCCGAGGGAGGAAATGGCTCCTTGTGCAAACTGACAGTCACCCAAGGGCTGTGTTGTATGAAGGCAGCTGCTAAGAGGGTTTGTAAAAACAAACATTCCCCAGCCAGGGCAACGTATGGCTGTTCTTCAAAGAAAAGCTCATTTCAAGTGTAGGAGGCTTCTTCACACACTTAGGCAGAACCAGTCATTAGAAGCAGATGCTTCTGACCACTGCTGTCTTTCAATACAGGACCCGCTCCAGACTCTCCAGAGAGGCTGGGCCAGAGTCCTTGAGTTCGTCTGGAACTGGCAGCAGCACAATCAAGGACATGGTGTGCATGAAAAGACCATCTTGGAAACAGGAGGTGGAGTTTCTTGCAGAGGAACGAAGTGTGTATCGAACACTGGAAGAAGCGCTGGAAAAGGAAGTAGAAGCTGGAATGGCTGTCACTGTCACATCGTGTACCTCAGCCTTGTCGTGGTGCTGCCACCGCTTCTAAGAGGCCACAGGCTCTGCGTTAGGTGAGTAACTTGGGCCCTGTCAGGCTTTGTCTGGACTTTTCTTGGCCTGCCAGGAGCTGCGTTGTAGCTTGTTTCGCTGTTACAGCAATTGTCTAATGACCAGCTGACTGTTACCAACATTATTTCAGTTTTTGTACAATTACCTGGTGTGACACTTACTGCGTATCTATTGTTGTAACTAATAGATAGCAGGTATTAGGGAGAAGCCTACGTAACTGCTGGGCCTAGAGCACAGCCCCCACAGAGCAGCTAACAGACGTGGGGGTTTGCACAGTGGGGTGCACAGAGGGGGTCAGGGTCCCCGCGCTCAGCAATGGTGGTGGTGTGCCACGTGGCGTGTCCTCCCACAGACGCTGGAACAGCTCTCCCTGTAACGTCAGAGCCTACACCCAGGCTGAGCTCTTCTGTGGGAGGATATGGCTTTGCAAGTCTTGTGGTGCAGGGAGTGTTTGAGGCTTCTCGCTTTGGCTGAGGCTGGGGCAGAACAGGATCTTCTCGGAGACGCTGCAGTTTCAAAAGCCCGAACCCCCCATCTGTACTGAAGGCAGAGTCCGTGCTCATCGGGCTGGGAATCGGTGACTCCCATGATGATGAAGGCTGGAAGCTTGTGACTTGTGGCACCAGGAGGATGTCTCCTGCTCCACCTGCACGTGTTCGGGACAACAACAGAATCGGTTCAGTGCCCTCACAGCAGATGTGAGGCTGGGAGCTGTGTCCAGTGAAACGTCTGAACTGCCTGAGCCTGGGCCTGAGCCGTGCAGCCGCACCTCGTGGAAGTGGTGGGTGCTGGTAGTGAGAGACTGTCTGCTGCAGGGGACGGAGGTCACCGTCGACCAACCTGCCTACGGAGATGTGCTGCGGGTCGGGCTCTCAGGTCTGGGATGATACGGAGAGGCTGCCAAGGCTTGTCCAGCCCTCACAGTTCCCCCCGCCCCGCTGCTCTTCCGTGTGGGCATCGACGATACTGCCAGGGGAGACCCAGAGTGTATCAAGTGTGGCGTCATGGCTCTGGATGCAATGGCCATGAGTATGGGGGCTGAGCGGTCTTCTGCTGGTGAGGGGAAAGTACTTGAGGGGGAACAGACGCAGCCTGGAGGGCAACAACTGGTTGTGCAGCTGGTGTCAACAGGGATCCAGCTTTTATGACCATGGGACTCTCTTCAAGGATCAAGGACTGCTATGAAGAGATGGGATCCACCTGACTAAGGAGGCAAAACCATCTTTGCTAAGCAGACAAAGGCTGCCCAACCTGTGGAGAAGAGCTTTAAACTAGGGACAACAGGTGAGGGACAGGAGAACTGACAATCAAGTGAGGAAGTGATGGACTAGCTTGGCAAGCAAAGGTTACAGTGTGATGCAGACAGGAAAGATGTTGAAACCTGGCAGACGGGGGCCCAGCCCATGTGTATGCATGAAAACAAGGACGTGCTGGGAGGACAGCATCCTGGGGAAAGCTCTCGTAACTTTTCTGGGAAGTCAGCACATCTGTGTGCCTCTCTGAAGTTCCCTGTTTTCTGCAGTCCCAGCTCCCTGAGTCCAGTGGGAATGTCTGGAGCAAGGGAGACACTCTCAGTGAAGTAGAATCAGATTAGAGAACATTTAAACAAACTAGGCATGCTCAAGTCCATGGAACTTGACAGTTGCACACCCAAGTGCTGAGGGAGCTGGCTGATGTCGTTGCAAGGCCACTCTCTATTATCTTTGAAAGGTCATGGTGATTGGGGGAAGTTCCTGAGGAGTGGAAGAATAGGACTCCTGTCTCAAAAGAGGAGAACCTGGGGAACTACAGGCCAGTTATCCTCACCTTAATCCTTGGGAAGGCGACAGAGCAAATATTCCCAGAAACCATTTCCAAACACACTAAGGACAAGAAGGTGAACGGGAGTAGTCACCATGGATTTATGAAGGGGAAATCATGCTTAAGCAACCTGACAGCCTTATGTGATGAGATGACTGGCTTGGCGAATGAGAGGAGAGCAGTGAACATTGTTTATCTTGAATTTACTTAAGGCTTTTGACACCGCCTCTGAGCACTTCCTCACAAACGGAGGAAGTATGGGCTAGATAGACAGCAAGGTGGGTTGAAAGGTTGGGATCACTGGCACAAAGTCCAGTGGAGGCAAGACACTAGTGACATACCCCAGGAATTGGTACTGGGGACAATACTGTTTCACATCATCTTCATTAGTGACCTGAATGATGGGGCAGAGTACATCCTCAGGAAGTTCACAGATGGTACAAAACTGGGAGGAGTGGCTGATACACCAGAGCTGTGCTGCCATCCAGAGGGACCTCCACAGGCTAAAGGAATGGGCTGACGGGAACGTCATGAAGTTCAATAAAGGGAAACATAAAGTCTTGCCCCTGGGAGGAACAACCCCATGCACCAGCACATGCTGGAAGGCAGCTTGGAAGAAAAGGGCCTGGGGGTCCTGGTGGCAAGTTGAACAACATGCCAACAACATGCCAACAACATGCCCGTGTGCCAAAGGCAGCCAACGGCCTCCTCGGCTGCATTAGGAAGAGTCTTGCCAGGAGGTGGAGGGAGGTGATCCTTCCCCTCAGCACTGGTGAGACACACCTGGAGTGCTGCGTTCAGGTCTGGGCTCCCCAGTACGAGAGACATGGACGTAGTGGAGTAAGTCTAGCAAAGGGCCAGGAAGATGATGAGGGGACTGGTGTATCTGTCAGATGAGCAAAGGCTGAGAGGGGTGGAACTGTTCAGCCTGGAGAAGGCTCAGGGGGATCTTATCAATGTGTATAGATACCTGGTGGGGGGAGTACGCAGAGAGGCTGTGGCACCTCCATCCTGGAGATATTCACCTGGACGTGGGCCCATGCAACCTGATTCAGGTGACCCTGCTTTGGGCAGGGAGGCGGACTGGGTGATCTCCAGAGGCGCCTGCCCACCTCAGCCATTCTGTGCTTCTGTAATAATGAGTGGCTCTGTGTAGAATAGGGTATCTATGATTAAAATAGGGTGAAAAATAGGGTATCTAAATAAAAAAAAAAAAAAAAAAAAAAGCAGTATAGACACATACAGTCACAGGACAGTACTGCAGGTCCGGGGCTATAAGAAATTCACCAGTGGCCAAGTCGTCAGAGTAACCAGGAACTGGGTAAAACCAGTTTTAGAGGTGACAAAGAACAAGTATGCAACATATGGAAAACAATCCATAAACAGTAAATTTGTATATAGTGTGGAACAATGAACCAGGAAGGTGTAGAGTATTATTTACAAACAGATGACCCCAAGACTGAGGGAGAAACCATAAATATTATACTCCTCGCTGTGACAAACTCACTGTAAGCCCTCCCACCTGCAACATCAGTCATTGACCCTAGGACCCAAAGGGGCATTGGAAGGGGTAGACATTAGACAGTTTACATCACGGAACTGCGTTATTATTTGACTGTAAGCATTAGTATCATTGTAACTGGACAATAAATCTTTGATTGGATTGCTAAAACTTTGGGTGCGAGTTCTTTTTGCTGGTCCAAGAGTCTAACAAATAGGTGGGAAGTGAAACAACTTACTCTAACTTGGATGCAACTGGTTGGCAAGAGCGCACGGCAGCGATACAGATAACATCCTAATTTTGTTGTTGTCCTCAAGTCCTACCAGTTCCCCAGTCAGCCATACTATTTCCCCAACTGGTGGGTTCTGGTTCTCCAGTAAAATCAGTGAAAGCAGAGGTGGAGTGATGCAGGAGAAAGGAACCCCATGTGAATTCAAGGCCATTGATCATCCGCACCATGTCAATAAAACATTTGAACTTGGCTCAGAGACAGCATCTACAAAGAGGGACAGAGCAGCTGTGCTGTCACCTAAACTGCCTCGTGACATCTTTTAAGCAAGTCACTAGGTTGGCATTCAAAGTCAGAAGACCTGTAGCTCTCTGAATCCAAGCTGCTCTGCAAGGTCTCGAGGCTTCCCCACTTCAGCGTGGGTCAGATGCTCCCCTGCAGGCCAGGACAAATTCAAGACACACTTTGTGTGCTAACATACAGGCACAAACGAAAGCCGCGTGCCGAGCTGGGATGCACGAAAAGCATGCAAGTCAGAAAGCTGGGCACACTTTACACTTCACTAACCAGCATGCGGTCAGAAGGAATTTTATTTATACTCCATCCTGAGAAGCCCCCCAGGACTGAAAGTAAAACTAGGCTTTGCTTGGGTGGGGGGAAGGAAGAGGAAAGCTTGCCACAATTGGCATGGAGAACAAATCTAACCATCCCAGGCTGCTGCCCTGGCATTCAGCATGTGTTTTTTTGTTTCCTCCTCCCCTTTAGAGCAGGTCAACAGCACTCCCGCCCAAAGCAGACAAGGGAGTTGTGGGCTTGGTGCAGAGCTGGTCTCCACCCCCCCAGGCATGATCGGTATGAGGATTACCTAAGGGAGAATACCAAAGCACAGGGCTGCTTTCCTTAAGCCTCCCAAAACTTTCCACCATCTTGCTGATGGCTTGCTACCAAAAACCTTTTTATAATACAAGGTTCATGGTCCCACTTGTGTTTATATCCAAGCATCAAGCATTTCACTCCCATTTTCTAACAGCCTCTAATAGCCGTTCACATTGCAATACACCATTGCTTTTGTTTGGCACTGGGCTGGGGCTCCCAAATCCATCCAGGCTACCCCTCCATCATCTTCCACCAGCAGTCTCCTGACAGCAGCTCGCTCACGTTGTTATTGGTCTGGGATTTGTGGGTGCAGTGATGCTCACAACACAGCTGGTGTTACACAGATGGTGTGCTCTGGTCACATCTGGGTCTTCCAGGTGCGTAATGCCTGGTACAAGTTATTCCCTAGGCACCAGCACTGTATATACACGCACAGAATAAGGCTGGATTTTGGGAGGCCCTCAATGGACCAGGTGCATACGTGGTGGGGGCCCAGCCAGCACACAACACCCAACATGTTCTTGCATGATGGGATTTAACTCCACGTGTGCACAGCTACGGGCAGCACGCAACTGGGTTTTCTTACACGCGCTCCACAGCTGAAGCATTTCTGTTCAGGAAATCCCCCCTATATATATATAATATACAGTAATCAACCACGTGCCCTACAGCTGGCAGATCAACCAGATTCAACACGGGGTGATGGGGCACCCAGGCGCCGTCTCGGTGCAGTGTCTGCAGGACACGCACACAAGCTTACCTCATGCTCACACGTCAGTGCCAAAAGGTGTACAATATATTCCAAGTGAAATAGGATCTTTTAATATCACATATCCAAACAATAGTTCTCATTTCAAAATGCAAAATAGGTCCTTTGAAGATCAGCTGCTCCCAGGCTGTGTGAGCAGGGTGGGGTACAGATGACTGGCACAACTGTTGAGGTCAGACCTCTTTTCTTTGGTAAGATACATGCCAGGAACAAACGCGAATGCCGAGTTGTACCAAAAGTGTCCATTTAGAAGACTAATTATTACTCCACGTCCCTTATTAGAGATTTGCATTTTAAAACAGTCATATACATTAAATAGCTCTCCAACGTCTAAATAGCCAACATTTGAAGTAGCATATATTCTGCTACCCCCACCATTTTAAGAACAAGCAACACATGTGGGAGAGAAGGGAAACATTAAAAACAGGCTGTCTGTCTCACACAGTTTATTTAACAATAGGTAATAAGAAATCAATTTTTAACAGTCTATACAGTGATCGAAAGTTCATATTTATAAGTAATCAACTTTAATTGCATGATTTACAACATTTGAGGGTTTTTTGCTTTCTATTTTCAAGTTTTACAGAAAGTGGAAGAGGGTGGGAAAGGGGCACGGGAGAGAGAAAGCAAGCATAAAGAAGAAACCCCAGGGACTTTTTCTCAGGTTAAAATCATCCCGTTGGAACTGTTTCTTACCCTCTTTTTTATTTTTTTTTTCCTTTGTTAGATGTAAAAATAACGAAAAAAATTCTTTCAAGAAAACAGAAACCACAATATATATACTACATCCATTTGGCAGCTGCCCCTGTGTATTTGCAAAAATGTTGTCTTCTCTCTACATGTACAAATTATTTTAATACTTGAAGTTTTTTTAAGCTCAGACTCTTGTATAGAAAATTCTTGGAGGACAAAAGTAGACTTCAGGAGGGGACTGAGTTATTTAATATTTTTACATTTTTCAAAGAATTGACATATTTCCAACCAAAGAGGAAAAGATTGGTATTTATTTTTATATATATATATTTATATATGTAATGTATTTTTAAAGCAACATTAACCCCTTTTGTCCTCCGGTTTTAGGAGAAGGTTCTCCTGTGGTTTTTTTTTTGTTTTGTTTTTGTTGTGTTTTTTTGCAGTGACATGAAGAAAAACCAGAATAGGGAAAATGTTTACCATCTGCCTCAGTAAATAATAACTATCAATATTACATATTTTCATTAATTTAAAAAAAAATAAAACCTATTGGAGGCATGAGGAGGGCATCCTTTGGTGAACAGCCAAAAGACCACCCTCTTCCCCTGACCTCCCCAACGCACACGAGGAAAAAAAAAAACCAAGAAAAAGGACTGGTTATGATTCCAGCCATAACAAAAATATATTCTTTGTACTCTACTGTCCCTCAGGTTCGTTGTTGGTTTGTTTTTAAAACCACAAACTACTGCTGCAGAGTTCAGATGTGTCCCAGGGAAAAATGTTGTTTTAGCTAAGAAAGATTCAAAAAAATTTGTCTTCAGTACAAAAAGTCTTGAGAAAATAAGTTTTTTCTTTTCTTTTTTTTTTTTTTAATTTTTTTTTTTTTGCTCCCAAAATGCTACAATGTGTCTAGTGTATGTCTAGTGTACTCTGTGAAAGGTTTGAATTCAAGTCCGAGTTCTCGGAGCTGAGCCCCAGTTCCGTGGCGCTTGTACCATGGAGGCCTGCCATGCCGGGATTGCTAGCAAGCTGGGAAAGCATTGCACTCTGGTCCGGGCTGGCAAAGTGCCCTTGATCCATGGGGTTAGCCTGGGCAGCTACCAGTCCTGGATGTGGGGAGCTGGTCTGCGGGGAGACGTGGTGCGGAGAAGGCTGCGGCTGCATCCGAGGGGACGGGCTGGAATGGGGGGGCTGGGACTGGGGCCGCGGTGAGGGTACAGGCTGCGGAGAACGCACTTGATTGCTGAGCGATGAAGGGAGCTGCTGGCCCTGGAGGTGCGGGGACTGGGCCTGACTGGGGAGCATGTGCTGTTGGGGGCTCATAGGATTGGGCTGAGCTGGGGAGCCCATCTGCTGCTGAAGCAGCCTCTGCTGGAAAGCCTGCTGCAAACTGGCTCCCGTCTCCGCACTCATCGCCTGCGGAAGCTGGCTTATTTGTCCCATGTTTCCTTGCTGCATCTGCTGCATGTGATGCTGCATTCGCTGCTGCTGTTGCTGCTGCTGCTGCTGTTGGGGATACCCAACGCCCTGGGGCTGCTGAAACTGGTTGTGGTTGGCCATCCCTGGCCCCAGCGCTGGTCCTGCTCCCTGCTGCTGCTGCTGCTGCTGGTGGCGCTGCTGCTCGATCATCTGGTGCCGTCTCATCAGGAGGTCTCGGAACTGGGGAGCCATCCCCGAGTGATTCATATTCATCTGCTGCGCCTGAGGATTCATCCCAGCCATGGCCTGCTGCGGCTGCTGCTGCGGCTGCTGCTGGGGCATGCTGGGCCTCTGCACTCCGGCTTGCATGGGGTTCATGTTCTGCATGGCTGGGTTGGGGTGCACCCCTCCTTGCTGCCCCTGCATGGCCTGCTGCGGCTGGAGGCCCGGCTGACCCTGAGGGATGCCGGGCTGACCCGTCATCCCCTGGGGGTTCTGGGACCCCGCGTACTTGGCGGCCCGCTGCTTGATGAACGCAGCCAGCAGCTGAGGATTGGAGTGAAGGATGTTAAGCACCTGTTGCTGCTGCATGGGCGAGCTGGGAGACCTGAGAGTCCGCAGTAGGTTTTGTAAGGCCGCCTGGGGCAGAGGGGGTTGTTTGGGCTGAGCGGCGCCAGGTACCTGACCCATCCCTGGCTGAGGTGCCATATTCATCGGCTGACCCGGTTGGGCTACTGACATCATGGATGGCCTCTGCATTCCCGGCTGCAGCTGAGCTTGGGGTAGGCCCCCCTGCACCCACGGTGGCTGCTGCTGGATTCCCGCCGGCCCCATTCCTTGATCTATGTGACCACCGGGACCTCTGCCTATCTGTGGAGGGTTCATTCCCATAGGTGGCATCTGGGGCATCTGGTGCTGAATCGGCCGTTGGAAGATCTGAACCTGTGCCATCTGACGCTGGGTCTCCGCTGCCCGCTGGATCTGCATGGCCATTTCCACCGCTGCTGGAGGAGGGCCCTGAACTGGTGGTTGAGGTGGCTGGGGTGGAGTTGGAGGAGTCACCTGGCCACCTGCCTTGCCCTGGGACACAGCGCTGGGGGGCTGAGTTCTTGGCATGGTGTAGGGTGGCATACTGTTGGGAGGTGCCGGTTGAGGCTGCGAGGTGGGCTGGGGCGGAGGCTGGGGTTGTGGGGTCTGCGGCGTTGGGGGCTGCTGGCCTGTTGGAGTTGTTGGCGTGGCCGGCGTGGGCGAGGGTAATCCTTGCTGCTGGCCCACCACACCGGTCCGCTGCATACTCGCCATCCTCCTCCGGAGCATCTGCGCCTGTTGCAGGCGGTGCTGAAGCTGTTGCTGACGGAGCTTGTGTTTAATGTTGAGGCAGAAGGGCACTGGGCACTTGTTCTCCTGGCAGTGCTTCGCATGGTAGCAGCAGAGCGCAATGAGTTGCTTGCAGATGGGGCACCCTCCGTTGGTTTTGCGTTTGCAGCCTTTGGTGTGTTGGACAACCCGTTTCATCTTCTGACAGGACGGCAACGAGCAGTTGGCATTACGACACTGGCAGGCATGGACCAGAGACTGGATACAGCGCTGAATGCTCAGGCGGCGGGAATCACCGGGGCTCTGGGTGGTTGCAGTCTGCTGGTTGTTGCTCTCATCATCTAGACCGAGGCCTAATTTTTCCATCTTGTGGTCATGGTTTTTAGTGTTATAGCAGGTGATGCACAGGTCATAATCCTGGAAAGACAACGAAGGAAAAGTTATTGGTGTTCCTGAAACTCCATACAATAAACAAATGATGTCATGCCACCTCAACAAATTACTCCCAGTCTGTTCCAGGCAAATTGTTGTTCTAGGGAAAAATTCAATCTTTCATGCCATGTTGAGGTACTAGAGAAGAAATAAATCCAAATTATAGCCAGGGAAAATACATGGGTGTTAAGGGTGTCTGAAATCTATACAAATACATGTAGCTTGAAAAACAAGTTTGCTCTGAGCTACTAAGTCGCACATTATTCAGCTGGGCCAGAAAAATCCCTTTCTTTCCTGACAGGAAAGGAAAAGAAAAAGGCAAGGAACAAACAGCTGCCCATCTGCTGCTGCTTCAAAAGAAGAGGGCAAGAGTGGCAGGAGAGGTACCAATTTTCAAAGAAGAAAGGAGAACAAAAGCTGCATTTTCAGTTTTCAGGCAAATTAAACAACAGAGTGTGCTGACAGAACAGAACAGCATTTACATTCTGTGAAAGCAACAGCACAAGTTTGGGCTCAATAATTGATCTTTAAGAAAAAGACCTGACTCCTCAGGATTCACTAATTCATAGGAAATTTAGAATTTATTTTCTGGTATATACAAGGAAATGGGAGCATCAACTTTAAGCAGAGCTTTTCAGAACTGCATCTGAGAGTCATTTACTTCCAACAGGTTAAAAAAAATTAAGTTACAAGCCAGAATCAAGGTTAGTCCAGCTTCTGGAGGGCACAGCATTGACCCAGGCCACTGGACTCAATCTTCAAACACGCTGGTATTGCAAACACTTCTGAAGACAAAAATGCTGTTTGCAGCATTCTACAGAGAGACAACAGGGTAGTGGAAGAATCACCCAAGTACAGGAATATGACTTCTAGCATAGCAAAACCTCTATGCCAGTAAAGCAGTGGAGAGCCCTATTTACAGAAATACTGCAGCACAACACTTCTGACTCTGGAGGAAGACAGCATAGAAAAATCAGCTGATCTATCGTTACAGCTCAAGCAGTTGCTACAGTTCCCAATTGCTTAAGCAGCAGCACCTTAAATGAACTACAAGAAATACATTTCTACTGCAGTTCTCCACAGCTTGAAAGTAGAAGACAAAAATCACGCCAAGTAGTGGACTAGTAGAATGGCTTGTTACAGAAAACATGTCCTCTCCTTTCTTTCTGAACTGCCAGAGGATGAGCTGTACAGATCCTTTTCCATCAGTTAATGCTGAGAAATTAGTTCAGGTAAAGAGCACTCTGGGCACAAAGATACAGGGAGACAAGAAGGGAAAACTTCACCGCGCATACCTCACAAACAGTGCAGTGCCATCTGGTCTCCACATGATGCTTGCACTCATTGCAGGTGTAAACAAAGCGGTCTTGGCTCTGGGTATGCAGTTCCACCAGCATGCACATGGTTGACCACTGAGCCCTTCGTAGTGAGGAGAACTCCAGGTGCTTGTCTCTAGCAAGGGTTAGGAAAGCATCACGCCCGTCCATCAGGTCACACGGAATGAGTGGGTCAGGCTCAACAATGGGGGGCAGGGAGTTGGCTGCAGGGCCAGCAATGAGACGGATGACAAAGAAGACCTGAAAAGTAGAAAGACTTAATATGCCAGCACTTATCAAGATGTTTTGGTTACCAAACTTCATTACACAGAACGTACAATTCCAGGACCAACTAACACTTGAATGCTGTGCTGCCAGGGTGGTGTGCTTGTAAGGACTGGGAAATTTCAAACCTCTGGCTGCCCTGCAGGTTCACTTTCTTCAGAAGCATTAGGTAAGGAGCACTACACTGAACAGCAACAGTAAAACTGTTGTGACCATCTAGACTGTTAGGAAGTTCTGTACGAGCACAGTTGTATTTATCCCCGATGCCCTCACAGCAAAGAGTGCCCAGACTTACTGGTACTTGTCTGGTGTTTCACTCAATTCTCCAGACAAAGCTGTATAATTTACAGGGCACAACTCTGAAATATCAAAGCTTTGTACACCTCTCTACTTGAGTAAAATACATATTTCTCATTCTATCAACTCTTACCTCCTTGTGCTTCTCCATAGTGGCATACAGCTTTTGGGAGAGGTCATTGGACACATTGGGCATGCCAGGCTTTTTCTTATTGCCACGGCTCAAGCTGCTCTTGTTCTTACTTGTCTTCTTATTGTTCTTCTTTTTGGCATTTTTGCTGTCTCCCTTGCTCACCTATTAATTTTAAAGGCATTTTATGTCAGGTATCTAAGTCACAACACATTTTATTGCTTGCACATCTTCTATAACTGCAGGACAAAACACACTTCACAATAATTTACTCCAAAGACACTTAACAAGGGTCCCCTGAAACATTAATTCCATTAGAATCACTCTAGAAGATATCAAGATCAGCAATACATAGTTCTAAAAATATTAAAAGCATAAATGCTCAGGAGGTGCAAGGGAAATGTTATTTACTGAAATCTGTTTGCTAGAGTTGAACACTGAAGAACCTCTTGGATAATCACAAAAGGGTTCAGCAGGTGGCTTCCCAATGCAATTCAAAACTAAAAATAACTGAAAAGTACAACTGATATTGCACTAACCAGAGGCAAGAATGACTTAATCCACCTAGATTTAGTTTGTTACAGCTCTCTGACTGATTTTTATTTTTTAATAGACTGCATTAAACCGATTTTGGTATGAAACTGTTCTTCTGAGTCCAAAAGGCATTAGCAGTGTAATTTCTAGTATGCACCTTCCTCCTGTGTCATATCCTGCAACAGTTGAACAAAACGAGTCAGCTTAATTTCAATTATAATCAATTAGCAAAGAACAGTTTATTCCTCTCTGTGCTTCTCAGAGGGCCCCTCAAAACACTACAGCATATGATGGTCAAGGATCAAAGCAATTCTTATCCAAATAAGCATTTTTCCTAAGCTTAAAATAACTTTGTCAGGATGGAAATTTCCAGTGAACATGAATGCCTATCACTTCATTTGAGAGTACAGTTTATTATTGCCTCATTTTCAAGAAGTGAAACATGGGGTCAATGAAGGGTTAAAGCTATCTTTAATAATAAAGGTTAAATAGCAATATGCTTCAAGCTTCCCCCACCGCAGGGTTTTGAGGCCAAACTGCTGTGAAGGATCAACTAAGTGTTGACGAAGCTCACACACAGAGCTAGGCAACTCCTCATGACTAGTTTCTGGTGTATTAGAGAGATAGGAACTTAACAGCTATGCCAAGTGGAAAACAAACTTTAAATAATACCTTCCTAAGTAAGACATTAGTTAATGCAAATTTGACATCAAGTTGCCTAATTCTCAGGTTACTCTTGCACTTAGTTTATTTGAAGTCCTTGAAAAGAGGTATTGCAAAGACCAGCACAGGAGATCCACGAATTCTAGCTGTAATGTTAAACCTAACTTTTTTGATCCAAAGGTCTTCTAGGAGAAAGATTAATCCTAAACCCCAACAAAAATCTAGTATCTAATAAGGTGATGAAGCAGCAGTGTTTAAACAGAGTTAACTAACAAGTATTACTGTGTGAGCAAAACTACTAACCTTATCCTAGATTCACCACCTCTTCCATAAAAGCTCTGAAGATCCAAGGATAGACAGATGCATGATTTCTACATCTGTTCATCTTCAAATTTATTGCTGAATTCAGAGGCATACCTTTTTTTGTTCTTTGTGGAACGTGAAAGCACAGTTGTTGCACGTTCTCCAAAAAAATCGCACAGGATACCAACAAGAGATTTCTCTAGTTTAAGCAGCCCAACAACAGTTCAGCAGTAGTTTGTACTTCAGATCCTCAATGCCTTAAAGCTTTCTACTAAAAAAACCCTACACAGACTAAACTACTAAATCACAGCGCTCTTGTTACTTTCTCAGAACATGATTGGTATTATAACACCTAAGTTAGAAAGAGAAGACTTAGCCACTATTCAAAAGCTAACGCTTAAGGAAAAAGCTTCCAAGTCAGGCTGAGATTGCAGCATGAACACTGATAATAATTGGATTTCAGCAGCAAAATATTCAACTAGCAGCTGGTTCAATCTAATTGACTTTGGTAATTAGTTAGGTTTATAGCTGTATGAACAGCCACTGCTGATATGAATGTAGCTTAGTGGTATTTTAACAGCTCTAATTTATAAAATGTAAAATTGAAATTGATATTAGAGTGAAGCTAGAAAGGTGAAAAAGCCAGTTAACCAAAGCGCCTAGGCCTCCCCTTCTTTTTTTAGCCATACGTAATCACAACTTTTACATTAGATTATGAAATAGCAGAAGCATTCTTACATCTGTGCTTTCATTACTAGTGTTTTCTTCTCTCTTCCGTTCTTCTTCCTCTTGCTCTAGTTCCTTAATGCTCTCCTCTAGGACGTTAGGCCAGAAATCCCCTTCAAAGTAAGGTAGCTCTTTTGCACTTGTTAGACGATCTTCCGTTGCCTGCTTAAATATATCCTGAAAAAGAGCAAAACACTTGGTTACCTCTATTACAAGTCACATAAGTAAAGACAACCTTTTCAGTAAGCGATAAAAAAAGGCACCGGCAGATCAAACAAAGGAAAGCTTAATATTTCAATGCATTTTATGAGAGCACATTCTAAGTGCAGATTTAACACTGCATCAGTTATCCCTTTGGCCAGTTTGGGACAGCGGTCCTGGCTGTGTCCCCTCCCAACTCCTTGTGCACCCCCAGCCTGCTTGCTGGTAGGGTGGTAGGAGAAGCAGAAAAGGCCTTGACTCTGTGTAAGCACCGCTCAGCAATAAGGAAAACACGCCTGTGTTGTCAACACTGTCTTCAGCACAAATCCAAAACATAGCCCCACACCAGCTACTAACTCTATCCCAGCCAAAACCAGCACAGGAATAATTTAAAATCTCTTGCTAGAACGATTTCAGAAGCTACAGGCTTTGAAGAGGATGTATTTTAACTCTAAACTTTTAGCGCTCAATTCACTTAAAACTAATACAGTAAACTCCAAGAATCAGGCACAATGCATAAGGCAAGGAAGAAACCAAGACAAGACTCGTCAACCTCCCCCCCCCCCCCCCCAACATACACTTAACAAACCTTGTAATCATGGACAATGCGCTCTGACACAGATTTGTCCAGCATCTTTTTGTACCACTCTTGCAGTCGTTTGGGTTTGGGTATCTTCTGGTCAGGAGGATGGCAATGGAAGATGTAGTCATCTCCTTCACTAGGGGGGCACGCCCAGATGTGTCCAGTAGTATACCTAGCATCATTAGAGAAAAAAAAGTACATGTGGGCTCTGACAATTAACACTAGAGCTTGACCTCCTCTCTGCCACGAGATGGAGCCACCACAAAGTTGGCTGGTGCTACCAGATGGACAATAATTATAGCTATCCAAGATTTTAATTCTAGTGCTCATTCCATCTTCATTCATGTGATAGCATTACCATCTTTTCACTATTTTTTTAAAATTCAGTGCTATATGTGGAGTAGTTTATATGAAGTGTGCACATTTTCCAGTCTAGATAAAAATCAAAGCCTGATATAGACCTGCAATTGCCTCCTCCCAATTAACTAATAAGAGAAAGATGGAGACTAGGTATTTGTATTGGTTTTGTGTGGCAAGGTTTTGGTAGCGGCGGGGGGGGGGGGGGGTGTTACAGGGGTGGCTTCTGTAAGAAGTTGCTGGAAGCTTCCCCTATGTTCGAGAGAGAGAGCCAATACCAGCCGGCTCTAAGATAGACCCGCCGCTGGCCAAGGCCGAGCCAATCAGTGATAGTGGTAACGCCTCTGTGATAACATTTTTAAGAAGGAAAAAAAGGTTGGGACAGGCAGATTCGGCAGCCGGAGAGAGGAGTGAGAACATGTAAGAGAAACAACCCTGCGGACACCAAGGTCAGTGAAGAAGGAGGGGGAGGAGATGCTCCAGGCGCCGGAGCAGAGATTCCCCTGCAGCCCATGGTGAAGACCATGGTGAGGCAGGCTGTCCCCCTGCAGTCCATGGAGGTCCACGGTGGAGCAGATATCCCCCTGTAGCCCGTGGAGGACCCCACGCCGGAGCAGGTGGGTTTCCCGAAGGAGGCTGTGACCCCGTGGGAAGCCCGCGCTGGAGCAGGCTCCTGGCAGGACCTGCGGATCTGTGGAGAGAGGAGCCCACGGAGCAGGTTTTCTGGCAGGACTTGTGACCCCGTGGGGGACCCACGCTGGAGCAGTGTGCTCCTGAAGGACTGCACACCGTGGAAAGGACCCATGCTGGAGCAGTTCGTGAAGAACTGCAGCCCGTGGGAAGGGCCCACGTTGGAGAAGTTCGTGGAGGACTGTCTCCCGTGGGTGGGACCCCACGCTGGAGCAGGGAAGAGTGTGATGAGTCCTCCCCCGGAGGAGGACGAAGCGGCAGAAAACAATGCGTGATGAACTGACCGTAAACCCCATCCCCGTCCCCCTGTGCCGCTGGCGGGGTTGGTAGAGAAGCCGGGAGTGAAGTTGTGCCCGGGAAGAAGGGAGGGGTGGAGGGAAGGTGGTCTGAGATTTGGTTTTATTTCTCATTACCCTACTCTGGTTGATTTGTAATAAAGTGAGTTAATTTCCCCAAGTTGAGTCTGTTTTGCCCATGACGGTAAGTGGTGAGTGATCTCTCCTGTCCTTATCTCGACCCACAAGCTCTTTGTTATATTTTCTCTCCCCTGTCCAGCTGAGGAGGGGGAGTGATAGAACAGCTTTGGTGGGCACCTGGCGACCAGCCAGGGTCAACCCATCACAGTATTTCAGCAGTAAAAGCCAGAATTCTTTCTCCTTGAGTCAGTGCAGTCATTCCTTACCTCGCAACATTTTAAAAACAGATTTACTTAAACACACAATTCACTTTTCTACTGTAAATCCTCTGGTTTTTAACTTTGAGGATCCATTTTAAAAGGTTTCACAATTCCATCTGGGAATAAACAGTCACTGTCAACCTGTGCTATTGGCTGTACAATCCAAGTACTATGAAGACAGATGACATCCAAATAGTAGTAGCTGCAGAGAATATAATACCACAAAGATCACTTCTTCATCCTCAGTTCTTCTCTATTATTTTTTGAAAAGAACTCCAGTAGGAGGAATAATCAGATCTCAAGTTAGAGAAAAATAACCATCCTTGCCGTGTTGAGAAACAGCTTTGCAGAACCCTACCCAAACCCTGGGAACTGCAGCCAGTTGTCATTCCTTCTGTCTGAGAAGGGAGAGATGATACTGCGTGACCAATATTGTTTTCCCAAAATGAGAACCTGATGTTACCCATTAGCACAGAAAACAGCATTAAGTAAAACTGAGGCCTGAGCGCTATGCAGCAATTTTACAGACTCACAGGTTAGAAAATACACAACAAAAAAAGGCAGAAAGAAGCCTAACATATGCCTTTGAAGTACTAAGGAATGTATCATCTCACTGAGGTACTGAAGACAGTACCACCCACCTCCCCTAATTTTTCTCCATGCAACTGCTCTAAACATAGCCCCCAACAATTTCTTCATGAATAACTCTGCCAAGCTACAGCAGGTACTCTGACAATAGATTTGATGTTTACTTCACTGCCTTTTCTACTTCAGCAATCATGGTCATTTAATTTCCACCCTTCTCATTTCTTCAGTTGTTCCATGTTCTCTTTTGTGGTGTCCTAAGTACTATCCTCTTTCTCTAACTTTTCAGTTTCTCACAATCTCAAACACTCATTCTGTAAGAGAATTCTTCGTGGCCTTACACAGCTGTTACAGAGTTAATCAGTACAGACAGAATACACTTACCTTTCTCCTTCAAACATGGGTAAGAACTTACTTGCCTGCCTAAAGGAATGACCTGATTAAAGCAGTGGCATTACACCAGGATGGCACTAACAACAAGGCCAGCAAAATTTTTATGGTCCAGATAAAAAGGCTCACTTTTTCTACTTAGACTTAAGGAAGTTTTACGTAAGCTTGGAAACCTAAAAATATCTGAAGCATAAGCCTCTCCTGAAAAGCCTGCAATCCCTTTTTATCTTTTCTCCTTTTCAACTATGCACAGTTGTTGCCAAGTTATTCTATCACCAGCTGATATTTAGGCACCATATTCTGAACAATAGGATGTAGTAATTTCATTTGCAATTAAGAACTACCTAGCACAAATGCTGCACAGAAGAAAATATTAAAAAAGACTTACCCTAGTTTCTTGACATATTCTAGATATCCAATTAGTATTTCATGATAGACAGCAGTCCTCAAGCATTTAGGCCGGAAGAAATGAACACTGTCAAGGTAAGATATATACACTCGCCTAAAAAAAACAAAAAAAGGCATGACGAGAAGCAGAGAGTTCAAAGTAGTTCTGCAAGTTTATTCACATTATTTTATACATTTGAAGCATCCAATACAACAGCAATCTTTAAAGCCTCTGATGCTAATTTACCTCTAGAAACTCAGCTTTCTTTTGATCCTAGCCTCATCTCTCTAAAACTATCCAATCCCTTCCTTGAGAATACTGACAACTGATCCTTGCAGCAACACTGTCTGCCAGCCGGCATCCCCAGTAAGAAGCAACTCTACCTGACATATGCCCTACAGAAGTGACTTTGTTTCTGGAAGCTAACAGCACTGAGTCTTCACATGTACAACACTGAAGCTCTATACAGCACTTTGGAAGGTTCACTCAACTGAGACGGTACCAAAATAAAATAAACTTTCATGCAGCTCCTCACCTTTGATTGGGTGGAGGGCAGTCTGAGCCATACTCCTGTACGTGCATCCCAAAGAAGCACAAGTCTACACCATCAATCTCCTCAAAGGCAAAAAGCGCTTTTGTTCGGTAAGGGAAAGACTCAGCCATCTCTCCGCTGTCTACAAACCTGCAGATTACAGAGGGTAAAGAGGAATACCAAATATATTCACATGTTGGAGAATACATGTCACTAGGTAAAGGCAACAATAATGAAGGCTGCTCTAAGTGTAATTTTAGTGCCATTTTAAAGCTAAATGCTTACAGACTACTCAAATACAAGGCATCCACTTTTTACTATGAAAAAGATGATGCTCATCACAACTAATTAATATGCTGCTGTAACATCTGTTTGTCAAGAAATGGTCAGTGGTGAGGTTTTGAATACAACAGTCTGTTTTTTCGAAATAGCAGCATACAAGTAAATTCAAATAGCTTCCACCTCGCCCAAAAGAAAGCAAAATTAGAAATGGAAAGAACATACCTTGCTTTCATTCCTGGTTTTACTTCGACAGTTTTGTCAGATGCGTGTACCACCCTAACTGTAACCTCTCCTGCCTCAGGGTGATTCTGTCGTCTTAGGAAATCATTGACTCTGTTCTCCAAGAAGGTACCAAGTCTTGTAGCGGGTAACCCTGCAGGAGAAAAATACAGCTCTAAATACATACAAAACTGAACTGTTCAAATGTGATTATTCAGATGTTAAATGAAAAGTGACTTTTAATGCATGCAGGATGTTATCATAAATTAAAGCTTTATCTTTAAACACTAACACTTCTAGATGGGGTGAGCTGCTTTTCACCTGCAGGCACGTTTGTGATTTATACGTTATTTAAATGAAGAAAATATGTATTTCAGCCCAATTTCTATCTGTCCTAAAAGTCAATCACAGTTAAGGCTCCTCCTGACTAGAAGCTATTAATTACTTAAACTGGATTACAAAACACTGCTCTCAGACATAGCTTCAAGAGCAGACGTTGCATTTGGAAGTATAGCCACATTAGCCAAGTTAGTCTCTCCACTTACCAGAAGAATGTATTTCAATAATGGAAAGAACAAGTAAATACAACTGTATCTGCAAGTAATGTAGTTAGTTTAGAAGTTTCTCATTTTCAAACAATCTTCATACAAAAGAAGTACAAGCGTAACATTAGCTGACAAAAACCTAGAGCTGAAAAGGAGTTTAAGGCTTCTGTTGTAACAGGGCTTGTCTCACTGCTGTCCATTACTTCTGGTAGAGTTACATATCTGCCAATCAGCTTTTAATTTTTCCAATTTGATACCTTTCAGTAAAGCATCACTATACTACATTAAGTATGCAATACATACAGGTTGCTAGAAACAAAAACTGTTAACTGTAAAAGAACCCTTGTGTTCTTCCTGCATTCTTGGTGAATCTAGGGAGTTTTGATTTTGGAAAAAGATTCAGATGTTGAAACCAGTCATTGGATGGTTTGCTGAATCTTGATGCTATTTGGCTGGCTGGGTTTTTTGTTTTTGTTTTTTAGCAGAAATGTAGATACTCACTATCTGTAAGAAGTACACCAACCTAAGAAGCTTCTGAGGGACTTATTTTGTCTTTAGAACAGATGGACAATGACTGCACAGATTTCCTCCTACGCTGCCTTCAAATCAACTGCCTTGATCAAGAGGAAATGTCTATAGAGAGTTTTGTCACCAGGTGATGCAACCTTTACCTCCATCAAAGCTTTTAAGAGCAGCAGTAGTCACAGTGACTTGGACATTTTATCGTAAGTTTAAGTCAGTTGCTGTGTGACTGCAGTCTATTTCCCAATGCTATTAATACTGCCATTGAGATAAAAGGATGTGTATCTTGCATTAGCAGTGCTCTAAAACAGTACATTAACCCTCTACAACAGACTATTAACCAACAACACCTGTGAATGCAAACAATCTGAACATCACAGAACTGATGTGCAGAACTGAGCAAAAGTATCCTCCCTTAACTCAAAAACACTGAAATAAGTGCAAAACGAGCATAAAACCCACCCCTTCCCCATTCTTTAATTATTTAAGATTTATTGGTGCAAGTGTCAGAATCTTACTTTTAGCAGAGAATTTGTTCTCTTTCCTGGTTCGTCCTGTTTTCTTTAGGCAGCCATCACAGACAAAGCTGAAGCAAAAATAGGAGAACGTGAAAAACCACCCCAAGTCAGACCATAAAGTTCCTTAGCATCATACCATTAGAAGCAAAATCTTTCACCAGATCTTATCTGGTCTGGAAAATACCTTAGCTGAAATTTGAAATAAAAGACAGCACAAAGAACAGTGCCAGCAGAAACGGCCCAACTGTTTCAGAGCTGCAGAGAAGGATCTAAGCTCCAGGGGGTGCACCTCCTGTCAGTCACCCATGTCACCACCTGCAAGCCCACGAAACAGGGTCTCCACTTGCAGGTCTAACAATTTTGGCTAAAAGTATTCTTGGAACAAATAGTCTCAAACTGCTGTCTTTGATGAAGATGAGATACCTCAACACATAAAGCAAAAGGCTGATTTTTTTCTAAAAGCCCAAGTACACTGTAGCATGAAATGATGGGCAGATTCTTCCTCAGTTACAGGACATCTACCCTATTCTGCAGCAATGTGGATGGGACAACAGAATGGTAAGTCATAGCTATCTTGACAAGAAAGGGAACATTTAAGCTCTTACGGAGCTTTATCTGCATATAATTTATCAGCTTCTTTAAAAAGCTTTTAAAGCAATCAGAAGAAAAACCAGTATGTTGATCAAGAACTATGGAGCATCTAAAGAAAGCTAAGATTGTTTTTCAGATTTAATCTGATAACCGAGGTCAAAAAACTGACTTCACCTGTTTAATTCTGTAGTTACAAAATTTTTTTGAAGATGACAAAGCAATATGATTTGTACAGAAAATAGATCAGTATGAAATTGTTACCTGAACTAAAAACATCTTCTCACGAAGGACTAGTATCTTTAAACATAAAAGGCTGAAAGGCCCTCTTCCACACAAAGGAATGTTAGAAACATTTAAGATTAGAAACAACTTCACACATAACACAGTAAGATATGATGTCTAAATTCAATGTTACCCTATAGATTCTGTAAAATTTTCAGGTGGGAATGCAAATTCTTCCATTAGACACTCTTTTAAATATAACCAGTATAAGGAAGTTTATGCATTAACTCTAGTAAATCTATCATATACCCTCTACTTAGGAAGGAGAAATTCCTCACCCAGAAGGCCAGATTATTTCATTATGAAGAACACAAATCTGGTGCATTTTTCTTCCACACTCTATACATTCAACAAATCTGTAGAAGGAAAAAAAGGGGTAAGGGAAGCAAGGTTAGTAGTATCATTACTTGCTTGTATATTTTGTAATATTTTATTAGAGGAGTTCTAGCACTTAGGCTCTTGAGCCTATTTAACACAGAGGGCACATCTATGCTGAGAACAGCATCCAGAATCAATTAAGAATCTGTCAGCTCAAGTCAGGGACACATTATTACCACCGTTTCCTTGCCTTACTGCCATCCACTTCACTCTTTTTAAAGTGAAGCCCTTCTAACAGTAAAATCTGTAAACTGCTTGTTGCTATAATGGAGAGGAAAATGGATTCACAGGTGTCAGAAGTGAAGAACCAGGAGAAACAGTTGGCTGTTAGTTGCCCCACTATGCTTGAAGCCTGGGGTACATTGCAAATATACTGCAGAAAGGTGAGAAGGAAGAAAATGCAAGCAGTATGAAAGTCACTTTCAGAAGACTAGCAGAGGTTTAAGGACAACTGAGGTAAGTGATCTACTTCGCACATATTGGTGAATATAATTCTCCAAAATACCTAAGGTTGCTTCATGTATCAGGACAATCTGACTCCTTTTGAACATGTCTATTCATAAGAGTCTGAGACTTTGAATGAATAGCTGTCATTTATGTAGAGCATATGGTATCATACTGTTAAGTTAGGCTTGTATTCTAGCACTAGGCTGTATCTTCACTGTAACAAAGGGAAAGAGAAGTTATGAATCAAGTTACTATTCTCTCCTTCCCACAGCCCTTGTAAAACAAAAGAACAACTGGCTGACCCTTATGCCCTTAGAAGGATGGTGTGGGAAGAATACAAATCCTTTTTGCTCATTCATTTCAGAATGAAGATAATGTTTGCAGAGTAGCAGCATAGGTGTATAATGCAGGACCATGTAAAGTGGCTTCACAAAAACCCTCAGGAACACAAAGAAAAGCAGCTGAGTCACCATCATAACTCTATTGAATATCTACAGTTCTGCTTCCAGAGCAGCGTAGAACAATCAGCCAGTTGAAATTTAACAACTTTTCCTTCTACTACAGCTGCCTGTAAAATACAACAACTAGAAAAGCCAACAGCACCAAAAGAGCTACTGCCAAATGACTTAAATCAGTCCTGAGACTTGAGCATTTGCCACAACAGGGTTTCAAAGCAGAGTTATCTGCATTCATCCTTCTGTTGAATCCACATTCAAGACAACAAAATGCAATAATTTCGGCCCACACATTCAACATTATGTATTTCTCAAGTACAGCTGTGGTGTTTTGGGTTCTCAGCACAGAATGCCAGATATACTGCTTACTGAGCAGCCCCTGCCAGTTAACAGAGCTACACGAAATTTGGAAAACATTGAAAAACAAAGCTGATAGTGAATGAATGACATGTCTTTTAAAAAATAATTACGATGAAATGAGGAACATTCAAAGTGTGACAGCATTACTTACAGTTCAGGGTCCAGTGTATCATTTTTCCTTTTTGAAAACTGTTCTTTGTTTATCGTGCTATGGAGAAACAGGTAATAAAACTCAGTTTTAACACAGGACAACATACATTCATGCCATACCACACACATCCACACACCAAGACAAAACTTGCAAGCAGATTTTTTTTAAACATTCACTGGCACTGCAGGGAAAGGAGTTGCATTTCACAAAAGTGACAGACAACTAAAGTACATGGCACCCTTAACTCTGCCCATGGAAAACGTTCTTTTCTATGGGACAATAGCTTGTAGAGAACCACATTGCTCCCCTACTCAGTTTTACTACAGGATAAATCATAAAACTTGCTGACAATCAAGTTCTGGGCCAGTCTGATCAGTATTTCACAGTGAAAGGACCATTGGATATGCCTCTCTGATAGTTTGAAGGCAGAGAATTCCAATTATCTTTGATTACTGAGAAAGGTAGGTTATCTTATATCAGATTCCCCTAGCCCTCCTCCTAGATTAACGTCAAAGGATAAATTTCAGCTTCCAAACCCTGCAACCCCAGCCCAGCCATTACTCTGCACTATCTTTAGCTTCTCCACAGCATTTGCAAGGCTAGAAATTCCATCTTTTTGACAGCGAGGTCCCAGGTATCTTTTACACCAATCTGGTTCAAAATAGTCCAGAACAATCATACAATACCTAGATCTCTGAGAATTTACCCCAAAGAGGGTGCTGTATAACATGAGAAGATCAGTACATGCCTCTCTGAGAAGGAGAGAAAGTACCTTCTTACCATTGCTTGTGTTCAAAGAGCTTTTGATTGTTTTCATTATTGGAAAAAAAAAAACTGTACCCAGCATCTGTGTTTCCAAATCTAGTGTAAAAATCAAAAGCACTCTATGCTGCCTTCTACCCTGACTCAAAGGTTTGTAGCAAACCATTCCAACTTACACGTATGAGAAAGATTGTACTCTCTTAGCAGCTAAACAAAAATTTATATATAAACATGAATTTATTTGATGTTTATTTATACACAGATTTACACGTATATAGATACTTGCTTCTCTCATACGTAAGTACTTCATATGCCACATCTCCTATTAACAAAACTGGGCAATATTAATTAAACTTTGGGTCTTTGCTTATACTAGAGTAGTAATCCATACTATTCTCAGGGACATGGCCCATTGTACTGACCAACGTACGAACATTATTTCTTCCTTTTTCCCTCCAGAAAGGCAGAGGTACTCTTACATCTTCCCAAGCCCCAATGGATTCTTTCACTACTGTTCTAGATACATCCATCAGTGCAACCAGGATTTGCTAACATGCACTAAAGACGACTTCTACCTCCAGTGAAAGTTAACTCAGTTTGTCCCATGACCAACTTCGACAACTCTCCCCCTGGCTTCAGACTTTCCCAAGTTCCTCACTTGCTTCTATCCGCAGTGTTCCTGCAATGCCCTCCCCCAAAGAGCTTTCTTCAGCAGCTCAAAGAGTAACTGCTTGGCACTCATTTGTCCCTCAAGGGCTTCCTTAGTCTCCCAAAATTCTGTTTCAAGATTTTTTGGGGGAAGGTGTGAGGAGGGTACAGCAGAATGAAAGACTGTCCCAACAGTTTGCCACCAGCATGGAAAAGGCAACTAAATTCATGCACTGCCTTTTACTGTGATCTCCTCAACAACTGCACACATAAGCAGATGGCACTCCAACAGCAAAATATTTGTATGGCAAAAGGAAGTTCCCTGCTTCTGATTTGGATGAAAAACAATCTGAAGTTGAATACAAGTTTAATAGCATAGCCAGTCTATAAACAGAATGGTACATTTGACTATTTCAAATTATGTTTGTTACCTACCTGCCTGCAGGCATGCATGGTTATTTTTCTGCAGTAGAGTACTTCCACATTCCCCCCTCCCCTGGAAAAAGCAATTCTCTTCTTTCCCCTCTATTGGTATAGTTGCAATTTCAAGCACTAAGTGCTTATTTTACACTATAGTTCAGTCAGTCCAGATTTTAAAGAAAAAAAAAAAATCTACAGCACATTCCAGGCTTTTTGAAGAGTATCTGGTCCACCTTCTACTGGCCTACAAACAGCAAGGGTTACCTAAAACTAAACTCCTTCTCTTTGAGAAAACTCTATAGACCATAATACAGCTTATGAATTCCCAGCCCAAGCAAACACAAATAACTCACGTTTGAGGTTGTGATGGGTCATCTCCCAGAGAAACACTCTCCCCTTGGATTTCATTGAAGCACTTCTCACAGAAATGATACCTGTCAGCAAGAAGGCCATATTTGGGTGAACTGCTCCGTCCACACAACACAGCCCAAGTCAAGCAACGGAGCCACCAATCACAGCAGGCCAAGGAAGGGACAGGAGCAGAGAGCAGGTCATCAACGGCGACAAGGATATTCAATGATGCAGATTTATGGGCCCCGCATTGTGTTTGGTTGGTTTGGTTTTTTGGGTTTTTTTTTTTTTTTTTTTGCGCAATCAAAGCCAAGTGCAGACAATGACAAGCACGAAGGAGAAATAAAAAAATAACACACACACGAACAAACAAAGAAATGGGGGTTTGCAGGACAAAACCAAAAACATAGAAGCAGGACAAGACAACACAAAGCAGAAAGCCAAGGCAAAGCACAGATTAGCATTAAATCTCTCAAATGGGTTCACAAGCAGCAAATGATTAAAGCAAATTAAACAAGAGTATTCCATTTTAGCATACCCATACCCTCTTCATTTTAATAATCCATGCCACGTACAGCAAGGAATTAAAATGAGAAAGGGGAAAGAACAGCAGGAAGGAAGAACTGCTACTCTGACTTGTACATCAGCATAGCAGTTCTGTTGGCAGGAGGATCTGCAGGAGATCAATGGAAGAGGGATAGTCTTCCATCTTAAACGTATACATGCTGAAAGGCCACAGGATTCTCTCCCAGTTGAAAGGGAAGGCTAAACATCAGAAGCTTCAAGAACAATAAAATCTGTCCTCAAAAATCTTACAGACATTAATTATAGAACTGTCAAACTGTATGTTAACTAAATACCTAACACTAACTACACACATAATGCTGTACATTGATATAATTCTGCCATAGCCCAGTTTGAGCGTACAACAGTCCAGGCATCAAATACAGCAAGGATTACAGAGAAAGATTTCATTTATACTTGAATAAAATAGTGATTAATTCAAGATTCTACCCCAGCCCTCAAAAATGTTCTAGAACTGTGGCCTCTCCATTACTAAGGCATGTTAATTGAGTGCACAAGACATCTAAAAATAAATAAAAGAAAATTCAAACAAGTTTATTATAAAGCCACACAAACCAGCACTATAGCAGCTGTTACACTAAAAAGACAGGTCTCTTAACCTTCTCTCCCAGTTTTCATCTGAGATAATACAGAGAACAGTGCTTCTGGAATTGTACATTTCAGTCTATAGATATATATGTATGTGTGTAAATAACAATTTACAAGTCACACCTATGCACCTGTTAATAGTGCAAACATTCCCTTCTAATGTTTGAAAACATGTAAAGCATGTCAGATTTTTGAATAGTAGTCTTTTGGTCCATCTAGCACTTGCACATAGATAAACGTAAGCAGAAGATACTGACATGATACGAAAAGCTCTAACACTATACAAGTCTAAAACTACAATAGTTATGGGATACTATAAGCTTATTTTCTACTTCTTCACTCCTAAAAACCTCCACTCATTGCTATAAACCCTTATGAAGCCTAAGAAGGTTAAGATATAACTCCTGTAGCTCTTTGGTTGTTTTCACCTGACCAGGTGCTTAAGAAAAATGCAATTCTTCCAAAATCTTTCTGGCTTTCAGGTAAAAGCTTTAGTGTTTTTGTTGTTCCCAGTTTTTTTATTTTGTTTGTTTAAGGCATTGGAAAGAATGGAGTGCAGGAACTAAATTGATGGATGTGACATAGTTTGGAGGTAACCAGCCCTCTGCTCTAACAGGTGCATTCTGGTGACAGGCGAGGGGACATGGGAGTGTTCAAGCACCTATTTCCCTGCTTCTTCCTGCCTCGCTTCCAAAGAGATGCCTAGCAAGAAACCTTCTTTCAGAAGTCAAATATGTTTAAATCCTTTAATAAACCCCAAGTAAAAAAAAAAATTATTCAAAAGATCTGTAGAAGTGACAACACTTCACAGAGCTGCTGACAGCTACTGCAAGACAACTCCCTTAAGGAAACTTTGGGAGAAAAAGCAAGCATCAATCTACTGAATATCTCAATACACAGATCTTCCAATGAAGATTTGCATCACAAAAGTAAGTTTGCTCTTCGGTGTTAACATCATGAGAAAAACAAAGACTTGCCGAGTATAATATGTATTACGAGCATTAATATACTTGCTGCATAGTTTACTCAGTGTTCTGCATGAAAAATACTGCTGTATAGGAGGAAGCAAAGACAACAGACTTGCATATATGATTTGTAGATAACTGAAGATTTAATTAACTGCAGGATAAAAATTTAGTAAAACATCACGTTTCTGCAAACAAGAGAGGAAGAGCAAAGGCTGCAATGAACTTTTGCAGAAAGAAATCATTAACACACAAGGTAAACTATTCAAGGGCACTTCCAGCAAATTTTTATCTTAAAACACAAAGGAGTACACATATAAAGAGGGTGTATATGTAAATGCATGCACACCTTTAACAGATTGATTGCAGCATGCACAAAAGTGCACCAAGTGAGTTTTCCTTACCTGTTCTGGTAACTGTAGTAAGTGGCATCTCGAGGGATTGTGCACAGCTGTTTGCCATAGCAACACAAAGTCTGTGGCGAGAACTCCAACTGCAAAGAGGAATGGGTTGTCTTAGTACTCATACATGTTTTCACTTGCTCTCCATGGGAAGCAAGCATGACCCAGACAACGATCATTTCCACCTTATTCTGTGCACAGATCGCACAGTACAGCAAATGTACGAAGTGCTAGTCATAAAAAATGTTCAGTGGACTGTTATTCTCAAGTTAGCTCTTCTCCAAAGATGGAAAGCATATCAAAACAAGACAATGGAAATGAAATACACAGTCTCAATATACAGTGAAATAGCGAGCACTTCTTCTGCAGTAACAAAACCACATCTGTTTAATTTGCAATAGCAAACAGGTTTACCCTAATCAAAATAAGCCTTCAGTTACTGACTTTTTCTCCCCAATGGCTTATATACAAATAGATGATTTAAGCACTAGATAGAAGATCCATAAAAATCTCAAAATCAGATTACTCAGGGTTGCTAAATCTTGGTAAACTTTCGAAGTTTCTGACACACTGTAACTGCTAACAACTGCAACTGTTGTATTTTTCCCCCTTCAATACCAGGAAGCAAGCAGCAGACTAGAAATACTTATTTTCTTACCTTTCTTCCACAGCAATAACCAAGACTTTGCATAACTGGGTCAATTTCTTGCTCAAACACCTCTGCCAGTTTGGAACAGTACTTATATACCCGAGATGTTTTGCGGTTATACAGCCAGGCATTATTGAACATGAGCCAGATGTCATCTACATATTGCCACGGTTCCTGATACTGTCCTGTGTCTAGCTTCCTCTTGATAGTAGAAAGGTCCATGGGGTTCTTCACTATGTCAAAATAATCCTGCAAGAATACACAGTGTATCAAAACACTACTACAGAACTATGTTGTGACATGACAGCATGTGCATTCTCAGCATATAAATTCTTCTGCAGTATATCAAGAAAAACAGGTTCCTCTGACTTCATTGTCAAACCGCCTGTCACATACAATGAAATCTCCAAGTAATACCATATCACTCCCCAGTGCTTTCTTTTCATCATTCCTTTATTTCTCAGGCTCTATTGCTCTTCCGCTCCTGATGAAATGAAGCCACTCTAATTTTAGTCAGCAAAACAATTATTACAGAGAGTAGGAAATGGCAATGTTTTTGCAGCCACTGCAATCTGAGAATATACACAACAGCATTAATAGAAAGCAACTGTTTTCAGTAGACTACACAACCTAATAAACAAAAAGAAATAACTTTACTAGATGATAAAAGATACCATGTCTCCTCTAAAGAATGCCTTTTCCAACCCCCCCCATCAGTTATGGGACCACTTCTCCTACAAAAGTCCTCAGAATATGACAGCCAATTGAGAGCTTGTTAAAGCATATTAACAATATTTATGCCTGCTTACAATACAGCAGGCCTTGAATTTTTGTAGTATCTATCCTAAAAAACCCCACGCCAAAACCAAACAAAAAACCTTTCAGGCAAAAAATGTTGCCCAAAGCACCCAAGTAGGACTTATATGTCTACATATTTGTGTATAAATAGTAAACTTGTGTGGTCAGTCCAGAGAGTTTAAAACACAGATCCTTGAAGGATAGTAATGTCTTCTGAAGACAATTCTAAAACAAGCAGAAAATTTGACCTAAGCAAAAACTGTAACTTGAATAGTCTCTTCCTTGCTTATAACAGATTAATAATCATTGATGGATTTTTTTTTTTTTTAAAGTGGCCTTGATCTACTTATTTTCCCACATATTCAGCCAAGTTTTATATATGATGAACACCACCTATGGAATTCAGCAATAGAAGCATCACAATATGAAGCAACATCCACAAAAAGCCCACACAGCACTGGGGATCTGTTGGTAATCACTTCAGTGTATGGGACACCTGCTTACTTATCAAAAGGAACACAGAACTGAACAAACTTTTGAAAAAGCCAAACTTTCCTAAGTCAGACATTGTATGTTCCACTGCCTAATGCATCAATATAAAAATGTTAACAAGACAGACTTAAGCTGTTCTCAAACGGGTGTGTCATAATACAGTAGTTTTAAATTGAAGCCAGTAAAGTATCTCGCTAAGACACTCACAGGAATTCCTAGTAGCTGGGGATCCACAGGCTGTCGAAATGGAAGAGACTCTGGATCCTGACGGTAAAGTGCCTCCAGTGTTGGCATAAGCGCTTGCCGCAACTCTTCTGGCTTGAAAACTTTGAAAAACAATCAACATTAGAAAGATAGAAGAACCAACTGTAAGGAAGAAACCTGCTGGAAAATGCGAGGTCTGTGGAAAAGACTATAGACAATGGGTTTAAGGTACTTGGCATGGCTTCTTTACCCTCTGCAACACTGAATTCTGAGGAGGATATTAAAATGATCACCTGGACACAAGGAGATGGCCAAAATATTAAAGAGAATCTTGTTTTTATCATAGGAAGACACCACTAAATTTAATAGAGCCAGTTTACATTCCAGATACAGCCCGTCTCTGAGGTCCCAAGAAAAAAACTTGTCTAGAAAATCTGTAACTGAAGTGTATTTCAAATCTCTACTGTATTGACAATTTTACTAAGGCTTAATGTCTAATACTAAAGTCTTAAAGAACTTGCCTAGAGCCAATTACAAGCACGTGTATTACTAGATATTTTTGTCCAAAAGCCACAAAGAAGAATCCATATAAACCTACTGAGTATCAATGAAAACAGCTTGGGTTTCTTCCCCCCAAAGATTTCTAAAGGGAGATTCAGTGAATTTCAGTCAAAACAGTGTTCCTGCTTACTTTTTTTCTTAGACTGCCCAGCTGCTGGAGAAGACTGAGTAGCTGGAGTAGTAGGTCTTTCTTCCCCCTCTGGTACTTCAGTCTTCACTTCAGATTTCTTCTCTTCTTGCTCCATTGGGTCTGGTTTACATTCCTCCACAACTGGTTCTACTTTAACCTGGAAAGTAGTTTGGAGCCTGTCACTTAGTGTCCTGTGAAGTCACCCAGCCACGTTTCTGTCCTTTAAACCTGTCTGCCATCCTGATCACCACTCTTTCCTAGGATTAAGGGTATCTACTTTGTAGTCAGAAGTTGCCTAAAACTTGAGCAGATGTGCTAGAATGCATCTTTAAACACTACAGTAGTAGCAATGACGAGCTGCTAACCATTCTGAGCTGCAAGTAGACACACAGGTATTTATTGAGCTCTTCAGGCAGGTCTGACAGTCTCTCATATACTGGGGCTGCTAGGATGACACTACTGGCAGCCACGCTCATAGCTCTCCTCAGTGACAAGTTGTCAGAGCCCAGTAAAGCAGCCCATCATGTACATACAGAATCACAAAATCATTTAGGTTGGAAAAGACCTTTAAGATCAAGTCCAACCGTAAACCTAACACTGTCAAGTCCACCACTAAACCATGTCCCTAAGCACCACATCTACGCGTCTTTTAAATACCTCCAGGGATGGTGACTCCACCGCTTCCCTGGGCAGCCTGTTCCAATGCTTGATAACCCTTCCGGTGAAGAAATTTTTCCTAATATCCAATCTAAACCTCTCCTGGCACAACTTGAGGCCATTTCCTCTCATCCCAATATCTGCTGTTTTAACATTTAACAGCTGCCAATAACATCTGAAGGACTGACCTGAGTGCCCTCTTACATTGGCATTTACCAAAAAACCTCACAGCTGCACACATTATCACGGTCCTCTCTGTGGCCACTGGCTTCTACCACCACTTAACCAGAAAACAGAGAGCCTTCTTTAGGAAGAAGTAGAGAAGACAACAATCAAAATAGCAGCAGGAGGCAGCACCTACAGCTCTCATTGAGCTCTGGAAGGAATGGCTTGCATGGAAACAGAAAGCATCTAGCAGCACTAGATAAAGATACTCTACCCAACAACTGGCCAACAATCTCACCTCAGATTTCTCCTCCATTTGCAGCTCTGTTTGTTCTGGTTCCCCTTCATCTGTTTTAATATCCATTTTCACTTCCTGCAAGGGTGGCTGCTGCTGCTCTGGAACAGTCTGCTGAGAGTTCACCTCTGTGCTGCTGGTGGATGGGGGGTTGGATACCTGCCCATCAATGCTTACGGCTGGCTGTGAAAGCTGAGGGAAAAAACACACATTACAAACAGGCTTCTAATGAACTTATTTTTCTTTCTCTAATTTACCTTTACCTACACTGCATTTTCACCAAGTTTAAATGCACTCTAGTCCTTCTGCTTGCTTCACCTGAAGAACATACTGCTGTACAACTCCAATTATAGAAAAACATGCAACAGAAACATGCACTAGAAGGCCTAGTATAGAGAAAATTACATACTGTTTCCCTATTGTACACCACCGCTATGCACATGTAGATATAACTGAAGACCTCATCCATGTTTCACAGTGAATTTCAAAACATGCACTACAATTCTGAAAAATACCCCCTCTCTGGAAACATGACATGGTCTGTACACTTGTCTTGATGCAAAAAAGGTTACTTCCCAAATGCAGAAAAACCTATTTTGACATTAAACATGCCAGAAGCTACCTCCATTATCACAGGCTCGCACAAAAATAAGAGACCAATTGAAAATTAAACCTTACACTTAAACATTTGCAGAGAAAGCACAATTAATTATTTGCTTACAGGTGTTGTGGGGTGCTGAGGCTGCAGCGGTGCTGTTGGTGTGGGAACTGATGCAGTCGTGCTCTGCTGTGACAAGGGTTGCTGCTGTTGCTCTGCAGAAGGGGTAACTGGAACTGGAGGCTGGACTTGTGGAGGCAGCTGTGCCTGCGGAGGCGTTGGAGTCTGCCTTTGAGGGGGGTGCATAGTTTGCGACTGTGGTCCAGGTGGCATTGCCTGAGGAGTAGGTGTGGGGGCAGAAGTGGCAGCTGCTGCTGCCTGCTGTTGCTGTGATCCCAAGCCTGGGGGCGTATGGTGAGGTGTTGGGGTTCGGCTAGGTACTGGAGAAGGAGAATTTCGGTGCATGGGAGGCTGTGGAAGAGGTGGGCAGTGAATATGGCTCCCTTGAGAACCTGGAGCCATCGCAGGAGAATTCACAGGACAGGAAGCGCTGGTCATTTGTGCCTGTGGGCAAACAAGTACACAATTGCTATGACTTGAAATAGAAAAAAGCGAGAGAAATTACTGTCAAATGGCTGCTTTCCCACAGTTACTGGCATACTTTTAAAAATGTGACAAATTGTCTGTTTTATTTTTTAAAACTTTTATTTCAAAAGGAGAAATGGTGTATCGATTTATTTTGCTCCACAAGAACATAAAGCTGTTTTATAATTTATTCAGCTCTAAAGGAGAAGTTTCAATAGAATAACTTATACTTGTCGATATACTTAAAGAGCCACACACCTACACTACCAGTTTGCAAAACATTTCTTTCTAAAACTGCAGATTTGTACATCCTGAATAAGGGACAACACACCACAGTGAAAAATTGCATTCAAATACACTTAGTGTGCCCATGCCCCCACCCGCAAAACTATAAACTGAATTTATCATCAGAAATAAGTACAGCTGTAACTGCATTATGAGATTACAAAAAATTGTATTCGTCAAGGAAAAAAGCTGTCACTCCACAGTAATCTTGCCTGCAAACTAGGAAGAAGCATCAACGAGAAGCAAACTGACGTTCCCTACTTCTTCCTGGCCTGAAAGGTTCTTGCTGAAAAGGGAGAGGGAAAGGACAGAAAGGAAACTGCTAGACTAAGTTCAGATCTTTAGTAGCGATAACCCTCCTATGCCCCAAAGCCAGCAACACACATTGATCCTGTAGAGACATGCCTTTTTATGACTTATTCCACCATCTCTTAATTTCTCAGGCTCTGCTGCTTCATTGTTCAGCAAGAAATTCTTAACTACCGCGTGCCGAGTAACAATTTCTTCTTTGCTCCATGAAAACAAACAAACTCCTCTGTCACACTTAAACTTAAGCCTGAGAACAAGCCAACAATGTTTCACCCTTGCCATACTCAGGGCTACATCAGCAAAACGCAGGGTTGCAATAAATGAATTCAGTTTATTATAATTCTAAAAGCATCTTGAGAAAACAAGTTTTCTCCATTACTACAAACTGAACAAGGAAACCAGTAAATGCAAAGCCCACTGACACTGCTTACAGAAACCAGAAACTTACTTGAGAAACTGGTGTCTGATTGCCAGGCTGAGTCATAGGCATGCTCGCTGTGTTCATTCCTGGGGAAGAAGCAGGGAACTGGGTCTGTTGTAGAAACTGATTCTGACCAGAAGGCTGGCCAACTCCTGGTTGCTGCATACGTGAAGGAAATCCCATCTGTTGGAAGAGAAAGGAACTCATTTCACACAATGTGCATACACCTCCATAACATTTTACAAAAAAAACATTTATCTTGTTGCAGAAATTGATGTTTGCTGGTTATATGTAGGATAAAATACGGAAAACCTGCTTATAGCTCCTCTCAAAAGACAGAAATTATGACGATTTCCCTTGTAAGCTAAGGAAAAGGATATTGATTTCAGATTGGGACTGTGACTTAAGATTTATTTTTGTTCCTTGTATTAAGGATGCTCCACTACAAAAAGCCACTTAAATTTAATTTTTAGGCAATTTTTCACACCAAGATCTAAAACCTTACCATAGACTGTCATGGTTTAAGCCCAGCCAGCAACTAGGCACCACGCAGCTGCTCGCTCACTCCTCCCCTCCCAGTGGGATGGGGAGGAGAAACAGGAAAAAAATATTAAAACTCATGGGTTGAGATAAGAATGATTTAATAACTAAAGTAAAATAAAATCCAATACTAACAATAATAAAATATAATCATTGTCATGAAAAGGAATAAAATAATAAAAAAACCCACAACAAAACCAAAACCACCAAAACAAAAAACCAAAAAACCCCCAAGAAAAGACAAGCGATGCACAATGCAGTTGTTCACCAGCCACTGACCAATGCCCCAGCAGCAATCCGCCTCCCCCAAGCCAACTCCCCCCAGTTTATATGCTAAGCATGACCTTCTATGGTACAGAATATCCCTTTGGCTAGTTTGGGTCAGCTGTCCTGGCCACGCTCCCTCCCAGCTTCTTGTTTGTGCACCTGCTTGCTGGCAGAGCACAGGAAACTGAAAAATCCTTAACTTAGAATAAGTACTACTGAGCAACAAATAAAGCATCAGAGTTATCAACATTATTCTCACACTAAATCAAAAACACACTGTACCAGCTACTAAGAAGAAAATTAACTCTAGCGCAGCCGAAACCAGGACATAGATGAGACAAATCTTTCAGTGGAGATGCAAGAGAGGAACCAAAGGGTCAAGAGAATGAAGAAATAATGCTTGATTTTTAAAATTTCTTGTATTTATTTATTTAATGGCAACGACAGCCAACAGAAGCAAACCTGTGAGCTCAACACCCTGGACCAAACACCCACTGACCTGGTTCATGGCCCCAGCCTGGCTTAGCTGTCCAGGGTGCTGAAGAGGAGGGGTTTGCCGGGGTCCCATCGGTGACAGCTGCATGTTCATCTGGCCAAACTGATTCATTCCTGTGAGTTTGTGCCAAGAAAACACTTATAAACAAAGGCCTGAATTCTCCTTTGGGCACCGTTCAACATTAGGAGAAGAAATGCTGTCAGTCTCTTCCTAATTTTGTTTTCTAGCAACCAGTTATCATGCATGCAATACTATAAAGGAAATATTTCCTTCTATCAACCAGTTACATGGAATAATTTTAAATATAAAGTGTCCAAGCCACCACACTCCTTCAGAATACAGGCTAGTTTTTTCCCCCCGAAAGACTTGTTTCCACTAACTGTTATCAAAGCTCTGAAGTTTGAGAACTGCTGGAATACATGATAAAAAAGAAAGTGTCACATCTACTGCTGAAGATCAGCTTTCTACAGAAAGTAGAATTATCTTAATTACACATTAGAAATTCACTTATTGAATGCCAAACTGTATCTTCACTTCCTTAAGCACTTCGTATGTTGGCTACAATACTTCTTGAATATGTAACAAAGGTTTGGCCCCTTCCTTCTGAGCAGTAATTCTCACCATCTTCCCTCTGCCACCAACATGTCCTCATCTAAGGTGGTTAGGCCTACCATGTTTGACTGACCCCACCATCCTATGTTCACATGATCAGAAGTTCCAAAAGCATCAGGTTCTTCATTTAACAGAGCAAGTAGCTAATATGCAGCTCTTAAATTCATAAGATCATGAAATGCTATTAGAGATATATATAGCTTTTAAAATATATAATATATATACACCTATGTAAGTATTATACAATATAGATAGCTATTTTCTTAATCAAATGGGGAAACTGCAGGTGAAAAAAGGGCTATGACAGTTCAGCAAGAGCTGCCCAATTCCAACATTCCTTCAAAATCACAGTAGTGAATTTTCTTCAAATACTTACCTGGCTGTGCCTGCATGCGATTCATCATCTGGTTTGGCACATTGGCACGTATCAGGGTTGGGTCAGGAAGAGGACCATCTGGAAAAAAAGATACTGGAATAAGATTATGGCATTTAGAAGACCGAACATTTTAGTGAGAATTTTATACATGGGTTTTAGTGTGTAAAACAAAAAGAATTTAAAAAAAGTACAGACACAGTCCGGTAACTCTAAACACTCTTGAAGAGTCCTCAAAGTGTGAAGCAAAACCAAAAAAATTGAAAATATAAGCATGTCCCAATTGACAGAAATAAAATACCCTCCAACTTAAGAGTCAGCTTTCAGAAACTGAAGACAAATTTGAAGTATGCTATCAAGGTACAACTACAGTGTCAGTAGCTCACAAACATTCCAAACCACAAGAACTTCTACAGACCACTCTACACAGTTACTGCACCTCTATATTTAAAACACTATGAAAACTATATGGTTCGACAGAGTATTTACCAAAGCTCTGAAGTTTGAGAACTACTGGAGTACATGATAGATAACCGGAAGTGTCACATATACTGCTGAAGATCAACTTTCTGCAGAAGTTACAGCAAACAAAGTCACAGCATCAACCTTTAATGATCTTTCTTGGATCTTGGTAATGCATCTTGGTAAATCCTGTTCCGACTTCAAGCATAAAAAGACCCAGAACTGGATTCACCAAGATACATTCAAATTTAAGCAGGAGAAAAAGAACTCAGATGAAGATTCTTGTAGCATGTGCCTGGAGCTACTGGATCTTTATGCAGTGTTAGGAAAAAAACAGGAAGTTTTTTGAAAAAACTTCCTAACTCAAATTTTGACCCTATGTTCTCAGACAACTTAATACAGTGTCACTGACAGCTATATATCTGTTTCCATGAAGTATCTTAAGAACTCCATTCTTCACTGTAAAGTATCTAAGAACATGCAAGAGTGAAAGAATCAAGGATGAAAATCCTCTTCTTTTGAGAAGAAAGCTCTTGGGACAGAGTTGGGACAGGGGGGGGGGGGGGAGGGGAATGCTATACAAAGTATGTCTGCAGAACCGTTGCACGTAGTTTTAAGCAACACGGCTTCAGTCTCCAGAGCTGTCAGTTCAGAATCACAGAGGGGAAAAAAAAAAAAAAATAATCTTAAAGCAGACTGTGGCTCAAATAGTTAAAATATTAGTTCTTTTACAGTTAAATCAGAGTATTGAATGCAATTTTATTTAGAAATGTACAGTTTAAAATCCTGATTTTCGATTATTTACAGGTCTTAACTGGAAATACAAGATTACAATGTCAGCAGATGCCTCTCTCCACTTTCTAACTAGAAATATCACCCACAATAATTCGTTACCTGTTCTTAACTGTTACCCAAATAAAAATATACTAGATACCTGACAGATTACAGCACCTTGTTCCTTCCTAATGTTTGTGAAGAGACTTTAAACTCTTTAGCAGCAGGATAGTTTTGATCATTAACTCCTCTCCAAAGTCAATTTTATTCTAATATACAAATGCATAGTTAGCAGGGAATCTAGTAATAATCTGTTTAGCATTAGGAAGGTCAATTCAAGTACCAGAACTACTGTGAAATAGAAGACAGCTGCATAAAGAAAAAAGTGAAATCTGGTTTTCATTGCATGCTGGAAAGGCCATTTGTCCAAAAAAACAGACGCAGCACAGAACAAGCACTACCTAAACTTTCAAAGGCATGAACACCTAAGCACTTCATCATACTCTCTACTTAGCAACAACAGTAGTAGTAATGATAATTTTAAACACCACACAACTAAATATTATGAGAAGATATTTCTCTTATTGTAACTGAAGTTATCTTTAAATAAATTAATTCTAAAGGTGAATCTAACAAGACTGAAGTTCTACGTTAAGGATGCAACTTAACCTCCATTCCCTCCCCCCTGAAAGTAAGTGTAAATGTTTACAATATTTCAATTTGTTCAGAAGACTAAATGCTTTTAGATAATCTATGGTCGTTAATTAACACATAAGCAGAGCAAACATTTTGCAAGTACTTCTGAACAGAGGAGAAAGTTCTCTTTAACTATGAGCAAGCCAGGTACCTGTGAAACAAGAAGGGCAAAACGGTCACCCGCCTACCAAAATGACAGTAGAGGATTCCCCTGCACCAGGTATTCAGTAACCCAACTGTTCTTACTTGCAGACATCCCTGGCTGCGGCTGTCCCATACTGGGCCCTTGATTCATGGGAGCCTGTGGCATGCCCGGAGCATTTGGGATCATGTTTTGCTTCTGCAGCCTGGTTCTTCGTTTCTCCTCCAGCTCCTTCTGAATCTTATAGATCTTCTCCGCTAGCAAGTGATAGTACTCTGCCTGTTGGGGAGCAATACAAGTCAGGAAAGGACAGGGGACACACATTAAGCAAAGGCAACAGGTCACAGTGATCCAAGCTCGGAAAACAGCCTTCCACACACGCATTTCAGCTTGGGTGGGGGTAGCTCTCCCTTTACAGGGGCTCCTGCACAGATAGGAGGGCAAAACCAGAGCACTGCTCAGGGCATTGCTGGCAACCATTAGACCAACACCAGACGTTTCTCTTGTCGTGTCCGACGCTTCTTTGGGAGAATCACAGTGAAGAGCTTCACGCTGCCTTCACGGAACCCCGAGAAGTCTCAGGCACAGCACAGCCCAACGGGGAACCCCCCTGACTCCCGGCACACCCAGGCAGAAGCCTGCAGCTGGCTGGTTCCTAGACCCCATCCAGCAGCCCCTGAACACACGCTTCCTCAGCCTGGGACTCTCAACTGTGCTTTCACTCCCCTTCCTCCCCAATCACTATGCGGTCGGGGGGAGAAACACACGACTAGATGACAGAGGATGACATCTCACCCTGCTGTTTGCCGATTCATACATATCCCCTTCCACCTTCCGAGCATATGCCACCAGATTCTCCATACGCCGATCCTTCAGTGCTGCAGGGTCAGGAGTAGGAAATATGGCTTGGACTCTGGGGGAGGGAAAACAAGAAAAAGAAAAGCACGCCAGTGATTAGGATGTCCCCAGGCAGGGACATCAGCGCTAACCCCAGTGATCTGATCCGAACACAAAGCAGCAAGCAAGTCTTCTGACAGACTGTGGCACAGCTACTGCTCCTGGGGGACGCTGCCCCCACGTCCATGGCTTGAGTACAGAGCGGACACTTCCACTACAACAGCCCCAAACCAGCAGATGCAGCTCCATCCATCTTTCAGGCTTCTGCTTTCCCTTCTCACGGGCCCTGACAAAACTCACTTCGTGGCCCCCTAGTTTTGGAAGCCAGGCTTCCTCCTGCTCCCCCCACCTCAGAAGCAGCAGCTCACCCAACAGCAGATTGTTTTGATATTAGCTACTCACAATTTGTGAACAAGGTGGTTTCGGAGATCCTGAGTAATGTCTTCATGCCACTGCTTTCGAATTCCGGTATTGGATGGTTGAGCTGTTGGCATGGCTCCCAAACTGGCAACGTTGGTGCTTTCACTCATCATGGGGCTTCAAAAACAGAGCAAGAATTGAGGGCAAAAGTCTAGTCCAAGCTTAGTCATCTTACAGTCATAGCCTCTTTTAGAATAATGTTAGGACAAAGTGCTAGTTCAGCCATTCCCTAATCAATGGACAAACTCTGCAGAAATAGCTGCACAGACACCAAAACAACGCCATGAAAGAGTACATGCTGTCCTACCCAAGGATTTGGAAAACTGCAACAAAAGCTACAAAATCCAAAGGGAGAGATAGCCATCAATGGCATTTACCCCACTGTTTATGTAAGAAGTGCCATGAGATCAAAACAAAATCACTGGGGTGCAAAGAATAATTCAACTTACTTTTGAGAATTCATGGTTGAATGTAACATTGAGTCAGGCAGCAGATTAGGGGTTTGAACCCCTACTCCTCCGTTCACTCCCATTGGATTTGCACCTAGAAAACAGAGGAATAAGTATTCTTAAATGAACAGGCCATTTACTGTGCAAAACCAGTAATTGCTCAGCAGTAACAAGGGTCTAGGCTTTCAAGTACTTTGACTTTTGTGAAGGGAGTACTCTCTTTACCCTCTTCCTTTTACAAACTTAGAAAAAGTCTGAGGCACAACACTGGTGACCTCCAAGTGGAGCACCACACCACATTACTCCTCTGCACACCTTCCTGAACTTCTCAAACAAGCAATTTCAATATGCTGCAAACATTATGTACTAGAGTCCTTTTCTGTGATTCCCTAACTAAAGATTCAACATTACCAGCCACTTCTGGTTTTTTGTTTAGAAGCGGTTGGGTTTTTTTTTTTCCTCATTCAGGGGTTTAGGATATATATTCACAAAGGCTTCAAAAACTTAAAACATCAGCTACCACCTACATCTGACAAGGTCCCCTCTCACCCACTCCGTACTTAAGGATCCTACAACTAACTCCAATGTTTGTACTAGGAAGGAAAACCTGACAATCCTTTGCAGGAAAAACCTCTAGTAATTTGTTACATACCAAAATCTGCTTTTCTGAATCACAGCAGACCTCAATCACCATAAAAAATAGCCTATTTTCCTCACAGACTACAGTTAAGACTCAAATAGTGAAGAAAAATGAGGCACATTTCTGTCTGGAGCTTCTGAATAGAATACTTTCTGAAGTTGAGAGTAGCATGAAAGCCATTACCAAGCTTCACATGTATTTAGGACATCCAAATCCTACAGAATCTGCATTTCAAGCCAAATTAGACATTGTATACAAGAGAAATCCACTGAAATTAAGTATATCGAGCCTAACACATACCTCTAATATCACAACCAAGTGTTTAACAGTCTTTTCATAAAGCTGCCTCCCACCTCCCTTCCCTTAGTCACTTTCTTCTCCTTCCCAAATTCACTTTGCAAGCTGGTGTAGAAGACAACTGTCAACCTTTGCCTTAACTCTCCCTTTTCAACTGCCAAAATCAACCATTTGTTTGATCTACTTAGGACTGTATCTTTTCACATCTCAGTCCTCACCAAATCCTGCTGTTTCTCCTAAACTAGCCCAGTTGTCATGTAGGCCATGACCTGGTAATTCCTATCCCACCTGTTGTTATTCCCTCCTTAGCCACCCATTCCTAATAATGAAACAACAGCCAAAAGTCTACACTCTCCATGCTCCTTCTTTCTACATTAAGCTTCAGTTCTTCACTCTCCAAGAGCTTTTCAACACCATCTCATTGGATTTTCTTATCAGTGCTACAAGGAGTACCCAATAAGAACACACAGGCCAAACTCTGTACCTATTAAAAAAAAAAACAAAAACAAAACCAAAACAAACAAACAAAACCCCCAGAGAACCATTTTGCTTCAGAAAAATGGATGACATGTTCCTTTCAACCCCCTTGCTATAACATTTTGGAGCGTCTAGAAATTCACCTATTTGTAAAACACTCTAATGCACAGTAGAAAACCGTATTATTTTAATCTAATTAAGACTAAGCTCTCAGGACCACCCCCACCCCTTTAAAAAAAGAAAAAAAAAAAGCTTCACACACTAGAAGGCAAATTTTTAGCAGTATACAAGTCACATGCAACCTATGAGGACCAGTCAACTCGTTAACAAGTCTACTCTACCCAACAACATTTTCTTGAGTAACTCGGAAGTAGCATGTTCTTTGGTGCAGAAACAGCACACTGAACTGCAGCCTGCAACCAACTGCTACTTTCCTCTGCAATCTCTCAGGTCCTTCCCCATGGAATTCCTGTGCATACACAGCACTCATTCCGTATGCAAGCTTAACATGGGTCATACAGGTAGGATCACTACAATCCCATACAAGCTTGTGATAAATCTCCACCAGCTCATTTTTCCTCCTTTCCATTAAAAAAAACAGACCTCTACTTAAGCAACTCAAGCAAAGAGCTGGGGGTGAGAGAAATTCCTGTGATGTAATCTCAAAGTATCAAAATTACAATTTGATGGTTAAAAACTTCATTTGACACTAGTGATAGCCAGGTTAGCATTAATTGCACTTCAAATTAACGTAGTCTTTTGTGATTTTTGGAATAAGCCACCCACACAATTTACAGTTACCTGAGTCCACATGACAGAATTCAGAGAGAAAGTCTGTTATTTACTACTTTCCATTTTTAAAAACAAACATGTCTGAGGTACAACTGTAAAATGCTGCAGTCTGAGTGACAAGGAAGTACACTTGAATACAGGCATTCCAATGCATCCATTTCCAATTAAAAACTCCTAAAAAGCCCCAAACTTGCATTATAGTACAATTATAAAGCTACAAAACAACATTAAATAAAATGCTTTGGAAAATTGGTTCTCAAATAAAATAAAAAAAAAAAAATTGTTTTTCCAAAGAAAATACTTTTCCCAGAGAACTTGTTTACCAAGAGAATGCATCTGGGCCCTCTAATGTTCCTGTTCCACTAAGTAGTTTGCTATCTCAAGTCTAAAATATTGCAAAGCCATACCTTTTGCAAATTAACTAGCAGTATTAAGCTAGTAGGTTAAGAAAATTTGCATTAGATATAGCATGGGAAAGTTGCCTGTAGTTTGCATTTTAACATTAACAGATAAACTTACTCATAGGATTCATAGGGCGCAGACCCTGGGGTGACTGTCCTTGTTGCTGATTCTTCACTTGAGCCTGGGGCTGTGTCTGCATCTGGTTCCCTTGATAGGTCAGTCCAAGGGCTGCGTAGGCTCTCTCGATGGAGCTGGGGTCTATCTGACTGGTAGTGTTTATGCTGGGCGTTGCCTGCTGCCCCACGCCCACAGAGCCAGTATTTGCAAGTCCTACTGCAGCTCCGCCCAGCAGCGCTGGAAGAGACATATCAAGTTAATAAGGACAGCACCAGGTAGCCAAAGAGGTCCATGGAAACAGGGAAAGAACATAAAGAGTGCACTGGCTGTTCAGAACTAAAACATCTCCTTCTAGGAGCACGCAGAGAAGAGACTGGGTCTGGAAAACCTGTCATGAAACAGGGAGACAAGTTTTGACCCAACCAGCCATTCCAACAATATGCTGTTTTCCCTTTGAGCTGCTGAGAGGAAATCCCACTCTAAGTATTTAGGACACATCTGTTTGCTTCAAACTGAAAACAGGCACACCATGTCACAGAGGCTGAAGGCAGAAAGGTACATACAAGCTCTTCAGTAGTTATTGTAATGCCTTTTTTTTTTTTTTTTAATAATTTTCTTAAAATAAGAAATAGCTTAGCTCACATTAGTCATGAGAAGAGCCCAAAGTAACAAGAAAGGAGAAAGAAACAACATACAGGTAACACAGTGACAAAAACCTTGCCAAAGATTTTGGCATGAAGACCAAGGGGCCAAAAAGAGAAGGGGGAAGAGACATCTGATGCAAAACAAAGGATGAAGACAGAACCGAATATCACCAGGGCTGAAACGACACAACCCTCTGTGTGTGTACACGTCTCCAGAACCCGGCCAGCTGGAAGAGGTGGCAGTGAAAAGCCAATCATTTGGTTGAGAGAGCTATGACTTGTTCACCCTTACCACTCACCTGCTAGGAAAATCCAATAAAGTTAAAAAGCTTCCATAAACACAAGTTATCAGAGACAGAAAAATACTCTGCAACTCTAAAGCAAGAGGAAAGTCATATTACATGTTCCCAGGTTCAAGAGCACCACCACTATCACCTGGGTACAAGAAAGTTTAACTCCCAACATGCCTTTTACGGTTTTTCCAATACACAGAATTCCCCAGTAGACTTACATTGTTGATTTCTTTTGTCCCCAGCATTTTTGAGAGGCAAACATACAGGACAGTCATGTCTTGTACAATTCTTCCAGTGCGAGATGATTTGTCGGGAAGATGCGCAATGTGCCACTGAGAAAGGGAGGGGAATGAAAAACTGTTACAGACTACTGCCAGTATCTCCACATGATCAACACAAACCAGGCAGGGAGCAGCTATTTCTCTCAGGGTACACATCTATATCAACTTGGGTCAGTAAAGTATTACTTGAAATAGTTCAGCACTAACTAGCCCTGAAAATGGAGCCAGATTTCTTCAACTACTATTGGCTCAACTAAAGCTTACTTGAAAGCTCTAAGTTATACGCCCAAGCCTATGTCTCCCTGGCTTGAAGGATAACACCATATACATCAGGCATAGGCAGACTGTACCAAGCAATTGAGATGCCAGCAATTGGCACAACCTGGACAAGCCCAGGCTACCAAAAAGATAGTATACATTTTCCTTGGCTACTAGGACAGACTAAGAGTTCACCAGTGCCAGTAGCAGCTTAATTCCTCGCTAGCTATTGCTTGAGATTTGTCTCTTCCGTTTAAGGGAGACAGGTAGACTCCTACTTGCAGATTCCTGCTTTGTGTCTACCCTTATCAGAAGGCAGCATCCAAAAGATCTTACAGTGAGTTACAAAGTTAAGCAAAACATCTTCATGCATCTTTGTGCTACCTTGTCCCCTCTAAGTTGCCTAAACTTTAAAGACTCAGAAGAAGTTTATGATTTCCATTCTTAAGGGGACAGATAGGTTAAAAAAATTCTACTTCCCAAGCCACCCACCACTAGTTCTCCATCTCTTTCTAGGAGCCCTTCTTGTCCTGGAAATGTTGACCACATCTATATAACCACTTCTCCACTTACCCTGGCAAGATTTGCCAGCCTGACAATGTGTCATGTGGTTCAGGACATTCTTCATGGTTCGGCAATGAGGGAGGTTGCACTGTCGGACCTCCCCGTTGGCCTGTTCCCGCCGCTGACACTTGTGAGCATGTAAGAGGAGAACTAGTTGCTGCTGAATGAGTTTACGTTTTTCTGGATCTGCTGTCGGTGCTCCAGACCCCATTCCTTGAGAAGCTGCTGGCCCCATCCCAGCTTGCTGAACTTGGGGAGCCTGCTGCTGGCCCTGGAGAAGGTGGAAAGGAAATTCCCAGAAATAAATCTGTTTTTGAGAATAATCCATTTAGCAAGTAAACAACAACAACAAAAAAAAAATCAAAGAAGAGAAACAACTACTACATTCTGTGATTAAGGGAATAGCCCACCTACCTGTAGTTCTGGATGACTCATATTAAATATACCCCTTAGCAACAGTCCTGGCAATAATTCTCTTGCCAGCCACAATTTCTTCCCCATATTACTCTCCTAGTCCTAGCTCTTGCTTTATCCAAGACCATCAGAACTTTGCACATACTCACAGGTTAATCTGCGGTGCTAGACCAACCAGAAAATATTAATAGCACTTAGACCTCAAATCTCCTCCTCATTTTGGAGGCTAGAAAGTTGCATCCACAATTCTTGCATTAATGGAAGAAAGCACCTCTTAGAGTGAATAGAGTTTTCCCTCTATTTCAGTATAAGGTGCCTCAATTTTGACTGTTCCTAGAAAAGGAGAATGAAGTGGAAGTTCTGGGAACCTTTTTTCATCAGGAGACTTGGACGTAGGCATTCAAAACAAGCATCTCCCACTCTCTGCTAGAGATGAAGCGCAACTTCAGGATAATACATGCCACAGAACTAATGTCAAGTGTGGCAACATCTAGTACTTCTTCTGTACTTCTCTATTTCTTCAGATGACTCTGTATTTCTTCCAGGTGAAATTTGAGGAGTACTCAGCAAAGAAGAGAGGCTCAGGGACTCTATGTTGCTTCTATCACTTCAGTGCAACAGTCTTCAGTTTCTAACAGACTCTTCACAGAGGGTTTTAGAGGATGTTTGCGGAGATCTCCAGATCTTCAGAGCTCAGCTACCTGCATTTCTAAACCCTGGTTCTCCCATAGCTCTTCAATACTAGTATTACCTTCCATTTTACAAGGGGACTATACCAATTACTTAGTCCCCTTAGGGTTTGTATATTTTAACGTGACCATAACTGCCTTGTTTGCAGCCTATCATTCTAAACGACAACTGAGATAGCAGCAACTTTTCATTCCTACATTCAGCTGGGTAGAAGTTCAACTTCAAAAGAGTTATATACTCTGCACTGAACACAAGCTTGACAGCTGGGGTTCTAAGCAGCAAGTTTTGGCTGCTTCTTTATTGGTTCATACAACCAACTGGTTTGCTAGACTTCTAATGTTTCATGCTCAACTTAAAAAAACATTAAATAAAACTCACAGGATTGAGCTCTTTTTAATTCAAAGGTACCAATGTTACCTGGAAACGTTTTTCAGCAACAGTTACTAAGATCAAGAGACTGACCCTCCCAGGCAGTGGGCAGAGGGGTGGACTTTGAAGCGGGGAGAAACACAAGCTATATTCAGAAATGTGAATTTCCCACCATTCTTACTTCCCCTTTCCTTAAGTCCTGCGGCAGTAACAGTGTGGAGGGGAAAGGGGGAGGCAACAGGGCTACTACAGCAACAACTGGCAGGGAACCTCCAGCATCAGGACTGTTGTGTGTCATCATGTTAATTCAGAACAGAAACAAACACGCGACTGGGGCTTCTAAGCCTTATCATAGGCAATACTTGTTTGAGAAGGGATACTTCTTTCTCCCAAAAGCATCAGTGAGTACAAGTAGGAAAACAATCCTTGAGACAAAGCTACACTGAGAAGGGGCCCAATATACCAATCACAGTAGAAGGGATGGGAGAGTAGGGCAGAGGTGTCCAAACAGGTGGCAAAGCTCACTTCAGTTAAGGAGCTCCATTTCATTTTCTCTGCTAACAGGGTTTGAAGGGTGAAGAGTGGAGATGCAGCTTATCAACAGGGAAAGCACAACCCAGCCCTCTCCCTCCTACCAGACTTTTTAGGAGATGAAGCAAGCACATTACGTGTGGATTCAGAGCATGCATTCACACCAGGTACGACTGCTGCAAAAAACTTACAACATGCCAACAACAGTGCACGTTGCTCCACTTTGGTCTACTACAACATCTGGAGACACCTTTCATTCTACTTACCATGTTAGGCATTCCTGCCCCAGGAACTGGCTTCTTATCCATTGGAAACTGTGGTAAGCTATTCTGCAGTCCAGCTTTATTCTGCATCTGAGGCCCAAGTCCACTGGCTCCAATTTGCTGCCCGGTATTCTGACTATATGGCTGGCCGTAAGGGCTGGGATTGCTCATCATTCCCATCTAGGAATTAAAATGGTAAGATGTTCAAGTACTATAGCTTAAGTTCACAATATAAAAGGCAAATGAATACTTCAGAGAAGCAAAAGTGATCACAGCCATGAACCAGCTGCAATGCAATAGTGATCCACATGCTTCCCCTGCTCCTTTACGTGCATGTATTTACCCATCACACAACATTAACTCCTCAACCAGACAGTTCCTATAAACACAGCAAAGCCAACTTACCAACCTTTGAGGTCAGTCTGGTCAGAATTGGCCTGATTATTTCTTTATAAAAGATTTTGTTGAGCAGATTTCTCATTTCAGCCTTCCCAATCACAAATTTGTACCATGGACTATGTAACTCACAAGTCTGGAAAAATTCTTCTGCTCCCTGCATCTGTGCAGACTCCAAACAGAGACAAATACCACCTTCATTCATACCAGCAGGGTTTATCGCCAAAACCTCCTACCCAACTGTCAGCACTCTCACAGCTCCTCTCCAGACAGCCATTAACAATGCATGTCTGCATTTGCAGTACACAACCGGTTTCCATTTAAGAAAACACCATAGGCATAGGTAACACCACACACAGTCACAGTAACTCATTTGCAGTGAGCAGTAGTAGAGGTCAAAGGACATGGTAGGAAGGAACTCTGCAAACAAAACAAACCTATTGAACCATTCATCTGCAGAGGAAGTAGATTTGTATTTCATACAAGCTATATGCATATTCAACAGTTTTAGCACACCAGAATATACCATTTGTTGCCTTGGAATGCCCCAGAACCTAAAGAACAGTTAGGAGCAATCCTGCCAAAAAAGTTGTTTGGCTTCTTGACTTTTTTTTTCCATTCCTTGCATTCCCATCTATTTTTCATGGGAAATCTGGCCTTCTAGGACCAAAACAAGTAGCCATAGAGGACGAGGGAAACTGGAGATCTTTGTTAAGATTACCAAGTTCTCACCATTACTCAGGCAGAACCCTTGAGGAGCCATAACTAATAATAATAAACGCACAAAAAGACTTTAAAGAGCTGTATTGTTTCAACTCACATTAGCATTTGACTAGACAATGTTCAGTTTCCCTGATGCTTTTGGTTCAAGTCAGGGCATCTTCCTGCATCCAAAAAAGTGCATGCAGGCTCCTATGGTAGGTTTGTTACCAATCACTCCTGCATTTATTCTCAAAGCATCCTCCCCTAGTAGAAACACCTTGTCTCTGCTCTTTACCAAGCTTCTCCAACCTGCACGGAGAAGTAACCTATATGCCCAGAGATCACCTGTGATTAGTCAAACACTTCCATTTTTCAGGTTGTAATATCTACCAATTCATTATAATAGCCTTCAGTTTGCATTTACAAAATAAAGCAGGCTCAAACCCAAGCTACAGGAAAAGGAACACAAAATTCACTAAAGAACTTGCCACTTTAGACATCTGATATGTACAAGTGAATTCCCTTGAGGACAGCCCCCCTCTTCCACACACAAGCAATAACTGTAATCACACAGCAGTAATTCATTAGAGAGAAATTAAAAGAATCTCTGCACATGGCAGATAAACAAACTATGCCATGATCAGGCAGAATTAAAAAAAAAAGCTTCCTTTCCTGTCTCCTTTGGCACCACCCCTGCCATGTCTCGACTGCAATGAATACACATATGGTGACTGATGAGGCAGCTGCTGCCAAAAACAGAACAGGTAAGACTCAAATCCTTCCTGCCTCTCCCTCAGAAGACTCATAAGATCTTATGTGCAAGTTGAGCAGAAGGGAAAAGGAGAAGAAAAACATAAGGAGTCAGCAAACACACTTTCAGGACTCTTCCCCATCATCACTGCCACCTTAAATTGACCAAGAGATTCAAGACAGTGAAAGACTGACAGTGGGGATTACTTCCTTAAGAAAACAAGGTATGTCTTCCTGTAAGATAGCCTGATCCCTTTGGCTCCAGAAAGGGTTTTGAAAGAAGGTACCTCCCCAAACCCAGAAATTTCTAAGCAAAGTTTTCAAGTTCATCAATCATAGCTCCCAAAGTTAGCTGACACCCGAGAGTATGCTAAAGCACAGGCTGTGGTGGCCATCACTAACACTGCCCCCACACGACTTCTTCAACTTACACTGCTATTGGCCTTAAAAAACCTAAGCAAAAAAATTCAGAATTGAAGGCTGAAGGCACATTTTCACACCCTGGTGTCACAGGGAAAAATCAAGATGCCCAACTCGGACAACTGGGGACTTCACACATTGATAGCAAAGGATTGATGAGCCAGCTCTGTGTTGACTACAGGGGGAGAAACCCAGACCTAGACTTAAAAAACCAGAAACTTTCTAATGAAACTCAGGGTTGAGGTTTGACCACGCCAATCAACCTTTGTATCTGCAAGACAGCTGGACACAAACTTTATGTGAAGCATCTGGCTTTTTCAAATGTACTAATCAAGTTGGCCCAGCACAGAGATCTCTGTTTTCTCAAGCATGAGCCATTGGCAGTGTTTGGGGTGCAAAACCAGCCCCTTCGAACAAGGCTGTCTCCGTGGCAGAAACACAGGGCTCCACTCTCCCTAGGGCTGAGACCCATCATCCACTCCACCAAGGGGACTTACTCCACCCAGCTGTACCCAGGGACCTGGCAGCAGAAGACTACATGCACAGCTCAGCGCAGCTGCTCCCAACCGGGGTAATCCTCAGTTCCCCATCTCAGTCTATAGGAGAGGCAAAGACCAGAGAAGCACAGGCCAGGCTGGAGGGCAAGCATGCCAAACTGACTCTGAAAGCCACACACTCAAGCAACACGTAAGAAGGATGCTAAAAAACAAATGCCTCAAGGTCTCCTGGAACAAATCAGTAGCCATCATTTGGTCCTGGTGAAACTGACACCTGCCAGATCCACAGCTAAACCTCACAGCAATGCCCCCCTGGTCCTGCTGTCACAGACCCACTAACCTGACACCAACAACCTGCATTCAACTCTAGACTGAGTCAAGACAAGGGTCATTTGGGAGATCCTTCACCAGGCACAAGGTCGCCTTGTGACCCTGGCACAAGAACCAGGAGTATGCTCATGCCATTTGCCATGACATGTTGAGAAACGTGAATAAAACAAAACATCAAACAGGAAGAAATGGATGACTTCATGGCCACAGAAGGAAGATAAAAATAATCCTGTATAATTTTATCAGTAGGAAACAACCAGAAAGACTGACATAGTTCATCATCATATTAACGATCTATTGGGAGTGAGGGGTAGATAAACAATTGAGTGCAGAAGAACCAGCCAAAGAAAGGTGGTGTTAGTACCACTGCATGAGACAAGTACAAGGCTTCATCTGCAATACCATGCAAAAACATACATGGCTGAATCACAGCTGTAAGTCAGCAAGTATAACTTCTACTCACTCCTTCCTGGCCACCACTTCCTTCCACTGCTCTTCCCATTTCTCTTCTTATCCATCCCATCTGTCGTTTTTCTTCCTCTCCTCACCTCACCGCCTCAACTTACTTTCATCCCATATGCAAGGACTTGCACACAAGGAAGCGCGGACAGAAATCCACATCACAGTAAAGGAGAAGAGGAGGAAACAAGGAAAACAGCAAAAGATGATGATGCATGGCTAATAGACGGCAAAGGTAATCTCAAGTGGTTATACCTTCTACACACACAGTGAAAAACAACTTGACTTTCCCACCTCCAGTGGAAGCAGGGGCTGTCATTACCAGAACAGTGGAAGATATGCACCTCTCACCATGTAAAGGGCATGGACAATAGGAGTTCAGGAAACATCCTAGTTCACAAGCACAAGCAGCATCAGGTAGGGCTGTTCAGACACTCCCCACATCTGAGAAGAGCAACTATAGAAGCAGAGGAAATTCTCCAAAATTTTGTTCTAATGCCACGAAACACATGCATCTTCAGTTCAGAAGGTGGTCAAGTAACTAACTCTGCTTCTAGTTTTACTGTCGATACCACAGAGTACAAATTGAGGAGGAATACCTGTTACAGATATGCACATAGACATTACAAATATTCTAGTGTTTCTCTATAAAAACAACCGCTTCACTGACAGTCTAATATTTGAAAGCCAACTAGATATCAGCAATAGTATTGAACAATGACCAGTTTTAAGATTTGCAAATATAAATGTAAGCATGAAGAAGTAAAGAAATAGAATTAAGTTTTACTAACATTCTTCCAAATAATCCAACATTTGCAGTATCAACTATGTACCTCTATCTGGGTAACTGCAGTGCATGTCCTAGTTTAAGACCGTACTGATGGTATCTAGCATCTTTCCATATCCACATGTTCACAAGTGGAAGTTAATTAACTTTGCCGAAACAGGAAAGTTAGTTTCAGTAAATTCCAGCTGACTCTTTTTAAAGAATTTATTGTATATCACTTTCTAGTGCCATTCTACCGACTGGTAAAGCAGTACTGGACCCAGGCATAACCTAATCACAAAATTTTGCCAGTGGTATCTGCTGCATTCTTTCCAAGGACTGTTATTGATCATTCTTCTTTGCACTTGACTGTGTAATGTTTTAAGATACCTATTGCAAGATGCCAGCATTACTTCATTATTATTTGCAAGGCAGTCCCCTATCCACCCCAGAAACTTATGACTCAAATACAAGTCTTTACTGCTCATTTCTCCCTCATAAACAAACATTCCTCCCTTGCACTGGGACAAAGTCAGCAATTACCCATTTTTTCACCTTGGTTCACAAAAGAAGAAAAAGCAAAGGACCAGAACACACAACTACACTTTTAATGGATTGCTGTACTGGATCGTATGGTATGCTTGGTCACAGAGTCTAAACAGTATGGATACATTTACCTATCGCATCAAGCAGCTAATGAAAATAATAAGGCAACCAAGAACACTGATCTTCTACCTAAAACATGACACTGAATATGCTAACACTAAGGACCATAAGGTGCTTTTATTTTCTTTATCTAATTTTACAATTTGAGGGTGACACCATCTTCAATCTCCCTGCAACTCTGAACAGAACTTTATTATTCTGAAATTTCTTAAGTTTTACTTAAAGGAAGTTATGGAGATTCTGAAAAATTACATTTGTCTTTGTAAAATATTGCCAGTGAGTCCTCTTAACAGAGGTTAAACTGATAAAACCAAGTGTATCCATTATAATAGGAGAGAACCCTGTATATACTCAAACAGTAAGCCAAATGACAAAGAATTACTACTGGAACTCTAGTTCTCTCTCTTTCAAGTAATTTCACATGTGAGTGGAATACTCGCATAGCAGAGGCAGTAGTAATGCCCTTACTAATCTGAACTGCCTTCACATCCATTTCATTACTTGGGTAACAGAACATTTCTTGAATCACCTGAAGGCCAGGTGAACTGAGTCACTTTGTGATCCAGCACTGTTATCACAGAAATGGACACACCAACTTACACACAAAATACCCTCCTCCCCTAATAAGAGGCTGGACAGTAAGACTGTAACTGGCACTCTTTGACAGAACCCAGTGGAACAACAAACTGAAGGTTTTAACTAGATACAGTTCCAAATGAAGAATCATTCAAAGCAGGAAACATGAATTTGTCCTAAACATTATAGAGCTTGAATTTGCTGTTTACTTTTAAATTAATCAAAACTGTAAAACTATCTAGTGAAACAAAAAGTCCAAAAAATGCTTAAACACTGAAAGAATCAAAGCATTACAGACAATTTCCAAAACTCTATTTTAAGAATATGTGGTGGGTTGACCCTGGCTGGATGCCAGGTGCCCACCAAAGCTGCACTATCACTCCCCCTCCTCAGCTGGACAGGGGAGAGAAAACATAACAAAGGGCTTGTGGGTCAAGACAAGGACAGGGAGAGATCACTCAATCAATTACCATCATGGGCAAAACAGACTTGACTTAGAGAAAAATAACTTAGTTTGTTGCCAATCAAACCAGAGTTGGGGAATGAGAAAGAAAACGAAATCTTAAAACACCTTCCCCCCATCCCTCCCTTCTTCCCAGGCACAGTTTCAGTCCCAAATTCTCTACTTACGCCCCCCACCCCTGTGATGCAGGGGGACAAGGAATGGAGGTTGGGGTCATTTCATCACACGTTGTCTCTGCCGCTTCATCCTCTTCAGGGGCAGGACTCATCACACTCTTCCCCTGCTCCAGCATGGGAGACAGCCCTCCACGAACTTCTCCAATCTGAGTACTTTCCACAGGCTGCAGTTCTTCACAAACTGCTCCAGCGTGGGTTCACAGCATGCAGTCCTTCAGGAGCACACTGCTCCAGCATGGGTCCCCCGTGGGGTCACAAATCCTGCCAGAAAACCTGCTCCAACGTGGGTCCCCCACGGGTCCGCAGGTCCTGCCAGAAGCCTGCTCCAGCTTGGGCTTTCCACAGGGTCACAGCATCCTTTGGGAAATCCCCCTGCTCTGGCGTGGGGTCCTCCCCAGGCTGCAGGGGGACAGCCTGCCTCACCATGGTCTTCACCAGGAGCTGGAGGGGAATCTCTGCTCCGGCGCCTGGAGCACCTCCCCCCCCCTCCTTCTTCACTGACCTTGGTGTCTGCAGGGTTGTTTCTCTTACATGTTCTCACTTCTCTCTCCGGCTACAGTTTCTGTGCCGCAGCAACTCTTTTTTTCCCCTTCTTAAATCTGTTATCCCAGAAGCACTACCACCATCGCTGACTGGCTCAGCCTTGGCCGGCGACAGGTCCGTCTTGGAGCCGGCTGGCATTGGCTCCGTCGGACATAGGGGAAGCTTCCAGCAGCTTCTCACAGAAGCCACCCCTGTAGCTCCCCCGCTACCAAAACCTTGCCGTGCAAACCCAATACAGAGTAATAGTCATGTCTGTCGTCCTCCTAACTTGCACATAACCAAGCACATAGAAAACAAAAAGCTATTCAAGAAAGCAAAACTTGTTACAATTCTTTTCCCCTCCAAACTTTTAACAGTTTCTTTCAGGCTAGACTTTCACAGGCATTTTTAAGCTGGTACTGTCACCAAAGCAGGGTCCACACCGTCCTCTGACTGACAATACCAACTCCTTTAATATGTCCCCTCCCTAATAGCTGCACTAGCTTTCCAACTGATGAGTATAAATTGGACCCGAAAAACAATTCAAATTAAAACTTTTTTTTTTTTTTTAAAATGATCATGTGAGTTTCAAGCCTGGATTAGTTCCTCAACACCGCCTGTCATGCAACTGGCACAGAGATGGCATGCAGACAGAATTGCTTCTTTGTATGTCAGGGACTGCTTACATCATACATAAAACTACAGCATTAAGCCACAGGATGTAAGCAGCAGATTATGACAGTACAAGTTTATGCATACCAGGTGACCCCAAATCAATCACTTACATCGATATTTGGGATTTCAAGTCCTAAAAAGTAACACGCACAACTAGAAAAGTTGGGAAGTACATGGCTAATGTGTAAAACAAGTGTTCCACTCTACTGCTAGCCAGTGTTTTGGGAGGAGAGGAAGAAAATGCTTCGGTAACTCCACAGGACAACAGAACAAAGCAGAAACGTAACCAATTTTGCTTTTCAAATTGACTAGCCACTCAGACCTCATCTTACTGTTAGAAGAGCGTAACATACTCCCTCTCAATTAGCTGACATCACAGGAAACCTAAGCTATTCCTCCATACAAACCATTGCAGACCACACACCTCTGTTTTACTGAGAAAGAACTCAGAGGCAACTCTCCCATCACCTAAAGCACCTGACTTTGGCAAGCTAATGTGATGAAGTTGGACCACCCATGTGTCCAGTCTATTTTTTTTCTCCTACTGAAGGACAGCTCCTGAATAATGAACATTTTCTGCAGCAATGAAGGAAACCTACAGAAGTTATTACACAAACTCCCACATAAACAGCAACACAGTACTAAATTTACCAGTTTAAAAAAGCCGGCTTTTAAAAACAACTGCTTAGGGTCCTCTGTTTTCATCTACTTTTTGAAGATTTGTAGGTGGCAAAAAAAACAAAAGCAGATGGGTGGAGAGATAAAACGGTCAGACATTACTGTTGTCAGATTTTGCTAACTCCACTGCATGAAGTAAAACACAGGCTCCCTGCCAACAACCAAACCAATTGAAGACATTCTGGAATTTCAGCCTCCATTTCAGACTGTTCCTTCTCATCCAGCAGTTTCAACTGCTTTATGAGGGCTATACCCACCATACTTACACTAAAAGTCTCAAGGATTTTTTTATCAGCAATTAAAAAACTCTAAGTATTTTTAACTAGTCTGGGACTATGAACTAAAAACCAGAAGTTATCATGTATTTGGTCTGAATATTCCCAAAAGCACGAGATGTTCTTACTTTAGATGTACAGCACATTTCAGAATTTAAGCAAGCGAGGAAGACAATTTAATTTTGGACTACATCAGCCAAAAGCTTGATTTTCATGTCCTTTCTTCTACTTCTCCTAGATAAATGAGTTTATTATCATGCATAACCCTACTTTAGCTCTGATAAGTAAGGATTAAGAAGTTGCATTTCACCCAAATATCCAATACATCAATTTTTGACCTCTGAATACAGCTTTCTAAAGATCAAAGTATTTTTTTTTTTAAAGCCAAGGAATAATGAATGAGACATTATATAATTCCAATACAAGAATACTTCTAAGTAGTTACATACTTCTTTCCACCGTAAACTCTATACAAATTTTCTACTGTAGCAATCAAGCTTTGCAACAACTTTCCTCTCAGACAAAAATATCTGAAATGACCAGACCACAAAATCAACTCATTACTAGACATATATATATCAGAACCATTGTTAGCAGCACACTGAGCTTAAGCAAACAGCTAAGATCAAAGAACTTCATAATTAATAACATTCACGAGACACTAAAATCATTTTACTTACTACATTAAAGCATAGCAAAATCATTAATACACAGCATAATTTTCATTTATGTTTCAAATGCATTTATAGACTATGTTACTTATCATTCCAAGCCCTCCAAGCAGACTGACTTTAGGCATGCCAAGGTAGACCTATTCAGGTGTTGCAAAGCACCTTGGAAACACTTTCCCCTCATTAGCCAAGAAACACAAAATACCCACCTAAAGTGAACTGAAACATTTAAGTATTTTCTAGGCTTTTGATCAAAACACTAGAAACTTGAGAAGAAATACTCAAGTGGCTCCGTACTCTAAAAAAGCTAATTGTGCATGACAAAAATTAAATCTAGACATCTCCTTGTCACTTAAACCACTAGGTCTTCTCTCATCTTTTCAGTGACTCATGTCAACAACTTTCTTCCAACCTCCTAAATTACAAAAGTACATCTATTTCCTTCTCTGGTATAAAAAAAGATTTTTTTTCAGCTTTCTGGTTTACTCTCCTGTAGACAAAGTCTTTGTAAATTTTAAAACTAGAACTGAGTTGGATTAACAGTCTTTTAAGAAACCAACAATTGTCTTCAGGTGTTTACACAAGCATTCCTTCTCCACCATTAACTCAAATACCTATTCCTTAACAAGGCCAATGTATGTCTTAGCACATACAGTGTATCAGTCCATTCAAACCTGTATGTGCCTCTCAGCATCTGCTACAGCATAAACACTCAGCTGATCTCAGACAACAAATACTCTGAGTAAGTGTCACACAGAAAAAGGCACCACAACATAGAAAAAGTCCTGATGAATTCCTATCACACTCAAAATACCAGCATCACATTAGATGGGAAAATACATTTGTGGACAAAGCATAAAACAGAATGAAATACAATCAAGTACTTTTTAGTGCTGTTGATAATCTATACTGCCACAAGATTTCTAAAATAGGCTTTTTAATCTAGCAATAGTCTTGGTTGTTGTGCAAGACTCAATTTTTGATTCCCATGACTGCCACAAATTCCACCTTAGCAGCATATAAACTATTTACCACATGATCCAGGACTCTTAAAAGAAAAAAATCCCATTCTATAGAGCCCATACTGCAGAGGAATAACTGTTACAAAACAAAGTCAATGATAAGAAGGAAGGTAATAAAGTCAAGTTTAGCTTGTCTTACCTTGTTCATGGCTCCAGGCTGTGGCCCTCTCAGTCCAGCCTGTCCTCCCATCTGCGGAGAGCCTTGTTGCAGTGTCTCAGCCAACAAGTTACCAGCAGTACCCATTCCTGGGTTTGGGTACGGCATATTAGGTCGCCCTCTGCCTGCTCCAATTGACCCATTCATGACTTGCCCCTGCATCATCCCCTGTCCGTTGCCTGCTGCCAACATCCCAGGATTCATGCCAGCATTCATCCCTGTGTTCATTCCCATGCCAGGCTGGTTAACTGGACTGTTTACTGTTGGCATCATTCCTGCTGCGGATTGGGCTGAAGGACCTTGGTTTGGTCCACTTGCACCCATTGCCATATTGGGAGAAGTCAACCCAGCCTGTGCCATGGGGCTTTTCACCATGCTGTTTAACATTCCCATTCCAGGACTATTTTGTTGGGTTTGACTGGCCATGCCCTGGCCAGGGCCACCAACCCCCATATTGAGATTTGGGGAGCTACCAGCCCGTAAAAGTTCAGACAGCTGCTTGTGTTTAGAGGCAGCATCTTGTGCCAGGCCAAGGCTGGTCTGCAGCTGATTAATGTCACCACCATTGCTAAGTCCCAGTTCTGTGGAGCTGATCAGTTCATCTGGCAAGTCATGTTCCAGATCAAAGAGTGATCCAAAATCTGAAAAACAAAACAAATTTTATATGAGGTCACAGCAATCAGTAGTGTCTTGAAGAAAAGTCTTGTTCATTAGTTTTGACTTTTTGTATTTCAAGTAACTAGCAGAACTTCACTTCCGATGTTCCAGCAAAATTCCCATATCAGTCATTACTGAAAACTATCCAATTTGTCATGATAAAAGTAATTTCTAAACTTTACAGAGTCTGAACTAGAGAAGACCATTCTACTTCACTCTCCTACAACAGTCTGTGTTGAAGGATCACTGGGTATCTCAGACTATGATCTATCTTCTCAACTTGAGAAATGTGACAAGAGAGAAAAAAACCCCTGTATTAAAAAAAAAAAAATCCCACAGTTAGCCAATGGAATTAAGACAACAATTATTACAAAGAATTAAAAGGTTGATGGGAAAGCACTGTCTTTAATTTTTAACTTTCACTGAATTCTGTCACTTTTGGAACAGACCTAACTAATATAGTAATATAGTTTCTGAAAAAATATTTACTATTTATAAAATAATAAATAGGTTTGGTTGTGGGGTTTGGTGGTGGGGTTTTTTTGTTTGGTTTTGGGGTTTTTTTTGTTGTTGCGTATTTTTGGTGCTTCTTTTGGATTTGTTTTTGTTTTTTTTTAATCTTCCACATCCAGTGATTCCCAGCACAGAATTGCAAAATTCCATTGAACTACACTGGACAGCCAGTATCTTCCCACAATGAGCACTGTCACAAAACAATCAAAGTAACCCTCCTGGCCATAAAGCTGTGAAAAAAACACTAGGATGAAAAATCAAATTCACATCTCAAGAGCCTGTGCAAAGCAATACCCAAGGTAACCAAGTGGAGAAAGATTACTATTTGGGATATACAGATACGAGAACATTACACAGTACCCAGAATCAATTCACTCAAGAAAACAAGAAGTTCTTAAGTCTGCAGAAGCAGCATGCACCTTGATCTGTATATTTAATCTATGGTAGTTAAAACAAAAATAACCTAGAAAGTTTATGGCTAAAAGCTGAGCCGCTGTGTGTCGTACCTATGCACAACTAGGCTGTAAAGCTTAATATTGGGAATCTGAGAATACCTAGGAAAGGAGGGGTTTTTAAATTTTAACTATTGGAACATTTCAGCACCCCCTTCTGCCAGAAAGGTCATTTCATGGATGCTCTGTAGGAGGTATTGCACTGCATTTTCAAATACTTCAGATCTAGACAATGACCTAAAATACTACTCATTATCTCAGCAACTGCAACTGCATTTAAGAGGAAATGTCAATTACACTGAATTCTAGAAGGGCTGGCAAGATGACTTGGTCCAAATATTAATGGAAAAAGACTACAGTTAAACAGCACATAAGTTAGAAAAGCTCATCAGCATTAGAAATCTGTTCAAAATGTTTCACGCAATACCATACCCAAACTGCCAAACTCCAGTACTAACAGAGTTTCTACAGCTTCGCAACTGTTATCACAGATAAGATCATGACTTAAGAATTCTGAAAATACGGTACGAGGTTGACAAGAATGCAGGTATACCACAACAGAGGAGATTTTATAACTCCATTTATATATTCTTCCTTGCTGCAAAGCACCAGAGACAGAATGAAAATTTCCACTGAAGAACTATGTTTTAAACTATTAAAATCAGTTAGCCCATTCTTCATTAATGTAAATCTCATTCTAAAAGTTATGCTTTACAACACATACTAAGGACTGATCTTTCATTTGCATCACTTCTATACTTCAGCATGACTGGTATTTTTGAAGATTCCGAAGTGAAGGAAGAATCAGAAGAATAAAGTTTTGTCCAAGTTTTCCTCTCTTCAAAATGATGAATTCAGAGTTTTGTGTCAGTAGACTTCTCTTAAAACACAACTTCCCCCCCCGCCTCCAAACCCCCAACTTACAATGCTCCGTGGTTAGCTTACAAATTAAATATTGATGAACATGGGAAGAGTTACAGTGGAAGAGACCCTCAGATTAGAGGGGAGATCAAGGAAATGGAAAAAGCAATCAAAAAAATACATGACAGTTTAAAACAGCTTCAACAGACATCTTAAGATGCCTGTTAGGACGCCTTTAACAGGCAAATGTTGAAGCACTACATCTAGAAAACACTCTGGCTAATAACCTGACAAACAGCCCACGAGTGAGGAAGGAGTAAAAAAAATACGATCAGTAATTCACAAGGTAGTCTGCTGTCCAGAAAAAAAAATTCTCCTTAATGATGAACAAACAAAACTGAAAACAAAAGTTAAGCATCTGGGAAGAACATGAGACAGCACAAACCCTCTACCTACAACACAACCATAACGGCAGCCCACAGCAACCTCCCATCTGCAAACTGGGAAACAGCTGTTGAGGCAAAGATGCCCACACAGCTCAAAGGCCAGTTTTGTGACCAACTGTAGCTGGGCAAAGAACTGCTCTTGAACATACACAGCTTCCAGGACAGGGTGAGTCCCAAAACAAAAATCCCCTCTTCACCTTTCTTGAGATCATACCATTGTATGTTAAGCCTTTCACAAAACCACCTGGAAAGTGATCAGTATGTGTCTAAATATGAAGAACTAATTCATTTTTGAAACCACCACAGAATATTTTCTCAGAAAGACCCATTTAGATGATTTCAGATATAACACTGCAAAGAGGCAGTGCAATTCTTGTTCTGAGAGACAAAGATTTGATCATCTTTCTCCACAAGAATATATTAATCTGCTTCTCTGAAGACCTCTTTCTTTTTGAAATTCCCCCTCCTCATAGGTGAGAAGATAATTCCAGCTTTAAGGCTTATTCGCTCATATCCAACTGAGTATCCGGGTACAAGGTACCTGAGCTCCTTGGCCTGGTTGTCCTCTGCCACCCATGAACAGGAAGAAAAAAAATGTCATAAAAACTCAAAACTGTTTTTAATTCTTTCTATTAATGTCTCAAAACACAACAAATCAACAGCTACATTTAAAAAAAAAAAAACCAAACAACAAACAAAAACCACAACACTAAATGGTTGTGAGATAATCCCAATCAGATTAATTCTTTACACCAAAAAAATGTAAACTGTTCTTTCCATATAGGACTAACTTGTTAGGATTTTTAATCCTAGAGAATACACAACAGAAGATTCATCATAAAAGAATACTATCAGCTACAAGCCAAAATCCTAAGTAGTAAATGACAACAATGCAATATTCTGGTGTGAGTTTTCTCTTTTTGTAAGTCTTTTCCAAAAACAAAACTTCATTCTTCTTCAGCCTGTAGATAAACAACAAAACTAGAAAAAACTTTCAGTTGTCTGGTCAACTATGAAAATCACATGTTTAGTCAACTGCCAGGAGGCAGAAGTTTTCAGATACAGGACTGAAACACAAACAGTCTCAAAAGACCATAAAGATCATTAAGACTTCATGTATCTTAACAGTTGCAATCCACTTCACAGTCTTTTATACATAATACGCATCCTACAGCCCACTGTAGAGAGTTCTACCTATGACCAATCCAAAAACTGACAAGGCTGGGCCAGACAGCTCATAGACTACGTGAAAATAATGGCACATGCATTCACACAAGAGCCAAAGGCATAGCTTAAGACAATGATGATTAACAACCAGAGAACTGATTGACTTTCCAGTACACTGGGTCCACTGCTCACCTTGCAATCTGTTTCATTAAGGATACACACGAAGATTTCTTACTAACAAAATAAAGCTTGTGAGAAGGCGAAGATCAGTCCTGCCAAGGTTTGTCTACCTGACTCATAATCCCTAGAGATCTTAGGGTATAATCAGACACAAAAAAATTGGGATGTAACAGAACAGACACTATCTGGCCTAAAAGCTCAAAACCATCGAGTAATATGCAGGCATAGGGCTAAATCTTGATCTCAATAGAGTGGCACAGAGTGATTCCACATCACGTTGTTTATGGTATTATTAGTGTATTTCTTTCCAAAGGTAACAAGAAGATATAGAATAGATTGCTACTGCCACCTAAGATTCAAAGGAAAGAGAAAGAAAGTAGCTCCACAAAACAACATCTAAGTAGGTAATCAGAAAGTCTTCACCTGCAGTAGTCTCAACATGCAAAGGCATATAATAATTCCTTTTAGGAACTGTACCACTACTGAACACTTAAGCATGTCTTTTTTTGTAGAGTCAAGAAACTGGCCTGGCTTGCCCTGGCTACATTAGATCTGTAGTGAGAAAGTGGATCAGAAAAGACAGATGGAGCAGGTCCATTTCTTTCAATGGCAGTCCAGTTAGGCTGTATTAAGTAATATGAACTGCACCCTGAACTGTGAGAAAGCAACTTAAAAAAAAAAAAAAAAAATCAGTGTGCTAACTTGTGTTGCATACTCTGGATTATTTTCTTAGTTTTGGACCCTACTTCCAAGAAGTCTGTCTTTGACAGTGTCCGATCTGCAAGATGCAAGGAAACTGCTGGCCTTGGTCGGAAACCCACCTGGCACCAAAATGGACTTTAAACTAGTACAGATTCAGTGTGCAATCAAAATCCTTAAGTCAGTAAGACATGGGTGCCTTATCAAGTGATGAATTTTCAAATGAGTTAAAGTATTTATTTCGAGCTAGTTTTACTGCAAGAGCACCTGGCAGCACCAGCGATATAACAGCTCTCAAAGCATGCCAGGCAAGGTAGAGATTTCTGACAATCTTTACAACGCAAGGAAAATATATCCATACCAACTACTTAGCAAAGAAATCAACATGTGGGTTCAAGCAGTACATGCTAGCTTCTCTTGCATGCCTTCTAGCCTACAGTCACAATTCAGTCATTTTCTCATTTCTGGATTAAGACAACAGACCTCTATTCACCTTTCAAAATAAACCAGGCATTTTTATCAATATGGAGATTATCTGATTCTAGCAAATTGGCTGCAATGAATAATACTAGTTTTCCAAGAACTTGCCCACACGCTACAAAATAGCAAAACCACTTTACTCTCATGTGTACTGTACCCTCAGACTCAAGACATTCGAGCATTCCATCTCAAACAAGAGTTGATACATCTGAAGAAACTGCGTCATGTGTCAACAGTGACACGTGAAGAACCCTGCATGCCAGACATGTAAGACAACAACTTACTCCACGCTTACCTCGTTGCTGATCTTACGGAAGGAAAAGACTTTATAGTTCCTGTCCCTGCCTCCCATTTATTATATTATATTCTGAACACAGACATATCAAATTAGAAAGCTGCTGAACAGTCACCTTTTTGCAAAAATGTTTCTGGGATCCAGAAACCTATCAGTAGATCAAATTATATCACAGTCATTAGGGTCACAATGAAACAAGTGGACAAGGCTTAATACAGGACACTGAATACAAAGCATGCATGTGACAGAGTTGACAGGAGCCACAGATGATGTTGGACTACACAGAAAACATGATACCTTTGCTGCACTTTCAGACAAAGAATAACAATAAGCTGCTGAGGTCAGTATCTTCCCTGCACAGCGACATGAAAGCTATCCAGGAATTGAACAGAGCCTAGACATAACAGAGAAAGTGCCCAGAGGATACAACCAATATTCCAGAGAAACCAGCCATTCAAACTTGCAGTCAAGCACAAGCATTACAGGTCCTAAAATGTATTGTCTGAAATGCCCTTAAAAAAAGCCAGAACTCAAAACAAAAATAAAAAAAGGCAGAACAAGATAAGGAGACATGTTCTCACAAGATGATTCTCAGGTATCCACAAAAACGCAGAAACAAAGATGAAGCACAGACTTGAAACAAAGTGCTAATAAAGAAAGTCATCAATTCCCAAGGCCTCTGTGCAATGGCAGAAAATTAAGGTAGACATGTTCAGCTTTATTGGGGGGGGGGGGGGGGGGGGGGGGGGGGAAGACATCTAAGAAAGAGGCAAGAACTCAAAGATTCCTACCAAGTGGGCGTGAGAACTTTGCTATACAGCATTTTGGAGATCAGATTTATTCTGACCATTGAAGCCCACTAAGGAGAAAGCTTTTCATGTAGATCCTCTGTGAAGCCACAGTTACCCAATGGTAATACAAACTCTGCCAAATTGTTTTTCCTAACTTAAACTGTAGAGTTAATTTAAATTAATCTACTAATTTCATGCAAAATGAAGGGGCAAAAATTCCACATCAGCCTAAAATATCAACATCTAGATTCATCATTGCAACTACTGCTTCCAAAATCCTAGAACATCAGTCCCTATATAAACCTCATCGTCATTCACCCCCAACGCGGAAGTATAACGCAGAGGTCTTCACTATTGCTTATGCAACAGCAACTAAGAATTCTTATTCTGTATTACACTATTTGGGTAACAAAGTCTTCAGCATTAGATTTCGGTGTTAATTCTGTTCCCTGCAAGAAACTGGGGAAGCACTGCCTCCTTCCTTCTCTGCTAATCCAGACAAGACCTGAAATTTGTTCACTACATCAAGAAACTTGATAATTTGAAGTGAGACTGCAAAAAATACAAGCAGAAAACACATCTAAAAAGGACATATTCAAAACCCCTGGAAGACAACAAACACAAAGGCACAAAGCATGTTAGCATGTCATGGTAGCACACAACTTCAGGCACAGCTTTTTTTGTTAAAAACAAATATTTGTTGGTCAAAGTCCAATTCACCATCTAGAATGCACATGATTTCATTATTAGTTGTAATAACCGGGTATAAACGTAAGTATTTCACAAGTGTAAACAAAAAAATCATTCTAAAGAAGCAACAACTTATCGTTCAACATCTACTGGAGTCCTAAAACTAGGACCTCACTCTATCCATTTTTTAAGCTATCCTAATTCCTATTCAAACACTGGTGTCAAACACATCAACTCTTGCTTAAGGAAAAGAGTCTCAATAATCTGCAAGTTTAAGTCATATTTGTCCCAAACTAGTATCAACAGAAATGCCAATTTTAGTAGACTCTGATGCATGTTTTTTGCAACTGTAGAATAAAATAGTATTTATAACAAACTGTTTTCCTTTTCATTATCATATTCAAAGTTCTTCAAAAACCAGTATTTAGATATACAGATGATAGCAGGTGTTTACCACTGAAAACCATAGTGAAAATTCAATGGTTACGATTCTGGAATGTGGAACTATAGCTGTCCTAGGGAAACAGAAGAGGTGTAATATGGAAAAGACTGGGTGCAAGAATCAAGATAGGGTATGTTTAATATTTTAACATTACTTAAGGGGTAATTTCAGAGACACTGTTGTTTGTGTACCTGCCTATTCACGCTGTTACTTAACACAGTACAAAGGTACTAGTCTTGCCATCACTGATGACCAAAATGAGATGAAATTTTGACATTTTAATTCCAAAATGCTGAAGTCACACAATTAATAATTTCCTTGTGAACATGTTGCTATTTGCATAAATTTCACTGGGCTACCTTTAACTTCAGTGAAAAGTCTCTAAATTAGTATTCTTATTCCCAAGTCTAGCCTGTGTATGCCACTGAAATTCCCGTAAGACCACCTTAAGTTAGCTACTGTTGGTCTGTGGCATCATTAAATAGTAAGAATAGCATTTCAGCTGCGAGTCTGATAATCGCGGACCACTGCGCACACAAGTCCGAAAAGTTAGAGATGCCTTACTGGTCTCCTATACCGGTGGGCAAAAAATGGGTACATGCAGATAGGAAGGGAACACCCGTATGTGTGCACAAGCACACTGAATCAGTTTCATTTCAAAAGTGATTACAAATCAGTTTCAAGAAAAGAGTAAAGTTCACTTCATTGTCAACCACGACTTTGAAATGATGCAATCTGCATATACAATTACCAAAAAGTCAGTTTTCTGAGTATCACTGACTTGAGTTCATTCAACGTTCCTCCTTAGTAAAACCAAAAAGCAATGCTGAATTTATGTACAAAAAAATACACAAGCAAACAAAAAACAGAAGTCACCAGATCAGACTTCTTTATCTTGAACCAGTAATTAATTCCCCATATCTCCTGAAATTATATTCAGGAATACGTAAAAGGCAGTTTAGTTTCAGCAGAATTTGTACTGAGCAAGCCATACAGCAGCATTTTGGCAGAGGTTTTTTTTTTTATTAGAATTCTAAAAAAAAAAAAAAAAAAAAAAAAAAAGTTGAGAATTAGATTATTTGAGTTCATTAATACAGTGAGAGTACGTTGTACAAGACATTATCTATTCACTTGTATTTGGGAGTTCTACGGAGCAAGAAACAGTAATTCATGATTCTGCAAGCAAACAGGTACGGCTCTCAAAACTCTTACGGAGATGCAACAAAAGATGCAATACAGAGGTGTTTTGCACCATCAAATGGAAAAACGCAAAAATCTCTCTCACATAAAAAATCTCACAACCACCCATAATAGAAAATAACCAGCGCTGGTTTTGAAGATCCTGTACCTACCTTGCACTTTTTAATGAAAATCCTAGTTTGGACCACGATTTCATCTCCTTGCTGTTCCTGTAAACACACCTGACCGTCAACTAAACCACAAGTTACTACGATTGGAGTTAATCAGAATTCAATGCTCCTTTTTCCGATTTTCTTAAAAAAGTTCTGGAAGAAATGCATGCTTGAAGAAGAATATAGCATGTCAAGTTTTTAAGAGAACTTTAAATACATTCATATGCCAATCCATTTTAAGGAAACTTGTTGCTATTTAGGAAGAGAACAAAGTCATGTTGTCAGGTATGTCACTGACTGCTCAGGGAGAGAATTTCTGTGAATTGCCCTAGTTCAAGTTCTAATTAAAGTTCTACAAATTCAACGCAACCACAGAAGTTTTTTGTCAGTGCATACAACCATATGCAGAGACAGATGTATTTTACTTCAGCCTGCTGCTACAGTTTAAGTAAAGACAGAAAAGCCAAATCCTTGGAGACAGGTGTGCATTGTTTATCTGTCACCGAAATCTAAAAGCAAAATTACTCCATTTGTCAAACAATAAATCTAAATGACTTTTGGCCAAGCCCTCTCAGAGGGGGAACTAGTTTGGGTGATGAGAAAGGTTAAAGTAGTATCATTACACTGTTGGAACAAGCACTGAAAGGCTGCTCCTGCTAAAGCAGCTAAGCAAGACACTGAGGTGACACACTGGAGATAATCAAGCAACCTAGAGAGAAGATGCAAGAAATACACACTAAATCATACAGAATTAAAATCTAATAATAAAGTCACTTTCTCAAAGTTGTAAAGGTACAAGAAACCACAATTCCTACAGTAGAAGCTCAGCATTTATCCCTAGTACCTTATGAAACCCACATCCCCTAAAAACATACACTAAACCCTAGAGTCCACTAGACCTTTCCCAGATAAACTTTGGTTTTCTGCAAATACACAACTGACCAATAACCTGAAATAGGGACCCTCTAGACCAAATCCAAACCCTGCTCTAGGACCATGAGGGACAAGATGCAAAAAATTAGTAGTTTCTTTTAAATCTAGAATTTAAATTCCCAAGTTCAGCAACAAAGGTTTTCCCTGCAATACCAAACTTCTGAATCTGTATTTTTAGATTGGTTTTCTAGTCTCAAAGGTTTTTTTATTTGTCAGTGCTCAAGATTCAGTTTTACATCACGATACGTACGGTCCTTGTGTTGTAGTGGCTACTTCCTTTTTAAAAAAAAAAAAATCAGGTACCTTTCTAACACTGCTCAGAAAAAGTACATACCTATATCAGACACACACACACACAAAATCTACTTGGTGAAAGGGGCAAAAAAAAAAAAGCAGAGACATAGCAGTCTAGGAAAGACATAGAAATCTAGGAGGTTCAAAAGTCCACAAGATTTTCCTTAAAAAGTTACTAAGCACCATATGAATGATCCATTTACTTTTAAAGAAAATCTTGCAGACTTAAATTCTCTTAATTTAATTTTATTCCTAATGCAGTTACTTCGAGAACCTACTTAGCTACAAGGCAAAGATGCCCATTTTTGCCACACAAGCATCCATCACTGAAATACTTGATTTACAGTATATGCCACCCATCAAACCATATTTTAAGGCATCTCATCTCATAACTAATACTTGGAAAAAAACAGTAATACAAAAATGTGGCTCTAACAAGAAGGGATAATATTTAACTGATGGCTGTAAGTTAAATGTAATGACTTGGTCTTAAACATTAGCCAGAAAACAGATTTGTGAAAAGTGTTTAATTTTAAAAGGAGTATATACAAACACAAGGAAAAAAACATCGCTGGCTGAAACCAGAATTGAAAACCCTGCATATACCTCTGGAAAAGGCAGTGAGACAAGATTAATATGATTCATTTCGAGCAAAGAAACATCCTGATACTTTTCAAACAAATGAAAGATGATTATCAGTCAAAATTGCAGTAGTCCAGGCGAGAAGTTTCGTTACAAGTCTTAGACCTTTGATGTAAGGGAGAGTAAAGTTTTAAAGGTCAGAAGCAGTTCCTGAAAAAAAAGGAACATACAAACTTTACAAAAGATAGGTACTGAAAGGGAGATTGAAGATGTGCTATTACTCAGAAAAATGCTACTTTTGGATATAGTAAACTGAAGGATGTTAAGGCACATACCACAAATATGTACACTGATCTCTGATATAATACACGTGTCAGCTAATTGTAGAAAACTGACTTCCAATGTTACAGCAAGCCAGAAACACTAAGTACTTAAAATCCTATTTTCGGATCTAGCAACCCAAAGACATGATACCGTACAACCGCGCTGCAGCAGAGAGCAAACTCCATTTTTATTCCTTGGTGAAAAACAGCATTTTGGAACCCAGAGCCCCAAAAGCTTTCCTAGTTCACAGAGAACAGGTTATTTCTAAGGAGGGGTTGTGAAACATGATTAAACTCTCTCTTTCTGAATATACCACACAGAAATCTGTACGTGGCAATTTCAATGTACCTGCGTTACTGCAGGAAAAAGTGAGTTCACAAATAAAAAGTGCCCCCCCCCCCCAAAAAAAAAAAAAAGAAAATCACTGGTTTAAGGCATCCAGTTAAAAATGAAAGACTTCCACTCATTTACTCAAGGAGCTAACTCTTCAGGATACACTCAAATTATTCTGTTATAGTGGGGAAGGCGGGGGGAAATAGACTGGTGTGCACCAGTTCGCTAATACAATGTTTAAGAAAGTCTTGTCAGACTAGGTGCAACATACGAAAACAGTGTTTCTACCAGTAAGGAAAGGTAAGCAAAACTAGCTACACTGGCAAAGTACTTATGTCAATGTAACCATGCTAGTACAGAGGAGCTGCGCTAGCATCCAGTGTCACACACTCGCATCCCATACTGAGGATACTGTACCAACAAAAGGTGACCCCACTGTAGAGTTGTATTGGTGCTCAGAAAACTTAATGTCTGGACAAGATATGCATATAACTAGCATTCTTCTTTGCAACACATGTAACATTTAAATAGAAAAAAGGTTGTAGAAAAACCCCTGGCAGTTTAAGGGAATCCACACAGTCCTGCTCCTGACACTATTCTAGAACTACACAACATTCAAGAAAAAAATGAGACCATTCAAAAATTCTAATATGCTACACGACACTGACAATACCAAGACCTTCTAAATTACTTCAAAATGTCTATTACAAAACATGCTACAAACATTTCAGCTTCCCTGTAAGTCTATGTTATTTTTACCTCCTCAAGAAGGAACTGGCATTAATAGAGCAACTCAAAACTCCACTAACACAGCAAGTTCTATGGCAAAGCAAATTCTGAGCAGGGAACACACAAACCATTTAAGACTTTTAAGACAGAAGATGCAGCACTGCAGCAACAGTGGGAAATGCAGCTGTATTTCGCTGCTGCCAATAAAGCAAGCATACTAAGACAATCTTTGCCAACTTCTTAGAAGAAAGCCACCAACATTCAAGTTTAGTACATTCCATCAGTATCATCCAGGTCTACAGTGGAAACATGAATGAATTAGAGACTCAACTTAAGTCTTCAATATAAATACACTTAACATCTGTAAGTTTGGGAATAAGTTAATAAGTTAGTTAATAGGGTGAGTCATTGTTTGTAGGTACCTAACAAGCCAAAACAGTATTTCAGAGTAAGAAATAAGTCCAAAAGTTAACAGTGAAAGAAACACACTGAAAGATCCACTACACACATGTGCTGGAAAAAGTTTCATCAACAGTGCAAGTTTCTCACCTTTCTCCTTCCCTCTCTCTAATGACGCTGTGAATCTAACAGTTTTAAAAAGAGTGCTTGGGTAAGTACATAAGCACCATGTTATTTATTTTCTATAATTAACTAAGGAGTGGGGACAGTACAACAGATTCTATAAGTGGAAGTTACTTAATGAAAGCCGCTTGCACTATTTCAAAGCAAATTTAAGGAGCAGATAGGTTAAAAAATGTAAACTTCAAAGCAGTTTCCCCCAACAGCAAAAGTGGGACCAAAAAAATCGCAGTCTCTCAAGCAGCAAATGAAAAAATTTAACCCCCAAAACACGCTTATTGGTTAAGAGGTTTGATTTTATATAATTAGAGAAACAGATATCATGTTAAAAACCACAGAAAGTGGAACTGTCCCAAATCCAGCTAATAAGTTGTCAACAACAACAAAAAAATCCAGAAGAGTAAGAATCCTTTAGTAGTTTTCATGTAGCATACATAAAGTGTTCACACCACTATAAACCTCTGCATAGCTATCAGGTGATGACAATCTCAATCACTTTAAGAAAAATTATCCCATTCGTGCACTACTGAAACTGTCCAACAATCCCTAGTGTTTCACCATAACTGTAAAAAAGTTCATTAAGCTGTCCTGTAAGCTAACAATTAAAATAGGCTAAGTATTCTGTGAAAATCTGCACCTGTTAAACTGAAATACATTCACAAATTATCCAAACCTTATTTGATCACAAATGGCTTGACTTAGATATGTGCGTTCATCTGAATCACATCTTTAACTTCCATATTTTTCAAGTATCAGGACTTCTCTCACAAAATACATTTTTATTTCACCTCTCTAAACAAAGCAAGATAACCACTGTCCAGAAAAATTAAAAATGGTTACTACTGAATTAAGTACTGGTTTCCAAGTCTAGCACAAAAACCCCCAACAACTAGCTCTAGCTAAAGAGCAGCTTCTCCAATGCTCTTCTACTCTTACTAGAGACCTGTTGATATTAGGAACGAACAGTCATGTCCTCCACTTACAATATAATACTGCCTGTATCTAATATGCTCTGAAAGTTACAAACTTTTCAAAATTAGTATGTCATTCACCAAGAATAGAGAAGGCAAAAATCAAAATTTTGAAGATGATTCCAGGTAGAATCACATCCACTGCTCAACCAAAAACCAGCTACTAAACCCTTCTGTTTACTGTCAAATGAGGAGCTTTTAAAAAAAAAAAAAAGCCACAAAAAACCCAACAAAAACCCAACCAACTCTTCCTTTTTCTTGCCAGCTGTTAACTGCATTGAACAAGACCACCGGTGCCTTCAGAAATGCCACCACTCACCAGACTCTGGCAGGAGGAAGCCTCCTCCATATCCCATAGGCTAAGAAGATCTGAAGAGAGTTCAAAGAAACTCCTGTGGGACAGGTAACCAAGTACTCTTCATAGCAAAATGACACCAAATACTCATCTGCTTCACAAGAAGCATTAAAAAGCTGAACAGCCCTTTGTTACTCCCTCCCCCTCCCAGTACAACCAGTTCGTATTTGCTAGGGATTGGGACACCTAAGATTTCCAACCTCTAGCTTGCCTTCGCAGCATCACCGAAGACCTTTGCAGGACTGCAGAGAAGCCCCTTTATCTTCGCAGCTCCTAAGTCTACAGGGGAAATTCAGACATTTTGCTCTCGCAGCAAAAAAATGGGAGATGCAAGATGAGCTACACTCCATATTGATTCTTAACACAAATAAGGTGAAATAACATTCCATTTTTAAGAAGATAAGAGTCTCGATAAACCTTACACCCAAAGCTTGGGATCTGGAGTTTGGTTTTAGCTGTTTTTTTCCTAAAGTCGATGGTCTATCTGAATCAGAAAAGCAGGTTTTAGATATCCTTCTGCAAGGAAGAGTAAGAAGGATTGCAAAAAGTAAACCAAATAAGCAGACTGCACACAAGAAGAAAAAAAAAAAAAGCAGAGAAATAAATCTCGTTTCTAAACGAGCTGTAAAAAAACCCTTGTATATGCAAAATAAAATAAGAAACAAGACGCAGTTGTGTGTGCGGACGTACACATGTAATTCAACAATAAAGTGTACGAAAGCATCATCTTTAGCACTGTTTCGTATGTCTGCAACTGGCATTAAAGGTACACATTTAGCAAGGAGCTCAGTAATAACTACTATTGTGAAAGACACAAAAATGACAAACTGTTAAGTCTTATCTGCAGCTGATCAAGAGCACAATAAACTGAACAGCTTTGCTTTCCATCACAAAAAAATAGGATGGTAGAAACATCCGAACACCCTCCCCAAGCCATTAACACCAATAGGTTCAAACGGAGCGCAAATGGGAGAAACAGGCAAACAGAAAGGACGAAGGCAGGCACGAGTTAACAGCAGCAAAAGGGAGGAGGAGATTTAGGCAGAAGAGGGGAGAAAAGGGCAGTAATTGCGGCACCGAGAGGTGGGGAGGGCCTGGGCCCCCGGGACTGACCTGTGCCGTCGCTGGCGGACACGGAGAGCGCCGGTGAGGAGAGTTTAGGCCGCTTGGCTGAAGGCGGGCCCGGCTCCACCACATTCTCGGCCATTTTTAATTCTTTTTTAGACAATCACTCAGAGCAGAGAGACGGTCGGGGGTGAACCCCAAAACCTTCACCTTCTTTTCGGGCCCCGAGTCAGCTGAAGAACAACAATAACGCCGAGAGGGAGCAAGGAGGATCCGGCGGAGAAGGGGGGCCAAGTTCCCCTTTTTCTGCCCCTCGGGCTCCGGGAGGGCGGCAGCGGAGAAGGAGGGAGAAGGTGGGAGCTGGGGCGGGGAGGGGGGGGAAAGAGGCCTCTTCCCCCAGGCGAAAGGGCTCAGCGAAGATGGGAAGAGCAGGTAAAGCCCCCGCCAAACAAAAAAAAAAAAAAAAAAAAAAAAAGGAAAAAAAAAAAGGCTGGTAGGGTTGGTTGTTTTTTTTTTTTTTTTTTAGTAAAATTAATCCCGGCTGTTGTGCTGCTGGTGCTTCCTCGCCGCCGCCACCATCATCATCTTCATCCTTCGGGGGGTCTCCTCCTCCTGCTGCCTCCTCACCGCCGCCATCAGCCTCTTCCTCCTCGGCGCCGTCCTCCTCCTCCTCATCGCCACAAGGAGGCGGGCGAAGGAGGGGAGAGGAGGAGGAAAAAAGAAAAAAAGATCACCGTCCTCTAGCAGCGGCTCCTTCCCCCTCCAACACCACCCTGCAAAAAAATACCCACCGCCAGCGACGGGGCTGGGGGGGAGGCGGCGGGGAGAGAGGCAAGGCGTGCGCGGGGTCCCCAGCTCCACTCGCTTCTTCCTCGCCCGTCGCTAATGGCTGCAGAAAAGGGAGCTGTAAGGATGAGGAGGGTGAGGATAAGTCCCAGGAGTCTCCGCTTCACATCTTGTTGTGCAGGGAAGAAGGAGGGGTTGTTGTCCTGATGGAGGCAGCACCGATCGCGGGATGGGAAGGTGGGGGGGCGGGTTTCAACACCCTCTCTGCTCCCCCCCCCCGCCTTCTTCTCTTCTTTCCCCTTCCTCTTTCTCTCGCTCTCAGTAGCGGGCTGCCCCCCCCCTCCTCTCCGGCGCAGGCAGAGGGGCCGATCCCACAGCAGCGGCAGGAGGAGGAGGAGGAGGAGGAAGAAGCCGGCCCCTCCCCCCCTCTCTGCCTACCTTCCCCCCTCCCGGGCGGCCGAGGATGGTTGCGAGCGCTGGCGCCGGGCAGGGAGGAGGGAGCCGCCCGTCTCCGCTCCCGCGGACCCACGGGCTACGCGGGGCGCGGAAAGCGAGGGAGAAAAAAAAAAAAAAAAAACCTCGGCCGCTGCTGGGGCGCGGCGGGGACTCCCTCTTCGCCTCTGCGAGGGTGGGGAAGGAAGCGAAGAGGTTGGTAGTCGGGAGGGGAGGGGGAGGCCGCTCAGCGACCCCTCCGAGAAGAGAAGGAGGGGAGGGGAGGGGAGGGGAGGGGGGGGGTGTTTAAAATTTAAAATAAAACAGAAGGAAGGTTGCGCCGGGGGAGGGCGGGGGACTCGCCCCGGGGTGGGTTAAATGGCCGGGAGGGGGAGGGGGGGGGTCCTCGGCGCTCCCCGGCGCGGGGGGGGGGGGGGGCGGCGCAGGCAGCGCGGGGGCCGAGCGCAGGCTCCCTACTGCCCCTGCCTGGCGCTTCGGCGGCGGCCCGGCTGCGGCCGCTGCTGGGGCGTGTGTGGCGGAGCGGGCAGAAGCGGGGGCGGAGGGGAGCGGGGAAGAGAAAGAAGTCGGGGGAAAGGAGAAGAGAGAAAAGGAGAGAGAGAGAGAGAGGGGACGGGCAGGCTGGCGCGGGGGTGGGGGTTGGGGGGGGGGCGTCTCGGCTCCTCGCTTCTCTCCCCGTCCCCTGGCCGGGCCCCTGGGTCTCTCTGCGCTGCCCTCCCCCTGGCTCGCCCCGTCCGGCTCGGCCTCTCGCTCCCTCCCTCAGTCGCTCACACACAAACAAAATGGCGGCTGTTGTTTCTTCACTCTCCCGAGTCCCTCGGAGGGAAGCGAGCGGCGGCGGCGGCGGCCGGAAATGAGCCAAGAGAAAAAAAAAGGGGGCGGGGCCAGGGCCGGGGGCGGGGACCCGGCAGCGGTGGCGCACACAATGGAACGCGGGGGGCTGGCGTGCTGCCGGACGGCGAGCGGAACCGCCCAGCCGCCGTCACGAGAACGGCGCCCGCCCAATCAGCGCCCGCCTCTCGCCGGGCTCTTCCGCAAACTCCCCTGGCTCCGCCCCTTAAAGGCGAAGGGGTTTTGGTAAAAAAAAAAAAAAAAAAAAAAAGCGTCTCCTTCTTCCTCCTCCCCTCACGCTCTTTTCCGTCGGCCGAAAAGTGCCCGGCGGCGGCCCGGGGCGGCCAAGGGAGGCGGCCGCGCCGCCCCGCCGCGCTCCCCGGTACCCGCTGCCCGCCCCGGTGGGCTGAGGGGCCGAGCGGGTCTGTCCGTCCGCGGCCTTCCCTCACGCGGTTGTCGGTTCCCCGGGCTCCTCCCGCCGGTCCCGGGCCTTGCTGCGCCACAGACATGGCAGCCCGGGGCGGCGCGGCGCCCGGGCTGGGAGTAAGCGGGGCTGGGGCGCGGCACCCCGGGGCCCGGCGGGCGGTGAACGTAGGAGATCGGGGGGGGACTCTCCGCAGGCTGCTCGGCCGGGGGGATGCGAGAGCTGTGGCCGCTTTCCAAAAAATAATAAAGCCCACCAAAAAAAAAAAAAACCCAACCCCCAAACCCGCTCCATGCCGAAGAGTAAACAAACCCAGAAAACACACGCTTTATGCCAAAAATAACCCCAAAACCCAGGTGCGCTGGGGAAGGAGGCACGGCAGCCTGCCGGCAACGCGCCCGCTCTCCTGAGCGAGGCTGGGCATGGCTGGCTCTGGGCTGGGATGGATCGTGTTGGCCTCGTCCTTCGTCAGCCTTCATGGCCCCCGAGACGTTTCGGAGCTTAGGAGCGCTGACCCGCCGCCAAGGGTTCTCCTCAAATCTTTAAGGGCTCGTCAGCCATCATTATTACCAAGGAAATACCCCATCACGGCTTTTCCCTCTGGTGTCTCTGGTCTCTTTCGGGACATCCACCATTATGGGATAGGAGTGGAAGGGAAGCACAGGCCTGCATATGTTTTTAATGGAAAAAGCAGTTTCTTTCGAGCAGAGCAGGACATTTGCAAGGACTTCTCTCGCCACCCACCTTCAGGGCTGAGCTCTCCGCCATCCTGCGTGTAAGAACCGAAGCAGGTATTTGGGAAAAGCCTAGCCTAAACACTAGAACAAACACCACAGACGATGAGAGGAGGCATGAGCGGAGATTCACAGCCCTGTAACAGTTATCTGCCGGCTCCCTCACATACTCCCACACTTCAGCTTCCCTTGTTTAGGCTTTATTTCCAGCGAGATGGTTGTTGTCTCCCCCGGCACAAAAGGGAAAATGCAAATAGGGTTACATTCAAACTGCTCCAAAAAGTGCTTAAAGACTGTACATGTATTAGCCTTCCAGAAAAGTCTTGGAGCCATAGGCAGCGCACAAATCTATATGTTTTAAAAGAAGGGTGGAGGGAGCCTTGCAAGGACAAATAAGCAATAGGAAAATAGTCGGGAGAGCAGAAAGTCTCAGAACTAAAGCTGTCGGGGTTAACGGCGTCAAACCTAACAGCATCACCTTAAAAACAATGTTATGCTTCTCACAGTTTTTTTGCCTCTTATTGCTACTAAATTCCACAAAATATTCCAGTTATAGAAGTCTTGTATTACCTCAATTTATTTTTTGTCAGATCGACAGTTTCCCTCACTTGTGAAGCGCTTTTTTAACACAGCTGAGACTAATTTAACTTCTTTTTTTTTAAGTCTCCTTAGAATTAAAAGTTGACTGAAATAAGTCTATATAAGGTTTTCAGACTCTCTAGAGGCCCTTAATCCATAGTTCAATAAGGAATTAGTGCCAGCTTTATAAAGACACCAAGGTGCACATAAACACCTAAATGCTTTTAAAAGTCAGGCCCTTACTAAACAACAAGTTTGGAGCAAAGCAGATGTTTCAAATAAGAGTTTCATGACACTAGTTCCTATCTAGAGACTTGATCCTACCAATAGTTGCATGTGTGCTTAGTTTTATATAGCACACAGTTCCACTGAAATCGCGCTGTACTACTCACCATAGTAAAACTGAGCACATGTGTGCTTGCTGGAGCACAGCCTGAGAGATAAAAGTTAAAGAACTGGGTAGTTATTTGCTACTCCAGAGAGTATTGTATGGATCAGTTAGTTTTGTTAAGTACGAGGAAAATCTAACAAACAAAGTAAAGTCCTTTTTTTTGGTGCAGCTTCCCCTGCCTACCTGTTTATCTGCCCTTCAAACAAGTTCAGGGAAGTGTACCTGAACTGTGGGAAACATCTTCTGAATATGAATTACAGATATAAGTAATTAACCGATCTGTTAGTAAAACCGTACAAGCTTCATAACCAGTAAACCAGTAAAATATCTTAGTTGTTTACATATTAGAAAGTCGTATTGTTAGCTTTCCATATTAAAGACTTAAATGCAAGCTGAAATATATGGAAAATAAATAGAAAAGAATGCTACTTCTGTTTTTTTTCTGAAAAAGAAGGTCATCTAAAACAAGAGAAGGAGCAAAAAAAAGGAAAACCCAGGAAAATAGGGTTAAGATAAATCAAATGTATATATATAAACAACAACAAAACCCTTCAGCATCTGTTAATTTTTCTAAAAACACTGGAGTTTTCTTAAATGAACCTTAGTACATACACCCAACCAACTATTGCTAAATGCTGTCTCCCAAAACAATACCATACAAAGTTACTGGAAAGCAATAATAGGACACAAAGCATACTAAGAAGAAAATACATAAACCTATACAAATAAAACCAGGAAAAGATTATACTATTCAAAGTAAAACAAACCTATTTACCCAACAACTGTTCCTCCTTGCCTCAGTTTCCCCATTCTTACAGCAAGGATAGTAGTATTTACCCCCTGAAAATAACACCTAGAAGAATTAATTAGCTCATTATTGCCAGTAATTACAGCAGCCATTATGTACTTGGAGATAACTGGATGAAAGTACCATAAGTCCGATTAAAATGAGAATCCGCTCAGGAAAGCAATAAGAAGAGGAATGCAGGGCCTTGAACTTTTATCATGGGATCTCGTTTGGCCTTAGCTGGTAGTTACCGAAATTTGTAAGCATGCCCAGCTGCTTTGAGGGCTACAGGGAATAAGATAAGATCCCCTTGTACTGCCAGGGTCAACGTGACGCCCAGAGCTCAGCATCCCAGCTTCAGCGAGAGGAGCAGGCAGAGGAATCATCATCTCCCTCGGCTGGGAGGGAGCCGGGGCTGTGGCCTTCCCCTTCCAGCTGCTGGACGGAGAAGTGGTGCGTGATCTCAAAGTCACCCGACCAACCTCCTCCCCCCCCTAATGCTGCTCAGGAAATCATTTATACGAAATAAAACTTCCCCACTCCCCTTCGGCAGGACTTGCCCCGCAGCCCTGCGGCCACACAAGTGTCTCCGAAAGAGGGGGGCTCGTGGGACGGGGGGCAGGAGCTGGGGACAGGGCATCCCATCTTCTCAGTCCTGTTTCTGCCTGCAGTTTCCAGCTGTATTATCTCTTTTCCTGAGCTTGCCAGGGCTGCTGCTCGTGTCTGGCAGGTAATTTCTCCTGTTCCCCAGCTACCTCCCGCCGCTGCAGCGCTCTGCTCCTGGGGAGGGAAGGAGGAATGACCCCCTTCTCCATACCAGCGGGGAGATCTGCGTGTGGAGGGTCCTTCCTGGCACAGGTCAGAGGGGTGAGGAAATGATTTAAGGCTGCAGTTTTTGCAAGTAATGCCAGGGCACAGCTATATTTCTGGAAAGCAAGAGCCAGCTGTGCCAGAGCAGAGAACATCGCTCAGTGCGGCGTCAACACTAAAACCCAGCAGCTTTTTGATACGAGACAAATTTTATTAAAACCATAAGAAATAACCATCCAATAGCTGGTTCTTGCATCTAGCGTATACATAAAAGAAAGGGCTGGCTTTCTGACAGCAAGCAAAATGTTTTCAGTCCTCGGCCCCAGAAACGCAGGCTTCCTCGGTCACACAGTTTTCAATAGCTGCAAACACAGAGTTATGTTGCTAAATGTTAAGGGCTCAGCTGTTTACCAGAAGAATGTTTCCTCCCTGGAACACATGGTTTTGCTTAAAAGAAGTTCTCCAAAAAACCCCACTTTATTTCATTAGCGAATGCAACATTATAGTCCTAACAAACATGCCATGCAGTCTCCCCTTGCAAGAACGAAATAGAAAAAAGACGACAAAAATTGACCTCTCAGTTTAAGAGAGGGGCAGAGATGCACTCTGCCTAGGAAATACCGCAACTTTGAGGTCTGGTGATCTAGAGCTGAATCTCGTGCTCTGAAATGTATATATCTTCATGCATTGTTTTCATATTCCGGTTCACGTTGAAAGCACAGATGTGGAATAGGAGCGAGAGGCTTGCGCGCTCCCCCAGCTTTACTGAGGGCTGGCCAAATCGCTGCTTTTCGCTTCCCAGGCTCAGCTCTCCCCTCTGTAACAGGGAGTTGATGCTGCTCCCCCTTACAGAAAGCGCATCCGAATCATTAAACGAAAATGTAATACTCTCATATCTGCTAAATAAAATGACACTGAAATTAATGCGTTTACATCAGCCGTTGATTTATCCCAGAGTATTACGGGATAATACTAGAGGTTCTAGAGTGAAAGTGTAATATTTTTAATTAAGAGCCCTTGAACTTGCCACGTGCTTTGAGCTTGTGGAAGGTGAAAGGATGGCAAATTTCTGAACAACTCGGTCAGCTCAGCACTATATTTACAAAGATTTGCTAAAAATGATCATTGTATGGTAGAGCTCAAGCTAACATGGGAAATCTGTGCTGAAAGAATTAGTTATTGTACCGACGCGGAGGAAGCACACTGTTCACATTCCTCTTACTTCTTTTGACTCTGGTATCTAATGGGAAAGTTCTTGATAAGCTTTATTGCGCTGCAGAAGTTATAAACAATGTGCTTTGAAATCTACTGAGCTGAAACCCAAACCTTATCTTTTCATTTGTTTTCCTGAATTGTCCCACAGATACAAATCCACTGTCCACACATGCTTATAAAGAACAAAATACAATTATTTCTGTTATACCTCCCCTTCCTTTGCTGTTTTTTCACGTAGTGTTCCTTAATTCAGATTATTTTTTTATGTGCTGCAACATTCTTCTATATGCTGAACTGCAATGTGTTGTTTGATGTCTGCAATCAAAATGCAAAGAGGGAAAAAGTAATGTTTTTTTTTTTTCTGATGTATGAGTTTTCATGCTTCAAGATCTAAAGTGATTCCTTCTATGGGGTCAGGCAGGAATTTACTCTGTGGCAGAGAAATGTAATGAATTGAGAAGTTTTCAGTACAGAGGGTATTGGCCTTCTGACGGAGTTAATGGGACTCTGTTGTTCATGGGATAATACACTTAATCAACACAATATCTGAGCTGTTTTTTACAGTTGCCATGGAATAAAAAATTTTCACAGGAAATATAGGTCTGGTTGATTTTTTTCATTTTCTGCTTTTCTCTAAAAAGATCTTGTGCTTTCTTGGCTTTTTGCCATACTAGAAAAGGCAATGCCTTCACAAGTGCTTTCCTTCTACACACAGATAAAAGTCAATCATTAATGACAAACACCAAAAGCCAATTGATTCTAACGCGATGACTCTGGGTAGAACAATAGGGTTAATCCTCAGTTCCTTACCTTCCCAATTTATATGGGCTTATCGCTTCTCTTCCCAGAAGTTCCCTCGCAAACCCTCACGTTTCAACGCCCGTGAGTTTTTTTTTTTTTTTCTCTTGGTCTGTTCTAGCAAGGGACGCCAACATCAGGCAGCCCCAGATTTTCTGTTTCTATCCTCTGACCGCCCCATACACGAGACCTGCGAGCGTCTGAGAAGGGAGCATCAGCCCCTGCGGGTGCTACGCTATTAAAAGCCACCAAGAGAGCAGCCAGAAGGCAGGAGCTGTAGTGGTCCCCGGCAGCACGCTTTCCCTCCTGGTGCTCTCACGTTGCCTGAAGCCCTGGAAAGATCATTTCTGCAGAGCAGGGCTTCTTTATGAGCTGATTTGTGGTATTTACTCCAAGCTCTTTTGCCATCTCAGACGCCTTCCCTTTGATCTCAGGCCAGGCATGGGATAGGAATGCCACGGTGCACCCCGGACTGAATGCGTGGAGGTGGAACAAACAGCCTGTCGGTGGGATGTCAGGGGAGGGCCGGTTGCCCGGTCCAGCCCAGGCACCGCAATAAGGATGCAACCACCTGGAAGTAAAGCTGAAAACTTTTGAGACAGCTGGACCGGCCATTAAAAAACTTTCAGATGCCAGCAGGCGGCAATGAGAAGTGAAAGTTGTGGCTGGCATGGTATTTTGGCAGCAATGATATCATGTTTATCTTTTGTTAGAGCTAGAGAAACATTTAGGTAACTTTTGAGGGAATGTAGAGAGCTTTCCTAGTGATCAGAAAAACAACAGTTTCAAGGTTGATGCTACTCCTCTTTTGTCAATATTTATGACTGCAAATTTGTTGCTATTTAAGAACCGGCTTCAAGAAAGAAAAACGCAAACTGTGGGCTGCACAATCGGCATCACAAAATGACAGAAAGCTTGGTTCTTTCAACGTCATGTATGTGATGAGTAAATGTTTTGTGCAGGCGTTTGGATCCCATACGAAGGGGCTTGGCCATGGTCATTCTGCATGGTGCTGCAGGGCCAAGCACCAGGCCACAGGAGAAGCTCCTGTGGGCGACCGGGGCACTGAGCTCCCCTGGACAGAGAAAAATCAGTTGTCTCAGCAGGAGAAAAAAGGCTTGTAACATCAACCCCACATCAAATCCTTGCAAGACCAACAACCCACGGCTTCTGCTGCTGCCGCCCTGCGTGGTGAGCATCGGCCCCATGTTTGGGACCGGAGAGAGGGGACTCTGCCCGGCCGTGCTCCCGGCGTGCCTGCCGCCTGCCTCCCCGGAACATCTCGGGGGTGATATCCCAAACAGCTGCTCCGGCAAAAAGGACAGTGCTGCTGGACAAGGGGAGATGCAAAACTTCCAACACCGGAGTGAGTAGCGTAGCGAAAAGTCTGGTGGCTGGATGTGCCGCTTGTCTTGGCAGCTATGCAGAGTGGTTTTTTTCTCATTTGCTCTGCTAGATGTAGGCATCTGAATTTCTACTGAAAAGAAACGGAGGTGCCCGAGGCCTCTTGTGATTTTGCAGTTCACTGGTTCACGTGTCTTCCTATCTGTGGCACTGCCACAGATATATATATATAAATACCTGTCTATATTTCTATACCCCAGGGGTATAGAAATTAAATGTGTTTTGTTTAGAATATTCAAGCCATCCTGGCATATTTAGCCCCTGCAAGAAAAAAAATCTTTAAAAATTATTTGCGCTGCAGTTGAGCATCTCTCTATTTGCAGAGGAGTGCATCACCTTCCTGAAGGTGAGATGTGTGGAAGATTCCCTGTTCTCGTGCGAAGGAGCCAAGCCAAGGGCTAATGAGTGTGGACTAACACTACAATACGAAGGGCACGTGCATCTGTGCTTGCACACGAATATCCCACATCGGTGCAAAAGGGGCCCGGGAACTCCTCCGTCTCGCCTGGGTATTTCAATTAAAAGCCGAGGATGAAGTCCAAGAAAATGCCTAAAATGGCTTGAGTCCTTCCTCACGATCTGGAAATGGAAGTCGGCGGTGACTAACTCCAGCCCAGCCACCAAACCCCTCCCTCCCCGACTCTGCATCGCTCTGTTCGTTCCCAGCTCCTCTCCTGCGTTTGCAAACAGTTGGCAGTGGAAACAGTGAAGCAGCCTGGCTTCGAACACCAGGAACGCACGAGCTGTATGCGACTGCTGCAGTGACTGTCATCCACCCGTCCCGGTGTCTAACCTAGGAAGAAGTGATTAAAATCTGATGGGGACAAGTCTTGATTATAAGCAGAGGAATGATTTTAAAAGAGGCTGCCGCCAAGCCTGGAAACAAAGCCCAATTAAATCCTGCCATTGACTTAAATTGGCTTCAAACCAGGCCTCTAACAGCTTCTCCAGTAAAAAAAAATAAAAGTGCTTGTTTATAATTTTTTAAGCCAGTTCAGGCGATGTATTCTGACCTCCTCACAAAACTAGCAGATAGCAATATCCATAAAGAACAAGATTAGCTAACTGAGTGGTCAGGAAAGCCACATCCCTTACTTACTCGCCCTGTGACAGCCTCTGTAATATGTGCTTTTTTCACTGCTGATTCTGCTGTGGGTATGCAGTTGACCTGAATTTGAAAGCATCAATCCTGAAAGAAGAGTAACCTGGATGTTGGGAGCAGCAGGAGCATGTGCTTTGATGGTGGGTTACTCCACGGGCACCAGCCCAGTTCCTGCTCTCTCTGTTCACTCCCATCCTGTGCCAAGCATGAAGTCTCAGCCCTTCCGCTCAACATTTCTAACCGCCTGGGTGCAAATACCCAACAGAGAGCCTTTTTGTGGGATTTGAGCTGCTGCTTTCCTTCCACCACCCATTCATCTCACATAAAAGTCCATTAAGACTTGCTCTTCGTGTGGTACCTACCCCATGGGGGGCGTGATCTCTCCTGGTATCCAAGAACTATGATAATGCAAAAAATAAAGAACAGAATGGGATGCTTTTGATCCCAATAATGTGTTATTCAAAAACTCACAGTTCAAAATCTCACCTTCTCTTTCAGTTGACTTCGGTCGGAGCTCTTTCCCTAAGGACTTTAAAAGACTTAGAGCTCTGTGTGCTTGCAGGTGAAGGCTAAGGGAGGAGGAACCATCCAGTGTGGCGCCCAGGATGCCCTGTCCTCTCCTCCTTGGTGGTGCAGCGTGGAGAAAGATGTCCTCAAAAAGTTTCACTGCTGCTGAGATGAAGCCCTCCACATCCCTCGTTCAGCAGTGCAACAGGGTCTCTTCGGTAGGTGCTGGAGACCGAACGTGCTTGGAGATGAGTTTATTCACAGGGTGTGCAAGGGGTTGGCTGGAGCGCTCCAGAGCTGAGCTGCCTGCATATGCCTCCCCAATTTACCGCTGCCCTCAGGTTTGTGACCTCAGTGACTATTTGATAGGGTAAACCTACCTTGCATGTTCCCTGCAGAGGTGATTAAAAAGGATGAGCAGATGAAGGCACACCTGAGCAAGGATATCGCTAAACTAATTCATTATTTTTACTAAGCTAATTAAAGGCGGACCAATGAAGTGATCACACCAAGATCATGATTAAGATCAAATCAATAAATCGATTCAAATGATTGGTCACCAGATTATATATCCATCTATCCAAGGGATTTGTGAAGTTGCCACTGAAGGTATTAGATTTAATCTTTTCTAGGGAGATTTCAAGGAGGAGGCACAGTCATTTCAGGCTAAAACCAGAGCGAGCTTTCCAGCGGATGCAGTGAACCCCCTGGTGAAGAACGTAGGTCTTCGAAGGATATAAGGATATATCCTCCTTTGAAGGAGATATTGCCCCCCGCGTTGAAGGGGGATGTCCAGTCTTTGGGTATTTGCCAAGCCATATGACCCAGGTCATGCAGTAACCTTGTCTTAGCTCTGTTTGGGGAAGTAACCTGATAGGCATCTCCACAGTAACTTTCCTTTAACACATCTTCCTTAAACCTTAAGCATATTTTTAAACGTATTAACATTTATTGTCTGTATGTTCCCCATTTCACAAATGGCCCAGTTTTCCTCCACTGCTAAAGCAGAAGGGGTGGTTAGGGTAAGCCCAGCTACTTCTGAATAATCTTGTTTTCAGCTCCGAAGACTGCCACCCTAATTCCTTTACAACTTAATTTTAGTAGTCCTCCAAGGGTATTTTTCCCACCAACGCACCCATTCAACCATTCATAGCAACAGAAAATCAGAAAAACAAGAAGTGAGAGAATCAGTTCATTAAAACAAAGGTAAAAATAAACAATGTAATTTCATCTGCATCCTCCCCTGGGGGTTTTAATTCACGCCTGTATTTCTTTGTTATGCCAAGCACAGCGCTGAAGGCTTCCTCCGGGTGCACAGCCTGGAGTCTGACACGGTCCCAGAGCGGGCTGCAGCCTGGTGAGAGCCTTCGCTCGAGTCCAGCTCATCTTCCTCTGCACGGGTCATCCAGTGCAAGGCAGAGAGGTGATGTCAGTGGTTTTATTTTGGGGGGACGGACGATATGAAAGAACCACGTTTCCCACATTGTTATCATTTATGTAGGTGTAATTTCCACTTAAATCAGCCTCAGGTTCAAGCTGTAGGGCTGGCAGGCCAGTGGTGTACCCTGGTGTTTTGGATCATATCTGTCACCCAGGTCCCTCACAAGTTGTGGTGGAAAGTCCCATCAGCAAGTGACTTTTCATTTTACCCGCTCGTGCCTTCACTGGTAATATAAAATACAGACATGTATGGGAGGAGCCTTGCCGGTGAGGCAGATGCCAGTCTTGCAGCAGAGGTGAAGGGACTATAACGTGCTGTCAGCAGAAATCAACTTCCAGAAAAATACCTGGTATCCTGCTCAGCACGCTTTCTCCTGAAGACATTTTCCTCGTGCCAGTTCCTCCTCCAGTGTTGTCAGCAGTTGTTAAAATACCATGAACTTTTTAATGGAAAAGAATTGGGGAGCTAACTTGGGGTAAATTTTTTACTTACTCTCATGGCTTCTGATCTAAAACTACAAAATGCTGTTATATTAGTCAGTGCTTGACCATTAAAGTTTTTGCAGGATCGACTTTAATTTGGGCCTATTTTCATTCCACAACCTCCAGTCCCAGCAAGGGTCAAAATGTATTTGAATTCCCAATTCATGGAGGCTCCAGGCTTGCTGGTAACGCAGTGAAGGCTTTTCACATTTCTTTGTCACTGACGTGAATTATAGCGCGTCTGATGCGAAATGGGGGCCTTAAAAATAAAAAATGAAAATGTAAAATAAAAGATGCTCTGGTTCCCCTTTTGCAGAGACAGCACAAATCAGGAGGTGAGCTCTGCATAGTGCTCTGCTAGAAAGCAATTTCCTGGTTTAGGGTGATATGTAGCTAAGGATTTTGACTGATCTCATCTATATGTATATTCAGTCTTTCCAAGATGCTATTAGTAAGCATACCTGAAATTTGAATGTCTTATTTTATTTCGTAAAGCCTCTTTTATATTATTTTTTGGGAGAGTTATCTGTGTTACTTGCAGCCCGACACAGCTTTGGGTCATCTGCAGGTTTAACAAACCTAATCTTTCTTGTTTCAGGCAGATAACTTATATGAAAGCCGTGTACGGGCCTGTGCCCCGGCCGGATCCTGGCTCACCCTCACGCAGTACAGCCTTTCATTTTGAAAATGAATCACTGCTAAAGACCAGAATAGCGCAGGGTTTTGCCACTCGTCCTCTACTAGTTTCACCCAGTGAGTTTCTCTGCCTGGTTTAGGAGAACGTTGCGTGAGACTGTGCCAAAACCTGGCTGGGTCCCAGCTGCGGCACATCTGGAGCTTCTTTCGCCCCAGAGCCCGCTGCTAGTCTGCTTTAGGAGGAAAGTGGGTTGGTTTGGTACGGCTTCTTCTTGACAAATCCAAGCTGGCTGCTTCTCATCTCATTGCCATCTCCGGGATGTTTACAAATAAATTGATTATTTGTTCCAGACAGTTAAAGTTAAGCTGACTGGTCTGTGATTCCCTTGGCTCCTCTCGTCTCTCCTTTTCTGTGGATAGGAGTTCCTTTGCCCTTTTTTAATCTTGGGGTGCCCTGACGTGTCCGTCACAAATTCCCCAAATTAACCACCTACCGTTCTGAGGTAATGTCAGTCAGTGCTGGGTGACATTCCTCCTGCACAATCAGATTGAAAACATTTACCTCATCCAGGTGCTCTCTAACCACTTCTTTCTTCCAGGCTGGCATCTCATTCCCTTTCTTGGCTGCCTGCTTGGCAGCAATATATTCATTGAAGACTGATAATAAAAGTATTAAGCACTTTGACTTTATTAGCATTATTTATCAATAGTGTTTTCTATTTATTGGGTGGCAGAGCAACACTTTTCCTTACTCATCTTCTTACTAGGACATGAGCTGAAGTCCTCTGCGAACTGTGCCCCATGCTGGAGTCAGGGACGTCCAGCGCTCTTTTTTTTTTAATCAGTGCATGACAGGGAAGATTGTGTAGAGCCAAGCTGGTTCATTCTAGTCTCTGTTGGGTTTTTAATGGTTTTTTTTAAAGTTCTTCAGGGCTCACTCTCAAATAGAAATTTGGACTGGCGAAGAGACCGAGGTCACCTCCGATCCCCAGCGCCCGCGGTAAGCCCAGAGAACTCCGTGGCTGTCCTAAGGCCACATTTCTGAAGGTCCCTTCCCAAGATCCAAAAATCGCCACATCTGCCCAATGACTCTTTTGGCAAGGGGGCCGGCGGGGAGGACCCCATTTGCACAACCTCCCGCCTGCCCCCCCCGAACGGCTCCCTGCGAAGGACAACCCTGACCCCCCTTTCGGGATGCTCGTGTGGATGCTGGTGATGCTCCCGGAGGCTGAGCCTCCCCTGCATCCTTTTGGAAGCCCTGTCGCTATGGCGACTGTGTGCAGCTTTATGATCTGTTTGTTGTCCACCTATTTCAATCAGAAACGCTTCTGGAGCTTTTATATTTTCAGTGATTTTAATTCAGATCGCTAGCAGGTGGTTTTGAATTCAAGAAGGAAGCGATACACTGCGAGGAAAAACTTTCAGAAACCGTTGTGGTCCACTGTTGCATTCATCTATTTTTTAATGATTAAAGGAGGCTTTTTGTCAATCTTAAATCCATTTTCTGTCATTGTCACAGTGCTCTGAGAACATCGGAGAGAAAAATCTTTGCGTCGCCCCCTGCTTCGGATGCAAAACCCACCAAATTGCTCATGATGAGCGGCAGGGCTGCCCAGGAGCTCCCCTGCCCCGATTCTCGGGGGACGGGCAGGAGCCAGGCAGGATGGGCCAGGAGCCCTTCAGGGTCTGCAGCCTAAAGGCAATTGACCTGCGGGTGGCCCGGGGGGATCCCCCTCTTGGTGCTCCCACCTCAACTAGGGGACAAGCAGAAAGGAGAAGCAATGACGGTGAAGCCTCAGAGTGTGCACGTGGTAACTTCACCCACCTTTGCTCGCCTGCAGATGCTCGTTCATCACTGAGGGACACTTCAGACCCCGGCGCTCGCTCCTCCCGGCTCAGGAGTTAATGCTTTTGCCTGCCAGATTGTAGCACTTCTGATCTGATGACTTTTAACAAAGGATCACAACTTGCATCTGCATCCTTCTCTGCTTGTCCCTCACCAGGGTTTCTGCCTCTCTTTGGCAGAGAGAGTTTCTATTCCTTGCCTTCTGCGAGTTCCTCCAGCTGCTCCGACCCTCCGGCTGCAGCAGCCCCCTGGCACCCACCCTAAGCATCTCCTTCTTCTTTTCAGCACGTCTTAGGAGGTAAAGAGGTGTTCGACTTTGACAAATGGTGGTAATTCTGCATTTAATAGTAATATTTTAGGGGGGCATTTGCTTTCAAAGGCATTGAAATATCTCTGTCTTTGTTGCGTTTCAAGCTTTCGCATCCAGGTGCTGACATGGGAAGGGCTGTTTGGTTGGAAACTTGTGGTTTGCTCTGTAGGTTTGAGATTATCAATAAGGAAATCTTATTTCTCAACATGTAGTTTAATAAGAGCTACCAGTTGACTAATAATGAAAATGTACAGATGTGGAAGGAAGACATTACTGGGGAGAAAAACTGAACTCTGCTCAGAATGCTTTCAAATAAAGAAAATAAGGACTATGGTTTTAGCTGTGTTTTCATTTAGTTTGGTTACTAACATTCATTCGTTCTGGACAGTCGAACTACTTTCTTTTTAGAGTTCCTAACATCTTTACTTATAGAGCATGGCATGATGCTCTTGGATTTGGTCTTCTAAAACATAATGGCATTCTTAAATAAAGATGCTTAAATGGCAAAGGGCTTCCTAGGTACTTCAACAGCAGGTTTTGATAAACCTTTCAGTTTTATGGACAGAACCAAACCACTGGCAATCTGTTTGCTTGAGTCCCTCTGGAAAGAACCTTTCTTTTTCACCTAGCCCTCGGTGTGGCAGTGGGAAGAGGTCTGGGACGAGGGATGGAGGGACAGGTTTGCACCCAACACCCCGGGAGCCAGAGAGCTCACTGGGATGCTCCTCTCCTCCCTGGGTACGGGGCAGAGCCATGATGGGAGCAAGGAGTCACAGCAGGTCACACTACCAAGTAGCTTTTTCTGAAGGATACACTGGGGACAAAAAAAAGGGGTCTCTGTTGGTCACAGCCAACCCTCCAAGCACCAGTTGCGATCCCGTAGGACGATGCTCTACTGAGGCGTGGCGGCTGCCAAGACCGGCTCCTTGAAGGAAGTCTCTTCCCTATTTACACCAGCAAATACCCAGCAGGAGCCGGCCACGATGGCTGTGCCCCTCCCCAGGATAACCCCCACCTGCAAATGGGAATGTGGAAAATTGTCGGTCTTCTTACCTTGTCACAGACTTGAGACCAAGTCCAATTGCTGCCCCTCAAGGAGAAAAGAAATGAAATACTGAGATGGCACAGAAATGCTCAAACAGAGAAAAAACATTGCCTTCACTTACTAGACAGCACAAATACAAATGTGGAAAACCTGGCTGGATGCCCGGGATAAATAGGACTGGCCCCAGGTGCTTCGGCCGATCACCCCCCAACATTGGAGGCCCCGACGTGTGTCAGCAAGCCGAAGGGTAATGGTGGGTGCTTTGGAAACCTGCAAACGTGGTCCAGGCCTTGGCCCGAGGTTTGCGGGGAGCCATGCGTGGTGTTTGCCCTCGCCGAAGACAGTGGTGATGAAAAGTCACCTCCCTGTTTTGGTGGCACTGTGTTGACTTTCGGGAGGCTGTTCCTACCAGTGACGAGCACATTCAAGTTGGCCCAGACGTTATTAAAAAGCTATTCCAAGCGCTCTGGCTGGCTGTACGCATTAGTGACAAGATTATTAGCATCAGAGGAAATCCCAACTTTTGTTAGGAAGAATGTAAACAACTGCTGTTCACAAAAGAGCTGCTTTATTCAGCATCCAGGAAAGGAAAAAAAAAGAGAGAGGGGAAAAAAAAAAAAAAACTATCTCAGGCCATTGCTGCATGGTTAGCTTCTGGTCAACACCATCCTGCTCCTAAGCAAAGGGTCTGAAGGCTGTTTAGGGACAAACAACAGGTAAAAAGCATAAGCTTAAATACAGCATTTCACATGAAAAATGCCTGCATACAGATTAGATGTCACCTCACCCCAAAGCCAGTCCCTGCTCCCCATCAGTTGAGCTCAGAGCATCATTTCCATATATATATATATATATGCACTTAAAAGGTATAAGTGGGTGTGGCGTTTTGTGAGCTCCCAGAGATTTGGGATATCTGGAGGACTGTAAATATGAAAAGTGTTGAACTATTGCAGTCCAGGGTCCCATACTGGAATTACCAGCCCCGCCATGATCTCATGGCAGAGCTCAGTAGCTTGGCTCAGCGTTGCCCTTATCCTCTACTATAAAGAAAAGGAGTCAGTTTGAAAAATTCCTATTTTACTCCATTTTCATCTTAGGGAGTTGAAAGAGAAGCAATGGAATTCAGAACAAAACAATGAATAATCACATCATCGAGGGTTTTTTTCTTTCTTCTTATAAATAGCTTGTCTCCAACTATAAATGGAACCATCTTCTCATCACCCACATTTGCTGAAGGACCCAGTTTCAAGCTATTACCGGCCCAACCCCAAACCACCATTTAATTGGGCTGAGGCAGAAGCTCGCCCTGCAGCAGCCCCTCGGATGTTTGGTTTCTGCAGCTACAAGCAGGTCCCAGAGTGGTGGGAGCGGGACGTCCGGGAGCGGATGGCAACGGCTCTGGACGAGGCCGGCTCCGCGGCTGTTACAAATCCCAGCTTCCACGGCACGGCGGGACACGGAACAGCCCTGGGGATCCACAGGGTGCCATGCAGAGCAGCGGACGACACATCTCCCATCCACGCTGATTAGCAGTGCACGTGCCAAGCAAGGAAATCATTTGCAGAACGCTGCCAACGGGAGACCTCAATGACGAGCGTGTTCAGCCCCTTACTGCCCGGAGACGTGTGTTGTTTCGGGGTCATTTATGCGGTCAGGACAAAGCGGGGATGAGTTGGGATGCTGCAGTCCAGTCCCTGAGCAAATATCTAGGCTCAGCTCCGCCAAAACACCGCGTGGACATTTTAAACCCCAGCACCGGCCGGCAGCCAGCGATGTGGGCAGCATGTGAACAGATTGCAGAACTCAACGGCATTTTCAGCTGCCTCTCAAGCTCACCCCTACCCTGTGATCCTTGTTTCGGTGCTTTTCTGAGTGAGGCTGACCCCACAGCCCTTTTTACTTCAGTTGGGATTTTATCGCTTTTAGGGTTGTTGAATCCCTCTGCCTCTCTCAAGACTGGCAGTATCCAACAGCGGCAGATACTGCTGTCACAAAATTGCACGAGCTCAGGGCGACCCAGAGCTAGTCCAGAGACACCCCCCCCCCGTAAGACCTCCCAGCTAGAGATTCTCTCTCCTATTTTTCTGGTGCCATCGAGTAAGCCCATGACGATGTCCCACCATGCCAGACAGGCTCTGAGCATCGTGCCGGAGCTGCGGGGAGAGCAGAGCACTTGCAGCTCTGCAGTACCCGCGCTGCTGCTGCTGGATAAAACCTCGCCAGGAGATGGGAAAGGCCACAGCGAAGGTGGTGCGAGGGCTCCGGCGGCGGCAGAGCTGCCCGCTCCGCTGCAGCTGCCTGAGGTTGCAGCAGCTCTAGGGTGATTCATCCCAGACCGGGAGTAATTGGTACTGGCTGCTGAAGCGCCGAGTCCTGAAACTTGTTTCATCATATTTAGCATTTCCCACTATATGACACGCAACTTTGCAAAGTTCTCCGCTTGGTGTTTGTGCTGTAGCAAAGCCCTTAGTCACCTCCCGGTCCCAGCAGCGTGGTGTGTCAGTCCTGGGGAAGGCGTAGGAAAAACAGATCTTCCAAGAACGGGCAAATTACTTTCACTTGCTCAAGGAAAAAAATAGAAAAAAAAAAAAAAAGAAAGATAGCAAGAGGAAGCGAATAGTTTAAAGCAGCAGGATCTAAAGTGAGTTCCTTTATTATAGAAAAGCCTGACTCATTTACTGGCATGGTATGGGGGTTGCCAATGCCTGAGCGATGGCTGGGAAATCTTTCTGTGCAAGAAGGCACACATACTGATGGCAAAACAAGTAATCAGGACTTTGCTAACTGCTTGCTGCGCTTTTTTCTGACAAGGCTCCTCGCTCAGAGCTGAGAAAATGACTGCCCTGAGGCTGGCTTTGCCCAGCAAACCTCCACGGGGCCCGGGGAACTGACATGTCCAGGCTCCGACATGCTCTGAGAGGAAGATAATCCTATAGAGAAGATCTTCTACTGAGAACGTTCGGCTTTGTGTGTTTTAAGACGTTTGGTTGCCTAAAACGTTGGTGGATTCATTTTCTGAGCCAGGCGTTTTGCCCACGGGCACCCGGAGAGATTTATCGGAGTGTTTTGCTCCCCGCACCACCACCGCGGTCACGGACCCTGAAAAATTCACCCCCAGAAATGAACAGGCCGAGGCTGCAGTGACGGTAGCGCTCCTGATGGGCGGCACGAAGCCGGCACTCTTGAAGATTGCCAGGTCTTCCTACACAGGACTCCCTATTCTGTGACCAGCCCCTGCGAAAGAGGCTGCAGCATCAGCCCCCCCAGCACGGCACGGCCCGTTCGGGGCTCGCTCCCCCGTGCCGGCAGCCAGCCACACTCCGCAATTTGCTGCAGCCTCCAAATCACCCTCAGAGGGGATCCCCAGCACCCTCGTTGGCAAGTCAGCGGTGGGGAGTCCCCCATCCTCAGTGCGATGTCAAAACCCGCGTCGGGCTGTGAGGCTCCCGCACCTCCGGCAGTAAGACCGACCTCTGCCAAAATTCCCGCTCCGGCAGCCAGATTTTTGGGCTGGCGAAAGGCCGGACCTGCCACGCTCTTCTCCAGTGATAAACCAGGGAGCCCTTGTAGAAGTAAACCTCGTCGTTAAGGCTCGGTTGAGACTCACGGTACGGCACACCTCTTGTTTGAGCTCCAGCATCTCTGCAGACTCCAGCCGACAACTTCTGGGTGATGTTTTCAAATTTCCTCTCAGTACGATGAAAGGCTGGAAGTCCAACTTATTAAAAGAAATAATCTCAGCTCCTGGAGCTGAGATTTCAATTTCATCACCTTGCTCCAGGAGCTGGGACCTTGGCACAGATGGATAGTGCCTATCTGTTAATCCAGTGCCAGAGAGAAGAAAGAAAAAGCTCATTGTTTTGTAGCAAACCAAAGAGAGAAATCATTTTGGGGCCCAGGTCCTACCTGAGACTCAGAGAGCACTGAAGCTTCGAGGCCTTAGAGTGTTTTTTTGCAGAGGTCAAGCGCATGTCCCTGGCACGGAATGAGCAGAATAAAAATTGGCATTAAATTCTGTGTGACTAAAACCTTGATTCAGCGTCACTGCGAGTGAAAACCCCAGAGAACATGAAACGCCGTTATAGTTGTACTACAAGGCTTTGGATTTTTTTTTTCTCTACCCCTCTGGTGCCTGATGTTCCTGCAATTAATTTAGTCTGTGTTTCTAACAGTGTGTGAGCAGAAGGAGAAGAAGCAAATTGATTTTTGGTTTTCCTTGTATCCAAACAGTATGACTTGTTAAAGGAAGAGCTTACGTTTTAGCCCCAGCGTAAATCTCTCTCACATTCTGGATAATCCGTGAAAAATACCCCAGAGAGTACTTTTTGGGGAGGAAAAAAGATGCGCACGCGGAGGTGTGCAGAGGAACCTGTGCACCGTGACTCGCAGAAGGCAGGTGAGGACCGGGGCCGTGCACCGGGATGCTGGATGCTGCCACGGGTGGCGGGCGGCTGCCCGGAGGACATCCAGCGGGATGGGAAGCGGCTGCTCAGGACAGACAACTGAGGATGGGAAGTCACCGATAAATTACTTCTGATCTCACCATGACTCACTACAGAAACCTCCCTACTTTAGCTCGTCTTTTCGAGACATCGTTACCGACAACGGATTTGTGGTGGTGGTTTTTTTTTTAAACCAAACTTAGAAAGCAACCCAAACACGTGAGCACTGAATAATTACTGTGCATGCTTAGCACCTAAATAATAAAAGCGCTTGCACTGCACTTTTCCGATCCGGAGCGCTGTAGACTCTGAGTAATCGTTTCTAACCCCGTGTTACCGATGGATGTTCGCGTTGCTTTCCCAGGCCCACCGATGAGAAAGCCGAGGCAGAGGGTGAGCCCGACGCCCTGGAGAGGCTGCGGAGTCAGACCGAGAGCGCGCGGGTGCTGCTGAGATTTTCAGCTCTCCCTGCTGCACGCAGCCTTTTCAAAAAGGCAGGGCCAGGGCTCGTTACCCGCATTTCTCTTCCTGCTGTCCCTTTGAACACCATTCTGCACGCAAACACGCCCATGAACTAAATATCTTGAAGCTCATCCTTTCCAGGAGACGTACATTACCTTGCCTTCTTCAAGCCTGCGCAGGGCTTATGCTGCAGCTGAACCCGAAGCAGCGGTGTGGGGAAAAATGGTGATGGAAATAACTTGAGGAAAGAAGGAAGCCAGGGCAGCTCCGGCAGCTTTTATATCTCCTCCTCAAGTCGGCATGAACACACGCGGCTCGGAGGAAGGGCGCGCAGCCACGTTCCTCGCTCGCAGCAGTTTCGAATGGGGGCAGGAGGACCTGTTGCCCCGAGCGCGAGCGATTTTCCCGGGCGCGCTGTGCCGGAGGGTTGGTGGCACAGCCTGGCACACCGTGGTGCCCGTTGGGATGCTCTCCGTGCCGGTCCCTAAAGCTGTTGGAGATCTTCGGTGCTCACCATCTGCAAGAGCGTGGGAAGCGAGCTGGGGAAACGGGGAGGTGCGGAGCAGGGCGGGTGGGCTGAGTGTCCAGCACGTGGAGAGAAAATCAAAATCCCGTGAGGGGATGGGTTCCTCACTCGGAAGGCTGTTGGAAGGGCTGTTTTAAGAGATTTCTCCAATGGACCGAGGAGGAAGAAGATGACATTTTAGATGCTCGAGGTACACAACGTGTTGCTTTCAGGTATGTTCATGGGGGATTTAGGGACAGCTTGATCTGCTTAAGAAGCAAAAGATAGTCCAAGATAGACTGAAAATCTGGAACCAAACCGAAGGACATCATATTGGTACAACCAGATAGACACTCTGCTCCTCTTTCAAAGATAAGCAGTTTTACTGCAGATCTTTCTGCTTTTTATCCTCATGTTTTGTACTTCTGATGGACTGTTCTCTCAAGGCAAGGCAAGCCCTCCACGTCCACGTTGCTGGGGGGAGCTGCTCCAGGTCCAGCTGGGGAATGGAATCTCCTCCTTGAAATAAGTTATCCATAATCAGTGAAAAGACTTCTCAAAATTGTATGGAGAGCCTTTTAATAAAAAAAGCCAACCAAACAAACCAAAACCCAACCTAGTGATGTTAGTTCCATGATAAGGAATTCAGCCTACTCTTACTCTACTCCCCCTGCAGCTCTTCAGGTCTGCTTTGTCAATGGCTGGGAATGGAAACACAAATTCAGTGCTGGTCTCAGAACTGTAGTCAGTATAAAACCTCTTTGGTTAATAGTTTTAGCTCCTCCTTCAGTCTCCAGCCTTTAAGCATTCACTTGTCAGTGAAGTGCCAGTGTTCAGCCCTGGCTCTCGTCTGGAGGCATCTCCTCAGGTTGTCAGAGGTTTGCACAGTCAGACGTTGGATAAAACCCGCTTTTCAAGGAGCCTGTCACATGCCATTGGAAGTTTCTGAGCCTATTTTGTCCAAGAAAAATTATTTTACAGCCACAATAAGGAGTTTATTCCAGGTCTTTTTCTATTTTGAATGCAATATTTTAGTTCTGGCTCTACCGTTGCCAGCACCATGGGCTGCTATTTTGTTGTCATTCCTGCTAATGAAGTAAATAGCTTTGCATTCCAGCTCATGATAATAACACAGCTGTATTCCTAGTTGGCCTTGGCCAAGACAAGCTATTAAAATGAGTTTTGTTTTGTCATGTTTCATTTTCTGAATCACCTTGAGGAGGTGTGGAGCTGGTGGAAGCACACCGAACAGGCTGAGAGTCAAAGGCAGGAAAAACATCTGAGACAAACCCGCTGTGCCAGGCTCCACTGGGACAAAAGCAATAACATTGCTTGTCTCCTAATTCCGTGCAAAGGCACGTGTGAGAAAAGGCTCATTTTTTTGTGTGTTCAAAGTACAGCCCCTCTGTTTTTTTTTAATCTGCCACTTGTAACTCATGGTGCAATGCCTGCGCAGACTGTCCGCTGGCTTTTGCTGCAGAGAGGTGAGCAGTGGAAAACGCAGCGCTGGGCTTTGCCGAGTGCTTCCCTGTTACTGGAGTAATTTTGGTCAACGGCGTCTTTTCTGGTAGGGAAAAAGAAAAAAAAAATATTATTTCACATGACTTGAACTCTGCAGCCTGATACGATCATTAGAAAGCTTTGACTGTGTTATAACTAACTTTTGATGCCAGCACGGCTTTGTGCAGGCTCCTCTCTGAAGGTCCTACCTTGGCAGCTGCCATCAGCAGCCTCACCTCACGTGGAGGTATCCGTGATGGCAGTCGCTGGTGGGGATGGTGGGCTGAAGAGATCATCTTTGCAAATACTGCATGACGCTGCCGCCTTCTGCTTTGCTGGGGATGAGGAAGGCTCGAGCCCTTTCCTCTCCCTCCACGCGCTCCTTGACACGGGCTCGTTTCTTTAGCTGTGTAGAGTCGCATCCACGCCTGGATCCCACAGGACTTTGGTACGGATCCAGCATCACTCATTGCACGGGCAAACCTTTTTTGAAAGGGACCGGCAGATTTCAGGGCGGCCAGGAGAAGTGCCTTCTCCTCAGCAAAATCAGCCTCTGAGCGGCTGCCAATTAGCTGCTGCAACAGCTCACGATGGCAGGTAGTGTTTGAAAGCCAGAGATTTATAATCCAGGGTCACATAAAGTCTATGGCAAATCAAATCTGTGATGAAAAAAAAAAAGCCTGTAATAAAAAGATTCAACACAGGAAGTCTGACGAATTGTTAATTTTACTTAGGATAATTACAGTATTTACATCTAGGTAGCGCTGACAGTTCAGGGCTTGGCTTTGATATACTCTAATGTGATTTATGGGCAGCAGAAAGGAGCTGGGTTGAGGCCATCATCTTCACCCCAGGAACATCCACTCTCTGTGCAAAGCTCCGATGAGCGTGTGCCGCCCCAGCAGATACGACCGACCGCAGGTGCCTCCTGTCTGAAGCAGGGCGTCTTCGTGGGCTGCTGCTCAGAGACAACCCTACATCCTGCTGATTAAATGCTAATGAAGACACTACATTTATAGACAGCCCAAAGAGCTTGACAAAGAGCCCAAGGGAATAAGCCAAAAATGGAGTATTGACCCCAGAAGAGACAAGTGGGAAAGGAGAAAGGAAATGAGGCTGCCTCATCTTCCAGGAGCTGCTTTTGGTGCTTCAATAGACGGTTCATCAACAGCGGCCACAGCCCCAGGTATAAAAGAGGCCACTGTCATCACCCATAGCTCCGTTCTGCCAATGCAATCTACAGCATCAGGCTGAGGAAACAGCTGCAAAACGAGAAACAGCCAGGGCTCTAACATCGATTTTCAGCACAAATGCTACAGATGCTTGTGTTTTTGAGGATTTGCTCTGTCCCTGTCTCGTGGATGCCATCCTCCCCCTCGGAGATCTCCAGCTGTGAGCAGGACAAGCCATGTCGGTGCGGTGGCGGAGGTGGTCGCAACCCAGGACATAAACGGTGCATGAGCACAGTGGTTGCAGAAACAGTAAAAGTAATTTTTGACAGATGTCGTATGTAATACGGGAATGGAATAAGGATGGGCTCCGTTTCTCCACCAGCAGAAGGAGCACCTCTGGGTGCCAGCCTCAGGTTTTAAAGGCAGGTAGCATCTGGATCAAAAAAAGGAGACTGTGGTTTGGGTTTATCAACAGCTGATGACTGAAAAGAGACTGACGCTCGTGGGTGAAACCAGGGGGGAGAGGGACAAGGTCTGGGAGATGGATAAGAACTTCCTGAAGCAAATCCAGCACAGGCCTTTCTGAATTTTACCCTCCTGGAAGTGGTGCCCAGTACACCCATTGGGATTCACATTTACCTCAACCCTCTCAAGAAGATCCCACGTGGATAAAATGAAATCTGTCCTAAAATGCCTGATAAAAGGACGGGGTATCTCATTCTGCCTCCTACCTGGGAGCAACACCTCTTCGCCATCTCACCGCCCTGCAGGAAGGGTACACAGCAGCACCGAGAGGCACCCAAAATATCCGCCTGGGAGGACAAGTCTGGGTTGTTCCTCACACCAATCCCTTTACGGAGTGGTTTATCTTGTTGGAAGGTTTCTGGAGAAACCAGAGGCTTAGGGACGATCCTCACAGAGCTGTTGTCTTTCTTCATAGACTTTCATCTCTGAACAGTTTGGAGATCAGTGATTTATGAGTATTTTAAATGTTCGGTCTCCACTTAGCTGAGCAGGGAGATGCATGGCCACTCACTCTGCGTGGAGCAGCGGGATGCGAGAGCCTTGGCACCTGGAGCCAGCTCTCACCCCCAAAACCACACATGAGTAAAGGAGGTTCGTAACAAGCATAATGACTTAGACACCGAAACCATACAAAACCGAACTCATGTTTTACAGAAACGGCTGCAGCCCTGGGATGAATTTTGGCAAATACATGCCCTTCAGAAAATCCACAGTACTGACTATCGGGGAGGGGAGGTGGGGGGGAGTACACAAAACATCCAAGCCCATGTTTCTCATTAAAAAATCATAACGTTTCATGTCTAAAATGTCAAAATGAATCATTTCAATGCATTCGATACAACCGGAGTAAAGAGACTGCTCCAACAGCACACCACCTCTCTCAGCAAGCGGATGGGAGACGAATGCCCTTTTTGATTTGCATTGCAGCTGATATCTTCTAGGACATGGAAGAGGAAGGGCGATGAAAAGGATACTAAGCAGGCTGTGTCTCCGGAGAAGAAAAACCTCCCTTAATCCCCTTCCCCAGCACATAAACATCCACTTGAGACCCAGCGCAGGAAGACAAAGAGGAGATGAGAGTGACTGAGGAAGAACAGCACAACCAGAAGAAGAGGACATGTTCCCAAAGGCACTGCCAGCGCGCTGCAATCCAGGATCATCTGCCCATGGCAGCAGATCAACTGAAAATACCTACCTGAAGCCCCATGGACAGAAGAACCCGATGTGCCAGGGCCATACTGCTTTGCACTCCCACCTCGAGTTTTGATACCTACCACACTGGTACCTTTCTGGAGGCAACTGCCGTGCCTTCCTCCTGGCTTATGTGCTGGAGCAGTGAGGCCAGGACTCACCTTTCCTGCAAGGACCAAGAAATCAGGTGATTGAGCCACGCTCACAGTTATATGGAAAGAAAAGGCAGCCAACAGGCAAACTCCAGGCTGCTGCAGTGCAGCAGGTAAATTCAGCACGGCAGCAGGCAGTGGTGCATCCCCATGTCCAGATCTGGCCTTTCCAGAATCAGCTGGTGCTAATTTTCAACAGACTTTTAAAGTGCAACCTCAAATGCCTTTTTTTTTTTTTTTTCCCCCTCTTTTGCAGCGGGGACCGTTGCTGGCGATGGCATGATGTGAAGGCCCGTCGAGCTGCACTGCCACCGGGCAGAGCTTTGGGCAGCATCCCCTTCTGTGTCCGATGGGGAGAGGCTGCAAAGCAGCTGAAAAAAGTGAGACAACAGGCCAATGTCCTGTTGTTGTGATGGAGTCAAGTGACTGAGAAACAGAACGGACCTTCTAGCAACTTGCAGCTTGACTTCTGGGACTGGATGCAACTTCAGCCCAGGTAAGCCAAAAATCATCCCACCGACCCCCTCCCTCAGGCTGCGGAGGGAGGAATGGCACCATTGATGCCTCGGGATCTCCATGGGAACCGGATTAGAGAGGGGGAAAGGGAAAGAGGAGAGCAGAGAGGAGAGCAGAGCGAGCAGCAGGGAACGGGGAGGGGGCTGTGGTTGTGCCCGAGATGCCCCGTGGTGAGCGATAACAGGCTTGCTGCAAAACCTGCTGCATTGGGGAAGAAAAGGAAGCAATGTATAGAGCATGTGGTGGGGGGAACGGCGTGTTTTCTCACAGCAGATTAAAGCCAGCAGCGATATTGGCAGAGCGAGCTTGTGGGGAAAAGCAAAAGCAGGCAAGAAGAGCTCACTCTTCCCACAGGTTTTGGGGGGAGAGGAACAGGGTGAGCAAAGCCGGCAGACAAGGGATGCTTCTCCACACCCACCCTCCTCCTTCCCTCCAGCCCCCCAGGGAACCTGCGGTAGGAAAACACCCTCAGCAGTGTCACCTCCTCCTTCTCTCCAGCCATGGCCTGGGGGGGGTCTCCGGGCAGTGGCGGCTTTCACCCGGGCTGGGCTCAGCAACCCGGGGTGCCAGTGCCCACCGAGCCCACCCAAAGCCTCATCGTAGACCACCGGGGCGCTCGTCCCTTTGCCGGGCGGTAAAGCAGCTGCCGTAGGGCAGAAGGACGGGAGTTCATGGCATGCCGGGGACAGAACCAGCAGCGGGCTGGCCGAGCACCGCTCACGGGCATCAGCTCTGCGCCCTGCAAGAGCCATTCTGCTGTCCCACGCCGGCACCACGTTCCTGCCGCCCAAGAAGAACGCGGGAGCACTCCCACGCTGCCGAGGGAAGAGCTTGCGCTCCCACCCGCCGGGACAACTCCTCGCCTGCCTGCTGATGGGAGCAGCATCTTGGGCAAGCACAGGCAGCGACTTAGTCTTGGTCTCTGCCTCTGCCCATCTCTTCTTTCAGTTATCTTCCCACCCGTTCTTCTTGGCTGCCCTTTTTTAGCCGAGGGGATGAAACCCACGGTGGTGTCAGTCAGGGAAGCGGAGTTGCTGCCATCCTCTGCCCTGATGCCTTTGGAGGAGGGAATTTTCCCGAAACAGTGCCGATCTCCCCACGTGGGCGCTCCCCTCCAGGGAAGCTCGGCTCTCCGCCTGCACTAGCATTGCTCCAGCTCGCGCAACACCGGTGCTGCTTGGCTGGTCTTCACATCAGCTTTGCCGAGCGTTTTGTGGCCCCAGACCACTTCGGGATGCCGTTAGCTTCTTCATTAGGAGCTAGCGGGAGAGGGCTACGGGTGCCAGCGCCTTGGCTTGCCTGCACACACAGATGCCGACGGCTGCTCCCGCCTCCCCTCCCGAAGGTGAATGTTCCCACGCGTCGGTGGGGTTTCGCCATCACGCCTGGGCACACAGCGGTGGGAGCAGCTCCCGGCGCTCCCCGACGAGGGGTACGTGCACAGGCCCCCCCAAAGCAGCTGCAAAGCTTCCTCATTCCAACCCAAACATCTGCATCTCCACAGAAACTCCCGCCTTACCCAACTGAGGCAGGAGGACACAGTCATGACGTTCACTCCGTGGTGTGTGTCACTGCAAGCCTGGCAAACCGGTTGAGGCTTCAGCCGTTTCTCTCAGACACCAGACACCTTTCAACCAGCAGACTCCTGATGGCCTGCCATTTTTTTTAAGGTACAGCCCGTAGCGCGATTTTGATGGGGAAACTCCCGTCCATCCCCTCCTGCTTCCACACAGCCCAACGTGCCATCTCAGCGCCACGGCATCCGGATCCCGGCATTTTAATGCAAGAGCAGCGAGGGATTTGGCACATGAGGCACGGCCGACGCCGCACAGCACCTGGAGATCGTTGCCTCCTTTCCGAAAGGAAGAGAAGGAATCAGCTGTCTGGTCATTTTGGCCGGCCCGGAGCGCTCCCCGGCAGGGCCTGCTCAGCAACACAGCTTGCCTCGACTGACAAACTTGTGGAAAGCATCAGAAATGTCAAAATTGCCTTCTGCTCCACAGCAGGTCTACCAGTGATTTGTTTTTCTCTAAGCCAGGCAGCTTGGAGGATACGCTACTCTCTGCAGTTCTAACCGTCATTTTCTGCTGATTTTATTTTTGGGTCCACACTTCAGACACATCCTCCATTTATAGGATGGGCAAACGCCACTGACATGGTCATCATTTCTCCCCTGCACAGCTTCCTCCCCCCAAGGATGCTTAGAAATGTGTCCAATTCCTCCTTCCACCCCAAAAAGCTCTCTGTATTTTGCAAGAAGGGGAAGCTGTAGTCGAAAACGATTGTTGCTTCAGGAAAAAAAGAAAAAGGCGGTGGGAACGAATGGGCTTTCCCCCTCCCACCACCACCACATCCAGCGGAGATGGAGGCTGAACTGTCAAAGTCAGGACAGAGCGACGCCAGCCTGAGCGAGCAACCGTGCCCTGGGGAAATGGGGCACTTTGTGCCTTTGGATAAAACAGATCCCTCTTACCTTCACTTGACGCTGCTGGTACCACGGAGCTCCTCTCTTGGGTCGCTTGCTGAAGCTTTTCCTCCTCCTCCTCCCCCCCCAAACACAACCCTTAATGCGCTACAGAAAATGGGGGTGCCGGCAGCCCTGTGCGGGAGCGGCCGCGGGTCGTCACGGAGCTGGGGCCCTTTGCGGCAGGGGAACCGGCAGCAGGGCCATTTCAATGGGCAGCAGCTGAAAAAGGGTTTTCTTTCCTGGGTCTGTAAGCGATTGCTGCTTTACAGTCTGTATTTTTCCATTTGGGAAAACCGGGTTTGGGGGAGACGCTACAATAGCAATCTGAAGTCAAAAGTAACAGTTAGGGCTTTACGCGCTGCAGCAGAACTGAGGTTCAAAGGGTGTGGAGGGAGAGTGCCTGTAGCCTGCCATTTGGAGGGATCCATTTAAAAAAAGGCAATAAAAATATACAAAAACCCTCTTGTCTTCTTGCAGGCGCAGCCTCAGGCAAATGCACATGAAGCCAGGAAGGAGAGGGAAACGCCTGCACTGATGTGTCTGTCCCCAGCCAAAAAAATATGCTCAGGGCAATATGCACAGACTAAAGGGAGACGAACCAGAACGATGTAGCTGGACCCAAACCAAAGTTCTCAAGGAAATAAATCCCCCGATCAGTGAGCATCTGGGTTCCAGGTCCTGAAAAATCAAACACTGCAAACAAAATGGACAATCATGAACAGGGACATCTGACATTTTGCTCAGCTGGACGGGACTTTAAATGGGAGTTCAGACTTCAGGGAATGGCATTTCACCTGGATATCCTGCTGCCCGGATGAATGTTTTGACCACGGTTGAGATCATCTGCCCCCTCCTCTTCTGTTCCATTCCTGCCTCCATCACCAAAACTACCTTGCAAATTCAGGACGAGCTTTCTAGCAACTAAACCTGGTAAATAAACCGTCTACCTACAAACTCTCCCGATTCTAGTTGGTCCTCTTTTCTTCTTCAGGGTGGAAAACAGCGAACCGTATCATTAACCATATCATTTCAGAGCACTGACACCAGCTGATAAAATAATCCTGACATTTGCTTGCTGCAGATTAAAGAAAGCCCCAGCAATTACTGAAAAACCTGCAGGTTTCGTTTCTGCCAATGACCACCTTTATTCCCTGTCACTACAGTACACTAATGTTTAACATCAGCTATCAAATTTCCCATCCCCAATAATTAGCAAAAAAGCGTTGATTCAAAGGTGGCATCGTGAACAGCCAGTGAAAGAAATGTACTGTATCTCCTGGTGCTGACACGATGGGACACAGCCTCTCGTAGCAGGAAGAATTTCTTTGGCCTTGAGTTCTCGGCATCGGCTGAGGCTGTTGACATAGGGGCCAAAATTTGATGCAGTGAGGAGGATACTAGGCCATTTGGCACAGGAGACACCAAACAAAACATGATGTCGTTTTCAGAGTAACAATTTTTGGCCAGTAAGAACTACAGCTTCGCTTGGAACGGGGAAAATATCAGTAGAAAGCCAACCAAAAATTAGTCTGTTCATACACTGCTTATTTTTAGCTTTCCAGCCAATCTAGCATGTGAATTTCCTGAGTTTACTTTCACCTGGCACCTAAAAGGGCTTTATGAGCACTGATAAAAACTAACATTCAGTTACTGTCCCCCAAGCTGAAGAGATGGAACTGGGAACAGTTAGTGAAATTTTCCTCTGCAGGGGAGCTGGTCTAGTCAAACTCAAGAGCAGAAACAAGAGAGCAGTTTCTAATGATGACCCAACCCCTAATTGTATAGATTATCATTTCAACTCAGCTGCAAGGAAGCATGTCCACGTGAAATGCTATTTGCATAAATGACACTTCACCAGGCCAAGTCCTGCACCCACTGCACTACACGACGGAGCTTAGCGCCGACCTCAGTGAGCCACAGGTGTGATTCTCAATTGCGTGGGAGTAAGACCAAACCCACAGTCAAAAACTGGGCACAGCGACCAGCAGAGCTGCCCAGCTTAAGTCGTCGGTCTGCAGATGATTCTCCTCCCTCATTCACGGACTGCCCACTCCTGAACACAAGACAAAAAACTTCGTCAGGAAGCTCCAGCAAGATTTTATTCAATGCTATACAATAGGGAGAAATTAAGATTAAAGAAGAATCGTATACATTGCTGATTTTTCAAGTTGCTAAAACAAACCCATAGTGACAAGAACAACTGAGGCTGATGACACAACAAGAAGCGTGGTGACCATCTCTCTAGTGTCCATACCTGCAAATATATAATATGTTAATGTTTTTTTTAAAAAAAATACATTTCATATTAGTGCTGATTTGGGCAGATTTATTCTCATTCTACCACTATGTAATTAGCATGTAAACCAGAAGAAGGTGAAATGCTATGTTATGGAACCCTTAGGAAGTTCTCCACATTTCACTTCCCCCCAAAGTCTATCCAGACACTAGTTGGAAGAGAGCCTCAGCAATCCACAATATCGTATGCAAGAGATCCTCAGTATCATCAGCATCTTTTGCCCTGAATCCCACTTCAAATATATCCTGCATGAAAACAAGGCCAAAGCTTGTCATAGTCCCAGATGTATTACTGAGCACCCATACGAAGATATTCATTCATGTCTCCATTTCTCATCATGCTGCCCATGCAATATTAAGTCACAAGCCAGGCAACATGGGCTCAGTTTTCATTAAGTGTTCATTAAAACATCTTAGTATCAAAACTATGGTACTCAAGTTGTCATGTCAATGACGATTAGCACAACTGATGGTGAACCAGATCCCAAAGACAATCCTGAACAGTTATAAAATATTTGTTTTGCTTTGTCTTAATGTGGACTCTGGTTAGAATTAATTTTATTTTTTTTTAAAGGGGGTGGGGAGAGGGAAAATCCACAGTTAAGAAAAGGTTAATGAATAAATGGTACTTGCAAATGAAGCAAGTGACAGGCAAACTTCCTAAGTACTCTCAAAATACAATTACCCCTCAAAAACCCATCCATGGACCCCCTATTATAATTCTAACAACAGACCTTTGAAAAACACAAAACAAAACAATGAATACAGAAATTATGAATAAATGAGCCAAGGCTGTAGCAATGGCTACAGGGACATTTGATTTCCAGATGCTGGGAAATCAGCTGTATTAATCTCTGAGCCTATCAGAGTTATAAAACAAATCACCAAGATACTGAGGGACCCAGTAAGATGTCTGGCACCTCAGCAGAAATGCTTTGGAACACAAACAGCTAAATTCAGGTCATTTTCTAAACCCAAATTGCTCATGCGGCAGTATAGTATTCACCTGAGGCTCCACTTTCAGTGAATTCCATTTCTCTTCTGCTCTCCATTCTTTAGAGAAAAAGTCAATAGGAATCACTACTTTTTAACAACTCCCACTTACCCACAGCTGTTTGAGCCTCCTTCAGAGCTCATTTAGCACCGGGTGACTAAGGGAAGGTCGCTGTACAGCAAAGCGGAGAAAAAACCTTTCCTAACAGCAACTCTGCCCTCAGACCCACAAATGAGAGAGATTACCCACATATCTGACATTGATCATTTCTATGAACAGAAAGACAATTGGATTTTTCATCTGGAAATCTGTGCAGGATACCTACTTTTGGAACTCCCATTCCCTGTTGTCCAGTGGACATACTTGGCGAGTTTTGAGCCAGCGAGAGATGCAGTGGAAGTGGAAAGCGTGCTGGAAGAGAAAGTTCAGACCACATCGTTTCAGAACACATGACTGTATCTCAATGTGAAAACTACCACTGAAAGCATCCCGGTAAGCAGAGAGTAGCAAGTGTTTGCTGACAAAGGTGGGGAGGACTCATCAGACCGCTCACTGGTAAACACCAAGGAACTGATCCACATTTTCAAAGAGGAAGGGAACGTTAGTGAAATGGCAGCAGGGAGCCTGTTCCACAGTGCACATAGTGGCAACCGACAGACTTCTGATGAAGGAGAGAACATAGAGTTTAGTAGCTGCTAAAATTGGCAGAGCAGATGCTGATAAGCAGCATAATCAGAAAGACAAGAAAGAGGATTTCACAGTGAGTAGCAGGGATGATATGTATGTATACATGCTGAAGCTTTCTGCCAGCCTTCTGGACAAACCAAAGCCTGACTAAAAAGGAACTTGCAAAATTAGAAAGAAAAAAAAAATCTCTATTACATGTTTAAGAAGGACACCCTTTTCCATACCCCCTGCAGCTACTTAAAAACAAGGCTCCACTTGCGGTAACTCTTGCACACAAAACCATAATTTTGACACTAGAACATTCTGACATGGTTAAAAAAGTTGCTCTTGTCCTCTACAAACAGAATTGCATCATTTATAATCCCCTTCCACCATTATCACAATGTAACTGGATCCCGCAGCATAGTGAGGATGGGACTGAGGAACAGGTAGTTATTCCATTATGGAAAATTTTATCGTCCAACTCAGGCCCAGGCTAGCTAAGAGGTATGCAAGTTTGAGTTCACGTGCTAGTGGGACCATGTACAAATGGCAACAAATTGAAGACCTGGAGATTATACACTAGAACTAGAACTGATTTGATCTTCCTCCAACAGGAAGTCAATCACCTAGTTACCGCATATTGACTCCTTGAATCAGCCTGCACAAAGACAAATCAAGCATGCTGACATCCAAGTAATCCTATTACCAGGAAAAAAAAGGCATAGCTCCTAGGCAGAACCTTTATCAGGAAAATCATGCTCAGAATTGAAGACCTATTATTCGTACAAAAAAAATTGAAAAGGGGTAAAGGCCTATCTTCCTTCCTTCTCTTCTGTGTCTTCCATATCACACCTCTCCAACTTTCTTTCTTTTTTTTTTCTTCTCTCTCTTTTCGACAATCTACTAAACATATGGTGTTTAAAGTTCTTTTTTCTGGTGGATTATCTGAAACATTTTATAGAACTCATTTTGTCCTGAGTCATGAAAAAAGGGGATAGCGTCACCACACATGAGCTCCACAATAAAACAGTCTTCCTTACATTGCAGACGCCCCACGCGACTGTGCACTCTTCAGAGGTAGCTGATGCTTGGTTTGCTTGACATTCTATGCCTGTGAAAACAAAGATTAAACACATATAGGCAGGACCAGAAAATGTACATTCAACATCAAGTGGCAGATTTCTTCATAATAGCAACTGGGGGGAAAAAACCCCCAGCTCTTTGTTCTGTTGCATTTATTACATCAGAAAGTGTCAAGAGCTGTGGTTTATTGTGTACTGTTTTCCCAAAAGTATCAGATCAAAATACACTTCATCCTAATTTCCTCCTTCCTCTACTTTTTTAGTATTCCAAAGTTCCAGAGGGCAAGAGTACATAGCTCATCTACTGGTAACATATATCTGCTTTCCCAATTTTAAAGATAAATAAATATTTTTAATTTTTTCTCTTGTGTTTTAAGAGATTTCTTTTGATGATCAGTTAAAGGTACGTTTACTTAAACTCCTTACCCAAGTTTCTCTAAATATAAATTCACTGTCTTGGCAGACATTATGTACTATCGGTTATATTTACAAATTAATTTGCTCATGTAATGCTGGAGTTTGCCTGTCTTTTTCCTATAGTCTTGTGACAGGTATGTACACCCCAAAAATACACAATAGGAAATACAGTTTAAAAATGTATGTTTTGAACTTTTTACACCTTGGAGCCGAGTACCCAGGATGACCCCCAAAGGATAAAGACTATTTCTGGGTTTGGGTTATGCTTTGGGTTTTTTGTGTCAGGTGGCATGGATGAAGGAGAGAAGAGAGAGTGAGGAAAGACGGAAGAACAGCACTGAGAAAATAAATCCAGCAACCTGGATTTCTCCATTCTAGAGCCTGAACAATTCACTTCTGCTCCAGCTCAAGAAGAAACTTCCAGAGAAAAAAAGGTATTTCTAACTCCTCCACAGTCAGCAGCACAAACCTATGAGACCAACATTTTACTTCCTGCTAAACGATGCTTTCTTTAAAAGTCAAGCCCAAATGGTTTAAAAAGACATGCTGATAGGTGATCAGCCTAGAACTCAATACATGGGCTTGCTGCTTGCTTGTTTTGCAGATCTTCTTTTCCTGGCAAAGAAAATGTCTGAATGAGCTGCAGTTCTCTGTTCACTGTTTGTGTGCCCAAATACGCTCAAGAGGAAAAGGAATTTGCTTCACCAATTAAAGATTCAAAAACTTTCAAACCCCACAGGTTTGGCTGAAAAACGTGATCTTTATTTGCTCTGTCCTATTCATCCCTTTCTCCATTTTTCACTCTCTTTCAGGTGTGGAGGTGAACAAAATAAGAGAAAGGCCCGTTTTTCCTGAGATGTGAGAGATCAGTTAACCTTGGTCACAAGGAACTACTCAAAACAAGACTGAGGTCTAAAGAAACTCAGTAGCAACAACTATTCTGCAAGATTTGAATGGACCTGTATTTATTATATGGTTTACATCAAGATATGATATACCACAGCAGGAAGTCCAAAGCTCAATCCTGGCCCTGCCTGTAGAAGAGAACAAAACCGAGCGCACCTGAAATGTCTGATGTCTTAATTCCTTAGCCCTCAATACATACAGCAATAAAACTAAATCTGACTCAGAAAATGGAAGATGCTCAAGAACCTTGAAGAGCTTCAATTACTTTGGACATTTGTTTAAAATTTGACACCCAAGACTGCTGCAACAATTTTACTGTTACTGCAGTATAGACTCATGGCCTTGCTGAATATCATGGGGCATATTATATTAAGTTTTAAATACTTGGCATGAGTCTATACAGTAACAGAAAATGATGAGAAGATGAGTAGTAGCAAAAGGAGAGGAAACTCATTTGAAGGAAGAAAAGTCAACTGATAAGCAAACTTTAACTCAGGAAGTCTCTGCTGAAAGCAAGGAAAATATTCCAGCACACAATATACTTACCTTGTTTCTTCTCCTCTTTCCCTGCTGGAAACAGGATATTGGTCACATTAGATCTGAAGTCCATCTAGCCCATTTTTATGTCATTTTGTCTTTTTTTTTTTTCTCCTCTCTAAGGGGCCCTAACCTGTGAGCTGTACACTTCGGAACACAATACAATTTTTTTTTTTCCCCTAGGCTTTAAAGGACTCTGCATTTTGACTGGGAGTGAGACGGAAGAAAGGTGATTTAGGTAAGGAAGAAGAGCAGCACTGAAATTCATTTTAGTGTTACTCAAACATTTGCTGACAAGCAAATACAGTCTAAAACATGACAGGCCCAAAAGCTTAAGAGGACAGATGAACTTTGCAGAAATAGCTGAGGAGGAGTTCTCTGGTGGTGATGTAAGGCCCTTCCAACGAGACACCCAGATTTAACTCCCTCATCAACAGGCTGGAAACTACTGCTGCCACTACTACCTTTGGCTGCCAAAAAAGGGCCTCCAAAAGCTGAAGCACTTTTTGGTCTCCTGCTTGCCTTATTTCAGAAAAGGGCAATATATCAACAAAGAAATAAAACAAATGAACAATCTCTGTCAGAGGATGAAAGCTGATGATTCTGGCTTTTGGAAGAAAGAGAAGCTATTTACCGTCTGCTGACCCAAAAGAAGCGGTAAGAGTCAGACACTAACAGGTACTGGAGGAATACTGAACGACTCTTCTGTTGGCTTGCTTTTGACAGAGTATCTGGAGGTGAGGGCAGAAAGATACAGCTAAAACCTGAAATACCTGTAAATAATTGTGAAAGATGCAATGGAAGCATTTCAACTCGGGGAGTTACAGAAATGCTATTATATAATGGCAACTTCTGAATCTTGGCATCTATTAAGAACCACCCCTCTTCCTGTACATTTTCTATTGCAGAAATCATCTGTATATTTACCTAACAAGAAAAGCAGCCTAAGATTTAAGTAGCCATAATGGCAGGTAACAGAAGTAAAGTACATGTCTTTTGTTTGCAGCTACAGTAACAGCTCACTGCACTGGTAAATTTCATAAGAGCTCTTCAAAGCGGCTTCTGCTTGAACAAGGGTAACCACTGTATGGCTTCCCCCTTCCCTTTACATGTTGCCTTCTAAAATTATGTCATGAAGGGATCGACTTATTGGGAAGAAGGGAAATAAATACACCTAGCTTGGCTAACATAAAACATCATGTACTCACTCAGAAAACAGAGACAGAAAGAACAAATAACCAGGCTAACAAACTTGAAGTACACTTGTTACTTGTCCTCTGAGGAGCAGCTGAGGACTTTGGGCTTGTCTAGTTTGGAGAGAAGGAGGCTGAGGGGAGACCTCATGGCTCTCTACAGCTTTCTGAGGAGGGGTCGTGGAGAGGGAGGTGCTGAGCTCTTCTCCCTGGGACCAGTGATGGGACACATGGGAATGGTTCAAAGCTGCGCCAGGGGAGGCTTAGGCTGGACATGAGGAAGCATTTCTTTACCAAGAGTGGTCCAACACTGCAACAGGCTTTCTAGAGAGGTAGTCGATGCCCCAAGCCTGTCAGTGTTTAAGAGGTGTTTGGACAATGCCCTTAACAACATACTTTAGCTTTTGGTCAGCCCTGAAGTGGTCAGGCAGCTGGACTAGATGATCATTGTAGGTCCCTTCCAACTGAAATAGTCTACTCTAGTCTAGTCTGGTCTAGTCTAGTCCCCCAAAACGCAGAATTCAATTTAGTTTTTCAAACTTCAGAGTTTTCCCCTTGCAATTCTCTCCAGTTTCTTAGGAATTATCTGCAGATTTTACTAAATACTTACCCTAAGTTCCCCCCATCATATCCTCATGATTCCTTCTACTTAAAACCCCCTTGTATGACACTCACTATTTCCTGTTAGTATCACGCTCTCAAAATATATGTACACAGCTATCATCTTCCGCTCCTACTTATGACTTGGCAAACTATATATATATATACACTTAGTTGTGTTCTTTTATTCTTCTCATAAATCCAAAATCATTCAACCTGTTAAGCATCCTGAGATTCTCCTCTGGATTCTATGCAATCCATCGATCTTTGTGAAGCTGGAATATCAAAAGTGGTGCTTTGCATCTTACTATCAAAGAAAGGGGACGGTATTTTGGTGGCACATTTTACACATAGTTCAAAACTATACCGGTTACCTTACTACAATATTATATTCCACATTTTAGACTGAAGGTAATCCACTATACTAAACGTAGGGTTTAGTTAACAGTCCCCAACTTACCATGCTGCAATGACAGCACCAGAGAGCAAGCCTTTGAAGAAATCAAGAACACTGCCCAAATAAAATCTAAATAGGACCTGGGTCTTACCAGAGAAGAACGAAACCAAAACACTGAATATCTACTCATTCCTTCTGTACACCAAATACAAACCAAGTTGAGGGCAAGGGGAATCCTTTGACCATATTATTACCGAGTCATAATGTACATGCATGAAGAGAACTGCATGACACCTTAACATTGATGCCTCCCTTAGCATGGCTGCTGTTACTTACCACTCTTCTAATGTTTTCCTTTCAAGGTTTCTCTTCATCACTAGGAGAGGGAAACATTGGTATCCTGCGTTTTATCAAATTGAATCTTGTGTTGTTCTTCCCTGCACATTCTATTAATTTTTCCTCAATTTCCCATCACTTCACATCTTGTGTTTGAAAATCTAATTAAAGTGTTGTTTAACAATGTTAATGATCTGTAACAAGGAAGTAAGTAAATCCAGAGCCAACACTGATCTCGGAACACCAATTTAGATACCCCTTCTACTCTGTATACTGTCAATTTTGGCCTGTCATTTGCAGTCCAGGCTTTTCATAATACTACTCATACCCAAACTGTGTTATGCTTGAGCAACTCAAAAAAGAAAAAAAAAAGTTAACTATGCCCTTTTCCTTCACTGTTTTTCCTAATCTACCTATACACCCTCAACCCCACTCCCATTTTGGTAGGATCTTTTTTTTTTTTTTTTTAAGAACTGACATAGGAAATTCACTACTGGAAAATAACACATGTTCACTCTCCTTCCAGCTCCTCCACACCTCTCCTTCATCCTCATATGTCCTTTTGCTATTTATAAAAAATAGCAAATATATGAGACTCTATTTGGCCTCTCATGGGAGGCACTATTAATTTTGAGGCAGATTCATAGAATGAAACACACCAGCACCCACTATCTGACAACATATCCCACTTATCATGAATAATTATCTTGAATTACAGGATTTTATATATTTATTCTATACATTTGTAAATTCTATAAATGTAACTTATGTTCCAACAAATCTTTAAAATTCCATTTGCCTGTCAGCGACATGCTTTCCTCTCTAATATATCATAAACCTGAGAGACTAAGTAGTAGTCCAGTGTCCACCTCAACAACTTTTCACGATGGTACAGGTTAGAGGCACTTAAAAAGGAAATCTTTGCATCAAAGGACCTCAGCATATTTCATAACCCCTATTCTCACTTGCTTCTTTTTAGTGTTATCATTCCCTTTCTAATAACCAAGAATAAACTGAAGCATGGACATGGATAGACAGTGGCTGGCTCAAAATACAAACATATCTGTCCTAAAGCAAAGAAGCAAACTTGCTTAACCCATTTTCAGCCCTGTGTGTTACGGTCTGTTTTCTCTTTATTAAAAAAAAAACCAAACAAAAAACTTCTGAAAGTAGTTTTGTAATTATTATTTAAATATGATGTAAAATCAGGTGCATCTCTCACTAGCTGTTACTATAAACTTGAGGCCTCATTTTTCTGAAACGTTTTATTTTCACACAGGCTTACTGACAGTAAGTTGCCATTACTAGTAGTTCCAAGGGCTACTGCATTAAAAAGAAGTGCAACAAAACTATCACAATGGGATCATGACAGGCCATTCCCAGGCACTGCAGTTGTACCTGATCTTCTTTTGCGGGGTTCCACAATCCTCACATTTTAGTAATATAGGCAAATAAGGCAAATTTCTATCTGGGGTATATTAAAAGGTCTTCTGTCCCTCATGACTGAAACAAGATGGACAGTTATGGAGCCAACAGTATCTTGTCAGTTTTGAGGGGAAGAAACCACGGGTTTGTACTCATTACCAATCCTTTAAGGGACTGAAACCAGTGACTTCATGTATGCACACCTATTTCACAACAGAAGCTTGTATACTTAATTCCACTATCACTTTATTTTCCTACATAGCAAGCGTGTTTGTTAATTGAACGATCAAGATTATACTGCAAAAATCAAACCAATACTAGCAATACATTGTTTTTGATTTAGGCATTTGATTATTCTCCTTTGTAAATGAAAAATTAATTCTCTAGGTGGCTACAAAATCCCCCATACTATAACATTAACTAACTTACGCAAGGTAGTTTTTGTAGAATGAGGAGTCAAATGAAGTCAATGGTCCAAGCCTTTCCTGGCCAGTCACAGAAAGCATTACATGATTTCATCCTACTGAGTGTCATCAAAAAGTTGGTACCTACAGCAACATCCCCAACTCTAAAGTCCAATACTTCTCTTTGTGAGCAATACCTGTCAACCCTGAATAATTTCTGTTCCTCCTGGCCATTTACTATTACTCCTTTTCCTCTTTGTTGCATGCAAAATACACTCAGTATCATCATCTCATCTGTAGATGTGGTAACGAGTGATTCTACTCTTGCAAAAAGAAGGGTGAGGGAAGAGCAGTATGGCAACAGAGGTCACAAAAATAGATTATAGGACTTCAGCATTACATAAAATAGAGCTTAGTGTTTGCACCGTGAAGACTTAATTCCTAACTGAAAGCTGCACTTGCTGACTTATACCCTCAACAGGGGAAATTTCAGCTGTGCATCATGTACAAGTCAAAACTGTCAACTGTCTTCCCCACCATTTACTTACATAGATCCATAATATGGTTTCTGCAAATGGCACAGTTATCAACCACAATGTCCCATGCCCACAGAGCTACTGCGTTCCACTAGAGAGAGGGGGAAAAAAGAAAAAGAAAAACATAGTTTTGACTCAGTTTATAGCACACAGAAATCCTTGTTATTCCTCAAGATCCCATGTATTTTTTAACTGGAAAAGCTGGGATATTTAAAAAAAAAAAAAAAAAAAAAAAAAGTCTTAGAAGTCCAGAGTAATTCTTTATCATGAGTTCAGAAGCTTACTAGAAAGCAGTGGTACATTCCTCTCACATACCTCCCAGACCCAGTGTCTCCTTCCGACTTCAGAAACAAGGTAACTCCAGTAGTCCCCTTTTTTGTGAAACAAATGGAAACATCTGCATTTCTATTCAAGATCCAGAGGCAAGGATGCAGCTCACCCCACATCCACAATTCTGATGGAAAGGACAGTGCCTTGCAGAAAGACCAATCCAGATGCCATTTTCTTAAGAGGAATTCCCATTATTCGCAAGTTCTTCTAGTAATCACCCTCCAGAGCAGTTGGGGCCAAGAACTAAAATAATCTCTAATGCTACCCTTCCCTGACTCCTGAACAATTTCCTCCGCAAAAAGGTTACTGGAAAATGTCCTACCAGCAAGGCTGACTATAAAAATTTGAAAGTACTACGAAATTAGCCTTTCAAATACTTTGTTTATGAAGAAAAAAAGGAAAAAAAAAAGGAATACTTTGTCCCATGCTGCTTCAAGGGAAAGGTTGGCTACAAATTTCCATGGCAATTTTAAAAAACTGATTCAGAATGAGGACCTTAAGACAAGCTATGGAGAAAAGCATAGCACCTTTTTATTCCTCCCCACAAAAAACATAATCAAGTCTTTTGTAAATTCATGAAATAGATGGGCTTGCCTTCAATGTTCAAAGCAATCCAACAGCATATTGGTGGCCAGGATAATCTTCATTTACTATATTTTCAGTATATGATTGTTTTGACTGTACCACAGTAAACCTTCTCTACCTAATTCCATTTACATCTCGATGTTTTTGTTGCTTCCCCTCAGTTGGGGATTCTGAAGGAGGAATGCAGACTGCCAAGTATTGATAAGCAGTATCAATTTCGAGAAGCACTTCCATTTTTCATTAGTACTGGTATAAAAATTCATCACAATATTACTAGATCTTTTAGGAAATGTGTCAGTAGTGATCTCATTTTTTCTCCCCATCTTCCAACATCAAGTCTAGCCAGCCTTCTGGCCGAGGTACTCCCCTCTCAAGGACTTCATCCACACTTCAAGGCTGCTAGGATGAAAGTTCCCAGCACCCTTATCTCTCCCAGACTCTCTGGTACTTAATCTCTTGTCCCATCATAATCCACTCTTATGACCCACAGACCTATACTGAGCCACACATGCAACAAATGCGCCTTGATACCTTGTTGGGGAGGAGCAATGCCACTGACACATAAAAGGTGCCGCTTCCTGCGCCTCTCATGTGCTACTATACCTGTCCCTATTTCCAAAGAACAATCATGTCATCCAAACACCTCCTTCTCCATAGACCTGCAGCTCTGTACAGAGCTAGGGGTTTCCATCATCACTGATGACAGCTGCATTTCAAACTACATCTACAAGCAGGAATCACTGGAAATGTTTGCTGATAACCAGTCCAGGGGTCATTTTTTCCTCAAGTTCTACCTTAGTACAAGCCCACACAGCCTCCCTGCTGCCTCTGCACCCTCCTGAAATGGGCTCGGACTATTACCACAAACCAGCTGATGGACAAACTGGTGGCACTGGACAGAAGAGGGATATTATGGCTGTTTTGGGGAAACAGACAAAGCCAGGGTGACAGCAGAGCATTTGCTGACTACGCACACGTTGTTATGGCTTGATTTAAAGAGGAAATAGAAAAAAAAAAAATCAGCCACAAATTTGTGCAAAGCGCCTTACGCAGCATATGGGCCAGAGGGGCCGGGGCTGAGGAAGAGGAGGAGGAGGAAGCAGCACTCCACCCCTGCTCCCCGGCCCGAGCTGCCCAGGGGCTCCGGGCAGCGCGGCCCGGGCCGGGAGCAGCCGAGGCCGGTCAGCGCCCGAGGGGAGCGGGCGGCGGAGCCCCCTGACAGGGGCAGCCCCCCCTCACACCTCCCTCCTCCCGCCCGCGCGGCCCACGCCAGCCGCGCCCGCTGATTGGTCAGCCTCCGCTCCACGTGCGGCGGCCCGCCTCAGCCATTGGCCCGGACGCACGCCAAGACACCCCCCCCCCCCCCCCCGCAGGCACCGCCCCACCCCTCCCGCCGCGCCGGTGCGGAACCGGGCGGCCGGCTACCGTGAGGGGAGGGGGAAGTCGCCCGCTTCCCCCCGTCCCTCCCCGCCGCCAGGCCAGCCCCGGCCTCCCCCTCCCTCTGTGGCCAGCCGGAGGAGCGCGCCGGCGGGCCTCACTTTCTTCACTTCGAAGCGCTTCTTGCCGGCGCCGCTGTTGGTACCGCTAGGGGTGTCCACATCCATCGCGGCCGCCATTTTGGATGCGTGAATCGCCCGTGTCGCTCCGCGCGCATGCGCGGGGTGGGGAGGGGGGGCGGGAAGCGCGGAACCCTCCGGGTCCCGCCCCCTCGCTCGCCCCGCCCCTTCGCCAACAGGTGCGGGGAGGGCAAAGAGCGCCACGCCGGGGGGGTGGGGGGGGCCGTGAGCGCGGTCACGTGGGGCGGGCTCTTAAAGGCGCCGGTCAGGGCGGGGCCGCGCGCCGTTACCTCATTCCCCCCCTCCCCCCCTCCCGCGGGGTTGCACAACCCGGGGGGGGGCGCGCAGGCGCATTTAAAGGGGTACGCACCCCCAACCGCTGGGGCGGGTGGGGCCCTGCCGCTCGTCAGGCGAAGCCGGGGGAGCGGGGGGGGTCCCCGAGATCGACCCCGGCCCCGGGCCGCCTTCCCTCCCTCCCCCCGGCCGGGGAGCAGGTGCGCCGGGCCGGGCCGGGCCGCTTTGTCCCGGCTGTAGCCGCCAGCGCGGGGAAGGGGGAAGCGGGCCGCCTCGCCTCAGCGGCCTCCTCACGGGCCGAGCGAGGCGGGAGGAAAGCGGGGAGAGGCGCTTGGAGGGTCGCAGCGCAAGGCCCGAGCCCGCAGGCCGGTCTGGTCCTTGTCCATGGCTTCCCTGAAATCCCTTGGGAGTTGTCTTTCCCCGCCCCGCTGTGAAGGGCTTCAGCCCTCCATAAAGTTTTTGCTCGTTTTCTCGCGTCCTGATTGATCCCCGGCGAGCACGCAATGAGGTGGGGTCGTTGGTGTTACTACTGTAGCCCTTTTGTTCGCTAGCGGTCCGGTCTTTTTTTTGAAACGGAATATCAGAATCGCTAGAGAAAATTCGCACTGTCCAGACTACTCTTCTAGCCAGCAAATGAGGCTAATAACATGACGATCAGCGTGGGTTTTACTTGTGCTCGAGCTGCCCAAGCCCTGCCCGTTGTGTTGCAAAGATGGAGACAACAGGCATGAGAGCTCCTACTGGGAACTTCCTCGCTCCACCAGTACAGCTTAAAGTACTTTTGGAGGTGGTCAGTAGTAGTATTCCCCTAGATGTGGAAACGGGGGAAGATGCTCCCCAGCAGGACAACAGCAGGTCTTGAAATGTCACCCAGCTTTGCTGGTCCTCGTAGATGTGCACCCTCTCTGCAGAGTCAACCCTTTTAAATCTGTCTGTAGACCATGTTGCTGCATGGATGCAGGAAGGAGGAGGTAGTAGAAGCATAGAAAGGGCATTCTTTTATATGCATACAGGCAAGCAATATCTATGCTGGACCTGTCATAAGCATTTGGGCCAAACAGCACTGTTCCAGGCTGGCTCCGTCATACCCATCTTACTGTATGCATACGGCTTTTAACTGACATCCAGTGCCCGTTGGGCTGGGACGTCTAGAAGTCTCCAAATAAACTTTAAACTAAAGTAGGGGCCTGCGGTAAGAACAAGATGATGCTGTCATTGGATGTTTTGGAATAATTTTCAATGGGATTCATATTTGAAAGACATGCAACACTTGTGCCCTGAGTTAAGCACATACCTAAACATTTGCAGGGTCAGGCTGAGCCTGAAAGTTATACACACACAGTAAAGGTAAGTTTGAAGAAGAAAAATGTGCTCTCTCATTTGTACACCCTTTAACACCTCCAGTTATCTCCACAGAAAGCTTCCTTTTCACTTAACAGCCCCTTTCCCCAGATGCTGCTCAGTTATGGTGCGTCTCTTATTGCCAACAGTAAAATGAAGTTGCACAGATTCAGGTTTTTGTCCTGTTGCTTCTTATTCAGGGCTGTAGTCTGCAGGCTATTGCAAAGGGCTATTTTGAAAATGGGAGGTGGGTGCTTGAGAAAATTGATTTTTCACCTTCAAGAAAATAGCTCTTTTCAAAGCAGAATCTGCAAGGTTTTCTTTTTAATAGAAACATTAATTTTAACCCTAAATCTGTATGGTAATGTCCCCAGTAGGACATTACTCAGTAGGCATCCAGGACATTGAACAAACATGAACACTAGGGCATATGCATACCAGAGAAATGTTAACATTCATTTTCACTTTAAATGACTACTGCAATATAAAATTATAGTCTTCCCACCTCAGCTGATGTCACCATGGGGAGATGGTTGCCAATGGGTAAAAGCCATGCAGCCAGCAATCATATGGTCTGGATTTATCTTGCTGTACCTGGCAGCAAAAGGAATACAGCAATGCAGATCTTGAGTTAAGTCTTGCTAAAAAGGTGTGGTGTTTTCAGAAAAAAGATGACAAACGTGGTGCAGAATAGAACATATGTCTGCATGCTTATTTAATTAATATTTACTGATTCATGTAAGCAGATACATAATACCAACAGTGGGAAGGAAGTGCATTAAGAGATCTCCAGCGTGCTTCGCAAAGTGAAATTAGTGATGGTGTTCCCTAATACTCCTGCGCTTCATAAAAAGGTCTGAGCTACCCTCTTTACTGTATATGAAATAATCTGTTTTCTGTTGATTTTAGTGCCAGCTCTGATTTCTTTCCTCCTCGGAAAAGTGCAGCCCCTCAGTCCTGTTTTCCCGCTCTTAAGGCTATATGTTATAGAGAGGTGTCAGCAGCTGCTGCAGAAAGAAAGGCTGCAGCTTTGAAAAGCATCAGCCTCAGAAGAAATGTAACACTGTGGTCCAAATTGCCAGGGATGCTTTGAAGAATGGATCATTTTTCAAATCACCGGGACACGCAGGGGAAAAAGAGGAGACTGCCAAGCTGAAAAGGCAGGGAGGGAGACAGACTAGGTGACACATGACAACTGCTCTGAATACAGTTAGTCCCAATTAAAATGAGACAAACTCCCTCTCCCAGTTGTCAAAAGCTGTTCCAAAAGGCAAGGCAACAACAACCTGGTGACTCTAGTGCAATTACCTTCCAAAACCAGTGTCTTTCATCTTGGTCATTGCCCTTCTCCTTTACGTTCATTCTGTTGGCGGGTTTTTTTTTTTTTTTCTGCAGCCACCAACATTTTCCTATGTGGGATTTATCCCCCCCGCCCCGATACATGCACCCTTTGAACATGTGTGCCTGACTGGGCTGCCGTGTTGGTGCTGCTGGAGGGGCAGCTGCTTGCAGCCCCGGCTCTCACGGCTGCGCCCACACGGGGAGCAGGCGGAAGGTCTGGTAGTGGTGGTCCTGACAAAACTCGTCCCTCCAAGGCACCAGAACGGAGGGATCCCCACGGCAGCGAGAGGATTCCCCAGAACTAACTGCATCAGAAGGAAAACGCACGCAGGGAAGGTTGCTTTGCCTTCCAGTCGTCGCTGCCCGAGCCTTTTGCATTCCGCGTCCCAGCCCCGCAGACAAGATGAGGGGTGCATCCTCTGTTATCACGACTCATCCTCAGCGCGCACACCGATGCCACAGGATCTCTCAGGGGGACTTGGGTCACTCTCAGGAATGAAACTGTTCTGAAAGTGAGGAGAGAACTGCAACAATTTCAAACACTCTTCAGAGCAAAACCTTTCCTGTACTGTACAGTCAGGAGAGTAGGGATGGGCCTTCCAAGACTGCCAGGAGCAAAAAGGGGGGAAAAAAGGGAGGTGGCCCCTTTCTTTCTAAGTGCTTACAAACCTCAAGTTTTTCTGTTGCCTTTCTGTGCTTCACCCTCTCAGTGCTGCCTGCTTAAGGTGCGGTTTCAGTGGTGCCTCAAGCAGGAATTACCTGGTGTGTGAGACTAGGTCCCATTCAGTGGTTGCAAACCAGGGAGTAAAAATCAAGTGCATCTTATTACTTTTTAAAGAGCTGTAGGGCTGGCTGGCTGCCCTCCCTTCAGTTGCTGATGCTACTAAAACCATTTGAATTCACTAAGTGGGGATTTCTAGCCCCCTTTGCTTTTGGATGCCCAAACCCACAGAGAGCATTCACAAATTACTATCAGAACAAAACTGAATCTACTGTCTTTCCGTGTTGCCACAAAACTTCTCAAAGTTCACAGAGTAAGCGAACAACCTCCCACCAAGGCTCTGCAGCATGCCCAGCTGATTCAGTGTGCTCAGCATAGGGAAGCTGAATTCAAAGAACAGAGCCAGAGAGGTAGATTAAGCAATATATCCCATGGATTTTTGGACCAGACTGTGCTTGGTTTCTGCAGAAACCCAAACCCCCTGCCTCTGTGCATGTCTTCCAGATGATGGTCACATTATAACCCGTATAGTACACCTGGCTTTGCAATCCATTACTAAAATCTCAGGAGAGAAATGGAGCCTCCAGCCCCCAGTAATCTAGCTAAAAAGAACAGATGAGATTCTGAGAGGACCAGGTTGTAGCATTTAATGGGATGGTGACGAATTGTTGCTCTTCCTTTCTCGTGGCATTTTACCTAAAGCTGCTTGATAACTTGCAGATAAAATAACATACGGCCATCGTGGCAGCCTGCAGGTAAGTAGGTGCTTGCAAAAACCATGATACTTAACGACTGTGCCCAATCTCCTGCAGACAACCTTTCCCCACACGTGAAAAAAAGCAGCTGGGGTGTAGGTCTAGGCTCAACAAATGACCCTGTCCCCACAGGGCATCTCAGCCCCACACCACACCTGGCGATCAGCTGCAGCTGACAGAGAAACGCAATCAGGATAGACGGACCCCAGTGCATTACGGTGAGGATGTTGGGCTGATTCCACTGCACTTCCAGGAAGGGTTTGAAGCTATCCCTCCTACGCAGCAACACCCCCGTGCTCCCCATCCTAATCCTCACCCCCAACTAAGGAGCTCCACCTCAGAAGGAATCCAACACCAAACCACCTCCTCCCCTCCGCAGTTCTGGGCGCCAAGCTGCAGATGCTTGCAGAAGCACATCTGGCTGTGCTTGCCACCTCCCGAGAGAAACCAGCGTCCCGGCTTCTTCTGCTCAGAGGAGAGGACACGTTCTGCAGCCAGGCTCGTAGCCTGCGCAGAGGTCCCCAGGAGAGCCAGGGCTCTCCGTGCTGCCCGTAGAGACAAGACGAGTCGCCATACCTCTAGGTCAGCTGCAGCCCGGCCACCTCTTTTATTCACAAGGCTGAAGAAGAGGTGGGAGGGTGAGACTGCCTACAGCAACCGAGACCAAAAATGCACACACGTGAAAGAGCGAGGGCTTGGGAGAGAAAGAGTCCTGCTTTAACCTGAGCAGGGATCCTGAAGAGATGTCGGAGACAGAGGCTGAGATTGTAATTCAGAGAGAGGGCAAGTCTTTCAGAGGGTAACAGGAAAGCGGTAGCAGGGGAGTGATTGTTTTTAACCTGAACAACCCCGAAGAACTGCATGAGGTGACAAGAGGCTATGGGGTAGTCCAAGAGCAGGAGACAGCCCCACTAACCACACCAGAGACATCATCTGAATACCAGGTCACAGTCTAGATCTCCTTCCTTGCTTGGACAAGAGTTTTCAGAGTGCCTCTTATCCTTTTAAGGAGGATGCAAAAAAGGGAGAATGTTATGATAGCTCGATACAAGTAGTTATATTCATCTACTACTGCATGTAAGCAACGTTGGAAGATCTGCCAGGGTAATTAAGAGTAGCCAGGAAAAACCACGAGAGTAACCAAAGTAGTATCGCAAGCTTGCCTGCATATAAATCCATGAACTCCTGCTGATTTGGGAAATCCATGAACTTTCAGTAACATGAGGAGACACAGTTCCAGACTGCTGTGTGGGAGACACTAAGAGACTGTTTACAGATATTCTTATCTATGACTTCTCCCTGACAGTCTTGAATGTGAGGAAAGAGTCACAGAGAGGGAATAAACACTAAATCAGAAAAAAACATTATCAACAAAGGGAGGTCTGGAAGCTACCTCCACTGAGTCCAAGGTTTTGATGCTGTTTGAAAGGAGGTGAGAACCATCGAGCTACGGCTTTGCATTTGTTATCTCCCATTAATTCTTTGTCCTTTTTCCAAAAAATATAGTATCCCCAAATTCCTCCAAAGATCTCTTCTAACTGAATCAGGTTCCTAACTGCAGGCCCTGCTCAACAAGACACAATTCGTTAGCCTTTGCCATCCTTCTTTGTCACAATGGGAGAGATGCTGCTATCAGTAAAAGCATTTTGTTGAAGCCCCTGGTAGTCATAGCAAAGGCACCATTTGGCAATTGAAAACTGTAAAAATCCAAATCCAAGCTTTTTGGGGGGGGGGGGGGGGACGGTGCAGTGGGGCAGATTTGAAGGTGGAGTTCACATGTGATTTCACAGCAAAAAAATAACTAATTTTATACCACTTCTTCTTGGAAAGACACAAAGGAATGGGAAAAACAAGTTAGGTGGCCCACAGACATGGCAATTACTGGTGCAAAAACTACATGGATATTACAAAAGAAGCCAAGAGCGAGGGAGCCAGCAGTCCCCTGCCTCCCATACCAGCATAAGCAGGAACAAAAAATTGTAGTACCTGACTCAGATAGTTCTCAGAAGACAGGATTTCAAGTATGTCTGGCATTTAACTGCTCTCTGTCGTGAATGCCTAGATAAAGACACAATATACTGAGTTTAGCCTTACTTTGGACTCCACTGGAAAGTACATTATGGCATCTAGGTCAGCGAATCCCACAAGAGATGGTCTACCTGCCAGTTCTATAGCGAACAATAAAATAAATTAATAAACTGTCACACTTCTCTGCAGGTTCATATACCTTGAACGTATCTTGCTGTGTCAAATATCCTTTAATTTCAAAGCTCAGCACAACTGGATCTCTGGAAGCCCAATGGAAAGAAGGGCCATTTGAAGCAGCGAGCCTTCACTGATCAGAAAGCACAAGCTCCCCAAACCTGAAAGCTTCAGGAAATGCAGAAAATAGGAGCAAGCAGAGAAACAAGTGTAAGGCGCAGGGACTAGTGCTTTGGTAATTTTTGCTTTTGGTAATTTACCACTGCAAAGTGATGTAGTCCCTTCTTCTCCCTCCTCCAGTCACTTTGGCTTTTTTGTTTTTTTTTTCTTTCTGCCTCTGCTCACCACACTCATAAATTATATTTCTCAACCCAGTTTAAGGATTCATTGATTCCTATCTGGGCTAGGACAAAGAGAAAAGCGCCATATCCAGTGCTAGGAATACTCTCCCACCTGCCTGCAGTATCAACAAGACTTTAAAAAAAAAGAACAGAACAAGACACAACAGCTTCAGGGAGGTTTTAGCAAGACACACAGAAAGTTCTACACTGGGTGAGAGTTTACCACAACTACCGAGGAGTTAACTCCTTTACCTCAATATATAGAAATACCCATGAGTTTATCATGGAAGATCCTTACGTTCAAGTTCATTCACATCCCATAACCTTCTTTTGCGAGTCTGCAATCATTCAAGACAACCAGTTGCACAGGTCTGAATGGAAATATTGTAATTAATTTTGAGGAACCAGGAAAGCTGGAAAAAGACAGGGGCCAGAGATTTGGCAATACCACACACATACCAACCAACAGCAGTTATCAGACCCTTTTCATTCCCTGGAGGATTAAAAACCAAGCCCCATTCTCTTACCTTCCTTTGTTCATGCAAGGAGTGACAAAGTACCTACCTTTGCATTTAGATACCGTTCTCCTGCTGGGGGTTGTACTGGCAGAGACAGCTTCTGCAGCAAATGCCCATCAAACAGCAGCCGTTGGTTAGAAAGGGGCCTGAAGCCAAGGAAGAGCCCTTAAAACTCTTCTTTCACACAGCAAAACTGTCAATTAATTAAAACGTTTTGGAAAGTATAAGGAAAACGGTTCACTTTCTCTTTCTTCAGCTCTAGGACAGGGGAAGATGGAACAGATGACAATTTTTCTGGTTACGAGTGGGGTGGGGAGGTTGAGGGACCAATAGCCCCCAGAAGCTCAACTCTGAAGCAACTGGCATTCCCATGTTATCTGATTAATAATGTAGTTGCTTATGCTAAACCAGTTTTCCCTCAATTTACCTTACTGTTTCCTACTCTTTACTCCCTTCACCCCTGCTTTCTCTCACAGTGTGTGTTATTGTATGATTCTATGATTATATGTTTGTATTTCACTGTATTTTTAAACTCAATCATTAAAACCCAGGTTGCAGTTTTGCTGGTGTGTAGAAATTATCAGGTAATCTCTCCCTTCTCCAAATACCCATTTCATTCCGTCTCATTTGCATTACGAATCAATATGGAGTATGGTTCATTTTGCAGCTCCCATTTCTTTGCTGCGAGAGCAAAATCTCTGAAATTCCCCTGTAGACTTACAGGTTGTGAAGATAAAGGGGCTTCTCCACAGTCCTGCGAAGGTCTTCGGTGAGGTTTCAGGAGAGAGGAATAATCAACGCTGTGAAAACATCAGAGCTGCTGTGAAGGCAAGCTAACCGTTGGAAACCTTCGGTGTCCCAAGCCCTAGCACACGCAAACTAGAGGAGATTTCCTTTAAACTCACTTCAGATCTTTTTTAGCCTCTGGGATATGGCGGAGGCTTCCTCCTGCCAGAGTCAGGCGAGCGGTGGTATTCCTGATGCCACCCGTCTTGTCCACTGCAGTTACAGCTGCCAAGAGAGACAAGGGAAAAACATACATCATTTCACAGTGAACAGGTTTAGAAAGGCAGCTTTCAGCTGAACCTCGGGTGTTTGTTTGGAAGCTCCTTACCGCAGTTTTTAGTCGCCCCTCCTTTCCTGACAGGGATGAGCAGATTCCACTCCATTAACTGTATCTCCCTCGGGTTCTCTGTTCAAGTTAAAAAGAAAGTTCTCAAAGAATTTGGAGGGCACATTTGGGACTTGTGTACAACACGACAGCGCTTTGTTTGCAGCAGCTTAATTTAAATTGGATTTCACATCAATTTGTTGAACAGCTGAGGAACCCTGTGTGGACACACTTACTTGCCTTAAGAGTTGGCTTAAAATCAGTTCCTAATCGATTTAAGCTCCACTGATCAGATTTAAATATATATTTAAAAGGTCAACACAACCTTTTGCATTGATTTAATGAAATGATATTGAAAGCAATACTCAAGTAAACTGGTGCAGCTCTGTGTAAAAGCTGTCTGAATTAGTGTAATATGGATTGTCAAAAGATGGAGAAACATTTCTCCCCCTCAAAGCTTGCAAATTCAATCTCCTGATTGAATGCTAGCAAGATAGAGGCTGATGGATCTCTCCTCTGACGGAGCCATGCATTGATTTTATCATTAGATATACAAAACAAATGCCTAATTCAGTAATAGGCACATTTTATGCCTTTCCTTGATGGTGTTGAGCCTCGCCCTACATATACGTATTTTAGCTCAAAATCACATTTAGTCCCTCTTCAATATGAAAGTTCAAAATTCAGGCCTGGGAATGTTTTTGAAATTACGATCTTTAAAAGATTATAATCTGGAAAGATAGGACCTTTTAAAAAATTTAGATAAATAACAGCATGAAAGGATCACTTATGTCAGGAGCCTATTTCACTGTTTAACAGGTGCAGATATTCACTATAAATTAAATCTCATTCGTGCTGAGTGGTTGAATTGCTGAGGAATCACTTTATTGGTATGTGAAGTATTTACTATGTATAGCTGGACAGCTTCCCAGGAATTCTGATGAAACACATTAATGCACAAGAAAGAACATCCTGTCTTCATAAGACTTGTGAAAACGTAAGCTTTGCTCTTCTCAGTATCTTATACAGAGTTTTTAAAACTATCTGAATTGTCCATACAAATTTACCTAGAATAACTGCTAAGAAGGATCTTTTTAGGTAGAAAATTATCTCTCCGTTGAGTAAAGCTGCTGTTATAAACATGAATATCCAAAATAAAATATGCTTTTATTTAAATTACATTTTTCTTCACCTTATTTAGAAATTGCCTTTTTCTTATAAAAGGGTGAGAAACCACATACTGCTTTAAACAATTTCAGATGCCCAAAAGAGAAGGGTGATATTGGGATCACTCCAAAAAGCACATGAACTTAGAAGCCAATAACTAACATTTGGCTGGGAATTATTTGCATGTGTCCTTTGAATAAGAGGCGTTATTTGCTAAGAATGATTTCTTTAGACAATTCGGCTATGGATTTCTTTATCTGTGTAACAACCAAAATATGGTACAAAGGTAGGAGAGACTTCCAGCTACTACCTAAAAGTTCTCAGTTCCCACCTGTAATATGAGATCTGGGTTTGCTATGTAGAGTAATGGATCTGCATGACAAATACAGACAAGTTTAGCTCTTAGAGTGTTACAATATGCAAGAAAAAAGGACATCAAGAGCAGGTTTACACAGACAAGAAAAGTTTCAAACAAGTGTAGGCCACATTCCTTGCAGCTGAGGAGCCACATAAAAAACCCAACCTAAATTAAACAGCAATAAAAGCCAATATGAACTGTGTTATATTAAAAAGCTAATACTGAGAGCCATGAAAGCTCAAGAGTTTACATGAGCAGCCTATAAAACACTAATGTAACTGACAGGGAACTCTGTTGAAACCATCCCTCTGCAAATCCAAAACTATATTAAAAAAAAAAAAACAACAAACTATTTCCAGGACCAGGAATAACAGATGTATACAAATTTGCAAGGTTAAAATTTGTTCTCTGTTCCTGATTCACAGGTGTATGTCACCAAAATAATTTTCAGGGCTATGTTTCTCTGAGATGAAAGCGAGTCCTCCATCCCACCTGGTATAAACTGCCTCTGAGTTTAAGTTCAGGGAACCTGAACACCAGTAGTACAATTACCTTTCCATCCTCTAAACACAATGGCTATGCAGTGGACTGCTCACGATAGTCTGAAGAACTCCTCCAGACTGGCTGTGAACAACAGTATTTATGTTATTTTTGCACAGATGCTTGTAACAGTATTTTGAATATTCATGCTTTATTCCAGTTACATGGAAAAGCCCAGGTGCACAGGGCAGCGTGTGTATGTGTGTGTTGGCTTTGGCTCCAGAGTGAGGACACTTTGTTCTCTGAGCAGTCAGGGAAAGAGTGTGAAAAAGAGGCAACAGTTTTTTATTTATTTACTATGATGCACAGAAAACTGCTGGGAAGCAGTCAAGGGTCAAATCTTTCAAGTCTTTTTTCCCAAGAAGATACAAACTGCCCAAGTAACGAGCGGATGAAGCCACGAACACTGCATACATTAGGCTAAAACCATTGTGCTAGTTTATTTTGACTCTACAATTGCAGAATAAGTGAAGAAAGTGTCTTTTTTATTTTAACATTGAGTATTTTAATTGAAAGGGGAATTGTAGCTTCTGCCATTAGTGCTAGCACATTCATAGAGATTTGCAAAAAAGAACTTACTTTCTCACAGAATGGAAGTTTCTTTCTGGCCCCATATGCAAAAGCTCTTGTAGAGCTTCTAGTCTCACTATATCCACCTAAGTAAGACAGCAGCAGTCACGTGGAGAACGGTCCTTCGAGTAAAGGAGTGGCCAGATCAGCTGGGAGACATTTTTGCCATAACTCGAATGCATTGTTAATACTTAACGTTTCACATACTCGTTAGAGCACGTCAGGAACATCAGTCACTTCCATCAAGACTGGAATTCACAGGAGCAAAAGTCCTACCCTACCAGCTAAACCACTGCTGGGATAACGCCGGGAACAAGTGTTCCTGTTTCCACAGGCTCAGCAATACCTCGGCTGGCCTTTTTACCAAGATCAGCTGAGGGTATGATACGCAATAGCAGACCATACAGGAATCATATGTCCAGTCAGAGACTGGACCACGCCAGCTCAAGACGGGTCTAATCTCAGCTATTAACTCAGGAGATTTTACACCTGGGAGCAGGTAAAAGGATACTTTAAAACTTTTATATATTAAACAGTTACAAAATTAATTACAATTCATATTGTTAACTTTTCTAAATCAGTTCATCTTCTACTTAACATTTTGTTCTTTTTATAAACATGTTTCTTGAATAAAAAAGCTAGAAATAAAGAATCAACTTCTGTCTTGCCTCAGATTTTTATAGTAAAAAAATGTTTTTAATCTTCTAATTTATGTAACTATTTCAAAGTTGGGGGAAGAGGATATGACGTCTGCAACAAACATAAATTTCAAGAGTGCTTCTAGTTGCCATGTGGCTGTTAAATAACACTCTTTTGAAAAAAATAACACACATAATAAAGGAGATAATGCAAACTGTTGTTCCTTGACACTGGCGACCTCTAAAAACTTCCTGAAACAGATTAAAAATTATCATCAGTCCAGTCTCCTCCAGACAAAATGAAATAATACTCTGCAGCATGAGCAGGTTACGAGAGACTGAATGGAAGAGCCTGAGCAGAGCAAAATTCAAAATGGAGCAAGGCACACTGAGAGCAAAATAATGATACGACTGACTTGAAAAGAGAGAGGAAATAATGAATTCAAAATAAGCAACAGAGACTGCCCATCACTGCGCGCTCAGTTTGCAAGTGCTACACAACCCAGTCACTTCTCTTGGATTAGTTACGGAAAAGAGGAAAGTTGGTGTGTATCTACTTCCCCCTGTTCGAATGGAAAAGGCAGCATGCAGAAAAGCACACGGCGCTGTGCAGGGCTGGCTGTACGCAGGCTCACACCCCTTCTCCTCCAGGCACGGAATAAAGCTCTCATGGAGACATCCTCCTGGTCACTGCTTGGGGTTGGGACAGGCTGCCTGGGTCAGTCTCCTCCAGACCTTCTCCAAACTTTTTTCAGGACAAATCCAGGTTATGGACCCTGTAAAAGGTCACTCCTTCTTTTAACTACGCTCAGTGGCATTCTATCTTCCAGCATGCAAGCTGGAGCAAGCTTTCCAACGGAAACGTTGTTCTGAAAACATAGGGTGACAGCATGGAAACATCTCCTGCCACAGTATGTTTATCGCCTGTTAGATAGACTCTAGCTGGATCAGTACAAGTTTATCAAGTGGGATGGAAAAAAGTTGGAGGTACATGAAATTTGTATCGTGCCTGTTAGGCTTCAAATATGAAGCAAGAGCAGCAACCAGACATTGAGGCTCTCAAGGGAAGACCTTTGCTGTTGAAGAGGTTAAAGTGACCAAAAGTAACAGCACACAGAGTTTTGAGGATGGGCCTTTTCTAAAACCCCCGATCCTGAGTCCAGAATGTAACCTAACAGGCAACCTTGATTCACAGGATGACTCAGTTCTCTCCGTTGCACTTACTCTTCAGGATCTGGGTTTTTTCTTTCACTCTGCGTTGGCACGAGTAGCCTAAGCTCTGCAAAGCCAGGTGATTCAGGGAATAAATGGAAGACTTAGATAACATCTGGACTATGCTCATGTCCTGCACAATTGCTTATTTTAAGGGAACAGACACGGTGGCAAAAAGAGGGCCAGGCCCCAGTGTAGTATGGATCCAGGCCCAGAGGAGTCACTTTGCAGCCCCTTTTGCAACTTTACATTTAATTTTTTAAACATACAATGATTATATTAAGTACTGGGGGAAAAAAGGATAAAAAGGAGATGGCACTATTTACTGGAAGACTTGATTTTCTTTTGTGTGTGTGTGTGTGTACATGTCCAAGACCTTTTCTAGCAGAAGAGAGTCATGCAATGCGTATGTCTCTTCATCGCTTATCTTCTTCCTTCCCTCTCTGGTTCTTTGTCCTTCTGGGTTTGCTCTACTTGCTAAACTGTGAATGGCCCCATTGGGCAGCTCTGGGGACCCTGAGAAATGCAACTGAAGGAGGAGATGAAGTTCAGAGCTGTAGACACTTTTATAGAAGTACAGTCACCGTTGCACCATCGAGGCTAAACTGAACCCAGAGCAGGTATCCAAGCTGTTCATTAAACATATGAAGTTGCTCCTCATCCTCCCTTTAATGCCTGTTGGGGCTGCAGGGGGCAAGCAAAAAAAGATGCATAGATTTTTAATGATGGGGTGGTTAACAGCTGGAGCAAATGACTGAAAGAAACAATTCTCCACCTCATCCTTCTCCCTCCCCCAACCTTCAGATCAAGGCTTGATGCCTTATTGAGGGATCTGATGCTGTCACACACGAGCTACCAGGCTCAGCACTAAATTGAGGAGGTAAAATGCAATGGCTTTAATAGGAAGGCGCTCAAACTACTCGATCAAAGGGCCTCCTACCCTTTCATTCAGTGACTCTATTAACCGAAGATAGGCAATATTCTAGAGGATTTTCAACAGTCCTCTATTAGCTTGTGACTCATTAAAAATGGAGTCCTTAAGAAATGTAGCATTTGGTGCATTTCTTGTCTTAAATGAGCTTAGAGAAACAGCTTATCAGTTGTTTAATTTATTATTAACATTCACTAAAATTTCAGAGAGTTGCACGCTGGAGTAAAATAGCTCTCATATCTAATTGCTGAGATTAATTTGCAGTTATCAGTATATTAGGAATTTAGGTTTGCACTACAATCCTCCTTTCCATTAATCGCTACATTTGTTCTATTTTATTTCTCTAAGAAACTAAGTTAGAATGATACATTTGGGTTCAAAACTCACATAGTTTACAGTTTTGAATTTCAAGAGTAATAATCACATCTTACAGATAGCACATTCTCACCTTTTTTGGAAAGGCACTCCTCAGGTGAGAATCACAGAATGCTGTCTCCTCAAAAGCCTCATACTGCAGGGAAATTACATTATAAAACTGAAAAAACCCTCGAAGATGGAGGCAAGGTTAGGGTTATGTGGCTGTGATTTACAGTAAAATATATTACAGAGATAATGCAATTATTCAAACCACAAGAATTATAAACCCTGGAAATTCTAAGGTAAAATCAAATTTAACAAGAAATCCAAATAAAGCATAAAGAAATGAAGAGTCAAATATCTAAACAATCTTAATTATGCTTGGAGAAAATATCTTCTAAATCTCTAACTAGCTAGAAGTCACAACATTTGTTTGCATAATATGCGTGTGTTTGCATATAGAGACTAATACACACATGCTTCTGAAGATGAATCATACCTTTCCACTTTATAGTGTGAAACTTAAAGTTCATGAGAAACCTCTCCCTGTTCTGCAGCGAAGGGCAAAAAACACAGCGTGCCTTTACAAATCTAATCATATCCAAGTCCACAAATGTAGAACTATCTCAATACGAACTGTATGTTTTTGCCTGGTTACAGTCACCACAGTAACACCCATGTAGCTGTTAAAAAGCTTATCTCCTGGAAAAAAAAAGAACAGGGTAAAAGCATAAATTAGAAAGCGATATACATACCAAATATCCGCAATGCATCACAGGAACCTCAGTGGTACCTTACGGAATCTGACAGCAAGTAAGAGGTCAGTGCAATGAGCACACCGGAGGCTACGGCTCCTTCGGCTGCAGGCTGGTACCTCTGCAAGTCCGGAGCGGGAACACTTGGAAGGACAGTTGGAGATTTAAGGCCTCCGTGACAGGGGCAGCTGCGTGGGGGTGCCAGCACTGGAGATTCCCGAGCTGCTGGTAGGGCCGCGTCTCTCTGCCCCTCTGAGAACGAGAAGACACGTGCAACTGGGCTGAGGGAGCGTAACTCTCCTAATCCCTGATGCCACACCAAACCTCGTCCATCCAAGAAGCGATGTTAAAAATGTTAAGCGTTACCAGATCAAAAGGGGATCCTGATGGCGCGTTAGGACAGCAGCACAGAAATGCCAACATAAATGACAAACTTCACAGAGGCCACTAAATAGAAACGATCGGCCTGCCAAAAGGGGGTACGGAAGGGCGTTCGTAGGCAGTATCATTTGCCTGCTTCTGCAGCCTGCTAAGAGACCCGCGCTGAGAAGGCTGACCCCCCCGCCCCCTTCTGTACCATTAACAGCTGCCCTTTCTCTGAACGACCACAATGCCGGCAAACATGTCCACGACCGAGATGCAATACCATTAATTACAGAGGTATTGCTTCTAGCTCCCAGAGGCAAAACTGATATTACGTGTTGCCCTTTGTGTGCACATTAGACTAGAAAAAACAAAGTACATTATTCCCAAACTTAAAGCATTACCTTTCTGAGTAAAAGATTCACATGACAAGAAGTTACCTGACATCTGCTAACTATTTCCTGGGACAAGAGTCAGACTGCTTAATCTTAACTTGGGTCAGTGGCCAATCCCATTTTGCATTAATCTCTCAAAAGGAGACATAGAGGCAGAAGCCTTGTTCTGCCTAGGAATAAAAACAAGCTGAGCCTCCCTCCTCCTCACACAATATTGTTCCTATTGGCCCAATTTACTGACAAAAAAACCCACAGTGAGCCTATTTCCCTGGAAAGAATTGCATTTCAACCAGTTTTTGCTGGACTGCCAACTTCTCCTAGTCGATCACTGAACAACAAGCTGAGTGTTCCCACCTTCTGCTGCCATGATATTCTGCCCAAATCATGAAAAAAAGAAATTCCTTTAAAAAGCCACAGGCTCTTCATAGTCTTGAGAAAACCAACACAGAGCTTCAACCACTGTCAGTTCTGGCCCACCACAGCATGTCTGAGACCAGCATTCCCAAGAAGCTTCCAAACCAAGACTGCACATCGCTCCTGCAGTGCTACTTGTTTCCACATCATCCAAGGAGAAGGAACATACTGAATCCTATGGTAGCCATTCTCACTCCTGGGTCTATAACCAGCTTTCTCGTTAAATTTTTCTTTGCTCAAAGATCTAGTCATCAGGCTTACCCAGACAGGAATTATTTTTTTTCTTTACCATTCTTAATGGATAACTCTGTCATGGTAGTTAAAAAGGTATACGTGGTATGAGTCAGCAAGAGAAGGTAATGCACGTGGAGGACCTGCCAATTCTTCCTTGTTCCTTTCTGCCCGTCTTCTGAAGAGTCTGGGTTTGGTTAGCCAAATATCAGGTGGTGCTTCAGAGAAACAACCGGGTGGGCTGAGGCACAACTTGTCCCAGCACATAGGAGTTCATTGCTCCGCTTGCTGCTAGCGAGGAAGGCTCAGAGCTGGCAGCCAGTTAAGACAGCAAGACAAACTCCAAGAAGGTGAAAGGAGCTGAGGGGAGAAACTGAGTGCCATTGAGCCCACTGTGCCTCACTATCCATTTTGATTATAAATTCTGCTTTAAAATGTAAGTTATTGTTACACCTCTGAAATATAATAAATTGTGTAAGTCAGACCCACTCCTAGAGCCAGCGTTTTGAAAGTGTCCAAATGATGATTTTTAATCAAGTAGAGGCTGAGCGTGCATGTAGGGAGCACATATAACAGCGATGCTGTAATGATCTCAGAAAATTATAAACTTAAATGCAGTTTAGATCTGCATACTAATGAAGAGATGCCTATATAGGGTCCTAGACAACTCAGTTTAAAAGAAATCAAAAAATGTCAATTTATTGCAGTGTAGAGTTTCGTTATCCAATTACACAAAGTATTAAGCATCTCATCATCATTAAGGCATTTTTGTCATTTATCTCATATAGATTTTTTTCTAAGTTTAACCCTAACTCTTTTTGCTTTATGGTAATTCTCCTGGGAGTAATTACTAAATTTCCATAGCAGCAATTTGGGTAGTATAAGAGCACGTAAACTCAGCCTTGCTCCCTCCATCATAATGAAGATTTTGCCTAGAAACGTACTTTTTCCCCTTCACATTATTTAAAATATGACACATGATCAATAACATGAAACTGCAGAAAACTTTCTCATATGATAGTTCTATTGATTTTTAAAGGAAATAATTAAACTAACTGTTAAGACCAAGTTCATCAATACAATCCGACTCCTTTGTTCCCCTCTCCTGAGCAGGACAAATCAATCAGGGTCTCCTGGTTAGCATAACCAGTTTCCTAGAGCTATTGCACCACTCTGACAACATACTGAATAGCCATTTCATACCCTGTTCTTCCCTCCTTGCTCTCACATCCACCTGCACGCATCCCCACAGCTCCAAATGACACCCTTCTGAATCTTCTCTATTGCACTGTACATTCCCCAAACCCTCCATCTCCATTCTCTTTTACATGCTCCCTCAGTTTGCTTCTTCCTACAGCATCAGGTTCCTTTGCAAAATAACAAATGCAATTTTAGGAAAGACATACTGTATTTTTCACAGATAACAGAGATAGAATGCCAAATTGTGTTAAATGCCAAATTTCTTTCCACTTTGATGACAGAAGCATATCTGCAAATTAGCACCTCTGCTCAGACTGTACTTTAACAACAGGACTTTCCTACCAACTAGTTCTCTGCAAGGCAAAGCAGGCCCCTGGTAGAAGGTGAAGTGGGAAAGCCAAGAAAAGCCTCCTGGGCTTCCTCTGAAAGCAAAGCAACTTCTCCACAGGGATGGGCGGCTCTCATTTGAAAATTTTCTCTCATACTCTGATGCCCTTAAGACCTGTGCCATCGTTGGAATGAAATCTCTCCCCAAGTTAACTTGCATATACCTCAATTTCTCTTTCACTTCCAGTGATCCCACCAACACCTTCATCAAGCAGCTGGCAACTTGCGCTGCCACCAAGAGCTGCTCCTGCACCCAAGTGGTTGGAGTGAGGAACCTCTTCCGTGGCAGAGACAGACCGTAAATCTGGCAGGATGGGACTGGCGACTGTGGAGGTAAGCCACAGGAATGTGCAGCCAGAGACGGGATTCTTCAGAGTTTCTTGACGAAGGTCATGTAAAATCTTCATGGATTTGGTTGTATTCAAGGGACATTGCAGCATGTGTGTAGGTCCCAGATGATACTCTGACTATCCACCTCTGCAACAAGCCAGAAAAGACCTTCAAAAATTTTGGTTGATAAGACTCAAATTTAATACATTCTGCAAAATGCACTTTTCTTGACATGGAACAACAGATTCCAAACATTAGCAGCAGTTTATGCTGAAGAAACGATGGAACACTGTGGAAGAATTACAGAATATGGAGCAATGCACAGCCTAAATCAGACACACTTAGCATGGTGGAGCACAGCGGCCCTAACAGATCCATTGCTCCCTGCTCAGCAGAGTCACAAACACTTCTGCACTGACAGAAACATTCATCCGCAACATTCTTAAGATCTATTGGTGTTTGCAAGTTGCAGGATTTTCCTGAGAGGAGGAGGAATTAGTGTGCGCCTACATTTGGCAATGTGATTTCAAGTCCAAGATAGGTTACAGGTAATTCATAAATGTCCCTGAAAAATAATGCTCTTTCTGGAGGTGCTTATATCTATTCAACAGCCATGCAACTCGATGGCCCAAGAAATGACTTTCTACAAATTGTTTTATTTTAAAAATAACTTTTTTATATGTATTTCAAAAGCTTATTTACACTAAGTACAATCATTAACTCCATTAGGTACATGGGCAGATGTGCAGATCAGCACACACACGTAGCTCTCGGGTTAATGTTATTGTAGGCTGCTTACATAGTTCCAAAATCTAAGATTTGTCCCAGTTGACATGGCTCTAAGAGGTGTAATTGGAACAACACACGTGTTACAGATCAGAACACCGAAAGTATTCATCAGTTCTCTGTCCATGCTTAAAAGGCCTTCCTTCTAACAATTCAACTGTAACACATGAGCATCTAACAAAGGCTCCCATCAGAGATTAGCAGATTCTCTTAAACAGGTGAAACTTGATACACTAAACTCTGTAAAAGGATTTACTTTTTGCCATGTTTAGAAAATAAAATTATGGCATGTCTTGGCTGCCTTTCGAGTGCCAAATTCAAACCCCAGTGCATGCACCCAGCTCCCATTAAAAGCAATGAGAGATGCAAGACACTGCACATTTAGCCTTCACTAAGTGAAATGAAACACAGAAAAGAAAAAAAAAAGGAAGGAAAAAAAAAAAGCAGATTTCGCTAAAGGTTACACAGCAACAGAGCCAGAGGTTCAACTCAGGAACCCTGACCTCCTCCCCCACATGATTCTGACTACATCCACTGGGGGGAATTAGGGCAAACCAGGGAAGAGGCAGTGACATCGATTAGAAAGCAAAATGGATTAGGAAGCAGTGACGTTATAGTGGGTCAAAAATAGACAATATAGGAAGAGAACAGAAGAGAAAAAGAAAGAAAATTGAGAATAACAGTTGAAAAATACTGAAAGCTACCATCAGAAAGGATGTAAGATGATGTGATGCAACAGCAAGCATAAATAAAAGGAGATGAACTGATGAGAGGCACTTTTCAGACACATTAAATAGCTGATTGTCAAAATATTTTCAGTAAACACACAGATGCCACGTTTGCCTCTAGTAGGTGTTTTTACTACTGCATACAATGGCCTGGGTGGTAGGCTGATGTTGAGCGAAGACAACTCCTCTCTTTACTCCTCATGCATCCTAGCCCCTAATCACATTTGCAGCTGCCTCAAAAATATTATCACAGAGCATTAGTTACTGACTGCACTTGGCAAAACCCAAAAGGCAGCTGTGATAGTGCCCTCAGAGTTTTGAAAAGGAGAATTACTTTAAATTTCGTATAAAAGCTGTATAAAGACTTGAGACTCGGCACAGGGCAGACTTCAAAAATACACTGCTGAAGTTGCTGGCACTTACAGCATAAACCAGAAAGGTGCTGTGACTGTCCCAGAAGTGGACACCTCACATCTAGGTGACAACCAGCAGCTCACCAGTGGAGTCCAGCACAGCCAACACAACCCTGCTTCCCAGGGTAGAAGCGGGCTCAGAACTGGAATGGACATTTGGGACAAAAAGAAGGGAATGTGCAAGACAGCAAGAATGGGCGTGTTCAACCTCCTGAGCCCTATCTGGCCTTTCTGAAATTACCAAACATTCAAGTAAGCTGAAAGACCAGATGAGATGATTTTCCCTGCTGCTGGCCTATTTTGCATAGGTCTGAACAAGGCCCAAACACATCCTTATCCTTAAAATACTAAAAGCGTTCTCCACAGGCTTCAGTTATAACTACCTCCCAACCAAACCCATCTTCCTGACTACCAAAACCCCTCCTTCCAGGGCTCTGTAAAAATCAAAGCTGTCTGACACACTTTTATTCCCCCAAAACAGCATTTATCAAAGCTTTGTTCTTCAAAATTTGACTGTTGTGAAACTACTGCTAAAGGGGAAAAAAATGGGACCTTGGTCTTAGCAGTTGTACCTATGCATCTGGAGAGGGACCAGGCAGAAGCTCTTCTGGTGGCACTGACAAAATTCATCCCTCCAAGGGCACCACAACAGATGGATCCACACAGCAGATGGATGAATCCACCCCCATGTCCTACAACAGCTCAACACCAGCACTAATCAAATCAGAAGGAAAATGCACACAGAAAAGGTTGCTTTGCTTTTTCATTCCTCAGTACCCAAGCCTTTTGCATTCCACTTCCCAGACCCAGTCTTGGAAACAGCCATCAATTGTCCACACCCTCCATCGCTTGACAACTACAGCCAGCTACAGGGATTGCATGCATCACTGGAGGGCTGCGTCTCCTGAGGAGGACGCAAGAGGCAGAGAAGGGGCATCATGAGCTGCGGCCACAGATCTGCTCGATGTGGTAGATCTCTTTGGGACAGTCAGCAGACAAGATGAGAGGCGCATCTTCTGTTATCACAACATCATCCTCAATGCGCACACCAATGCCACGAAACCTCTCTGGCGCACTCACATCGTCCTCAGGGATATAAATGCCTGAAAGAAGGAAGGGAATTAAAACATACAACACTCTCCAGAACAACACCTTTCCCTTACTGCACCACCGTGAGAGCAGGGTTGGATTTTCGGCAATAACATGAGTTTGATCCTGAAATTTTTTAACAAGGAAAGCTACTCTTTCCCTTCACCCATAGCAGCTGGTGGGCTAAGAAAGGAATGTGTCCCTTAGTGCCTAAAGACACTAGCATGTTAATAAAAACCTCCACAATTACAGCTGGCCTTTCTGCACTTCTTGCTCTCCATGCTATGTTCACAATGATGATTTTAACAATGTTCTGAACAGAGAGAGAGAAGAGCCAAGCATTAAGTATCAGTTTCCAGCTGACAGCTCCAAATCCAGTGACAAGCAGAAAGAAAGATTCATGGTGAAATGCCTAATTTGCAAAGCTAAGTTGTGAATGCCTGTAATTGCAGACTGCAATGCTTGAGACATACACTACCAGTGACTGGTAGTAGTTTAGTCACAGTAACACAAAATACAGCACAAGTGAATTTAGCCTGCTTCTCTGCACTGCAATTGACCTGCACTGCTGTGGGTCAAACAGCAGCAGTCTGAGGTCTATAACACTCTGCCTTCTGCTGCACAGACATTTTTTGAGAGTTTACTCCCACAATTTGTTACCTTGGCTGTGCTTGGGAGGGAAATAAGGTTTTCTAATACTGCAATCATTTTCAATTTCACCAGAAAGGACCTGAATGCTTCGGTCTGAGGGATCAACTAACTACTCAAAGCAATACTGTTATCCTCAGTGTTGGCATGTTTTTGTCCACCACTGACTGCATCACTTTTTACCTGGTTCAATGGTTATCACCATGCCTGGCTGGAGCGGGAGCGATCGGGATATATCTGGGGTATCATGAACATCCATGCCCAAGTAATGGCCCACATGATGTGGGCAGTACTTTCGAACAGCCTAGCAGAAAACAAAACAAGTGTCACGGAGGCAGTTAAACACAGCCTAACCTGTTGTTCTAATACAAAAGATGGGGAGAAGAGACAGAACAGTTACGTGCTTAACTAGCAACCTTACTGCCACGACTAGGTCACCAGGGGCTGCCTTCCACTTACCAGAACTGAATGGCCCTCAAAACCCAGGAGTACCATGTGCCTATTATGAGCATACTGCCCACTGCCTTTCCCCCTCACTGAAAAGAACAGCCCAAGCCCATCACCACCTCAGCATGTCAGGCAAGACTTCAGTTTTCAGCTCACTGAGCTTTGCTGCCCCAACCCTTTCCATCTCTTACACATCCAAGCCCTGCGTTGCTCCCATCAGCAGACCCGGGCAACCGGCAGCAGCTGACACAGCTGCTACGTGATGTGGCAAAGACGTCTCCTATGCACAACAGAGCAAACGCTGTGCTGATTTCACTCAGTAGCTACAGCAGGATTCTAATCCACCTCTACAGGGCACAGACACCGCCTCACCCGCACACCCTCCTAATCCCCCTCCCTCCAGAGAGGAGCTCCCTGACAGCAGGCATCAAAGAGCTAATTCTTCCTCTGCCCCACGCTCCTCACATTCACTGGGGAGTGAGCTGCAGACGCTGCTCTCGTCTGGCTGTGCTGCCGCCTGCCGAGGAAAACCGGCATGATAGCCTCTGTTCCCAGGCAAGAACTTGTGCTGTTGTTGCGCTGACGCTGTAGGACAATTAAACCTGGCAGAAATCTGTCCTGCTGCCAAAGAGGTAGCTCCCTCACTTGGTTCCACCATCTTTCTTGTATTGGCATCAGCAATCATGCAGGTTTGCAGTGAGTGGGACCGGATAAACTTCTCTAACTGCAAACCAATCCTATTTGATCTGCAGGTTCAGCTCTAAGGCAGACCAGTTTCCTGGTCTTATTCACCAGGTAGCTCTGTGAATCCCAATACTGACACAAAATGGTGCAGAAGAGGCAGCAGGTGGAATGACTGAGAAGAATGGGCTGCACGTTTTGGTGGCACTGCAGATTTATGCTATGTTAAACAGATCACAAAACTATGACTAATTGCCTGCAGCCAGCCCTGGACCCAGAATTTTGTGTTAGTGCCACTGTCTCTATAGGTTCCTTCAGACTGTCTGTACTCTAAAGGTGCATCTACACTAACAAGTAGTGCAGACCAATGGCAATGGATCTGCAGAGCGTAATAGCAAGTGCCAAGGAACAAATGTTCACACTGTGCATGTAAGACTGGGGGGTTACTTCAGACGAAATTGCATGCTGAATGGTTAAACACATCTTCAAGTTCAGCCTTGTCTGAGAGAAATCCAGTCCTGTGCTGAGACCAGCCCACAACATGAATTGCACAGTGTGTGGTGACAATTAGAAGATACATCTCAAAAGCACATTCCTGAGCCAAACTAAAGCCGCTAACGTAACCCAAGGAGAAAGCAGTTAGGCCTAGCAGAGGGAAGCTATAGTAAAAAAACTTAAGGTACCTTGAAGAAGTGGCTCTCAGTGATGCTGTTCTTCAGGATCCCCAACTCTTTCAGTTTCTGTCCAATAAGGCTCAGCATGAGGCTGTAGATATTTTCTAGGCTCATGCCTGGGGAGCAGAGGCTCAGGCAGGACTTCTGGATATCCAGGACAGCCTGGTATAGTTCTGCTTGGGGTTTGGTGAACCTGAAAACCATTGAGAAAAGGAACAAAGGACATTTCTCACAATTTAACCTCTCCCCAGAACCTATTTTGGGGATAGATTCAGTTCTATGTTGGAGAAGGGAAAGTCAGAAAGGAACGCAACTGGCTCCTTATATGAAATGCCAGGCAAGGCATCACTGCAACATGCCCTTCAATGCACTGGGTAGAGGCAGGGTTTCTCAGCTGACAACCTAACCCCAAAGCAAAGCAAGGCAAAGCTACCGCAGGAAAAAGAATGCACTTGAGCCAAAACATCCAGGAATCAAACACACAACCACAGGGACATCACACCAGCAAATTCACAACTGACAGAGCCATGTACAGGTCAACTAAACTCCTGTTTTCTTACATACAACCAGAGTCAGCCACAGCTGAATGCACAAAAGCCCTCTCTGCACTTTAAGCATGCTGTAATAGCTGAAAATAGCAGTAATCACACATATTCATCCAGTAATTAATGAGGCAGTGGGGAATACAGCTTCTCATGCTGAAAGATTAGTTTATATAATTTGATTACTCTGAAGAACCACAGAATGGGACACATTAAAACTACTCACACAGAGATTAAACACACATACACTCAATCCATCAATTATCTAAGAGCTTCTCAAAGTTCTTCAAAACAGCCTTATTGCAGCATACCTTCCATTGATGGGCCAGGTGCGTGTGATGTCACTTACATAGCAGGAAGACTCACATCCACCATCTAGCAAGACCAGTTCACCATCCTGGAGAATAACAGGAAAAAATGCCCTGTGGGTCAGTCCAGCTATTAACTGAATTGATTTTTCTGTCTGAGAGTGGGAGAGATTATGTCTTTATTTTTGCAAAGCAGCTGCAGATATGTGAGTTCCTTTTGCAGAACAACACCCCAGGTGCTGCTGTTTATAAATAGGCTATTCCAGCTGGATTGTTTCTCTGCAAGGTAGTCTCTGACTGTTATGCTTATCTACAGCCTGAACTCTTAACACGCTGATTTTCAAACACTTTGGAGTAAAAAAAGACATTTTCCTTGAACTATTCTGTGCTCTGAGACACCAGTCCCATTCACACCTGGATCGCTTACTCCAGCAGATTACACCAGTGACTCCTTTCACTAGAAGTTCTCTGCTAGCGACTGAGACAGAAGGGTTTTGCAACAAAAAAATAGATTTCTCAGCTACCCACAAGACCACTAACAGCTAAAGATTTAGCCTTGTCACAAGGTAGGAGGACCCAGCAAAATCACTTCTCTGACAGTGTATCATTACTGTAAATGCACTATTGAACAGCTTGTACCATCTTCCCTGTTCTCTTCTGGGTCTTCCTTGACTGCTCTAAGATATACTTCTGAATCTATCTGGTGATGGAATGTCCTGGTTTCAGCTGGGATAGAGTTAACTGTCTTCCTAGTAGCTGGTACAGTGCTATGTTTTGAGTTCAGTATGTGAAGAATGTTGATAACACTGATGTTTTCAGTTGTTGCTAGTAGTGTTTAGACTAAAGTCAAGGATTTTTCAGCTTCTCATGCCCAGCCAGCGAGAAAGCTGGAGGGGCACAAGGAGTTGGCACAGGACAGAGCCAGGGCACCTGACCCAAAGTGACCAACAGGGTATTCCATACCATGTGATGTCCCATCTAGTATAGGAACTGGGGAGTGGGGGCGCGGAATCGCTGCTCGGGGACTAGCTGGGTGTCGGTCAGCGGGTGGTGAGCAATTGCACTGCGCATCATTTGTACATTCCAATCCTTTCATTATTGCTGTTGTCATTTTATTAGTGTTATCATTATCATTATTAGTTTCTTCTTTTCTGTTCTATTAAACCGTTCTTATCTCGACCCACGGGTTTTGCTTCTTTTCCCGATTTTCTCCCCCATCCCACTGGGTGGGGGGGAGTGAGTGAGCGGCTGGGTGGTGTTTAGTTGCTGGCTGGGGTTAAACCATGACATGGAAGAAAAAACTTCTGGAGATGTGAACCTCCAATTCGCTTCAGCAAAACTGTTCCATGTCAATTAAATCACTGACCGCACATCTTCCAAAAACCCTGACAAAAAAAGACAAAGGGCCAGGAACAAAACCACTGCCTTGCTTTCCCTCCTTAAAGAGGCTAACAACAAACAAGAGCAGTGAGATCTGTAAAAAGTTTGGATTAAATTCTCTATGGATTTACACTACATGTAATCCAAGGCCTTTTACAGATATTCACTCCACAGATCCGTGACTGTGACAGCAGCCATGATGTGGCATGACAAAGAATAATTCTAGCACTTTAAGGGAAAAAAGAAGCAGAATTTCACTGCTAGCACTACTTCCAGTGCTAGCTACTATCATTGTGTACAGTTAAGTGCCACAAACAGTTACGCAGCAGATAAACTCAGACCTCACTACCCACTGAATAGACAGGCCATTAACTATCTATTTAAATTGTATTTTTAGCTTCTTCAGAATAGCTGGTTCAATTCTTTAAGTAAAATATGAAATTATAGCACCTGCCCTCTTCCAAGCAATTAAACAAGCTAAGTAGCAATTTATTGGGTACAGGAATTCTGCCTGTGGTTTGTTGCCCAGTAAGTCCCTTATGTCATGCTTCGTGTCCTCTTTCCTTAAAGCTGAAACCACTAAGTGGTGGACTGAATGAAGTCCACATGTGGCCATAAGCAGCCTTCAGATACCTTTCAAATTAGACACTCTGTTAGCCTATTTGGCAACAAGATCTGTAGGAAGTAGCACACAAAGGAAAAGAAAGAGTCAAGTTTATGAGTTTAACCTCCTACTTAACAGTTTTGAAAAAAACAAGTGACAGTCATTTAACTGCACAACTTTATCAGAAGAAACTGGAGTTACATGAGCATGCCTGACCTTAGACGACAGTACAACAAAGGAGGCTTCTTTCTGCCAAAAGCAGCCTGTCATATCTTTTGTATGTCTGTCTCTGCAGATCATTTCAAGGTCTGCTAGCATGCCAGCTTCAAGAACAGACAATGCTAGTGGGAAAGTTTCTTCCTGCATTAAGACAGAGAAAAAATATGCTCCTCTGAAAAGTGAATCATGAGTAGAGCAGTGGGGGAATAACTGCTCCTGAAAATACTTATCTGAATCTAAAGGTGTATTGTCACAAAAGCTGGAGAGGGTTCAATTCAATGATGTGGATCTTCAAAATAAGACATTAATTTACCTACAGCCATCTAATCCACCTCTCAACATTTAACGCTGATCCTTTCCCTCCTTGTTCCCCTTCCCTGCTTTGCTAGCCTACACAGAATCCGAAATGCTTTTCAGCCTCCTTGCCAGAGGAGGAATGCACTATTGCACCTTATGTTGCAAAGCAAGGCCAAGCAATGCAAGTGACAGTAGAAGACCTCCCCAGAGCCTTCACTCTGCCTGCTGCAGTGGTCCCTCTCTTTTGTGAGGTTAGCAATCCACCCAGCACTGCACACTGCTGCACACGGTGTGGGAGCAGACATGCTCGCTAAATGAAGTTATTTCCAAGCTTGTTTGCAAGTCCTTCCACTGTTCAGAAAATACTGCAGAAAGTGCAAAGAGGAGAGAAAGAGACTAGATGGAGTGAAGTTAACCTGTCACTGACAGTAAAACTAACCAGGGCAGGATTCCTTTCCCCTGCTCACTTGAAAATACTTATTTAAGTGTTTTGATCTGTTCAGTCAAAACAAAGAGCAGCTACAGGGCACATATGGGTACAGCGTGTCACAGCGCTGCACTGTAAGTTACTGGACATCGTATCGTTTACCTTGATGAGCTGATTGTTCTTCACATAGTGCAAAGTGTTTGATCTATTGCCACCAGCAACAACAGGAGGGTAGGCCAAGATGTCAGCACCACGAGCCCGGCACTCGAATTCAAACTAGAACACCAATTCAGAGAGGAGAAGCCTGTTAGCACTGATTCAGGTGATTAACTGCCCTGGGGCTATTATAATTCATGTCCTGCAACTGTTTTCTTAATTTGTACAACACAAAGTGAAACTGGAAAGTGAGTTCACTAAATGAAAGCAGCCTTGAATGCTTTCCAAGAACACTGGAGGAAAAAAAATACAGAACTACTCACTCTTCAAGATAGTGTTTTAAGTCTGCATCTGGTCTCATGGAAGCTCCTTCTGGTGCAAGCTGTTCAATACTGTATCAAACATTCATTACGTTGTCATAAATCACCATAAAGGTGAGGATTTGTTCTTTTATAAACTAATGCTCTTAGTTGCCATACAACTTTGCGAATTTTCAAAGATCCTAAATGTCAGCATGACAACAGTTGTGTATTGCTGCTGCCTTTTAAAATTACAAAGTACCAGCATATTTACAGCAGTATCTATTTTCATGACTCTGTTGAACTAAGAAGGTTTGAAAGCATGCACTACCTTGATGTCCGAGGGGAGAAAAAAAAGGCACTGTAAGCCTCAAGATCTTTATCTTTCTTGAGTGACGAAGCTGATGAAAGCATGGAAGTGAATAAACTTACATCTGTAAAGATCCTCTATATCCTCAATATATTAACAACCTGTCTTTTCTATAATTACCAAAACCACACGGGACAGAACACTCCAGGATGCCTACGTGTAGTAAAGTAGGTTTTACAATCCTGATCTGGAGTGAAAAGTTGATCCGTAAAATACACTTTAATTAAAATAATTTTCTCTACAACTTAGTACCGCTGCTCAGTGCCATGTCAGCACAGGCCCATCTATGTTGTAATACAGGGTCAAATCCTGCTGATGTTTCTCAAACAGGCATCTCACTGCAATTCCTTACGAAATTCCTTACCAAATGCAGAGGCCAATTAGTGCTTATTTTGTAACTGAGATGTGTCTACACTGCTTCAAGATAGCTGTGGTAATCTGATGTAGTAAGAGGCTACAGTCAAGAAAAGCAGGCTTTACAAACAGGTGTTATAACTACTTAAATTCTGCACAATAGAACTGTATTATAGAATAAGATAATAACTATATCTCTGATGGTTTAGCAGGTTTTGTATTTAAATACAATAGAAAAAGACATCAATAGCAGATAAACTTAAGACAACCACTACATTCCTTCAATAAGGGTACAGAAGTACAGCTGAGGAATTCCTCACACTGACTTTTCTGCACGTCCTAGGAACCACAAGAACTGGGTGAAGGAGGAATGTGCTACAGCCGGAAGCCTACATTATAGAGAGTTCTGACATTTCTAGTTTCATGGAAGGATAACCAACATCCAGACCTTCTATCTCACCTCCAACCACAAAGTACTCACCTTTGCATACAGAAAGGCTTCATCCACTGGGGATTTGCTGGCAAACATTGTCTCTATGAAAGCCTATGAAAAAGAAGGGCCTTTCAGTTAGCAAAGGAGCCTGAACTTGAAAGAAGTTATTTTTTTTACTTGCTGTCTTTTGAGGAAGGCCTAAAATCAGCTGGCCCAGAACACAGGAACCAGAGGCAGCTTTTCCTTCAGAGAAGGACAAGCTGTGCCTCTCTTTTCTACTTGGCTCTCTATTTTAATAATATTTACAAAAACATAATTGCATTTGAGGTCATCTGTCAGATTAGTTTAAAATTGGCCAATGAGTTCAAAAGGTATTTGAGGGAGAAGGGGGAAAATGGAGACATACACAGGCAATGTGTTCATAAAAATCCTGTTTCCTCAAAAACAACAGGATAAATGGGGAAGAGAACGGCGCGGGGAAGGAGAGGGAAGGCTGAGAAAAGAGTGAAGAGGCTACTCCTGTTCCTGAATAGGTATTGCTTTTAAACAAAGTTTAACATCTGCTGGCTTGTCTTTGCTCAAGTTACACTAATTGAGAGAAGCTGGTAGTCCAAGCAGTCCTCCTGTTTCTCCTTGTCAAGTGGAGGGAGCCAAGCCCAGCCAACAGTTGAGACACAGCAGTTCAGTAGCAGATTAGACCAAAGCTATCCTTCCAACCCACGTCACCCCATCAACAGCCCTCTCCCCTTTCTTCTTTAAAGGAATGCACTGGTTCATCTGGAGAGCACACGAGCCCACACCTCTGCTGTCACCCGTCCAGCTTTCTTCATCCTTTCAATCTCTGCAGGAGATTTGATCAGCCGAAGGTTTTGCACTAGATGTCGGATGCCCTGGATGTGGTTTTTGTTCCGAGCTTTTATCTCAGCCAGGGTCTGCATGTAGTCAGAGTGCAGCTCTGTATGCACTGGTTTCGTCAAGTCATACCAAACAATGTTTGACTCACCTGGAATACAAAACAAAAGCTGACACAGACGAAAATAAATGTAGAAATGTCCTCCCCATACTGAACAAACTCACTCCTCCTAAACTAGACCTGTTGCTATATTTGAGAAATTAATTTCCTCTGAATCTGTATTTACAGACCATATAGACACTTTCACTGTCACAGGATACTAGCAGTCTCTTCAAAATCTGGAAGATTACCAATTCGCAGCATGTAGATTTGACAAATCCCCACTTCTATGCCAATATTAGGTTTTACGATCATCACTGAAAATATGTACCTTGCACAGATCCATTCACAGTTTGCATATCAAAGTTGCACTTGTGTAAGCTAAGTAGCCATTGCACTCCTGTGGTGCATGTTCTGAATCATCCTCTCATTTAGCCTGTCCCCCCGATGCTGTAAGGCAATTTACCTTTTACCCATCTCATGGAATCAGGGTCATTATCAACTACGCTTCAGAGTATCTTTGGGGAACAACTGCTTATTTCAGCCATTCAGAGAAGATGACTTACTGAGGACAAACTTATTTACCCATGTGGAAATTTATTTAGAACATCAGAGTTAGCACCCACATTCTCCCCACAGGAGCATTTTAAATGGGAATGAGTAGAAAAGCCATGCTGAGTCACAGCTAATGTCCACCTAGGCCCTCCTCCTTTGGTGGCAGTAGCCATTAGCAGGTGCTAACAAAAAGTCTCTAAGAAACTGGGCATTTATGAAAGAGTATTTCCCTTAGCACATCCTCCCTACTTCTGGTTTCTTCATTTCAAGGCTGCATCTTCGTAACACTGATTAACTGCTTTTCATGGACCTCTCCCGCCCAGAACTAAAAATTTTTGAATCCATTTATACTTTTGACATTCCAAACCTTCCATGAATGATCTACAATTTAAAACTTAAAAGGTGTCAAAATCTGCCATGTGATCATTTCATTCAGTGTTCCCTTTGTTTGTAAATTATGAAAAATAGCAACTAATCATTCCTACTCATCGTCTCTATGCTTTCCATAACCATACACATCTCTCATACCTTACCTTCTGTTTTCTGCTGTTCAAACTGAGCAGGTTTGTCCAGCATGTATCTCACACACACTCCATACTTTTAATCATTCTTGTTGCCCCTTCTGTGACTTTTCTACTTCCAATATATCCTTTTTTGAAACAAAATAACTAGAATCCAAGATGCGATTTAAGACTCCAGAATTCACTCTATTTATTTGTGTAATCCCCCAAACACTTGCCCTTTTTATATTGTCGTAAGCCTCCAGCTTCATTTTATAATGCATTTAAGTTCACTCTGGATTGTAAGCATTGAGGCTACCTGGTGATGTTAGATGCGGAACACCACGTCTAAAGGACAGCAATTTTCGTATTTCAAGAGTAAGTCAACATCTATCTAAAAAAGGTGAGTGGACTAACAACCTCCCTGTGTGGATCATTTTCCAAGTCTATTATGAATAAAATACCTTTAAGTTTCCTATGCTTCGTCTGGTTCTGGCTCTGTCAGCAAAAAGGTATGACTAAAACGGTAACATGGTTGGCGACGCTCTCTTGTTTATCCTGTTCCTTACATTTTACAGATGTGCACACTGGCATTCACATGGGCACACAAGAAATTCAGAGAAGAGGAAAAACTATTATTTTCAAAACTACTTTTCCACTGGTGACCCTCAAGAAGCTAACAAGAACTCCCAACTGTCTTTGTCATACTGTCATAGCCCCCGCACCTCCCCAAGTTCATGATAGTCTTGAGTTGGTGTCACAGACCACCTTCCAAACCCGTACCATTCAGACCCTGCAAATCACATGTCATCCCATTCCCCCTCCATTTTTTGTTACCTTTGAGCTTGGCCACCAAATGCCTGAACTCCTCGATGGTGTAAGCTTCGTCTACTCCTGTGAGAGCGATTGCCCCATCTGTGCCTGATCTGGGCCCGTCCCACAGCTCCCGGCTTGGATCTCTCCGGGGTACAAAAAGTATGGATTTGTGGGAAGGCAGCGCTTTGCCAGGAATGCTCTGCAGCACCAGGATGCTGTCAGGCTCCTGGAACCCACAGAGGTAGAGGAAGTTAGTGTCCTGGTGGAAAATGTAGGGGATGTCATTGCTCATGTAGTACGTGGGGTTGGATAGCAGAATCACTGTGTGGTCCGATCCATCCCAGCCATGTGCTTCTTTCTGGATCAGTGCCATCAGTTTGTGTCGGCGAAGAGCGTATTCCACCTGTGACAATCCTGGGGTTACCTCTCCTACGAATACAAAACAAGTCAGATCGAGAAATTCAAGGCACTTGTGACATTTTACTAGTTGCATGCCTGATTCCTGCCTACTCCCTGATGCCTTTCATATGCATGGCTTCGTTGTGGTCCCTCATTAGCCTTACCATTGCTCTCTCATGCACCTCTTCAGCTTCCATCCCTACAGCACATCCTCACTCAGTCTGCTCCTCCATCATGCAAAGACAGAAATTTATTTTAACAAATCCGATTTTCTCTTATGTATTTCTGTGCAAAAGCAGAAATCACAAAACCTGGTGGATTTAGACAAACATCCAAAATAGATGGATGTTTTTGGAAAGACATGTAAAAAAAGGGGAAGGGGCAAGGCAAACTGGACTTTGACTGCTGAAAACCGATGGGGTTTATAGCACCTGGACATTGAACAGAAGATTACCTCCCGAGGTTGAGCATTAATTTCCTCAGATAAAGCTAGAATGTCTATTCAAATACACACTAAGTCAACTCATAAAGTAACTAGTTCTAAACCATAAGGGGCAGATTGAGTGTTACAGATACTGGGAGATCAGGCAGAAACACAGAGGTTGCAGAGTCTAACCAGTCACAAGATTCCAGGCAGAAATAAACCACGAACTGCAAGCTGGAGCCAGACCACGATTAAGAGAAAGAATCTCCTCCAGGTCAGATGTAGCTTTTCTCAATAATTAACAATTCAGATTTTTCCAAAGCTAAATACTATATTCCCAATGACTCTAACAAATGCTCTCTTAGATGAAAGTGTTTTAAACTGCTCCAGTCATGAAGGATATGAAGTACAGCAATCAAGATACTCAACAAAATCAGACTGAGGTTGGAGGAACAACCAACAACAGCTCAAGTAAGTATTTTTAAAAATGTGAGACTCCTTAACTATGATTTAAATTAATACATAAGCCTTAATCACTACTTTGGCTAATACCCTATTTTAGCATAGATTGCATTTTCATACGGTTAACTTTCTACTTTCCTAATCTTTTCTTCCTCTTTAATGTATTACACAATGACAATTCTAGAATAAAAATTGAAATTTGTCTTGTACTGTAAGTGGATTCTTGCATGGGTGTGATGAGAGGGGGAAGTTCTATCCAGAATGTTTTTCCTTGACAAAAGAGAGTTTAAGAAAATCACATATGTTGTATTTGCATCAAACTTTACACCTTTTCAACACCACACAACCCCAACACCTATTTGGTGTGAAAGTCTTTTTTTGTAAAGAAAAAACCCAAACCACCAAATTTGTTTTACTCTGTAGATCGAGAAATGACAGAGAACACAGAAACTGTTTAAATGCAATCTGACCCCACATTTCTGCAATATTATACTGCAAATTTCCTATGCTCTGCTGCATTCCAGTCAGCTTTCTAACTACCACAAACAGCCCAGTGAAGTTTAGAAACTGCAGTAGGGTGGAACATGGGAATCCCATTTGTCTTCTGACTGCAAGGCCTGGAAATTCTCTTTGCCTTAAAGGCATTTGCTTTTTAAAACAATAATTGCAATAAAACAATGTTGTATTATTTTAAGGAAAACACCACTCCTTTATTAAATGGAAAATTACTATGGGCAGCTAGGGTTAATCTCCAGTGTTTCAGCTGTGAGTACTTTTAAAGCGTCAGCCTCATTTACTGTGAGCTGTTAACCAGTGCCCTGAGTAACCTGATCTAATATTGAAGTTAGCTCAGCTTTGAGAAGAGGGTGGACCTAGTAACATCCTGAGGTCCCTTCTGACCTGAATTATTCTACAGTTAAATATGTAAGTCCATGGTTACATATTAATCTGTTCTCTCTGTATATCCATCTATGGAAAAGAACACAGAACCAGAATCTGGTTTCCTGGACATAATCTTGAACATATTTTTACTTCAAAGTTTTTAATCATGGTCATCTCATACCTACACGCTCATTTTCATTAATCTCATTAAACTGCACAACCTCAGCTTCTCTTTCATCACTACCTTCTAACTTTATAGCCACAAGTCTCTTTTTCTTCTTTTCCTCACAGCTTGAATACTGTTCTGAAGGGGGCATGTTCTTTAGACAAGTGGTGTCCAACCCTCAGTAAGTCTCTCCCTGATCTCCTTTTCTGAATGACACCTTTATTTTGTGACCCACAAGACATTATATATGAAGCATTCTAGCAGTTCAGCTTGCACAAAGGATTCCTCAATATAAACTGTATTGTATTTGCAGGACAATGAGCTCCCAAGATGCCACTGCCATGAAAGGGCTGCATTACTGAAGTCAGTGACACCAACCACTCCATGAGAAAAAGGTAAAATGCTAACACGTGAAGCCTGGTTTTGGAATCAGTATCATCTCCGACAAGGAAATTAACTACTAAATATAATTACTGCCTAAAGAAGTTAATCATAAACAGCTGAAATCATGGACACCTGTATGATGCAGTAAATCAATACTCTGTCCTAGACATCTCAGAAAAAACAGAGGCAAGAAAGAATAGCAATGATTGGCTCATACAGGGCCTGAACCTAACCTGGTTTGAGAAGGTGTGGGTGTGTGAAGGGGCTGGGCTGGCCCAAATACCGGTTTGGAATCTTCTTCTGCTGGGCAGGCTGGATGGAAAATCTTCGGAGAGCACATGACTTGCAAACTAGAGGAAAAGAAATGCACCATGTTAAGGTAAAAGACCGTTCCAGTTAGCAAACTGCAGAATTATGCTCCAGTCATCTGCCTCTTCGTAGCACTCGCTTCACTTACATGACATAAATATCCCTCCTTAACTTCTCAATTTGTTGTGCACCGTAATAGTTTATGAAACAATGTGCACACAACTCAACTAACGATCAAATATTCACAAAACAGATTGAAATAAATTAACATAAGCTGAACCTGACAATTCAGCACAAAAACCCAGAAAGCTATGTCAGTTTGCACATACTCCAATTTCTACACTTGGTGCTCGCCCTCCCTCGCGTCCCTCAAGCACCCCAGGGCTTGAAGCACAACACCTGTATATCGTCTTTTCTTGACATCTTCAAAAATACCACTCATATGGAACAATTATACAGTTTTCAAGGCCTTTCCAGTTCTTTTTTTACTAATAACACCACAAAGAAGCCATAAAATACCACAGGTTTATGCAGCAATGCGGGGTTTTTTTCTGTATGAAAGATACACAAGAGTCCCCGTTTATGTATTTAACTTACTTGAGAGTAGCCTTAGCCAAATTGAAAACTGTTCCTCAGAACATACAGTTATGTATCCCTCTTCACATCCACGCAGCCAAAGCAGACAAGTTTTAAAGAGAATTACAAGCGTGCATTTGGGAGCTGGGGGTGTGCACAGTAAGACAAAAGCTAAAATTAAATATCATTGCCATAAACTTTACAAACTTTGCAACTCTTAGTCACAGCCTTTTGCAGCTGAAGAATTGCTTGTGCCGAGATACAAATTGGACATGTGGAAGGAGATGGTAATCAGTTTCCTAACATCCACCAGCTGATGTTTTAGAAACCAGTTCTCTTTTGTGTCACTCACCATGTGCCTACTACAAAATCAATTGATGCTGTCATAGCATGGCGCTGCGTTCTTAGAACAAATTATAATCAACTCTTCACTAGCATAAGCGAGTACAACACAAGCGAACCAGCTGCCTGCCTTTCAGGGAGCTGAGACTCAGAGACTTATAGCAGAACATATAGACCGTGGACTTTCAGTGGGAGCCAGTACGATTAGCCACTAATTGAAGATTACTTATGCATGGCAGCTGACAGTCATAACATAAAGCATTCACTACGGGATGACTGACTGGAGTAACAGTCTGGAAACCCGGGCAGTGAAACATAATTACAGCTTTTTGCGCAGTTTAAAAAGAGAGCGTTGTCACTGTTTCTCTCCGCCTACACAAACAGGTCAGCTTGCAACGAGACAGGAGAAGACAACGGGCATTAAATAAAGCAGTATTTTGAAGACAGCAAGGAGCTTTCCACATCGTTGCTTTATTTGTCAAACAACAAGCCCTTCTTCCCTCAGATCCAACGGTGACCGAGGGCTACAACGCCGCTGCCGCAGCCAGCCGCCTGCCCGCGCCCCCTCAGCCGAACGGGACACGCCGGAGCGGCCCCACAGCCCGCCCCGGGCAGTCAGTTACCAGAGCCCCCCCCCCCCCCCCCACGGGGACGGGGGCAGCCACGGCCGCGGGGCCGCGCCGGTGAGGTGAAGTGACGGCGTGTGGTGAGGGAAGGGGGAGTCTCTGACCTGAGAAGCCGCGCCAGCCCCTCACCGCCGCCACAAGCCTCCGGGCCGGAAGGCGCGACATATCCGAGGGACACGGCTACCGCGGGGATCGACCCCCCCCCCACCCCAGACCCCCCCCCCCCGTCACCCCTGCACCGGGCCCGGCCCAGCCCGCGCACGGCGGGGCCTTCCCCCGCCGCGGCGCCGGGCGCTGACACCATCAACGAGCGCGGCCGCCCGTCCACTCCCCGCCGCCAATGAGCGGCGCCACGCCGGCTTAGGCGCCCGCGGAGGCCGCCTGTCTCGCCCGCAGGGGAGACGCGAGATGAAACGCGAGATGAAACGCGAGACACGGCGGGACCCCGGCAGCGGGCGGCGGTGGGTGAGTGAGCGGGAGCCGCTGAGGCGGGGAGCGATGCCGCGCCTAGCGGGACTCGGCCGCTCGGCGGCCACCTCCGCTTCTAGAACGTTCCCGCCGCTGCGCGGCGGCGGGGGCGGGGCCAGGCCTTGGGGTGGGCGGGGCTAACCGGGCGGAGGCGGGGCCTCGGGGGTGGGCGGGGCGAGCTGGAAGTTTCCACGGCGCCGCGCGGCGGTTGGGTCGGGAAGCGAGTCAGTCAGTCAGTCAGTCAGTCAGCCAGCCAGCCTCGGCCGGTGCCGCCGCCTCACCACCGTTCCGCCATGGACTCGCGTAAGCTGAGCGAGCTGCGGGCCTTCGTCAGGCTCTGCAAGCAGAACCCGGGCCTGCTGCACACCGAGGAGCTGGCTTTCCTCCGCGAGTGGGTGGAGAGGTGGGTCACGGGCCGCGCCGCCGCTGAGGTGGCCGTGAGGGGAGGCGGGGGGGGAGGGGCGGTCTCCACAGAGCGGGGGGGGGGGAGGGGCGGGGAGTATCGGTGTGAGGCTCGGTTGGGGGGCGGGGGGGTGCGGGCTGTCGCCGGTGCGGGTCCAGGCCGGTCCCGTTTAGGCGGGCGTTCGCCGGGGGAGCGGCTCCGGTGCGCTGCCGCCTTCCCGCCCTCCCCTCCCCTCCCCGCCGCGGGGCGCGCCGGGGTTACAACTCGAGCGTTAAAAAGACTTGTTGTTTTTGTTTTAAACTCCGGCTATTCCCGTGGCAAAAGCCTGCCCGCCGGCCATCTCGGTGGCTCAGCTTTCCAGGCTGGAAAGCCCCAGAGTAATACTTAGCGAGTTAATTCTCGCATTAATGCAGCGGAGTTGGCTAGCCAGGCTTAAAAAGGAGCCGAGTTTGTGGGGAGGTGAGTGGCGTTGATTTACATCCTGGTACCCGAAAGCATAAAACAGCTGACGGTTGGACAGGCGGAACGGTTCTTGGCCAAAATGTGGTTTGCCTCTTGACGTACTAAGCAGTTGAGACCTCGCTCCCCTGCGAGGCACTTCAGGCGCCTGCTATGGAGGAGCATGCACATCGTCTTCTGTGCACGGGTGCCCTGTCACAGCAGATGCTTCTCCATATAAAAACATCCTGGGGTTCTACCCTGAGCGCCCAGAAACACCAGGTCAGAAGGGTTGAGGGGCTTTGCTGCTGGCAGAGCACCCACAGAAGCCCCGTGTTCGGCGAGGCTACCTCTGCTTGGCTTTTGTAACTGCAAAGCCTCGCTACTCTACAGAAATCTGAGAAGTGAGGAAAGTCCTTGCCGATACACCCTTTTACGAAAGGGGAGGTTAAAAGGTTTTTATTTAGTGACAAACTGGGATTTGTTTTAGAAAATTTGTTTTACATGTTAATCTTAAAGTATTTCGATTGTACTTTCTGCTATATAGTTCTTGCAACTAGTTGAAAAACTAGTGGGGCTTTGTGTGCATATATATATAATTAAATACTGGCATTTCATATAATGAAAATGGCTACAATGAACTATTTATTTGGGTTTGTTTTTTTTTTTTGCAGTGGCATTTAAACTTTTTTTTCTGCATCTGAATATTAGCATGGTTGTAAAACCACTCCTGTTTAACTTCACTTGGTTTTGCAGTACTGATAGTAGCTGCAGGTATGCCTAGGGAGGAGATGCTTGTCTATCTTATCCTACTGCAGGTCTGTAGTTCCTTTTGCTACTGTGTAAAAGACTTCAGTGCCTCACCCTAGGTCACTTCCGTTCTTCTGTTGCGTCACACTGAAGGTGTGAACAGTATTTTGGGAGGGAGAGGAAGAACACTCACTTCTTTTGGCCAAAGAAAGCATTAGGGAATGGAAAAGTGATCATTTGATTTCTAACCTTCCCCCTGTTAATGGGGAGGGCTCTAACTTCCAGTTTAATTTTTAGAGTTTGTATTTGATTAATAGGAGGGTGCTTGTATTGTAGGTATAAAAATTAGCTTTTGAGCTGTGGAATGTTTTTTCCATGTAAAATCTTCACTGGATATCTTTATCTCAGAAGTTAAGAAGTATTTCAGAGTAGAACTTCCTACAGCTTTCTAAGTTTTCTGGTTTTCCTCGCATATTTAAGCTAAATATTTGGGTAAGTTATACGCTTGGATGTTTGGAGTGGTATTTACTTTTCATGTCAAAGTTCCCCTCTGCCCTTCCATAATAGTGCTGTTTGCAGTAGGACTATTAAGTGCATTTATAGGGTCTTCTCACTCTTTGGAAACTACTTGAAACTTAGCATGGCCTGGCTTCAGGTGGAAATAAACTAGATGAGTCTTATATGTCTTGTCAGGCTTTACGTGTATTAATCCAAAAGACATAGGTTTAGTCACCAAGGTAGTGTTGTGAGTGATTACAGAAAAATGACTAAATGATACTGAAATCCATCATTAAATTTTTCAACTAAAATTCTGATGATTGATTTTATTTTTTTTTTTTCTCCCCTTAAAGCTAATGATTCTAACTTAAATGATGCTAGCCGCTCATAAAGCCAGAATGGGATGCTTTATTTCTGACTAGCTGTTAATATTGCATCACAAACCTGAAGTCCTATCTGTTTTCATGCACCTTTATTCTGTCTAGCTGTTGTATTTAATTTCTATATAGATGCTCTCTGTATAGAAAGTGTATGCTAGTGTATGATTATGTTTGGAAAGTGTTTTAACATCCCTTTTAGTCTTGCCTGCTTTTTCATAATTGCATAAAAAGACAAATATTTTGACTTCAATTGTTATGAAATGCATCATTAAAGGGAATGTGTTTCAAAAACCTGCAATTGAGCAAAGAAACAACAGCAGTCCTTAAAAGTAAAGCACAGAATTCTTAATTGATGAGCAGGGCTTTTTGCCCTTTTTTTTTGTTGTTGTTGTTGTTGTGCTCAAATAGATTTTGAGCCTTTTGAATTCATGGTAATCCAGTTTCTCTCTGAAGACGATTTTGCTGTCATTGATGAAAGTGGATGCAGAAAAATAGCAGTTCTTTCAACAAGTCATAAAAGCAGCACTTCTCATCACTGTGATGAGTGGAGTATGGAGTCGTTGTTGCAACGGAGTCCTGACAGCTCCCAGGAGTTCTTACTGGAATCGCACAACTCCATTTTAGCACAAAGGTTTAATTTAAAATCTCTTTTTGTGTGTATATGTGCTATTTATACAGCTCATTACCTGCCTTTTCCTACAAGAGTCTTGTGTATCTGTATACCATTGAGGTTAAATACGTTGCAAACTTTGCACGTATCCTTGCTGTGCATTTAATAGTAATCAAATAACTGGTTTAAGGGGTTTTAGCGTAACTTGCTTTTGAATTGTTCTGGGATTGTAACTCTGGTTTAAATAGAGGATAACTGGAGGATAACTAAGAGGATAACTGTACAAACATTATGAAGGACTGGGAGTGAAACTGTTTAGCCTTGGCAGTTCATGCAATAGCATATTGTAAAACATGCATATGTATCAGTTAAGCATATCTTATAGACTGTTCTAAGCTTGGATGGTTTTTCGGGGGGATGTGAAGAGGGCAGAGGAAACTGACCAAGCTGTTTCAGCCTTGAGGTGATTCAATGTACCAGACTTAAAACCAGCTGATCTTGAGACTGATAATTTGGAATTGCTCAAGAATTTGATTCCTGCTTTTTTTTTTTTTTTGTGTGTGAGCTGTTCTTAAGTACATAATTGGAAGGTGTGAATGTTACTGACCTTTTTGAGTTAGAGGGTTCTCAGTCTTTTTCCAGTAAGCCAGGTTTTGAAAGAGTCTTATTTAAAAAAAAAAAAAGTGCTGTCAACAAGCGTTAGATGGATCTTAACTTGTGAGCATTGTGTTACTCTGGATATTAGCTATTAGCACTACTAAAATGCTTTGGAATTTGTAGTTTCCTTTGTGCAGAAGAAAAGTTCCAAGGCTTCCCTAGACAGTCCCTATAGTCCTGGAGAAAACTCTTTGATATTTACAGACTGGTAGAGAGTTATATGCACCGTTGTCAGCCTACAAGAGTAAAATTTTAGGAGGAACAGTTACTACTACATGTACTGCGTTTTTTTTGCCTAGCTCTGTAACAATTTATCAGACTGCAGTTGTTTAGTCCTTGCAGTATAACTTAGATTAAGCAACGTCAACATTCCAGGGACACATCTAGATGTTTGCAGTAGCTTCAGAAGATGCCAGGTTTTGTAACTTGTGGTATTTTTTCTCCACAGTTTTGTCCTTGAAAACTAGAGGCAGTGTAGTGCTTTTTGCTTGCCTTTTGCTCTAGGGCCTTGTGCCAGGACCTGTCAGTCCTGCCACCTCCTCTTCCCTCTTCTACCCTTTCTCCCCCAATTCATCCCTGTCCCTGTCCTGTCCCACCCCATCCAGGTTTGTGTTCAGCCAGTTTGGGGCCTGACTGTGAGATGGTGCTGGTGACAGGAGGGAGGAAAAAGGGGAGAAGGGGACTGCAGCAGCCTGACTTTAGAAGCTGTAGGATCTCACCCCTAGGATATAGTTTTATGTTGCAGTAATTCCTGAAAGCAGATGGTCCTGCACCCTTCCAGTTCCTCCTGCCCACTCCTGTTTGCCCACTTCCTTCTCTCCCCTGTATCGTGTCTAACCAGTTGTGTGGGGCCCCAAGGAGTTGGTCGAGCCTGTTGAGTTGACAGAAATGGTTTTTTCCCTTTGGAGCGCGTATGGCAGGAGCAACTGAAAGCTATCAGTAGATGGGAACGGTAGTCCTTGTGGCAGCCTGCCATTAGGTATGATTAGATATTATATGAAGTAGCTGGAGAATTTAGCCTATGCCTATTTCTGGCTGCTAACCAAAGTTGATATAATATAGAAGTTTATTCTATATTGAAAGAATGCTGTCTATATGGAGAATGCTCCTTAACTTGTAGCTAAGGAAAGGCATGAATATTGCAATACATGAGAAATGAAATTTTTTCTAGGCAGCAATTTTTTAGTTGCATAAGCATTTTAGGCCATTATGGTTCTCTTAACTTGTTTGACCTCTGTTCCAAAAATAATTCTAATTTTAGTAACACCTATAAAAATAATATTTAGTTCTGATTTAAAACATAAGTTACATTTTTAAGGAGAAAATCCATTTGAGCCAAGGAGGCAGCTTTTCTTTGTGAGAAAGGGTGTGTGGGTGTTATGTGATGTGCATGAGTACAGGTCACAGTGGAGTTCTAGGTGAAAGAGCCAACAGATGCAGTGTGTGCATTATGTTACACTGAGAAAAGCATGGTGGATGCGTGCTTTTTATTTGCTACTTTTACAGTGAATTGGATCATCATGTTTTGTGTCACAACAAAAAGCTGAGATTATCAGCAGGATTTGAATCAGTAAAATACATGTCACTATTTTGATAATCTTACTGTTTTGCTTTTTCTCTTCTCTATTTTGCTGAAAAGTATGGGAGGCACAATACCGCCTGCTCCAGCCAATACCTCCACAGAGGAGACAAGTAAGGTGAGATACGAAGAATTTATCATTGAAAACTAACATTTGGACTCTGCAAAAATTACTGAGGAGGAGGAGGGGAAAAAATTGCTGTCAATTTTCACTCAAGTAGGGTGGGTGAATATGCTAGGGTGAGTGAGTGTGACAGTTCAGTCTGAAGCCTGCCCATTGCACGTTGTAGATGACTTGTTACAGATGGCTTCCTAGTTTATTTCAAGTGTTATCATGCTCCATTTCCCTAATCCTGAATGCCTGATGTTCTGTGCAATGCAAATGCTGAACAAAGTCTTGATTTCTTTTTTTTATGTTCACGTTGTCTGTTTATGCACCTCTTCTGTAGTCATAGTGGATTAAATTATAATTCTTGCATGAGAAGAAATATTAGCAAGCATGGTAAGTAATGAACAGGTGAACTATCAACTTTTTAAGGCAGTATTGTGGAAGAGATTTTTGTTGTCTTTAGTTCATTTGTTTTAAGGGAAATAATAAATTTGGCTTGTAGATATTTATAGCAGGATTTTCCCAAGCTTGAAATTCCTTTGGAAAAAGTAGAAATCCTTTTTTTTTTTTTTTTTTTTTTTTTTTTTTTTTTTTTTTTTGATTTAACAAGACAGCGGATGCTGGAATTACTGGCTAGTTAGAACCGTATGGAGGGATTGTCTGTATGTAGTGAGTATAGTCTGTGACACTGAGTATGAAGACAAGCAGCTTATGTCTGTGATTAAGGCAGGATGTGCTAAGTTACGGGATTCAGAGAAAATTGGTAATGTAGTTAGAAGCTGGTAGGAAAACATTTGGAAAAAGCATTCTAAGTATGCATAAGTGGCAAAAATCTCTGACCTTGGCAAATGGAAACAATATTTTAATTATTGACACCAGCTTATTGTTCACTGGTAAAGGACCTTAGCTTAATAGTCTTAAATTGAGAGAAGTTTTGATCCAGAGAATGTGTGAGGGAAGGCAGGAAGATTGGAAGCATTGGTTAGTAATCATGGCAAAACTGGTTCTGAATTGATTGATTATAAAATTACACAATTTAAAGGACAATAATAGACATTCATGGGTCAGAATTTGGGCTCTGAATTATTTGCATGCACGATAGACTTAATGTGAGAGGAGGAAAAAGAAGATTTGTATCTTAAAAATAAAAGTTTAGCTGTAGAGCAATCTGATGCTTTGGAGATTAATTTTGGATTTTCTGATGCATTGTTGTTTATTAGAGTGGGAATAGAATATCAGTCAGAAATAATGTATGCTTTCAAATAAATTTCTCTTTCAGGGCAAAGCAGAGGAACAGCCAGAGGAGCCGGTTAAATCACCTGAACCAGAAAGTGAAGAGAGTGACTTAGGTGTGGAAAATAGATGACTTTAACCCATTTCACCAATTTGAACATGATTCTGGAAATCCTCTTTATGTTTGTAGATGTAGCTTTATCTTGCTTTTTGTTTTTCCCCCAGAAATTGACAATGAGGGAGTGATTGAACCAGACAATGATGACCCTCAAGAAATGGGGGATGAAAATGTGGAGGTAAACATGGTGTTTTCAATGTGTGTGGCAGTAGGAAAGATAGGGAGAGGTTTTGACTTTAGACAAGGATAGCAGCTGAGGGGGGATGAGTACTGTATTAGCTAAGTAGCCAGCTTTTGCTTTGGCTCTTTCTCCTAAATAGAAAACTTACTGGCTTAAAACCACAGTCTTTTCTTATTCGAGGTTAGAGTCTGTCAGAAAGTTCAGTGAGGAAAATCAGTTCAGAAAATACTAAAAAAATTTATCAAAATGCCCATGAAAACTAGATATGTAGAAATCTGCCGTTATTCAACTTATCTTTTGAGCGTTTTCTAGCTAAAAATAATGGTGGCTAATGTCTCCAAGCTGAAAGCAAAGTTGGTTGGGTTTTTTTTGGGTTTTTTGGGGTTTTTGGTGGTTTTTTTGAACTACGATTTCAATGCAAATTAAAACAAAGATTCTAGAATCAGAAGACTGGAGCTCCCTTCTTTGGTGCTGTCTCAGCATGGTAATTCTGGCTTGGACTCTAAAGCTTTTGGGTTTTGTGTGCATTTTTAATTTTCTTCATTTTCTTAGGTAACTGAAGAGATGATGGATCAAGCTAATGAGAAAAAGATTGAAGCAATAAATGCTCTAAGTGAAGGTGATACTTTTTTAGTACATATTCAAGGACATTAGGTTTGGTTGTCGTTATTAAAAAAAGGAAATAAATATCTTGGACCATTTTGAATGCTTTCAAGGAAGAGAAGACCCACTTCCTGCTGGATACCCAAAACTATCTAGAACATGAAAGCTTCTTTAAGTACTGTCTTCCCAATGTAGCTATAGTTCTGGGCAGGGCCGGGGGGAATGAGGTACTGCAGCATCTTAATTACAAATTGATCATTATAGTACTTCCCTGCATATTATGATTAGTGTCTCTAGTGGTTTGTCTTAATGCAGTGAAAAGCTGTGTAATGAGGAGGTGACTTCCTATTTGATTGCGTACAAAGTTAAATGCACAAATTTAACTGGGAGAAGTCTCTCCTCCCCTCCAGCATTAATTTTGGAGTTCGTACTTCAGTAGCATAGCAAGAGGAAGAAATTGATTTTGCTTTGTTGATAATGTTCCATTTAAGAAGTGCCTAGGGACATAACACCCTGTAAGGCAAGTGTGGCAATTTGGATGTAATTTCATTGCGTAATGATTGAAACTTTACTGGTACTCGTATTTAGGTGAACTTCAGAAGGCTGTCGACTTGTTCACAGATGCTATCAAGCTGAATCCTTGTTTGGCCATCTTGTATGCCAAGAGGGCAAGGTGAGTCATTATAAGCTAGTGATTTATGTTTCTGCCTGTTCTGTTATTTTCCTTAAGGAACCTAAATACAATGGCAACTTGAGGATCTATGTAAACTTAAACCACATGAGGGAAAGAGAAAAGTACACTTCGTGCATTTTCTCTTATATGTGATTAACCAGATTTGCTGAAGCAGCCATATAAAGAATCTTGATAATAGAGTAAGTAACAGAGTGATGTTCCAAAATGCATTATGGTAATAGAGCTTTTGGTATGTTGAGTTAGAAGAATGTTGGATAACAAACACTTCTAAAATCTGAAGTTTATTCTGGGATTAACATGATGATTGAAATTGCGTCCTGTTTAGATGCAAAGTTAATTGTGGATCATGTAAACTGTCTCCCTGTTGTACCTGCTAAATGAATTCATTCACTGTGAAGTAGATCTTTTGCTGTTCAACAGTCCTGCGTTTGAACAAGACACACCTATTTCTCCACTCATTCAATAACCACCTGACTGCTAATTACATCTACCAGACTGCAGATGATGCATTGGGAACACTGTCAGATCTGATGTGTGGTAACCCTAGCTTAATGCACAAACATATTTATCTTCCTAATTCTTGAGGAAGGCTGGGCACATACGGGTTGCAGAAGCAGAAGTTCCCACAGATTTCTTTTTTTTTTTTTTTTTTTTTTTTTTTGGCCTCCTTTTACACCCCCCCCCCCCCCTTCACCCTGGATGATTTGATAGTTTAGTGGATCTTTTCCATAGCAAAGTATAATTAAAAAGTTCAACTTTTGATGACTTTCATGTGATTAACTAGTGTTCTATTCTAGTACACCTTAGCTGGTACACACCTTGCTGTTTTTTTTCCTTTCCATATAAAAAGTTTTTGCATGTAATACCACTTGTGTGCCTTAATAGACTGTTGTTGTTGCTACATCTTCTCAGGACTGGGATTAGCAATGAAAAATAAGAACATTAGGAGAAGTTTAAAAGTTACCTCAATTTGGTCTACTGAAGAAATAAGCAAACAATATATTAGGATATTGTAAAACCTGCAGCATAACAGCAGTGCTGATCAAGTGCTGTGTGTAATCCACTTCTCTGGACTTTGGTTTTGGTTCTGGGGTGTTTGTGTGTTTGGGAGACTAGGGTTTTTGGGCAGCCGGCAGCATCAGAATGTCTCTCATTGGTGAGGTGTAGCTTTGAGATGGTTTCCTGACACATTGTCCAGCTCTGTTTCTGGAAGAGAATGTGTGACTTTGCTTGCTTAATGATGAAGTTACTTACAGGCACTCCAATTGCTGATAAATTGTTTCCAAGTAGATGTAAAAGGACAGAAGTTCTGACTTGGAGTATCTTGAGTATAGAGTGCAGTTGTCATTTCAGGAATGTTTTTGTAGTGTTTCCTTCAGAGATTTTTAATTTGAAATGCCTGAACCTCCTAAAGTACTGCTCTACTAGTTAATCTGATATGCTTGTGTGTTGTAAAATTTGCAGTTATTTCACTTAACTGAGAAGGGATTGGGGCTACTTTCTGGGTTTGTGTTATGTTTTGCCTCTTTCAATTTTGATGACTCATCTCCTATCTGCTTTTGTAGTTCCTGATGATTCTAGCCGTGATCCTTGGAGCTTGTATGATAACTTGTGCTTTCTTTGTCTTACTGTTTTAAAGACTGTGTAGTATGGCATGCATAGTATTATTGTTTTGTTGAAATTGCCAGTTGCTGTTGGCTGTAGACTCCAAACACCATGGAACTGAACTGTCCTTTGCATTTATGCATCCTTTCCTTGTACGCTGAAGTTATTCTTGCTGGCAAGGCTTGAGTCTGAACGATGAATGCTTTTGCTGATTCACCTACAATGGTGGGGGTGGAACTAAATTTCAGTGACTTCATTATCACTACGAAATCTTTTTGAAGTCAGCTCTTCCAATGTATTATCTCACTAGCTTGCCTGTTACTCATCCAAAATTATTTCCAGCTTAAGTTAGTAACTTGGTATTTCAATATGTACAATAAATGTTCTTGTTCCCACAGTGTTTTTGTGAAACTACAGAAGCCAAATGCTGCCATTAGAGATTGTGACAGAGCCATCAAGATTAATCCTGACTCGGCACAGACCTATAAATGGAGGGGGAAAGCGCATAGGTAATGAACTGCACCTGTACTTGATATTGTCTTTACTTACTTGGGGGGGAACAGTTTTGTTTATGCATTCTCTCCTCTGTGTCTCTGAACTGTCTGTCTTGTACCTGAGAGCAGTAGCCATGAGCCAAGAAACCATTGTGCTGAGTGTATGGCTTACAGGAAAGGGAGGATGATGGTGATTTATTGATGGCAGTTTGAGTAGTCCTTCTGGCACTGTCTTTTCTCTTTTTAAACATATCTTCTAATGGCTTACTGCTGTTCTGTGTATCACTTTCTAATCATTTGCTGAAAGTTCTAGGACTGGGTTTTAGTTGTCTGGACGTCTTTTGCTTTCCCTTGGTTCAGTTTTTATTTACTAACCTATAATTCTTAAAACATTTTTCTGCTGCCCTTATTCCATTAAATCCTAGAGCTCTCTTACATAGTAAATTAAACTGCCTAGTTATGAGGGGAACCATTTGTTGCAATTGAAGAGTGGTATTAAGCAAACAGCATAAGTATTTAAAATGGCATTAGGCCAGTGTGCATCCCCCCCAGCTAAACTTCAACTTTTTTTTTTTTTTTAAATGACAATAAATTAGCCCCCCCAAAATAAAGTGACACCTCTTATGGTCTGTATAAAAGTGGAAGGAGTAAGTGCTAATAGAACTTACCAAAATAAAAAAGGCATCTTAAAGAGTGTTCAGAGAGTAGTTTGTTAATTTCTACAGTTTTAATAAATGTCACGGAACCTAAGAGTGAGAAGACTGGAGCATAGTTTGGATTAACAGCTGTCTGTAAGCAGAATTGCTTTGACCATTTAGGAATACCGCCATTCTCTTAAATTTTTCAAGAGTTTGTATAAATGAGTAGTGAAGAAGTGCACGCAGTAGCTTGTATGACCTCTTCAGCTAAGACATGGTGCATCCAGTTAGCTAGGATGTTTTTGAGTGCTGAGTAAAGAGAGTCCACTTAAGCTTGAGGTAGTAGTGGTGTAGAACTGTACAGGACACTGAATGTGTAGTTCTACACTGAACATGTGCCTAGTAGTGCAGAGTATTTTAGTGTGCCTCACGTGTTTAGGTAGGGTACCTTCTCCCTGTTAGACCCTTCTTGTTTATAGCAAACAATGACACTAGTTGATTGGGGGGGGGGGGGGGCTTCCCCTCGTTGTTACTTAAAGTGAAAGTTACTGTGAGGGTATGAAGCAAGCAAGTATCCTAATTAGGGCATCATAGTGTGCAGGTTACAGAAAACACCATGATTATTAAATTCAAACTTCTGTAAGTCCGTATAGCTGCAGGTAAAAATACTGAATGCTGCATGGTTGTAAATATTTTGAAGAATTGTAAGAGTTCAGTTTGTTTATTTCCTTCTGAATGTTGGTGTCTTCTGAATTCCAGACTTCTGGGTCACTGGGAGGAGGCTGCTCATGATCTTGCATTAGCTTGTAAACTGGATTATGATGAAGATGCTAGCGCCATGCTGAAGGAGGTGCAACCAAGAGTAAGTGGGGAGTCATAATAGTGGTCACTCCTCTATTTGTTCAAGTGACATTGCTGCCTTCAAATTCTTCCAATATGTATTGTCTTGTGGGAATGTGTTCATGTGTCATCTGACACTTCAAACTGAGTTTATAAATACTTCTGTCTTCAATCACAGCTGTTTATGGCTGTGTGTAGAGAAATTGAGTCTCTGGGGCTGGGCATGTAACTGAACTATGAAATAGTAGGTTCCTTTTTTAAAATCTTAACAGCAGAATCTGAAGCAGTTGAAGTTTGACAGGAATTTTAGAATCTAGACTAAAAACATTCAGAAGAGCAAGAGAATGCTGATAATGGATTTTTCCAAGATGTTTCTGAATTGATCAAAGCTTCATCCTAAACACATTTTACAAAGGAAACATTCTTTGCTGTGATTTGTACTTTCATTAGTCTACCCCAAGAGGGCAGCGTAATCTCTGTAAGACTGGTTTTCAGCTTTTCTCAAGCAGTTGACTCCAGCATTCTTCTAAGGAAGAACTTTTGTATAACAAATGTAAGACTGTTGATAGCAGGCTTTTTTTCATCTGTTTTGCATATTCCTTTAAAGTGGTTGACAGACCACAGCTTGCAGCAGTTGCATTGTATTGGGTTCACATGGCAAGGTTGGGGGGAGGTGGAGACTGCAGGGCTGGCCTCTTGTAAGAAGAGACATGGGGCTGCCCATGTGTCAGACAGTCAGTTCCAGGTGGCTCCAAAACAGACCCACTGCTGGCCAAAGCTGAGCCATCAGTGATGTTGGTGGTGCTTCTGTGATAACATATTTAAGAAAGGTTAAAAAATGCAGCACAGCAGCTGTGAGAGGGGGGAGTAAAGACAAAAAAATACAAGAGAAGCAACCGTGCAGACACCAAGATCAGTGAAGAAGAAAGGGGAGGAGCTGTGGCAGGCACGGGAGCAGAGATTCCTCTGCAGTCTGTGGAGAAGACCATGGTTAAGCAGGTTGTCCCCCTTGAGCCCATGGAGGTCCACGGTGGAGCAGATACCCACCTGCAGCCTGTAGAGGACCCCATGCCAGAGCAACTGGATGTGCCCTGAAGGAAGCTGCAGCCCATGGAGAGTTGACACTGGAGCAGGCTCCTGGCACAAACTGTGGCCTGTGGAGAGGAGAGGAGCCCATGCAGAAGCTGGTTTTCTGGCAGGAGCTGCAGTCCATGGGGGTCCATGCTGGAACAGTCTGTTGCATAAGGACCATACGCTATGGGGAGGACCCACGCTGGAGCAGTTCTTAAAGAACTGCAGCCTGTGGGAAAGACCCACATTGGAGCAGCTTGTGAAGGACTTTATCCTGTGGGGGGGGACCCCCCGCTGGAGCAGGAAAAAAGCATGATGAGGAAGGAGTGGCAGAGGTGCAGTGTTATGAGCTGACCACAGCCCCCATCCTCCTGTGCCGTTCGGGGTGGGGGGCGGAGGTGGAAGAGTGGGGAACAAAGGAGCAAAGTTGAGGTTTGGGAAGAAGGTGGTTTTAGTTTTGTCTTTGTTTCTCATCATCCTACTCTAATTTAATTTATTGCCAATTAAAAATAATCTTCCCCATGTTGAGTCTGTATTGTCCATGATGGTAGTGGATGAGTGATCTCGCTGTCTTCAGCTCAAACCAGAGCGTGTCCATCTTATTTTCTCTCCTGTTGAGGAGGGGGAGTGAGAGAGTGGCTTTGTGAGCATCTGGGAGCCAGCCAAACTTCACCCACCACATGCATAAACATTCCTGTGTCTAATAGCTTCAGCTTTCAGTTTTCCTACCATGTCTTTGTAGAAGACACTGTCTCCAGCAAAACAACAACGGAAACCATCTTGCAACCTATTAGTCTTCTGTATTGGAGACTATTGATCCATGGTAAATGTAACTAGGTCTTAGGTCTCAACCTTTTTTATAAGAGGTATACTTAAAAAGCTCCCCTTCAGCCAAGCATTATTTCCCAGGTAATCTGCCCATGCACAGAAATAGCAGAGTATGTTTGTGCTGTATTGATGTGTAGTTACCAACTGTATGGGAATTTGTGTATGTAGCTCAAGGAAAAACATATGATCTTTTAATGGGTGATTTTTTTATTTTTAATGAGTGAAGATGATATGTTCACCTAATTTATTCACTTGCAGCTTTCTTAGCACTTTTTAGTTTGTAGCGCTTTCAGCTGGAAGTCTGAGTCAAATTCTAAAAATGCTTAGTTCATTTTGAGAAATACTTAGAAACAATGAAAATCAAAACTTTGAAAACTCTTCATGTTTCATTAAAAAAAGAAAACAAACCAAAACACTTACCTCTCTCTTAATGCACTATTGAATGGCTGTAACATAAGGTTCTGATAATGTGTACTACATTCAATATCAGTCAGTCTTGCTGCCTGCAGTGTGCTTTCTCTGGCAGATGTACTTCAAGAATGATGTGGAGTGGAATGACTATCTCCTAGCTAAAATAAGTTGTATTGAAACTTCACTACTTATAAAATCATTTCTTCATTTAAAGAGTATTCTGAAAGAATAGAAGAGTATCCCTTGTAGCAGTAGTTAGTATCTCTGTTCTTGAACCTTGATTTTGCTATGTTTTTTAGTTACAGGAGTGTTACAGGGTAACCGTCATACACAATTTGTGAAATCATGAACTGTTTTTTGCAATGCTATATAAGGGTACATTCTGGTTTCAGGAAAGCGGTGCTACAGTTAGTGCTCATTGTAACAACAGAACACCGAGTGAGGAGCCTTGGGGAGTTCATTGCTAGCTACTCTCTTCTGTTGGGGCTGCAGATTTGATAGACTTGAGAAGCAGCTCATATAGGAAGCAAACTTTCTGCCCACCAGCCCTGTCTTGGTTTGGTTCAGGAATTCTCTGGTCTGCTTATGTCTAGCTGTATATGCTGCAAAGGCATCTGGAACAGCAGTAAGACTATCCAAAAAGTGTTTGTGTGCAAGGGGAATTGTAATTCCCCTGGTTGTGCCAGTGGAAATTCCCTTTTCTGGGGCAGTTGCTGGTTTTAGCCCTGGAGGAATTAATATTTCAGCATAAAAGCACATAGGGATATGGAATGATAACATATTTAAGTTCTAACTATGGTGAAGTCCCAGAGCTCTGTAGCAAAAAAGTATACTAGAGTGCATGTTCTGGTGAATCCAGTTAGGGCTGAGTAGACATGAATAACTGATTGTCATAGAGGGGAAGGAGTAAATGGCTCCTAAAACAAAGGGGCTTTTAGGAATTGAAATCAGACCTTGTTTTTAAGAAGTGGTAAAAGCAGATGGTTATGCTTACATGTATTTTGTATTGAAATACATTGTGTGATATGCTAGAAATCTATATGAAATCTTGGTATTCTATTGTAACAGGCTCAGAAAATTGCAGAGCACCGCCGAAAATATGAGCGGAAGCGTGAAGAAAAGGAAATCAAAGAAAGAATGGAAAGAGTGAAGAAGGCACGGGAGGAGCATGAGAGAGCGCAAAGGGTGAATATTTAGGCTTTAATATTTCTTAATAATTTGAAGAGTGTCATAGTTATTTTGCTTAAAATGAATTGCAGAGAAGAATTACTTTTGTTTTAAGTCTTAGAATAAAATTTTAGAGAGCTGATTTCTGTCTTGGTTACTTGACCAATAATGAAATCTGAAGAAGAGGGCATTGTACTGTATCTGCTTTTATTGCTTATGACAAAAACAGACTGTGAAATCTCTACTAATCCTGTATTTCAAGAAGTCAGTTACTGTGTGACTGTACCAGAATAGTTTTTACTTACAGCTCCCGAAGTGGGAGGCTTTAAATTCAGGATAATACTTTGCCTCTCTTCCTCACTTCCTGACACAGTTTGCTTGCTTTTTCGTCATGCTTTACTGATATATTTTAATATGTTGGGCGTGGGAGTTGACTCTAAAAATGTAAGTTGAGGAGCTAAAACAAATCATACAGTTCATATTCAGTAAAAACATACTAAAGTAAGAGTAGCCACTGCTATTTCTTGTCAGCGGTTTTGTACATAGTGAAGTGCTTTGTTTGTTGCGAAAGCCTACCTGCCTGAAACAGTCTCAGCTATTTATTTTTTTTTCTCCTAAAACTAGTTGAGCAGTAGAAAACAGGCTGCAGTTCCGTTGCTTTGTGTGGAATGATGTGCTTTCATCTGCAGGAGGAAGAAGCAAGACGGCAGGCAGGAGGAGCGCAGTTTGGTGGTTTCCCAGGTGGCTTCCCAGGTATTTTATTTTTAAGCACCCATACCTGTGGTAGAGGTGGCTGTTGTTTCCATGTGGAATATTACAACCATAGTTTTTATAGCATTTGTTCTCAAGACAGAGAGAAAAATATTTTAGGAAGTTTAGAACTTGTTGTGGTGGGTTGACCCTGGCTGGACGCCAGGTGCCCACCAAAGCCGTTCTATCACTACCCCCCCACCCCTCAGCTGGACAGGGGAGAGAAAATATAACAAAGGGCTCGCGGGTTGAGATAAAGACAGGGAGAGATCACTCAGCCAATTACCGTCATGGGTGAAACAGACTTGACTTGGGGAAAATGAACTTAATTTATTGCCAATCAACCAGAGTAGGGTAATGAGAAATAAAACCAAATCTCAAAACACCTTCCCTCTGCCCCTCCCTTCTTCCCGGGCACAGCTTCACTCCTGGATTCTCTACCTACCCCCCCTCAGCAGCGCAGGGGAGCAGGGGTTATGGTCAGTTCATCACATGTTGTCTCTGCTGCTTCATCCTCTTCAGGGGCAGGATTCATCACACTCATCCCCTGCTCCAGCATGGGGTCCCTCCCACAAGAGACAGTCCTACATGAACTTCTCCAATGTGGGTCTTTCCCACGGGCTGCAGTTCTTCACGAACTGCTCCAGCGTGGCTCCCTTCCACAGCGTGCAGTCCTTCAGGCACAGACTGCTCCAGTGTGGGTCCCCCCCGGGGTCACAAGTCCTGCCAGCAAACCTGGTCCAGTGTGGGCTCCTCTCTCCACGGGGCCACAGGTCCTGCCAGGAGCCTGCGCCAGCGCGGGCTTCCCACGGGGTCACAGCCTCCTTCGGGCACCCACCTGCTCCGGCGTGGGGTCCTCCCTGGGGTGCAGGTGGATATCTGCTCCACCATGGACCTCCCTGGGCTGCAGGGCAACAGCCTGCCTCACCATGGTCTTCACCATGGGCTGGAGGGGAATCTCTGCTCTGGCGCCTGGGGCACCTCCTTCCCCTCTTTCTTCACTGACCTTGGTGTCTGCAGGGTTGTTTCTCTTACATGTCCTCACTCCTCTCTCCGGCTGCTGTTTCTGTGTGCCCTGCAACTTTTTTTCCTTCTTAAATATGTTATCACAGAGGTGCTACCACTATCACTGATTGGCTTGGCCTTGGCTGGTGGTGGGTCCGTCTTAGAGCCAATCACACTTGTCTACAGAACTGTTTGAGCACTAGTGGGAAGAGGGATGGGATTCTTTCTGCTAAAAGAGGATTGATGCTGGATAGGGATTGATGGTAGGGAAGACAGAAATTAGTAATGGTGGATAATGGAATGAAAGGATTTAGGTCTGAGAAAACAAAGGTGCAGTATTTGCTTAATAATATGTGCTGCAAAACTAGTATAAAAATGTTTTCTAAATTACCCAGGGTGCCTTGGACCCATTCTGCTTAAGCACAGTAGTTTTAAAGCTGAAAATTTGGATTGAATACTAGGGAAATCTGTGCTGGTTGCAAGCTATTGTTGAACAGAATAGTTTCTCAAAGGCGGTAGTGCAGTTTACCTTCTAGAAAAGCTGTCCTTGAACAGTTCTGCAAAAATCAGGCTTTCAATGTTATTTCTGGGTGCAATAAACGGGGAAGAAACAAGAGTAAGTACTAATGCTCTTGGAAGATCGAGATGTAGTCGAGGTAGGCTGTGTGCACACTCTAGCCCGATCAGCTTGTCAGGGGAACCAAATGAAGACCGTGTCTACCCTGCTCAGCACAGCTGGGGTAGCTGCTGATTAAGGATTCAGAAACAGAACCTCAAGCATTTTGTTTCAGGGATTTTTTTTTTTGGGGGGGGGGGGGGGGGTGTACAATTTCTGCAAACCGAAAGTTCTTGCCAAACATGGAATGTGCCTGGGACATACTGCTACTGATCTGCTTTTGCCCTGAATTGTTCACCCCAGGCATTCAGACTGCTTATGTTCCTGGGCTTGAGACCTATCTGCTTTAACCAGAAAAATAACTGCATCTGTGTACAAGGTGCTGGAACTCATGACAAGCCTCCTATTGAATTGGGTTAAAAACATGGATGAAATAAGATGTAGGCCTTCACAGAAAGAGAAGGTGAAGACCCTGCTTTCTGTTCAGCGAACCAGCTGTAGCCTTATGGAAGATGTTGCTTTAGAGGTGTAACAAAGGAAGTATGTCTTGGTCTCTCTCTCAGCCTCTTGTATAGATGAATAAATGTTTTTCATCATGCATTCTTTTTGGATTTTCAGGTGGATTTCCTGGGGCTATGCCTGGAGGTATGCCAGGAATGGCAGGTATGCCAGGTCTCAACGAGATTCTCAGTGATCCAGAAGTCCTTGCGGCCATGCAGGTGAGTATTTGTTAAAATCAAAGCTAAACATTCTGAAGGAGGGAAGAACAGTGCATGTGAGCTAAGGGAAGGAAGAAAGATGTGACCTTCTGGATAGCAGTGGGATGCTTGCTTATTTCTGTTGTGAAATTCTCTCCTTGTGGGTGTGGCACCAGACTGTCTGGAATCAATGTTAGCTATTTTTCAAGCTGTGATGGGAGCTTAATTAAAGATGTGCACCCTCCCCCCAGACCCATACATGCTTATGATAAGCAAAACTATGTGCTATATAGAGTTATTCATCTCTTGAGTCTCTCGAGTTGTTATTTTCCACACGGTATAATTCACTTGCTCCTTTTTTGAATGCACACGCATTGTGGTAAGATAATTATGCACAAACAAAAAATGATTGTTAATATTGTTGCAACAGAATTTATTACAATAATATTGAGATGAGAATTGCCTTTCTCTTAGGGGATTAAGTGTTTGGTTTTTGCCAGAAGCAAACTAGTATCAGAATAGTTCTGCATCTGGCATTTTCTAAATTCATGTTCAGAGAGCTTACTTCCCCAGTGGGCTTGATTAATTGCTCCATGTCATGCCTACTTTTCCACGAGAAAAGTATTCCAGCAGATTAAATAGAACATATCTGACAACATCAGTTTTACGGGCAGGTGGGCTAGGAAAAATCTGAGCTATATAGTACTATTTGCATACTAAGATGATCAAGTATAAAAGTGTCTTGTTGCTCTTTCTGGATTGCTGTGGTTAAACTAGAGTTACGTGGTGTTCTCACCTTATTGAACAGCTATGGTCCCCATCTCAATAACAGCATCACAAGGGACCTTTATTTGGTATGCCCTGTAATTGCAAAGCTGGCATCACTTTTCACGTAAAAGTTTAAGGGTTCCCTTAATGGTTGCTGGTGTTTGGGAACACACCTTTCCTTAGGCTGCCAGAGTCAGCAATGTTGATTTGCATGCAAGCCATCCAAAAAAAGCCCATGACTTGTAGTTGTATTCATTACCTGGCTAATTATGCTGTAATACAGGAGTTTGAAATTGGAGTTGCCAAAAACAGAGCTTTGAGGTTCAGGTAAATATTAAGCGCTTGCCACATGCCTTGTGAGAAGACTCCACTACATGGTGATTATATATACCCCAACATACTGTAGGACTCTGTTGCAAGGATGTGTGTTGGCGTTTTTTTCTGATAATGCAGGCAGGCTTTAACATGTAGAACCTGTCAGCAAAGCTTTTGAGTGTCTTGCTGACCTCTTTGTACAAACCTTACATCTAGATATGATTTATTCAGTGTTTTCCCTGTGTCTGCACTGCTGCCTTTTCCTAAAATGTCCAACTGACTATGGTCTGGTCCTCTCTGAATTGGCAGTGTAAGCTCTAGTCTTAAAAGACAGTAGTTTCTACTGCTTGGCTTCTGCTCAGTGCAGCTATGGAGTATGTTGATGGATAATGGTAGCTGGCAGCTCTTACACAGGTTATCTGAGGTATTAGGAAAAAGTCTGAAGATACTGCATCACAAAAGTCTCTCCCAAATTGCTAATCTTAAGATACTATTTTAACTCTCAGGATGTAGAAGCTTTTCATAGTGAGGAGTTCTTCCTGAAACTGGAGTATTCTGAGAGTAGAGACCTCCTTCTCAGTCTGTTTAGACTTAGTAACTATCATCTCATCTTTGAGAGTGTTCTCCATGAACTGACATTGAAATATGCCTGAGTCTGTTAACATCTCAGTAAACCTTTACAAGTGTGTGTGCCTGAACATGAGCTAGATAAAACCAGTTATGCTGTCAACTTCAGCTTGTCATCTGTAGAAGCAACCAAAGAACCAGATACAGCTGCCTATGGACATCTTTATAGAAGTCATTGCTCATCATTGGCATAAAGATAAGAATCTTTGCAAACTAGTATAAAAACTTGTTTCTTGATGAAGATTTCAGGTTCTGTTACCTGAAGATATATTGTCTTCAGGATATTTCTTTTTTTTTTTTTTTTTTTTTTTTTTTTTTTTTTTTTTTTTGAATTGTGGCTGCTAACTAGTCTTTTACATAAAAAAAGACTCCAGAGTGGCAAAACTTCTGTTGCATTTCTTTTCATAGCTTCTTAACGGTAGCAGTTGTGACATTTTGCAATGACTTCTAATGCATGTTGTTTTAGCTCATTTGCCCCTGAGCTTTCTAGTCTCCAGATGAACTGGCTGAAATTTTTGTACGTGTGTTTCTCTTATTTTACTGCTTTGGTTGTCTGGAGGGTTCTGTGGTATTTCCTGTCTTGCATGTGCAGCTGCTTTCTCCAGACACAAGGTGATGTTTGTGTTTTGGAGAGCTGTCATGGGTCAAATATAAGTCCTTTTCAAAAGGAGCGATGTGCAAGACGAATGTACGGATTCCTTATTTGACATGTAGTCATATGTTAGACCCAGATTTCCACCAAAATGTGTAAGTTGGAAAAAGTTACCACTATTCTTTTTTCCTTCAAAGTATTTTTCAACCTCCTGCAACTAAAGACTAGAGCATTACAAAACTGAATGTTTCACTAATGCCATTTATACAATGGTTCCCATTCTGCCTTATGTACTAAATATTTCCCTATGGAAATGTTGATATCCTCAGTCTTAAACTTTATTCTGATAATATTGCTCATCAATGTGAAACCTTGGATGTGTTAAACATTTTTATAAACACAGTCTAAGGTTGAGGGCTTCCAGGGAGTTGCACAAGTACAGAATATTTTACTTGCTGTGAATGTATAGGACCATAAAACACATAGCATAAAATTGGATATTTAACATTCATTTAGGTGTGCTTTGACACAAACCAGTGACTCAGCTTAACTCAGCTTTTTGTTCCAGATTCATATACAGGTGAAAACATAGCTTTAATAACATGACACAATCTTTATAGTTATATGCCCTATTTTGAAATAAAAAATACAAGAAGTTTGAGGTTGTGAAAGTCTGCTTTTTTTCTTTGCATAGGAATCCTGTAAAGTGGAGAAAATATATCTAGTGTCTGTTTTCTGAACTTCAGCATCCTATTTTTCTTAGACTTTGCAGATTCCCTTTTGTGAGGGAGATGAAACACTTGTAAATCCTTCTAACAAAAGATAAGATTTGACTTGTGGTTCCCAACATGTATAAAACGTGACTCAACCATGTGGGTGATTTCAGTGGAGTCCACACCTACCAAATGCAATTTTGGATCAGACTTGTTAAACAGCTTTTGTCTGTCTGATACTAGAATAGACACAGGATGGTGGTGGTGTAGCATAGGCAGCTCTGACGACACCAGTTGGTTTTTCGTGATTTCCAGAGGATACAGCTGTGGTAGCAATGGGCTAGAAGTCTAGGGAAGACTGTATCTTTCAGTGAAACTACTTAAATGTGCTAGGGAGAACAGCAGATGAAATTACAGATAATGCAGATGATTTGTATTGGATGTAATAAACTGCTTGCACTTCAGCTGAATTAAAGAAGACTTTTGAATCTTTGCAGAAGTTATAATAGAAACATTTTTGCAGGCTGAGATGTGAAATTGGTCTATACAGATTAATTCTTAAAGGGCACTGTTCAAAACATACACATGTAAAATGAGTAAAACCAGTTCTAGTTCAATGGAGGCCAAAGGTGTACTAGAAGTATAGGGGAAAAAAAAAAAGTGCTAATGCTTCTTATATTAAGTAGAGAAGATGAAGTTATTTTTTTGACCACTGACTTCATTGTGTATATGAGTACATTTATCAACTGCAACACAGTAGTGTGATGAGAGATAACAAGGTTCCCCTCCAAGCGTGATTTCTCAGAGGAGGTGGGGAACAACTGAGAATTAGATGCATTTTTAAAAGCCAAACATTGCCACATCATCTGGTCACAGTTCAGCAGATTAAAGTTTCTGCTGCTAGAAGGAAAAGAGTTGAAAGTGATGAGCAGCAGCTGTTGCTCGGAGGGTTATCCTATCGGGCATGCCACAGACAGCTCCTGCCTCCTTCAAAATGCATTTGAAGATGCCTGAATACAAATAATCCAGTAGGTGTGGCTGTGTTTGGTTCCTGTGAACTCTTACCTTATCCCCCTTCTCACACATTGAGTTATTACTGTCACAAGGTCAGTAATGACTCTGGTGTTTACTGATGCAGTGTTAACAACATGTACTATATAATTTGGTTCTCTTTAGAGGCCTCTCGCCCAAAACTCTAATCTAGTCTTGCCATGTTAAAAGCTGAGCAAGACTAGATTCGTGTTGGAACCAAATAACCACTAACGTTTGTAGACTTGTTTTATAAATGCCCTAATTTTTTGCTTTTTGTCCTGCAGGATCCAGAAGTTATGGTTGCGTTCCAAGATGTTGCCCAGAACCCAGCAAATATGTCCAAGTACCAGAACAATCCCAAGGTCATGAATCTCATCAGTAAATTGTCTGCCAAATTTGGCAGTAAACCATAAAATCCTTGGTTCTTAAAAATCATATCTGAATGGGAAGGATTGGATTTGGCTAACCAGTGTTGCAATAAAACAAACCATTGTACCTCTGATCCTCTTAAGAAGAGAAATGGGGTGTTGTAAGGAGAGCTGCTCTCTAGCCCCAAGTGTTGACTTTATTCAATGATTGGTTTATAGCACTCAAATTATATTCAGATGACCTACTTTCAACCATCCCTCCTAGTCCAAGAGTTGCAACCTTTTTATTATAAGTGTTGCAGGCAGTTTCCTTTGAATGAACACTCTGGTAAGAAATTATAATATTCCAGGAGTGTAAGATAAAAACCTGCTGTTGTGTTGTTTTGATTTTTTTTTTTTTTTTTTTTTTTTTTTTAAAATTACTCTCAGTGAGCAAAGGGGAAGGAACTTTAACAGTTGAAGTTGGTCTTAATCCCCTTAGGACAGAAAAGTTGGCCTAGTCACAAATAGCAAAGATGGGACAAGTCTGAAGAATTAACTGGATAAAACAATTGTCTGCAAATACCAGTCTTTTTTTTTTTTTTTTTTTTTTTTTTTTTTTTTAAAATGGGTGACTGACTTTATATAGCTATTAAAATTATTAGTATAACCATGCTAGCTAGTTACACACTGGAACTTCTGGCAGTACTGCAAATAATGTAATGTTTTGATCACCACAATTGTGCAGCAAAGGTATGGTCCTATCCTTTGCACAACCTGGCATGAAGTATGTATTGCAGAGGCCACAGAGGTTTTGTTACTTGCTCAATTCTTGTCCAGCACCTTTACGTAACGTTGTGTTTATCAGTCTGGATATGGGAGAGCAGCTTACTGTCTGTGGTTGTGCTCTTGTCCTTTCCCAGTTGGCAGGTCCTCCACTGGTTGCACTCGCCCTTCCTTGGGGCCATGCTTACCAGGTTTCATTTATTTGGAATCTTTAGGGAAGGAATCTTGTTCCCATCACTACCTCTGTCCCACTGAATGCAAGCCATCCAGAACATGTAAATGCAGAGTTATAAATCAGTGAAGGGGAGAATACCCAATGAAATTGCAGCTCTGGGTTCTGTGTTGGTTTGAGTCCTTACATGCTTACTGATTAAAATTTCTTGGCCAAAGTCCTGCTGTCGCTTTAGAGGTGATGTTTCTTCCTTCACCACATACTGTAGTCTTCCATCTTTTCTTGTATCCTTTTCTTTAAAAAAAAAAAAAAAAAAAAAAAAAAAATCACAACAAAAAACCACCCCCCCCCCCCCCCAAAAAAAAAAAAAAAAAAAAAAAAAAACAAGACAAAAAGCTGTTGTCATGGTTTCATACTTCCATGTTTTTGAGGCTTGTGATATGGAGGAAAAGGTGAAGTAATCGGAGCAGACAGAACATTCTTCTAACATTTGCGGATTAAGAGCATGGGTATCCTTGAAGCAGTGTCTGTGCTGATGATGTTCAGTTGATTTGTCTACCAATAAAGACAGGTGTTGTTTCTGTTTGTCTTAGCTAAAACATTATCTTTGTGTGGAAAAATGACCATAGCTACCTGTTCACCACTCGAGTCTCAACATTTGTGTTACTGTTTTGTAATCCAGTATCTTAAGCCATAACTGATGTTACCATTGTTAAATAAATCTGGATTGGTGTAGGAACTCAACAACAGTTGCAAAAAATAAATCCCCAAATGCTTTTTCTCATACTAATGACCCTGCAGAATGAAATGTGAATCTTTTTTGCTTAAGAAATATAGTTCTGAATACTTCTCTTAGCCTTTAAAAATAAAGTATGGTTTTGAAAAATAAAGCTTTTTGGGTTTGTGTAACTTTCTGATGAAACCTATTTTGCTTAAATTAAATGTGGAAGTGCTTTAATTAAACTGTATATATGACTTCTGGTTTAAATTGGGACTAAATGCTTAAGGGCTTGTCTTCATGACTAAATGAACTCAAGTTATGATTGAGTGTTACTGTGTGCCTGGCTTTTGGTCACACTCTTGATCTCCTGTTCCCAAGAGGAGATACTTGAAGTAGGTCACCCCTCAGTATAGGCTGAAACTCGACTTCTTTGTATGTGCTGTGCATGAATTAGAGTACCTTGAATATAGATTTCTTCCCTACAGTTTCCTGTTACTCCATCTTTAGCTGTTTGTGTCTGTCTACCCCTGACAAGGCAAAAGTAGGAAGTTGCCCCTAGCTAGTAGAAATGGTCCTGTCTGTGTCCTGCCTGCTTGCTTACACATCAGCTGCCCTTATTCAGAGCTGATTGACTCAAGAAAAACATGCTCCCTAATTTTGGTGTTAGCATTAGCGATCTAGTTGAATTCTTGTTCTTTGGGAATGCACATCCCATGACTCCCTGGGTGTGTGGGGTTTTTTGGTTTTAGTGTTATCCAGTAAGGTAATGGAGGGGAGGTCTGGACCTCATCTCAGTTCCCCAAGTTGGCGTGTGGACATCTAAGCAGCTAAACGGGTTTGAACAGAAGTGCAAGTGTAGAAAGTTAACTGCACAGGAGATGAGCAAGAATGATAAGTTTCAAATGTGGGCTATAAGCAGCTATATGAGGAAGTTGCTATTTTCAGTGCTTGCTCCAGTATTTATTGGCAGCTCCTTCAGGTTATTTCCTTCCATTGCAGCACAGAGTAGGGGTGGTTCTTATAAGTACGGTGGCAGTAATCTACTCAGCTGACCATTTGACTTGCAAAGCTGCCAGCGCATATGAAGGGCTCAGCTAGTGCAGTGCGGCGTCGGAGGTGCTGACCCGGTCTGGGTGTGCGTTCTGCAATTTGAAGGAAGTGGCACGCGGCGCTGTCTGGCCGGTCCGGTGCCATGGATCAGAGGACCTGGTCTGCCGGAGGGCATGATGATACACCTGCAGCTGACTGGTGGTGGAGGGTCATAGCCTTGTTCTTGTGCGCGTGAGTCTGAGGGGCTTGTCTGTCCTCTCTGGTTCAGCTGCTGCCCCAAGGGAAAATAAAAGTCGGGTCAGGTGCCGCTTCCAGACTGTACTACTTCAGTGAGCCCTATTGCATAGTAATGTGGAGAATGCAAGGCTCGGTGCCTTTACCGGAGTTTTTTTTTTTAATTTCTCTTGCTTCAGTGTCGGGCTGTGAATAAAAGCTATTTGTCAATGTGGCTTGGTTTGTCTTGGTTGGAAGGCAGTGATCAGATGGGCAGGAGCCAGACTGGCTCAAAGTTGGGTGAAGGCAGGTGGGACAAGACTGGGCAGAGCAGTGATAGGCCAGAGGCTGAATGGGTCAATAAATTGAGTATTAAAAAGCCATGTAAAAGTAAAACCGTGTTGTAGAAACAGCTCGTTGCAAGTGGCCAGCAGTATTATCGGTAGTTTAAAATACTTGTCTTTAAATGCCACTTTGTTTTTCTTCAGGGCCTTTGCATAAAGCTCGTACAAGACACACCCTCGCATATGCCTGTACATCCTTCTTCTGTGAGATCTAAGAGCAAGCAGTATTGTTACGTGAGCTCGTAGCAACTGCTGTCCGAGCAGAATCCTTCACCCAAAGGGATAGGAGGTTATGGATCTAGCGAGGGTGAGTTGGAGCCAGGTCAGCTTTGGCATATACCTTGCTGTGGATCGTGGCATGCTCCTGACTGGAAGTGTTTGGAGCCCCTTTGAAATCCCACAGGGCATCTAGGCTGAGGGATACTGCGGTGCTTCCAGGGTTGTAGAGCAAGCAGGTTGTTGGAATAGTGGTAGAGGTTAGAGGGTTGTTTCCTTTCATTGGCTGCAGGGTGGTCTGATAGTGGCTGGTACTGGTACAGAAGAGCACTGGCATCCGCGAGCAGGAGGGTGATTCACTAGGAAAAGGGTAGCAGTATTTTCTTCTGATGTCTAGAGAAAGGTGTCTGGTGAACCTTATTCAGAGCTTTGCAGAGGTGGGCCTCAACCTTACTTCATACATGATGGAGCGAGGGCTGCACTGTAGAAAGTAATTTTGGATTACCAAAGAGCTGAAATGGAGTAAAAAATGGCAGCTTCCAAGTGGATGCAGAGACCACTATGTTGAGTACTACAGGACAAGTCATAGGGGGTCACTAGTGTGATATAAGCAAATGCAAATACAGAGGAAGCAGGAAGAGTTTCCATGTGACAAAGAAATTAAGCAGGTCAGGTGGTGACTGGTGGATCTGTGCTGTGGAGCAACAAAATATTCAGGTGACTTTGGGCTGCAAGTTGTTGCAAGAGCTTAGGTAAGTCACATTCTGGTGTGGTCCTTATGAACAGGAACTTTCTGTGAGACAAACCTTTCTTCGCCCCCACTGACTGGAGGTCCTACTGAATGTAAATACCGAGGACTTTCCCGTAAATCTGAATCTTGAGGACTACAAAAGTCATGATGTTAACTTGTAATCTTGCTAACAAAGTGTTACTACTGAAGCTGTCTTTGATGTACAAATAAGCTTTTGAAATGTATATTGTAGATGGAGGTCTCAGACAAGCTTGAGATCTTGTCAATAAATAAATGTATTTGCAGAATGTGTTATGACTCTCTTTTTTAAGTAACTGGGTAACAGACTTTGGCACCGTTGCTGTTGCACACATTTACTAAAACCAGGATATTTTTAATGTACAAACATTTCAGTGGCTACAAAGAATACAAGTTTCTACTAGGTGTGAAGAAATTAAATGTGAAAGATTACAGGATAGGGCATAGCGGTTTATCTTGGAATTTCTTCCTGAAGTAGAGCAGCGGAAGCAGTCAGATGGGAAGCATAATTTGTATAGAACAAAGATATTCAGAAAGACAAGGTACTCAACTGTAAAGTAAATGACAAGGAGGTGAGGTCTAAGTCAGTTAATAGTAAAGGGAATTCTGTTATTGAAACCTTTCGTTTCCTAAATCTAATGTTCTCCCTCTGCAGGGTAAGAGTTTCTAGAAATGAGTTAGTTTGCATTTTGCATTTCAGAAAGAAAAGCAGCATAGCAGAAAAATCAGAGCAGTCACGTAACCACCAGTGCAGTGTTTAATAAAATGACCTTTTAAAATAGGCTGAAGGTACAAGTTAATTAGGAAGTCATCAGAATTAGATGGAAAAATACCAAGGTATTATATGGAGAACGAAGTGGCTGAGCTGCTGCCAACTGCACTGCCTCTCATTGGAGAAAATTCATGCTGAAGCTCAGCCAGTAGTGTCTAGTTCTCTTGGAAAAGAAAAGCACCAAGTGCCACCTGGGCTTTCTTATTTCAGATTTTAAAAGATCGATCTAAAAAATGGCTTATTGCTAACAGTTTATAAGGAAAAATGAACACAACTATTCTAAAACAAGATTTGCTCTAGCTTTTTTGTTATCCTACAATAAGGAAAAGTGCTTGAGAGAAATAGATTTTCAGAAGCCACGTTGTAATCGTGATATTGTTTCTTTAGTCTCTTGTGTGAAAACTTTTCAAACCAGAAGTAAAAATCAAAACTGGAATGAATCACTAGCCTTTTCGGAAAAAACAGATGACCACAAAAATGTGCAATTAGAACAGATGTTAGATATTTAGCAAGTGCCTGGGAAAAAAAAAAAAAAACAAACACCAAGGCACCAAAATTTGTGTTTGACAATTGCTTAGTCTATGTAAAACTAGAGGTGGCTAAGGAACATTTGGTCTGAACTAGTAAGGCTGTTTAACAAGTAGCATAATAGGAGATTAAACTTAATAATGGCAAATTCAAGTAATTTAAACTGAAAAGCATTTCAACTTCTCTGATGTCCCTGAGCCTAAGTGAAGTGTGTAGGGAAAACAGTGGCATTCCAGAGGCTCAGTCAAAATTGGTTCAGGCAAAGCGCGCACACACACGTACTTAAGCAATGGGCTTTTTAATACATTTGTGATTACAATGCTTGTTTCTGGAACAGGCTGGTCTTTCCATGGCCTTAGACTTAAGCCCAATCTTGCCAAGTTTGTGTGATCAAACACTGCGCTATTTAATGAATTAAAATCGTCAGCACACACAGTCTCTTTTGTTAATCTCCAGTTGCTTTTATCTATGATGTACTGGGAGTATGATGCAGTTTATCAGCCTTTTCTGAAAGATAAAGTTTTGCAACAGATTCAGAAAGTCCTTTTGAAAGTAGTAAATCTGTCTTAACATGTTTTCACTCTCTAATGAATTGAATTTCTAAGCCAAAAAAGGAGATGTGCATTTCTAAATTTTTTTTGTAAATTAATGTTAGGAGAGTAGTAGGGTAAAATTGGTTTAAGTTCAGAGTTCATCCTTTATTTGCTAAGGTAAGACACAGTGCAAAATTTGACCTCTGGAGTCACCAACAGTGTCCTCATTCTTTGTCATGAATCAGAAACAAAGCTGTGGGCTGGCCGAAGAAAATCTGTCAAGGTTAAAGCTTCTCAAGACCTGTTACCTCCTTGTACAGGCATCTCCAGAATTAAAATTATGCAAACAAGAAATTACTGAGATGCAGTTCATGTACAGAGAATGTGTTCATATTTGTAGTTGCTTAACTTGGTTCACTTCTTCTAGGCTTTCTAATAGAATTGACAAATGGGAGGAAAAGGAGGTAATTTGGGCCTTCTGTCCTTCAGTAAGATCCGTGTGCACGTATTACATGTTTGCCTGGAAACTTGTTGAATTTGCAGTGTTTCTGTGGAGACCTAAGGCCATGTCCTCACAAAACTTTTTATAGGTAGGTTCCATTTTTTTTCCCTACAGAGCACACTGGCACGTCTTGTTTAACTTAATCTGTAGCGTTCTCCTTGTTTTTCTTGGACAGCTGCACTAGGTCTGTATGTTCCAACAATAACATCAGTTGGTTTTGGAATATTGCAATTGTTGCGTTACCTGTTAATATTCTGTTTCGCAATATGTATAGGGCATAGTTTTGTATTTAAAATGTTGCTAAATAGAATAGGAATAGTATAGAATGGTTTGGGTGCACATTTATGATGGAAATCCAATCTTCAGTACAAACTGACTCTTGGTGAGAGCTTCCCTCTGCGCAAGAGGGACAGAATCACAAAGAACAGCAGTAATGTGAGTTTGTGTCCTGCTTGAGGCGTTTCTTCAAAAAGCACACGTACCTGATTGTGCAAAGTCACTTTGCATAATTGTTCCCTGGTTTTGTAAAACCTAAGCTGCTCCTGGCTGCTTTAGTGACAGGAGATAACCACTGAACTGTGTGCACCTTAATTCTAAATTAAGGTTTGAGTCTTCTGCATGTAGGGGGGGTGTCACAGGTGAATTATTAAGAGAAGTCATCATTGTGGGGTTAACTAAAAGGGTTTTATTAATGATTAAGTGATGATCAAATGATAATTAATTGATGACTGAATGAAAATTAAATGGTAATTGAATGGTTATTAAGCAATAATTGAATGGTTATTAAACAGTGATTTGACAATGGTTTAAATTACAATTTAAACAATAATTTAGACAGCGGTCAAACACTCTACTGCTTACTACACTTCTAATAATTAAGCTATAGCTGGATATATATAAAAATGCCGCTAGCATACAATATACTTTTAAGCCTAATGTAAAACATCACTTAGCTCATCATAGATATCAGATGCCACGTAAGGGGGTCTCAACCTCGAGGAGTAACCTTGAGAGGCGTCCCTGCTCAAGGGGGAGATCATTGCTGGGCAGCCCGCTGCTGTGCAGGAGAGCTCAAACACAGATATTTATAGCATAAAGTGATTGACTCGTAGTCAATCCCCTTTTGGTGTATGTGGAGTTGTGCAGCTGTAGCGGTTTCAGTTTTGTCTAGTCCCAGCTCCGGCTGGTACTGTTAGCTCCTGATAAGACATGGCCTAAACTCCTTAGTTCCTGAGGAGATATGGCCGAGCACAGTTCTCAGGGTTTGCACGGCAGGGCTGATTTCAGTCAGGCATACTTGTTGGTGATGCCTGAACCAAAGTACTGCTCACTCAGTCAGAGTGGGTGCATGCGTCGCAGGGGATCCCATTAAATATATATATATATAAAAATATTGGGACTACCAGCGGTATCAGCCTCGCATAAAGGAATCAACAGTTGTGGCCTCTTAGGTTGCTGGTGTCAGCATCTGACGTTGGAGCACAGGGATTCTGGAGCACTGCACTGGAAGGATGTTTTTCTCAAACCCGAAACGCTTGCCTTCGGCAGAGCAGCCTGCGTTCCTTACAGCCCCGCTCCCTCGCAGAAGATTATGGGGATTTTCCTCACAGAAGGGTAAATAAAGATGAGTGGTCTGTTATTAGGCCACCTGATGAAGGCATGTCTTCCCAAAAAGAAATGGCTTATCTGGCGGTGTGGTAGTAAAACTCTTGGGAACGGTGTAACGTGCTCACTGCCCTGTCCGTGTTTAGGTAATGGCTGGCGTGGTGATTTCTACCACTGGTGTAAGTGCTAGAAGCTCTTGCAGCTCAAACAAGAGGCAGCCGGGGAGTTCTGGTCGAAGAACTAAGAGCTGCAAATATGAAGAATGAGTTATAAAGTTATTTTGTCTGGTCAGAAAGAGGCAACGAAAGACGATGGAGTAACAATAGAAACAAAAGAGCTCAGGAGTAACATGAGACAAAGCTAAGGAGAATATTCATTCTTTAATTATAGTTTTTTCTGAAGTACAGGTGAAGCTAAGGAAAGGGGAAGGATTGTTAACACAGGCAAAACCCTGAAGCTATCTGGAAACCAGTATGTGACATGAGAGTGGGGAAAAAAAACAGGACAGGAACAGATACAGATGCCATCCCAAGTGATTTTACGAATTGTGGCACTTCCAACCTCATTTCATTCCCTCGGCTTCTTCCTACCCTGCAGAACCTCTTCTACGTAAAAGATTACGAGGAGGCTATAGGATTCTTGGCATTTTCCAAGCTGCGTATTTCACAGACTTGTCGCTGTGTGCCCTAACTGCTGCGAGCCGTGGCTACCTCGTCCTTGGGCCGGCTACTCGCGTCTAGTCCTGTCTTCGCAGCGCTTCTCCTTCCGTCCCCAGGCAGAAGGGGAGCGGCGAGCCCGGAGACGCCGTTCGTAACGGTGTGCTCTGGCTGCGGGCGCTGGACGCCTCTCAGCCGTGACGGCAGAGCAGGAGGACGGGGCTACGGGACGGGGAAAGGAGCGAACACCACAGTTGGGAAAAGCAACAGGCTTGACCGGTCCACGTGGAATAAGAAGTAAGGAATGACCGGCCTGAGAAGTGTTATTTTAAAGCTACTGGACTTTAGGTAGGAGAGGGGCTGAAGTCAGAGGAGGTAGAAACAGTGTTAAGTTAAATATTGTCCCCTCTTCGTAATTAAATGCTTATTTTAAATGTTTGGGAAAGGGAAGCCGGTGGTGGAGAGAAAAGGTGTTACTGTAGTCTCAGAGGAAGGAACAATGGACTTCCTCGGTATCTACCCTAATTCTGTATTTTCCTTAAAGCCACAGAAGTTATTCCAAGCTCCCACGAGGTAAGGTCTACTCGGTGTGGAAAAAAAAACCCGACGTACAAGACCAGATACATCAACAGCACTTCAGATCTCTTCCTCCCACCTCCTTTTCCGCTCCCAGGGTTTCCAGTAACGCATTTCCCGCCCCCCCCCGGCTTGCTCTCTCACAGCTAGGCGCTGGAATTCCCTTCCCGTCCCCGTCCCCTCCCGTGGACGCCCTCAGGCGTCCCGCCCCCAGCCGGCTGAGGCACGGCAGCGCGCATGCGCCGCGCCCGCCGGAGGGAGGGTCCGCCGGCTAGGGGCGGGGGCGAGTGGCCACGTGACGGGAGGGCGGTCGCCACGGGGCGAGCGGGGGCGGCGGGCTGTAGCCTGGGTCTGCCCGGGGTGGGCGAGCGGGCGGGCGGGAGCCGCGGCGATGTCTTCCATCGCCTCCTACGAGAGCCTGGTGCACGCCGTGTCCGGGGCTGTGGTGAGCGAGCGGCTCGGGGTTCGCGCCGCGGAGCCGTTGCGGGCGGCTCCCGGTGTGTGTGTGTGGGGGGAGAGGGCGTCTGGCCTCGGCTGTGAGGGGACCGAGGGGTCTGGGGGGGGGGCGGCCGTGCCAGCCTGGCGGCGGGCGCTGAGGAGGTGGCAGGCCGCCTTAAAAGCTTTTGTTTGAGCGGGGGGCGGAGGGGGCTGCGCCGGGGGGGGGGCGGCCGCCGGGGGGGGTGAGGGCGGGCGGGCCCAGCAGGGCCGGGGTGAGGCGGCTGAGGCGGGCCCGAGGCCTTCAGCGGCGGGAGCGGGGCTCTGGGGTGAGGTGTGCCGCCTTAGAGAGCGAGCAGGTGAGCGTCCGGCGGTGGGCGTCGAGCTAGCTATGAAGACTTAACGCCTGCCAGAAGTTAAGGTCAGGGGAGAGCGCTTCAGCTGCCTGATCGGGCGAGTTGTACTGAGCATCCGCGTTCGGCGATTGTTTCGTAAATGCTTAGAAGTTGCGAAGCGTGAGGCAACGCTGAGGTGTTAAGCAAAACACAAAGCAAGCGCGGTGCAGCTAGAGGAGGTTTGTGTAGGTTATTGAATTACATTTTTCATGGGACGCTCGTAGATTAAAAAGTAGTGTTTGGTTTCTGTAGATTTCCCGGTGTGCCCAGCTCTTGAATGAATGAGCACTAGCTCTGCAGATGTCAAATCAGCCCTGTACTTCCAACAGATTAAGAATTTTAGTGCAGCGTAGCACGTTGGACCAGCAAGCTGATGCAGCTTTACTCCTTGGTTATTCCAGACTGGCAAGAACACCTAAATGTGTATTTTAGCAATTGCTGATCTACTGTTCTGGCAAAACTTCCTGTTCTAATTTGAGACCTTAAAAGATCTCCCAATGTCTTCTTTAGGATGAAAGTCACTAAATGTTATTGAACAATAATGGCTGATTCTAAAATGAAAAAAAGACTCTAAAGGGTGTTTTGTCTTTATCATAAGTAAACATGGGTTTGTTGTCTGCTTTTCAAAGTGTTTCAAGTTTGCTTATTTAAGTGTCAAAGGCAATGGGGATGTTAAAAAAATGGAACTCTCTCAAATGATCTCGTTATTGAAATACTGCTCGCTCTCCTTTTGCTGGCTTGTACAGAATTTGGTAATACTTTCTAGCCCTCGCTGTTAACTTCTCACTCTCATATACAGATCAATATAATCAGCCTGTGCTCCTGAGCAAAGTTTGTGGTATGAACTGACCTTATAAATCTGGCCATAAAACATGTAATGAAACAGCATCTTAAGTCCCTTGGTGGTGTTAATTAAATTAACAGAAATTCCCTATTGTATTTGAAGATGCTTATATCTCAGCAGTGATGTTGCTATGAAGGAACACAGGACTTTCTGGAGCCATTGGAATTCTGTACCCTTGTGACTTCCACTTGCTGTCACTAATATTCATATACAATTTAAAGCTCTGGAGCAAGAATCTTTTCCTTAAATGAGGTGCTTTTTTCTTTTTTTTTTTACTGCCTTATGCTGAAAACATTGATTTTTTTTTTTTTTTGTATAGTAAAGGTGTGCTCATTGACTTAGAGGTTTCTGTTTGCTGCAATAATATCTAAATTTTGGCAAGATCTTTGGCATGGGTACTAACTGTTCTGGTATTGTCTCACCATTTGTTTGAATTATTATAAAGCACACTGATGTGTGGATGTGATGCAAGAATTTAAAAAAAAAGAAAAAGCAACCCACAGAACTGTGCTGAGGTAATGCGAAGAACATGTCAGATCACAACATGATAATTTTTGTTCTAATGTGATGAAAGTTCATACATCTTCTCGGCTACCTAGTCAAACCTGAGACAAATGAATAGTTTTGTGAGCAGCAAAAAAAAATCAGTGCTTGATTTCCTGTGAACTTTAATTGAATTAGATAAGTATTCTTTAACTCTGTATACAGTTATAAAGTAACCTTCCTGTTACAAAAGCTGTAGGAATGAGAATTTTATAGGACTGGTATGGCAGTAGTCAAGCTGCTTTGCTTGACTCTGAATGTTGGCTGACAATATAATATTTTTTTATATATTTTACATTTGTTATTATTAATATTTTTTAGAAAACCTAACTTTAGGCTGTGGTCCTGCATGCCTCTTCTTGGCAGCAGTCACCTCAGGCTGTTTGTTCTGGCCACTGACTACCACCTCTTGGCTACTGCACAATTGTTTATGTGGTGCTGCAGCTGATCAGGGAACTGATCTGACTGAAGAAGTAGCCCAGCGGAAAAAGTTAGTTTTCAGCCAGCTTAGGTTCCTTGTCTGCGTCATCGTGTAGGTGCCCCAAAACTTATGCCACCAGAATGGAGGAGGCAGGGATGCAAATACAGTTGACCAAGAGCTGGATTGCTTAAGCCAGTTTGTACCTGTCCTAGCGATTATTCAGCAATAGCATGACTTGACTTGGCAAACTACTGAGATTCAGCGCCAACAGGGAGGTGGTGGGAAGGCAGGCAGTGAAGCCTCACCCCTTCAGCAGTACAGGGTCATACATATCAGCATATGTTCCTGCAATCAGTAACATGAGTTACTTTCCCTGCTGGTCTCAGGTGCAATTCAGTAAGGAATCTGAGCCCATCTCAAGGGTTTTTGTTGCTGGGGAAAGGTCTGCTCCTGTTCATCCCTTTCCTTTCCCTTACTTCTAACCGTGAAATCCTGTCTGCTCCATATGATGCTTCTGGCACTCTCCTCACCATGTAATTGAGTTGTTCCATTTATAAGCCCAGGAGAAAAGTAACTCTGCTTTTCTGAGTTTATTTCCCTCAATTTAGCAGAAGGAGGGGAGAGGGTACAAATTATCTTTTATTGGCAGTAATCTGTTAGCTGAGTTATCTCATGACATTCTGTTGAGCTATAGCTTCATGTATGTTTTAAGCCAGTTTGAGCCTGTAAGGCTCATTGTGTGGGAATGGTTCAAAGCTGTGTCGGGGTGGTTCAGACTACACATTAGGAAGCATTTCTTTACCGAGAGGGTGGTCAAGCATTGGAAGAGGCTTCATAGAGAGGTAGTCGATGCTCCATCCCTGTCAGCGTTTAAGAGCCATTTGGACAGTGCCCTTAATAATACACTTTAACTTTTGGTCAGCCCTGAAGTGATCGGGCAGTTAGACTAGGTGATTGTTGTAGGTCTAACTGAAATATTCTATTCTGTATCTTGTGTACACCCATTTGTCCTGTGTGCCACTACCCTGACTGTTTCCCTATTTCCATTTTCTGATTTTGAGTGCAAGTGCGTGTGTTGCTGTATGGCGGATTGCATTGAGAGTAGGATTCAGGATAAATCTCACTTCGGGAGGATGGAAGAAGGATAAATTGAGCAGGGGAAGGCTGGAACTTGTAGTCACTGTGGAGTTTTGTGGCTGTTTTGTGCATAGGTGTGTGTAACTGTTTTGAGGTTGGCTTCAGAGGTGCTGTAATGTAGCTGTCATTAGGAGGTGCATTTTGGCTCTTTCTGGCACTTCTTTTTATGCTGGCACTAGCCTTCTAGCTGGAATTTATTTTTTGCAAATTTTTAGTCAGATGGGTTCATTAATCCTGCTTGCTGTTCAGCTGCGTGCATAGTAGGTACCTAGAAAGAGCAGACACAGGACAATTATGTGGGAGAGCAAAACCAGCCCTTTGGGCTAGAGCCCAAACTAAATGGGTTAAAATAACCAGGTAATAATGGCCAAGTGTTTCCTTTCATCTGCTACCTGGTGTTATGAAAGCTGGAGAAACTTAAGTCTTGTTAAGACTTCAGCCAAGAGTTGTCTTAGTGAGGAAATACCACCTGAAAAATAATCCTTTGTTGCTGGTTGTAGAGATAGGTCCAAGCCACCTGCTCAGGAGCTGGAGTGTTTCCAGAGACAAAGCTTGCTTAAATGTATGGCGTAACATTGCTCCAGAAAAGTTCAAGTTGCACCGTGCAGGATGCTTTAAACACAGTGCTTGTGTGACTTGCTGTATCCCAGGCTTTCCCACTGTTTAAACAGTTTTCATGGCAACTAATGGAAGAGTGCCACAGCTTTAGCAGCCATTTAATGCATTTAATACTACTGTAGAGTGTTAACTGGTTTACACCCAGCCGGGGTCCTTTTGAGATAGATATCTTTTCCAAAAGCTGTGCAATATTAATGCTAGGGTACTAAAGAATGAAGAAGCTGAATGATGGTGGGGACAGAGAGGGAACAGCTGCTTGTATGGAAGATAAGGGCATTTGCAAATACAGTCTTTAACCCTGTTATAAAGGAGGGTGGCTGCTGGCTTTTCCACTTAGAGGCTTTAATGGTTGGATTGCACAGGAAGTGAAGAGAATGTTGGATTCACAAGAAGGGAATCTGGTGACATCTAGGTCATGATTTAATTCATCATATGTAATTTGTGCCTCAGGGGGTGCCTTGGTAGGCAGATCTTTATTGCCTAAATTGGAATTTAGTACAATGCTAGATAAGTCCTGAACTTGTACTATCAGTTTTTTAATGAATAAAAGTTTTGGTTTTTTTCTTAAGTCAAAACAATGTAGCACAATCATTGCTTGTGTCATAGTCGTCATCTTTTTTTAACCTGGACTTTGGGTACTGAGGCTAATAGGAGGTAGAGGAAGTGCAATATGTGTGTTTCCTGACACCCACTTTATCAGCTTTCAGACTTTAAAAACTTTCTTTTTGGGCAAAAAGCTTCTAATGTTTTTAATTTTAGCTTGATCTAATACAAGAGAAAAAAACCTTGTTTGTAAGCATGGCACCAAAACCCACTCCAAACAGACATTATGTATGGAGTTTATCCCCTTTTTCAACTTATTCAGTAGACTGGTTTCTGGGTGAGAAGTGAAGGGCTACAAGGAGTCTGGCAGACATCTGTACAAGCAACTGATACACTATATAGCCAGTTTATTTTGTTTTTCAGGGCAGTATGACTGCAATGACTGTATTTTTTCCATTGGATACAGCTAGGCTTAGACTTCAGGGTAAGTGTCAAACTAGTTTCTTTGTATGATGGTGTTTCTGTTCATCTTGGCTTGGGAACTTTCAAGGGTGGTTGTAGGGGGACCTATCTTGCATGAACAGGAATCTTACCTGTGTAACACTAACACTGTTTAATTACTAACACTATTTTTCCTGCTGAAGGTAATTTTCCCTTTTGGAAGTATTGGGCAACCTTTTAATTAGCTGAAAAGGCTGTGTGATCTGTGGCCAGACATGGCTTTTGAACGGTTATCTAAGACGAAAAAGAAAAATAAAGATGTGAGATTACACAGAATCACATTTGTGTGGTGTTGCTTTTGGCTGCTGAGAACACTTCAAAATGCAGGGGCAGTATCATGAAAAACTAGTCTAGAATTATTCCTGAGAATGGTTTAAAGGGAAAAGTCAGGGTTAGAACTGGGAGTAGGAACATCCAATATTTACAGAAATGCATCTGGGTACAAAATTTGTTGTTCTAATGCTCGTATCTTCTAATCAAAAGTCACAGAATCACCAAGCATTTTAGCACTGTGACTCAAGCGCTATTCAGAACTAGAGGGAGATCATCAGCAAGGTCATCAGAAACATGTGGCTGAGAAATGAGCACCATATCACTGTTGAGCAGCTTTCAATGCAGGAAGAGACAGTGTTTTGCTAAGGCTTAGCTGTTTGCAGATAAACTGTAAAAAATTGCTTTGCTAGTGGTGCTAGTCTGGAGTCCAAGGGAATGATTTTGAGAGCAGTTAGGCAGGCCCAATTCTAGTCCCTTACCTAAGGGGAACCTGTCTTCAGTTCATGTCACAACTCTCAGGTGAGGAATTGGTAACTACAGATACTCTGGTGCACAACAGAACCTGCTAGTCTGGGGAAGAATGAAAAAAGGAAGTAGCCTTGCCTAGCAAATAAAAATAAGGTGCTTTCTGGAATTGCTGCAGAAATAGGGAACGTCTATCCTTAATGAGGAAGAAGGAACATGCTTTTCTGGGGTATGTTCAGAATAGGAAGGTTAAGGACTTGAAAATGAATGCTAAAAATCAGAATAATCTAAAAGGTTGGTTCTTCTGTTTTCCAGTTGATGAGAAGCGGAAGTCTAAGACAACACCGGCAGTCCTATTAGAAATAATCAGAGAAGAAGGCCTGTGAGTAGATACTAATTTTCTGCTTGTCTTCATGTAGGCAAGCTCTAAAGCTCATTTGAATTTGCTTTTAAAGTGGAATAGTTAGCCTGTATCTCTGTGGACAGATTTTTACTCTGAATTAAAATGTCTCCATATAAGTGTGATATGACTTGCATAATCTTATGTGTTTGTCTTTAGCTAATTTGGATTAACTTCCTTGAGCGCCTTATGCAATCGATCTGTTCAGTGATGTAACTGTGCCTCCATTAGTGAGGTAGCTGTGCTTCCTCAGAAATGCAGGTTTGTATGCAAACGTAGCTTCATGTACCTGGATTATTGGGTATGTCCATTTCTTATAACCAAGATTAAGCTCTCAGGCAGCTGAGCCACTTTTAACAGGATAATTGAGATGTGTTTCCCAGTTGGAAGTTTTTTCTCCTCCGAAGCACGTGGAAGTAAACAGCAAGTGACTTTATGCTGGTGAGATTCAAGATCTATCTAAAAGCAGTTAACTTTCAGCAATGCTGTGCTTTAGTATTTGCCACACAGTCTGAGCTGAGCTGGGTGGGAAAAACAGTTGTACGTGTGTCCTTGTTACAAGTATTTTCCTAAGTGAATCCCTGGAACTCTTAAGTAGACCAGAGCTTCCAGGACATTAAAGCTGACAAAAGTTTTGCTTGGCCAATAATGTCTTGCCACCTTTGAACTTGAGCAGTTGACAGCTGTATGTGCGAGTACTTCTTGGTCAGTTGGTGATCTCTTTTGTTCATATTCCTGCATTACTTTTGTCACAGGGTGGCAAGTAAAGTTGAATTTTAAAAAAAAAAAAAGAGAGAGAAAAAAGTAAAAAAAAAAAAAAAAAAAGAAGTTAACTTTAGTGGAGAGACTGCAAAAGTGGTAATCCTACTTTTCCTGTGAAACAAAAATCAGTAATTCTGGCAAGAGGGGAACATTGTTTCTTCCAAAGGCATTGGGAAGGCCTCACTAAGCAATGGTACTAGTTTTAGAGATGTGTCTGGAATAATAAGCCCCTGAACAACAACAAATCTGAAATGTGATGTGACATCATAAACATCTCGTTCACATTACTTTGTAGAGTTTTATCTTGTACTTTTGTGAGACTGCTTTTCTCATCTAGATAAAGCAAATAGGTTTAGCTTTTCTAGGTCATATGAAAGGTGTTCACTGGTGTACACTGCGTTCTTAAGGTTGCAGTTTGGAATACAAACTTAGGTTTTATTTGTGTGCAGAGGTATTTGTATGTGAATTATGGATGCTAGCACTGACAATTTAAGTCATTAAAATAAACTCATGGTTTTTGTCTTAGCTTCATGCTTTGTACTGAAAGATGTTGTGTTTGAAAATCATCAATTGTTAATCAATCACGCAAAACCAAACTAACACTCTCAGTTAGAGGATGTGGTCCCCAGAGGGTATTTCTCCCTTTCTTTTCCAGCACAGAAGAGAGAGGTGATGCAAAAATTGTTTTAATTCTGCTCAGGTCTAACTGTATAGTCAGTTAATTTGTAATTGTAACTGTATGGTTAGCTAAGCCTGTAACTTCAGAAGCAGTCTTAATAATGTGGTGTATTCCCAGCTACATGAGAGGGAGAAGCACTTGATGCATCCAAGATGAAAAACTAGCATTTAGATTATAAGAACAGTCAGATGCTGCATTTACCAGCTTTGCATCTTTTATGGTCTCCTTCCTGGGGATCCTTAGATTCTGTGTATTCCCAATATTTTAATGAATACTAAAGAGCCTCCATGATCACTGCTGTTCATTGAAGAGATTTCTTATGCTCTTAACATGATACCAGTTCTCTACCTGTCCTGTGCAGCTTCAGTAAAGGTGCATATTACTGTCTTTTTTTGGATGTATTGCAGAACATGCTGGGGATGTAGGGCAGCTGTTGAGGTGTCACTGTTTTACAGGCTCATCAGGCCTGTCAGAGAAGGGAGCTTTGTTAGTTGACTGTTAGGAAATCATTGAGATAGATTTAGATGACACACAAACTATTATTATTATTGTTATTCACAACACCTGAAAAATAAAACAGCTGTGAATCATAAGGGGGTATTCAGTTTTTCAGCTGTGATTAATCTAGTTAATGTCTCTTTCTCATTTACCTGACTGATTTGCTCTGGACTTCACTGTGAGGCATTTATTAGAAATTCCTCTCACCTGCATATCTCATGCCCCAGGTTGCATCCTTTGGAAAACTCTCCTTGGTGGAGTATATTAATTTCAGTAACTAGTCTTCCATTCTTAAATTTTATGTGAGAATCCAGACATACTTTTTTTTGTCTTCCTTACACTAGGGTTTTTTTTTATTTTGTATTGAAGCAGTAGTTGTCTTTAATTTTTTTCCAGCTATGTTAAGCGTTGCTTTGTTTCCTTGGAGATGTGAACATCTCTCTACTGGGGTGTTATCTTTTGTATTGGACTGACAACTCTGTTTCTCAACAAAGATGAGAATTCTCCTATGTCTTGGTATGTTTTAGTATATGGTTTGAATGGACTGTATCAGTCTGTATGTTAACTTACATACTTCAAACATATATTCATCCCCTGGATGTTTGGAGTTTGCTGCTGGCTGTTGGTAGAGAGCAAATATGGTGGTAATACTCACTTTTGGAGTGACTGAGTCCCAAGCTTCTCACTGTACATTTATTGTACCTCTACAGCTCCTTTTCAATGGAATTATTCCCGATTAATTTATATTTATAAGTGCTTAATTTTTTTTGTGGTACAGTCAGGAATTTAGTATTGTATATAGTATACAGTATTGTATCTCTGGGACCCTCCACCAACATGTAAAATCAACCAGATCACATAAATACTTTGCTGATGCTTACCATGACTACTTCCTCTCCGTTAGGTTGGCACCATATCGAGGATGGTTCCCTGTTATCTCCAGCCTTTGCTGCTCCAATTTTGTTTATTTTTACACATTTAATAGTCTTAAAGCTCTCTGGGTCAAAGGTCAGCATTCAACCACTGGAAAAGACTTGGTTCTTGGGGTTGTTGCAGGTAATACTTAAAAATCTCAATTTCATCAAAAATGTATTTTTAGTATATTCTGTCTAGTGTTTTTCTTTATGAAGTCCATTGGAGGTCACAGTGAGTGCTTATGCCTCCCACTGTATGCAGACCTGCTTTGTTGTACAGCTCTGATTGCTCTTCTGTGTCCTCCCCACCTCATCGTCAGGTGCATAAACTGTTCCTGTTGTGAATTCTGGCACAAAGCACAGTGCTGCTGTGCTCTAGTATTTTATTTGTCTGGTATGTTGTTTACCATACTATCTAAGCATCATCACTGAGATGTTGAAGACAAGCGGCAGGGAGAGGTGATAGGTTTTTTTAGAGGAAAAGATAAGTGCCAATTCTGAAAAATTTTCGGTTACAATAAGTAAGAGTTTTAAATGTAAGCATTTGGGTGTCAGTTTCCAGACTTGTTTTTGGGTTGTCACCTGAAGGTGACAGTAAGTGCCTAGATGTATGGGGCTCCACGTGGAGGAGGGTGTAGTGAGTAGGGGAAGGCTTTTTGTTTACTTTTTGCTAGTTTCTTGTGCTTTCAGTGTAGGCACAATGAATGGTTGAATAGTTGGGGGAAAATAAGGATGGAAATTCCTAAGCTAGCTTTATCACTGGGGTAAAATTCCATATAATTACATTCTGGAACAAAGGCTACAGGAGTTAGGGTAACAGCTTGTCAGTTAAATGACTAGCTCTTCTTCAATGTCAGTAGTTTATATCTTTATAATGGAATAACATCTGGTGTAAATGGAAAAATTCCACTTAACGTGTTTACTAATTCTTCCTACCCATCTCTCATTCCTACTACTGGTAGCAAATACAGATTGGAAAAATACAGTTTAAAAAAAAAAAAAAATTCCTTTCCAGTCTGGAAAACAAAGTTTTATGACTTTTCCTTTAACTGAGTCTGGGTGAAAAATTACAAGTAGACTGTGCTCTAACCTGTTGCTCCTTAATGTAATCACACTGACTTTGGTTAAGAGAGATTAATGTGGCTTGCCTTTTCTAGTGCTTGATTTTGCTCAAAACTTCTTTTGAGAGCTGACTGTAGTGCTTATGAAGGATGCCGAAATAGTTATGTTTATATTCTGCTTTTCTGAACCCTTTTAAAGGAAAAGAAAAAGAACAAACAGGCACAATGTAGGTAGTAAAGTTTCACCTCTTTCAGATTTACTGTTCTTGATGGTTATGTAGTGTGTCCATCTCAATATAACGGAATAATTCAGTCTGTCACTCAGACTCCTACCAAAGCAACCGATGTAGAAGCAATTGCTAATTTCTGTGATGCAGATTAATAAGAAAGATCAGAAGCTTGTTTTTACATAGTTACTTCAAAGTAACTGCCTTGGTCATTACTGAGCAGGAGAGACCTGTACCAGGCGACTGCAGAAGTAATGTCACTTAATCCTTCTCCCCGTTGGTTTAGAACTGTATTTTGCAATACCTCATTGTTGCAGCCTTATGTATGCTTGTCTGTTTCTCTTCCCCCATCTTAATTTCTGATATTCAACTTTCAAGCTTTACTGTTGGGGTTTGTTATTGTGTGTAATCTCTTGCCACTTCTAAGCCTTACCTAAAATACTTGCAGAATCCTGTGTTTTCCACCTTAAGTGTACTTAGTGAATCTAGAAGCTAGATGTCCTCATTCTTTTGGCAGTGTAGGAGCTCTGTTCTGGTAATCAAGCTGCATGCACTTATCTGTTTTGATCTCTCCTTATAAAATAATCCTTCTAACCTTATCACCCTGTGTTTCTTTCTGAAAGTAGGCAGAGAGCAAGTCATCATGGAGTGAAGTAGGGCGTGAAAAAGTAGAGTATCTTGTGCTCCAGTGTGGTGTAGAATGCAGCATAGTAACAAATTCACTTAAGATTCCTTCAACATGTTCCTGTTTGGTGTGTTTTGTTGTTTGGGGTGGGAGATTTTTTTGTGTGTGAGGGTTTTTTTGGGGTTTTTTTTGTTTTGTTTAAGTTTTGGGGAGGAGTAGCAGAAATGTCTTCCCACTGCATGCAATCTCCTGACAACTAATTCATGGTGGGACTTTGGGGGGATACCTGAAGTAGCTCATTACAAATTACCAGTTTACTTTTCCCATATGCTGTGTTAATTTTTTTTTTTCCCTCTTCCTACCAGTAATTTCAGTAGCGTGTGAATCCCAGTAAGAGGGGATAAGAAAACATTTGAAATCTTTTTCCGGTTCTTGCTGATTTTCTTTGTGCTGTTTTGCATTAGGTGTAGTGAATGTACTCTTGACTACTCCTCTTTGGGTAGTGAACACACGTCTGAAGCTGCAGGGAGCAAAATTTAGAAATGAAGACATTGTACCAACCAATTACAAAGGTATAATAGGTAAGCACCTGTTGTTATCGTCAACCAAAGAGAAGTTCATTAAATGAAATATATCAAGGACACTGATGTTTGAAGACTTCTATTCATGTAACCAATTTCACCCTGGAATCTCTATGCTTCCCTATCACTTTGCAGTCATTGAGTTTTACAGGAAACTGGACTTGGCCATTTCTGATGATAACTAAGAGTTTGTAGTATGCACACCTGTAACTAAAATACATTTTGCAAAGGCAGGTGTCTTATATAAATACTGGAGTAGTAGTGAGCCCAGTGAGGTGGTAGCTGGGAGTCTGAGTTTAGACAGACAATCTGCAAATTAAACTTCACTCACCTTAATCTCTTAATCACCCACATGTTCAGGCTGTCTTCCTTTTAAAAGTAAATAAGTGAATAAATATTGTTGTTTTGAAGAAGGTTTAGAAGACCTTAATGTTGATGCTGAGCTTGTACTAAAGAGAGCAGGGTGTCTGTGCAGATTATAAGCTTTGTTTACTTTAATGGTGATGTGAGCAAGAACCATCTTTGTCACTATTTTTCTGTTAACTTCCAGATTAGAATGGAAGGTAAAAAAAGTTGTGTAAAAGACTGCAGTGGATTTTTATACACTTTGAATATTAGGCTTTAAGTTTAACTTTTCTTATCTTCTACAGTCAGAATTTTGTACTCAAAATTTTAATAATTTTTTTTCTACCTTTCTTCTCAGATGCCTTTCATCAGATAATACGAGATGAAGGAGTTGTAGCTTTATGGAATGGTACTTTCCCCTCCTTGCTGCTGGTCTTCAATCCTGCTATACAGTTCATGTTTTATGAAGGCTTTAAACGGAAGCTTTTGAAAAAGCAGCTGCAAGTGAGTATGTTTTGAGGCCAGGTGATGGACATGCTGTCTTATAAGACAGGTTCTTTGACATGTGTTACTTGAATGAATTCAAAAATGTAGGTTTGGTTTTGGTTCTTGTGTTTTTGAGGGTTTTTTTGAGTTAGTATATCTTCTAAAAAAGATCTGTCATCGTGAAGTGAGACATGAATCTTTCATGTCCCTAGGGAAGATATTCCTGTGATGAATTCCTCTTCCTGTAAAAATAAAACTGCACCTCTTGTCCACATTTGTTTAGCTTTGGTCACAGGTCTTGATTTAAAGTAGATATTTCAATTCTAATATTTCTGTTTTATAAATATGTACCTACAGACTGTTTTGAAGTCACCTCTTAACCCTTTCTCCAGTAAATCAAGTATACTGAGCCTTTGAAGTATCACAGATTTGTTCTGGACCCTGTCATTTTAATAACACTTTTTTCCTGAAGCCCTCAATTTTTCAATACCTTTTTTGCAAGGATGGACACTAGGATTGAACATAGTGTTGCAGCCATACCTCCCTGATTCTTTAAATAGATAGAATCATTTTTCTGTCCCTGCTTTATAGTCCTTGTCTTTTTCTTTATTCTTTTTTCTCTATATCAGGTATAGCAGCTCACCTGAACTCGCATTCCTTTTATGTTCTAGCAAATTGAAGAGCATTTGTGTTACATTTTAGGATAATATCATAATGTATTATGTGTTTAAGGTGCAGTGCTTTGCTGTTAATTTGTGACTTTAGAATGCATTTGGCTGTATTAAAATGTTAGATCATATCAGTATGTTACAAAGCCGTCTTGTTTTTCCTCAAGACATAGTGAAATTATTTTTACGTGAGATTTTGCTTCATAAATGAGGCTTGGGGTTTTTACCATCTTTAGGCAACACTGCAGCTGTAGTACTGTATTTGTGCCTGATGGATCTATCCAGTTACATTATGGACAATACATTTTTTGAGTGATGAGCTGAGCTTCCTTCTGCATTGTTATTTGCCTGTTGACTAATTGCTATATTTATTTCTTGTGTTTCTTTTAAATTACTTAGTTCTAGCTTAAATTAGGGCATGTTTTGTCCATGATCATCAGAGAGGGAAAATACTTTTTTCCCCTAGCAATGGTCATTTTTATTTTGGACAACATTTTTCTTTCTATTTGATCTTTTCGAGATTGTCTTAAGTACATCAGATTGACTGTTTTAAGATGTGCATGTGTGTGCATATTTCTGATTGCAATCAACATATTTTGCAAATTCGGAGTTTTGATATGGGCACCTGCTTATTTTCAGTGATTAATTCACACTGTTAAACTGAGATGCACTGTAATCAGCTTAGGCTATAACAATCTATTTGGTGCATCGTAGACCAGTGTGGGCTTTGGAGGTGGGGATGGGCTACCAGCAGGTGTTCTTAACTAATAGGGGATGAGATTTAGCCTGTGTCATCAAGACTAAAATTCTGCCTGATAGCGTAGTGATTATGTCTCAGGATTATAGAGTGATGTTCAAGGAATCTTTCACTGTCACCTTTTCACGAGTGCCTTGTGACTTGTTAATTTAAATGTTGCAAAGGCTGAAATGCTTATTGATTGATGGTATGTTTAAATGCTACTTTGCTATCTTTTGTCTGCTGTCAGTGCTTTAAATTGGTGTAGTTGTATGGCTTTATCTTCACAATGTTTTAGTAACCTAGTTATAGTGAGAAATGCAAAAGCTTGTGAGTAGGTAGAAGTTACAAATGAACTTTACTTGCGGGGAACTGAGTTGTTTGAACTATAACTAACTCTTTAAAATGAGAAAACCCAGAGACTTCATGAAATCTTTATGCCAAAGATACTTAGATAACCCAGAAGGCAGGTACCAATACAAAATCCCCAAACATATATGGGTAACTGGCTGTTCTGGTACTATGTGGAAGTAATGTGTTCTTTATCTGTTGAATAGCTCACATCTTTGGATGCTTTTGTCATTGGTGCAATAGCCAAAGCAGTTGCCACCACCCTCACTTATCCTCTGCAGACAATACAGTCAATTCTGCGGGTAAGTAATAATTTCATTTCAGGGTAACTGCCTCTGAGTTGTTCTGTATAATGCAAGCCTTGTTCAAATGGCTCATTTTCCTTTGTGTTAACAAACCCATCATTTTGAGAGCTCCTTTTGCACAATGCAGGTCACTGATAATGATGCCTCTCTTCTTTGATCCTGTACTGACAGGGTCTGATGGAACTTGGTGTTACTGGTGCACATTTGTTTCAAGTAGCTGGTAGGATTGACAACATAATGCATGGATACAGTGTCTCACAGAAGCTGATGCACCATACTGCTTTTAGGCACTACAAAAATGTAGATTTACTTCTTTGAACATAAATAGAAAATGTGTCAAGTGGGAAGTTAAAATTAAATCCTCTAAACCCAGTTTGTTTCCAGATGACCTAGGGTAATCCAGAAAAAGTTCTATTCATAGGTTTTGTTTTATTCAGATGATGGCCTGACCTTGTCAGTAGCCAGAATGTGATTCATCAGGGGAAGCTGAGCTCCCTCATAAATAATATCTTTAACCACTTGCCCAGCCTTGTACGCTAATTGTAGTGGTAATGGAAACACTTGCATTTATTCTCACTTGCAATTTGTGTGTATGCTGGATAATGCTGCTACCTTCAGTATGTACCAATGTTGTTGTAATATTGAAACAAGACAAAGTTGGGGATGGGGAAGAGACCTGGCCATACATAAGCAAGCATATTGTACTCTAATTTCTGTGCTTGTTAATCTATTTTTGTAAGCTGTTTCTTGATGATTTTTATAGCAGTTAAATATTAATATATGTTTCCACATGAAATACAATGCTATTTTCCTAAGCAAGGAAAAGCCCTAACTTACATGTATGGTAAAGCTGTTATATATGTTCTAAAACTTGTATAAATTTGGAGAATTAGCTGAATTTATTGAACGTGAGCCTTCCATGTTCAGGGTATCACTTTTCAGACTTGTCTAATACGGGATTTTTTCTTGTTAATTGTTCATCTGGAAAAAGTGATTTTCATGCAAGTTTTGTAATTATTTTAGTTTTTCTTCTCTACTTAGAGTGTACTAAATGTATTTTGATTTTTGATAGCCTGTAAAAAGATAGTTTGTATGCCATATTTCAGACCAACAGGACTTGAATATACTTACTGTGTGGTTGCTGCTACCCTGAAAAGACACTAGACAATTTTGTGTCTGCACAGCTTTCTACTTCACCAACCTAATGGTGCACAAAATGGCATCTGCATTTGTTGTGGTTTAACCCCAGCCAGCAACTAAGCCCCATACAGCCGCTCGCTCACTCCCCCACAATGGGATGGCAGAGAGAATCGGAAGGGTAAAAGTGAGAAAACTCATGGGTTGAGATAAAGACAGTTTAATAGGTAAAGCAAAAGCTGCGCAAGCAAGCAAAGCAAAACAGGGAATTCATTCACCACTTCCCATGGGCAAGCGGGTGTTCAGCCATCTCCAGGAAGGCAGGGCTCCATCACGCGTAAGGGTGACTTGGGAAGACAAAAGCCATCACTCCAAACATACTCCCTTCCTTTTTCTTCCCCCACCTTTATACGCTGAGCATGATGTCATATGGTCTGGAATATCCCTTGGGTTGGTTTGGGTCAGCTGTCCTGGCTGTGTCCCCCCCCCCAACTCCTTGTGCCCCTCCAGCCTACTCACTGGCAGGGCAGCACGAGGAGCAGAAATGGCTTTGACTCTGTGTAAGCCCTGCTCAGCAGTAACAAAAACATCCCTGTGTGGTCAACACTGTTTTCAGCACAAATCCAAAACATAGACCCATACCAGCTACTGTGAAGAAAATTAACTCTGCCCCAGACAAAACCAGCACAGCATTGTAGATGTGTCAGCCATATTGTAGTTTTTGTCAGCAGTCATCTTTTCTGAAGTTTTCATAACTCTTTGTGATCAGCTGAGCTAGTGCCTTCATTCGATGTCTTACCCTGTTTTAAAAGCCTGGACTTACCCATCTCATGAGTTAAACTAGTAACGCAGACTTCTATTGCTGAAGTGACAGATACAGAAAAAAAAATCAAGCAAATATAGCTTGCTTTGGATAAGTTGCAACATCGGTCTGTTTTTAATTTGTGATGCGTTTTCTGCTGTGTGAAGGAGAACTGGAAGGAAAGTTGGAGTGCTCTCTTTTAGCCTTAGCATTCCACAGCAGTGCCATTTTCCTGGGGCTACATCAATAGAACAGCTTCAACCCTCAGTCCTTTCCATGTTTGCTATAGAAATGGTTACAATCTTGGACTATTACTTCATGTTTTGTCTGTCGTCTTTTGGCTTTTTGAACAAAATTTTTCTGTCTTTTGGTGACAGTGTCATTCCTTTAAAAAACGGCAGCTCTGGTAAGTTGTGCTGCTAGCTTGATGTACTAACCAGCTGCTGCCTACTGCTCACCTCAGCTGAAGTCAGCTGGCTCACTGCTGGCTTGCCGGAGCAGTGGCGAGTTGCCTTTCTGCTAGAGCACAGCTAACCATCAGTGTCCAGTGGTGGTGGGATTTTTCTCACAGTGGCCCACTGTGAAACAGTGGCCTGTATTCTACTTCTCAGTGCCAGTCCATCCTCTCCCTGTGATGACGGGGAATACAAGGACCCTAGCTCTAGTTCTGCAGTCACTAGTGGTGACTTCTTTCCCTTTGCTCTATGAAAGAAGTAATAGCCAGAAACCCTGAACATTTCTGGCAGGAACAGCAGAAACAGGCATCTGGGATACCTGTCCTGTCCAGTTCAGACTTGCACTACTTCGTAATGTGATGTTTAAAAAAACAGTTATGAATCAAGGTTTAGTATTTTCAGAAATAACATTCTGCATTAAGTATACTTTGTATAGTTGTGGGGGTTTTTTGAAACAATTTTAGCAGATTTACACACAAGCTAATACAATCTCAATATAATTCATAAAAACGCATCATAATTAAGTTCTATCATTAGAGTAGAAGTACAGGACTCTTTTGAACCTTAAACCTTTAGAAATTTACTATTTTTTGAAAGTTAGGATTCTTCGTAATGAAGTCTCTACACCTTTGCTTTCAACTTTTTGGCAAAGCGCTTATCTTGCTTCCATATAATGAACAGTTATCCTGTGTAATTGATAGTAGTAAGCAGCTTCCAGCCTTGCCATTTGGGATGTCTATTTCCTTTTCAGTCATTAAAAATACATGGCATGGGTGCTACTCATTATGCAGTAAAACGGTTCTTTAGCCTGTGTGTTGGTAAACAGTGGATAAATTAAAATTGCCTCTGGAGAAATAGCAATACTGTTAATGTTCTTAGTGATCCTGTGTGAAAAAGTTCTCTTTAAAACTCAAGCTTCTTTCCTCTAGCGTAGAGAACGCTAGTTCCTTTGGGAAATCTTCTGCAGTAATCAGTGAAGTATTGATGTCTTAGGGAGAAATGAACTTTTTTTTCTGCCTTTGTTTGAGCCTTTGTTTGCAGTACAAAAACAGTCCGATGGTGGAGAAGAGAGGAGAAGGAAGCACCTAATCCTGGTGTAGTTTGGAAGCCTATGAGTAATCTGGACAGCAACTGGAGTTGTACCTTGGAACCTAGTTAGCAATTTTTTGGGGGTGTGTCTGAGTCTTCGACAATAATCCTTAACATTGATTTATCAATATCAAATTAGTTGCTGATGAGAAGATCGTGGATTGTGAGCACATATTTGCCTAATAAAGAGAGATTTCCAATAGCGTTCTGTTGCTGCTGTTTCCATCTGAGTTCTTAAGACATACAGCAAGGGACCTGTGTCATCCTGGCATTTTTTCAGAATTTCTGAACTGCCTGAATCTGCTTGCATACTCTACCTACTGTCAAGGGTAATTTATGGCTAAGAAGTAGCAGTTGCCTGAGTAAGTTCTGGGAGAAACTCATCCACAGGCAGTCGCTCAAGTTCACCTTTCTTGGCACAGAAGCATAATACAGGCTTCAAAAGCTATGTGGCTATGTTGTTATAAATACAAGTGTGGCAACCCTTGTATATTAATAATTCATAGTTATGGCTTGCTGACAGTACTATTGACCTGTGTCAGATAAGAGTATTGATGAATGTTAGAAAAGGAGTTGCTGAAATTGCTAGTTTAATTCCAAGACATAAAATTACAGCAGCAGCTATCTTGCCTGCTGAAAAACTGTTTGGGGATAAGCCAACACAGTAAGTGAGAGAGAAGTATTATTTAGGCCAGGTAGGTGGATCAGTTTTGGATTCTTCTACAGCAGTTAACATGTAAATGTTTTGCTCCAAGACCCTTGCTGGGCAGATAAATTTTGGGTTCAACTATGCAACCTCAATGTAAAGATTTGTTAAGTGAAAGCTGAGCAAGTCAGAAAGAACTTGCTTTGAATGTCATATGCCTATTAAGACTCTGCAAATTATGCTTTGGAGATAGTGAAAACTTTGCTCTAGAGCAACTAAAAGAGAGCAAGTATGGCCATGTGTAACGCTTTCTTGGAATCTATCTTAAACCCAACCAAATTACTGTAGCACATACTGTTTTAATGCCCTGCTATGTAAAGTTCAATAGTGTGAGCTTTGGCCTCAGTTCTTCACTGATGGCTAGTATAACCTGGAAAATGTTAAAAGAGGTTTAAGATAGGCTCTCCAGATTTTATGCATATGTTGGGTTCTCTGCCTCGTGCCATGGTGAGATAGTACAACAAAATGCTCTTCCTTTTTTTCAGTTTGGACGCCACAGGTTGAACCCAGAGAACCGAACACTAGGCAGTCTTAGAAATGTTCTTTACCTTCTTCAACAGAGAGTGAGGTGAGCTTTCTGGGTTTTTTCCTAACATGATATAGAAGACTTGAGTATTACTAATATGTTAAAAATGCTGCTGGATCTGACTTTTGTTTCTTTTTGCCTGCTGTAAACTTGCCATTTGAGTCAACCTGGTTTTTGTAATATATCGCGGAATAAGTACACAAAACCAAATTCTCCTCAATACCTGTACAGTAAGTGGCATCAAGAATATCTATGAATACTAATTAATTCACCTCTCGTCTTGAAAAGAAGCAAGTTTCTTGCACAAAAGACTTTCTGCAGAGTTTTCTCTTTAAAATATTATTAAACATAGCTGGCACTCAAGAAATCAAGAATGACTTTAAGATTCTTACAGTTGTCATTAACTTGTGATACTTGCAGTGTAGCTATTTACTTACAGAAGAGTATTTACGCTTGTTTTCTTGGTTTTTTTTTTTTTTTTTTTTTTTTTTCCTTAGGCGTTTTGGATTAATGGGACTCTACAAGGGCCTTGAAGCAAAGCTCCTGCAGACAGTCCTTACTGCTGCTCTTATGTTCCTAGTGTATGAGAAACTGACTGCTGCAACCTTCACCGTCATGGGATTAAAGCATTCGCGCAGACATTGAAAAAGGAACCTATGCCAAAGATTGTGGGGTCTGGAAAACACGTTCCATTTGAGACCAGGCTGGGTAACAAAGGGTCCTCACTTCCTCTTTTTCTCTTTCTTTCTAACCACCTCCATCTCCATTATTTGGAGAGAGTTGGAATACACTCTATGGGACCTGTTGCCATGAATTCAGGGATAGCCTGTTCCCTACTCTTCTGTGGACTCACTGTGTTAAGAAACAAAGTAGAGACCTTATTTAAGCACTTGACATGAAATTTTAACTACTATACGATTTGGTTGACATTCTTGGCAAGAATGAGTATCTCACTATGCTTTCTTGTTTTCCCTCAAATCATCCTCAACTATTTTTCTATCTTTACCTTCTGTCAGCAACTGGTGGGGCTGGTTTCATGTTAACTTCCTTGGTCTGTGTTTATGTCACTTCATGTTTGGTTCATTAAAATAATTCATAAAGAACAAGATTTTTGACATAATTTTCTTGTAACTTCAAGTATGTTTGTGGCACAGAATGATAGGTTATTGCCCTAAATATCTGGTGGCGAGATTTCTGAACTGCTAGAACGTACATTACCAGTGAGTAGGCACACTGCCTTCTTGAATCCACCTATTTTGAATCTTGAAAATTTTGAATGCTGATACTGGCTAGGTAGGAGGAGCATAACCTTGTGCTTTTTCAAGCTGAGTACCTCAAACTGCTTCAAGAAAATGGACTTGCTACACAGAAATACGTGAAGTTCTGTAACTCCGTTCCTTGTGAGAATATGTGAATTCATGCCATGTTCTCATGCAGACAGGGAGCACTACCCTATGCTTCAGAAGTGATATGCCCTCTCAAAAATGTGCTTTAATTATTTTTCCACTGATCTTCCCAGACGCTTTCCTGACCATAAAGCACAAAGGTCATAACCGTTGTCCCAGTTAATGTAAGTGTGTATGTTCTTTTTGCATAGTTTTGCTCAGTAGTCCTAGGCCATAAAATCCAAATAAATCCTGCTGTGTCCATCATTGAGTTTGCAGTAGGATTGTTCTGAAGAACAGTTTTATATATTTGAAGTATTGAGAAATTCCATGGTAGTTTAACACAAAGAATGTCTGGGAAAAGAATTAAGTGCTGCAGGAAATAGGTTAGTGAATTGCTAAATGGCACCCTTTTTTGGGTCTCAATTGAGTCAATTCTAAGTATGACATTGGAATTCAGTTCTGCAGATAATGCTGTCTTTTGAACAAGAATAAAAACTTTACCACTTACTGCTGCTTTTAAGAGTATTGGGAGTATCTGTGTACAGGAAAAACACTCTTAATTCAGTGCTGGATGCTTTTCAGTCCAAATGGGATTTACATATGAGAAGTAAGAATGAAAAAGCATAATGAGCTGTAATTATACTTTGATAGATGACATGAAATTCAATGGAAGACTGCAGACCTCACCACTGGAAAAGAAACAATCACAATTTGGAGAACTTCAGTGAAAATATTCTTCTAACTGAGATGAGTTATCCTGTGGAAAGATAGTCTGCTCTCTTTTTGGTGTTTTTAATAAGAAATTTGGAATCAGTAGTATGACTCTTGGTAAGCTACCTCACTTTGAAATTCCTGCTGTCAGAATCATTGTGGGGAAGCTGAGAGGCTGGTGGCTTCAAGCAAATGCAGAGTGGTTCTTATGCCACTTGGCTGAAATCTGTGTGGTTGCTAGAAGCTTTAGTTCAGTGTCTCAGATTTTTCTGGTCTGTAGCATGAAGGAGCAATTCCTGCAAATACAGAAAGATTTTTCTGGTTGCTATACCTGTAAGAAGAAAGTAAATGCTTGCTTGCTATCTAGCCAAAAAATACTTGCCTACCAGCCAGCGTGGTTTCAAAGGGATATAGAAGTATCTAATTTTTGCAAAAAAGCTAAATACAGAGCAATTGTGTAGGGAAGAGTGCTGGCCTTGGCTGTGTCTGTGTTACTATTAATTTTGCACTGAAATCTGCTTGGCTCTGCTGACCAATCGTTAGAATGAAGCAGTTTCATAAAGGGGTGAAAACAAAAGCTGTTGAAGCTGGGAGTGATAGACCTATGGTATTAAAAACTTTTTTTTGCTCCTGCATTCTGCAGTATTGATGTAGACATTAGACTGAATTAACTGAAAGACTACTTAACCTCTCATGACTGAGCCAAACTAGAGATGGTTGAGGAATTTTTCAGTTGTTTGTTCAATCAGCAAGCAAACATTCATGTTACAGGTGGGACCTCTGCCTAAGTTTTCTCAGGCATAGTTTGAACAGATGATGACATTTCCGTTAGAATTATCAAAACTATTTCAGGCTTCAAAGGCGTATGTGAGTATCTTTGAGATTAAAAAAGCATAATTAATCAAAGCAGACTCTGAAAGACTATTTCTAATCTTGGTACTAAAGTCGTAAGTCACCCATGGTAGATAAATACTGTCCAGAAATGAAACCAATATACAATAATTTTACTCTATTTTAAAATATATTTACGTAAATTATTACTTCCTGATGTCCCTCACAAGCAAATGTATAGCTTCAGGAGGTGTCGTAAAGACACGATTCAGCTGATCTGGCTCTGTAGTTAGGTCATTTCACTGGAAAAAAAAAAAAGTTTTAGGAGAACTAATGATCCATTTCCATAACAAACAGCACAAAACATTAAAGTGTTTTTAGACAAAAATGTCTTGTGTCTAGTTGTCATGGGTTTGGCATTTGAAGCTGGAGATGGACATGGAGACAGCGTTTGAGGTGCGGTGGCAGAAGCGGCTCTATGCACAAGGACTTGGCAATGAAACCCTCAACTCTGGGATTGTGGTTGCCAGTGCACTGCATTTCTGCTGTGCGGTCAGTATGTAACTGCATGTTCCAGCCAAAAAAGGTGTCAGTTCACTTCTAGAGAACCCAACAAAGTATTTTCATCTTGAAGTGAAAAACAGACTTCCTCTTTTCTTTTTTTTAAATACTATTTTTGAGGGAAGAAAGAATGGAGAGATGATTATAAAAGACAACAGCAGAGAGGATCATCTGTCTTAGCCAAGTTCCATCATGGATAATTGTGACCTTGGCTCAATTTAGGAGATTGAAATTTAATCCTGTCCTCTTCTTTCTCTTCCCTGCCCCACACTGACCGAAGGTAGGAAACCCCTATAGCACCTTAGAGGTTGCAAAGCAAGTGGCTCCTCGGGTATCTGTGATGTTTGGGGTGAATTCTGCTCTTCTTTGTGTTCTAGACCATGCCTCTCATGATTACAGATTGTTTGCCTGTATAGTAGGGCAGTATTTAACACACTTTATTTTAATGTTACTTCCTAGGCCTCGGGTTAGAGGTTGAAAGCCGATAGGGCAGAACGTATACTGCTTGTCTTAAGTAATGTTGTTGCTGAATGCAGCTAAATAGCAGTGTCTGTTGGCAGAGCTGGTTGTACTTTGCTGGAAGACTCACTCCATCGGACGGTTTGCCTTTGCTGGCTGCACCAAAGAAAGTTATTAAAACTTGAAAGCTGGCACATACCCTGTGTGGGAGGAAAAATGAGATTTACCTCCAGCCTGTCCAAGAGGAATAGAGCGCGCTGCACTGCAAAGCTTCTTGTACAGATTAATCCTTCCATTACGCATTGTATTGCTCATCTGCTGAGGTAGGAAAAGGGGAGTGCTGACCCTGCTCCTTGCTGGCCTTTGGTAGTAAAGGCAGGCAAACACAGTCTGTTCAGAGAAAAAAAAAATGAGTGAACCTTCAGGGTAGGGGTATTCCTGCACAGGGTTCTGTTGAAAAATGTAGTCATTGCTATCGATGGAATTATTTTTCCATCACATGCGAAAAATATTTCTCAAAGGATGAGCGTGGGGCAGGAGAGCACAGAGCCATGGGAGAGCGGGAGCTCTTCAGGAGGGCAGCAGTGTTATGTCTGTTGTGGGGTTTTATGTCTTTTTTTTTTTTTTTATCAGTATGATTTAAAGCAGAGTGTTAAATGGGGAGGCAGGATGTCTCAACCAGTTGTTTTCTTATAATTGGTCAATCACCTAGTCTAAAAGGCTGAATTCCATGTCTGCAAAGGCTGCTTCACGCAGGGGGGAGAAGATGCTCTTTGCATAACAGACCCCTCTCTGCCCCTTGCAGTTGCTGTCTCTTGCAGGAGAAACCTCTCGCTTTTGGGGCACACTGATGGCGTCAGCTGCAGAGGCCTCATCAAAGCAAGTTTTCATGGTAAGTAGAAGGGGGCAGGTCCATCTCTTGCACAAATAAAGCTGCGTGCGACCGCACGGTCTGCACAGGGCTGCTCATGCGGACCCGCTGTAAAACTTTTACTAGTGTGAAACATCAGGATATAATTGACTTGATAATATTTACAGCTTACAGGTTTTGACAGCACTAGATAAAATAGGTTAGCTTGAGGATTTGATAAACAGCAGCAAAAGAGCTCGTTTTGAACGGGCACTATGCCATGCAATAAGCAGCTCGGTACAGAATTATTTTAACTTCTCTGTTCTTCCTTTGGTTTGTGTTTGAAAGAAATGGACTCTGGAACTTTCTGGAAAAGAATAATTAAAAAGAGATCTATCTACCTTTCTATCTGGCTAACAACAGCTTCCTCTGCTGTTCATAGCAAGGTAGTGATTCCGTCCGAACCGCTGGCAGGACAGCGCAGCCACTTTAAGGTAAGGGGCAGAAGCTTGTGCAAAGATGGATTTATTTCTGTCCTCTGCAGTCGGGGAGGTACCGGTGCAGTTACTGCGGCTGCAGGAGAGGGAAGAGCTGTAACTTGGTGGTGGTCCAGATCAGAAAGCTCAGCGAGGCAAGAGTCTGCCCCAAAGCTCGCAGCGATGGAGACGTACAAGTGATGGCGAGGGCAAAAACTACCCGTGAGAGGTTCTCAGACGTGCGTCTCCAGCACATCAACACTTGCACGGTGGGGCCTGGCTCACGGGGGTGCTATCGCAGCAGAAATAAACCACGCAGTTCACATCATCCCCTCAGCCCTGTCAGCGCGAGAGTCTTCGTTTTTACAAGCACTGGCTGAAAAACTGGGTGTATATTCTTTTGGAGCTGGAATAGACTGGATAGGGTGGTTTTTTTCTTGCAGAATACCCCATTACTCAGTGCTTTTCGTTTGCAGCATTGCTTGCTGTGATTTTTCAAAGCAGCTGAAGAAAATAATAGGTGTGTCCAGATTGCTGGTGTTTTTCGCTTGGATTTTGGCTACCAAAATTGCATTAAGGCGTTTAGGAGGTCTCCCAAGCGTGCCGACACGCTCGGTTGTAACTGAGTCGGAAACGACTTAAAAGGCACAGGGTTACTGGTCACGCTGGGAACGGCACCTCAGAGGAGCAGGTTTTAACAAGAGGGAAATCCTCTTCACGATGTTCCGTTTGTAGCTTTATCTCAAATGCCGGGCACCAGCTGGATACGCGCGTGCTGGGCGCGGGGGCATCCGTGCAGAAGGGGCCTGGGATCAAACCCCTGCCAGCCTTGGTGCGGTGGGATCAGCCCCGGTTTATCCATAGGAAAACACATTTTTCTGACTTCACCCAGTGCTCGGCTCGCGCTGGGAGGATTGCGATCATCAGCGCTTGTTGTCCAGCTGCCGTCACAGCCCGTGTTGGTCTTATTCTTAGTAACGGCTGATCTCTTCTGTGTGCTTACATCCAGATATCGAGGATGTGGGGTTGTGGTGGTTTTTTTTTTTTTTTTATCTGATAGGATTTATTTGGAATTAGAGAGAAATACTGACCAGGCTTTGGCAGGCTTCACTGTGGCTTCCTTACTAAAAATTGGCGCTTTACAATTCTTGCCTTGGCCTTTCTGATCTTAATCTGTGACAGACAGAAGATTTCAGCATGTCTGGATGGATTAGAGGCATGATAGGGCCCCGCCAAGTGTCCTGTTGTCTCAGCTGAGCGATGGCACGTCGAGAGGCCCAGAGCTGCTGTTTGGAACAAAAAAATCTCCCCTGTCCTGTAGTTCTTGGGAATTTTGTCGTTCTTTTCATGTCCTTGAGGAGCTGCAGTGACTTGCTGATGTGAAGGTTTTATGAAGCGCTGCCTTCCGTGAATGCTGATGTGAGAAAACTAATTGGATGGATTTTCCCCATCATCTTTCCTTGTGCATATGTCCGTGCAGTCCTAAGCCTCAGAGTCACCCGCTGCATACAAAATAAATGTTTTCCTTTCTTCTGAATTATTTCTCCTGGGCTTGCCTTGTGACTGGGAATCAAAAAATACTTTGACACCACAGTTTTATAGTTTTGAGATTCCCCAGATTACAGCAGGCAATGTATGAGCTTTTAATAATTTTTTCACAAGAGAAGACAGCCTATGATCTCCCTGTTGCATTTTTACTCTTTCTATAACATGTAGAAACATACCAGTTGGAGACTTCATATGCTGCTTTCAAAACTCTCAAAGTATTTATCAAGAATAAAGCAGAATGTTCCAAGAAAACTGAAATACTGTATTTAGTGTTAGAGTATGAAGTGGGAAAATTTTCTCCTTTCCTCATAAGCAGGGAAGAGGACAAAGGAATGGAGAAAAAAGTAATAATTCTTATTTCCTCATTGCTTTTCTCCGGAGCAAATACATATAAGCTTTACCTACTGCTGAAAGAGAAACATGCATGGAAGTCTTTTTGTAATGGAGTGGCATGTTGGCCTCACCTTTGAGAAGGTGTATGTTTGACTGACCTTTTAAAAATGAAAACTGACTCCGGAGACTTTCTAGCTCCCGTCTGCAAGACATTAACCGCTCCTGTAGTGTGCCACGAGCTTTCGTAGCCGAGTCTAAAACTGTATTAATTTGTGAAGCTTGGCACCCTTGAGCTCAGCAACCCGATCACGCACCTCTTCTCCCTGAGGAGTCGGTTTTATTCTTGCTGAGTTAGAGCGGGCTCAGTCTGGGGAGCCGGAGGGCAGTGCCTGTATTATTTGTATTGTTGGTATATTCCGTTTTCTTTGTATTTTCGGTGTTTTTTGGCGTGTGGCCGGTGGCGGAAGGAGGCTGGACACCGGCAGGTAGCAGCCAAGCCTTGCTTCCCTGCCCGGCTCCGCTCTCGCTGCCAGGGACCGGGCAGGGCAGGAACGGAAGCGGAGGGACTTTTACATGATCCAAAAGAAATCAGATTACGATCTGAAGATTTTGAACCTTAGCTGGGAGGAAGGGCGCACCAGGAGCTGGAGAGGAGGATAGGGTCAGTGTCATTCTGCGTAGAAAAGCTGCATGCCCTCGCTGGGGGGGGATGCTCACTTTTGGACTCTGCTGTCTGCATCATACGCTGCTCGTATGAATTGTGGTGGGGTTTATTTTTTTCCTTGGTGTCATTATAGCATTATAGTGAATTAAAACCCTAGATGAACCTAAGGCCTTTGTTTTAATATGGGCAAAATTTTTGTTTGATGCCGTGTCAGAAGGTTAATGAATTGAATGTGCCGCATATTGCGTTGAATGCTGCTGGGCAAAAAATGCTCTAGTTGGGTAACTACATGTTGGATCAAGCGAGGGACTGTATGGTGGGCAGAAAAAGAAATAGCCAAGTGGTGTGTTTCAGTGCAAGACATTTCAGAGATGAGAGTGAAATCCATGGAGTTACATGGAATGGAAAAATAAAGTTGCGAGAAGGAAGCATTTGTAAAGTGATTGTGGCAAAAGGTTTTGTCTGAATTCAGGACGCCCCAGGGATGTGGTGGGATGATATTTTTATATTGGTGCCACCACCACCAAAACCTGCTAGGCCATTTCAGTGTAATCTTTATTTCACAGATTTAGCATGATTTTGTGAGGCAGAGTGAATTAGTTGGGCTGGCAAAAGCAGATGTTGTTGCTATGTATGATTGTTTGCATTTTGGGCAGGTTTCTTACTAGCACTTGGCTTAAAGATATCACCAAATAATTTCATGGTGCCACCAACAGTCACGATTTCAGTCTTTGCTTTCTGGATTGAGTCCCTTCTGATGAACTGAGCTGGAGCCATCCTTCCTCTGCCCATCTATGACTTCACCACAGCTCTCATCCTGCCTAAGTATGCTCTTGTTTGTTTGTTTGTTTGTTTTTCCCCCTGAGGAGTTTGCTTTCTAGTTGCATTAGAAAGTCAGAGGTGAATGGAAGAGCATGGCCTGATAGCTCTGGAAACAGGCTTTTTCAGCTGTAAAAGCCTGTGTGGTTTGTAGGGTGGTTGTAGTCGTGGACTTCCTTTGTTTGAGGCAACAAACGAAGACTTCAAAGCATTGTGTTAAGAAAACTGACTTTGCAACAACTGTCCCTGGTAGCCGTCTCTCTGGTTGCTTTCCAGAAGCTAGAGGGATTTAGGTTAGCTGCCACAGGGCCGTTACCTAGTATTCTGTACTCTGCAAGAAATGGGAAGGAAAAGCCAAAATCATCTGTTAGCTGGACAGCACAACAGCCGTGAACTCCTTTATTCTGTCCTGATGGATCTTAACGCTCTGTCGTTTTCTGCTGGTGGGAAGAGGTGTGCGGTTCTGGTAGGCAAAGGAAGGGAAAACCGACGAAGCCTCACCCCGCTGGCACATCGGCCGAGGAAGGACGTGCTTGCCAAAAGGCTTCTTTGCAGCACTGCTCTACAAACGTAATTAACGTTAAAACCACATTAACGAATCTTGACTGTCCAGTCCTAGCTGCTTGAGAGGCTGATGTGATGTACAACACGATGCTCGAGCGTGAAGCTCGGCTTTCCAATGCCACGCAGAAAGACATCGGACCGCCCTTGGCAGGGGACGGCAGCAGCAACGCGGCGGCAGAGCCCCCCCAGCCCCTGCTTGGCCAGCTGCCCTCGAGAGCAGAGGCACCGGCTGTGTCCAAAGGACCGGCCGTGGCCCACCAGAGCAACTTCTCCTGCCCGGGGCTTCCTCCTGGTCCCTCTCCTTCCCAGGCATCTCTCAGGCACGGGCTGGAGGAATTGCTCTCTCTTGTTTCCTCGCCGCAGCCCCCTTTGCTGAGGGACTCCCGAGCCCTTTGGCCACTATCTGTCCAGAAATGAAGCTGTGGCTTGTGGTATGAGGACGGTGGGTCCCATTAAACGACCGGTGCCTGCGTGCAAGCTGGGCCCTGTGCCGAGTGGTGTGCGTGTTGCCCAACATCCAACCGGCTCTACTGTATGATCCAAAACTGAGCACAGGGCGTACGGTGCAGGTTGGTCCACGTGAAGACACTTTGAGTAGCTCCTCAAGAAGGTGTGTGGGCTACCAAGCTCAACAGCATGGGCTCTGTGATCCTCCAGCCGTCTTAGTTTGGTTCAGACCATATCATAAACCTTTCCCAGGTGTCTCATGCTGCGTAGAAAAGGGAACATGTGCTTGATTTTACAGCAAAATGTGGTCCTTTTGTCATGATCGGTAAAATGGGGATAACATCTGACCATGCTCCCTGAGAAGAGAGGACTTTATAAAAATAATTTCCTTGTTCGGTGCTTTGGTGTCAATGCAAATGCCACGTGAATGCGACCTGCTTTTAAACTTGAAAAGTAAGCTGGTTCAGTGCTGACTTTTGGAGCAATCGCTGCTGACAGAATACCACCGGCTTGCAGAGACATGGCCAAATCAAGTTCAGGGCAGGTTATGGCAAACAAAGTTATTCTCTTGTCAGCTTACAAAGCAGGTATGCTTTCATCACGCTGTCTACCCTGGTGGTACTACTGATAGGATGAAGCAGGAATTACAGCTTGATGCTCACTTACAATGCATTGCTCCAATCTAGACGCCGCTGCAGAAAGTCCCTTGTCCGCTGAGCACGTAGTGAGAGATGTGAACCCAGCGCACCTCCTGTCTTTTCTAACCACAGGCGGAGGTGCTTAGAAAAGCCCAGCATTACCACCAGGAGAGGCTTTGAATAACCCAGCATGGCAGGTTAACATCCTTCTTCTCTTGGCTACGATGCAACTCGTGCCTGGGTGAGTGTGCTGAGCCCTCTCAGCAGTGGGGGGACCTTTAGGAGACCCCCCCCGAACCTCAGCAACTCTGTCCAGAGATGTCGTAAGCCCAGGAATTCCCCCTGTGACGGCTGCTTTGATGAGCCAGGCTGAGTTGTTTGATGCAACCAGCTGCTTCTGGACAGGCTTCTATGCTGTACCAGCACTGTTACAGCTGGTAATGATTTATTCTTCCCCCGTCTTGCAAGGAGTCTGGTAAGGGAAGCCAAAAATTGCAGGGACTACAAAAGCTGCCTTCCTCCTGGTCTCCTACTGATTGTCCCTTGTGAGATGCTGCATCTTACGTTGAGTTTGTATTTTCTGTCCATTGTTGCAGTGATCACTACTGTGGAATATAGTTAAAAAATGCAAGAAATGCAAGTACTGTTTGAACTCACTTATGATTGTTTTCAGTAGAGGAATCCCTGGGAAGGCGTGTTTGGCGTGCTGGTTATGCAGAAGACATCAGAGATCTTCTTACTAGCTCTTTTACTGAGAAAAGATCTGGCAGGAACGAGGACAGTCTCTATGGAGCATTTATTTTATAGTTCTGCTCTCCAGTGTCAATCATTTAAAAAGATGCAAACAGAAAAGGAAGAAAAGGCCTCCTTTCCTCTTTCTGCCTTCACTGTATGAACTCCTTTTTGTCATGGTAATAGGTGGAAAACTTAAGCTTTAAACACTTTCCAATGGAAAGCAAATGTGAAGTTCCTAGTTTAGTTTCCCATGTGCCACTTTGCCAGGTTTGGTACTAGGCAGAAAAAGAGAGAAAACACACACATAGCAGAAAAAATAGTTTCTTTCTCAATTGCCGGAGTTATTTGTGCAAAATAGGGGCGTAATTTTTCTCTCTGCTTTTCAGTCTTAGGATGTGAGGTTGGGGTGAGGGGGAGTCAACTGGCTGAACTAATTGTCCTCAGGAGAGAATTAGTAATTTTACAGAAAATGAGTAATCTTTCCCCTCATACTTTTTCACAGCCGACCCAGCAAAAAAAATTAGTATGGGAACTAAAAATACTTACGCATTTTTCTTGCGGTCGTCCTTATCTGGACTATCGCAGCACTCGCGGGGTCGCAGCGTTGCAGATGGATCTTTCATAAGCCAAGCGGGATGGGTCAAGGGGTGACTTTGGCCGGGAGTGCCCGGCAGCCCAATGTCCCCTGCTGCTTTGCCCAAGGCAAGAGCACACGGTCCAGGACAGGGAACGAGAGACCCCGCGGCGCGCAGCCGGCGAGCGCCAGCGGCTGACGAACAGTTTTTATCTGCCCCCTCCTCGCACTTGCAAGGAGGCTTCACCTCCGACTCGCTGCATCCATTTTCCCTTCCTCCCAGCCTTGCCAGTAAGCCGGGGTGGGTGACCTGGGGAGTCTGCGGCAGAGTGGGGGGGTTTGCTTGCAGATGGAGTTGAGCGGCTCCGTGTCCCGAAGGGTTGGGGAACCATCGCCTCTCCTGCCTCCTCCCACCGCCGTCAGGCAAGCCTGACCCCGAAGGTGGGCTACAGCCAGAAACGTCCGAAAACTCTTAGCACGCGGTCAGTGGTCGACTTCTAAAACTTCACGCGTCCATCAGAAAACAAAAGGAAAATACATCTGTGGCTTCTTCTGGAACGCACAAAAGAGCTTGGGACTCTTGTCTGGAGTGAGAGCTAGTCTTGTGAAATTTGGGCTTTTTGGCGGAAAAATACCAGATGGCTCCAATTTGTGATGCTGCTTGAGAAAAGTGGCATCAGGGTTGATTTTTCAAAGCAAGTACCTCTTGTTCTGGCTCAATTCTCAGGCAGGTCTCTGGCTTGAAATCAGACAGCAGCCACCCATCTTGTATTAAATAGTATGTGTAGATCACTGGTACAAAAAATCCCATATTAAATAGTGTGTATAGATCACTGACAAAAAAAATCATGCTGGGTACTTTAAATATTTTTGAAATATAGGATTACTCTTATAATTTCCCTGGCCAGTCACGTAGGTACAATTTCCAACTCCCTTCACAACCTAGACCACTTCTCTAAGTATTCACAAGTTTAATTCTTGGGTAGATCGGTTGCTCATTAAAGCGGATCGAAGCCTGAGGCAGGTGCTGGCCCAGTGGTGCGGGGTGGTGATATGTCTCCCTTTTCTAGGCCCTTTCTTTTCACAACCTATACTTTCTTTAGCCAAGTATTTAAAAAAAAAAAAAAAAAAAAAAAAGCCAGCTCCAAAATGAAAAAATAACCCCAAATCTTCTCCCTGGAAACATGCAAATACACAGGGAAAAAAAAATAAGCGAAAGGCAACCAAAGCAGCCTTTTTGGAGACTGATTTCTAATGCCACCACCAAAAAATCGGCAGTGACACCCCCTCCCGCACCAGCAGGGATGGTGCCGGGCTGAACCCGCAGCTTTGCGTTCCGTTCCGTTCCAGCTGCGGCGCAGGCGGGAACCTCCCGGCAGAGAAGGGCTGGGTAGAAGGCGGCACGTTGTGCTGCTGGTTGCCTCAAGGTTAAGCGGGTGGCTAATCTGCGTGCAAACCTGCTGCCATTTCTGCTCCCTGCTCGTACCGCTGTCGTCGCCTGCCGGCATCGGCCTCTCACCCCAGAGGCCCTGCGGAGGCTGGCATCATCATCATCATCGTCGTCACTCACTCCCTTTGCACAACGCATGGCTCGAGGGACTTTCACGTACCCGGGTGCCCACCTAAGGGTATTGCAGAATATCTGCTGGTAAAATGCAACTGGCAAAACAATAAACCCTGTGGCAAAAGCCCTCTGTGCTTTTCCTTCCCCTGCACCTGGTCCGTTAGCATCCCTGCCTCTGGGAGCAGCTTTGCCATCGGCCCTGAAAAGCAGTATATTGGGGTCATTTGGGACCAACAGGGGCTCCGAGGTCTCCACCGAAGGCCGTTTCTCATGTAGACTGTTAAGGCAGCCATCCCTTCGCACTCGGAGGGACCCCCAGCGTTGCGGGCTCTGCTGTGCTTGAGAACTGCAGCAACGTGACGTAGCAAAAACTAAAGAGAATGGGCCCGAAGCCGCGTAATGCTTCACGGGACAAAACCAGCTTGTCTGATCCTCCGCACGTCTGGGAAGGCAACGTCCCTGCGTGCTCGTGCCGAGGCAACCCGGCTGAAACAGAAGACCTGCCCGGTGGGTACGGGGGCACCGTCTGCCTGGGGGGTCCCCCCGCCGCCCTCCACAACACCCCAACCGCCCGGGATGGTGCCCGGTGCCGTGCCTGCACAACTCCGGTGATTTCTGCGGAGGAGCAGGGGTGGGTGTATGCCGGGAGCCGTTGGGAAGCTGTGCTGAGGAAGGATACTGGGTGAGCATCCTTCCTTTCCTGCCCTTGCTCCCGGCGGACTTTCCGCCCGCCTCGTGCCTGCTGGGTCACCCCCGCTCCCCCGTGCTCCGCAGCCCCCCTGCCCCTCGCCCACGGTGTTTCCCACCGGCTGGCTGCTCCCCCAGCGCCCTGCCGGAGTTCGCCGTCCCTTCCGCAGGTGACAGCCGACCCGAGGGGCACCGGTTATTTTCACGTTTGGAATCTGACACCGCGGACGTGCATGTCCACCGGCGGCCTCGGCGAGCGCGGATGGGTTACGGGGGCAAACGGACGGGCTCCTTCTTCCGGGCTCTGAAGTTCAGGGACAGGTGCCCCCCTCTCTTTTAGCTGTTCTTAATAATAAAAGCCCTTCTTCGCCCATCCTAGCCATCATCTGGTGCTCCTGGCATTTCACGCCCATACAGCTTCGCTTCCTCCTGCCTACATCCCAACCCGCTCTCCCACTAATTCTGCTTCATGCCGAAATATTCGTCTCTCGGGCAATCGGCAGCTTCATCCCCTCAGCGTCCCAGCAGCCCTGCACCCAGCGAGAGGGACGCGCTTAGAGAAAAGGCCGGCTCCATTTTAGCATGTGTCAGACACCCTGTGCGCGCAAAAGCTGCCGGTGAGGGAGGCACTGTGCCAAGAGTTACTGATGGGAAAGACAGAAATTAAGTCACATTTTTGTACAGCGTATTGCTTTTCATGGTGAGCACGCCCGTGAGGGCGAGAGCCTATGAAGCCCTTCAGAGGAGATGCTGTGGGGACTGGTGGCAGGGATCGCTGCTCTCCTGATTTTCCCATTCATCCTGCCTCTGTTTTCCCACCCCCTCTCTCATTTTCTCTCCCTCAGTTAATTTTGTGCCGATTCAGCTCTTCTTGACAGGAGCTCAGGCTGCAGTTTTAGCAGGACCCACTAGTACTGGCAGGGAAACACACTGATCTTTTCTCCTGCTGGTTTTCCCCTTTTCCCTCTTCTCGGATCAACTTGCCCAACAATACCCACTTGTCGGCAGCAGAAAACCCATCTTTTTGGTGACAGCTCACAGCTCCTGTCATCTCCCGGCCCCACGGCGGCTGCTGGGACCTGGCGATTCTTCAGCAAAGGCAAATTCAATCAGCGAGAGATGTTCAGGAGAGGCCTTCAGCAGTGCCGGGGGGTTTAGGAACAGGGAGCAGCGCGCGGGCTCTGGCCACAGTCCCAGCCCCGTGCTGGTGGCGATGAGGAGGTCGGGACCGAGCCGTGGCTTGGATGCAGGGGTTTTGCTGGGGCAGAAGGGACGCCTGTCCTTTGCTCCGTGCCTTGTAGCACCGGCCATGTTGGGATTCCCCCTGTTGGGATCCATTCCCGCTTTGGAGACCCTACGGAAAGGGAGTACCGTCACCTCGATTTCTCCCTGGCTGGTTGAGAGTTTCCCCAAACCCCTGCGTACTTCTTTCCCGGTGATGATCCTGTACCAGGTGCATCCCGCCGGTCACCACGGTGGGTGATGAAGCCGTGTCCCACAAGCTCCCTCCGTCCTGTCCCCAGCTCTCGAGACAGCCGTGCACATTCCCCGTTCGTCATTCCCCAGACACGGGGAGGGGCCTGGGGACACGCGGGGACGTCCACGTGAGCGGGACGAGGTGTCACCTCTGTCCCTGACACCGTGGGAAAGGGTCACCGACCCAAACAGCTCGGGAGCTGCTGGTGCAGCCGTCACAGAGACAGCTGGCATGAAACCTGGAGGTGTGGGGACAAAATCCTGCCGGCTCAGCCGCGGGGCTGGGGTGGCCGAGGAGCTCCGGGAGCCGAGCTGCTGCTCCTCAGCATCCCCGCCTGCGCCCTCCAGGCCCCCGCTCCTCCGGCAGCAGCTATGGGCCAGGTCGCCGGAGGGGAGCTGCTGGCCAAAAGCAGTTTCTCTTTTCTTCTGCTATACTGGGGCAGCGGCCACGGGATGGCAAAAGCTCCTTGGAGCATCTAGACAATAGCAGAGCGAGTTTGTCAGGCTTTTTTTGTTTTATTTACGGGTAATTTTAGCCATGACATCACCAATGAAGTTGCATACTTCAGTTTAAATCATCTTTTTAACAATAAAACTGAAGCTCATTTCCCACAGAATTTCCCTTTTGTTCTTTGCTTAAATACTCTTGCTTAAAATGCCCTTTGGCTGTTGTCAATTACATCCACAGTCTTCTAAACTTAATCTGTGGAAATTACAGAGTTTGCAGGGAGGGCCAATATCTAGTACATCTGAGAGCAATATTCTTGTCCCTTTTAAACATAATTAACTTGCATTGATTCTTACAGCAGTATGAGAACAAAATGCAACTGTACAGCAGAGGATAAAAATACATGCCAGTGAAGCCAAGTAAATCAGCTGCTGTGGGCTTTGCCTTCCCTTGCCTCCTGGGAAGGGCTGGGTGGCAAGGCTTGCAAACATAGGTGTGGGCAGAAGGACGCAATAATTGTCCCCTGTATTTTAAAAGCACACTGTCACCACGGCATTAGATACTGTCACAAGCCATTAGAAAGGGACTAAGTTGCTATTTCTGCTCTCAAGCCACTCTGCTTGGCGTATTTGCTTTCAATGCATTGAAGAGTCCTTCACGTCCAACGCGTGAGCAATCATGCAATCCGACTAGCCCCCAAAATAAGGACAAACTCATTATTTTATTAAGGAAATCTATTTAAAACTGAAGGGAAAGGTAGTTGTTCACCTGTTTGAAAACACTGCTTTTTTCAAACCAGACATGTAAGGTCTCCCCTAGGACAGCCTGCAAGGCTGCTGCTGCAAGCATGTTACTATTGAAGGTTACTTTTGCAACAGAAATTGCAATTTTGGCTTCTTCAAAGGAGGGGAATCAGGACCCCAGCTTCTCTGGGATACAAAAATCAGCACGTTATCCTGCAGAGCTGCTGGCACTGTAGCAGGGAAGGCCCCATCTATATATTCGCTGAGCTACAAAGATGACACAGCCAACCTGTTTACGATGTTTATTTTTGAGCAAAGCTGCCCACTGGGGTTTTCGGCCCTCAGTCACTGGCAGAGGTTAACGTGGTGGTGGCTCCAGCGGGCACTTCGCTGGCGCGGGTGCTGCCGAAGGGACCCGCGTGGTTTCTCGGTGGCTTTTCTTTATCAGCGTCAGGTGAAGGGAAACTCCTGGCCGGTACAAGCGCACACCCAGCGCTTTCGAGACACTCGCCTATTTCGGCTCGTTTGCTTCCTTTTTTTGGTCTCTGATCGTATCTCAGACCGAGCTGAACAGGATGTCGGCTTTGCGGCATGCGAAAGGAGAAGGTCACCATGAAGGCTCTTCCCTTGAAATCTCTTGCTGCCCTCAAGGGCAGACCGTGGGCCGGTTTGGGGTTTGGGGTGCCGGCGGCACCCGGTGCTCTCAGCATCGGCCCCGCAGCACGCTGCAAGCTGCAGTGCTCCACCGGGGCTGGTGTCACCAGGTACCGCTGGGGACACCGGTAGCTGGTGTTCTCCAAAGCCACCCATGTCTGGGTGCGGACAAACTCGTCCTCAGGCTCTCTTCTCTTCCCACACAGATTTGGCAGGCTTCCCCGCCAAGCCCGATCCCATTTATCACGCCGTGCGGGACTGCCGATGGCAGCTGGTTGACATGACAACTGCATTTCCCGGCAGTGGAAATAGTGTTTCCCGTTCCCCGTCTTTCATTCCTGTAATCCCGAGCTGGGGCTTTTGCTCTGGTTTTGTTTTATTTTCCTCTTGAGGAGGAAATAAACACATTTCTTAATTTCCCTCTTGGAGCAAAGTGGCCGAGCCAGGACCAAAACTGCCTCAGGGCGCCTACTCAGGGTGAAGGTGGGACACAGGGTGGCTGCAGACCGTCGCCTCAGTTCCCTCTGCTCCTAAATTCACCTTTCTATGCTCCTCAGACAGGACTTTGCACAGTCGGTGGCCATCCCTCCTCTTATGCTCCCCGTCTTTCGGCAGTTTTTCCTTGACCTCTTAAACCTGGAAAGCCCTGCGTGGCTGCAGCCACTGTCAGCAGCCGGCCTGTGAACACCACTTCCAACCAGCCCTCTGGAGTCCTTTTCTCTCTCTGAACCCTTGTGCATCTCAATTTTTCCAGTAAAGCCCCCTCATCTCCCTGACAGACCATGAGCTTTGCCCAGTCCCCAGCGTGGTGCAGGGCTGGCACCTCGGGCACCCTCCCGGCTCTTGCTGGCTCTGGGGAAGGCACTGGCTGCTGCGGCTGAACCCTCGGCTAGTGGGGATGTTTGCTGGCTTTGCAGGCAACCAAATTTCAGTCTGCTCCTTTTGGAGGGACCTTAGCCCTGCCGGCTCTGACACATCCCAGATGTGTGTGTCCCAGCGCACAGTGAGTGCTGGTGCAGGCGATGCCATGAGGGAGCTGCACCATCCGCGGGAGTTCTCCTCCCTGGCAGCCTTTTAGCTGTACGAGGGGACATTGATGGTGGAGGAGGCAGGGCATGGTGGCCAAACCATTGCAATCGCTGTCTTTCCCCCCCTGGAGGAACTTCAGGCTGAGACGAATGGCTTCAGCCCGCAGAGGGACGCAGGCAAGGGGTTGGAGAGAAGTTGTATCTTTTATAACACTTTCTCACAGCATTTCAGGAAAAAAAGGGCAAACAAGCTCTCAGATCTCCGACCCTGGGGGCTGCAGGCAGCACCATTTGTCCTGCAGCACACAAGAAATCCCCCAAACATCCCAGGGAACTTCTTTGGCAGGTCTTGGGGAGCTGAGCTCAGCATCATTCCCCTCTCACCGGTCGTTCATTCCGTGCTTCACACTGTCCCAAGCATTCGCGTGGTCAGACAGCTCATGACATCCTGCCTCCCAGATTTCACCTGGTTTTGTGTCACCCGGCCAGCGGCCGGGCCAGGGCAGGGGCGATGCAAGGACGGGAGCAAGTGGGGCCATCCTTACCCTGGTATAATCCTCACTGAAGCCTTTAATGAGCCAGTGCAGGGAGCAGGTCTGACAAAAAGGGCTTTTCTGTTTGTTCTTTTAAAGCTCTGCTTGATTTAATTTTCTATTTTTCTAAATTCTACCTACTCAGACTGGTTCGTCATGGGTTCAGTCAGCAATGTTGCCATGGGTGGCACAAGGGTGGTCAGCAGCGTGGCTTCTCTCAGTGGCAGAGCTCTGCAGCTGATGAAGGAAACGCTAATATTTTTATAACCAACCAAACCTCCTACCTGCACACTGATGGACGTCAAACCTTCACAGCTTCGTTTTTCCCCTGCCCCCATCCAACAGAAAGGGACTAACAAATGCAATTCCCGGAGTCGTGCTAATACAATAAAACCTGCAGGTCCTCAAATGCAAGGATGGGAGCACGGGACGGGGAGGATGGACAACAACGGCCCGGAGGTGTTTTCCTGGCCACAAGCGAGCTCAGGCCTGAGGCAGAGCTTCTCCCCTTCCCAAACACCGAGAGACTGGGACCAGCTCTTCCCGGGCTTTGCTCGATGCAGTCATGCCTAGGGAAGTCAGAAGCGGCGGGGGCCATGGGGTCTGAACTTTATTAGGACCTCTTGGAGAGGGTCCCGCTCAAACCAGGCATGTCGGCAAGGGCCGGCTGAGTCACGGCTGCGGGAGAGGCTGCAGCCAGCAGATAAATGGTCTGCAGCACCAGGAGCTGTCAGAATGAGAGTTAAATTAGGTGTAAGAGAGACATGTTGTGCTTAAGGCTCAATTTGCTGTTCCTTTTCACCACAAAAGCTCACACTCATGCTTTTGCTATGCCCCCTGCTTTTTAGCTGAGCTCTGACTGTCACCGGCTATTAAGCAGCGATATCTGCCTGGGGTTCAGCCCACGTCCATGCATGGGCAGCTCTTTCAGGGCTGTGGTTGAAGCAAGTGGTGAACTTCTAAAGGACAACCACATGCAATAACCTATTTCACCAACTGAGTAAGCAGAGCTCGGGCTGCAGGAGGCTCTGAAGTCAGGGTAGCCATCAGCTATAGTGGCGGTGGGAAGCCCAAAAGCCATGTAAGAGGAAGCTGAACTGCAGGTAGAATTGGGGTCCGTGGCTGTGCTTTGAGGGAGAGGTTTTATTAGGGTGTACCACTGCACGTGCCATCCACTTCTGGGAGTTCTCGTATTTGCAAAGCGAATCTACCAGTGAAATCCCCTGCAATGACTGTTTCCCTGTTGCTCCTGGAAACTTTACCTTTCACTGCTTCTTTCTGCCCGTTGCTCATCAGTCCCCTCAGTGACACACAGAGCTCCGGGTGGTCTCCATGAGCCCGTTTCCCCTCTCTCAGATTTCCCCTGAATGTTGCTGCAGCTGGTGGCTCATACAACTGCTCCGTATAGAATCGTTTAGGTTGGAAAAGACCTTTAAGATCGAGTCCAACCTTCTTTATCACCAGAAGCTTTCAAGGGAACCAGCTTGCTAAGACCTGAATTTCTGACACAGAGGAAAAATTTGAAGGTGAGGAAGGGCACTTTCCCAACCACTTTCATTCATCACTGAGTAGTGAAAAAAGTGGGGGCAGAAAGGCACCCACCTTCTTTTTTTCCACGTGAAGATTATCTCTGAACACAGGAACAGACCTGGTCAGTGGAACAAAGCGGGGCAACCATGCAGCCAGGTTTCCTTTGGCACATCTGCCTTTCCCAACTCAAACGCTCATCCGGATGGCCTGCGGTCGTTTGTCCTGGGTTTCCAGCCCTGAGCAGGCTTCAGGACATCTGGAAACGCCGGTACAGCCACAGACCGTACGGTGCCTGGTGCCCACCCGCTCTGCTGGGGAAGGCAGGCAGGACCAGGGGGAACCCGTGCTCACACATCCAGGCGGGAACGCGGCTGGCTGGCTGAACCCCGGGGGCTGCGTTTTCCTGAAGGGCTTTTTGTGGCAACACCCGTTTAAAGAGATCTAGCCTTCTTCTCCTCCTACCCTACTGTCTTTTAGCCTGGATCGTTGTGCTGGTGCTGCAGAGGTGGCGAAGTGCTGAGATGCAGCTGAAGGAAGGGACGGCTGGAGATGTAAGGGGGGAGCAATGACACCATGAGCATCAGCACTGCTAGTGAGGACCTCGAATCAGGAGACGATGGCCTCAGACTTCTGTCCAGAGATCTACTGCACAGGCTGTAGAAATAAAGCGACAGAACTGGATCTTTTTCCCCCGAGGACCCCCATTGCCAAGCCCTTCCCCAACACCCCCTCGGGGGGCTCTGCTGCTGGGGACGGCCCCTGCAGAGCGAGGCGACGGAGCTCGTGCTGCTGGGTCACGGAGTCCTGCACACAGCAAATCCAAAACACAAATAAGCATGGACCGAGACGGCCTGACCTCGCTGACATCTGTGTTTTCCTTCTTGATATCACTAATGAAACAGCTCTTGAGCTGCCAAATATAAGAACGCTTTGCCTATTTTGGACAGTGCCCAATTTTCTCAGGATATGGATGTCCGAACTGCAGGAAAAGACACGCAGCCACATTTGTTCTTGCTGATTCTGACCTAGGCTTTGTCCAGCTACTTCCATGGTCACATTTTCAGTGGCAGGTACAAATCCCATTGGTGATGCACCAGTGTTGCAGACTCATCACTAGCAGCAATGAGAGAGGCGGGTGCTCAGAGAGGATGTACGTGTTCTTCCTCCACTCTGTCCTTTTACACTGCTGCCCCTGCCTCAAAACAAAAAGGATAGCTAAATATTAGAGCTTTCTGAAGGTACATGTGGCTCTTCCAGTGTCTCACCTAGCTATAAAACTGCTGACCCAGCAAGATGAACAAGGCTAGATCTCATTATGAGAGGTACAGGGAGGAATACAAATACCTGAGGTTACCTGACCCTTCCTCTTATCAAGTCTTATTTAAGTTGCTGGTAACATTGACCAGTGATACGGGCGGAAAGTTTCTGTGTTGGGTGTCTGTCTGTGGCCTGTGTTTTCTCAGAAAAATTTCAGCTAAAACAACTCAGCCATTTCTTCAAACCTGACTAAGGGAAACAAGCTTCGTTAGCGTAAAAAGAAAACCACATCCTCTTTCATTAAGATTTTCTAACACAGCCCTGCCCTGAAGCAGGGACTTCAGATGTGAGGCTAGTCTGTCTAATACCCTCTGCTCCACACCTGTTGGGATCAGAAGCCTTTAAATAAAAACACAGAGCACCGCCGTCTTGGTTCCTACATCTCCCTCAGCACAGGCAGGTGACGTCCCCAAAGCACGTGCCATCCTTGGATAGAGCAGAGCTTTCCTGGGAATTGTTCCTCCCAGCTGTAGGATAGTGTTACGTTACTGGCATTATTTTACCTGTTTTACATGTTATTGTAATTAATACATAGTTTTATATTAATAATTATAATAATGTTGAGAGAGACTCATGTTCAGAGTATGTTCAGAGCTCCCAGTATTTGTGTTCAAGTGCAGGAGCTGGGTATGTGTTGATAGAGGGGTTAAAACAAAAATCAGGAGGTGTGGGAAAAAAAATCAGTGGTAGAAATCTGGGGAGCAGAGGATAATGAACAGGATCTGAAAAGAGGGAAGGATGGGGCTTGGGAGGGAGAGGACGGTGCAGAACTCGGTGGCAAAACAAGAGAGAGAATTGAAACCCATCCCCATGTGCTTTGCCAGTTGTCGGGGCACTGCGGCTCGTCTCCGCGCCCTGCTCCGGCTGAAGCAGTCCAGAGCCTTCTCCAGTGCATCGGCAGCACTGTCACCCCCGGGGCTGCTGCATCGAGCCGAGAAAGAGCAGAGCATTGCCGGCACAGCACGTCTCCCTCGCTGCCGAGGGCTGGGACAGGGCTGCGGGCTCTGGCCCGGGGCCAGCCGGGGAGCTTCTCCTGCAAACAGCGCCCGGGCACTGCTTCGGGCACTGATTCTGCTATCTCGGGTGGGACAGCAAGCACCGGGGCCGCGGACTTTGTCCGAAGAAAAATTGCAGACGCTCGTGCATGCTGGTAGTTCCTGGGCCTCATGTCTTGTAAAACACGCCAAGGATTTTTCCCAGATAAAAAAACAGGCGCATCACTTGGCAGACGGTTCCGCCTGCGAATACATGCGAGCGAAAAACATCCCGAGAGCACTGCCCTGGAAACAAAATGCCCGAAAGCTCAAAACCACAGAGGGGAAACGGGGAGTGCCGTGATGGCGGCACGTTCCTATCGCCTGCCTCCTCCCAGCCGTCCCCGAAGCCCCGCAGAAGGCGAGCGCTGAGCCCGGTGCCTTCGGCACAGAAACTGGGGGAGCGGGAAGGAGCGGAGCTGGGCGGCACGGGGACTTGCTGCCAAGGGCTCTTTGAAAATTGTCATCCCGCTTTCCAGCAGGAACCCCCGGCCTTCTTCATCAAAGCATAAACACGGAGCAACGAGTGCTCATTGATTGCATGTTTGTTGGGTTTAAGACCCAAAGCTTATATAGTTTAAAACTTCCATGTACTGCTTTTGTCGGTGCCTCTGCAGCCCGGTAACTTGTATGCGACAGAGAGAAATAAGCAGCAGAGCACTTTAGCATGACCTAACAGTGGAGTTATTTGAGCTGGGGTTTGGTATGTACTGAAAATACCAGCAGTTAATATACTGTGTACATGGTGCGGCAGCTCTTTGCCTCCCGGCTCGCGCAGGAGTCAACGCTTCATAAAGCTGAAGAGGATGCTCTCCTTCGCGGCGTCTGTCCCGCTGATCCAGTGACCAGCCTTGTTTTATGCACTCATCCACCAAAGTGCAGCCATCAGTATACAGATATTTCTAGCCTTCATTTTAAAAACCTTTACTGGAAAATAGAAAAAAAATCTGCCTGGGAAGCTCAACTTTGATCTCTGTTTTTGACCATTAACCTGACTTCAAACTGCCACATCTTTAAACATTTGGTTTAGCTACTGCTACAGTTTTCTAATACAGTGCCTAAATTTAAAGACTATTTCTGTTCTTGTCTGAAGTTTTAACATTTCCTCCACTTGGACTGACCATGCTTTATCACATCCTCTAAACCCGAGGGACACTCCAGTGAAGAGAGAGCACTGTCAATGTGAAAAGCAATAATATTTTCTCAGTTTCAGACCCCTCATCTGCGCCAGACTCTTACCCAGATCAGACACCTTTTTTTCTCTGCACTTAAAGCTCACCAGGGAAAGGAGGAAACCAAAGAAAGAGAAAAAGAAGATCAATTCTGTAATAAGAAGACAAATCACTCTTGTCAAATTTATTTGTCTCCATAACTGGAAGAAGTACTTTTTATAGGCTTTTTATTTTAGACACGGAAAATCATGATGTGTCTGTCCTCTATGTGCAATGCCCAACAGAAGATTGTGCCATTCACTATATACGTCATTTACTATACGTGCCAGGTTTCTGTTCAATTTTAATTTACTGCTTCTGAGGGGTTTCAGCCTCTCCCTTTTGGGGATTATTCAAATCAAGCAGAGATTATTGTTGGCTCTTTCCATTTTAGGCAGCCACCATCACCATAATTTTCTGAGTGGCTCCCATATAAAAACCCGTAACAAGAGAGAAGCTCGCAGAGAACTCAATGTAGTATCTGGTACTTTTCCTCTTTCAAAATAACTGCTTGGAGGAAAGGTTTTGTTTGGTTTCTTAGGCTTTGTACAGTTACTTATTTTAGCTTGCTTTATTTAGTTTATATTTTTGTTCCTTATACTGAGCCAAATTTTTCCCTTTCTCAAATTCACTTGAGTCCTCCTGGCTATCACACTAGTACCACCATAACCAATCCTCCTTCCTTGACATTTATATCCTCCAAAGTTTCATGAATTATTATCACCATTCTCTTCTATATATATAGTTGTCATTCGTCCAAATGATACATCTGATTTGTTTAAACATTTTAAAGCATGGATTCACCAGGAAAATTAAACACCCTTTTGAAGTCTTTCTGGACTCCAGGCACCTGTACGGGATACTCGATAGCCCCTTTAGACCCAACACTTTTAATCTTTGGCTTGCCACCTGCCTCCTGGCAAAAGTGTGGTCAGTCCCTGCCAGTCCTGGGCCACTGACCTGACAGGGAGATCCAGCGACAGCTCTCGTGACCCACCAAGTACACGGGGGGACGAGCCAGCTTGGTGCACAGCCCAGGGTGAGGCATACGTTTCAGGTGCAAGAGCAGACGAGGATCAGTGGTTGTATGTGTCTCCAGTAGCAAGTAATGCCGTGCCCAGCAGATAGAGAAGACCAGACATACAGCAATCGCAATTTGTGTGGCTCACTTCACCCTCGGCTGGGCACTTTGCTGGATGGCTGGGGCAGAAGAGACTTCATCTTTTGGAGTACCTGCGTGCAGGCAGCACCACGGGAGGAGCGAAGGTCAGTACAGGACACAGCCAGAGGAGGGACAGCGAATGCCACAACCTCTGGCACCATCAGGGCCAGGATAAACCTACCATGCAGCCAAACCAGGGTAATGCTGATGAGGACATGCCCGCAGGAGGCAAATTATCAAGTCAGCAAGAGGGGACTTCCAACGTCTTAGGGAGAAGATTGGTGAACAGCGGCTAAACATCAGCCTATGGACACAACAGTGAGAATAGGGGTGCTGGCGAACTGCTGACATCCACAGCAGGGAGAGCAAATGTGGGGTCTCCCAGCGTGCCAGACCCCACTGCCCATACGCTGACAGATCCCAAAGATGAACAGCTGTGGAAAGACTGAAGATGTCTGGAACGTGGTGGCACCAGAGAAGGTTGGATTTCTTCACTACAGCAGAAACTGCAATAGAGATGCAGACAACGTCCAGGAGATGGATGGTGCCCAAGATACAAGGTTGGAAAATATTAACCTAAGAGATGCTCCGAAGACTGGGTTGCTGTGAAAAAAGAAACATAGTCACAAAATACAGATTTAATTTTTTTTTCTTGTTTGGCATAGAATCGAGTGGTGGAAAAAATGTGTCATTCAGTATACCTCTATCTACATCTGTCACATGTTTTTCTGCAAAGTGGCTTGAAGCAGTCTTTGAAATTCCAGCTCATACCTTTACTAACACATCGCAGCAGTAACAAACATACCAAAAAAAAATACCCCTGCAGGCTACCATCCCATCTATGACAGAAACCAGCAGAAGATTACTCCCAGAAAAGTTCAAGAGAAGAATAGGATCATTTGGCCACACAAGAAGTTATTTGTAGTAACAGGCTTTCTGAGGTTGCTCTATGCCCTGAAGCTAGTGGGATTTTATCCCTCAAACATGAAAGAGAGAATAAAAGTAACAACCTCTGATTATCCTCTTTTTTCCCCCTCTAATCCTATTTAAGACTTAAGCTGACTCTTGTTCTCAATGATGGTCTGTGAAACTCTCACAAATAACATTATTCTGTAGTAAATACATTTCCTGTACACACGTAACATTATTCTGTAATAAACACATCTCCTGTTACCCATTTTAAAATGCGTCACCTTTCAGGTTCACTGAGTCCTCATTCAGCATAGGAGCAAGCAGCACCCAAAAGAACAGCTTTAGAGTTCTATTTTCTGCTCTTCTATTATGCTCCCTTTTCTGAATGTCTCCCCGTAAACTAAATAATCACAGCACACTTCAGCATAGCAGTCTCTCCCTCCTGTTAATCATATCTGTCTTTCACTTCCCAACCTACCGCCTTTCACCAATATCCAGTTTTTTTGAAACGAGAGCCCCTGGATATTGCAGGCAAAGGTGCCTCCTGACATTACACACTGACACCACGCACATTTCTGGAGAAATCAGCTCTGCACAGAGCGCTTTATCATCAGGCCCTTTAACCAGATGTTTAACTCCGACTCTGACAAACGGCTCCCTATGAGCAGGAGGAGTTGCGGACTGTCGGCATCCAAGATGCTGAGCGGTCCCCGGTGCTCACCAACCGCCCACAGGCACTTCTCTGATTTACGTGGGCTCCATCAGGAGAGCCCTGGCCAGGAGCCCGTCGCTCTTGCTACGTTGCCAGCAGCTGGAAGAGTCTTTGGTGTCTGCCGGGCAGCTCTGCCACACAAGGATATCTTTCTTTGGGAGCATATTCGTCTGCTCAGTTTCAGTGTTGTGCTGCAGCAGGGGCAGGGGAAAGTGGAAAGCAGCTCCACTTGAGTTTCATTCCTACTTCCTTTGTTCGTGCCTCTTTTTTCTTCTGGGATGCTCATTCCTGGATCTGTTATTCTGTAGGAACATCAGGCCTGTCTGAGAGAGGCTGCTGCTGTGTTCCCCAGATAGCATTAAGCACTCATTCTTTTTTTCATTTGATTCCTCTTTTCTCAGACATAAATCAGAATACTCTAATTTCCCTCCAGAGCTTTCCCCTCCACTGCTTTTAATATACATATATTTTAAATCACTTTTAAAAATGTTCATTATCACAATTGTAAATCTTGTTATTAAGGCTGGAAGGCTAAATGTTATGTTAACAAGCCCTACCCAGACTAGGGAGAGTTTTGGAAATACCAGGCCTGGTAGTTGGTTTGAGGTAAACAGATAAAGGTAAGCTGAGGCAGAAAAGGAGCCTGCAGTCGGGCTGGTGAATAGGCAGCGTGCTCTGCCATTGTGCCACACAATTTCCCTGTGGACCAGCCTCGACTGGGCACTGCCAAATTCCTGCTCCAGGGACTAATTAACGCAGCTAAGCTATGTGAAGGTGATTGGGCAAGATCACAACGCTGAAGAAACACTTTCCCAGGGGATGGCGATTGTTTTCCTCTACTAATTTCTGCCTTTGCGATCTGTTTGCTTTGAAGCCTGCGGGGTCGTGGCATTGTCCAGTTTTTACTGAGCTTCTCGGATGCCCTTGGACAGCACGCTCTCTGTCTAGCACCTCTTCCAGAGAGTGGGACCCCACGGTGCAACTCCCCCGAGCTCTGAAAATAGCTCTGAACTTTCCCAGCCTCTGCGTGTGTTCCTTGGAGCTGCAGCCCTGCTGGATGAGTCAGCTCTTTGGGGATGACATCGCAGCTGAAATCAGACACAGGCTTTGCAAAGAGAAATCCAAAGATCCTCTTGTACTCACTTGCTCCACGGGAAACATCTAAACAAAGTAAAGATGTGAGTGTCATACACTTCCTCTCCCCATGCTGGTTACTCACCTCTCTGGGGAGCCCCAGGGTTGTGTGGGGATCAAATCTCCTCTTTCCAAATCCTCCAGCTGCACCTTCTCTAGCAATGACAGAAAGTTGCAGAACATAACTTTTTCAAGAGCAGACTTTGGAGCCAGAGCGGCAGCTAGGAAATAATACAGTCCTGATGAGGATGTGCTAAACCAGAGCGGGCTCCGGCACCTCTTCCTTATTCACAGCAAGCTGCTGGAAGAGGAGGCTCCATCCAAAAGACTGGTCTGGCACCAGAAAACACTTCCCAGCTTCCTCAACTCTTCGACTGTCATAAGCTTTTGCTGTGCTTGTGCTCCACATGCCTCTGTGAAAGGGATAAAGTATAGTGACTGCTGCAAATGCAACTGTAGGCATAGAACCACAGGGATATAAAACCAGACGCAGACCTCTTCTCCCGTTGGTCGCACATTTGTATCACCAGGATATTACTGGCACATAGTCTCGGTGTTTCAATTCATTGTTGGTGATTCAGTCTGAACACTGAATAGCAGGAGGACAAGACTGGCCCTTTAAATGCAATGGTCTTTTGAGAAAATGATCTGCTTTACGGTCTTGCTTAAAAATAAAAGGCTAGCAAAAGGGCACTCTGTCTATACAGTAAGTTGCCTCAGATGTTTCCACAACACTTTCAAATCTAGTGTAATGAAACCTGTTGCCAGGTGAGTAAAGTCAGTGTGGAAATATTTACTCTTGCTCCTTACCCAGACATGAGCGGCTTTGCACTGGTCTGAACGCAGATGTGAAGACGCCTTCCTTGGCTCTCAAAGTGAGCAAAGAACTTTGAGTTGCTGTCAGGGGGCTAGCTATGATTTCTCATTCCCAAAGGCTGGAAACACTAACTCCTTACCCCGTAATGCTCTTATCCTTGTTTGGCTGATAGTTGTGTCAGTCTTCCTTACGCAGTTTTTTGACCAAATCGCTGTAATTTAGCTATCATTTCAGAGGTGGCAGAGGCTGCAGAGCCTTCCTCTCTGTTCTCCGAAGCTCCTACTTTCTATTACAAGTCATTGCATTGCATCCGTAGATCCCAAACATTTTGCAGTGGAAGTCCAGAGTCACAAGACGTGGTAGATCAGAGCTCTGCCCAAGATCACAGTGTGGCAGTGGAAGGAAGAAGCCTCCAAAGCATGTTTCCTAAACCCTTTCCTAATGCCTTATCCATTCAATATGCAGAAGAATAGACCAATAGCCAAAGCTGTGATATAACTGCAGTTAGAAAATGTAGTTAGAAAGGTAATATTTGTAACATCTGAAAACCATTTCCCCTCAAGCTGTATGGGAAGCTCAGTGTCGGATTAGCGCTTTCGTGTACCGTTGCCTGTCACTGCAGCACTGTGGGAACAGACCTGGGAGACAGTGAAACTGTATTAGAGAGTCAGCCTAGGGGAATGGGCAGGACATGGGGCTTGGGGACACACGACAAACTCTCCTACTATAGCTCTCCTCTGTGATTTTGGGGAAGCTGCGTTCATTGCTGCTGAGTCCCATGCAGCTGGACGATGTTAGTTTGGCTCCATCTATGGGAAGCGGTAAAATACTACAATAACCCCAGAAGAGTTGGTGTCTGTTCCAGTCCTTTCAGACCAAAAGATTATGGCCAACCTTCAACATTTCTCATAAAACACAAGGTATCTTTTCACTGCACTTTTGAACTGATGAGCTTATAAACTTCTCTTCCCATGTGGATCACAACTTGGAAGCCACAGCCTTAAGTTAATAATTTATGTATTCTTTGAAAGAAGACATTGCAATTATTAAGCCTGAACTTTTTTTTTTGCTTTTGCTCTCCTATATGTTACTCTTTCTTTGAGCAGCTGAGCATGCAAAATCCTCTTTTCTTGAAAAGGATGGATAGGAGGGTAGATTGCTTGCCCAGCAAAGCTTACATTAATAGAAATACGTTGGTGTTTACCAAACTGAAACTGTTGACCCATTTTAAAACAGAAAATCCTTAGTAAGATAGGAAAATGGGTTGTCTCTAATGCTTTGAACACAGCCTTTGAACTACCTCTGTAAGATGTTTATGTCCTCTCCCAACTCTGTTCTCAAGAGGCACTTGTACCATGGGGATTATAAGACAGCAACCAGCCACTGATGTGCAGGACACGGAAAATAAGAATGAAATCACGTAAAGAACACAATTCAATTAAAAAAGTACAAGCCACTGGCCTCTCTGCAGGCAGGGAATCATGTCAGGCACTTCCTCCAGTTGCTTCTTATTCTTGCTTGTCAGGACTTGATTAAACAAGGCTGAGAACATACCATCTCCTCCTAGTTTTACAACACAACCCCAAACACAACCGCTGCCTTTAAAGCTCCGACAGGGGCTGCTAACAGCAGGACTGTGCTCCTACCCTGGGTGGTTGCAGCAGCTGCCTGCTCAGAGATGGACCATGCGCAGAAGGGTGTCTTCACACCCCTCTGCTCTCCATTAGGAGCCCAGTCTTCAGCGTCTACAGCCCACCAGTCCTCCTGTGTACTCAAATACACATGCCTGAACTCCAGTACCTGCTTCTGCACCCTCCTGTTCCTTTCCCTGCCAGGCATGCCCTCCGCGGCAGCCTCTGCCCTGCAGCCCGAAAGGGAAGTGTAGGCTCTGGCTTGAGGCCACACACAGAAGCGGAGCAGATCAAGTGACTGACAGTGCTTGGTCAGATGGAATAGCTCATCCAGCCTCCATGCCGGCAATCATGGCCCAGCAGAAACCATCTACGTGCAAGTGCTCGCCGGAGCTGCTGGGCGAGAGGCACCACAGCAGTGGCTTCCCGTGTAGCCCAGGTCAGTGTCTTGCAGGAGCCTGGCCACGGCAGCCGGTGTGCCGGCCCTGCCTGAGCCCAGGGCTGGCAATCACCCCGGTTTGGCCAAGTGCCTCTGGGAGGAGTTTCCCCAGGGCCCTGGAAAGCCCCCGCACGCTCTCGCTTGTGCCCACACACACGAGCATCTGCTGCTGTGGCCCGTGCAAACCACGGGAAAACTTGGGATCTTGCTGAGCTGCTAAGATGCGTATAACTAGTCAGAAGCCTAGTTAGCAGAATTCATTACCTTCAAAAAAATTAAGCCGGAATAGTTAGCTGCGCCAACCAGGTTCTTTCTGCATCAGGAGACGATTTGTCCATCAGCCTCATGCCATGACAATAAACATTATTAGGCATGTTCTGAGTTGTTCGGCCATTAAGGTTTCTTTAATAGCTTATGGTTTTAAGCAGAGTCATCTTCAGATGGCTGAAGGCCATCCAGCCTTTAATGTTAAGCACTGAGCCATTTTAAGAACTTTATCTTTAGAAACACTCGTAGGGACACCTTCTAGCTTTGTTCTCTTTTGGAGTTTTTTTTCCCTATTCTTCTTGCTTTTCTCTAGAGAGAAAGAAAATCCAAATGCAAAACTGAATGTAATGCTAAGTCAGTGATGACTAAGACATTAGGTTAGGTAAATAAAATAATTCTGTGCAAGATTCCAAGCTTAGTTGCTCATGGTAGGCAACCAAAAGTAACTTGATTTTGTAATTATGCAACTGACTTCAGAACTGCACTTAGAATTAGTCCCACTGTAACTAGATTGAATTCTCCTGTATTGTTATACCGCACTGGTGTTTTCTGTGTTCAGTGTAAACCTTCACCTAACATTGAATCAAATGGAAGTCATTTAATACACTTGATCTCCTGCCTTTACCAATACTGCAGACTGTTCTTACGCATCTGTTGATAAAATGTGCATTTAGCTCATTCATTCTAAGTCTTAAGGAAACCGAAAGCTACTAAAAATAACAAAGAGGCCTTCAAAACTGAAACAAAAAATATAGCTTGCATGTAATACCGGTTCTTCCCTTTTCATTATTCCTGGTAAAGACAGAAAGCTTTTATGAGCAAGCAGATTTCTTTCTTTCTGTTTGTCCCTACTGTATATTTATCAAGGCCTGTAAATACCTTTGGAACTTTAGAAAAACACAGTAGTAGATACTGCAAGCAATCAATAATACATAGAGCTTGTAAATCAGTAGGGACGTTAGCAAACCAATGAAACCTGTGCACAGAAATGAAGGGAAAGGCTTCCATCTCTTAAATGTTCATCTGTTTGAAGGAAGATATAGCCTGGTGAGTAGGACTCTGGCTTGTGAGTTGAAAATATGGGCACAGCTGTGAGCTTTGCCAACAGTTTGTGGTATGCCCTTGGACACATCACCTCTCCACCCACACTGTAAACAGATCTATTAACAGGTCTCCTAAGCAAATGATTTCAAGAGCAAGCCTTGCACCATTCTTGCTAAAACCAGCAATGTAAACCAGGAAGACATCCATGCTTTCTCATCCACTTGGAGCATTTCTCTTAGATCCCGAAAGAGCTATTCTTAGAAAACATGGGAGAAAAGGAAGGTAAATATTCCTGACTTGCCATTAAACCTAAAACTCTCAGAATTACCACGATCCATGGGAACATTTCATGGTTTTGACTCGACTCTTTCACTAAACTACCTCTGGAGGGCTAACCCTGTCAAAGAGCGTGGAGAAGAATTACGTTACATCAAGATTTATGTGCATAGCCAAAGCTGAACTGGATCTCTGGGAATGAAAAGCAAAGAGCTGTAAATGTCAGGACTGGAAACTAGGGCAAGATAGTGGCTGACTGGCAGTAACCGTCTAAGTATTTGGTTCTTCTTAACGTTCTTGTATCATCAAGCTTCTTATCATGACTTTCATAGGTTAATTGTCCATGGCACAAACATTTTTTCCTAACTACTTCACATACATTGCTTTGCAGTTATATCATGTCCTCTAGTTCTTCGACTACACGAGAAAATAGGGAAAGGCCAGTCGTGCTGTCTTTATACCATTTATTGTTGTATACCCTCCTCACGCCCCTTTTCTTTGTCTTGAAGGGTGATCCTAATTATTTCAGCTTCACAGCGTGAGACAATCCTTCAGTGAGCACTGTTACAGCCCCCATCATGATTCATGTCTGTAATGTCCTTTTGAGATACAATAAGCAGGGGTGAGGACAGCATTGCAGGTGAAAGTGCACTATTTATAACGATACTATAATGGTATAACTATGATCCCCGGTCCTGCTCATTAGGTATGGCATCATTCCTCTATTTCCTCGACAGCCCTGCCCCAGTTAACCGAAGCTTTCATTACGGGCATTTCACCCATTTGCGATTTCTTCTCCTGGCTTCGTTATTTATTAAATCAAGAGACGACACGCTTCTCCAAGAGAAGCATGCTGTCCAGCCGTTTGGAGGATTCACCCAGCGGAAAGGGGCAGCTGAAACCTCCCAGTTCAGTCACAGTTTGGTCAGTGATGCCAACATGGCGCCCGGCCTCCCCGCTCCCTCACGGCAGGGCGCCCACCCAGGCCCATCCCAAAGGATCAGGGGTGGGTGAGTGATGGGAAGGCTCGTCCCGGGGCTGGGGCAGGCACGGAGAAGGGGGTGGACAGGTCTGTGCCCCGCTGGGCCTCGCCTCAGGGCCGCCCCGCTGGGCCTCGCCTGGCGCCATGCTGCCCTCTCAGGGCCTAGGGGGGTCCCGCTCGCTGCCCCCCTCCCCGGCACCAGCCAGGCCTTCGCCGCGCCGTTGCCACAGCGCCTTTTGGGAAACGATCCGCCTTATACAACAATAACAATATCGGCCCGATACAAGTTAAACGCCGCCCCCCCCACACACGCGAAGGCCACAAGTGCGTCGCGGTCCCTTTAAGGGCGAGCACCCGCCCCTCCCCGCCCCCGCCTTCCCAGGGGAACGCCCCGCCCCGCCCCCGCCCCTCCACCGATGACATCATCCCCGCCTTCCGATTGGCTGCCCGCCCCGTCAGGCACGCGGCGCCCGCCCCGCCCCCGCCCCCCCCCCAGGCCCGTTAGCTTCCCCAGGTGCTCGCGGCCCATTGGTCAACCCCGGTGGCGCTCACCCGCGCCTCTCTGCTCTGATTGGCTGGAGCCCGGCGCGTGTCGCCGAAGCAGGGAGGCGCGGGGCGGGCGCTTCCGCGGTTGCGAGGCGCCGGTCGGCGGTGGCGAGGCCGGGGGTTGCGGCGCTCGGGGGAGGCGCGGAGCTCGGCGGGCGGGCGGCGGCGGCTCCGCCAGGGACAGGCGGGGTCGGAGCGAGATGGAACCGTGACCAGGTGAGTACGGAGCGCCGGCTCTAGCTGGGAGCCGCCAAGCGACCTCCGCCTCCAGGGGCAGAGAAAGGCGGGGGTGGGTGCCCGGGCCCGCCGGCGGGGACCCGCCCCGGCGCGGGTCTCGCGCCGCCGCCCGGACTTCTCCTCAGCGGCGGCCGTTGGTGTGTGTGTGTGTGGGGGGGTGGTGGCAGCGCGTGCCCCCTGACACCGCCCACCGTCCCGGTCCCGGTCGTCCCCCCGTCACCGACGGTCGCGGGTGGGGGGTGGGAGGCCGGTGCCCGGTACGGCTGGACAGCTCCGCTCCGCTCCTCGGGGCCTCCCCTCACCGGGGCACGGCCGCTGCCTCCGGCCGTGGGCCGGCTTCGCCTCCTCCGAAGCCCCCGCGCTCGTTTCCCCTCGGTCCCTGGGATCGCCTATTGCCCTGCTCCGGCCTCTCCCCGCCATCCCCCCCTCCGAGGGGGGCTCGGTTCCCCTCTCTTGTCCCGAACGCCTGGCGTTTAGTAGGTCGGCGGTGGTTTTTTCGGTGCCCTCCCACCGGTTTTTATAGGCCCGGTGGCGGTGACAGTAGTTTAGAAGGGGTTTGTGCAGCAGCAATCTCCTGCCCTCCCCACCGCGCCATGCACACGCTGGGCTGTATCAGGCGGGGTTAATTTTTCCCACTGAAAAAATGCTTGTCCGTGCTATACCAAGATGCATGTTTAAGGTAACATCTGTGTGTCCCAGACGCCTGTCTAGTGGGGACTAGATCTCCCTCCCCGTAACCGTAAAATCTTGTATTGGAGAGGACTGTAATTTCACGTATCCCCACGATCAAGGATGAAAACTCTGACCGTTTGCCATGTGTGTAAGTGGAAATACCCTCCGGAGACCTTTATGATCGGCATCCAGGTACCCTTACACTGCATCGCACAAACCGTGTGCTAACACGGTTCTGTGTGGTTGTTTTATAAGGTGAACCTTGAGTGGGCTGAGTAAGGGGTTTCAGGTTTGCTGCTGCTTATAGCACTTCCTTTCCCGTACCGTGTTTGTCCAGACAGTGTCAGGGCCTCTGCCATGAAACTGCATCTTATTCTACCATCAATAGAAAATACATTTTGAAGGCATTAAAAATGTTTGTGTTTAAATCTGTAGCTTCTTTGCTGGATCGTGGAAACCAAAATTCTTGGTAGGATTTGAAGACACAGCTCTGAATATTTGGAAAATATAAAATGTAGTTATTCTGGGCTGAATGTGTGTATCCCAACATTTCCAGCATGGGCATTGAGAAAATTCAGTATGCAATTCTGTCTTTATTTTAAATTTGTATTTGACATCAGGACTAGTTAGCCAAGGCATAGCTAACTTAGTGAAAGTGTGTTTTCTAACTGTGCGTTGGTTTCACTTTCAGGTAAATATACAAACAAACTTTCGGCACTGATTTCAAAGTATATCTTGCTGCTTGCACAAAACCTGTCAGTAGGCTCTTGTAAAGACACTGTTAAAATCCATACTGTAGAACTGCTAAAAGTGTAATGCCTTTAGGTCTTCATAAGTATTTCCAAAAATACTTCAATCATTTCTGAATATGAAATGAGAGGGACACCCATTTGTTCCCATTTGCTGCAGTGATTAAATGAGTGCTCTAATAGTTGTGATTAAATAGAATCTAATAATAGATTTTAAAATAAGTGTATGATCTGAAGCTGACTCTGAACTCCTTTTCTGTTCTTTAGATTCGTGCTTTCTGCTGAAGGGAGAAAGAGACTCAGGGCTGAAAGCAAATGCCATAAGCTTTTCAGAAGTAGGCAAATTTGCCCTTAATTACCAGATACTAGCTTACTGAGCCCTTGTCAGTCCTTCCTCACTTATAATTTAGATACCAAATGTGATTTCAGGAAAAGAGTGAAATACTGCTAGTTATAGTTTCTTGGGCATCATATTGTTCTGTACAAAATGTAAGTAGTGCTGTGTTTGCTGGTTCCAACAGTTGCGGAAGCAGCTTTAATTTCTATTTAACTAAGACCATCTACTCTAACATCATGCAGAAGACCCCCAAATCTTCAAGCAACAAGCAGTTCATGAAATAAAATGCAAAGAGAGGGAGTACAGAAGATATTTTGACATAGGGCTAAGAGAATATGGGGGTTTTCCAAAAGCAGTCTTAAAATTTTCCTCCCCTTGAATATGAAATGATAGGAAACTCTTGGGTTTGGGGAGGAGTGCTTTCTTGTGACTCTTTTTGTAAGTCTGGCTTCTGCTGGTATGGTAAAGCAGCAGCGTTTTTCACAGACCCTTTCATCGTTGAACCTTCAGGTGAAGTGTACATTCAGGCAATCAAAATACCCCTTAATTTAATAATAATAATCATCATCATCCCTACTGGATTTCCTTCACTGTTGAGCCATGATTACATTACTGTGTGGTATTTGGTGGGGGGAAGGGGCAGCTGTACTAGATATAGAGGAGGATCAGAGCAAAAAGGGAGGTGGGAGGTGTCTCCATATATGCTTTTTACCTCAAAAGTGCATTTTATAGCAATTCCAAGAGTCTTTTGTCTTTACTCTCTATACTTAGCTGTCCTTCCTGTGTTGTAGATCATATAAGTGGACTGTCTCAATGTCTGTTTACTGATAACTCAGTATTATGATTAAGATCCCTTTTGAAGAGTACAGTTGATTTCCTCTGTGTAAAAAGAGGTAACAATTAGTAAATCTTATTATAGTTACACAATGCTCTTCCTTTAAAGTGTTTTTTTTGTTTTTTTTTTTTTATCAACTGTGTCCTGAGGGTCAGTGTCTTCCTGAGAAACTGTTGAAGAGGAAGCAGAAAAAGCAACTGTTCAGCAGTCTGAAACCGTCAAACACCTACTCTGGGAAAGCCAAATCTAATTATTTCCTGCTGGACACATTGCTGAACTGAGACTGAAAACAGAGGATGTGGTTACACAGACGTTTCTTTTAGTGGTGGGGCTTAAACAGCTCATATTCCCATCTGCCTTTTTTTTTTTTTTTTTTCCCCTCCCCACCGTGTGCTGTCACCTCAGTAGTGATGGTATGTCTGTGGGGCTGTGTGCTAAGCCAGGTTAGAGACCTGATTTTTAATCTGTGCATGTTCTATTCCTCTCCTCCTCAGCCCCCAAAATAAAAGATGGGGGAGGGCCGAAGGAATGCATAGCTAGAGTGGAGGGGAGGGAGTGCAAAAGCAGATTAGTAAGAGCTACAGCTAAAGGGAATGTTTTTGGAACCGTAGTTTAAAACTGTTCCTATGATTCTTCTTTTATGCGTGTGCTTCAAATAGATGAAATGGATGAGTTTGTGTGAATTCAGAAACTCATTCCTTTGTCAAGTACTCTGTTCAGTCCTTCAGGGACATAATGTGTGTGGTTAATGTGTATATTTTACCTTCCCTCCTTTGAGTGCTTTATGGAGTGCAAACACTGTTAAGTGGCTTCTTCAAGGGAAATGAATGGCATTGGGGTGAGGACAGTTTACATTACCAGACTTAGGTATGCCATAGTGGTCAGTCAATGCCTTGAGATTTTTAAATGCAGGTTGTCCTTGTGGAGGGCAAATGGTGCATGCAGCTTGTACAGGAATCTGCCATCAGTCTGATACTACGTTTTCAGACGTTAAGAAACAATGCCGGTAACAGTATCTCACTTTCTTTGATCCTTTTCTATTTCTGATATGAGACGCTTATTTTCCACACAGATAAATTTTAGGGTTTGTCACTGAGCAAGGTACTGTAATTGTTTAAATTAGATTGGTTTGTATTTCAGAAATTGCAGTAATGAATTTAGTTTGCGCAGCATTCCTTTCCTCTTCCCTCCCCCATTTTCTTGTGTGTGTGCAGCATCATTATTCTTGTGTGAAGAAATATTTTGGATTTAGGCACACAGCCATATTGATAACATCTCTGTAAGAAGTTGAAATTTAACACAGAGTCACAAGTCTTTTTAAATCTTGAAAGCTGAAGGCTGAGCTTTTAATTGGGGATTTTCTTTTGCACCTTAACCTCATGCCATCCATCTGCTTTTGCTCTCCTACCACAAACTAGCATGTTGACTACTTCTACTTATCCTTCTTAATTAACTTGTGCTCTCTATTTCAGCTTGTTTTGGCCCTGCTGATCCAGAAAAGCAGGGTTTTTGTGGAGCACAGCAGAAGAAGCGTGGTAGCTGCTGCTGCATGTGCCAGCGCATTATTTGTTAACAGTTGATCACTGGGGGCTGCCTCTGTGGCACTGAAGTAAAAATTTTCCCCTGGACATGGTCAGGAGCTGCTGCTGTTGTTGCCTCTGCTTGCCATGGGTGCATATTGAAGTGTGTATGTACCACAATGCAGGAGCCTCTGACATAAAGCAATGCAGAACATTCCCTATTTTGCCATCTTCCAGTGAGGTAAATAAATGCACTGACTACACGCCATCTTCAGATTACCTTGATGTTAGGAGAACAGGAGGCTGAAATGATACGTCTAGTTTTGTGAGATTAATTTTGTTTTGGGACAGGAGTCTACCTCACAGATTGTTTCAACCTCAAATTAATGCTTCCTGTAATATATGGCAATTACGACTAGTTCTAGCCACACTAGGGAGGGGGTGTATATATACTGTGGTTCCTTGAGTTCTGCCCTTTCTGTGGTTTAGTAGAGGCACTGAGGATATGTCTTCACTGCACGATTGATCCATATGGTCAACACCCTGTTTAGGCTTACTCACATGAGATCATCCTTTACACACAGCCATACCCATGTTATGATGAATTCATTCTTTGTGCAACTGCGTATATGTGTGAAGGTACAGCTCTGAGCAAAGATGAGACAGGATTCACTTTCTGTCAATTACGGGGAAAGTTTTCCTCCTCCAGGAAGAAACTTTTGGAAAATCATTTAAAGACTCTACTTAAATGATTTTTTTGGTTTAAATTATTATTTATGTCCTCCCTTCTGATTTTTATAGCAATATAAGGAGTTTCCGAACAGAATGTGCTTACAGTCTGCATTGTAACTTAATTTCTATTCCATTGTGTAAGATGGGCCCAAACCTGGGTGAGGGGTTTCTCTGAGTGATTGTCAGGGCCAAGTTAATGTTAGGCCTAATATAGCTGTGTCTCTAAATTCACTCTCATGCGTCCTGTCAGGCATGCTTTACAGGAACAGATCACTTGGAGTCTGAATCTTTCCAAAGGCTCCATCTGAGAAGTAGTATGGCTGTTAGAAAGATGGGATATGAATTCTGCATTGCCGTGTTCAGATCAGACTTGTGAATCATGTCAGTGAGTTTCTGTGTTGTTCAGACGTGCTCAAACTCCATGTCACCAGTGAAGGCAATAAGCCATAGTAGTCACTGGAATAGCAGCCATTTGGCTTGAACATGTAAACACTGACATATAAACATTTCCATTGGATGGAGAAGTTTATCAGCAAGATGAGACTTCTGCATTTCTTAGAGATGACACCATTTTTTCTTCAGAAAATCTGGGACAGTAGTTTTTTGCCTGCATTGACGGTAGAGCGGGAGGAAAAAGGAGCGTTGGAGGAATGTTTTGATTGTGCTATAAGCAAAGAATAACAAAAGCAGTTTAACTGTGGAATTTTGCCAGAAAATGTTTCAGTTATCAGATTAATCTTTGCTCGCTCACTGCAGTGTAGAAGGAGCAGTAGAGAGCTTGTCTTTCATTACAGTTGTAAGGCTGTTCTGCTAAATTTTTGTGAAGTCTGACTTGTTATTTTGAAGGCAGTGTGTGTCTGTGTTTTCTGTTGTTCCATCTTCAAGCTGGATTGAAATTCCATGGGACGACTGAACGAGGCTAATGATAGAAATACATTGTACCTGCAGCATCTCTTAGCTTAATGGCATACATATTAGAAAAAGAGTTGATGACTGTCCATGCCCATTCCAAGCCAGTTTATCTCCTACTTGGGGTTCAGGTGACTAAGCAGTAAATCGCAGGATGCAATACTTTAACCACCTAGGATTGAGCAGGAACTTCCTTGACAAATATGACAGAAAGTTTTAAAAGTTGGCCTTCTATTGGCCAGAGTATCTGCAATAAAACTTTAGTTCTTAGTAGAGAAAGGCAGACAAATATATGCTGTTCTGGAGGATGAGCTATATATGGGAGAACAAGGACCTCTGGACAGCTGAAAAGGCGAATGGAACTGCTGGAAACTCAGGAGCGGTAAATAAACTGAGGCAAGGAAGTTATTGAAATAATTTGTCCTGTTTTCTGAGTGTGTTTGCACGTGCTCATACACACACACAGATGTTATTTTCTGAAGAATAGTGCTAAGTTTTTGCAAAGATGCCCAAAATCACCAAGTGTATGTGTGTACTTATATATATATTTAATCTTCATGCATACCTTCAGAAGTAAGATTTCAAGGTCTTCCATATTGTGCCAGGTGAGATGTCTGTCCAGCCTGGTGTCTTGTGTTGGCCAGTTGCTGGTAACAAGTGCCTTAGAAGGGATGTAGAACTGGGGGTGTACGGAGAGAGGTTCTTCCCCCTTCTGCCGTGCCCTGCCAGCTGATTAGGGATAGCCTGGTATATTCTTCAGACCTGGAATATTCAGCAGTTTGAAGTTCTCCCGAGAAAAACATGCTGAAGAAAATACAAAGATTTTTTTGACTGGTTATGGGGTCCCACTTCTGTAAAAGACTGGCAGATGCCCTGTACCAGGTAGTAGGACAGGCAGACCAAGAAAAGGCCCAGTGTTGGAGCTGTCTTGACTCAAATGAGATTCAGAAGAACATGGATCTTAAGTGCTGGAAATTAAATGCAGCAGTATGATGATTGTCCAGCTTTATCAGTGCTGTTGCAATCTAAAGTTGGAAGAGAATATCCAGTGAACCAAGATTACTGGAAAGTAGGAATTGGCCAGCAGAAATCTTCAAATGAAATGCATCTCTAAATTCTTCACACTTTCATGTGTGAAAAGCGGTTTCAGGGGTATCTGTGCCTCAAATAAATGCCCCAACAAACACCAAAATAAAAAAAATCCCACTCAAAACCAAATGATGCGAAAAACTTGAACTGGAGTAAAGATGTAATATATGGATAAATTTCACTCACTTATAATTTGTGATTTAAAAAACCAACACCATCACAAGCAAACATTCCATATCTAAATTTTGATGTTATGTGCTTAATGCTGTCAGAAGAATGCTCCAGCAAAATTATATTATCAGATTATATAAGGCACTTTGTTCATCAGATTGCAATATCAAACTCTTAACAGTGGTTGATTGTGTACTATCTTTGTGGAAGACTTTCCTTGACTTCTTGAGGCCTTTTTGCCTTGCCTTTTAGGAAATCTAGGATCCACAATTGTGTGAAAAGTACATTGTAAGTATATACTTGGTTTTCTAGCCTTGCATGATTATCGTATTTTAATTACAGTTGTATCAGTTTGGCTGCTTTATTAAAGAAAAAATAATCACTTGTTATGGCTTCTCACATTAAATTAATGGTTTAAGTGGTTATAAGTAATTCTAAATATTGACTTGATGACAAATACTGTAAGAGGTGGCAGAACGACTTGATTCTGTGGTAGAGCCATGATTAATGTTTGCTGACACATTTTATTCAAAGAAAAATTGAAACATTCTCTGAAAGGGGTTGTAAGGGAAGCTTCTGAAGTACTAGTGTCCTTCCTTTTTTTATTTGTATCAGTATTGTAAATCCCTTCTCCTGCAAATAGTTAATTGAGGAGAGTTGACCAAGTAGATGTGCAATTCATTACCTGTAGCTGCTTCTAAACAGCTTTTTTCTTTTATTTGTTGAGGATCAGGGAACTCTTTCAAATTTTGGGATATGCTGATTATCCAAGCATCTAGCTGTGGACATTCTTTCTTCAGGAGAGACTAATCAGTCTAATTAGTCTTATTCCTTCTGATGTTAAAGCAGTAGACAGCTCATTCTATTTTTATTTATTTTTTTTTTCATTCCAGCTATGTTAATGCTTGTGTCCTAAGTCCATCCAGTCTGAAGTTTGTATTTGAATGGTGCCTGTTTTTTTTTTTTTTTAATTTTCTCTTATTGACCAAATATCATGGCATCTCAACTGCAGTTCCATGCTTCTGGTGTCTAGGAAGCCCTAAAGTCTGAAAAGCTCAGAAGAGGAAATGGAATGGAAACTTTGTGTTAAAACCTTCATATGATTTGTATTTTTTTTTCTTTAAATGTGGCTAAGGAAGTAGGAGTGAAAGTATGGCAACTACAAATCAACTTCTGACCCTTTTTATTGCTGTTTGAGGCAATAGTCTTCCAGAGCCTCCAAAGTAGTTATTTTCTAGTCAAGTGCTGCTGTGCATGCCTGTTAAAACTGTATTGCCAGAGAAAAGTAGTGTGTTACTTCAGTACATTTATGAGCTTTTAAGGCGTGCAGGATGGTTCCCTCCTCCCCTCCTCCAAAATGGGATTCCCATTGCAGTCTTGGCAAATCTCTGAAATGTACTTTTTTACCTTTCCCGGTTTTTGTTTGGATGGATAACATGGTGTAACAAACTAGTCATAACAGTCTCCAACTTCTACTATCCATTGTTTAAGAATGATTTCAGTACAAGGACAGGAAGATTGAGTGTATCATTTGGTGAATATTCTGGCTTAGTAAATCTCAAACAATGCATTCTTCTGAACTGACAAACCAATAGTCCTAAAGTAAAAGTTCTGCTCTGCAAGTAGCATGGGTATGTGTATACAAGTGTGGCAGTCTTTACGGTATTTCAGTCCAACTTCTGGTGTGTGTGCCAAATGAATTAAAGATTATATGAAAAAAGAATCCTAGATAAAGGACTTTGCTCTTTACTCTTAAAGAAGAATATGGGCTGTGTTTTGGTTTTTTTTTAAAGATCTCTGAGTATTTGTGTCCTGTTTTCCCTTTCAGTGACTGGGGAGAGAGCTGCTGGCATGGAAATGAGCTGGGTTTGTCCGTGGGAACTGTGAGTAAGGTATGTATTGTGTTCTTTTTGCTGTCTTTAGTCTGCACCTTTTGTTCTTATGTGCTGAATGGAAAATTGCTTGTGGTCACTAAATGTGAGGGATAGTAGTGTGTTAGAGTTGGAATATTTTGAATTTGTACTAGCATCGGGTGTGACAGCTGTCCAGCAAGGACTTTATAGTGTAAGAGTATGAATGGTACACTTGTCCACTTTTCACTGCTGCCTGGCAATTAGTTAGACTTGTCAGAAGTTAGCTGGTAATATGTTGCAAACTTTTTTCAGCGTTACTGATACTTGGCTCGCTAGACTGATTTATTCAGGTATATAAAAGCAGCCAATTGTGTCTATACAGTAAAATTGTAATGTCTGTAAAACTGTAACTGAGCTTACCATGATACAGTAGCACTCAAAAGAGATGATGATACATTCAGACATTATCTGTGGTCCCAGGCTGAGTCTTACAGTAAAGAATAGAAAATGTTTTAATCTATTCTAGCACCAGAACAAAAGTCTTGGTTTAGATGTCCTTCATGTGCTGGCTCGTAGTATTGTTGCTTCAAAGAAAGAAGTAGTGAAGGTTGAATTTGGTGTCCGTTGAATTTAGTGTCCTTTGAATTGGCAAAGAACAGCAGCAGTACTGATTCCCCCACCCCTCCACTATGTTCTTTACCCACATTCATTAGATTTACATGTTAGGGAGCACCTCTTGAGTACGTACTACTTCTTTTCAATAAACTGATTAGCTTAGACAAGACAGTAATATTGATATATGCTTCTCTATGAATCACTGAAGAAAATTCTTACCTGTTTTTTGGTAGTGGGGAAATCCAAGGGTGGAAAGTCAGCTCTCGTAGGGGAAAAAGGGAACAGAAGATCTGGTAACTCAGTCTCAATTGCTGGACTTTCCCCATAAATGAATGTCATGCTGGGTAGCTGCATTAGGAGATGCCAATAAATTCAAAGAAATTTGGATTCTACACTGCCAGTGTCCATTGATGGGGAGGAGAGGCAAAGTCATTGGTTTAATTTCTGTAGGCAGTTTCATACTGTCATGACTAAAGAATGTGACTGGGGTCAGAAAACTTCCTGCAGACTCTGTTTCAGGCTTTGGTTTCACGCTGTACCTAACATGAGGTAACTGCAAGCTGTTACTTTTCAGTGGGCCCTGCTCCTCTGTTTGGTTTTTTTTTTGGATAAGATCTAATGAACCAGTGGTTGCAGGGTTCAGATTGCTTGCACAATGGGAAAACAAGCGTGTTTCAAGGTGTAGCTTTCCATCAGAACAGCAAGCTAAATTGACTTGCTCTGTGACTGCAGAGCCACTAGATTTGAAGGAGAGAAGGTGCGAATTTCAAACTGACGTGAGGCGATACAATATGGACCTACATGCTCTGTCACAGCGCATGATCAGACTGAGTTAGATAAAATGTAAAACTACTTCCTGACACACACAAAAGTAAGTTGCCAAAAAACCTTGCCATAAACTCCTTCAGATTCTTAAGTTCTGCAGTTTTGCCTGCCACTTTGTGCTGACATGAATGCTTGTGCTGGGAACTGAACTGACTAAAATCTAACTACTTTACCTTTGTTTTATTTCCTTTGTTTCCTTCTTAAAATTTATTTTCTTTTATTTTAGTCTAGATTGGTTCCCTGAGCTATCTTTCCTTCCTTGCCCAAGTCCCCACTTTGTTTTGCCCTAAGTCATCCAGTTCTTGTCCCAAAGTTCAAATCTTCTGCGTTTGAAAGCGTATTGTTTCTTGTGCGGTCTTATTTCCACTCTCCTCTTGTCCAATGACTTTCTCGTCCTAATCTGCCCTAAACCCACATTCAACATGAGTTCCTTCATACTTTCTCAGCCACTTAGTTTTCCTGCCATGGATTCCCAAGTCAAAGCTCACATCTGGCTGCAGATCAGCATTCCCTTTTCTAGTTTGCTGCAGCCTCCCTGTTTCCATTGGTTGTTGGCATCTGTTGCCACATGCCTTTGCTTCATTTGCTTGCCCCTATGGGGCCGGGGGGAATGCTTTGCCACCGACATGAAGGAAATTTTAAAAAATGCATCAGACAGCAATTGCAAGAAGTCAGTCAGAAGGTGGTGGAAAACAGGCAATCCTGTTCTAAACATTAGTTCATCATGCATTTCTTTGGCACCAGTGCAGGCTTAAACAGCTTGCTCCCTTTCACAGCTCCCTCTGTTTTGCTGGCATAGCTGTTTTTGTGGCCATGGTGAGCCACTCTGGGGAACAGATCCTCCTGGAAAGAAGTGGTTTTTTCTAGATTATTTTTCATCTGGTCCAGTACATGTTGTCTCTGTAAGATTTATGCTAGTTTCACAATGAGGAAGGTATGAGAGTGGGAATGTGTAGCAGACTGCTTAAGTTGGCACTGCTGCTAGATGTTTAAGTGTGCTCTTTGACATTACAGTTAAGTTGATCTTTCAGTGAGCTGCTGTTGCAAAGGCTGGTCAAACCTCTACGCAGCTGTGCACTCGTGCTTCTTCCTTTGCAACAGAGCTAGTGATTGTGCAGCCACAGGGCACGTCCAGCTAGCTGACTGATCCTGTAGAAAATGGTTTCTAATCTTTTGCAGAGTTAATCGTCTGCTGGTTCAGCTGACCTGAGTCACCCCATGGGTGCACACTCATTAGATCAGACAAAAGGGAAGCAGCAGGAACCAATAGCCCGGTAGCAGAAGGCTAGATTCCTCTTTTAATTATGATGTTGAGCTATATATCATGACCAAGGCCTAAAATACACAAGTGTACCCATTGACACGTGAGACCTGAACATCGTGTCTTTTTTTCTCTTTCGTTCTTTGAGTTCAGTAGAAATTGTTATTTCTTCATTAGCTATCATCTTTAGTCTCACAAACTAGATGATTAATTCAGCACACCGAGAGGTATGATAGAATTATGTGTCTATAAACTGCTTCACCAGTTTAAGGCTCAACGTCCTCTGAAATTAGAAGGATGTCTTCCTCATTCATGCTTTGAGCTTAAATAAGAACTTCAGAAATCAGTGGGGAGTTCTTTTTGAGCAAGGATTGTTTATTATAAATATCATTGTGATTCTCAAAACTAACTTTGGTATTATCAGTTCTTCTGTGTACCCAGAGTTCCATGAGCTTGAAAGCCACAAAGTTCCTCCAAATACATATTGAATCATGAAAAGTATTTCTTAAAAAACATCTGGAATGCCAAACTACATTTCTCAGCCTGCTATTTGTGGTTTTAAGAAATGGATGTTTCATGATCATTTTTCAAGATCTCTTAAAGACTTTCTATCACTGCTGGACTGAGTGAAACAAATGCTAGTGTCTTATGAAGGAAGTACTTAGGGCTTGAGAAATATGGTTCCTGATGAGTGGTTGTTAAAACCATGTGCTAGACTGTGTTTGTCTACAGCAGAAATTATATGGTTGATTGCTTTATGCTAGATGTGTTCTTTGCATCTTTTCCCCCTCAAGTCCTAGCATCTACACAGCTGTTCATGCCTTCTGTGTGATAACATTTCTTCCCATTTTCTTGCTGGCCCGAGCAGGTTTTTTGACTCTTGTACTGATAGATTTGCTGGAGGTGGTAGTGGAGAGACTTCTGGTGATGATTCAAAGATGTCCTCTGTTACTGTAATCTTACTGGCACAGTATACATACAGATTCAGATTCTTTAGCTCTGATAAAGTTGTGCTCATCCATGCTTTACCAGCATCTTTGTTCATGTGTTGCAATCTTTGCATTTTTAATAGGGGCTTTGTAGGGTAGTGGCTTGTGGTCATGGTAAGATGGACAGTTTACACCTTCAAATAACTCGTTCTAATCTAGAAAGAATTTGGTTACTTTTTGACTGCTTTTGCAACCCCCCTGCCCAATTACTGTGAAAGTGAAGGAAGGTGATGGCTGGTTCATTTTGCAGAAGGCAAATTCATGTGGAATATGTGTGTTAAAATAAAATTCCATAATCTAAGAAGGTCTCTCTTTAGTGGTCTGCATAGTTTGGTTTCTTAACTTAAGGTGGTTCCTCAAGAACAAGCTATTACATTGTCAGGGTACAGTCTTTGTGATGCTTGCCTTCCTTCTTGCTGTATTGTATATACTTTATGGGCAGTGCCATTAGTTTAACTTGAGAAGTAATCCTGCCAACAGTTTTGTGCCTGGGTTAAGCTGACTGACAGGAAACTGATATTTTTTTTTTTTTTAATACAACCTTGGAGGTCTTCCTGTTGGTGACTTTTTTCTGATACCTAAAGATAAAGGGAATATTTCTCACTCTGATCGTTATAGCTTCTCAAGCTAATGTGATGCTTTGGTTTCCATCTGCTGCAAACTTCACTTCTTCTGGATTATTCTTTTGATTTGTGATGACCTGGGGGATATAGATGCCTTTGGGCATGTCACGGCATTTTCTTCCTCTCTTCTCACTCATTTCAAAGATTCATCCACTTAAAGCCACTTTGCCCCCAGATTGCCTCTTCTCTTGGCTGGATGATCTCAGCTGGCATAATCATTTAACAGAAGGCTGCTCTTAAGTTTAAAATAAAAAAACCTGTCTTCTCAAAATAGCCTGGCTGCACACACATGCTGTTGCTGTTAGGTGCTGGAGGTTGCTTAGCAATTCTTAAATTGGTAGGAAATTGCTATTACCCTGGCAACTCAGCCCCAAAATGCAAACAAGGGAAAGCTGTTTCTAGAGGTGCCCTTGCTTGATTTGGGAATTGTGTGCTTCCCCCCTCACCCCCGTCTCCCTGACTTTTAGTTACTTATTTTTTAATTCCTTTTGTTCCATATTTTTTTTCTGGATATTGAGGTTTCATGTTAGGGAAGGTGGTACTGTTCTTTGGTTCATTTAAATAACTGACTGTCAAGATCTTGATTATGCCACGAGTATGTGAGTATTGCCAAAATTGAGAGAAGTCTAGTGCATGAAGACCTAGTTCATGTGTCCCTATCAACATGAATGTTGGATAGATTAAACTGTATAACACCTTAAGGTGACACTGCTACCAAAAATAGCCACCCTGATTTCTTTTTTATTCTTGTGCCTCATTCTCCCTCATGCTAGCCCAAGTTTTTTGTGTGGCTGGGTGGCAAGCCGGATCAGGAACTGATACAGATTAAAACTAGTAGTTTGTGTGTGCATCAGTTCCTTGATCTGGTTCAGCCTGTGCTGGCCCACAGGAGGTGAGGAATGAGCAGGCTGGACTGTTCCTTTTGTTGGCAATGCCAGTTTAGTGTCTAACCAGAGGATGTGGTCTTATGATACAGCTAAGTTGATCTAAGCTAGCTCTTGCCAAAAGGGGCGGTCTTGGATGCATGCCTTTGTTGCTTCCTTGTGCCAACATTGGTGCTTGTCTGGCCTTATGATGGGATGATTAATGGAGCTAAAATGGCAGGAAACTAATCCTAATCCCTTCTCCCCCTCCCAGTTTTCTTTTCACTTAGCTCCGTGAACTAGTTTACTGTGGGTCAGACAGGTTTCAGTACTGCACGTGTCTGTCTGTTTTGTTTCCCTTTCACGTCTTGGGCTTTGAGCTACCCTTCAGTGATTCTGGATGAGCAGCTTTACGAGAAGTTTCTATAAGTAATTTTGTCATATGGTAAATGCAAAGTAGAATACTTTTTTCATCAAGGAGTAAGCTAATCAGGTTTACTGTGTGTGTGTTGTGATACGGTGTTGTGATGGCAGGAGGATGCACCTAAAAAGCTACCATGTAGAAGCTGCAGAGCAGTTTAGTCTTTGTAGTTTGCAGGTTTGAAGAAGATAATATTTTTCTGAAAATTCTTATTGGCTATGGTTCTTAATCTTATACCTTGTGCAAAATTGACTCTGCCTTGTTTGTCTATCTGAAATCGAAGTTTCTTAGATGCCTCCAGAAGTCAGAAAGGGATGAAGATTATTTAGATATTTATGAGTAGTGTCTAATGTTTCTTTTGAGCAGCTCCATCTTCTCCCTAGTGTTGTGGTCCATGCTTGTATTGTTGTGGCGGTGGTTTTGTGCTTTATAGCAATGTAATTTGGGCACTCCTGGCTCCTGAGAGCTCGCTGTTGCCCCTGCATTATGGTGATACAGCTGTGTGTGTAGTTGGCAGTGGACTAGATTGAGGAACTGATTTTGCTGAATACCCAGGAAAAAGTATGGTTTTCGGCTAAATTGATTCCCCAGTTGAAGAAGGGGCAGCGTAGGGACAGAAATGAGCAGCTGGACAGTGGAGGACTTGAGGGTTGCTTAAGCTGGTGTTGCTGCTGTAGAACATCTGTGGGATCACAGCCACTCTTGTCCTGGAAGCAGCTGGCCCAAAAGTAGAAAAATGCCGTGATAGAAAGCTTTTGTCTGGTTAGGCAACAGATACAAATCCTTGAGGGCACTCACCCTGAAACACTTACTGAGGATAAGAAATACTTGCTCTTAATACTGTCCATCAGCTGCTGGATGACTCAGTTAAAGACCATGGTATGGCCCATTTCTTTGTGGGAAAGTTCCTAGTCTGTTCAGAAATGACAGGAAAACAAACGTTTTGAAATTTTAATTAGGTCCTACATATTAATGTGTGTAACTAACTGATTGATCATTCTACAATGACAGTTATAGAGTGGTATAACTGGGAAGTCTAAAAACAGTCTTACTGTTGGTTGCAGAAAAGGATTCCATGACTTTCACAAGACTTCCAAATAATGCAGCATGGATGATTATAAATCCTCAAAGCATCTTCCAAATCCCTCTATGCCCTCATCAGACTTTTAATTGAAAACATTAAGATCAAAATCAAACTCATGCAATTACAGATTTTACTGTAGTCTTCTGGACTGAATGCTGCTTTTTTTTTTTTTTTTTTTTGAAAGTGGGGATGTGTTGCATACTAAGACTTGGCATTGCTCTGAAAAAAGTTCTCTTTCCCTTAGGTAGTGGCTAGATGTTTGGATGTACTAATGGTGCAAGCAGGTTCTCTCCCCTGTGCTGTGCTGGCACAAGTGTTGGTGTGTCTGCATGGCAAACTGCACCAGGGTCCTGATTTAGCTGGAGTGTGATCCAGAAGACTAGCTTTTACACCTGGGTCAGTTTTCTCATTGGTTTATCACGTGTCACTGCAGATTCTTGTGCTGGCCTGAAATGGCAGGGAATGTGGCGGAAGGAGAAGACAGGATTTCCTAATGCATTTAATGGTTCATCCCAGTTTAGTTTCATTTGAGCTGCAACCCTACTTGTAGGAATAGAATTGTTGTCCAGGCTTTTTGAGATGCACAGAGTCAGACTGTGATTTTTTGCGTTTTGTGGCAGTGTTCCCCTGTACTGTGCTGGTTCAACTGTGGCTTGTATGGAGGAATTGATTCAGCTGAAAAATAACCTAGGAAAAATTGCATTTCAGCTGAATCAGCTTTCTGATATGGCTCACAGTGTGGCTGTACAAGCAGCACTGCTGGCACAACACAGGACATAGTGGCAGGCCAAGAATGAATGTCAAGGCAAGGCAAGGTTTGCTTAAGCTGTGTTACCTTTGATGTGGGACAAACATTGAATGACGTGCCAACTAGGATCAAGAAGATGCTTTCCATCTCTGTAGTCTTCTGCACGAGTTAGGAAACCTGCAGGTCCAGGTACAACTCTAGATAATCCAGCTGCTGTGCTGAAGTTCCATTGGACAATTTACTGGAGAAACTCTGGTTTATAATCCCAGTACCAATTAACACTACTTGGTATGGTGTTGCTCAGGGTTACATAGCAAACTGGTGTGCAAGCACTGATTTCTTGCTCCGCTTTGTGCTGTAGCTGGCTAGACTAGACTGCTTTTACTGTAGCTGGGTATTGTGCTTGTACATAAAGGATAGAGTTTCAGTGGACTGGCTGATGTGAATATACCTAGATCAGGGAACTAGATTCAACAATAGATTACGACACTGTTGTTAAAATGGTGTTTGAAATGTGATTTTTCCTAGTTTAGGCAGGTTACAAACTCCTGTTTAAAAGAAAATCCAGTATGTCAGAAGTTCCCAAGTACATTTGCTGTTTACCTAGTTGAAGCAGATCTTACGTACTTGAGACATGTCAAGCTTTTTTTCCCCTTTTGGGAAGAGGAAGGAACTCTTCTTTTCTGGGGTAGATTGAGGAGGGAAGGTTGAGTCTCCCCCCATTCCAAATCCTTGCTGGGTGGGTGTTAGATATGTCTGTCCCCTGTTCATGGATTCAGGCCTGGCTGTGCTTGTCCTCTGCCATGATCTGACCTAACCATCATGTGGTACAAGGCAAAGTGTAATATCTCCTTCGATAAGGCAAATTGGCTTTGGCTCCTCTAAGATGGTGACAGCAGTCCTTACCAGCCAGCCTCCTAACTGAGCAGTTACTCTTCCTTTTAGCCCCTTTCCACAGGCCTCCCATCCTGCAGGGACAGGGCCTGAGGCCAATTATATTGGTCATGATTTAACTCTTTCCAGCATTTGCAAGGATTGTGATAGCTTACCAAACTGTTATTCTAAGTCTGCAGTTTAAGGGTGTGTGTTTCCAGGCTTTCTGTATCCATTGTAAAGAGAAGAAGGGCACAATCCCAATTTTTTCTCTTTGCAGATTGTTACGATTTGCTCTCGAATGGATATGAGCGATGTTTGCTTTGGACAGGAAATGTATCAAGGAGGGGGCAGGCTCTTTCTAGCCAAATTGTAACTGAAGTAAAAGCAAATACTTCACATGGCAGTGAGGTTTGGCTCAGTCTCATTTGTTTTGTTGTAACAAGCACCAGCTTCGGTTGGTGGTTTTTGTTGTTTTCTTTTTTTCCCTCCACCCTTCTTTCCCTTGCTTCTCTTCAAATCATGACATAGGGTCCTGGGAATGAATGTATGACAACATGGATGAAATAGCATTTATTCATTACCAATAAATTCTAATTGCTGCCTTGAATATACGCTGAAGAAATTTTTGAAACAAATGTACTACCACTTATGACTTTGTTCTGGGTATTACAGAGCAAACGTTACTAATCAACTGAAGTACGAAACTGAAATGGAAGTGGGGAAAAAGACTGTTTGAGCTACTTTATCAGTTATCAATGTGTTCGTGTTGTCACACTCATTCAGGTTAATTATGAGTGTTAAGTGGGGAATACTTAATAAAAAACTGTATTGTTAAAAACATTGCTCCTAACGTTGCTCCAAGTTTATGCTTTCTGATTGATTTCTGGAGGATTGTCCTATCCTGATGGTTTCTACTTTACTTATTTGCAGCTTGCTTTACTTGCATCTTTTTGAAGCTGAAGGGTAGCCTCTGGAAATACCTTTTGCTTGATAAATTAGTATAGTGCAGCAGAGTTATGTAGTGGTAGTCTTCTGAGTTTAGACGGGTTGAAACAGCAGCATACTAAGAAGCAGGAGACTTCCATCTTCATTAATCAAAACCAAATATGATTGCCCTTGTATAATGTCCGTTACTGTTTAAATGTTGGCACAGTAACGATTTCACTGGAGACTTTTCGCTAGTTTGTTTCTGTTTAAATTACTGAACATAACAGAATTTTAATTTTAGCATAGTGATGGCTTTTAAATACTTATTTAAAGAATTATGGAAATACCATGAAACATTTAAAAATTGCTTATTTCATTGAAGTCCTTTATATATTGCACATTTCGGTTACTGTAGCTGAGGTTTTAGACAGGAAAGCTTTTTTGTTTACTTCATGTGGAATATTTTTCTTGCATTCATTTTCACTGATAGTGAATGGGGAAGAGAGAATGGAGCGAGAAAGAGAATTGTTTTTTGAAATGCAGTTGATTTTATTAGAAAATCCTCAATTTGTTGTATTTGGCTCTCCCTCCAGGTTTATTATGAAGGATACTTTACCTGACTCGATTTCAGATTGACACTGAAATAGTTAAAACACTATTGTTGGTATAAAAGGACAGTAATCAAGAGTTCAGCAAGGTTCTAGATAGACTGCTTTCACTGGAACAACTCAATCTGTGTCTTCTCACGATTGGGTTCCTAAAGTACCAAAAGTTGAGAATGTTCTCATACTTTTTAAGAAAATTATAATAATCTGTAGTTTCTGTGGTGACACTGTTGGAGGTTTATGCAAGCTTTTAAACTTTAAAGTTGAGCAAGTTTCAATCGCTAGTTGGATTTGAATTGATGATGATAACAAACACTGTGCTAAGGAACATGTTGCTCCAGAATATGGAGATGCCATGATGAACTGAACATGTGGGTTAAGACTCTCATGTGAGATTTATGGTTTGGTTTTTTCTGGTTTGTCTTGCAGGTTGCCATCACGAAAGCCAAAGTGGATTTCTCCGGTGTGGTGTGCCTGCCCCCTTCCGTCATTGCTGGAAATGGGCTGGACGGAGGAGGGGCTGGCGAAAATGATGATGAGCCGGTGCTGGTGTCACTTTCGGCGGCCCCCAGCCCTCAGAGCGAAGCTGTTGCCAATGAGCTGCAGGAGCTCTCCTTGCAGCCCGAGCTGACCCTCAGCCTCCATCATGGCCGAAACCCCAACCTTCCTCCACTCAGCGAAAGGAAGAATGGTAAGTGGTACAGTGCGCTCATGTCTCGTGTAGTATGTCCTCACCACAGAAGTACTGTGGTGGTGTCATGGTACGTGTTCTGATGACACTGCTGCTTCTTATTTCTTCTTACGATGTTTTATTTGTATGGAGAACTAATAATCTAGAGTTGATAAAACTGATTTACATTGTTCGATGGGAAGGATTGATGTTACTGGCTGTGGAAGTTCCAGAGAGCTCCAGTGATAAATGCTTTAGATTATTGTTTTAGGTGAATACCAGAAACACTTCCATGTGTTTTGTGGTGACTAAAAGTTGTGCAAAGCTGAGACCATCAGTCAAAGGAAGTGTTAGCTCCTCTTCAGACTATAGCCATCTGTAGAGGTTTCTTTGCCACCTTGGTCTGCACTTACCAAGGGCGAGTAACTTTCTCGCTGCAAATGTCTGAAAGGTTCTGTCAGACTTGTTAGAAGGAGGAACAGGACCTAGAGTTAAAAATTAAATACCCTAGCAGGCCTTCTAATCCTAGAGTGAGAATGACCTGCCTATGTTTCTCAAGTTGCGGGTAGCTTATGGACAACTATGGCATGAATCCCTCTAACTGTTTGGTGGGTGACAGTGGAGTCGCAAAATATAGGGTCGCTTGGTGACCAGAATTCCTAGTTTTGGAAGAATGTGAACTGTCTGAAGCTGAGGATCACCAGGCTGCCATGAAAGCCTTTGCATGTTCAGCCCCATCCTGTGTCAGGCTGATGAAACCATTTGATAACTGGTTCCTTCTGTTCGTGAATTCCTCTTGGTGATCTCCCTTCACTCTGGCCTCTGGGGTATATGCTGGTGGCTCTTGGCAATATGAAGGTCTTTCTAGAGTCTGAATTCTTGCTATCAACTTTACCTGCAAGATACTATGGATTTGAGCATGGTTGAGTCCTGGGTGCCTTACAGTGTTGGGCATTATATAAATTACACAGAGTTGCATAGCAGAGCATATTGGAGATGCTGAAGAGCTTTGGAGTGGCTTTATAGCCAAAACGTAATGCTTATGGTAAAGTGATTTAGAATATGTGAACTGTAGGACAGTAATTTGAATTGGAGGGATACCTCACTTGGCATGCCTAGTTCTTTACCTCCAGAAACTGAGCATGCCCTTCTCTGAACAGCATATCAGTGTTTTGCTAGCTGGAAGAATTAATTAAGTTCAATCCAAAATATTGTTTTTTAAGAGGATAAAAAGAGTTTCCTCATTCCTGCACGTTATATCATCATTATGTGATTACAGTCATGTTTACAGGCCTTAAAAATGGAGAAGTTAGAAACTGCAAAAACGGAACAAAAAGCTTCTAATCCTTGATGTTTGCAGTCCTCTAAGTATAAAAGACAACAGATAGAGATAAAGGTGGTGGTGGTAAATAAAAGAGAAGAATTTGGAATATTAGTCAGCATGGTAGGCTGTGGTCTCAACACATCTCAACTAGTGGTAGATTTGGGCATTTTATAGTTATGAAGGCAAAGAGAGATTTCAAACGATTTAACTGAGGTAGTTTTGAAACTGGTAGAGGGCTCGAAAGCAGCATGGGAAAAGCATATGAGCCTTTGTTTCCAAAACCTGACAGCTGACCACCTGAAGGTGACATTGTGAATTTACTGGAGGCAGGGTTCTTTTTTTCTTAGTGGATAAGACATGATTAAGGGTCCTGAATTGGGAAGAAGCAGTTTATTCTTGATGCCACAGGGAAAGGGATACTAGTGTTGGGAACAGATAAGAGTACCTTTTTAGGAAAATGAAACTTAGAGCAGCTTTGAATGGATACAAGCAGGACACAGCAGCATTTGTTGTGGTGAAAGGAAAGGATATTCTGTTACAGAAATGAAAGAGTCTTTATACGATTCAGTTGTTTGGATAGGTTTAAAAATTGGTATCTTGGGAATATTTTACAGAAATAGTTGGTTTTCCTCTATCAGAATAATGTTATTTTTATGGACTCAACCTTGAATCTGTATCATTGTGGGCTGCAAATCTGCTTGACTGGAACAGGTAAAATAGAGTTGGGTTTAAAAAGTATTTGAAAAGGAACACCTCTGCCCATACCTTTTGCCAAAGAAAATTAGGATATTCCCGGAAATGACTCATTAGGTGGGTCTCTTCAGAACTGATTCTTTATCAGGGCTCAGCACAATAGTGGAAATTTTACTGCTGGAGGTGCAGCTTTTCAGACAGGGCATAAAGTCCAAAGTCCGTGATCTAGACTACCTGAATATTCCTTATCTTCAGAGGTATACAATGCTCTTTTCTCCTAGGCTGCAGTATGTTTTTATGTGTTGTTTGTGTGCCCATTCATTAAAGCATTGTGGGACTGAAAAGTGCTGTTGAAATATGGTTATCTGCAAACTGTCACAGCATAGAAGGAGACTTGGCTTAGTGAGCTGTTGAGAAACATAGCTGATGCATTTTGAATTAATAAACTTGTTCCCTCCAATGGGAACTTTTCAGTTATCTTGGGGTAGAGGTTGCACAGCTGTTGAGCTTGTTAAAGCTCCTTTTTTAAAGATGGTGTATCTTTGTTGTTGTGCCTTTTGCTTCAAACCTGTTAAAAAACCTTTAGAGATGATCTGCCAGTCGAGATGGCAATCTGCTTAAACATTTGAGCAATCCGAAGTGGTTGTAGAAGCATATCTTGTGCAGTGAAACTGCTTCTGTGACAACTTGCCAAATTCAAGGTATGAGGAAGATTCAAGCTGAGTGGCAGTGGGAGGGGAGGAGATGGTAAATAAGAGACTTGCTGGAAGCTGCCTATCTGTGTCAAAGGGTCTCCTGTTTGCAGTTCTAGACAGGCATTGCTGACTCACAGCTGAACTAACTACTTATGCTGAGCGCTTCTAACAGGTTAACCCTTTGCGCACCTTTTGCTTACAGAAGACTTTATCTGTAGATGTCTGTAGAAAAATGTTGCATGGATTTGTACTGAATTCGTTACTTCAGGCCATGGTTCTGGAACATAAACTACTAGCTGAGTTAAAATAGAAATTTCTTTGGCATGTGAAGCATCATGGAATTTTGTATCCCATGGGAGAACTGGGCGTGCAGTCCTGTATGCACATGCTGCCATATGTCCTAGGACATCAGATTCCCTTTGTTTTTTTCTGCTCTTAGAGAACTGAAGAGCAGCAAGAGACATTTTCTAGGGGCTTTCTTGTTGGTTTGGTTTTGTTTCAGTCCCAGATTCCTCTTCATATTCTTCTCCCTTACCACAGCTACACGTTATCCTTGTAGGTGTGTGTTCCTACAAGGATAGGTACAGCTAGACAGATGAGTGTAAAGACCTTAAACATCTTGTCTGAATAGTTGTTATTAAGTTACACTACATTAAAATGCAATAAAAGCTATTAAGGATATGTGTGAAGTATTGGAACATAACAGATAGGCAGGAAACAATTTCTTGTCACTTCAGTGGAAGTGATGTGGTAAGATGTTAGTAAAATATTTTGACACAATTATTAGGTTCTATTCAGACATCAAGCTTAATGGAACATTTAAGGTGTAGTTATTTAATATTTCTTTGTGCTTCACAGTGAATTTTCTAGCCAAAATTCACATTCCTTCTCCTTTTTTACCCATGTTCATCAAGGCCTCGACTTTCTTTAACTATGAGAGATTACCTGTGACTGACTCATTCGTTGCCACACAAGCCAAAAAAAGGTCATTACAGAGTCATCTGAAGCTCTTAAGTATATCTTGATTTTTCTCAGTCAGCTGTACTAAGATACCTAGATAACTTTTCCCAACCCTTGGGGCAGGGTTAGAGCAAGTCCCTGATGAATGTGGTTACAAAAAAGAGAAAAAACAGGTGATGAATATACAACTCTTACGCAGTTTGATAATTTCTGGTCAAAATTGTCCTTCTATTTAACTTTCATTTGAGATTATTATAATTGCTCCAGTAGCTTATTGACCCTCTCTCTTGACCCGTTTTTCCCAGATGAATTCATAGTTATCTTTGTCCAGAGGTCATGAAAAACATTGTGTTAAAAGCCTAGGACAATCTTGGTTTCTTCTCTCTGTAGGCTCGTTAAAGATGAGGTAACAGTCTTTCAAACAAACTGTTGCATTTAATGATTACAGGTTTGGACAAAACTTGTACCAGCTTGTCAGTTTTTGGGGTTTACTTGATCTGGGATGCTTGCCTTCTAGAAAGTACCGTATGTGCTGGGGGGAAGGAGACTAGTTGGAATGTGTGGAATTTCAGTATGACTCGAAGTCATGTAACAGGCATGTGCTTTAGGTATCAGAAGGTACTCCTGTTTACTGTAAAGACAAGAGTGCTGTACAAAGCATGGGATTAATTGTTGCCACATAAGCTGTTGGTGATTATACTCACCTACAAAATGCAGAGTTGAACTTTTAAAATGGTTCTAAGGAGCTAATTTAGTGCTTGTGTGCCTATGCCTGATTACTGTTAAAAGGCAGGAGTAATATTTGAAATGTTTATTAGGCCACCTGGTTTTATTTTAAAGAATTCTATAGGTGATTGCTCCTATAATTCTTCTATTAAGTTATATGTTCCTGTCTCCCTCTCCTTCTTTCCCTTTCCCATCCTGGATTGTCATTACATTGAATGCAGTCAGATTCAGGATTTATTTCAAATATAACTTATTATGGTGTTTTTTGAGATTTTATAGCCGTCTCCCTGCTACTGTGACTTTAAAAACATTGATAATGTTTTCTTAAAATCATGTCATTAAACTGTCCTTTTAAAAAGTGAATATTGTGACTTGTGAACTCATTTAAGAAGTTAAGTGTGTTTGTTTATTAACAACGGTGGTATTTTATTTCCAAGAAAGGGTTTTAAAGAGACAGGATTATTCTGAAGTTATTTCCTCAGGTTTTTTGGAGGTTTTTTTGTTCTAGTGTATATCCGATTTCTAGAATAGTGTGACTCAAAGTTACATTTAATTACCAAGTGGTGGTTACTGCCTCATCCAGAACTTACATGTGAAGAAGATTAAGTCTGTATTGTAACAAAAGGATCAAGACAGGAAATATATAGCTTTCTCTGATCTGTTCTTCACACACATTCCAATGAGGCTTGCTGTTTTCTCTTGTGTGTGAGTAAGGGGAATGGTTGTTAGAATAAAAACAACCAGTCTATGTTGGATAGATTTGTGTTAAGAGACTTTATGTCCCAGGAGACTATAAATTTAGCATGCTGTCTGAAAGTTTCTGATAGAGCTATGAGATTCAGAAATGACTGGCCTGTTACTGATGGGAGCTACTAAACAGCTGAGAAGCAGTAATCTCTTGAAATATTTAGAACAAACTTTTAAATAGTGATGGGGGAATAGTTGAGCTGGAAGGAGTAATGCCAAAGGCAGCTTTAATGTGGTAGCTTTAACAAGTTAGCTCTCAACACAGTTTTTGTTTGTTCCTGATCAAGTTAACAAGATTAATGCCCTTCTCCAATCACTGGTTTGTAATATTCCTCTCCCTTCTGCTTCTCCTTTCCAGTTTCTCTCTTATTTCGTTTGCCTTTGAGGTTTCAAGGTTCAGGGCTGATGGATGAACATTAGACATATAATTTGATAGCTATTTAAAAAAAATTTCCTTTTTCATGAATTTAAACTGCTTGCTAAACAAGTCAGGCTGAGGTCTGGGCAGCTGTTTTGTCTGTGTGAGTAAGGACTTCTGTTGCTGGTTTTGCTGTTTTAAGTATTAAGGGTAGTAATGGGGAAAGGATGTCTGGTTATTTAAAGGGAGAACACCATTCAGCAGGATCCTCAGTCTGTTCTACTGAAACAGTGAGTGGCTGCTTCATGCAAGAAAGATTGCACCATTTCACAATAGTCAATTGCTGCTAGTACTTAGCAAACTGAATCCTAGCTTTGCGTGGTAGCCTGCTTCTGTAATGTGTGGCTTTCGTCATGAAAATTTCAAGTTTTCTATAATTCATTTATATTGGGATACCATCAGCCACTTTTGCAGCCTCTAAGTCTACCTCTGCCACAGTCAGTACATTACCACAAAGTATAATGAAGGAACCTCTGTCTGAAGGGATTCAGTAGTGCAATCTTCATCTTCCTTGCCGGTCAAAGAAGCAACATCCTGGTTAATGCTTTAAATTTAATCTGTCTGTTCATGGTCACTGACAGTGCATGTGTAGATACTTCAGGGAGTTAAGTGATGTTCCTGGACACTGTAGGAAAGATTTCCTTTCTGCTTTGATCATACTGCTTTCCCTTATATTTCCATGTATCACCATAAAAAAGAAGCATACATTCTGCTGAAAATTGATGGTTTCCTTTATTTATTATTAATATGGATATTCAGGGTAGGTGTTGAAGTGACTTATTTCTGTCACTAATGTCTCTGAATTCTCGGGATACAGTGCACCACTGCAGTTCCTTTCCATAAGGATTGCAGAGCAAGAATGAGCATTTAGGCCTGCAATTTTTGCGTAGTCTGGCTGCGAAGCTAGGACTGCATAAGTGTGGTGTTTGAATATGAGAAGCCCAAATGAGCTGATTCTTGGCCTTTTACAACATGCTACTGATGTAAGGAGTATGGAAATCAGACAAATACTACAGTATCATCACTGTAAGGGATTTTCCTGTATTGTTTAAAGCTGCCAAATGAGTTTCTGCTGCCTCCTTTGAAGCCCCAGATGTGTTGTGTAGGGGAAGGAAGATATGTTGCTAAAACCTGCCATGCTCTCTCTCAGCTGTTGAGCAGCTGTTGGGGAGTTCTTGCATCTCAGTGCTAGAGAAGCCCTGAAGTTATTTAACATTGAAGGGGTCAGAAAACGGCGCTAAAGCAGTTTTGCACACCCAGTTACTCACCTTCATGAATACTGTTGTGGCAGGAGAGGGATTCTGACTTGCTACAAAGGGATTTTAAGTCTAAAAATTGGTCTGTATCTTTGATGCAGAGCTCAATGTATTTTTGGGCTTGGTGCAGATATATGCAGTTACTTAGATGACCTAATGAGAAATGACAGTGAGCCTTGGGGAAAGATGAGGAATAAGGGAAAGCTGCTCTGGGGACAGAAGCGTTGGAATTAGTTTGTTAAGATAATTAAATTATCTGTTGTGCAAATTACTTGAGACTCTTTAGAGACTGAAATTGAATTTCCTTTCTGTTGGGAGCTAGAATCATCTAGTGAGGAAAGATTTAATTCTATTTTTGTCTTTTACTCAAGAAATATTTGACTATAAAAGTTTTGTCTACCATTCGAAATAACTTGAAACTAATCATCTGGAGGTGGGAAACATGGCTTATTTTTTTTTTAACCGCTAGACAGGTTGGATGGAGGGTGTGGTCCACAACGGGAAAAGTCTGAAGGAGAAAGGGTGGTTTGTTTGTTTGTTTTTAAGAAACAGACACTACCATCTATTTGGAAGAAGTTCCAGTCCTTTGTTACAGTAGCTCAGGTTTAGTGGTCAGCAAGGGGAGTTGATAGGGATAGGGGAATAGTGCAATTATTAAGAAAAAGGACTGGTAAAGATTGAAGGAAAGTGACTGATCTATCAGCAGGATGTGTATGTTTTTGGCCATGTTGTTACAAAGCAGAGGATGTCTGCATGTTTATGTTAACACTGGGTCTCCTTGTCCTTGGAATGAAATTGCCCCATCAGCAGAGCCCCTTAGGGGATTGAAAGTCTACCCAAGACGTCATCCTTCTCTTTTAAAAGGGGAAAAAACTGCCAGTTCTAGTGTCTCTGACCCCTTCCTCCCCCCTCCCTTTTACTTACAGAGCATCAGGGGCGGACCTTACTTCTGCAAACTACACATCTTGCGTTCCCCTTTGAGTATTCATTTTTCTTCTAGCAGTAATTTGATTCTGGGCTGTTCCAACTTGCCTGTAGTGAATAAGCAGAGAACTGCGTGTTGAAAGGCTGAGTTTTCTCAGTAGGCACAGTTTTCATCATATAAGGATGAGAATTTCTTGCAAGTTTTGAGTGAGATTAAAGTTGAGAGGTCCTCTTGGATTTTTTTTTTTTTTTTTTAACATATCTATCTATATATATATAAAGAGAGGTCTTTAAGGAATTGTAACTGTTGAGAAAAGGATCAACATGACACTGCTGGAACCAGAAATGCAGATGACAACACTCCAATCAGGTATCACCCCAAACATATCCCATGGGTAAATTTTGCTGGTGAATCATGGTCGCTGAACTATATAGGGAGTGCCAGGAGGCTATGTGACTTTGAGTAAAGACAAATTAGAGAGTTGTGGTAACTTCATGTGCAGGTTGCAGATGGATACCAGTTGGATGTTAAATACTGATCACTTTAGAGCTTCATCAGAGATAAAATTATCTTTCTGTTCTTCATTTGTTGGTCCCCAGTGTTAAATTTAAGTGCCTCATGAAGATTAGAAAATCCCCGTCAAATCTAGGACTTGTTCTAATGAAATTTCCTCTGTTTAGCTTTTGGCTGATTTATGCAGTTTTACTGTTAGTTATTTTTCGATGAAACATATTCTTGGTACTTTGGAGAGATTTAAAATTGTGTATTTTGGGAAAAATGCTTCTGCTTTGAAACTTCCCAATGCTTGTTTTGTATCTTGAAAGACTGTTTCCTTGAGAATGAAAATGGTATTGTGTTTATATAATTTTGTCCTAAATACTATGGTCTTTTTGTGATTCCGTGCTTTCCTGTTAGATATGCATAGAGTTGCATTTCTGACGTGTAAGACATGCTAGAGTGAGAATTATCTGTTAATGGCAGTATGGTGTACTTCTGTAGGGCATTTTTATCTGAGGCTTTAGAACATTCTGTAATCATGAAACTTAAATATGTATAGATATGAATGACCTCTGTTCTATGGATGGGAACAGAGACTGACTGTAACCTTGGTAAGATCCGACTGCAAACTAGTAGTAGCCTAGGAGTTTGGGTTTGCGTTTGTGTACTCTTAATCTCTTGTACGGTGTTGCCTGAAAAGCAGCACATACGTAATGCCAAAAGTGTCAAGACAGACTTGTTTCTGAAAGTTAAATGCTTTTCCTTTTCCTCAGGTAGTGACTTGGAAACAGACAAGTAAAACAATAACTTCATAGTTTAATATAGGTTTTTTTTTTTTTTTCAGAAATTGCTGTTTTATTCCTGAATTTGCGGTGTTGATTTCCGTAACTTAGAGTCTTGTGTTCTGTAAAATATCTGTGAAGATTGTGTATGTCTATAAAGATCCTGTATGACCTTTATTTTATAGTTCTGATATATGGTTGTATTCTTTGTTGTTTAGAGAACCAAAGTATGTTTTTTTTCACCTCTTCTTGTAGATAGGAAAAGCAAGAGAGGTGTTACGGCAGGGCTACGTTTTATATGGAATACGTAGGTTTTGTCTCAATTCAGAAGGGTGTTTGGACACAATACATCATTCCTCTAGCCATACTCTTGCAGTCTGTGTGAATTTTGGAGGTAGGATTTAGACATTAGCAAGGTGTTTGGTATTGAACAGAATGTGCATAGCAAGACAGTACCTAATCTGTCTTTGTTGTAAAGAAATTAATTTTTTTCTTGGTAGGACAGTTGTTATGTAAAGGCCTGAAAAACATGTTTACCTTGATGTGCTTTATTTCTAATAGGTTTCCTAATTATGGTAGTTTTTTTGCAGACAAGGAAGAGCCATGGAATTTACATTTCGGGGTTCTTGTAACTGAATTTGTGCATGATATTCTGGGGAAACTCACAGAATAAAGTCAGACTTGTTAAAATTAGGGAAAGAGCCTTCATATTAGTATTACTTTTTTCCAAAACTTTATTTGTGGCTGTGTTTCTTGTTTCTTCCAAATTATGAAAACTCCTGAGGCTTGCATTTAATTCTTATGGTGAGAGTTTCTCCCACTAAAGAGTACTTGTATGTAGCTTTCGCTTAAGTCAGCTAACCCTAGTCCTAGATTATGCAGTGGCGTTCTGCAATGTTGAGGCAATTTCCTGGCAAGCCTAGCTTACCTAATGAGGGATACAGATTTATTGCACCTCTTCCATCAGTGGCAGCTCTCTTTTCTCCTGGATCAACCACTGCTGGAAAAATATTAAGCAAGAAGCAGGCAAATGTTCACGTACATGGATTCACAGGATTGTTGGGGAAATTAAGTATGACAACAGGATGGAGCCATGTGCATAGTTAGTTTTAAAGATCAGTCGTGAATAATGAAAGTGTATTACAAGCTTCTAGATAAGGAAAATGCCTACTTGATGCTGAGACCAAATTGTTCAACATTTTTTTCTAAAAAAATTTAATATTTAGTGACTTCAGCTGCTGTTGGTTGCTACTGTTATTTGGCTTAGTGAGGTAATTAAGTTGTTTGTTGGGCAAACTACTTGAGACTTTTTAGAGACTGAAATTGGATCTCCTTTCTGTTGGGAGCTAGAATCTTCTAATGAGGAAAGACTTAACTTCTCAAGGCTTCTTGGTCCTGATGTTCATTTCCAGAAGCCGTACTGGAAAGATGGAAGCTGGAAACAGTTTTCCCAGTCAACTTATCCAGGTTTCTGAACAGCCACTGAAGAAGTAGGAGAATCATGGCCTAAGCTGGGTAAATAAATTATCCTGATAGACCTTACACAGCTTGCACTCCATAGACCAAACCTTCTTAAAGCGTGCATGCCATAAGACTGTGCTTATTTAATGCTTGGGTACTAATAGGAGTCCACTCCAGAAGTAACAGTATCTGAAGCCATAGCTGACATAGGAAGTAATGTTTGTATTCCATGTTGGTGGACACATAAAAAGTAACAGATTTGATACCAAAGATGAGAAAACTTTCTTAATATTTTAAAGAAGGAACTGAGGGGGAGAATACAACTTTACTATTCTGGGAGTAGAATAGCTTAAGCAGGAAGGGACTATTTCTTCAGAACAAAACATAAGTGAAGCAGAAACAATATGACTGGTGAGGTGCACATTGTATTAACCAGAAAAAATTAAACACACCTGTCAAACCAAAAAAGGGAAGAGTAAAAAATCAATACAAGTGATGACAGCTGAGGAAGAAAAAGTAAAAGTGAAAATCAGGCTGAAAAGACATTTCAAAAAGGCAGTGGACCCAGAAAAAATTCCTCAAATAAGAGCAGAAACTTAAGTGCTGCATTTGACATGTCATTGGACTACTGAACTTGTTTGAAGAACTATGGTATTACTGACCCAGTCATTCAAAAAGCAGTCCTGCACAGTGAGGCAAAATTCTACATTCATATTCAGGAATATAGTTTTGGAAACAGCCCTGTGTCAGTTTGCATGTTTTCATTCTGTTGAAAATGAAGCTGATGTGCAGGTCTATACCAAGCTCTTAGCAGTGGGAGCTCCCTCATTAGCGTTTTCCTCTTAAAAGGAGTCACTTGGTCCTCGTTGCTGCCTTGACTCTCAGCATCTGACTCATTTGTTTTCTTTATTTGCTGATTCCAAAAGCTTGCTGTTTCCTTCCCATCATCTACTTCAACCTAACCTCCCTATGTAGCCTCTTTTTTTGTTCCCCCGAAGCCTTTGTGTTTTTCATGTCACTACCTAATTATCCCATGTGGAGATCTTGCAAATTCTTTTGCTGTTGGTCACTGTTCGGTCAAGATACGGACTGAATAGTTTGTTGATATGACTTGGCTTTGTTCTGTAACAGACTGTTTGACCCACTGAAAAAATGAGTCATGAATGTTGGGTTTTTTTGGGTTTTTTTATATGAAGAGGGAAGAGTGCTAGAAGAATAGGTTTTTTTGACACAATGTACAATCCAGTAACACTTAAAAGTGTTTTTGAACACATATGAGGCACTCATGCAAGTTAGGGAAATCTCAGGAGTTTTGGGTGTGCTGCTGGCCTCTATATGCAAATTTTGTGCTTAAATGGCAAACATAAACTTTCAAAGATAATATCACTTCTTTTCTTTTAGTTATTATTGTTCACGTTTCTTTTTCTGACTTCTAGCAGGCTGGGCAGAAATGTGTGTGCAGTACACATACAGAGGTGTATTCAGCCAGACAGATAAACTCTAAAATTCAGATCATTTTTTCCAGACGTTTTGCATGGATAGGTAAGAGTTATTGCCACTAAGGGTCACTTAGAGTCTAACAATACATTGCCAGAATTAATGGACGTTGGCACTTGGCCAAATGGCTACTTTTGTTAATGAATTCCATTTCTCCTAAATTTGCTCTACTTACAATCTTCTTCATTTACTGTTCTGGGTAGCATTGGTTTGCTTCTGTGCACTATACTGTGGTTTGCACTATCTCGGTATATGTTGCACATTAATAATTGTCTCTGTGTAATCTTAATTTTTTTCTGTGAGTATACAAAAAAAAATGAAGACGTCTTCAACAGAGAGTGATCTATTGGATAGCATCTTTGGGTTTTGATATGTTGTTCCATTGACCTGCTGAAAAAAGATCTTAGACTTTATTAGAGATCAAGCCAGGTATGCAAACCAGAAGCAGGTTGTTCTAAACTGTTAGATGTGCGGTTTAGATGAAGAGGAGGGTTTTTTCCATGCATATTTAGAGAACAAAAGAAGTGTTGTTTTGAAGTCAGCATTGTAAATGAGCATAGAAATAATTCAGTTCTCCATGGTGGATAAAACTTGACTTCTCTGGTCTAATTTGCTTTGTATCCAACTGGTTCTGAAAAGGGAACCATCATTTCAGCTGAAAATTAGTGTCATCTTGAATCAAATGTAAAACTTCACTCATTTTCAGGGGAAAAGTTGCATTTCTGAGCTACTTTAGCTGATTAGGGATAAATTAAACTCAATTTAGGACAAACTGATGCTGATCCCATTCATTCTTTCTTTCAAAACACAGCTCCCAGGCTCTTTCTCTTCCTTCTTTAAAGTATTTAGTTGAAGTGCTTTAGGATTTCAGCTCCTAACCTGCTTTTAATGGGAAGAAAGGGGACAGCATGTCTGTGTATTCATAGAAAGGAGGTGTCCCCCTCTTCAGCTCTTTTAGGACTGACAAATGTCAGAGCTGCAGTTTCTGTGGTTGGTTTTCTCTCTTCCCTGTTTTAAATAAAGTTTCAATTCAGTGCTGGCTTTTGGTACTCATAAGAATAACCTCTCATTCATGCACTAAAATGCCTTCTAACTTCATCTTGTTTTTTTCAAGCACCTGTTAGTAGGATTTTTTTCGTACTGTTCTTTTCATTTCCTAGTAAGAGATTTTTCTAGTTGTGAGTTTTTTCCTCTAGTTTTTGGCATTTCATTTTGTTTGACTAGTAGAACTTAAAATACTGATTTTTATTTTTTTATTCCCCTGCCCAACTTAGAATTTCAAGATTGCAATGAGTTCTTGAATCAACACAATCAGGATTTTGGTTTTGGATGGAGGGTGGAGGTGAGGGGAAAACACTCCTAGCTTTATAGTTTGCATCATCACCATTTTAAAAATAGAACTTTTGATTTCAGTTTGGAATCTATGGCATTTGGAAATGTAACCTTCTGTATCTAGGTAGCAAGTTCCTGGGGAGTGTAGAGAGTTCCCTGGTTGCTGGTACAGTTCCCCAAGATGTGTATATTCTCAGTCGTGATAAAATGACTCTTCACTGGCTTTTAACCAGAATCCTGCATGTGATCCAAAGACTGAACAAAGTTATGTGGGCTTCATCATCATCATGCAGTGGGAATTCTTTCCGAAGCAGCAAATGGGATGTTCCTGAAGTCAGCTTTAAATATGGAAATTTTTATGCCAGAGCTACTAACTGCCTGAAGTTCTGAGTTAGCTGTTATAAGACATGGAGTGAGGAGTGCACAACTGTAAGCTGCACATTACTGAGTTATTCCATTCATGAAAGATTTGAACAGAACCTTTTGGTGCCTTTTATCCCAGTGATTAACTATTGAGTAATCAAATCACTGTGGTGTTGTGTTAGCCAAACTAGAGTGAAAGGATTGTACTGAAACTAAATATATAAAGGATGCTTTTTTTTTTTTTTTTTTTTTTTTTTGGTCAAGAATGAGAGTCTACAATAAAGACTACTCATTAAAATCACTTAGTTGAGCAGTACCTATTTTTACTGACAAATTTAAACAAGAAACTGCTGGAAGTCTATTAAAACCTGGAGGAAGTATTTGTTGAAGTCTTAAATTACCTTTTAAAAATAGTATTTTTTCTCTATCTGCTTTGAAAATACTCTGTCCATTCATTTTATGCAGTGAGTGTTACACTACAGGTTGAGAAAGAGGGAGTAGGAAAAACCACCCAGGCAGCTTTTCGTCTTTATCCGTTCTATGAACTAAGATGAACTCGCAAGGGCACACACAGGCTGCATTTGTTCTAAAACAGCAAAGATGTGGTAGACACAAGACAATTATTCACCGACTGCTTTGTTTCCTAACCTTTCTTATGGCTCCAGCTTACTTTAAAACGTAACTATTGAGAAATAACTTTAAGGAAGGGGGGTGTGTGTGTGCATTTTAACCAGTTTCCAATCTACGTACTAAGATTATCATCATCATCATCATATTGAATTTTTTTGTATCATTCACCAATTGCTATTAAAAACTAAATGGAAGTTTAAAATGCATGTAAACTCATGTCAGGTTTTATATGCTGGAACTTTAATCAAAGCAGAGTCTTCCTTGCTGCGAAATTAATGCATTATGTATAATGGGCCCTATTTAATTGCTGTCATCATATTCTGTAAGTTACCTGTTCATTTACATGATGAATATGAATCAGCCTTTCTTTAGGAACATAGTTCAAGTGCATGAGCAAAAGGAAGTAAAGAAGAATTATTTAAATCAGCTTCTTATTTGGGGTCTTTAGGCATGATTGTATAAAAATTACTTAATGATTATTTAAATAGGCTCAGATTGATCATTGTTATCTTTGTGGCTCAGACTGATCATAGTCATCTTTGTGGCCTGCCACTAATTTAGGTTCTGGATTAATATGTGAACCTGTGTTATGCTGAGTCTCTCTAAACTGGTATGATGATTACACCACGCATGCTTTGCCTAAAGGGATACAGTGCAGACACACATCCGTTCTGTCTTCCAGTTACCTGGTTACTCCTTGCTATCCAGTGTTTGCCACATTGAAGAGATGGCTAATGTTTAACAAAGCATTCCATTCCTGTGTGATTGCAGAAATTCAAATTAGGGTTTAGATTCAGGATTTTTTTTCTTTTTTTGTAATAATGGGATTCATGTCCAGTCTACATTTTGATTACAGGCATTAAAAATTTTTTTATATCTAAGCTTCAATATGAATCAGTCTCTAATGTATGCCCAGAGCTGTATAGATTAGTGGTGGGGATTATAAGTAACTGTTGAGGTTTTTGGAATGTCTCTGATGTTGTGTTTTGATGTTATGTGGAAACTGACATAGAAAAATTTTAATATTTAACTGTTTGCCATCTGCTGTTACCAGTCTCAAATGATTCCTGCAGCACAAAAAAAACCCCTAAAACCCAAACAAAACCCAAACAAAAAACCAGCCCCCAAACCCCGAGGTAACCTACAGTTTCATGTTGCATCTGGATGCTCCTTGTTGCTGAGCTGGTGCACCTCAGTTCAGACTTACAGCACCCTCTGCTGTTCTGACCTCAGGGCTCTTCCGAGAAGAGTCTGACACTTACTTCAAATTGTCTTTTCAAATGGAGAAACCTCAGCTTGTTATCTTGGGGCGGTCTGAACTGTTTTTTTTCGTTTGTGGCTAAGGAAACATGAGCCCTGCTTTATGGAGGTGAAACTAGAATCTTTATCTTAATGGAAGAAATATTGGCCCCCTCTTCCCTCAATTTCTTTGTCAAGAGAATTATACTAACAGAATCAATATAGGAAAGTAGTTTAATTACATTGGCACAGCTCCCTTTTGTGATTAATCTTAGTGTGGTAACTTAGCAATAGTTTAAGTAGGTGAGGAGTTATAAAGAAACAGACCTGGAATTACCCTTCAGGGTCACAGAGCCCACTCCCCTGCTGTTGCAAGTAATCAGGTCCTATACTCCCCTTCATAATTTGATCGAACACCAGTTTAAAAATTTAGATTTCTCACTTGCCAGCAACTCATACTGGAAAGCTGTCCTAGAATATCTCTCTTTGGTTAAAAGTCTTCCAGTTTTCAATACTAAATGAGCATCTCTGTCAGTGTCTTTTAGTCCAAATAACTTTTTGTAGTTGCACTGATGCAAACCTTAATGCAGGTGAAATATTTTCACTAGAAGAAGCTGCATCCACTTACAGTATTCTTAAGTAGTCAAGTGCTAAAGTAGTGTCTGCTAATGTGACCTGCTGAGTACATTTTTGTATCTCTGTATCGTGATGCTTATTTTAAATCAGATCCTCTAAGTAATGTTAATGATATTTCCTAGGCATTATGCACAGTATTGGAATCCCAACAGGTTAGGAACCTATTTAACTATCCAGTTTGAGAAGTAGGTTGAGAAATGTATTTATGGTTCTTTGTAGTCTTTTCCATTTTCTTTGCCCTGATTGTTTTTTCTCAGAAAAGAGCGTATCCCGAATAAAGAAGTTGCAGTTTCCAGTGCAGCACAAGCTGGCTTCTTCAGCCTCTAATACGTGACCTTGATGAGATTTTTTTTTTTTTTCTTTTTCCTTTTTTTTTTTTTTTTTCCTGCTGGAGATACTCTGACTGAGGCTGGTTTTCCTTGTTTATGTCTTTCAATATTTGAGATTTGGATTTTGCATTCACTGATGTGAACTCAAGTTAAATATATGCCTTTTAAAAATAAATTGGGTAGTTTTGATTTATTGAAGTTACTGACACTGAGGTACCACCATTTAAAAAGTACAACTCCCAAAACTTTTGGTTAAGCTCTTCAGAAAGTACCTTGAGCTTGACTTTATTGCAAAACACTCCCAAGGCTTAGAGCCTTCAACATTCTTCCACTAAAAGCTGAAATAAACAGAAAACACTTTGCAGTATGCCTTTGCTGACCCTGTTTTACCTCAGACTAAGCAAGAACAAGATCCAGATTAGTAGGCTCCTTATGAAGAAACCTCTATTGCTGATCTTATCTTGAAAATCTAGAGACTAATGTGAGTGTCTAGAACAGTGTAGTATATGAAAAGTGGTCTCTTGGGCAGGAAAATTTCAGCCCATTTAAAGGTCAAAGCATCTTTAAGTTTAAGCTAGAAAGTTACTAGCAACCTAAATGGACCAGAAAAGAATAGCAATTTTAAACAGAAATGCAATATTCTACAGAAGTTTCAGTTGGTTTGGTTTTTTGTTCGTTTGTTTTGGTTTGGTTTTTTAAAATTTTATTTTGATTTCCATATAACTTTAAATGTACTACACACAATCTCATTTCTGGGTTGTTTTTTCTTCTTTTCTTTTGTTATGCTTTGTTTTCTTCTCCTCCTTGTACTGGGCTTTTGCATTATGGTGGCAGACTAAGTGATTGCTTATAATAAGAGACTGCTCCACTCCTCCCAGTTTTCCTCGGAGAGAGGCACTCACTGTTTGCTGTGGTTGTTGATGTAGTGCCTGGGAAGAATGAGGTTTTTTGGACCACTTCCTCGTCACTCTCTCGCTAAGGGAGCCTGCGTCATTGAGAAATGTTTAACCTTCTGGCCCTGAAGCAGGACTGGAAACTTTGCTGCAAAATCTGGAAGCTAAAACTAGATCTTGAAAATGTTATTTATGCGAACTACTCTTTCCTTTGATTTAATTAGGACAGGAGATTGCAGACCGTGATTTAGAGTTTTGAGTAGCTAATAATTTGGAGAGTGAGCAAGAGGGAAAAATTAGTTCTTTAGTGAAGAATGGTGAGTAACTGGTTTAGGGGAGGAGGACAGAATTGTTGGGGGCAGAAGACGGAAAAGTGTGGGAGGACTGTGTGGGGAAAGGCTGTCCTAAGATCATAATTCTGGCATTGTCAAACACTTAAGTAGTTCTCTGTAATTTGTGTAAGGAGGCTGGCTGTGCATGATTTTATTCATATAAGACGGTGGTTTCAGGATGCTGATAGCAGAAGCACATCCTGAAAAGCATTGTGGAACAGGAGCTTTCAGACTTTATCTCGAAGCGTGAGTTGGTTGTGGAGAGCTAGGGTCCTAAATTGTGGTGGGAGCTCTTCTCTCCAGAGGTTTGATCTAACAACAGATACTGCCTCTCCCTGTAGACATTCATATGACTGCTATGTGTCTGATTTTCCCAGACTGTCCACTTTTTTTTCCTTCCCCCCCATCCCCATCTGGACCATGGGGGTTCTTCTAAGACTTGTGCAGAATTTCCAGATGTCTGACTGCCTTGCTGGAACTACACTCCATTAACTGAGAGGGCAGAAGACATTTAGAAATCCCAGACATTTCTGCAGCATAATCATAATAATAAATCTGACATATCTTGGGAATGTTGTGTTTTTCCAAATTAAGTATATAGTGTGCTGGTAGTACAAAGAGTAATCCTGACACATCCACAGAATTTTGGATCTATTGTACATGCTTTGGCAATCTACATAGCACATGCTTGTATGTTTATCTTCAGGATATTCCAAACAGAAATGTGGCAGCTCTGCCTCTTGGGGTCCAATCTCTTTACAGTAAAGAGATTGAAACTAAAATGAAGAAGCTTGACTCAAGGGTGAAATAAGAAGAAGCGGTTTGAACTGACCCAATGATTTGTCATGACCAATGGAAGGGAGGGGAAGGGGCTGTACTTTTCTTCACTCCTCTGTTTTTCATCATTAGGAGCTCAGTGCACCTGCTGCTTAGCCCTAGCTAGCTTGGATGTAAATCAGATGATTGGACTTTTTTGTGAGCAGTCTAATTCACTTCTGAAAACAAAGCCATTAAAAAAAAAAAAGTTTTCTGCTGGACCAGTGGGCTGAGTTAACTCGCTGAGCTTTCTTATGAAACCTAGAGCCCTCAAAAAGAAGGAATGATGAGAAGTGGAGCAAGGTGCTAGATTATTTCATCTGGCTTGGGTCTGTACTGAATAGTGAAACTGAGTAAGGTAGAAGAGAAACAATTTCAACTCTGAGGTCATCAATAGGATGAGAAAACTGCTGAACACTAGATCATGCAACCAGTAAACAGTGGCAGTGGCTGGGCAGTAAGAGAGAAAAGATCAGGAAGCAAGGAAGAATATACAGTGCATGATAGACTCAAATAATTAAGAAATGTATGAAATTAGAAGTGGGTGATTTTTTTAGGAGAATATTAAAAATATGTGCATTTCCCCAGTATGTGGTTTGTCGTGTTAGAATTTTGTTTGTGTTTACTCTGAGGTTGTTATGTATCTATGAATGGACAAGCAAGCTGCTGGAAAAAAGGTGGTTACACATGTATCACGGAATAGTTGAGACTGGAATGGATCTCTGGAGGTCATCTTCTCCAACCCCCTGCTCAGTCAGGGTCACCTATAGCAGGTTGCCCAGGACCATGTCCAGACAACTTCTGATTATCTCCAAGGATGGAGACTCCACAACCTCCCTGGGCAACCTGTGCCAGTGCTCAGTCACCCTCTCAGTAAACAGTGTTTCCTGATGTTCAGAGGGAACCAACCTCCTGTGTTTCAGCCTGTCCCCATTGCCTCTGGTCCTGTCCCTGGGCACCACTGAGAAGAGCCTGGCTCCATCTTCTTTGTACCCTCCCTTCAGGCATTTATACACACTGATAAGATCCCCCTGAGCCTTCTCTTCTCCAGGCTGAACAGTTCCAGCTCTCTCAGCCTTTCTTCATAGGAGAGGTGCTCCAGTCCCTTCATCATCTTCATGGCCCTTTGCTGGACTCTCTCCAGTATGTCCATGTCTCTCCTGTGCTGGGGAGCCCAGAACTGGACACAGCATGCTAGGTGTGGCCTCACCAGTGCTGAGTAGAGGGGAAGGATCACCTCTCTTGATCTGCTGGGAACATTCCTCCTAATGCAGCCCAGGTTACCATTAGCTGCCTTTGTGCCAAGGGCACGTTGCTGGCTCCTGTTCAACTTGGTGTCCACCAGGATCCCCAGGCCCTTTTCTGCCAAGCTGCTTTCCAGCCACTTGGCCCCAACATGTCCTGGTGCACTCTTTGGGCCCAGCTATTGAGCCAGTTTTCAGTCCGCCTCACTGTCTCCTCATCCAGCTCATACTTCATCAGCTTCTCTATGAGAATCTTACAGGAGACAGTGTCAAAAGACTCACTAAATCAGGACAGACAATATCCACTGCTCTCCTCTCTTCTACCACGTCTGTCTTTCCACATTGTAGCTCAAACCTAAAGACAGTTTTGACCAATAGCCGTCTTGCTCAGGCAAAAATATTTTCTGATCGGAGACAGTTGTGAGTTTATTGTAAATTCTGGACTTACTATAGCATAGTTGCCAAAAGTAGGCATATGGCAATGTCTATAATGTTAAAATTGTTTTTGCTCTAAAGAGTTTGTTTGTAAGTGACTTCTGTTAAGCCAGCTGTTAGATGTATTGGGAGCGAGCAGCCAAGTCCTGTCAGATCATAAGAACTGGCAGGCATATAAAACCCGTATCTTCTTCAGTTCCATGTTTGTCTATTCAAATAGATCATCAACCTGTTTGCTTTTATGTGGTCCCACTTTAATGGTCCATCTCTTGTGTCTGGATTCATAAAATAGATTCGGTAGCCAAGGAAGGATGCTAGGTTTTCTAATTCCAGATGTGACACAGGCTCTGTGTTACATGTAAATCTCTCTACTTGTTTTAACCCAGTTTATCAAACCAAAGGGTTTTTATTAGAACTGAATTGTTTAGAATCCATAAATGTGAGGTTCTGACTGATGAGTTCTGGTAACCCATACCAAAGCAACAAAAGAAGATCTTAAAGGGATACCAGGCAGCTGATGAAAGATAGTGACCGACGAGACTTCTCTGCATATTGTTTCAGGTGAGCTCACAGATTTATGAGGAGGAAAGCAGAACAGAAAGCGGAGGCCCGAATCAGAACATAATGTTCTAAGCATAGTTATCTTTACAGTTACAGGCACTTAGGCTGCATGCCTTTCAATGCTTTTAAGCCAGTTGGGGATTAAAACTCAAGTTTTGGCAGGTTTTGCTGGGGCAACAGAATAGGATACACCTTCCCGGTTACTTGCCTTTTCTCTTTGCTTTCATGGCCAGGATTACCAGAACTCTTGGATATGAGATAAAATTTGTTTTAAAAGTAATCATGCTCCATAACCACGTAGGTCAGATCAAACCATGTGCAGTATTTTATTGTGCTTTCCCTACCTCTCTAAAATCTTTTCTGCTTTAAATTTTTGCCAGCAATGGTAGTACCATGGGTGCTTAAAAAATTGCAGTCTCACATATGTGGAAAGGTCTTTAGGGCAGAGGTTTGGAACATGGATATGTGCAGGCTAAATTTAGGATATAAAGCTACAGTGTTATGTTTTGTGGCAATTCCCTGTACATGTGAACTTACACTGAGGTACTGAGCAGTAAAAGCAAGGTAGCTCACCCTGGTTTTCACTGAAGGGAGCTCTTATCTTCATGGCTCTGTCTGTGCAAATTACTGTTTCTTGCTCAAGCCTGATTTTTGGTGAGCTTTTTTTCCATCCAGACATGGTTCTTTTCAAATGCTTGGAAAATGGAATTTATTGCGAACCGCATGAATATTTTAGGTCAGTTCAGGTTGTTTGGGGAAAATACTATGTTTTGGTCTGGTACCTGTGAGTATTGTGACCAAATCACTGGGGAGAGGTACAAATGATGTATGAACTGGGAGAAGTTGTACATTTCATACCAAGAGTCTGTCTTCTGTTATAGCCCTGAACAGCTTCAAGTAAAATAAACCTTTGGTTTGGTTAATGCATAATATGATTTACTTAATGTAGTCTATGGAGAAGGAATAGTAGCATCATCAAAACCGCATCTTCCTGAAGTGGCAGGCAAGTGAATCCCATGAGGCAAGTGAATCCCATGAGGGCATTAAAGGACTCCTTCCACCATACCATAACCAGGATATTTTTCCCGCTAATCAAAAGCTGAATAATTTAGTTGCATGCAGGTAAAAACTATCCCAAATCCAGTCTCATGCTATCTCCCTCTTGCGATTCATGCTTTATGTTGTACTTAAGGTCTGAAATGTCTGCACGTGTGGAGGGAGAATGAGTCAATACCAGACCTGGAAGCCCTTTGCAGGATCAGTGCAGTCCATTCTATGAGATTACATGGTTGCGTGCCTTGACATTGTCTCAGACTTATTTTATGTTGTAGGTAAAGATTAAAACTCGAACATGCTATACATTTTTATACTGCAAACATAAATTCAGTTGTCGAAGCCGCCACAAAAGCTTGAGATTGGCGTCTATCCAGGGAATAGCTGCGTTTCGGCACTAAAAGAGGAATTCGAGCATTTGACATTGGAGGTGATTTATAGATCTTTGGCAATGCAAGAACTGAATTTTACATTCTAAGGACAATATTATTTCCTGTCTCAAATAATCCTGACAATAGCTGTTTTTTACTGTGGGGTGAGATGAGCATCCGTGACAATGGAAAAGGAGACCACCACTTTCAGTGGCAGCTAACCACTGAATTGGCTTACAAGTATCATAAAGCTTCCTCTCCTACTTGACCTCATCCAAGCCTCACTACTATCTGACTGTGACAAAGCACTCGAACCATTTTTAGAGAAAAAGTTAACTGTTGAAAAAAACCCCACGTCTAAAATTATTAACGTTGGCTACTAATGTATTAAATGAATGGGATGGTTTATGGTCTTTTTAGAATTGTACCTACATTAGTGCATAGTTGTTTCAAGTTAGGAAGCAGTCTTCTGCAACCATAAGGGGTAAATAGACATTTTAATAAAAATCTGGATTCTGGGATTGCAATTCTGTATCAGATTAACCAAGGATAATTGTCATATTGAGCCTCAACAATGTTGTTATTGCCCATGTAACTGATATGTTTGGAGAAGGAACAGCAGCTTTCTGGGCAAAAGTCACAATCCTGTAGTGAGGGTTTACCTAGTAGCTATTCTGCTAGTATAAACTAAGAAGAAAATGAAGCATTTGCTAATCCTTTCACAAGCAGTGCATGAACATTGAGTGCAGCCTGGCTGTTTCCTCTCTTGCTTGGGTAGTTTAAAAATAGACTGCATTTTCCAAGTGTTTGCAGGTAGCCCCTTTGTGCAGCAGGAGGGGTTGAGAGAAGAAACCTTTTATTGCCAGAAAGGATGTGGGAGGGAGAAGTGCGGGCTATCTTCTATTCAACAGCCACAGAAATTAGTGACATACTTCTCAAACTCTTAGGCAGGCCTTAACATGAGGGAAAGGGTATCTTTCTCCTGTCCTTTCCCAGTTACTCCCTCCTAAAAAGAAATTGCTGTTTTAAGACAAATTCAAATTGCCTCCTTTTCCGCTCTGTCCTGCTTACTACCCCCCTTGGTCTGGCAGCCAGAACTTCCTCTTTTTTTCTGCTCTCAAGAGCAAAACCAAATGTTTTGGGTTTTTCTGTTTTCACTTGTTCATAGTGGTTTAAAGCCTAGAATATCTGCAAGAGGAAATGTTTTGAAAAGTCTGGTCTCTTTGTGCTCAGTGTTCTTCACTGGGCACAGTATATACTTACATGTCAGTCTTCCTGCAGTCTCTTGATGTTCCTGCCTGTGAGTGGTGGTGGTAGTGGAGAAACGCACATCTGCATGTGTGTGAGCACAATTTTAAGTTTGTTGAATCTTGGGTAACTGTCTCTAGCTTGAAACCTTTGACTCCTTTATAGCCGGTAAACTGTTGCTCTTAGGTAAGAGCAGGGAACTGTTACTCTTACTTTCTTTGGTCTTAAGCAATTATTTGAGAGCAAGATGGGTAATAGCTGAACTAAAGGAATATATGGGAATTCTGTTGCAATTCCAGCTGGAGCAGCTCTCAGTTAAGTCCCTCCACTGAAGATACCCACCCCACATTTGAGATGCCATGCTTGATGTGTGAGCTCTCACTGTGAAGCTCGTTGGCTTAGCAAAAGTAACTTGAGCTAATCTTTCCAACTTTGCACTGGAACAGAGCGAGAGCATTCATACAACTGGTTCTGGGGGCTCAGCAGGGGGTGGTAACTTGAAGAAGGGCTAGTAATTTTGAACTATAAAGAGGTATGCAACAGTCTTTGCATATAACCAGAATTTATCAACCCAAATGGTAAAAATAACAAATAAAATGTGTTTGGATATGTGCTTTTAATTTACTTGCTTGTTTTTGTTGGGCTCGTATGCACAGTGGACAGCAGTTGTTTGGGAACTAGGTATAAAAGTTCTTTCTCTTAATCCCCCTGCTTTCCTCCTGCCCTCTACTGTGAAGTTTTCTGTTGTGGACAGCATCCTTCCACATTAGCCAGAGAAATCTACCTACTAGTTGCATTTCTTTTGGCTAGAAATCTCTACATAGGCAACACTGTTGTGTAGTCAAGGAGTTTATTTGCAGCTTTCTAGAGGTCAGCATTGACAGAACTGTTGCTAGTGGTTTGCAAAAGAAAATCCAACTCAAAAAAAGAAAAAAGGTAAATTTAACCAACTTGTCTTTAAAAGTTGCACCGCTTTCTTTGGCTGTGTAGGTGACACATTCTGAGCAGGTGTAACACTCCCATGTAGTAACGTTAGGAGCATGTGCTGCATAATGCTTTTGGTTTGTTATGATCTAGAGTAGAGTAACTTCTGGACCATTTCCTTCTCTTTATCACCCCTGGCTTCCTCAGTAACCAAGTGGTCCTGGAGGGAGGAGGAGAGGCATGGACCATAAGTGAACCACCATCTCTGCTTCCCTTCCTCTCTCTTCTTCCCCTCTTTGCCATTGTAGCAACATTGCCATAGTCTCTTTGCAGATGACCTTTGGTCAGCAACACTGACCAAGTGTGTTCTTGGTCTGGGGAGGGGAGAGGTGGGAAAAGCAAAGGTTTTGGCTTCCTTCTTCTGCCTCTCCTTCCTCCTCAGGTCTGCAGAGCCAGGGAGAGAGGCAGGGCTGAGTGACTTGCGTTGGGGAGAGGGGGATGTGGCATCGCTGCTGCTGTCTCTCCACACCTCACTTAACAATGTTGACTTGCCTTGCTGGTTGGAAACTGCTTATCTACGGACTTAATCAAATGCAGATCAGCGTTGCATTCCTTGGGCTGAACTGATTCTTCTCGCTCCTGTGTTTTGCAGATAGGGATCATGGATTTCATGTGTGTGTTTTCAGGGAAAGGCAAACTCACATCTTGGCTGAAAACCAAGGAATGGGGTGGGTGGCAGAGTTAATATATGTGCTGGGGGTTGATTTGGCTCTAGCTGCTGTGTAAAGTTCACTTTGGCAGCTGAAAGATGCAGAGAGAAGCACTTTCAGAATTAGAGACAGTGAGGTAATGAGAAAGTGACATAGGAAAGGAAGTGGTGGGGGGGAGGGGAGGGCTCAAAACGCGCCTTGACATCATCTGATAGGTTTTCCAGCCTGTGCAGCAGCTATTTTTATGCTTTCAACTCACAGTATTTACAGCTCAATGACAGCCAACTTGCCAAAAGTGGGGGTGGTGGTATATCCCAGAGTGGGTTGGGGGACTGAAGAGCCACTCAAAAGCTACGGCAAAGGTCCAGGTTCCCAGGCATGCCGGCTGCTGTTGCCTCTTTTTTACATCTGCACAGTGGTTTACCTTTGGCTACCTGTCATGTCTAGGAGTTTTCTGAATGCTGAGTGGCAGCACTAGCTGTCACCAGCTAGTTGAAAGGATAAGAGTATGTAAACTTCAGGCTCTTCCTGAGAACTGGAGAAGCAAGAATGTACAGTGCTCCCAGCTTGGCGTTTCTACCTCTTCCTGAAGGTCACTGTTGGTGGGAGGCAGGATCCTGGGAATATCCAAAGCAAACTCACATTACATAAATCTGATCCTTAGCTGAGAAAAAGTGAGGAACACAAGTGTCAGTGTGAAGTCTGTATTTATTTTGAAGTATAAAATGAATAGAGTCATAAGACATCACAGCTTTACAGTGATGTAGGTGCAGCATTCTGTTATTTTTCCAGCTTTTGTCGCTTGCTAGAAATATCAGAGACAGGTCTTCAAATATAGTGGGCTCATACTTCTTTCTGAGGGTCCATCTGACTTAGAACTCGACTGAGATCTTTCTCATATTGCCTGAGTGAGCATATATTGCAGCTGTTTCCCAGTTTTTAGCAGTACATTGTTTATATTTCATCACTAAATTGTGTGCATGCAGATCCTTGCAGGCATTGTGTCACCTGAGAACATTATTACCGGGGGAAGAAAGACAGAGAACCTGCACTGAGCTGCGAAGAGGACTGGAGGTGAAAGGAGGAAAAAAATGCACATTTTAAGTTGTTGTTGTTGGGGGTTGTAAGCGCATTTTCTATCTGCTCATTAGTTTGAATTTAAAGAATACATTCATTTTTGGGGATAAAATTAATGATGCAGTTTTGTGTTACAGCTGAGCCGATCCAAAGTCTAGCCTGTGTCAAGACTGTAGCCCCTCTCTCCCTTCCCAGCTGTGTTCACCAGCCACCAGCTCTGGTGCTCATCCCACCTGATGGTAATGATGTTTAGTAGGTTTTATTGGCTCATTAAGATACCAGATGAATGTGAGAACTGGTATTAAGGAGGCTAAGAGAGGGCATGGCTGCAAGAAGAGCAGGAGAAGGTGAACTGGGTGTGATCCTTTTGGTGGTAGCAAGCTTTAAGCTGTAGCACCTTGCAGTTCTGATGCTAACTTTGCACAGGCAATTTTTTGTGTGTTCCTGGAATTTAAAGGTCAAATATCTACAGCAGGGTTAGAACTTAACCTGGAGGTGGTTCACTCTTCCATATTTCTCTTCTAGCACAGAATGGGAATTTGAAAAAGCTACTGCTTATATGCTACCTTGGCTTTTGAGGATAGAAAAATAAAAGAAGAGAAAGCTAATGAAGTCATTCAAATTCATTCAAAATAGTAAGTAATGATAACTGACATTCAAACACAAGTATTGCATTCTGTGCCCATCAGGCCTCAGAACTAGCAGCAGTATCTGTGCAAGCTGTATGTGCACCTGATGTTTCTTTTTATTTCTGTGTGAGGGTATAAATAGTTATGCAGCATCTTGAGGAAGAATACATTCCCACAGTCTGTGTCTCATTTCACACTTGAAAGTCAGACGATGTAAGGCTCAATAGATGTCTCATGGACAGATTATGAAAATTAGGCCTGATGTTTTCCAGACCAGAAATCTGTGGCAAATACCTAGGTCCTGTTGGCAAAGGTGATCTTTCTGCCAACAGCACTGGTGCCAATTCCAGGCTGAAGGTTGTGCAAGATACTGAATGTTGGACGTACATTGGCATGGGTTGCTCCTACTTTTCTGCAGTGGTTAAGCAACTTAAACTGTTGTTGGAAATCCTACCTATGCCGTGAAACAGACCTTCCCATCTACCCTGCTGATTTCCGAAGTAACTGTCGAAATTACTTATCAGGCCTTACGTGTTCTTACAGTGCATTGATATTTCTGCCCCTGTGATCATTGGTCAGACTTTCAGATCTTGTATCAGTACATCAGGATCCAACAAAACAAATTAAACTTTTGTTTAACTTTTTGATGCTCATCAACATCTGGCAGTAGTGTCAGTGTTTCATACCAGACAGGTTGCTCTTGGTCTTTACTCATCTATCAGAATCTGTATGAGCTTCGAGCAGCTTCTCACAGGAGCCGGCCCTGCGGCCCCTCCCTTGCTACCAAAAACCCCACCACACAAACCCAAAACACTTGCTCAGCAAAGAAAAGATTTATCTACCTACTATTGAGCCACTCGGGTGTTTTTCTTTCCAAGCTGTTTTCTGCATAGGAAGAAAGAAAGGTATGTCTGCATACATATGTGCAGCTCTGCAATAATACATCGAGAAGATCAAATCTTCATCAAGTTGGAGTTGTCAGTTATAGAGGATTAGTTATATCACCAGATTGCCAAAACTGGCAGTGGATTTCATGTATTATTAGCTCCTTGGTGCCTCTCAGTTCTTAGAAGTCTTCTTCATCAGAACTTGGGCAACGTCTTAGGGCTGTTTCGGCAATACCTGGGTATTGGTGAGTCAGCTGGATGGATCAACCGGCTCGTGTTTCCCAGGCCTTGGAGACTGTAGTGAGCTGCTAGCTCAGAGGCCCTGGTTGGCAAAGTAGTAGCAGTCTTTGACCTCTGTAGCTGAATCTTGTAATTTCCACCATCCAGATGGTGTATTGTTTGCCAGAAGAAGAAGGATTCAGTCTGGCACAGGGTAGTTGTTCTTTAGTTATTACAGTAATTATAGGACCCATCTGCACAGAGTATCAGGCCTGATTCAATGTGCAGTTCTGTGTTGCTGCTGCAAGGGGAGATGTGGACAGCGTGTTTCGTTCTCTTGTCCTTCATCCTGGCTTTAGCACTCTTGTGGTCTGCCAGCTCAGCTTCCCCAGGCAGCTCTCCGCAGCTTCATGACTGCTAATGCTTATGCAAAAGCGGGCTCATTTATTTATGCAGTAATTTGACCTTACTGGCCACAGTTCATTGTGAAACTGAACCTTTACTTGACTTTTACAAATCCTAAACTTAAGAGTTTGTGTTGAGTATACATGGGTAATTTAAGAATAATGCTGTTACAGATCGTTATATTATCACCAAAGATATTTTTTTACCCACAGGAACTTTAGAGTTTGGATTCTTCTCTGAGTGAAGGTTGAACATTTCAGAGTAAGATGTGTACTGTTGAAGGTGCTCAGAAATGTCACTGATGCCATCTAGCATCATTATTTAGTAAACATGTAAAATTCTGTATATTAGTTTTTAGTTTGTAACTTAAAAATGTTAGTTTGTTTCGTTCCTCTAGTGCAGCTTATGGCAGAGTTAGTCATGTTTTCTAAATCTGACTGAGCACCACTTTTCTCAGATATGAGCTTCATTATTAGAGACTTTTTCCCCTTGTTGTTGCTCCAGCCTTGCTCTGTGAAATGGCTTGGATGCCTCTCAAACTATTTGGAGATGAGAAATTTTTGTCTTGATTGAGGGTGTGTGTGCAGAATATGAAATGGAGACTGTTTCAGTAGGGTTTAGAGTATTCACCCTCTTATTTTTGTAATGTCCATATGGCTATCTTTGCTTCAGGCTTGTGGGATGACACTGATTACTATTCAATTTTTTTTTTTTTTTTTTTTTTCCCCCTGGAAAGACACCAGAATAGTTTTTTTTCAGGTATGTGTATTCACTGGACAAGGTTTGTTTTTGTTTTCCTTTCTCTCTCTCTCTTTTTTTTTTTTTTTTTTTTTTTTCTTCCCCTCAGACTTCCTCCCGGCTGTTACTCAGTTGGAGCATGCTTTTCCCTGGCCACTTCCAATTCCATTACCATGCTGGGCAGTATGTATAACCAAAGTTTGTCAGCCATACGGCATCTGTTCATGATGTGCATTAAATAAGCTCCAGGTGAGACGACTGCCTCCATATAAGCACGGATGCTGAAGTTTTAGTGCTTGCATAGAGGGTTATTGGTTGGCGGCTGCAGGTTATCTTCAGGTAGGTGTTTCTGCAAGTTGGGAGAAAGGATATAAGGGAAGAAGAGGCAAGAACGTGTGCTTGTACAGAAGCCTGCTGTTACCTATATGTGGTCTCAGAGCAAGTGCATATAAGAACTTTGTTTCCCAGCTTATCAGTTTAGTTTTCTCCACAGCTAGAATTCCATTTCAAATAGTTTGACCAGGAAGGGAAAAAGGGCAGCATGCTTCTGCACTCAGAGTGGTGGTGTTCTGCTAGCTGTGTGCACGGCGAGCTTACAGTCGGGAGGTGCAGGGGCAGAGGGTAGTGCTCAATCACATGATATTGCCTGTCTGGCAGGTGTCTGTAGTGTGAGTGGAGAAACCAACTGTTCACTATTTTGGGTGAATGAGGTTGGCTGTTACTGCAAGTGGCCCCACGAAGAAGTCCACGCATCTGTTGATAAGCACCGCTCTGCATACTGGGATCCTGAATGCTCATAGCCGCTTGCTGAAACAGTGAAGTTTCTGTCTGAGCTTTAAGATAGTAGGAAGAAAAGTTTTGCCAAGAGCCTTGCTGATTTTAATCTTTAGATGTTGGCTGTCAGGATTTGTCTGTGCCTCACGTACCTCTCTGTTCCTATGCAAGCACAGCGTTGGAATCTAGCAGTAAACTAGTTTTTTTTTTTTTTTTTCCACTCTACCGCTTGGTGCAGTGACTGAAACCTGGTAGAGAGGGATTGCGGTTGGGTCTCTTGTGAGGATTAAGCACCCCTTCCAGTAGCCTGGGACGCCTTCTGTGTTACAGAATCTGCCTTCAGGTCCAGGGATTTCCTCTAATATGTTGGATAAAGCCAAGACACTCCAGCCTGCCTATGTCGGGATTGTGCCGCTTGCAGAGACTGTGTCAAAGCAAGGGAAGAGCTATTCAAGCACATATCAGGATTCATACCACAGCTTACGAGAAGGTTAGCAGGCTCTGCTTTCTTTGTTGTAGGCACTGTGTAATTGGTTTGTGAGTTGGGTTTTTTCTTTTTTTTTTCTTTTCCTCTTGCATATTGAGTCTGCCTGCTTTTTCTTTTCTGGGCAGTAGTCCAGATTTTGGGTTTCCCACTGACTCCTGTGACCTGTTGTCCCTGAGGGCGCTCATAAGCATGTCACAGAACAAGGCTGGAGCTCTGTATGTAGTGACTTGCAGTGCCTGGACCTTGGGGCAATTTCACTTGCGTTTGGAAGTTTTAATTTCAGAGTTTAAATTTCTTCCTCTTCTCTATGTGTATAGGGCTCTTGTGAGCCATGTTTTAAGGCTGTTTTATTAAAGGTGTAAGGCTTGTTCTTGAGTGGCAACTCTGCCTTGAAGGAGGTAGTGTCATGTTTTAAGTTTCAGTATGTTGTTGTTTGGAGAGTGTGAAAGGAGTGGGGTGTGTATATCTAAATGTGATTCTGTTTTAGATAATGGTATTCTCCTGCAAATATATGTGATTTTTTTTTTTTTACAGGCATTTGCCAATTGTGAAAGATTATGTAGACAGAGGTCAGATTTTAGGGAGTTATATCTATGAGGAAAGAAGAAGATCTGGAGGGATTTAAAAAGATTGAGAAGATGAAAACAGTGATCCATTCATAGTGTGCACCATAATAAATTGCAACAAACAGGAACCGGGAAAAGATTACAGGCAAGAATGGCAGAACATAACAAAATGCCAGTGGCAAACATAAGATTTGTGTTTTATCAGAAATACTGGATCTGTCTAGCTACAGGTGAAATTTTAATAGGAACTTGCAGGAGTGAACAAAGATCTTGAGCACAGTGGCCTCAGAAATAAGATGATGACTGATTTCAAGAGCGAGTAATGTGATCTGAGAGGAGCGGAAAATGACTGAGTGATATTTTGGACAGAAAAGTAAAGTAAAGGGTGGTAGGAGCTGAGGACAAAAAGCCAGACAGAATAAGACTGTGTTTGCGGAAAGAGGGCCCGTGTGTCTAAGATGATTTTAGCAGTTGCATTTAGAGGATTTTTCTCTCATATGCAGCTCTAGGCCTGCTGAGGCTGCCGAACAAAACTGTTAAGTTTCTACCCCCTATTGTCACTCCCCCTACCAAGCGTCTTTAACATATATCAAGGGTTAGCTTGTTATCAGATTTTAAAAATATTACTATTTTTGTTGCTTGTTTTCATTGGAATACTCTTTGTCGAACAAATATGGAAAAGGAAAAGAAAACTGAAGTCACAGTCCTCAAATTCAAGTTTGGGAGTAATAAATCCATTAGTATAGGCAGTATTCCCAGATTACTTTGCTCTGGAGGCAAAGAACTGCAGCACATCAATCTTCAGAGGAAAAAACCAAACCAAAGTAAAAAAGCCAGAACTTGCAGCTGTCTTCCACTTGCAAGGCATTGATTTTCACAGAAAGTGAGCACTCTTCATTTGGATGTGGCAGGATATATCTTTCATCCAGTCACTAAATACCACAAGCTCCACAGTAGGATAACATGTAGGATGAGGAGAGTAAAATTCTGTAGTACTTTAATCAATATAAAAATGTTTGCTGCTGTCTCAAGTAGAAGTGAATTAAGGTCATTGAATTCTTGTATAATTCTGATTATTGAAAGAGCGGTGTTGACTCTGCAAAGTCTAGCAATATTATCAGCCTACCCCATGTCTGATTCATGACACTTAATATCATATGTGATGAGGAAAGCTACTTTCTACCAGCTACCAAACAGGAAGGGTAGGGAAGAGAAATAGATGCTGCCAGCTTCTCGTGTCAGAAGAGAAAAGAATAACCCCTTAGCTTTGCTGCTGCTCCATTCACGTCTCCTGCAGTCTCGGGATGCCTGTTGTATTTATGCTGTAGCATGCATTGTATTTTGTAGAGCCAAATCTTACACACTGTGGAGAAGCAGATGCACTCACGTGTAAACCCTTACGGAAGCTCTGGAAGTCCAAAATTAGTATTGACCTGAAACTATAATGACTGTTGTACCTTAGTTTTGGTCCACCTAAAAATGGAACAACTTAGTTTTGTTATTGCCCAGGACAGAAAATTCATCCACTTCTCTTCCTCTCTCTTCACCACACAGAGGTGAATGGGTACCAGTCTGCTTTCTCCTCTTAGTAAAGCTGGGCAAACAAGGGGTGTCTGTGTTGTGCTGACAATGCTCATACCTATTCTCTTAATGAATCTCATGAGAAGCAGCTATCTGGAAAAGACTTCATCTTGTTTCCTTACCTCTGGAAAACACATGGTCTCCTAAATTTGATTTATTTATTTTTTTGAATTGGGACTTGACATTGAAGTTTGGGAACTGCTGATCCTTTCCATACAGAAATGGGTTTGACATGGGGAAGTCAAGGAACATATGCTTGTATTTTTCAAAGTATGCGTTGGGGCAGTTATTTGTAAAATTCCTAGAATTCAGGAATCCATAAACATGTTTTCTATTCAAGAATGCCTTGGAATGATTTAGTTTTCAAATACCAGAGCCTAGTTTGCAGTTCCTAGACCAGTTAACACAGCAGTATTGTAGCCCCTCATGAAAGATATGAAGAGGGAATTGCAAGCTTTAGCTTAGAACTAAGTACTTCCGAAAGTAAATTCCAACTTTTCCACCTCTGTGCAATTTCTTTCATTTGTTGCTCTTAAACGAAACTTTTTTTTTTTTTTTTTGCAAGTCCTTCCTTCAAAAATGTTCAGTGTGACTTGGGGCCGACAGTAAAACTCACCTGTCTTTTTCCAAGATTTGTGTCTCAGGGCCCAGACACACGAACAAGTTCCTGCATGCCATCTGATCTGCAGTAACTGTGCACACATTCTTGGTCCACAGCAAATGTGAGGTAATTTGAGTTAGCTTAGCCTTTGATTAAACTATTAATATCTGTTCAGTACTTTGAAGAGATCAGGAGTCATGCAAGTGCTTGTTAACATACGGCTTTCTTCACAAGTGATCTAGACCTTATTTTTGTAACATCTCCGGGAACCTGAAGGTAAAGCTGTGAGGTGGCTGTCCTTCATCCCGTAGAGGGCAGAAGAACCTGCACGTGTAGACTTGGAAGCTCTCGACGCCAAGGAGATCCCCAGCAAGAGGGCAGCCGCTGCGTCTGAGGCATCTCACAGGAATGCAGGGTGACATTTTTCTGTAAAGGTTGATCTGTGTCTTCCTAGTTCAGAGTGGACCCGAAGATGCTGTGGGAGATGCAAAAGCGATGCCTCATGCAAATGCATGGGTAAGGAACATCAGAAACCAGTCACAAAATGTAACAGGTGCATCTCTGAATTATGGCCAGATATGTCCCACCATTCAGAATTATTTTTGCAAATAGTGCTCTGACACAGAAGAACATAGAAAATGTGTTGAACCTATGGGGAGTTAACCTGCTGTCATTTTTTATGGCAAATCCAGAGGCACACCAGACGTATGTAGTTAGACTCCCTGTAGCCTGGTGCTGCAGCCACTCCTTGCAAATGTGTAGCACAGTGAGTGTGATTATGCTTAAAATGTAAGAGGTGCAGTGAAGGTGAGATAATGACATATTAATGTGAGGTGGCTCAAAGCTGGCAGTAAGATGGCAATTTAAATTTATTTTTGCTTAACTCCCAGTGTGCCTCGTTTGACTGTGACGACTAGAGGTGTTGCAGGGTATTTGTTAACTTTATGACGCGAGTGGGAAGCTTAAGGAAAGGGTTAACACTGAATGACCAGGTTTTTTGTAAGTCAGTTGTTATCAGTGGAAGGAGAGTCATAGCATTATCCCTGGAGTTGAATTCACATATTTTTTCAGTCCTGCTGCCCTAATGTGTTTTTGGTTTTTTTGGATATGACATGTTTTCCCTTCTTGGAGTTTACTGAACTATTCCTGTCAGTGTAATGATCCCCAGCTGTTGCTTTAGCCCTAGCTATTTTCATGCTGGGAATGGGAGGAGGAGGAGGAGGAGACGGACAGAGGCTAGCTTGTTTACCACACAGTGATCTACTTCATTTGTCAAAAAATGGCTACTATAATACTTTCTTTAGCACAAAGTAATACTAAAAGGAAAGAGTTGTAGACTTAGACCTGCAAGAGCAAGAAGATGTAAGGACTCAGCACATGCAGAAAACAAAAAGAATAGAAACTGGGTGTGGTGCGCTGAGTACAGCTGTCAATAGCAGTTATGCAGACAATGCTTTGAACTGCAAGTAAAATTTGCAGTAAGTACTTTCCTGCCCTATCAACTGAATTTTCTTCAAAGCTGAACTGAGCTTCATGTTCAACAGCAGTGGTGCTGGGGCATTGATAATAACAGCAACTGGGAAACATGTTAATAAAGCTTGAAAAAAACTTGTGTGGGTCTGGAATTATTCATTATTTGATAACTATCTATTGCTTTTTTTATTTATTTTTTTAAGAAAATATCTGTATTTGTACTTTTAAACAGCAAATGATTGATGCTTGGACTTCCCAGCAGCTGTTGAAAAGCAGATGCTTTTTTGAAAACAGAACTATGATACTTAAGCTCAGATTGCCTGTTTTGCATCCAGAAACAACTTCTGCAGTTAACATGCTTGTTCAGAGTCCTTGCCAGACAGATGTCACTGTGACTCTCCTGCCTAAAGAAGATAAGGGTCAGTGACAGTTGTGGTTTCTGCTTGTGTTTTTGGATCCACATCAGGCTGCCTGTGTAAATCTTATCTCAGTACTTTTATCGTCGATAAGATCTGTCACTAGTCACCTCAGATTTTTCAGCATTCTGTCACACCTGCAAGTCATTGATCAACAACTTAACGAATATCTATACCAAAAATAAGTGCCTGCTTAGATCTTTCCTTTCGTGCCCCAACTCCCATATATCCAGTCTTTCCTGAGCATTGAATTACTGATCTTGTCACCTGCTGCATCAATAAATTTTGATCCAAAATGTTAAAGCAGCACATTTCTTGGCAAGAACCTCTGCAGCCTATGGTAGAAGATGGAATATGGCCCTGACGTATCTTAGGTTTATCAGGTGAAAACCCGCAGTGAGCCTATGGGGCAAATTGTGCTCCTTTTTCTTGCAGGAGGCCTGTAAGTAGATGCATGATCATCTCAATGGCATAACATGGAGTAGAACTCATGGTTTTCTTTCTCTTACTTGGGCTAGTGGAATAAGATACAATGGTTTTCCCTGGCAGTATGTAAAAAAATGTGATACCTCTCCAAACTAAGAGCAGACCTGCAGTAGCTGAAGTACATTGCAATATGGTGATTACTAGTAAGAACTGTGGAATGTTTTTTGCTCATCAGTGTATTCAGGATTTTTCCTGGTGTTCAGTGAGATGGGTAGAAGAACTGTGCAGGTGACCTACTGTCAGTTTATTCTGTATATAATATAGTAAGCATTCTTCCAAGAAAACAAAGATTTGAACTTTCCAGTCTGCAGTTCTGCCATCTGAAGTTAGACTTAGCCTGATGAAGCTAACAAGAAATGTGAAGGAAGGTCAATAATAAGGAAGAGGATATATTGCTTTGGGACATGGATTCTTTCCAAAATTGACAGTGAAAATTGGTGAAATTCAGGCTTTCAGGACAATCCCATTTTAATACAGCTTTTCAGAAGTAAGCAGCTGTAAAGAAAATCTTTTGTAAAAAAATAGCTATTTGAAAGTTTTCAACAGAAGTGCCCATAATGGATTTTTCTCCAGGGTAGGGACAGGTATCATCTGTTGCAGCCATGCTTATAAAGACCTCATTCTGTGGTCTCCATCCCCAAAGACAGCTTGTGGGCCTGTCACCATTCTGAGGGTATTTCCTGTAACATCTCAGCTGCACCCTACCAGCTGACATATTTAACATCTTTTTGGTAGCCTTCCTCACTGAAACACTTGTCAGGGCACAAACATTGTGCTGCCCAGCAGGATTGTTGTGGGGAGGGGGGGGGATCTGAGTGATGCTCTCTGGGTGACAGAAGGAAGAGATCCACTTTTGACTTTTCTCTGTGTGAAGCTTCCCTAGCTTCATGCTGCTACATGTTTCTCTAGTATTAAATGCATGGAGACTATAGCTGTGTTTTTTGTAGGAATTGAATGTGGCGGTAGCTATGTTCTTTGGTTACTCATCTCTGCAAATTTCACAGCTGGAAGCCAGGATGTACAAGCTCTTTTTGCATAATTTGGTCAGTATTACAAGCAGCGTGTAACCTGTCCCTGCAAACAGTTGTGGGCTTTCTTTCTTATTTTGGTGAATGCTCTTTCTGATGCTTTTTTGATGCTTTTTTTCTTCACTTTCACTTTCCTAAGCTTTCATACCTCTTTCTATATTATACTTACGTGTGAGAGTCCTTCTAAGCCTGCTTGCAGCTTGCACCCTTTTCCATGCTCCGATGTCAAATTCTCCCCTTTCGGAAGTGGAAGACAACATTTTAGAAGTCGATGGTAAACTAGTAGTACCTTTGTGCCTCACTGAGAGTCTGTTTTACTGCTGCTAATAATAGGTGTCACATTGACTGCAGGCAGTTTAGAATGAGGATTGTATCTTCAGGACTGACATGTGACCGTGAATCTTAACTACAGCGGTTGCAAACACTGTCACCACGGAGCTATCTCCCCTGCCTCTTTGCTGGAGGGAGCAACAGAAAGGAAACGTGTCTGCCCTTCACTTGCTTTTGTTCAGTATATTAGCGAAAGCCCACCTCAATTAGCAGTTGGAGAGAATCTTCCGCTGTGTGTAACGAGTGTGGGAGTACCAGCTGCTGCCAGCAGTCTCCTCTCTGCCCTTCAGGAGGGGACTGAGCCAGCAGTAACACTTTAAACATCTGCAGAATTTGTCCACCAGTCTGAAGTCAGTGGTCATGCAGGCCGTTCTGGACTGCTGGGTTTTTTTAGTTTGCTGATTGACCTGTTATACAGAATTATATTATTTAGATATTTATAGCTATGATAGCACTTAAGAACCACATTAAGCCTCATAGCTGGATTTGTTTTCAATGCTGTGGATCTTTCCTCTTGAAAAAACTCAAGAAAGTCTGTCCTGGAGATCAGTAGTCCAGAGTTTTGAAAGGAAGTAAATATCCAAAGAGAGAGGAAGTAAAAAGTAGTAGATAGATGTTACATGATCACAGTTTAAACAGTTTGAGGGAATTTGATGTGCTTTTTATGTGTAATGCAAATTCTGGGGATCAGCTTCCATACCGGGCTGCTATGAAGGAACTGATTTCTGCTGTAGAGGGATATGATGGCCATAGCTGAATCTTGTAACTTTTTTACAAGTAGAAACAGAACTGTAATAGAATTTGTACTTAAACTGTAAAGAAGGTCTCAGGCTGTTGCAGTACAAAGGCCGGGATCTTTATTTGAACCTCAGATCCCATGATTGTGGCCTGTGTTCTTTGCAGTCTTTGAGAAAACAGCAAAGATGTTTCTCACTACCGTGAATTAAAGAAATACGGTAATTCCTTGTAGCATCCACCTGAAATTCTTGCTAAGAGAGGATGCTGGGGCTTGGATAGAAGCTGGTGGCAGGAATGCTAACCAGATAGGGAATGCTCTGAGTCTTCATTTTGCATGTAATATGCATGTTGGGCAAAACCCACTTTTGTTCCATGTCCTGTGAAATAACTGTCAGCATAATCAACCAACTGAAGCTGGGAGATGCTCAAGCTAGCTAATTTAAAATTAGAAGGGCCAGCTTTCTGAGTTTCCTATATAACCAGTTAATTACTTCTTCTAAAGAACTGCTGGTTTTGTATTTAAATTTGCATACTTTTAAGTCCTTTTTTCTACCACTTGTGGAAAAACACATTTGCTCTCATTTGCATTTGGTTTCAGTAAACCAAACATCTTTAGGTAGTTAAGAATCTGAAATGTCTAGGAAATACATAATTATTCCATGTTTAAGTGGAAAACCCAAAACCACAGCTCATAATGTCAAGGTGTCCCAGCTGTTGCCACAGAAGTTCTGTAGTATCTTGACCATTAGATGATTTCTGTGAAGGGAGCTTTTAACTTCTATCTGTAGAGGGTGCCCTGCGGCAGAAGGAAGCGTGAATCATTGGGCCAACACCACAGTCTCAGAGAAATGTTTGAGAAAGTTTTTGGCCTTGATCTGAGACTCTGTTAGTACACTGGAGCGCTGTGCTGTAGCAGAAATTGCAGTATGGGAGGTGAGCTATGAAGGAAAAATATTAGACCATGCCTCTCATTGCTGAAAGTGGCATGGAAGGATTTCCTTATCAATTTTAGTACATGTCTAGTCAATCTTGTGTTTTATGGGTGTGTCTTGGCACTGTCTCAAGACTTGATTTTTTTCTTATTAGAAACACACAAAAACATATTATCCCTTGAACCCAGAGTTTTAAATAAAATGAAAAATTGTTCAGATTCTGATGTATCTCCAAACAACATGTTTTTTTGCTTTTCTTCTGTATAATTTTTCAGGAAAAATATTAACAACTCTCATGTCTCATCTTTGAGGAAAATAAAAAGGTGGTAGCTCTTTCTTCTTATAAGCAGATACCTCTATCTTTACAAGAAAAAAATGAAAAGGGTTCAAACTTGTTTTTCCCTTGTGTAGCTTGCCTTTTGTGCTGTCACATTAGCAGACAGCTGTAGATCTGGTTGTCAGGATATATCTACCCATTCCTTCTTTTTCCTTCATTTGTCCCCATCTGCCACGTCAAATTATCTTGGAGAATTTCTTTGTAGGGTCTTCTTTGCAAGGTGTTTAAGGGCAATGTTAGTTCCTCCTTGTTCGTTGTTTCATGGAAACATGTAAATCAGTATAGACTGTGACTCAAGTTTACATGGGGTTTTGGGAAATTCTCTGTTTTTTCCCCCCTCAAGGCTTCTCTTCCAGCTATGGATAGTAACAATGGGTATATAGATGGCATCAACAAGCACTGATTACAGATAATATTTACTGTCTTATGATACTGGTGTGTCAATTTTAGGTAGGCCTTTCCACCTAGGTATTTTGTTACAGGTCATCTTGTTGAATCATGCATGGTAGCCAGATTCCATAGATATGGATACATGCCTAGTTATTCACACGCTTAGTTTTCACCTAACCAGTATTACTGGGACGAAATGATTTTATAAGAATCAGTATCCTGCACAGAAAGCAAACCAACTTTTCCTGTTGGCAAGCTTGTTGCACATTATTACACGTTGCATATCTTGCTAAATATACCAGGTTACATGTATTTCAGGTTAATTTCTTAAAGTCCTATTTTAACAGTTTCAGCGAGTGCTGAAATGGACTATTAGGTGTACCAACATTTTATGCAAGAGTGGGCTTCTATGCGTGCAATAGAAAGACTTATGTACTGATAGTAATACATTTATCTGATTTTAAAATTTTAGTATTAAAGAAAACAGAGTTGGCATTGCATGAAAAAGTAACAACGATTAAAATGGCAGTAAAACCCCCTAAATTTTATGTGTTTAATGGAAATGGCAGAAGTTAAATCATGAAGGAAGAATGTAAAGGCAAATGCTGTAAAATGCGCAGCAACTTCTAGTCTTTATTTTAAATAAAGATAAAAAACCCCTGCAAAATTCAGCATAACTTTCACAGTAATAATCAAATTTGCATATATTTAGAATAATATACCTAAGTAGCACCCGCGAAATAAACGTGTTCAATTGTAGTGCAATATTGAGGACTGAGATTGTAAACTTCTAAGACTATGACCTGGTTCTTCCTTTTGTATCTGCACATTTTACCACCCCAGAATGCCAGTGCTGACTTGAGCCTTTGAGAACCACTGACAGGAGTAACTATTCTGTCCTGTCTGGAGGTTAGATCATGCTATGTCGTGATACTTGGACCACGCTACTGCTTTTGTTTGTTTTGTAATGCTGTGTCATAACAAAGCTAAAATTGTTGTAAACGGTGGCTTTATCTTCCAAATACAGTTTTTACTTAACATTACTTTGATTTCCACATTGTATCAAATTTGGTATGAAGCCTCAAAAATGACCTGCTGAGGTAGCTTGTTGTTTTGTGCTCACAGTGTGAGCCAGCTACCTTGTGGTAATATGTGAGGATGGAAATAGATCTTTTTGCTTTTGATTGTGTATATGCTTCTGATTCCATGTTCTTTGGGGACTAGTTTCTTCTGTAGGTTGGGATCTTTGATTCTGCTAAATTAACCATATCAAAGAATCTGTATTTGTCTCCGCTAAGAGAGCTATTTAATGCCTCATAACATTGACTCATTAAAAGATACTACATGCAAGTATTTCATCATCCTTTGAAGACTTTTTTTTTTAATTATTCTTATTTCATATTTCTCTTTCAACAGCATCCTCGCAACAAAAAGAGACTACTGCCCTGTACCTGTTTTTTTGTTCCTAGTAGCCAAAACTGGTCTTTTGGAACACAGTCATATAGACAATGCATCTAATATAACAACAGGCATGTATAAGCTGCTTGTCATGTCAATGATTTTATGTGACTCAAGAAGATTTTGAGCTGTAGAAGCTTTGAAGAGTGTGATTTTATCAAGAAACAAGCCTTTCTTGTCCTGAGGGTGAGAGTCAGTTAATTTTCTCTCTTCCTCCTCTTTTTGTGTTCTTAAATGACCAATCTCTCCTTTTTCAGTACTTTTCAGCTGCTTTTAAAAGCTTCTGGGCATTTGACAGCCTGAAGGCTTTTAGAAGTGCTGGGTGGAAAAAAGCAACCCTAGTGTTATGTGACCCATATTACATCCTTGGATTATTACTACCATAAAATATTTTGAAAGTTGTTGCTTTGGAGGTGAAGGATCTGTTCTGTTTTTTAAGCATCTCTTGATATAGAGGCTTTAGGTCTACATCAGGCACAAGAGTACTCCTGTTCTCAAAAGCTTACTAAGAGGATAAGAAAGAAGAGGTGGTTGTGGAAAAGTTTCAAGTCCTCTATACTAGATCGGCCTTTGAAGCAGCTGTATGGCTTTCTTGGTTAAACCTCCTGTTTGGCTTTGTTCCTACGATCATCTCTGTTGGACAAGCACAGCTGGGTAAGGAGTTTATCAGTGTTCCCCAAACTGATATGAGACACCTGCCCATCTAAGCGTATTGCGGTAGAACATGCTGATTTCTGCAGTGCTGCTAAGATATCCACTTCCATCATTCATGTGACCTGCAGTAGGGAACCAGTCCTGATCCTGGTTTTGTTTCTTGTTCGGGATCTGCTTCACAGACCTCATCTTTGGGTGTAGGGAGAGAGATCCCAATCTTGCTTCTCACAAACAGAAGACCACAGCATGAATATTAATAAGTGGCTTTTGCCTCTAGTGTGAAAGGTTCTTGTAACAGTTTAAGAGACCAAAACAAATCCTCTTTCTATTCTTTATGCTCCCAAACTCCATTTTCTCTGTAGTATGGTTGCTAAGGAAGAGATGAGGAAACTGCCTGCATTTTAATAGCAGCCATTGTTGCTGCAGGAGAGAAAAGAGGTAGTGGAATGTGAGATAGTCTCAAATAATAAAGAAATAAACTTCTGCTTAACTGTCCCTTTGCCCAGGCTTGCTCCAAGCTATTCTTTAAAATGCATTTTGATGAATAGAACCGTATGGCTGCTATTGCCAACAACAGTGGATGCTTGCAAATTGTGAGGATCAGTGGTGTATCTGCTGCTTCTCCTTCACTCCACAGAGGGACATGAATTTTTGGCATCCCCTTCCCAGGGTAGCAAACTGTCATATAATCCCTGCAGTTTGGGTGTCATTTACAGTCTGCTTCACTTAAATGCTTCTCTGTTAACTGCACAGTCTGCTTAAATGCAAAGCCAGCGTGTATTCCCCATCAGCAGTTGGTGGATTAAAATGCTGTTAGGCTCAGAAAATTGCCTTTAAAAAAGGCCCGAAAAGTTGGCTTTTCTTTGTTGGTAACACCCATTCTAGCACATTCTGTGTGATGGGGGGGGGGGGGGGTGTTGACAGCGCCAGAAAAACGCGGCTCTGAAAAAAAAAAAAAAAAAGGCGTCCACCTCAGCAATTTGAGTTATTTTCAAAATTGATTTTGAGTATTGTATACTCACTCACTGATCACAAACTATCATAGCTGAATTTTTCTTATAGCTTCTTGTGGACACTACAAAAAATTTGGTAATACTAACCTCCCTTTGCTGCTTTTGTACAGAAAAGGTGTTGCAACTGGAGTTTAGCAGATGCTGCTCTTGCTGGTGTATGAACCAGAATCTAATCTGGCTTCCCGTTGAAGCATGAAAGGGCTAATGCGAGTCAACATTTATTTTGTAAGCAGGCACAGCTGAAAAATGCTCAGAGACCATTTTCGGTGTGAGGGAAAGGTTTTCTCACCACATCTCCCAGCGACTGAATTCAGTCATACATGTAGGATATAACCTCCACTGAAAACAACGGCTGATGTGCTGCATATTCCAAAGCTGAATTTGGCATTGGCTACTGGTCAAATGCAACTAATCAGAAACTAGGAGAAAAATTCGCTTCTCAATGTAATTAGAAAGGCTGCTACTGGCTGAGTGGTAAAGTGGAAAGGTGGTTTCACCCTTCAAAGCAGTAGTTACATGGCAGTGTGATATTTAAGTTAGAGGCCCCAGTTCTGCACAAACAGCTGTGATGATTTTGTTCAGCAAATATCCCATGTTGCCAAAGTTGTCTTTTATGGTCGCATATTATAATTAAGTTGGTTGCATATTGGCTGTTGGTTTAATCTAACGGTGTTATACACATTGTACTGAAAAATTTAAAAATATGTGTGGGCTGCAAATGGTGGCCTAGTGCCACGTTTCCTTAGGCTGTGGTCTCTGACCTTCACAAAGTAAACCTGGTCAGACCTACCCAGTGTTAGGCCAGTGAAAATTCTCCTAAAAAAGTCTTTGTCGCTACTGAAAGGTAGAGGTGTTGATGAACTAACTGGCAGGTTTCTATCCCAGCTTGTGGTGTATTAATGTTTTCTTGTGAGTTAAGTGGATGCTGTAGCACAGGGCTTTCAGATGGGGTGTGCAGAGGTGCTGAACAGCATACAAATAAATGATGTGAACCCTTATGAGCACCGAAGTGCATAGTTTGCTTTTTACTGCTTTTACTTACGCTTGCACTTTCCTCAGCTTAGATAATGAAGTTAGGCTAATTTCACTTGTTCTTTGGTAGTTTCTCTTTCTAATCACATGGCTTATTGATTGGGTTGCAAGGATGAATTTTTCTATCAGGCAGACTGCTTTAACTGAATTTACAAAATCGATAAATCGTGTCTGTGAGCATACAGCCTATCTAGTTAATATGCGATTTATGTCTTGCACTCTCCCTGTTTGCATGGGTATCCCAGCCTGAGTTCTAGGGAGTTCTGCCACCCTCAGCCCCTCTACAGGGTTTCGTTTGGTGATAGCAGCCTTCCTCCCTTCCTGTTCTGCACTGCTGCTCATGCCGTCTCTGTTATAATCCACCATATGGCTGTGCTTAATCATTACCTTGGTTGGGCAACCTTGAGTATCACTTGGGATTCCTTAGAAGAAAAGATTTTTGTAGAAATGTGAACACAGGCTCCCTTTGGCAGTAAGTCTGTATTCAATATAACATGCACAGGGCCTCACCACAAGCTGCAGTTCAGAGCTGTGTGCTTCTCTTTGCTAGTTTTCAAAAAACAGGAAATGCAGGATATTTTTTTAATTTGTTGTCATAAACCTCTCCTGGTATGTGACATAGTCTCTAAGATGAGATTTTTTTTTCTCTTGAGACGCTGAGATGCAGAGGCAGCAGTCTAGTTTCTGTAGTAGTTCTAGTCACACTATTAAACATGAAGTGTGGTTTAGAAATAGAAGGGCTTTCAGATACGTGTGTGTAAGGGCAGGCACGCTCTTGCAGATTTAGATGACGAGCTGCAAAAAACAACTTAGCTCATCGTAAATGCTTGGTCTTGCTACTGCTTACTACTAATGCACCCCTGTACTACAACTAGAGTTGTAAGTGTCCTGAAAGCGTCCATATGGGTGCAGCCTCTGTATATTAAGCAAATACTGCTCTGAGCTGCCACCAGCCATGAGTAGGCAGAAGTAAGTTCTGGTCTTCGAATATGCCTGTGGGTTCCCTGTTAAGGCAGTTTTATGATAAGACAAACAAAAAATAATCATGACTTGCGGTATTTCACTAACCGTGTAACTCTGTTGATAGTAGCTGTATCACAACGTTATTTGTCTCTTAGAATCCCCCCCTCAATTCTTCTCTACCCCTCCTCTTAAACTGCTGGCAGCAGTCCTCTATACCAGCTCCCAGATTTCTCTGGAATGTTTTACTAATTCTTGGAACAGTTCATTAAAAATACAAAAACCTTGTTCAAACTTTAACTATATTTCAGAATTTTTCATGCTTGTGAAATAAATAAATTATGCCCAATTTCGAGTGGGAAAACCGGACAAACATACAAAGCCCACAAAATGTTGCACAGACTGTGACACAAGTTGAATGAAAGAGGTGAGTAGAAGGGTACTAGTATGGAACTTGTTTTCTAGCCAGCAGATATATACTCTCCTTTATATGACCTGATTTATTCTTAAGTTGAAAATTAATTTAAAGGTTAAGTACAGGGTTAAAGGAAACAGAAGATTGTTGGTTTGTGATTGAAAGACAGACACTCCAGTCTGAGTAACTTTGAATTTCTCTGGTCATTCTAGACCTTTGGCTGAGCTCCATGTACAACAGCCTTGGATTGGCTCTTGGGACATCTGTTAATCTATATATAGGATTCACACACTTGCACACGTAAACAGGTGATCTCCTAAATATATGAAATGGCGTTGGGAACTCCACGTACTTATTTAAGCCAAAATGAATTCAGGAGTGAACTGAAGTAATCCTTTTTGCCTTCTTCCCTGCCACAAAAATAAGCTGTAATGGAAAAAAAGTGCATTATGTGCTGATTATAACTTGTGCTTTATATGTATGTATATACATTCATAAATCAGGAATGAATTAGTGCTTATTAAAAGTATCCTGAAAATGACCTTTTTCCTGTTCTCCAGTTCAGTCCTCTTGACAGTTGCTGGTTTCTTGCTGTGAAGGGACATAGTGTTTAAAAATAAAAGGTGCATATAATGGGTAGAGAAAAAGGGTAGTAGATGGTAACTGATACAGAAATAAGTTATATTTATAAAATTCGTGGGGGAAGCTGAAGTCAAAAAGGGAATTTTAAGTCATTTGATGAAGTCTCTAGCTGTCTAGCTGATTTCTAATAAATCTGGGAACCACCAGGAGACTTCAGAAGAGTGAAAGACCAGTAACATTTTGCATCACTACTGAAAAAGGGTGAGTGAGTAAAGAGCGGCTAATCTGCCATCAGTTCCAGGAAAAAAAACTATGGAAAATTTGATAAAGAATTTAGATGGTATAAGAATAGCAGCATAATCACGCTATTCAGCTTTTCAATTTGTGAAAACAGGTCTGCTTAAATACGATTTTGTTGTTTGGATACCTGAAATTTGGTTGCTAGGGGTTTTGTCTGGGTGTAATAGACTTTTATAACGTCTTTAACTTAGTAGTGTGGTGTATTTTGGTTTGAAAAAGTATCTTTGAATTTAATGAAGTACTGCTTAAGTGGATTAAGAACTGACTAATCAAAGAAATCAGAAAGGCATTTCTAGTTGGGATCAGCCTGGTGTGGTCTGGAAACAAATGCAAGATGGTAACGGTGTGGATGGAACAAAGATTAGTGGAGGCATAAATAATGACGTTAAAAAAATGGTTTAGATCATTTAGGCAAACGGAGACAGGTGGGCAAAATGTGCATAAATACAGGTGAGGGCAGAGTTATGCACCAAGGAGCAAAAAATGCCAGCCACACCTGCGTGGGGGAGTTTTTCACTGAAAATCCCTGTCTCTGGGAGGTGAAAGGTAAATAGTAGGTGTAGTTGGAAATGGGAGGGAAAGTAGATGGTCCTAGCAAGTAAATAGCAAAGTGGCAAAAAGGGCTAACATACATTGCTAGATGTGTAAACGGGAAGACATGAGTAATAATGAGATTATCTGCACTTAAAGCTGGGGAGATGGACCTGATGCTATAGGTCTGTGCCTTGTCTATATACATTTAGTGAGATGTGCTAATTTAGGGTATGGAAATGAGTCCCTGAAATGCCTCACTAGTGGAAATAAAGCCATACAGTAAGAGTTTTAATGTGCTGTTACCTAATAGGGGTGAAATCACTTAGTGGCACACTGCTGCTGGAAGGATTAAGTCTCATTCCCACCTTATGTTAGTGTTAGCAAATACCTGGCTATACAGTTGTCCTCTTCAACTCACTAATGAGACAGAAAACTATTCCCTGTTTTGACTGGGCTGTGGTCTCTGTCGTGTCAGTGAGTCCAGCCACTGGTCAGGGGAACATGAGAGATGATGTGGGAGTGAGAGAGTTGCCTCCGTCGCAGCAAGCTGTGTAGATCGAGTGCTCGTGTAGATGTGTCATCAACCTGATTCGGGTTTTGATCACCTCAAAACGAATCCAGCAAATGAAGGGCTCTGTGAACAGGCCGGCTGTGAGACTCTCTCAGCCCTCACGCTAGCACAGAAGTAGGAGTGTGATCGCATGCTGGGTGGGAGGAAGAGTCTGGGACTACCGCTTCTGTTTGCAGTTTCACGGCCAAACGAAGGGCCTGTTCCTTCCCCTCTGTGTTCCCTCCTCCTCGCTCTGGCTCTGGGCTGATCCCACACAGAATTAGCATGGTGCTCTGTACACCCTCCCTCCCTCTCTCCCTTCCCCATACTAAAGGAAGTTGTTTCCTGCCCAGGATGCATATATTAAGAAATCCTAGTTTGGCTTAAGAAACAGAAGAGAGGTAACTTGGTTGCACACTGCGCACAGAAGTACCTTCACAGGTAGGAGATATATTCTTACTGTCATAAACCTTTCAAAGAAAGGTACATCAAGAGCCAATGGAAGTGGAAGCTAGACAAATCCAAGTGAAAATTTAAGTGTGCATTTAAGTGAGGGTGATTAGCTGCTGTGCAAACAACCAAGGAAGAGATGGATCTCTTGTTAACTTCATATGAAGACCAGAACCCTTACTGGAAGATGTATTTTAGTCAAATGCAAACTGCAAATAGGAGGTTGAAGGAAGCAGGTAAAATGGGATGATGTGTGTAAGCAGACGAAGTGGCATCTTCTCCTTAATTTTTTTGATCCCTACTTTAGGGAGTGTACAGTATAAATTTGGATATAATGTATGAAATGAATGTATGGGACAAACAAAGTACTTGAGAAAGGAAGCATAAGGGTTATAATGAGATTGCATAGTTAGACACTAGAGCAGTTTTGCTCTCTGGTGGTTCCACTACATTTGTGTGGATTTCTCTTATGTGGACTATACAACATACATAAGCTTGACATAGAAATAGAAATTTAAACAGGGAAGATGCCATGCCATTCATTTTGTAATATTTTATGTTGAGTATTCTTAGGAGCTTAGGCTTGATCGCAAATGGGATTCGGTATCTATCTATTGATGCTCACTCAGGTTGTCCTAAATTGATACATGTGTGTGTGCACACATGCATGGGATTTTTTTTCTTCAGTTTTGAAAGGTCCCTTTCATATGGAAGCTGTCTTTGACCGTAAGAACAATCTCTAGAATGTTGCTTTGATTGTATAGTTTAAAGGGAAACTGCTGTTATAAGCTAAATGTTGAAATTATGTCTATTCCAGAGATTTGCATTAGGAAAAAAATAGATAATTGCATTTCACACAGGTCACATGTATGTTCTCTTATGCTGAAATAAATATGAAAAATTCTAGTGATAAGGGATTCCTTTTGCCGTGGAACAAGGACACATCTAGACAAATCCATGATATTTCACTTTGTGAGATGTTTCCGAAGGTGAATTTCTGAGTTGAAGAAGGAAATCAGCCTTGTAATTTAGAGTAATGACCAATAATTTTGTCATATCAGTTTAATCTGCACATGGTAATTAGAATCTTCAGGAGTCATTAGCAGCTGGGTGTCACTCTGTTTATTGGAGGACTGTCAGCTGGTGTTTCTCTTTGTTTGTTTTTTAATATTAATGGTTTGGAAAGAAGTTGGTGCTCTAGAAAGAATTGAGAAACAGGGCTGGCTTTGCGGATTTTTATCACCCTGCCAAGACCCTGCGCAACTTCCTCTCCTTGTTGCCCGCAGCAGAATACGGAAACCTGACTGCTGGAGGCCACTTCTGCAATTGCAGTGGGGCAGGGGAGCAGGGTGGGAGGGGGGTCTTTTTGTTCTGCTGCTCGCTAGTGCCTTGGCATCCAAAGAAGAAAACAAGATGCATTTGAAAATGTCTCTTCAGTTGTTTCTTGCACTGATGGGTTTCCTTCTCTTCCCTCTCTCTGCTGTCGTGCAGTGCTGCAGTTGAAGCTCCAGCAGCGACGCACACGGGAGGAGCTGGTGAGCCAAGGGATCATGCCGCGTAAGTATCACTTAAACTCTTTGTCTTGGTATTTTTATGCATGTTTTTGAGTGAAGAATGGTTTCACATACGATTCGAAAGATCAGATTCTCTGTTTCTGCATGAAAAACATCGTATATAAGAGCCCCACCCTGTCCCACCCAACTTGGTCCTTCTGAAGTGTTGGTACGCTAGGTACGGGGCCACCTCCGGTACTGAGGAAGAGAGTAATGGCTCCAAGTGTAACTGTACTCCAAAACAATGCTTGTATTTGATCACAGTGCATAAGAGTCTTCTGGAGAACATACTATGTTAGAAGTGCCTTGTATACTTGACGCATGCTGGTAATCACTCTTCTAACAGGCTTCCTGCCTCTGCAGTTTCTGTTCTTGTTTGTCAGCTCCTCCGACCTCTGAGGCAGTTGTAACTTTGTATGTACATATTCCATAAACCCATGAAAAACAGGCAGCACATACAAGGTGTTCACCAGCAAGGGGCCCTGTTTTATGTTTGTAGCTAGAAAACATAGCTAGAAAGAGCCCTGTGGGCATCAGCCATTCCCCTTCCTGCAGGGGAAGGCACAATCTGCAGAGCCAGAGAACTTTCACTTTTCTGGGTGGACACATAGGATATAGCCTAATGCCAAGCTTTAGTAAATTCACTGTCAAGTTAGTGTTGGAGAAGGTATATTTTCCCCTCCTTCCCCACAAAATGCAGAAAGATACCTGACAAATAGTTTTGTCATGCTTTGGTACCTCCAAACTAGATGACTTATAGGTAACAACCTGAGGCAAGACCAAAGAGCAAATGTTTTATTTTTGAGGTCCTCTCAGTTTCACTTAACAGCTTTAGTAAAAGGCAATGGATCAGGTATATGTTTTCTTCTTTCAAAAACTTTCCCCCTTCCCCATTTCACAAGCCTTACTTGAAGGCGGTGTAGTAATGAGGAGTTTCTCATTCCTTCTATTTCTGGGGTGCACACTGTAATATGACACAGTGATGTGACTTAGACTTTGCTAAAGGCGTTAAGGTTAGGCTGTCAGCTCTCTCTCTGAATGAAGAGAACCTGTCAGCAGCACTCTGTCAGCTGAAGTGGCTCACTGGAAGGCAGTGACATGCTCAAGATGTTTCTTGGGACCCCTACTTAAAATTCTATTACCAAATCAAAAAGAAAAGATTGTCCTGTCTGGATATAGTACATCATGCCTGTCCTCTTATTTTTACCTGGGGAACTCATATACGTGCTTCTGTAGAATACACTTACTTGCTTTTGGATGAAAGATGAGCGTCCCAGTGACTGTGGCCTTTTGCTAATGCTTCCCAGAAGAAAATGTTCCTGACTTCTTTGTGGTCTCCTGCTTTAGGTGGATATGTACGCAAATACTGTATTAACTTACGTTCAGTACTGGCTTTCTTCAAAGTGTGGCTGGCCAAACTTGTGATTCCTGAGAGGGGTCTGTTTTACGGGCCCTTTGAAAATGAGGCCCTTGCAAGTAATTCAAGTAAGGCACCCAGGGTAATTAGTCAGTCTAAAATTTGCTTAAAATACAGCCTAAATAAGTAGTCTTTGTAGACTTGTGCTCTTTGTTGCTTCATTTATGTCTCTTACATGTGAGTTTTATGACGGACCAAAGAAGAATGTCGGTGAAATATCATTGTGAAAATATTGGCGACACATGAAAAGGTCCTTTCTGCAATGGAGAAAAACCACTTTAGCAGATCCGTTCTAAACATGATTTGAAACTAGTTCCCTCCAAGTCATGGTATCATTTACCCATACCCGCCAACTGGAAATAATCACACATAGGGAAATGTTTAAAACATTATTTGCCTGGGCCATTTTTAATGAGAAGATCAGATGTGAGATAAATTGTGATACTTCAAGCAGAAGTCCCATTTTTAACCCGAGAAATACAGAGGATGACTAGGGGCCATGTTCCTCCTGAAGGCATCTCAGAGCCATGACAGCTTTGCTTCTACTTTCAGCAGTTCAGAACAGACATTTTTACTTACTACTGGGAATGTGCAGGTATCCTGTATTCTTTCATCCCTCTGCCCCCATCTGTGAAAACATTTAGGTACTTAATCTTGTTCCTCTGTCATCTGCTACTGAACGTGGCTATACTGGGCCCCATGTCTCCCTCTTGAGTTCGTTAGTCAGGAACCAAGCCCGACACAGGCCTTTGTGATGATTTAACAAAAATATAAAAGTCGGAATCCAGAGGATGGTTTGGTGCTGAATTAAATGAGTTGGAGCACTCTTACCATGTGAAATACTGCTTGGCTTCCAGCCTTTATTTTCCATCTGGAGAGCCTTAACACTCTTGAAAGAATTGTGGTAATTGTGGTTGTATCTACATTAGCATTGTGTCAGGAAGGTGCTTTTGAAGCGAAGCCCCTGATTGCACCTGCCTACTGTACCTTGCTTTGCACCATGAAATGAAGTTTGAGAGTTGGATTAAATTGGGTTGAAAGTGAACTGGGAAATATTCTGCCTACAGCTAATATGCATTCAGTCCATGGGACCAGGCTGTAACTTGTCTGGCACCACACCTCCCATTTTACCTTCAGGTATAGAGTGTGGATGTCAGTTCCTCAGCATCAGCTGTTTTTCTGTGCAGATTTGGTCTTACTAGGCTATCCTATATGTTCATTTAGATTAGCCTTTAATACAGATCAGTTCCTGGAACTTGTAGCCAAACAGATGTGCAAAAAATCCATGAACCAAGTGTGGGAGAAGTTAAAGTTTTTGTCTTACATTAAAAGCTATCTAGTGTGCAAACTCACTTTGGTACCTTTGGTTCTCCCGACTGCAATATTAAGTCTTATGTGGTGTTTAGATTCAGCTTGGTGCCCTAAAAGAGAAATTTTATTTCAAGGCTTCCATCAACACAAGGTTTTTGGACACTGTAAACCTGGGAAGTGGGAGAAGACACATTTGTGTCACATTGAAGTGAGAGTTACACCACTCCTGCGTGCTTATTAAGAACAGAGCTGGGAATTGCTTACTTTGTTCCCATGTGGAATTTTGTTTATATGGTAGAGAGGAAAGGCAAATGTTTCAACATTTTTTTACCAAGTACACTTAATCTCGCTTGAATAACCTTTCCAACCCACCAGCCACCTACAGTGGGGCTACGCTTCACTAAAAGATTAGTATATTGTAGTAAGAAATAAAGCATTTGTAAGCAGTGACAGAGGATTCAAAATAATTGGGTATTATGCTTCATTAATTCTTCTTGCTTTTCTGTTATGACTTTGTGTAACCTTTTACTAGTAGCAGGATTCATTATTTGAAGATTAAAATTCTCAATTGCCCACAGAAAAGAGGTGGGAAGCAAGTCTTCATCTGCATCTGATACACTAGAAACAAGGAGAGCTGAGTGTTGGTATTTATTCAGGTTTTGGCCTATTTTCTGATAGTGCAAATGGACAAGCTGTTTTGCTATTTGCATTTTTTTGTAGCTATGCAGAAGTGATTTTCATCTGCTCATCCTCATAAAATGCAAACTAAACAAAATCTGCTGTCTGTGCTCAACACTTTGAACTCTGTCATGGTGTAGAAGAACAGTCAGATGCTGTCAGTTTCTACAGTATCGAATTCAAAGGTTACAGTTATTGTAAGGTTTTTTGGGGGAGTATTAAACACCCAGTTTTCCACCCTTGAAAAGAATGTTTAAAACAGTAGATAATATGCATCTGAGTAGAAAGACATGTGGAAAGTATCTTCAACTAAACCAGCAAAAAATTTTAGGGGAAAGACGTTTGCCAAATGTAGCAATACTCTGCTTTGCAAAATATGTTGCACTTTTTCTCTTTTGCAAGGTTTAAAGCTTCACATGCCCATTGTTTTACCCATCAGGATTGTGATGTTTGGCTTCTGGCTGCAAACACAAAATATAGGCAAGCATGCAAGGTTGTCATGTGGCGCAATCCTGCAGGAAAGCTGTTGCGACCATCAGATTCACCTAAGCAGGCGAAACAGAAGTAGAAGATAGTTTCTGGGAATGTGCCTTGTGTTGCTCTATAGCACTGCTTTGTGAATATCTGAAAGATGACACAGGCAGCCTTTGAAAAGGGCATCATCTGGACCGAGAGCTTAGGATGAGGGTGGCTGTAGTACAGGCAGAGAATTTCCAGGAGCTTCTTTTTCATTTCTGTGTATCTGATGTTTGCCAGTTTTTGTGCCCACATCCAACTACTCTGACTGTATTCCAGGTTGCAGTATATGCAGAACGCATGAATGTATGTAGAATCCAAAAATGATGGAATTTGTGCTGTTTTTCTAATGGGACTGTTTTTACAGGTGCTGAGGTGTTTCCATGCTATAAGTCTGCATTACCAATGCTCTGATGCAGTTTTCTGCTTGGACTTGCAGCCTGTTAGTTGCTTAAGCGTATTTTAGAATACAAGATTTGTGAATCTTGTGCTGCTGGGTTTCAAACTCTCCTGAGGAGAGTGTTTTTTATCTCCAGACTACACATGGAGAGCGTGCCATAGTTCAGTCGCAACATGTCACACAATTAGGAATGATTGTAATACAGCAGGCGGTCTAATGATTATAATCTCATTAGGCCTCTCATATCACTAGCTGCATTTTTTTTGTACCCATAAGGTTAATGGAGAAAATTTAATATTTGTTGTAAAACTAAAATAGAGTATTTGCTTTTTAGGGGGCTGTGAGACATTGCTTAGAATTAATTCTAAAGGAACTGCCATTTACTGGGGACACTTAGTGATTTAAGGATACAGAGCACAGGTTATGCTTTGGCATATCAGTGTTGATCATCATCGAGGCAAAGCTTGTAACTGGTCTTCTGCATTCAGCACAGCTACCATCACAAGAAAACAAGGATCTTTGAGGTGTTGATTTCAGGAGGTGAAATGCTTGCCACCTGTGAATTTCTAAAGTTAAACCATGTCTCTAGACTTTAACATCTCAACCCCCAAATTTGGCCATACATCCACACTTGTGTTTGTGTAGGGTAGCTAAAAATGATACTGCTGCTTTAGTCTTTACCTGATAGTCTAACCACTTCACAATTTTAAAAAAGTAATTTGGTTGATGAAAATTATGCACTTCCAACTTTATTGCATAGCTGTATGTTTAATATTTTATTCATGTTCATATTTTCTTATGAAGCTGCCAGTTTTAAACCTGAAACTTGCCAATATAGTATATGGGGCAGTAGTTGAAGGAGACCTGTCCTTTGAGGATATAGTCAACTTCGGGTTCCTGTTAGAAACAATAGCTACAGCAAAATATATTAAGTGTTGTCAGAAACAAAAGAAAACAAAACCCCTAGCTTTATGAATTGTTTAACTGTTAATTGTGAAATAGGAGCATCTTTTGATGTATGTCAAAGAAAGGAGAGACAGTAAGCTGTTGGAACATACACAGTTATCTACATGTGTAGTATTTTTCATGGCAGGAACTGTTCTGCAATCATGCTGATGACTTCAGGTGCAATTCTTAATGCCTCAACAGTATTTTAAGGCTAGGGTAGAAGATGAACTGCTATGCCTATGTGGAGTTTTACTGATTTGGAAGTGTTGCAGTGTAGCTACACAGTTGACATTTCAGGATTGTTGTGTGTTATGTTTGAACTGCAGATTAAACCAATTCCTTTAACACCCCAAAAGAGCTCTTCCTGCTTTACCTATCTCTGCTACGTAATGTGTTCCTGTCATTCTCTCACTGCTTTACGTATCAGGTCTTTGTAGTGACATTCCCTATAGTTTTTGGAATATATATATAGTAACAAAACAAAAATACAAATTTTTACTTCCCTGCCATCTAGTGTCTGCTGCTCTGCCCGTTGGTGACTGCTTCACTTTCATAGCTTTTTTCCACAAAACAAGCTGAAACTGTACTTTCATTTAGGATAAGGAGTTAAAAACAAACATATGGACTGTAAATATCGTTACTCCCAGACTTGTTTAATAAAATGTTCAAACCTGTAAAGTCTTTAAGATCTAAAAAGAATAACATTTTTTAACACTTGATTTAACCTCTGAAACCTTGCTATTTCCTCGTTCATTGTGTACAGAATAGGACCTCAAATACAGAGGCTGCAGTGAGACTTTTGATAGACTCGATGTCATGCTCTGAGAGTAAGGCTGGAGCACTAAGCAGGTATCATAAAACAAATAAAACTGTAGAGGACACTTGCAGGTGTGTTTCTGTCTGTGGCATGTAACACAGAAATCTGTAACTGGTTTTATTTTAATTTGATCATCTACCTGTAACTTGTCTCCCAGGAATTATTTGCTGGTTCTTGTGACTTTGATCTCTTCTCTTGAAGCACAATTTCAAAGCCTTGAGGCTTTGTGTGGAGAAGAAGTCTGTACATTTAAGCTGAGAGCCTCATTGTCAGGGGCCTAATAGCTGCACCTGGTTTGTTTATATTTTTAGATAGCTGTCTGTGTTTGTTTTCCATGTGTTTATATCATCCATGATTAATAAGACATGGTCAGAGTAGGAAAGTTCATTGTGTTCGTAATGGAAATGTGCTGTTTGCCCTTTCTGAGGTTGTAGAAAGAAAAGGCCGTGCTCAGGGGTTTGATAGGTTGCGTTTAGTCCTTGATCCCTGCAATGATAAAAGATCTAACTCTGCCAGTTGCAAGAGAAATGTAATAATTCAGGAGAGTAAAATCTGGTATGTAATACAGCTGTTTTCCCTTCATGTTCATCTTGGGTTCATTCTTACTTGTTGGCTGGGAATGGTATCTCCTTTTTCTTCTCATGGCCCCACGCCTCCCCCAGCCTGGGCACTCCATAAAGTTGTCAGAAGACTTTGCAAAGGGCGATTATCCATCCAAGAAGCAGGCATGAAGTCTGGTGTAGGAATGCATGGATCGAAGGGTTCCCAGTAGAAGTTCCTTGTCTCCCTTTTCCTCTTCAGTTTGGAGGTGGCATAATCCTAATTGTAATGAAGCTTTGTCTTCCTTATTTTTCATTTCAGGATTTAGGCAATGTATTTTGAATGCCAAGAGTTAATGGCATTGGACGGAGTTGGTTATACATTATCTGTATTTGCTATAAATGTTCTTTGACACAAAGCTGTAGCCATAGTCACCCATAGATCTGATAACTGTTACCATGGGTGACAATTTCCATTTTGCTCCTCAAGAGGATGAACTTTCTGAGAAATTACACATATCTGTTAGAGTTTAAATTAACTTAGTTGAAAAATCTTAGCCCTTTCTGTCAATAATTTTGCCTGTTTGCTGTGACAAACCTATTCTTCAGGCTTTTGCACAGTTAAAACTAGCGAAAATCTTAAACTTCAGCTGTGTTGTAAGGGAGGTACCGCTGTAATAAAGTTACTGACAGTTTTGCTGAGTTGTGGATGTGGGCTCTGGAGAGGTGCTCGCTCGGTTCAGGCGTTGGAAGCAGCTCGGCTGGTGCGTGGCTCCAGGGTGAGCTGAGCTGAGGCAGGGTACCGCAGTCCCACCTGTAGAGATGCTCGTGCAAGCAGGGCAAGGCCAGTTCAGGGAGCTGGAAAGTGGCTTTTTGGGGGAGCAACAGCTCCGTGAGCTGTGCAGGCTCATGAGTGTTGATGCAGGAGAAGGGGTGGCTCTGTGAGGTAGGGTGTCAGGGAGGCAGGACTTCTTCAGCTCTGGCTTCCATAACAGCCTGAGCCTCACCAAATAGTCTAGCTAACATGGCCTTTATTCGGCTGCCATCTTCCATGCCGTTTCTCTATTGATTGGAATAGCTTGGTAGTAGGGAAGACTCGGTAAAGCTGTAGCACTGTAACTGTAATGCCATGCTTTGGCAGTGCTGGCAACAGTAACAACGCGGGGAGGAACCTTTCGCCAGCCTTTCTTCTGTTTGAGACTAGAAACACTCATAATTCCTTAATCACAGTGATATTGTTATTGAAGGGTGTCATTGAAGGGCAAAGCTGCATTTGTTTGGGTGCCAGAGATGTTTCTCACCTTCACAAAAATATTTGGATTGGGTTTTTTTTAGGTCAATCTTAATTTTGAATTTTCTGAGTTTATATGTTTTGGGGTTTGAATAATCACAATTTACCAGTTGTGGCTCCTTTTCTTATCTTTACCTTGATACTCAGATCTTAGCCTTAATCCAAGGGCTCTTACCAAGGGGTATGAAATCAGCAAGAATTCTCAAGTATGATCAGGTCTGTGTACTGGATGTGAAACTCCCTGGAGCTGTGTAAGGAGAAAAGGGTGCTGATGGAGATCTCTTTTCTCTTACCTGTGTATTCCCCACCCCCTTTTCATATTTCTACAGCATACTGCTCTTTGGTACTGCCCCACTAGCAAGATGACAGCTCCTTCTGTGTGTGTGGCCCAGTTTTGGAATACTTTTTTCTTCCATGCTCTGAGAAATACTTTTTGGAAGTGGGTTGAAGATGAAGGGAGGAAGAAATTGCCAGCTGCCTTGCTCTGTGGTTCGAGTTTTGTGTCTCTTACCAGATGCTACACACCAAATGCTATGGGGTGGGAGCCCCACCCTGAACTGACAGAGGAAGTCATCGAGCCTATTTGCAGCACTTTATCTCATCTTTTTACGAAAGCATAGTAAACAAGAGAGAGAAACTAGAATTTGGTTGCGAGCGGGGGTGCATAGCTGCAGCAGAAGGCCTTCTGCCGTTCTGAATTAAGTCAGCATGTCTGAGGTCGGGTTTGGACGTGACGTGAGCTTCTCTCTGTCATAGCAAAGGAAGATTTTACCTTTCCCTTAGGAACTGATCTAACTGAAGAGCAGAATACTTGACTCAGTATTGTGAATTTAGCTGTAGCCTTCCTACAAACATTGCATGTTGTCTGACCAGCTGATGTGCAGTTCAGATGTCACCTTGTGTCTACGATGAGCTAGATACTAGGGCCAAGGAAAGCTCATGTGCCATCTCTCCTCTGTCAGCCTATGTGTCTGATAGCCTCCAATCTTACCGACTGCAGAAGGTTTTGCAGCCTCTCCTCCGCCCTAGACACTTGAGCTGTGAGGACCTGTGAGGACCCTTTTGCCTTTCTTTCTTCCCTTTATTTGGTTCCTTGCAAACCTTGGTGTCTGCTGTCAGCTGCATAAGCAAAAGCAGGGTGTACAGACATTTTGATCTCTTTTTCTCAGCAGTTGGGTCAGTCCCCTTCCCCTGCTATGTTTCATTCTTAGAGTGACTGAATTTGGTTCTGATTCCACTTCTCACACTAGGTAACAGGAACTTGAAGATCTGCACATGACTATCTTTGAAAGCTTTGGAAGGCTAAAATTTGCTTTTGTACACTCCAGGGTAAAACCTGAACAGAAATGTTTGAACCATTTTGCCCAGCTTTTTGTCTCTGCTGTTGTATTGGAGATTTGGGCTTGGTTCTTGGGCCTTGATTCAGTCTGTTTATAGCAGCACCAGTTTGATGCTTTGCAGCAATATCTCCCTTCCTTCACACATTGCTGTCTTCAAAATGTGGCTTGTACTGAGGGAACACTGAACTTGTGCATTGCAGTTTTGGACCCTGTTTCATAGGAATTAATACATTGCTTTGAAGCGAAGATTAGTAACTTCCATGTCTGTGCTTTGTAGGGAAAGGTGTGCATCATTGTAGATGGTCCTGTGTGCTGCTGCTTAGCTTTGGTGGGTCAGATGGAAGGACAGTAGTTGCAATGTGTAGCTGCAAACATTTTTGAAGCAGGGTGGAGGCACAAAGTGGTTGCATCACTGATCTCCAGGGAGATTTCTCATGGTAGCTAAGGGTGTGGCCACAAAGATACTAATGCTTCAGGAATTCTGGTGATGAAGCATCAAAATTCTCCACAACAAGTAGCAGAGAGACTAAAAAACTAGGATGTATGTGGTAGGAATTTCATGAGATCTTTGCTAGCCAGCCCATCTGTGGTAGGAAAATCACATCCTGCTGTCAGTCGTCTAAAGGTGAGGGGTAAAGCTCATCCTCCTAACAGTAGATGTTGCAAATTGCCAGATGGTTGAGGTGATTGTCCGAGTGGGACAAAAGGACGTACAGCCCAGTGAAGGGCACCTGCTGGACTGTGCTGTCCCAAACCTTGCTGGTGATGCTGTTGTCCCTTCTATCACTAAGCCATTTTTAGTGCTCGTTTGGCCATTTGTAACATCAGGCTGTTTTCCCAAGGTGGATGGGGCAGTCTGAAGACACAGGGGCAGTGGTTCAGCAGCGTGGGGGCTCCTGCTGCAGCGCTGGCCTTAAACCCAGCCTCTCGTTTCTGACTTTGTCTGGCAGGGCAGTTTTTGCTCAGTTTTGCTGACACTATTATTTGTGAGGCCGTGCTGTAAACCAGCATACCAATCCAGGTTAAAATAACTCTTTCAAAACAACTGTGATCTGAATCCACAAACAGTTTTGTCAGCATAACTGAGGGCTAACATGCTTTGTCCCAGGCCTAGGTACAAGAATGAGGGCAGAAAGTGTAACTGCACTTTATTGACGATGAAAATACCATGCACATATCATGTAGAAGCAAAATCAGAAAGGTAAGCAAAAGGTGTACCTAACTGAAATTGGGCATTGCATGAGATAAAGTGCTGCAAAGGAATTTTTTTCTGCATACAGTGGAAAACAAAAACTCTCAACAGCTAATATTACTGTTGTATTTTGGCAAGTTTTTTTTTTTTCTCTGGCAACACTCTATTCTCATCATGGGCTTACCCAAAGTTTTGCTGGCAAAGCTAGCGAAGCCGGCCACGCAGTTAGCTAGATCAAGGATTTGAACTGAGTTAACTAGTACCTCTTTTTGGGGAGGGGCAAGTGCCATGGGGAGGTGCTGGAGTTACTTTATGGTGACAGTTCCCTAGTACAGCTCCCTGTGCAGTACAAATACAATTGGAGCATCAACGGCAAGGCAGAAATGTGTGGGACATGGGGAAGGGGAAAAAAGAGGTCATTAGTTAAGCTGGACCTACCACCAGACTAAATAATTGTTGAACTGCCTCCCCAGGAAGTCATGATGTTAAATGCCTTTTTGCACTTACTGGGTTTAGTAAGGTGCTTGACGTGTGCTTGCCCGACGTTTTTGTAAGCAAGCTGGGACTACTCGAAGCTGCATATGCAACTGGTGAGAGAACAGTATTGGAATAAAGGCTTGGTGTCAGATTGGGAGGATGTGTTGAGCAGGGCTTTTGGGTGGGGTGGGGACGGAGAAGGTCAGTGTCTGATACTATTCAGTATTTTCAGTAATTTGATGTAAACAAGGGAACTGTGCGTATTTATTAAGCTTGCAGGTTAGTAGGCTGGGAGAAGGACAGGATTGGGACTGACAGTATTTGGAGAAGCTGAGAAGTACAGGAAAAAACCAAAGTAAAATGCAGAGTTTCTACATTTTGGTATGTCTAGTCAGTGGCATGAATTGGGGATGGAGAATGGCTGGCTATATAGCAGCTCTGCAGAAGAGGACTGGAGACCTTTCATGGTTTGTGAGCCAAGCACAAGTGAACATGTTATGCATTTTATGTACACAAAAAAGGCAAAGCGGCTGGGACATAAAACTGAGAAGTGTTATTTAATAATCATTTAGCTCTTTAAAAGCTGATAAAGCCTAGGCTGGAATATATACCCAATTTCAGACACTATACTTAAAGAAAAATGCAGATCAAATGGAAGGAGTCCAAAAGAGAGTAAACAAGCAAAGGTCTGGAAAATGTTATCTATAAAGGAAGGTTGAACCAACTGGCTTTGGTAATTTTATATAACAGAAGACTGGAGGAAAACCAAAGTTTTCAAATATATGGGGATAGATGCAAAGAGGAAGAGAATAAATTGTTCTCTGTAATGATTGTAGGTAAGGCAGGGAATAATGAGTATAAATTATAGGAAAGGAAATGTAAGTTAGACATTCGGAAAGTTTTTTAAACAGTAAGGACTTCTATGCACTGGGATAATTTCTCTGCAATAATACTGCATTTTTTCATGAGAGCTCTTCAAGAACAGGTTAGGCAAACTACTGTAAGGAATAGTTTAGTATATTTTATCCAGCCGGAGCAGTCAGAAAGCATTAGGTGATTGGAGTTTCTTCATCCCTGTGGTTATATCTGCTGCTTCAGGCACAAAGGGCTGTGGACATGAATCCTGTGTCAGTGATAGAAGTGCTGCCCCATGCCTACCTGGTTACCACTGCTTCTGCTCCACCAGCCAAGCTGTTCATTTGCGTGCACCGTCAGAACGAGCCAGAATAGCTGATATGGCTGAGAACAGTAGAGCTTTGTCAATATGGGTAATTTTGAGTGGAATGGATAAAGCAGCACTCCGGTGAGCAAGCCAGAAGGGTACGGGGGCAGGAATAGTTTTGCAGGGGTCAGTGCCAAGTGGCTGGGAAGGGCAATGGTAGGAGCTGGAAAAAGCATATCTGCACTGTGGGTGTCCTATAGAGCTCGCCCAGAGCCTTACTGCTTCAGAGTTCTTCACAGGATATTTTTTTTTTTTTTTTTTTTAATTTGCTATAGTAAGGTTAACAGAGTTTCTCCACAGCTCTGGGCTATGTAGTCATTTCAAAGCCAGAAAAAGGCTTAGTTAACTTCGAATGCAGTATGATTTTACAATGGATACTCTCCTCTGACATGTCAGCCCCATCCCAGATCGCTGAGGGAAGCAGTGAAGGATTTGTGCCCTCTTGACATTTTCAGAGGTCGAATATGAAGTTCTCTGTCATGTTGCCAACCCAGAGAGCTACAACCCGGTGCTTGTTTCCAGAGGACTACTCATGAGAGACTGAAATTGTTCTTTCTAAGATTCTTCCTGTAGCAGTTTTGCATTACTTACTATTTAACGTCTATGCGTTTGAGGGGAGGGTTTTTCTTTTTTTTTTTGCTCAGGGATTCTTTTCTTCTTGCTTTGTTCTTCTGTATGCAAGAATTTTCCTGGACTACCTGTGACATCAGCTGAACTCCTGCAGTTGACTTTCCTGACCATTTGCTATGGTCAGGGAAATGTCACTTAAAGTTCATGTGCTGCCTCTTACTGACAGCAGAGGTAGGCAGGAAGGGGAGAGTAAAGAATTACTGCTGTGCCTGCACATTCCAGTGGAAGAGAGCTTTTGAAGACTCGAGTGAGGCCTGCTTCGCTTGTCTCCAGGGTAGATTTTTATACTGACTTATATATTGCACGGTAGCTTTGCCCAAGTGTACCTGAACTTTTATTTTACTTTTCTGTGATATGCCTACAATGAAAGAAATGCATGTTTAAGTTCGAGCATGTACATATTTCACAAGCAGTTCATGCGGCTTGAAAAGACTATTTCCCAGTATTATTTGTTGCTTGCTCTTCATCAATGTGTGATGGTCAGACTGACCAGGAGTTGATGTCTCAGCTAGCCAGTGAAGTTTTTTGTATTATTTTTGCAGTTATTGCAAAACCATATCTCTCTACCCTTACTTTGGCATATTCCAAAGTGCAATCAGTGCACTCCCATTTCACAGCTTGCGTAACTTTCTCTGGTGATTTCTCTCCATAACCAGATTGTATAAAACTATTTTTAATCTCAACAGGAACTATTTGCCCCATTGTTGCAGGGGTCTGTACACTCACTCTCTATGGTTACTTTTCAATTATTGTTAATTTATTCTACAATCATTCTTCATTCACTTCCGTAGTCTGAATCCCATCTATGATGCCCTGGTGCGTTCAGAATTCCTGGCATACAGACTAAATTCTACTTTTTACCTCATTGATGTGAACCTAGAGGGACTCCATCTATATTTTGCAGAACATGTATCCGCCTTGACACTTTGTCTTTGGGTACTCCATTTTATTCTGTAGGAAAGAGTTTAGAAGTCTACACATGCATTAGAAGTGGCTTCTCACATTGCATTTACGCAAGGGCTTTTATTTTTTAACAGTCTTTTGAGATTTCATTATGAAGTTACATTTGAGAAATATTTAATCATTGGCCTTAAGTGAAAAATAATATGAGACTGTATTTCATAGGACCTAGATGCAATACGTTGCAGTTACTAACTGTACAAGTTTAGATTTCTGTCTTCAAAAGACTTGCAACTTATGTTTAAAGCTGAAGTTTTTTAACTTTGCCGTTTAGCTTGATGGTAATTCAGAAACTTCACCAGGCAGTTTTAAATATGAGTATTTCAGAAATATGAAAATAAATTATCATGTTCCCTTCCCTTCTGAATACAAGCCACAATGTGATTGTTTTAAACAACAAGCTACTTGTGGATTCGGGAGAACTGTGAGGAGCTAGTGACACTTACCGTTGTCACCCTCTTTCTCCAGTTTAACTGTGGGACGTGAGCTTTGTGTGCTCCAGAGGAGCCAGGCAGAGTGAGAGATTCCTCCAGGGTTAGTATGGTCCTGGACAGCAGAGGATCAGTTTCTTAAAACACGATCCGTTTTGGCTCTGGTTTTAGACTGGGCCTGAGGGGGCGAGGAGGTCTGTTATATGGAGAACTGCTGTTAATTCCTCAAGTCTTGGTCTTCTGTCAAGAGACAGATGTACTTTCCTGTTCTTATGATAGTTTCTCTTACATGGAGCAATATATACGTCCTGTGGACCTGCAGAATTTGCAACCAGCCCTTGCATGTTCACAAAACACAGGTGCGGATTAAGGAAAGACTTGCAGCTTCCTTTGACATTAAAAGGTAGTAAAGAGGATTTACAGTTCATTAGGATCCTCCCCCATCCTTCCAACCATTTCATGTATCTCTTCAATGTTTCAGTGCCATTCCCTTACTTAAGGGTCCTGGATATCTTACTCTATGTTGAAGCTTGTAAAAGACATTTGTTGGGGGGCTGTTTTTGACTCATGTTCTTGGACCCAACTTTGTGAATAGTGGTAAGTTCCACTAGAAGTGTACCCATATTAGTCTTCTCAGCAGCCCACAAAAAGTCCAGGTCAGTTCCTGTAGCTCCTGTGCTGTCAAATGGAGTATGGCAATTCACATTGCTTTACACCAGCTGGAGATCTGGTCCAGTGTGCTGAAAGATGCAGGAGGCAGTTGCTGTTAACTTAGTTGACCTGAAGGGATGTGCAGCGAGAGAACTTCCATCATTCTAATTCATTCTCTACATGTTTTCTTCTCAACAGCTCTGAAAAGTCCAGCTGCATTTCATGAACAAAGAAGGAGTTTGGAGCGGGCCAGGGTAAGATGCAACATTGTCTTAAATGTTTTGGGGAAGTCAGGAGTAGTATGTCTTATGTTCTGGGCATCCTGTAGCTGTTAATGAGATGCAGAAGGGAATCGTTCAGATTCTGGATGTAATACAGTGCTGTGTAGTCAGAGATGTATTGGATGGGGTGTTGTTTAGCTTGTATGTGGTGGCAGTTAACCCTGAGTGAACTAGTTGTGCCTAAAAACTATTGAATACAGTGCCTGGATTTCCCCTGGAAACTTATTTCTGGAAGTCACTGATATTCTTCTTCCCCACTGTCCATATACTTTACATTTTTATTTTTGTGGTGTCTGTTCTGCCCTTAAATGCTCCTATCATGTTGTTGTGGTTTAACCCCAGCCAGCAACTAAGCACCATGCAGCCGCTCGCTGACTTCCCCCCCCCCCCCAGTGGGATGGGGGAGAGAATCGGGGGAAAAAAAAACCCAACAAACTCGTGGGTTGAGATAAGAACAGTTTAATAGAACAGTAAGGAAGAAACTAATAATGATAATAACAACAATAATAAAATGACAATAATAATAGGATTGGAATATACAAAACAAGTGATGCACAATGCAGTTGCTCACCACTCACCGACCGATGCCCAGTTAGTTCCCGAGCAGCAATCCCCTCCCAGGCCAACTCCCCCCCAGTTTATATACTGGCCATGACATCACATGGTATGGAATACCCTTTTGGCCCGTTTGGGTCAGCTGTCCTGGCCATGCTCCCTCCCAGCTTCTTGTGCCCCTCCAGCCTTCTTGCTGTCTGGGCATGAGAAGCTGAAAAATCCTTGACTTAGTCTAAACACTACTTAGCAACAACTGAAAACATCAGTGTGTTATCAACATTCTTCTCATACTGAACCCAAAACACAACACTATACCAGCTACTAGAAAGAAAATTAACTCTGTCCCAGCTGAAACCAGGACACATGTGGACCTCATGCCACCTTTGAGGAAAGTGTATGGTTTCTCTGTTACCTGCACGTGCACTTGTTTATCCAGTACATTAGGAATTGAAAATTTAATAGCGAGGATCCTCCCCCAAATCTTGTAACACTGAAATCACACAGACTTCTGGCTCTATAGAAAGAGGAAGCCAAGCATCACAATTCATGCAGCACCTTTGCTAACTGGGGGGTTTCTTGATGATTTCTGTTCCTCAAAAGGTCTATGGGGATATTTTTTTTTTTATTAGCCTACAGGGGAATAAAACCTGTTATGACTGCTGGGCTAAGTTTTGTTTTAAAAGTGAAAGCAACATAAGTAAAAAACATAACAGCTGTGATTAAAACCTGTAAGGGAGTGTTAGCACTTTAAACTGTGGAAGGATTGGAACAGTGGACTTTGCATTAAGACCAATGTCCTAAAGGCTTTTGCTTTTTCCTCCTCTTTTTTTTTTAAAACCTAGAATATTAAGTTAATATTCTAGTGTGGGCAATTGACCAAGTATGGTGCAGTTTTCTGATTGACTTTATTTTCTCTGAAGGCCCATCCTGATGACCAATACTTACCAGTCTGTTAGCCACTGTTCCGAGATTCCCATTCCTGGGCTGTGTAAAGGGTAACGTGCTCAGCCCCGACAGGGTCATCTCTGTACATTGGTCTGTAGTGCGTTCTCCAAAGACAGAGCTAAAAGCAGCTCTGGAAATGAAATGAGTCTTGTCATAGCATTTAGATTCTGCCTGCCAAGGGACTACATGGGGTCTTTAGCTTAACAAATAATGTATCTTTAAACAAATAAAATATGCCCAAACCACAAGTCAGCCCTGAATGCCAACAGTATATGAAAGTATTTGCTGTGAACAATGGAACCAGCATTTATCTTCAATGTAAAAAGAAATGTCTTGAATTTCACCATGACACAAGTTAGTGGTGTTGCATAAAAGGGGAAGAGAGGGCTTCAGCTCTTGAGGAAGTCCTTTCCAGTTTCTGTTCTGTGGGGCAGCAGTGCACAGTTAGACTGAGGCGATTACAGTAGAAGGTCATCTTTAGCATAAGCTCATTCTCTGGGTGCTCTGGGACAGAAGATATGCCCATTCTCTGCTCTGTGTTTATTTAGATCTCAGTAACAACCAAAGATGGTTGTTTCTCTTGTTTGTGCTGTCCAAGATTACCTTGCTCCTGTGTCTGATCAACTGAAATTGGTTCTTGCTTGTCTGTTTTTGCTGCAGACAGAGGACTATCTGAAACGGAAAATCCGGTCCCGGCCAGAGAGATCAGAGCTGGTTAGGATGCACATTCTGGAAGGTATGGCACATGCTAAACAGGAAAACTTCAACAATAAACTTTATCGTAATTACTTACTTAACAGCTTTCTGTTTTGCCTCTGAACCCTAAGTCTTTCTTTCAGTTGGAGTGGGCAGAAGATCATGCCTGTTGCATGATTTCGTGGGAGGGATTCAACTGCATGCATGGAGATTCTCAGAAGAATCTGTTATGTGAACTCAAATTGTGCAGTTTTGTGTAGCTGAGCAACAATGAAACAGGGTGACCATGGATTGCTCTTCTTCTAAGGGAAGACACTGTAAAATATCCAGGAGGGAGTGAGACAGATTTGGTCTAATTAGTAAGCACCTCAGTTTCAGAGAGGGAGTACTGCGCTGCTGCTGAGCACCGCATCTTTGGACACAACTGAAAGGGAAAAGATGAAGGAGAATTGGGTGACATCAGTTTGAGAACAGTGAATTTGTCTTATTCTAGAGTCACAAGGGCTACTGTAGTTATCTTTATAACTTCAATATAAATAATATCTTTATAGTGCATAGTTACCTATTGTTATCTGCAACTATTTTTCTGTACAGTTACCTACTGTTATCTACAGTTACCTTTCTGAATAGAAGTGAAATACTGCTGAAGTGCATAGGTTGACCACTGCTGGACTGATGCCATATTATTTACTTCCCCCCAAACAGAGACCTCAGCTGAACCCTCCTTGCAGGCTAAGCAGCTGAAGCTAAAGAGAGCCAGACTGGCAGATGACCTCAATGAGAAGATAGCGCAGAGGCCAGGTCCCATGGAGCTGGTGGAGAAGAACATCTTGCCTGTGGAATCGAGCCTGAAGGAAGCCATTATTGGTAAGGCCAGAGGAGGATCTAATGTTGAGGGCATTTCCCACAGGTGGCTGTGATTTCATATCAATTCACCTGCCTGTCTAAGAGAGAGCAATCCCCTGGTTGGTCTTGTTTTCCTGTCTCAGAATCACAAGCTTTCAGCCCCAAGGATTCTCAAAAGCAGAACTCCCTCTGGCCCAGATAGTGCTACGGAGACATTAAATTCTAGGGAGTATGGACATCACAGAACAACGTGAAAGCAATTGCATACCCTGAAGACTTGAAAGACTGTTGAAGATTGCATTCCCTAGATTCTCTCCTTAAAAATCCCTCTCTCGGTATAACATGTCAGCAACCTTGGTCAGGGAGAACCCACTGACTTACTCAGATCAGGGAGAGGAGACAGAATATAAACAGGTGTGATGAAACAAAAGCTGTCTGTGAACTTAAAAACTTCAGAGGATTCAACCCCTTTAAAAATAAACCAGAACAGATGTAAATCATGCCAGTGCCATTCCAAGGGCTGAAAGGAATGCTGAGGAATAGCCTTCCCACTGCCTCAGCAGTGCTCTTTTCCCGTCTCCCCAGACTGAGCTGTCTGTGTGCGTCTGTGGTTATTCATCCCCTGAAACACGCACAGCTACTTTAAAGACAAATGGGACACAACTGTGAGTAAGACAGAATACTTTCAAGAAAAAGGAAAAGGACAGTGTTGTGGGAGAGCCTGGCTTCACTATTGCACAAGAAGTGGTTGAGGAAGAGAAAGAGTGAACTTGTGAACTGGAGCATTAGAGATGTGGCTGCCTTCTGACTGAGTGAAGTACATCTCTCTGGATTTCTGTGGCTTTTATGTTAGGTGCAAATGATAGTATTTTCCTGCTTACCAGGATTAATTTGAGATAATGTAATCTAAAAAACATTAGTACATTACAAATATACACTCACGTGAATTTATCTACTGGACATGTAGATAGACAGAAATGCTAATAGCAGTCAGGACCACCACTTAATCCATAGCCCTCGTTGCTTGTAAGACCAGAGGACAATCTGGGATTCTGTCTTGAAGAGGGATCTACCTTCCACCACACAGGATGAACACCAAAGGAACCATGACTCAACCTTACACTGTCTAACCACCTTCTTCCTTGGTGCCAGATGATAATCAAATAAGCCATGCCACAGATCTGGGTTTGGGGAGAGTTAAGTAGCAATTGTTATACTTCCTAATCCTGTCTGGCTAAGAAGCAAGGGAAACGGCTTACCCCAGTCTGCATCATTTTATTCTACTGACAGCAGAGATGAATGTAAACACTTAAAAATGATCCAGTTTGGGCTCTGTTCTCTCATTTTTAGTTGGTGTTTTAAGCAGAACTCAGACACAACTATCTCCATGCCTTCACTATCTTTGTGAAACATCTAGTGTCAAGTGAAATAATTTCTTATTCCACTTTAAAGACCACAGTTGATGTTTTGTGTTTTCAGTTGGACAGGTGAACTACCCAAAGGTTGCAGACAATTCCTCCTTTGATGAGGACAGCAGTGATGCCCTCTCCCCTGAACAGCCAGCCAGCCATGAGTCCCAGGGGTCTGTCCCATCGCCGATGGACTCCCGGATTTGTGAGCCTCTCCCTAGCGCCACTGGCACATCACTAGCTCAGGTGAGAATGTGGTGGCCTCCTGCAGTGCCTTGGAGCTTCACAGCTACTGCTGATTTGTGGCAGAGGATCCTAAAAAGTGAGACCGAGGGATCCTTAAAAGGTATAGTCTGTGAGATTTCACAAGGGGTCTTAGCTCTGTGTGGTGTTGGTGAAGTCCTCTGGTTATTCAGAAGCCCCCATAGTGGTGCCATGTGGGGAAGGGGGGCAGTCATTACTTGGTGATACAGCCTGTGTGTGACTGATTCTGGCAGGCAAAGCTGGGTGATACAGGTGTGGGATTTTGATTCCTCTTCTGCCCTGAGAAGTGCTGCTTCTTAGGGACAACTGAAGTAGTGGGTTAAAGGAGTCTAATTAATGACTTGAAACCTGTGCTGCTTCCCTGTAAGTGGACACTTCCTGCACTCTGTTAAACTGTTCCCCTCCTCGTATGTGTATTCATTATGCCTTTTTCTGTCCCTGCAGGGTACATCCCAACTGCAGATTAGTGCAGACTCCAGTGAAACACTTTTCCTACCTGAACAGCCACCCCCGCCTCTGCCACCTCCTCCTCTTCTGCCCCCTAGTCTTACCAATGGAGCAGCTCTTACTGCTGCCAAGCCCCCACCAACACTCATTAAGGTACTATTTTGGGTGATGTCTTTGTCGTTGTAGTCTGAAGGAAGATAAGATGGTTACCCTGAAGAAGGTTTGGAGTTGGAAGTATTGTGTTAACAGATGCAAAGGAAGGAAAGCTTATTTCTCACTAGTGTCTTCCTCTGACACTAGTTGTAACATATTTAATACATTTTTCTGTTCCATGATGTATTCATCTTCTGTAAAATGGATCCTGAATGCAAAATGTTTTGAAACAATCAGCGTTATCCATAATTAGACTCAGTGAGTCTGCACTGGATGAGCAAGTGATCTGGTGTGCTGGGAAAGGTGACCTGCATTATGGTGCAGTGTAAGCTGCTGTGGGTGCTGTGACTATACTGTTGCCTGAGTTAGAGAAGCATGGAAAGACCCTGAGGTCAAATCTGGAGAATTTTGAAATGAAAATCCCAGTGTGTGTTCTGGTTTACATGAGGTGTTACGTTATTTCAGTGTTTCCATTCTCACTTGCTTCCTCCTTTTCTTCTAAATAGCAAAGCCAGCCCAAGTCTGCTAGTGAGAAGTCTCAACGCAGTAAAAAAGCCAAGGAGTTGAAGCCGAAAGTCAAGAAGCTTAAATATCATCAGTATATTCCCCCGGACCAAAAGCAGGACAAGGGAGCTCCTCCCATGGATTCATCCTATGCCAAAATACTGCAGCAGCAGCAGCTCTTTCTCCAGCTTCAGATCCTCAACCAGCAGCAGCAGCACTACAACTATCAGACCATCCTGCCAGCCCCACCAAAGTATGGGTCCTAAATGGCAGCTCTCTTTTAGGAAGCACTTGCTTCGCTTCCCCACTACTGTTATCAGAGACATTGTGTTCTGGGTGTGAGGTGTGGTGATTGGGTGTAACGCACTCAATCTTGTTAGATTACAGCGGGCCTCAAAAAGGGCCGGTGTCAGATGGATCAGACAAAAGCAGCTGAAGTGAGTTGGTTGGCAGAGTAAGGGGCATGGATATAGTCAAAGGCATTGGTGTGCTTCAATGTCTACGGTGACGCTAGTGACCCAGACGTTTCTGAACGTATATGATTGTTGACACTGAGGGCCTCCGGTGCCTTTCCACCTTGGTTTTGATGCCTGTGTTTTTTTGTTCCTTGCAGGCCTCCAGGAGAGCAGCAGAGTGGTGCCAGTGCCCCTGCTGTACGCAATCTCTCTGCCACAGTCAGCAGCACATCTTCAGTATCCTCTGGTTCCAGTGGGCTGATGCGACAAAACAGTAATGCTGCAGTGGGCAAGCCTGGCCCTCTCCCTGCCAACCTAGATGAGATGAAGGTAAATGTCCTGTGAAGCTGCACAGCCCCTTTTTTGCCATTCTCAGAGGGTGCTACTGAACGATGTTGCTGCCCCAGAGCGGGGCTGAGGTGGACTGACAGGAGTTAGTGATAGCAGCTGGTATTGCTACCCTGCAGTCCGTACCTGAGGTGCAGGTTTGTTGGCCTGCAGGAGGGTCAGTTTAGTCCTTTGCCCCATGGCTCTGGTAGCTGTTAATAGTTGTTGTGGTTAGAGTGTATGTTCTCTTAATGCTGCCCTCTGTTTTTCCACATTCCAGGTAGCAGAGCTGAAGCAAGAGCTGAAGTTGAGGGCCTTGCCTGTCTCGGGCACAAAGACGGACCTGATTGAGCGTCTCCGAGTTTACCAAGAGCAGAACGGTGCAGCTGGCCAAACAACCCCCGCTCCCAAGCCCAGCACAGCAGCCATCCTCCCAAAAGCTGCCGAAGTGGTGGTAGCCTTCCCAGCTGCCAGGCTGAGCACAGGGCCAGCCCTGGTCACCACTGGCATTGCACCAGCAGAAGTAGTTGTGGCCACAGTCACCGGTGGCGGCGTGATGAAGTTCGGCAGCACAGGCTCGACTCCTCCTGTTTCTCCAACTCCTTCTGAGCGCTCACAAATGAGCACAGGGGACGAGAACTCGGCCACCGGAGACACCTTTGGAGAGATGGTGACTTCACCCCTGACCCAGCTCACCTTGCAGGCGTCTCCAGTGCAGTTCCTGGTGAAGGAAGAAAACTCCAAGTCTGCCTCCTGCAGCGTAAATGCAGCACCCAGGTCAGAGCGGTGTAGCACTGGTAACAGCAGAGATGCAGAAGTTAGGGACAAAGACCAGATGCTGCAGGAGAAGGACAAGCAGATCGAGGAACTCACCCGCATGCTGAAGCAGAAGCAGCAGCTGGTTGAGATGCTTAGGCTACAGCTAGAGCAGGAGAAGCGCTCTCAGCAGTCACTACCGGCCCCAGCGGCTGCAGGAGAAGGAACAGTCCTTGCCTCTAACCCAGTAGCATTTGGCACTCAGGTCAAGAGTGAAAACGGTTTCCTGAGCTGCCAGTCTGCAAAGCAATCCAGTGGCCAAACAGACCAATTCAGCCCTGCACCAACCGCTAGCCAAATGGACACTTCGAATCCAAGCCCAGTGCCAAAGAAAGCCGTGACAGTGAAGCAGGAGGTGCCAGCCGCGGAAGCAGAGCCACCGTGCCAGTCCCACAGCCCGCGGCTTTTCCTTGGCCAGCAAGGGAGCGCCCTGAGCGACCTCATCAAGGGCAGCCCTCCCCCCACCCTCATCACCGACTCCACAGGGACCCACATCGTCCTCACCGTGACCAAGCAGAGCGCCGAGAGGCAGGGCCTCTCGCCCCACGGGAAGGCAGGGAGTAGCTGCCCGGCCTTGCAGGTAGGCAAGGGTTAGATCACACCCCTGCTGCAGGCAGTTGGGTTCCTCTCTCCCTCTTCCCGCTCCTGTGGTTCAGGTTACCGTAGGATGACTTAACACGGTGGAAATTCAACGCAGTAAATACTAAAATGGCTGAGTTGCTTGCTACGATGGCTGGTAGATCATGGCTTTGTAAAACAGAGCAGTGTAAGCAGATCTTCAGCAAAAAGACTGGAATTTGACAATGATGAACTGTGTACAGCAATGCATGATTGACTGTGTGCATCACAGGCTGTTCAGCATTCTTCCAAACCCATGGTTCTGCCTTTTGTCAGGCAGGATCTCGGGCTTGGAGGACGAGGGTTTGCTGCCACATTTCACTAGTTTTTGAAAGAACAACTATGCCTGTGGTAGTAAAAAAGCAGAGTGTATTTCACCTCTTGTACTTTACTGGAGAGAGCATAGTCACAGTGATAGATAGGTCACCTTATCTACCAAGAGCTGAAATCAGACTCTGGGAGCAGGCTTTTTGCTTTTTGACTGCTCTTTGTTTTAATGCATGTCACTATTTCAGTGTTAACAGAGTCTTTCATCGGAGATGATCTACTATTCCCCTGTTGGCATGAGCTCAGCACTTAACCGAAGTGTTCTGAGTGTTTCTTCCAGGAAGGGATAAATAATGCCCAGGTTTTATAGCATAAGTCAAACCCCAGCATCTTCCATGGCATCAGAGAAGATTTTCATTCTCTGCTGCTACATTTCTTGCACCTTCTGCAGAGCAAGTGGCAGTGCCTACCATCAGGGACAGGCACTGAGGAGCAGGCTGCATTTGCTGTGTAGCAGGTGAGATGCTAGGCAGCTGTCTAAGTATCAGCATCCAGTGTCACCCTTGATACTGCAGGGTACCTTACCTGAGCTCCAGCCGCTGCTCCAGAAGGGGACAAATCCTGTGTCAGGTCTGCCAGCCCTCAAGGGATGTCATGGGTAGCCCAGGGATTTAGACTGGTACTACCTCCTCTTTTAGGACTCTGAGTCCCACCCCAGTCTGGTTTCTCTGCTTGGTGAAACAGAATGATTGACTCAATTTCCTAAAGAATAAAGAGTGGGGAAGAACAAACTTCATAAATCCTTTAAGAAACACAAGCCTTTCTCCATGTTGTGTCTGGGGAATAACTTCTCATGGATAGCCTTTTCTTTCCAGAGAGTACAATCATCGCCCGCTAAAACTTCCAGCCAACCACCGTGTCAGCTACCTGCAAGCACCCCTCAGCAGCCCACGCAACAGCAGAAGCAGCAGCCCACGCAGAAGCAGCAGCAGCAGCCCCTGCAGCAGCAGCAGCCCAGAGGACTAAACCAATCTGTCAGAAAGGTAGCTTACTGCCTGCTCGCTTTTCTTCCTTGTTTTTCTTTGCCTGCTGCCGGGGTTTGTAGCAGCGGTGGGAAGGGGACACACATGCGCAATCCTGGTCAGGGACCATCATCGCAGCAAGTGAGATCTCACAGCAGCTTCTGCCACAGCTTGCAGCTGCACGGAGTGTTTGGTTTTCAGCTTGAATGTGGCAGCAGAAGGGGTGCCTGGCATAGCCTCTCCATTCCCCTGCCTCCTGCTGAACTAGCTGTGATGGGGAGCCCATCAGGCATGAGGTTTCAGGAGCGCTAAGTGTCCATGAGGTCTTCCCCTATGGGCACGCTTGGAAGTGATGTGGAGGCTTTACAGCAAAGAGCTCGGGGCTAAACCCTGATAATTTGCTAGCTTCTGCCCTTCTGCTTTGTCTGCCCTTCTGCCTACTAGCTTCTGGGCAGAATACCAGCTGGTGTTTTAAAAAAGCATTGTCTATCAGTTAAAAAAGATGAGAGGCCAGAGTGGGCAGCCTTGGTTCACAGTGGTGTCCCTGATTCTTGAAGGAGTGCTGCTGAACTGAAAAGGTGGCTACTGCATGGAGAGAGGGTGGTGTAGGCAGTATGTCTGCTACTGAAGGTGGCATATAAGCTCTGAGAGGGGCAAAAGGATGTGACCTTTTACTCTCTGGTACTGATGAACATGCTGTGATTGCCATTCCCGTGCCTTTGAGCATACCCATTAATCATCTCTTTGTGAAGTGCAATGCCTGTTCAGAAAAGAGAGCACCTCTGGCTTTACCCCTTCTCCAGGTGATGGCTGTAAAGAGGCTCTGCTGTGCATCTCCTCCCTTTCTAGCCCACTTAGCTCTCTCTCTAACATGTAATTAAGATACAGAAAGATTATGAAGAGTTTTTAGAGCTTGGAGGATCACTTCCGAGTCAGATCCTGGAAAGGATATGAAGACAGGAGTCCATTTCTAGTGTAGTCAGAGTGGGATATCCACTTTGCAAAGGGTCAGTGCTTTAGTTTGCTTGGAGACCTTTGAGGAAATGCAGAAGTTAAACGAAGGCACATTTTCCCTCAGACTCCCTTAGCTCATGTGCTGTGGAGGCATCTGTAGTGACTCTCCTAATCCTTTTGCCTCCCTGTAGGGTCAGAAGCCAGGTCTGCAGGTGGTCACGGGGCAGCTGCCCCACACCATATTGTCTTTCTCAGCACCTCCAAACCTGCAGCCCTTCTTCCCCAACGGTTTCCACAACAGGTCCCTGAATATTGGTGCTCCTGGCAAAGTTGGCTCACCCAGTTTGTCAAAAAAGGTACCCTCCCAGCACATCCCAGTGGCCTGTGCCACAACGCCAGTTTCCAGCCCCTCTCAGGAAGAGAGTGGACCCCAGAGCGGCTCTGCTGGCTGGGGCCTGGGGTCGCTCCTCTACCTGCAGGTCACAGAACAGACGAACAGCTTTCCAGGGAAAACAGGATGGGGAAGAGCATCAACACGTACAAGTGCTGGAACTGGTATTCAGCTACTTCCCGGGGATCACTGCTCCAGGGGAGCAAGCTTCAGTGTGGATCACACGTAACTGCTGTAGAGGCGAAGACCTGATCCATGTTTTAGCTTTTCTTATGGGCAGTTTCAGTGCTGATTCATCTGGTAAAGCTGAGTCACGAGCACTACTTCCTGCAACACTTGGGGTTTCCTTTGGAAGTCTCTGGTGCTGCTGAGTGCTCTGGTGCTCTCCGCCCACCATCAGGCTGTGAAACTTGCTGCTAGTGAAGCTTGATTGTGTCCCCAGAGCAGGCACTGCAGAGGGAGGTGGGTAAAAGAGAGGTCCTGGATGTATTGCGCAGAGTAGGCTGAATGCAACAAGGGAAGTGCCCTCTCTCTCCAAAGTGCTAGAGGAATCCCCCACTTGGACAGATGAGGCTCTCCCCATCCACGAGCAGCCCGGTGGCGGTTTGTGGCATGGTTGCTTTAGTGTTAGAAAAATCAGCAAAAGATTTCCAGCTGTGAGTTGGAGGGGAAATCTGTCTTCCTCCCCTGCAGCCAGGGCATAGTGCACAGAGTACACGGAAGAAGCCAGGCTGCTGGGAGCAGAGCAGTGCAGACCTCTGTGCAGCGCTCACCAAGGGAGGGGGTGACGGTCTCTCAAAGCAGTTGTCAGACAAGAGTTGATGCGGACTTTCTGTTAAAGAATTTGAACAATTCTGCAGCTCCTAGATATTGTTTATATGCACCTGCATTCTATTAATCATATCTAAACCAATATCTAATCATTAATTATATGTCTAATATGAATAGTCTTAAAACAATAAGGCAAACAGTCTCAAAACAACGAGGCTTAAAGCCTCGTTCCTTTTACACTTTCCCCAGTCACCCCTTCTGCCTTCATTCTAAACAGCCCTCATCGCAGCCCGGCTCTCCTGCTGCCCCTTCCCCATCCCAGATGGACCTGGAGCAGCAACAGCACACGTCGCTTTTTGGAACTCCTCCACCTCCTCTCCCTGTTCCCTCGGTCCCAATGAAAGAGCCACCAGGCTATGAAGAGGCCATGAAGCAACAGCCAAAGGCCCAGGTGAGAGCAGTTCTTCTCCCTGGTTTCCTTGGAGAGCAGGTGAAATGTTGCCATTGTAAATCTGCTTAGATTCCTGATCTGGGCCACTAATAGAGAATGGAGACACAACTGTGCCTTCCTAGCTGAATTCCTTCTGGGGGGTTTGGGGCAGACCCCAAACCACAGGTAGAGATCCCAAGCCACTCGCTGCCTGGTGACTGTTGGTACAGCAGTTGCTGACTATACCTTCTCCTCCAGTAACAGCCGAGGGTTACAGAGGATTCTGGTGCCATGCCTCCATGTGCTCATTCTTGCTTAGATTACAGCCCCATCCCTGGGGCGAGGGAGGAGAGCCAGCAGCCAAGGGTGTTGCTGGAGGTGGAAGCTCCCCTGGTAAATAGGAAGCTAATCCTGTGCTCGCTCTCCCCAGGAGAACGGCTGTTCCAGCCAGCAGATGGACGACCTGTTTGACATTCTCATCGAAAGTGGAGGTAAGGAGACAAAGCATTTCCCATTCTTTGGGTTTGAGCCTGGGGATTTATAGGGCACTGAGAGGAGAGTCTGTCATGGCTCAGGTCTTTGCTCTTGCGGCCCTGCCAGTGCCTTTAGCATTGGCAGGAGTCATTAAGGCACCGAGGGAGATGTCAGTCAGGCATTAGTATGACAGAAAGCTTCTCGGTGGCTCTGCTGCATCAGACCTGGGCATATCTCTTCTGTGATACTGGACAGAGCTGGAATTCCCCGGAGGTGGGCTGAAAACTCCCCATAGCAAGCCAAGTGCGGGCAGCGGATGAGTTTCCTTATCCCAGTTGGTGGTCGGTGATGGCTCGGTTTGGCTGGTCAGCGGTGGATCCTTCTGGTGTTCGGCCAAGCTTTTCCTCACCCTGGCCTGCCTGTTTGTTCCCTGTACAGAGATTTCTGCTGACTTCAAGGATCAGTCGTCCCCAGCTGGGAAAGAACCGCCTGTGGCCCCAGCCTGCTCCCCACCGCCCAGCAGCCACCATTCCTCAGAGCTGGCGGTGCCGGTGTCCTTGGGGCAGCCGGTGCCCGTGGGCCGGCTGGAGGACTTCCTGGAGAGCAGCACCGGCCTCCCGCTGCTGACGGCAGGCCACGACGGGCCGGAGCCCCTGTCCCTGATTGATGACCTCCACAGTGAGATGCTGAGCAGCTCGGCCATCCTGGACCACCCGCCTTCACCTATGGACACCTCGGAATTGCACTTTGCTCATGAGCCATCCGGGGGCATAGCCCTGGATTTGGCTGAGGCTAACTTGGACAGCATGGACTGGCTGGAGCTGCCGGGGGGGCCCGTCATGAGCCTGGCTCCCCTGAGCACCGCGGCTCCCAGCCTCTTTTCCACAGACTTCCTTGATGGACATGATCTGCAGCTGCACTGGGATTCTTGCTTGTAACTCTGTGAGCAGAGACTGAAGGGAATGGGAGCGGGAGGGCACAGGCATGCAGGGGGGGGAGAGGCCAGTCAACCAAAAAAAAAAAAAAAAAAAAAAGGAAAAAAAAAAAAAAAAAAAGAGATGAGCTCCTAGTATTTGTACTCCTCCCCCAACAGTGTCCTTCCTGCACGAAGCCGGCAGTGGTAGCAAAGGCAGACCCGCAGCTCGAGTCGCTGCTGCCTGGGCCGGGCCAGGGCAGGGAGAATGGCTGCTGGGGGAAGAAGCGGCTGCAGGAGCTCCGGGGCTGATGGTCTCCTGCCCCCTCAGTGCAGCCTGACCCAGCTCGGGTGCGAGTGGGGCCGGATGCCCCTCTTCCTCCAGGCGGGAACAGCGATGGCAGCGCATGGGAGGCAGGCACGAGTTCCCTCACGCCTCGCAGAGGGGCACAGCGCGACTGGGCCTGAGCCGTTTCCAGAAGCAGCACCCCGCGCCTTGCTGGGATTGGCAAATCGAGGAGGTTTAACGGTTGCAGAAGGGGATTCTACCTCTGGAGCAGGACACAGAAGGCGGGAGTGCTGGCTGGGGGCACGGCTGCCCTCTGCACCCCCTCCCGTCTGTCAGGGGAGGGCCTGTTCTGCCGCAGCGCTGCGAGGAGCTGGGCAGAACGGGCACCTTTTCCAAACGTAGCCAAAGGGAACCAGGGTTCCCCCCACCCCAACCTGGTAATGTCTCAGCTGGTTTCCCAAATATTGCTGAGCTTGGCAGAGGCCTGCCTGCTTGCTTCACTCACTTTGGGCTGCAAAACAGATTTTTAAGGTGCTAAAATCCAGGTCCTTATATGTTAAAATCTGTCCTTCGCTGCCCCAGACCTCTGGCTGTGCCTGGAAGCTAGCCTTCAGGCACACCCCCGTCCCCCCCAGCTTCCACAGCGCTGGTGCCATCCCCAGGTGAGCAGGGCAGTCAGTCTGTAGTCTGTGGTGGGGGTTAGGGACAAGAAATCATCCGTGTGTCCTGGGGAGCGCGTGAGGGGCACAGCTAGCGATGAGCAACATATCATTAGGGGCCATGTGCAATCTGTCTCTTGCCTTCAGCTGTGCTGTTGCCTCCCTGTAGCAGGTGCCCCAGTGGAAAGCAGCAGCCCAACAGGCAAGGAAGGGGAAGCGGCACTGCAAAAAGGGTGTCGTGAGGCTCAACCCAGGTCCCAGCTCAGGAGTGCGACTGTGAGGGCCGCTTTCTGGGAGGAGTGGGAGCCTGAAAGCAAGTAATGGGCAGCTGACCTCCGCTCTTCCTTCCCTCCAGGCCCACGGGGTAAAAGGCAAAAGCAAATGGCTGCTTCCTGGGAGCTGCCGCCCGGTGTCCAGCCAGCTGTGGCCACGTAGGGCCTGGGGCTGCTGACTGACGAGCGGGCGGATGAGTACCCCACGCCCCCCCCAGCCATGACGATGCTATTCCTTGTGCAGGGTTTTGCGTTGGAAACCCAGGCCTGTGGCTCTCTCCTGCGCTGTTACCACCGTCACTTTTAAATTCCTGTGTAACTCACCGCCATATTATTTACCTGGTGAGCCGTAGCCTCGCTGTGCTCCACGCAGCCGCCTGGCCGCACAGCTTTCCCTGCTTTGGCCTCGAGCTGGGTCCGGGCTGCGGGGCGGCATTCCCAAGGGCAGGGCTGGAGGCAGCGGCTTTTGAAATTGTACGGACTGAGGTGCTGACCCTGCTCAGGCAATGGAAGGAAAAAACTGCCATCCTTTTTAGTATCTCCTTGAGGATGCTGTCCTCACCTTTGCCCCATGCTGGGCTGCAGTGCTGCCTGCTGGGGAGGGGCACACACTGCTCCCCTTCCCCTTTGGTACCCAGCACTCTTCCTGGGGGGGCCTTACCGCAGGGGGGGCAGGTACCCCTGCTCCGGGGCAGGTGACTGCCAGCCCTGCACGCTGTGCTCTCCGTCAGCCACTGAACTGGCAGCCAGGTGGGGGTCATGCCTGTTTTGCAGCTGGGCGAAAATCCTGCTTTCCTGAGCCCTATTTGCTTGTTAACTGCATGGGGAGCCACTTTCTTAATCATTTGGAGGTGAAGCCTGCTGGCAGCTTCCTTCCTTTCTGCCCCCTTCTTCCCCCCCCCAGTTGTAAGCAAGTCAGAGCCTCTTATCTGCTTCCTTCAGTGTCTGGGTTGGAGAGGGTATCCCCTTCCCCCCCCGGCACCCACTTTCTGTTGCCCAAACTACAGTGTCATGTCCTAAAAATCAGAATAACTGGGACTGCTGGACACCCTCTTTGACCCCCCCCATCCCTCCCCAGTTCTCTCCTGGTGCAGCCCTGGTGCTCACTGGGAGCAGAGAGTGCATTAGTAATTGCCTTACAGAGCTCCGCTGGGGCAGCTGCCCAGCCATGGGACCAGGTGGGCACAGGAGGCAAGTGCTTTCTTAGGAGGAAAGGGTGGGGGGCAAGGGGAGGATCTTTCAACTGCTAAGGGGAAAAAGTGAGGGTACCTATTTGTCAAACTGAAGCAAAATCAGCTGCTTTTAGCCCACAGTGAGCAGTAGCCCCCACGAAAACCAGCTGTGTGATATCTTTTATACAAATAATTACAAAGCTGCAAACAGTAAATAAAGAATGAAATTACCGAAGTGCAATGAGCTCCTCGAGGAAGGTGGGAGCACTCCCGGCCTGACCCAGCCACGGTTCCTCACGCTGGGCCAGGCAACCCCGTCTTTGCTGGCAGAGAGCTGCCAGTGCCCATTACCAATATAGCCCTTCCCCAGGGTTGAGGGTGAAAGGCTGAGCTCACAGCTGCTCCCTTTCACCTTTATCCACCCACCTTCATTTGTGAAACTTTGTAGGAATTAATTTAAGTACCTTAAATTTGCCCAACAACATACTTGAAATTGGTTGATGGGCTCAAGAGCCCTCAAGGAGTCCAGACGATACAGAACCATGAGCCTCACCTCCTGAGGAAAGCAGCTAACCTGCCAGAGCCCCTCTGCCAGGAGAGCGAGCGATAACCCGGTGCCCGTGGGCAGGGGGGAAGATGGTGCCTCATCCCAGGAAATAGTAGGAAGTCTTTTCCCCAAGCAGTGCCCAGAGCAGGCTAGCCCAGTTCTCTGCTTTCTTACTATTATTTGTTTGAACAATAGTTCAATAGTTCTGTCGGAAGAGGTATTCCCCTGGACGTACATTTTTGCACCCACTGGGAAAAACGAAGTCTGATGTTCTGCCTCTACCTTGAATGTAATCCTGAATCTTTCTGCTGTAACCACTACTTGTTTGTAATGTGTATTTGACTAGTACGCACTCTCCCTTCCACTATGCAGCAAACAGTGAGGGGTGATCAACACCATCGGAGACAGATGGTGTTGGGGCATCGGATCCAGAGCGAGTATTCAACTGGAAAAGGATAAAAGTGACAAGTTAACGGGGGAGAGAATGGATCTTTAAATTGAATTATTTTTTCAGTTACAAATATTTGAAAAAAAAAAATCCATTTTATTAAAAAAATTCCAAACAAACAGCCACGTGCTCAAAAACTTCTCTGCTATGCTGGTGGGAGGGCTTGGGGCCACTCTGCCTTTTCCAGCTAAGGCTGGGTGATCCCTCTGGGTCTTTCTCAAACCAGAAAAAAAAAAGAAGCTTGAGTGGTGGTGCCTCATCTCTTCTCGGCTGCAGGGAGATTCCCTCTGTGTATGGAAATTACCTACCCTGCAACCAGAAGTAGGTCTTACGGTGGGAGAAGCACGGGCAGCTTTTGCCTCCCCCAGCCCTGCAGGCTGGTCTGAACCACAGCCTTCCCCAGCCCTGCAGGCTGGTCTGAACCACAGCCTTCCCCAGCCCTGCAGGCTGGTCTGAACCACAGCCTTCCCCAGCCAGATGCCAAACTGGAATTACTTTGACTGAAAACACTCATTTTTCACATCAGTAAATACGCGGCAACTCCCACCCTCCCATGACCTTGGGCTTCTGAACAGGGTTCTCCCCAGGCCTGTGCCCTGTTCCTGTCCCGCTTTGCAGCTGAGACCACCTGCTTTTTTCTAGAAAAGCTGCGTGTTGTACGGACAACACCGCCATCTGCCACCGCCCAGCCCTGCTTTCTGCCAGCCCCGCTCCCTTTGCTAAGGGCCCTCCTCCTGCAGTGTCCCCACACCCCCTCGTTTTTGAGTATTTCTTGCTTTTCTGGCGCTCTGCTGCGGAGCTGCACTTGGGGGAGGGCTGGTGGCAGAGAGGCACGGCAGGGCTGCCAGCGCTGGCGGCACAACTGCTCCTGCCCCGGTGCGAGGCCGGCGAGGAGCCCCACGGTGCCAGCGCAGGTTGACCGGGGGAGACCTCAGCTTGATGCCAGTGGAGAAACGGGGTTGTAATTATCAACCGGCAGAAATTAAATCTAGTCCTGGCCCTGTCAAAAAAACAAAGCCAAAGCCCGGCACTCTCCCAAGATCCAGTTTATTTACAAACCCACCAAATAAAGGAAAGTAAGAATCTAGTGTCATTTCATGAGTAGTTTGTGCTCACAGACAAGCGCTTTCAGTAGAAAGTCACAGACTCCATATCCAGAGCCACCACCACAAAGCAGCAATTCTCCACTCCTGACCTGCGTCCCTGCCGCCACCGCAGGGTGAGGAGGACGAGTTAGTCTCCCTGAGCCAGCTCCAACCTGAACCCCGTCCTGAGCTACAACAGTGCCAAAATATACACGTTCCTGGAGTTAATTTACAGCTTTTTGGTTAACAGTAAAAATCATCTAGAGACTAAAATGACAGCATGAAACACTCTTATTTAGGGGAGAAGGGGTTTTTGTCTGCTCCCAGAGGAGACAAGGCCCATCCCCTAGGGCCATTACAGCCGGTGCGGTCGGCCACCTCTTGTCAACACCCCACCCACCAGTGCCAGGGAGGTGGGATGAGGCCGATGCCAGTTCCCTCTTCTCAGCCCCCGCTCCAGGTCGGAGGAACTTGCCCAAGTGCTTCAGGTTTTGCCATCCCTCTCCCAGGCAGAGGTGAGCCCTTGACTGGCCCGGGGGGGGAGATGTGCTATCCCTACAAGCCTCTCACCAGCCCGATTCCGCTTGCACCTGCGGTGCCACCTGCCAACAGCACCAGCTTTCGCGGATCAAAGCCACCCCGCACGGGCTGCCTCTTCCCCACAGCGACGGCAGCAGACACGCTCACGCACCCACGCATCCGCTGGCCCGTGGGGCTGCGCGCGAGGGGCTGAGGGCCAGGCAGCTCCCCCAGGCCCGGGAAGGGGGGAGACAGGGTAGAGGCAGGCAGGAGATGGGGGCGGCAGAGCTGGGGAAGGCTGGGAGGGGCCACTTGTTTTTGTGGCCAGAACACGCTTGTCCCTTTTGCAGCATCACCCTCCACCATCACCTCCCTCGCAGGTCTGCAGCTCGGCCTCTCGGCGCTGCCGCCATCTGTCCCGGGTGGCCTGGCAGCCCCCCCCGAGGGGGATTTTGTCACAGATATGAGTGGGTGGGGTGGGGGAGGGCAGGGGGTGAGACATGACAGGGGTGGGGGAGAGGAGTGTGCGCCACTGAGAAGGTTCCCCGAGGATGGGGCGGGGTGGGGGTCACCCATCTATGTCCCAGCTGAAGAGATGGTGCTTCACCAGCATGTCCTGCACCCCTTCCTTCAGCGGCTTCTTCTCCTTCTCCTGCAGGACGACACAGAGCGCCGGGTCAGGGCACCGCACCCAGAAAAGGGGAGGTCGCGTCTGCGGGCAGAGCCCCGAAGCGCACCGAGGTCTCCGGCGCCCAGACAGAGCAGCCCTCTGCGCTTCCCACCTCCGCGCAGCTGAAACAGGGAGAGGCCCTGCGGTTTGGAGAGCACCGGGGAAGGGACGGGCCCGCCATTTCCCTCTGCCCCAGCCAGGCAGGGGCAGGCAGCAGCCCCTGCCAGCACTGGCACGCAGCTCCCGGGCACGGCCTGCCCTGGCAGGGAAAGCAGCCCCATCCACAGCCTCCAGTGCCGGCTCAAGAGGAGGCAGAGGATGGGCTGGAGCACAAAGCTGCGAGAGGGAAGCCCCCGGCTGAGGGAGAGAATGAGAGATGCCACCTACTCACCTCCCTCTTTATTGGCAGCTCCCAGTCCTGAGAGAGGCTGAAGGCAAATTTGCAGAGGACTCTGCAATGGAAGAGAGCGATGATAGCACACCCCCCCAGGTCACAACTCCCAGCCTGTGCCCACAACTGCTGCCCCCCAGGCACACAACTGCACTGGCTCCTCAGCTTGCCCCGGCATGCCACAAAGCTTACAAGGATGAAATTCCTTGTTTGTTGGTGTGGAAAGGGCAGCACCAGCCACTCATCCCCTGTTTCCCCCTCCTCTTTGGGCTTCACACCCTGCCAGGCTCAGGCTGGAAAGAGAAGCCTGAAGATGCGACTCAAGTGCAACCCCTACAGAGCCTGTCGCAGCAGCGCAGGGAGGCACGGGCAGACGGCAGACACACATGGCTGAGGACTGCAAGCAGCTGCAATTGGGGGAGTTGCAAGTTCCTCTCCAGAAAGCAGACCCCTGCCAGTAGCACCTCAGAGTTTCTGCACTCCCCTCTCTCTCTCCCTGGAGTAAGAGAAGTGTCCTGACTCCCCTGGAAAGTGCCACATGGGGATGGCACTTGGAGCTCCCTCATCAGACCCGGCTCTAAGCAGGGGCTGCAGGCACAGCCTCAACCCTGTCCCTAGGACACAGACACACAGCTCAGACCTCCTAGCAACAAGCTCGTCCGTCTTTCAGGCTCAGGGGAAACTCCTGTGTGGGTATCTCCTCCAACTCCTGCTGCAGTGAGGGAGCTGAGGCCCTCCACAGGAAGCTGGCTAGGAGAAATACGGCATAAGCCTCCGCTCCTGCTCCACATCAACCTGGCCCCAGCCACGAACCAGTCCTGCTTGGTCCTTCAGCTGTGCTGAACTAGCGCTGCCCCACAGGACACGGCAGCAGAGAGGTGGAGGGGACTCCCTTCCTCCCATTCCGCAGCAGCACAGGGAGAACAGGGCACCCCGAGGTGTGTACACACAGGCCTGCTCCTGGCTACGGATGCTCCCACTGGGGCCAGAGGCAACCGGGTAGCATGGAGAAAAACCAGTTCCCGCAGAACAGCCGCAGCAACAGGGCTGGCGGGGGGTTTGCTCTACAGCTCCCTGGGACTGGATGTGGCTTTGCCAAGTGCAGGAGGGCCAGGAGCACGCAGCGTGGATGTGCGCCCTGGGCTCCAAGCGATGTGCTTTGTGCGAGCTCAGGCACTAAAGCTGCGTTCAGCCTCTGACATCGCTCCCTCACTTAACCAGGAGTCAGCCAGCGACCAACTCCTTCCCAGCCAGTGACAGTCAGACTGTCTCTCTAGCACATTCCCTGTTCCCTGCTTGGCCTCATGGTGGCTGGCAGAGGACCTGGAGAACATGGGGGTGGAAAAGGCAGTCTCTCCATCAGAGTAGGTGCAGGGCACAGCAGGACGTTGCTGGCAGGCAGAGGCTGCCTGCTTGTCACGACAGCTCCCCAGGAGCCAAGCTCTGCTCTTGGATCAGGCAGGCGCAGTGCATCACATTAAGCAGTCTAGACAGTTGCTGCTGCCTCAGCACACAGAAGTCTCTCTAGTGGGGATGTCTGGGCAGCCCACACTGCTCCTCACTGGAGAAGGCCCAAGGCCAGCCATAGGGAGGGCCACCTCCTGCAGAGGAGGAGGAAATCCATTCCAGACCCTTGCGAGGCCCACGGGGACACTCACCTCAGCTCACATTTGATCTGTACCCAGCCGGGACTGCGCAGGAACGACCAGGGGTGGAACCACTTCTCCACGGTCTGCAGGCTTGAGCACAGCACCTCCAGCCACAAATGCAGCACCTGCTCACTGCAGCGATGGGGTAGAGGCATGTTATTTGGCTGAAGCCAGGGAAAGAAGCCCCGTCCCTTTGGGATAGTCTATTTTCAGCCCAAGCCTTGACCCCAAACCCCAGTCCTGTCCCCCGTAGGAAGAGGATAACTCAGTAAACTTGTGTGACCCACTCCGTGCAATATGAGCTACTTCTTCCAGCTGGGAGCCAGGCCAGTGCGATGAAAAATAAAGGAGCAGGTCCCACTCAGTGGCTGCAGTGGGAGGGCAAAAAGACCCTGTGGCCTAAGGCAGACTGAAACAACTGCTGCCCTTGAGCCTGCTCTGCTCCCTCCCAAGCTCCTCGCACCCGCAATGCCAGGGGTATCAGGACCAGATGACTCACTTGAGTCCAACGCAGATGAGGGAACGAAGCTTCACGTCCATCTGCGCATGTGCAGCGTTGTGTGTCATGTTCACAGCCTGAACCGCCTGCAGGGAGGGAAGATGGCGTTACCGCCTTCTCAGCTTAGCCTTAGGCACGGCTGGGCAGCCGTTTCGGCAACACAGCCAAACGCTGCCCTCCCCAGCGCGGAGCTCCCCACCCTCACCCAGTGCCACCTGCTAGGCTCAGAGGGGCCAAGCCTTCCTGATGGCTTCCCTTTCTGCCTTTCCCCAGGCACCTGGTGTCTGTGCTCCTTCCCATCAGGGAAGGTCTGGGAGACTCTCCAGCATCTCGCTAGAGATGAGCCTCACGCTCCAGCAGCCTCCATGGGAAACTTCCCCACATTAGGAGCTGGGCTCTGGCTGGGCTGGGGGCAGCACTCACCCGGTAAAGCAGCTCCTCCGGAGTGAGGACTTTGCCGTCTTCATCAAGCCTGCAAAGATCACAGCAGAGACATAGCTAGCTCTGAGGCCACCCCGGGCACATGCAGGCCTCTCCCCCTCCATACCCCAACAGCTCTCTTGCTACTGCTGAGCCCACAGGTGATCCTGCAGCCATGAGAGAGGAAGACACAGACCCAGAAGCAAACACGGGAGCCTGGGGAAGGGGACAAGAGCCACTGCCAGCCCCAAGTCAGCACAGACACAGCGGCATGCTGACACCACAGCCACAGGAGGATGGGGCGGACCATGACCCCTCCCCAGGTGGAGAGCAGCAGCAGCAGCAGTTTGATGAGCACGCAGGAGCAGGGCACAGACCCAGCCACTTGGTGTGACTAAAGCGGCCTTACCTGTAAGTCTTGCAGAGCACAAGGCGAGAATACACAGAGTCAAAGTCCCGTTCCACTTCCCGGCTTGCAGCCTAGTAGGGCAGAGGGACAGTCAGCATACTCTGCCCTACAGCCCCCTCACCCCAGCCCTCCGGTAACGCTGCCCCACAAAGGGAACCGAGACATCTCACCTCTTCAATGAACAGCCAGGGATGGCAGGGGCCCCCCAGCAGAGATGGCTTCTTCAGTCCGTGTTCAAATATGGACTTCAAGGCTGGACAGAGTGTCCCTCGCACCAAGTCCGTCACCCCTTCTGTGACTGAGTCATCTCCAGCAATAGAGTACTGAGGAACATGAAGAGCCAGCTCTCAGCATACTGCCGAGGGGGCAGAGCATGGAGGTGTTCCACTCACCTACAGCTTCTCTGCACAGACCTCTTCTACTCCCAGGTGCCCACCAGTCCCCCCTCCCTAAACCCCTTACGCTCTTGCCGGCTCTTGCATAAGGCACCATGTTCAGTGCTGCTCTCCAGGGATCTGGTGGGACACCAGGACCTTTGTGCCTAGGTGGTTGGTGCCCAGGAGACCACATCGGTGACCCCAGCACCATCCTGGCTGAGCTCGGCATGTAGGAAAAGCTGCAGTTTGGTGTGATGCTGACTGAGCTAAGGTAAGGAGAGGGACTTGCACTGAGGGTCTCTGGGACTCTGTAAGCTGCTAAAAGTCAAAACAAAGGGGGACAGATAGGAATTCCCAGGTCAGCTGGTACACCACTTCAAGGTATCATCCTGACACACTGTTAGCATGAAGGATGTTCCAAAATTAGGATGAGTGGGATCCTCTCTACTCCCACAGTTGGGAGGAGAACTGCTCAGCAGTACAGGGTGCGTTTACACTCAAGAGAGGTGATCTGCGTCTAAGGCACCAGCCCTGAGAAGAGGGTGAGGAAGCAAGTGAGATGTCAATAGTGACATCCCTCTAGGGGCTTCTCTTGGGGGGTCTCAGATCAGCCTTTGAGCCCTTCCTTATGCTCCAAATGCTGAGGTGGAGAGAGAAAACAGGGCCTTCTCCACTTCCTCTGCAAACTGCCTAGGCCAACAGCTGCTGCTGTTTGTCTCCTACCCGCTACCCCAGCCTTGGGGCCATATCGAGGTATCTGCTCGAGATAGATGGCATCTCGCCACTGCCGGTTGCGAGAGGAACTGAGACAGAGTGCTCCCTCGGGCACAGCTGCTCGGGGAGAATCCACTGCGGTGACCGCAAAGCATGAGCGGGATCCACAGGCACAGCCTCAAAGGAGGAAGAGCAGGGCAGGGAGCCGGCAGAAACACTGCCCACAGGATCCTGCCGTGTACCTGCCTGCTGCTTTCTCAGCTTTCCCAAGGTTCATCTCTAGGGTCCTTGTGAGCCCAGGCATCACACTCAGCTACCCCCTGCAGCCCTCTGGGACCCTCATTCTCCACTTGGTCAGCATGAGGAAGCAGAGCAAACAGGCTTAGGAAGATAAGCTGCCTGATCACATCACTAAGTGCTCAATAGCCAGAGAGAGCAGACTCACTCAAGGGGCGGGGGGAAATACATGGCTCTCTTCAACTATGTTTTTTCAGTTATGACACGACTCTTTCTTTTTATCTTGTTTTTTGTTGTTGTTGTTGTGGGTTTTTTTAATTACCTCTTTACTCCGCTCATCCAAGATCTCCACAAATTTTGCAGGAAACCAACCTACAAAGAGTGGACAAAGAGGTGAGCCTGATGTAGGCACTGAGAAACAACACAGACAAGACCCGAGCCCAGTGGAAGCTGAGAATAAATCAGCGTTCATAGGGTCCAGCCCCAAAGAAGGAAGTGAGCAGCCTCACAATCACAAGAATTAGGGCAACTGCAAGAGGAAGCCAATTACAGGACACTGCCCACAAGCAGCAGAGATGACATGCACCCAACCACCCTGTGCCAGGAGGATGGAGCCTGAACTTGCTGTTTGCAAGAAGTAACCAGGTAGCCGCATCACTGCTCTCATACCCTGCTTTAACATTTCCCTGGCAGATGCTGTGGGTAACCGGCAGAGCCTTTGCTGCAAATGTGGCAGAATGTGGATGAACAGATGCTCCGCACCCGGCCCCACTCTCCCCAGTGCAACCCATCCTGCTCTCACCTCTCAGTCCATTCAGCTCTCCAACCCAACAGTGCTCATCCTTCTGGGAAATGATCTGAAAAACAGGGAGTGGAAAACACTGGTTGAAGAGAGCGCAGCACCAGGAGGGCTACAGCTGCCCAGCTGTGTACACAATGAGGAACTGCTTTCTTCTCAACTGTTTTGCCAATGTTCTCTTCTCACATGGCCCAGGGCCTTCAAGGGCAAAAAGCTACTGCAAACACAACGTTACCCCTGTTTTCCCCCAACTTCAGATGGGATCCCCACAGCTAAAACACAAATGGATGCTTTTATAGTCTTACCACAGCCTAGTGCGTGGTGTTAAACTGGGACCCAGGTTGGACCAAATCAACCTTTTGCTCAGCTGTATGGCAGCCAGGAAAGCAACTTGGTGGTTGCACTGAGAATGACCCACAAGGCAACACTCACAGGAACACACTGCCTCATCCCCAGGCAGCCCCGAGAAACAGCAACTGCTTCCCTTAGACTCCTAACTGGGCTCTGAGCTGATCTCCCTTCTTTCCCTGCAGAAGAGGCAGTGCAGCGTCCCAAACAAGTTGGGCGTGCCCTGTGTGTGGGTTGCCCTGGTCCCCGTCTCATGGGCTGACGCACCGTAATGATGTCATTCTTGCGGAAGCCCAGCTCGTCGTCATCGTGGCGCTCAAAGTCCAGTAGTGCCTTTGCTCGTCGTCGTCGGTTGCGGGAACAGGCCACATAGTTCTCGTGGTCCCGCTGGTGGCTCTCCATGCTGTAGTCTGGAGTCAGATCCTAGCATGCATGTGGATGAAGAGCAGAGAGCAATGACAAGCAACAGATGACTCCCAGCTGACCTGCCAAAGCTTGCATGCCCCTGTTCCCAGCCCTATTCCTGCACCTAGTGGGCAGATAGCCTCCCAGCACAGCCCTCCTCCACCAGGGATGGGTTGAGCAACCCTCATCCTCCACCTGGTGTGTTCTTTCTCAAGTCCACACTCCAGGAGCATTTGAACAGCCCTGTCCTGTGGTGGACACTCAACACTCATGCCTGGAGCACACAGCAGTGCAGATCCAGCTGTTCCCACTCACAATGCTGCAGTTCTTGGGATCCACACACTGGAAGTGCCGTGCCACCTGGAGAATGGCCTCACGCAGGTCAGCCACCAGCTCCGTCTGCTTGATGTTCTTGGCCTTCAGTGCCTCGAGATCATCATCCCCTGGGGGAGCCCACACAGCCAGAAGGAAGGTGAGGAAAGGAAAACAAGTATAAGGTATTAATTTTTGTTAACATTAGAAATCATTGATTCTGCAGAAATCAGAAAAGCCTGACATTAGAAGTGCCTACACTAAAGCAGGTACTTATTGCTAAGCTATTCAATAATGTAAATAACCAATACCAATTTGACTGTCTCAAATTTTAAGGAGCTGGTATTTCAAACCACATATGGAACTGGAAGATGCCATCTTTGATCTGTCTGGACAACTCAGTATACCAAAATTCTGTGTACTGCTTTAGAGAAGTGTCTACGCAGTATATAGATGGCTGAATGGTGGGACACAAAACTAGGGAACTTTCAAAAATTCTCTTCAACTGAAATTCTCTTGAAACTGAAACAGCTTTTGGTTGAACTACTTCTGATTTTTACATACCTCACAGGCTGAGAGCATCTTCTTCACTAAGTCTTATAGAAGACTTGAAAAAGCAAGACAGCCCACTTTCCTCTGTCAGTCTAGAAGTCAGAGCCATGACACAAAAGCTGCCTTCTACTTAACACCTCGACCTCCCTAAAAGCCAGATTTCAAAGGTTTTGGGTGTGTAGAAATGGTCATAAGTACAAAGTAAAAGTTACCAAAGCATCTTTCAACTGTCACCAATTCCCCCAGGAGTTTTGACAGCCTATCTCTATTAATTTATGCAGAAAGATACCTAGTGGGATGGATTCTTTAGGCAGTTAATGTATCTGAATGCCTTAAAAATCGGGTACATGATGTTTGGGAACAATGAACCATTTGCTTCTTTTTCTAAAAAAATTCAGTTTGTTTTAAATTCAAAGTGTATTTTCATATATCTGTTTTTGCTCTCTCTGTAATATACTGAAGATGTGGTAGCTTGATTAGCAAAATCAACATTTAAAACATTGTATTTTTCACTCAACTCCAATTTTTATACAAACACAGCTTTTATGCATGACCCAAGTAAATCATTTGCTAGCAAATTGGTACTCTGCTTATCTTCTAACAGCATTACAGAAACCAATATGAATAAAGTGTGGCCTGAGCTATACAGCTGCTGCAACAGCTATGTACATATGAAGTTTCCGCTTACTGAAGTCATTAACAGTATCTTTTAATCATAAGTGACCCTAATTAAAAAGACCAACACTTTAAGAACATAATAGAAGCACAAAATTGGATTTAAAATTATTTTTATAATTGTTTTTTATTTGCTAAATTAAACAATTAGAGAATCAGACACACAGAGCTTAAGAGAAAACTGAACTTTGCTTCTGGACTAGAAAAATGGTAGGGCATACTTACTCCCAGTCCAAGCAATGATAATTAACAAAACCTCCTCCTCACTGGCCAGGGCTAGGAAATAGAGCATGTAAGAAGTCTCACTACAGATTCAGAGATACAAAGATTGTAAATAGATAGGTGGTCACGCAGATGGCGGGGATTCCCAGAAAATTCACGTTGCTAAAACAGAACGTGACTAAAGAAGAAACTACTCAACCACAGCCACGCTAGCTCCATGAGCTGCCCTCATTTACATAGATCACTGATTCCCTCTGTCATCAATTCAGTCCCTTCTGGCCAAAATACCGTGCTCCTCCCTCTGTACTCAGACCAATCCTACCCAAACACAAGCAGGAGGTATGGGAAGCCAGTTCCACACCCTCCCACCTTAGAATATACACCATACAGAGGAAAGCAACTGGGGTTCCCACCAGATTCACCTCACTGCACCCAACATGCCTGCATGGACATTCCAAACCAGGAAACCGGTGCAGGATCGGCCACACAGGAGGAGGCTGTTTTGAGCCTGCCAAGACTAACTAGCTGCACGGTTGCGCAGAGGAGGACTGGCCCTCTTGCCTCTCCTTGTTGCAATGCCCATCCAACAGGAAAAAGACAACATGCGTATCTCATTCTCTGCCAAACTACCTTTTGCTGTTTCTTCCTTCATTAGAAATCTGGTCCAACTCCTCAAATCTCAGCTAAAGAAAGCCTTGGCCTTGGCCGACTTGATCTAGCACGAGCCTGGCTTTGAGCAGGTGAGGCTGCGCTACAGACATCTAGAGGTCCCTCCCAAACAGTGCGCCTGTGACTCCTGTCCAAGTCACTACTAAATCTGCATTCACTCTAAGGAAAAAGAATTAAGTCCTGGATAAGTTCTTACTCCCACCCAGACAAGGGTTATGTACCAGCTCTACACAGTAACTATCACAGGAAGCAGACTTTACAGTTAAGGTTGGTTGACAGTTCCCAGTATAAGGTGAATTTATCACATCCAAGCTTTCCTTCCCCTCACTTGGGCTGAAGTTTTCCATTCTGGTCGTCTGCTGCAGGATGATAACTTCTCTATTTTAACCAATGTTTTAAGAATACTAGGCAAAACCCATGACAGTCACTGCACAGAAATCCCACTAAAATGAGAAAGCACTATCATCTCAGTTCTACCATTGATACATTTTGAAGCTTGAACTTTAAATTTGTCTTTGTGCGTGGGTATAACTTGCTATCACTTTCATAAAGCTACTCAAACTTGGTCAAGGAGACTGAGACACAAGAAAGATGCATTTGGCAGCTAAGTTCCCTGCCAGTTTGGTTTGTACTGACTGTATGGTAACATTACATACAAGAGGTCTCAGTTTAGGTTGCACAAGCAACCTTCCTGCATTTCTTCACTTCTGCATGCTTGACTTTACAGCTTCATTGGTCTTCTACCATAACTTCTATATGTAACGCTGTATGCGCTTGTAGCAAGCCTGTGACAATATATCCGCTTCCTGGAGAACACCAGAAAAACTCTTCTCTGAAAAGACCAGTAAAACCCAGTTTTAGATTTATTCAGGCCATTTCAACCACAACAGGAACACTATTTGAACCCTGTAAATTCAGTATGTTGTCTTCCGCCGGAAAAACAATTTCTGTGGTGAGATGTGGCAATTTCAAGAAAGCTAACCAGTCACGAGGAAGGTGATGACAGTGAGACTTACAATAGAAAGGTTTATTATGGAGTCACAGAAGCAAACTGCCAAACCCATGCAAAACCCATTCTGGCCCTGCACTTTCTGGACATACACTGGCTTAGCTCATAAGCAAAGAAAACTAAGACTCAAAAGTGTTCACAGCATCAAACTCTCAGAGTAAGGGGGAACATCAGTGATGTTTGCATTTATAAATTTTGATGAGTGACACACTGGACCATCCTGCCCTGTCTCAGATCTTCAGAGATGCTCCTGAACTGAGCAGGGTAAGATCAGGAGAGTACAACATCCAGCTCGCGGACTGCATGTGGTCTGCCAGAAAACGTGTTTGACCTGTTGGTCAGTGCAAGAAGGACATTACAGCTGGGCTGAGCTGCAGCCCGCTGTTAGTCACCATTTAAGGACTAACCATCCAACCTAAAATTCACTTTCTGAGCTCAGACCAAAGCAAGCAAGTAGAAAACTGCACTTCTTCCCTCTCATCCTTCAGTTCTGGCTCCCTTCTCTCCTCTTTCTCTGTCCCAGTGTTTCCCTGATTTGCTCACTCCACTCCCTCGTAGGCTGTTATATCCATCAGCACCACATGAAAGATAAAGGATTGTCCTTACCGAAAAGCAAAGAGGTGATGCCAGATTTCCTGCGCTGAGTCCTGCGCCGCACAATCTGAGGGAGAGGGAAGAGAGAGAGCAAAGTGCACACATCAGGACAGATTTCAGAAAAAAAGCAAAGCAACCCTCCACACAGGTCAGCTCTGGGCAAAGGGTCCTGACAGCTACCACTGGAAAGGGCAGGCAAGTGAACCAGCAATTTTTAGACTGGAGTTGTTCTAGTTCTAACACAATGAATCAGCTCTACTGCTTGATCTGCTCCATGTGCAACGGGTTATTTATAGCTCAATTATTACGAAAGCATAATTGAAGTTCAAGAATCAACCATGATTCAAGTGAATAATTTTAGTTCTAATCTACTTGTTGCCAAAACCAGTTCTGCACGTAATTATATATAAATTTCTAAATGGATGCCTATTACATTCTAGAATTGCAGGAGTGTCTTGCGATTAGACGAGCATCAAGAATATATCTTCCACGCAGGCTTGACAAACAGTAGCTACTACATCTGCAGCCGCAGACTGTAGTCCAAGATTAAACACAGGTGCATTTTTTATTCAGCTTCTCAAAGGCTGACGCTGTTTCCTAACTCTACCTTCCAGAGTTATTTTAGTGTATCAGTTTCTCACTAATGGATTAACTCCAGTTCCTACTCTGCACGCTCCAAGCAAATTCTGCCAGAAGCATATGTTGTTTCTTTTTGTTTCCATTAATAAAATGCATCACTCTCCATCATAACTCTCATTAACGATAATTACAATCAATGTCAATATCCCTTTCACCTGGGATTTATCAACCAGGACAGATCTGGCAGCATTTCATTAGTACAGACCTTCCCTTCACTTCCCAATACCTTCTCTCCACTGGATGACAGTCATCCTGGAGCCAAAACCCTCTCAGACAAGAGGACCTCTTGCTCACAAAGAGCAATTGGGAGGGAACACATAAGGGAATGGTAAAAATGGAGCAGCAGAGGCAGATGGGACTCTGTGCACTCACTTTGGATAAATTGTTGACAGTGGTGCTGGAGTTGAGCAGCTGCCCTTGATCAGCAATGAGGTAGGCCAAGTGTTTGCGACGCTGGGTCTCCACCGCCACATCTGTCAGCGAGCCAGCCACGCGCATGGCCTCCCGCAGCAATACATCTGCATCTTCAATCTGACTTGGGATGTCCGAGAGTGTGTTGAAGATTGAGGCAGAGTTCTCGGACTGGATTAGCTCATCCTCCTGCAACGATGCAGTCATTTTGCTACTCAGAACAGTAAGCACGAGAGCCATGCTCTTTGGGCTGCTAGATGCAATTTTACATTTGGTGTACAGCCTGGGCCAGAAACAATGCAGGTACAACTAGATAATTCCATAAAAACTTCAGTATGAAGAGCGCAAGCTACTTATGGGAGGGGACCAGCATCTTTTACTACTCTACTGCACTGAGATCTGCCCCCAAAATTCTAGCTGGTGTGTTTTTGAATCACAGCATCCATCACTGAAACGAAGTCAAATCAGCAAGGAAGGACAAAACAGAAGCTATTCTGCACCCACTGCCAGGCCTGGGCACAGCAGGGATCTTGCTGGGAACAAGGGAATGGAAGCTGATCAGTCTCACACACTACAGAGTGCCTACCATGTCAAACCATGCTCCACCTTCACCTTACTCCCAGCAGGCTCACCCTTGCCCTTCACACAGCAAGCTGAACCACAAAATTATATTTTGCATGAAAAGGAAAAGATCAGGTGGTTAAATGTAAGCCAGCCAAATCAAATGTTGTCAGGACAATGCCTAATCTCTTGGAGCATTCAACAGTGCCATCAAAAGCTACCCAGATGACCACAACCTTGTCCTGGTTTCAGCTGGGATAGAGTTAATTGTCTTCCTAGCAGCTGGTACAGTACTATGTTTTGGATTCAGTGTGAGAAGAAGGCTGATAACACACTGATGTTTTCAGTTGTTGCTAAGTAATGTTTAGTCTAAAGTCAAGGATTTTTCAGCTTCTCATGCCCAGCCAGCGAGAAAGCTGGAGGGACACAAGAAGTTGGGATGGGACACAGCCAGGGCAGCTGACCCAAAGTGGTCAACGGGGTATTCCATACCATGGGACGTCATGCCCAGTATACAAACTGAGGGGAGTGGGGGCGGGGGGATCACCGCTCAGGGATTAACTGGGCATCGATCGGTGGGTGGTGAGCAATTGCACTATGCATCATTTGTATATTCCAATCCTTTTATTATTACTGTTGTCGTTTTATTAGTGTTATCATTATCATCATTAGTTTCTTCTTTTCTATTCTATTAAACCGTTCTTATCTCAACCCTCAAGTTTTACTACTTTTCTCGATTTTCTCCCCCATCCCACTGGGTGGGAGGGGAGTGAGTGAGCAGCTGGGTGGTGCTTAGTTGCTGGCTGGGGTTAAACCACGACAATGTCTCTGCTCAGAGATGGTGCAGAATCAAGAATTATCTTGGTTTAGGTAAGACAGACTCCCAGGCTGGGATCTAGACTGAATAGAGGGGGGCAGCTGATGGGGTTTAATCATGAGGGAACAAATGAGGCAGGCAGGGGAAACAGCAATCCCTGAATCCTGTGAAATGCCTTGGAAGTTCTTCACAGCCCCCAGTTCTGAGGAAGGCAGGAAGTCACCTTCCTGAGCACATTCCCAAACCACATACAGGAAGTGGATACAAAACCTTCTTCCCCTAAAACTCAAAATTAAGCACCAAAGTACTATAAAGGAGGAAGAGGATGTGGGAATTACCTTCATACTGAGCATGCCCAAAGTGAGCTGGAACAGCACCAGGGAGCCCTGGTAGAAGAAGAGGTCCCAAATACGTAGCAGCAGCTTGATGTGGACAACACTAGCGAAAGAGGTGAGGAACCAGTGCAAGGTGATCAAGGAGAGCTCTGTGAACAAAGACACAGAAAAGAAACATGACAAGGGAAGTCAACCAATCAGTGAAGATGGACTCTCCTAAGTGTTCTCCTCCCAGCTCAAAGATGACCATGCACACACTGCCTCCAGGGCCAGGAGGTTTGCACCTATCCCTGCTGCTCTCCCTTTGTGAAACAAGAACAATAATTTTCGTCTGCAGGTCACCCTGGCAAGAAAAGCTATGGTTTCCAGGGCACGCTTTTACCTATGTCATGCTCCTGGAGCAGCTTGTCCAGACGGGGCAAGTACTGCACAATGAGCTGTCGCAGGACACGCTGGTCAGTCTGCACGCCCATCAGGGTGGTGCTGAAGTAGGAGGCAGGAACCAGTTCCTCGATGATAGCACACATCATCCAGAAGGCATCTTCCTCCTCCAAGAAGAGCAGCAGAGAGGCAGCCACCTAGGATTTTGAAGGAAGAAGAACTGCGTGTCCTAAGAGGAGCAGATCTCTTTTGTCACTTCCTCACATGGAGAGATGGACCAGTATCTAGGTGACCAACATCTTCCTTCCTCTGCAGCAGCCCTCCTGCAGTCTCCCACTGAAGTGATTTCTCCTCAGTGTAATGCCTGTCCCTCCCCAACAGATGGACTGAATTCTTCCACATCTTTGGACACGTGGTGCTACTCTGCTCTCCCTTCCCTAGAAAAAACGTTCCAGGTGGAAGGGATTTCCCTTCAGCTCATCTGGAGGCCACAGTATCTGGTAGCACTGCCTCAAATCACTTGCCCCAGCACAGCCACCACAGACAAAACGATCCCTATCATAAAGACACTCTGAAAGCAGGTTACCATGCCAGTGCCTTGGCAATATCCAATCTCTGGGTAGAGCCAGGCAAGTCCCCGTAGTATCCTGCGTAGCCGGGGCACCCCGATACTGTTCATGTTGGAGAAGCAGGCATTGCTGGGCATCGTGCGGAGCAAGTCCTTTTCAATCTGTGAGACAGCCATAAGCAAGGACAGGGTCAGCTAGCAGCATATGAACAATTGCCTTCTGCTCTCTGCACTTCCCCATGGCCTGCTGCCTCAGGGAACTCTGCTTCCCCACACTCATGCGTAAGTCCTTAGGCACCAAAGAAGATGGCCCTGTCCAAGAACCTGGGGTCCCTTTAACAGCCTTCACTGACATGTGGGAAAATGTCAGTGCAGATGGTGACTTGGTGCCTCCCAAGAAATACTTGCCTACACTCAGCCCCTAGCTTCACCACTGAGAATAGTAGGCATACTGGTTGGGAATTTCATCTGCTTGGATTTCAAGCAAGGCTTCCCAACAAACCTCCCCCAGAAAGAAACCAGCAACCTGGCCACATCTGTGACAGGGAACTTGGAGGTGAACAGCCCACAGATCTCCCTTGGGTGGTGGTGTTCCTCCTTCTAACCACTTGAATCTAGCTTCTTAGTGAGAGGTGAACCTGTGCAGAGCTCAGTTTCTTTTGCCATGGCCTTCGCCTCCTCCCACAAAAGCAGAGGTCAGAGGAAAAGGGAAAACACCCTGTAACGGTCTTGCTGGTGTTCAGAGACTTTGTGTTTGAGGGAACAAAGACAGTCCCTGGAAGCAGCTGCCGCTACCCCAACAGAGGTGCATCTGTCAGCCTTTCACCCTTCACTTCCCTCAACGAGTATCAGGATGTTTGCTGAGATGCAGCTGCAGCACTGTTTTCTAGCCTGCAGGTAGCATGGGTCCAACCCCTCCCTGCTGTCCTAGGAAGGCAGGCAGCTGCACAGTTGCTATTCCAACAAAACAAAGGAGAAATACGCCCAACAGGATTAAGCTTTAGCAGGATTCAGCCACACATGTCCTCTCAACTGTCCCTGCTGCAGGTGTTAGGCAGACACCCCTTCCTCCTCACGCAGCAAATCTTGCCCTTCTCCCCACTCCCTTGTGCCCAGTCACCACTAGGCAGCATCTCCTACCTGTTTGGCAGCAATGATTTCATCGTTAGAGCTGTTTTTCACGATATCCCGATACGACATCTCTGAATTCCTCTTCTTCTGCAAGGCCCCCGACAGGCGCATCCACAGCTGAGGGGACAGGGTGAACAGAGATAGGAAGAGTCACTAAGACAGCCACAGAAAACCATAATCTGGCACCCTTTCAACCAAAAGAAAGGAGTCTCGCTCCACTGTGTCTTAGTCCAGGCAGGAGAGCCTGCCCGCAACAGGCAGCACTCTCACCTGTGGCCTCATGCTGTGTGGGATGCCAGCTAGCACCAGGGAGCGCAGCTTGTCTGAATGCGGTAGGGTGACCTCAATTTTGTCCCAGGTGAGGTCGCCCACGTCGTGGTTGTGTGTGAATTCCAGATGAGCCTGCCACTTGAGCCTCTGCTGTGGCTCCTCTGCCAGTGGGACCCCCAGAAGCTTGCTGGAGTTTGGCTCAGCACCATCTGCCTCAGCAAAGGGAGGAGAACGAAATGAAGACAAGTGAGAGAGGGAACAAACATAGGGCAGGGTGGGCAGTAGGAAGGCCATCTGAAGAAAGCACATTAAAAACATACATGTCTTCCAGCCAGAGCATGGAAAGGCAAAGCTTTGTTTCTAACTGTCTTCTCCATACAGCAAATTTTATGGTCATAAGCAAAAGGCACTGGGGCCTTGAGAACTAAGAAGCTGTCGGCAGGCTTCTTGTCTCTACTTACTCATGATTTAGAGCAGAGTGTGGCTGGAATTAAACAAGACCCTGGCAGCAGTCATCCTGCTGGGTTTTGTAAGGATCTGTAAATCAGGCTGACAAAAGCGTAGCAAGCCTCAGAGGTGGCAAGCAGAAGCTATATGCTCATGCAAGTAATGAGGTGCAAAATGTTAACTGTGGGGATATTTAATCACTGAAAAAGCTTTAGTAAGGACACTTCCAAATTCATAATGAAAGAGCACCTTAACCTGAGGCTGGCTTTCTAAAATAGATACTTTAGCACAAGTACAGGTTTGACGCAAGACACTCTGTCTTTCATCATATCATGCATCCCTACAATGCAATCCAAATCTTTCTGCTGATTTTATAATGCACAAGTCTATCGAATGTCCTGGCTGAAGAAAATCACCGTGTCCTGTCCTCATCTCCGGGTTGTTGCTTCAAAGAGGATCCTCTATGGCTCAAGGTGTCTCAGGGCACACATGCAAACAACTTCTGCTCTTGCACTGTATGGCCTGTGCCCTGGAAACATTCTCTCAGAGCACATAAAGCAATTCCTGCGTCCCCCACTCCCTTTTCTTCCTCTCTGCAACGGCAGCCAGCTGTTGTAGTTCAATGCCCAGCTGCAATAGCTCTCCACGCCTCCTTCTATTTGGTCGTCGGCCTCTATATCTTGCAGAAAAACTAGGATGTGGGTTTTGCCCCTAGAATTTGCCCTACACTTTGACAAGCTGCTGGGATGGGTAGAACACATACTGCTGCCACTCACCTTGGCTACAAGTTTTTCAACAGACAGAACATGTCCCTGTGCTTGCTATCAGTGCTTACAGTGCTACTGAACACGACAGAGACCCCACTGTGAACTGGGAAAGTTGCCCTTCCCCAGCATACAGCTGCTAAAGGAAATGGTAACTTCCTCTTAACTTTTCTCTCTCTTACCCATGGCACAAGCATAAGGGGATGGAAATTACTCTGCTGCATAGTCTGTGCTCCAGACTCCCGTAAGGCCAGCACATCTAATGCACTTGATTACAATGGTAGGATACAGAAAGATGACGACAGTTGGGTAGACAAGGCCTAGCACAGAAAAGTTGCAAAATCACCCTGCCATACTTAGAAGCATGGGAAGGCCTGGACACAAGACACAATGGAAGGGGGAAGGATGGGACTGGCTTTACCTTCCTTATCAACTCGGAAACCAAATTCATCATAGTGGAACTCTGGCTGCTCGATGGATTCTTCCTTCTGGGAGATGTGAGGAAGGAGAACAGACACTTTCACCAGTTTAGCACTGAACAACTGAACAGACACATGTGGATATTGCCCCATCCCACCACTGTCCACACTGTGCCCTCTGAGCAGCTAGACCCCTTGCCCTTTTATTTTCAATGCCTCCCACCACAGTTCCCAGGTGGGGAGGTGTTGCATGCCATTCCCATTTTGACTTCTCCATGGAAGTTGTGAAGCCCTGCCTTCACACCCGTACAGATTTTCCCAGCAATCCATTTTCCAGCAGGGCTTGAGCACAGCATCATATCAAGATCAGAACTTCCCACTTGGAGGGGCACGCAGCCCTCCTTATGGACTGAGGAATCCACACACACCAGCTAAAGTGGTCTCTGCTGTCTGCATCTCTAATACACAGCAGTCCTCTGTTACCTCTCCACACACACTGCAAATTCAGCTCCCTGCATTGCTCTATCTCCTGCCTGTTGCTGTCAGATTTTCTCTGCAAGACAGCAGGCAAAACTGGAATTTGTACCTGTGAAGCAAGCCCGAATTATACGCCAAAGGAAATTAAGGTCCACGACCCAAATCTCAACTTTCCTCATCTGTGCTCACGGTTGGCATTGGGGTGTACGCAGTGCAGGTTACAAGCAGGCTTTTTTAAGGAGTGAAAACCTACAGACACCTCCCCTTTCCTGCAAGCCCACCTGCCCTTTCCGTGGGGTCTCTTGCAAGCATCGCACCCAGGCAGCACCCAAGAAGCATGCTTCTAGCATAGCCCCACAATAAGCTTTAACCTGCTTCACTGGGCTCAGCTGCCTTCAGCAAACACTGCGGGTAAGTTATGAAATTCCATGGCTGCTTCCTTCCTTCCTGCTCTGCCCACCTGGTGACAAGTCTTGAGGCTAGCATTTCCTGCCGTGCACAAGCCATCCAGAGTAGCTTGATGGTGACAGAGACTCCCTCAGGATGTCAACATTTTTACAGTGGAGCAATAGTTGCAAAACAGCAGGGCAATAATTCACACAAGTTTCTTTGTGCTCTGCAAGATCCTCTTGCAAGAGCCAGGATGCAGCCGCAAAACACATGAAGTTTAAGTAGCAAACAAGCATCCACAACCAAACCACCAGAGGAAGAGTGCGTCTCTCCCTCCTTTTCCCTGTGGCCTTCAGAGACCACCAGAAGTCACCAGGGTCCCTTTACTTCTGTGCAGAGCCAGAGAACACCCCCTCCCTGCCCCACACGTACCTGTGTGTATTTTGCCAGGATCTCCTGAGGCCAAATGCTGGGAGTGAGTGCTGAGAAGGGACCCCCGGCAGAGGGAGTGTGATGGCCTAAATAGAAAGAGACCAACATACAGCAGTGACAACCTGGAAGGACTCCCTTGGAAGATGCACACTCCATACAGACTGTTCCAGCAAGAGAAGGACTCTATCAGCAGTTTGTCACTACTGCCACTCTAGACATTGAGACAGCTCCCACTTCACCAAGGAGGCAAGTCATTTCAGATGGTTTTCTCCCTTATCATCGAGCAAAAGAAGCAGAAAGGGCAATCGGAGTTCTCTTTAAGAAAGAGACTTTTAGGGAAGAGAAATAGTTCCATGGCATCATGCAACCTTTCTTCTGCTTGGAAAAGCTGTGTGGTCAGTGCCACACCAGGGGAACCATTACAAAAAAAATTAGTATGGAGAAGTAAACCCCCTCCTACAGAGGCACTGACTCCAGCACCGGGCAGCACTCCAGAGTTGCCTGAAATTTTCTCACCCAGGCACCAAAACAGGAAATCAGAGCCCTCAGCAGGATCCTCCCTTTGCTGCAGAAGGACTGGGACACTTCTGCCCCTCCCTGAGGTTGTCAAACCATGCATAAAGAGCTGCAGCAATGAAAGTATGCCTATCAGCATGGTCTTTTGTGTTCAAGATAAGCACCTTCCCAGTCTCAGGGAGTGTTCCCTTGAACAGCTTCCTCTGTAATAATGGCAGATGTCAAGTTTTGCAATTGAAGCAGATAAGCATGTCCCAGGCCTTCCGCTGCAAAAAGGTTTACTTGGCTTTGAAGTACGGTCTCCCTCAGGGTTATATACCCTGAAATAACCAGCTAGACTGGGAAGGAAGGTGTACACAAAAATATGGGGTGGGAGAGTGGGCCACTGTAAGAGTGGACATGCTGGAGGAGACCTAGTTTTAGTAAAGCTTGTATATCAGTTGAACTCCAGTAAGTCTTTAGCCTTCTGCCTGCCCTAGAGCTACCACTTTACAACAAAAATCTCTCAGATCATAAGCAAGCCACCTACTGCGGGGCAAGTCTTGGAGGAGAACAGAACTGAGCAAATCTTATGAAAAATGGGGAAAGCAGACTACATTTCAACCTCCTTCTTCCTCTGTGTTCAATGGCTGAAGCAGCTTCTGCAGGCTTCAGCACAGGGTAGAAGAAGGAACTGAGTTCACTGTAAGTGAAAAAGCAGCTGGGTCACAAAGAGTGGGGTGATCTCTTCTCCCCCAATTTGACCAGACAGCACATTAGTGTAAAGAATAGCTCTTGGAACCAGTAACTTTCTTTTACTACATTGCAGCTGAAGAAAGAACAAGCAACCAAACGAGAAGGTACCATGTCCATTTTTGTCTGCTCACCTGACATTGCGCTAGGTAAGGCTGAGTAGCAGAGGCTGTCAGCAGGTCCAGAAATGCTGCTCTTAGAGGTGAGAGGTCACTATCCTGTTATAAAAACAAAACCCAAACAAACAAAAAAATTGGTGAGAATTCAGTTAGCATGTAAGAACATGCTGGGGGACAGACAGACCCCTCGCACAACTTCCCCACAGGAAAATCAAGTCCCTTCGTATTTAAGTTCCCCGCAGGAAAATTAAATTCCAGAAACTGGAGTTTCCTCTTGGTTTCATACCTACCCATGAGCTAGAAAGAGCACACTGTCATTTACCAAATTCCTTGTGACGGTAACATCATTGCTGACCGAAAAAATGTCAAAAATCAAGTCAACTTTCATCACCTTTTCTATCACATATTGTAAGTCCCATATTTAATTATGAATACTAAAAAATCACACCATACATCATCATTCTCTGGACAGACTGCCCATGGAGAAGGGACTGGAATGGTGAAAACAGTATAAGGTGGTATCATTAGATGCAATAAGCCTGAAAGAGATTTTAGGGGTAGCATCAGAAGAGCAAAGTGTATAGGCTGTGGAATACAGTTCCCTGAAGGGAGCTGGGAAAGCTTCTGACAAGGGTTTTCTGTGAAGAACTGGACTAGGATATGATCACTATGCAATCGAGTACCTCTGCAATGAGCCAGGCTCCTCTAAACTAAATCTGGTGATTGAGCTCAGATGATGAAACAGCCTGCACAGCTCCCCTCCTCACATTCCTGATATCAGCTCACAGCAGATTTTTATAGGGGTTTTCCAGGACAACAATGGAATAGTTCAGTAATCAGAGATATTTCGGACTTTAAGATCAACCTTATAACTGTGTGTGGGAGACAGCAAGAGCCACCTCCACCAAGCAGATAAAGCTAGTGCTGGGATATATCAGTCACTCGCACTTACTTAGGAAAGAACCTGGGAGAAGCTAACACTTGCACATTTGGGATGGGTTTTCCAGCTTCCCCTTTTCAGTAAAGCTACTTATGACTGCAAACCACTAAAAGAAGGAACCCCAGGGATTCAACGAGCAGGCCCTGTCCAAGTTGTTCATAGTGCTCAATGGTACAAGGTTATATCGCCTTTGCATCTCAGCGAGCTTTCCACTAAGCACTTACAGCCTGGAATTGGCTTGCTACAGCACTCCAAGATAAACAGCTGTAAAACACTGCAAAAGCATAAAAAGCATCTGGGTCTGAGAACACAAATGATAAGGCTTCCTCGTTCCAGATTTAAACAGCTCTCTGCATGAGAAAGGCCGACATGGATGAACAGACACTCTGATCTTCTGACACCAACTCTCAGGGCAAAAACAAACAAACAAAAAAACCAAACAAGAAAAAGTTGAGCTTTTGTTTCTGAGAAGTAACATTGTCCACACAATGGCTAGTCACTTACCCTCGAGTTCTGTAAGCACTCTTCCACCCTTCCCATCACTCTTGCCCCACTTGTTCTCTTAGCACCAACTTTTCCCTCAGTAGCTGAAGATATAAGAAGAATTACAAAATGAGCACCTGAGCACTCATTTTAGATGGGAACATGCACAGCATGCACACCAAGCAGGTAAATCTGCTGACAATACTTATTCCCCTTTCAACATCACTGTGAATGTGTTTTGATGCTTTTTTTTCAGGCTTATCACTGCCCTGGTACCACAACTGCTCTGTTCCTGAGCCTGCAATATGTCCTTCTCCCCTGCCCTCTTTCAGCCCAGTTAACCCTGTTTCCAGTAACTTTTATTAGGAATGCAGTCACTGTTTCAGCCACGTGGTACTTCTGCCATGCTTCTCGTTACCTGTGCTCTGAATCCGTGCTCAGTGCCTCAAGCACGTGAGTGTCATTATTAACCTTCATCGCTTGCACAATCACGGCTGAACCAACCTGCTACGGAGGAGCCGGGCCAGTGTGTTAGGCACGTAGATGAGAAAAGACCCCAAAACAAGAGAGTTAACCATGGTGCTCGGGAAGCAGGGCAGGGGAGTGCTGAGGCCGAAGGTCCCTCATCGTCCCAGGACAGCTGTAGCAGAGGGGACCACCTTCCCTTGCCCACGTCATCACACGCTGGCCTCTGCTGCCTGCCCTCCCGTCCCTGCCAGGAGAGCACTGAACTCGGTGGGCAGGTTTTTCCTGCCCCTGGTTCCTATAGAAACCTTCCTGCAAGCACCCATCTGGGACAGGAGAGGCTCACCCTGCTGCTGGCTCTGGGCTGTGCCCAAGGGCAGGGTGGGGAGAGAAGGTTCTTGCTGCGGCACAAGGTCCTGGTGCGCTGGGGACTGCCCAGGGAGCCAAGTGTCTCCAAGAGAAGGTGCTGAGGCCACGGCGCCAGCCCGGTAGGTCTTCATCACCCTGCTTTGTGCCCCCTCCGGCTCTGCCTCCAGCAGAGCGTTGTAGGAACTGGGAGGCAGGTTCCCTGACACAGCCAGGCACGCGCCAGTGCAAGCCAGGAGGAGGATGTCTGGCATATGGGATTGATATAGTTAAGTTCTTTCCTTCGACTGAAGGATATAAACCTAAAGCAACTCTCAAACTCTCCTAGCCAGGGGACGGCAAGTAACAAAAGGGGCTCCCATGAAGCCTGTGAAATTGCAAGTGTGAAATTGCTACAGCTAACTTAGCTGTGTTATTTGCACAGTACACACTTCTGAAAACTAGCAACAGTAAGGGATACAAAGGAAAAAAACCACCCGATCCAACAAATATTAATGGCAACTCCCAAACCCTCAGAACTCTAAAATTAAAACCTGTTTTCACCGACGTGCTAAGAAGCATGTCCTGTGTTTAAAGGCAATTTAAGTTTCCCATACAAAGCAATTTCGGTCACACAACAGGTAGTCTTCACACTTTGAAAGAAATGTATTTTTTGTTAAAATGCAAATGGTACCTGCTATTTGCAGCTTTACTTTTTGAGTTCAGACTCTAAACCAAATCACACCACCACCGATTCCAGCCTGCTAGAAGACAGCTATGATGACAGTGTGTGTACCTGAAAAAGAAGGCTGCAAAGGCTGCAGTCAGCATCAGGTACAGCTACTTGAAGCACTCCAGCTGCAACACCTTTGATGGAGTTGCAAATACACACCGTGTAGGATTATATCCAATTAGTTTCTTCTCCAGTGTAGGTGTCCTTTAGAAATTGATGCTCATGAAGGAGGCCTGCAAATTTACTTCCACTTGGCAATATCAAGCCTCCTCTGGACACGCTTGCTCTTCCACACAGCTGTGATAGGAGAGATTTCAATTACCTGGCTTCTTGCAAACACCAGATAACAATCTCCTGCTGCCTATGTTTTACTTGCTTGGCCTCTTTTGCCATGTGATCTCCACTTAAGCCCGGCATGGTAGTGCCTGGATGTGCTAGGCATGAAATGACGCTGTCCGGGGCCTTTCAGTAGGATCTTTATTTTGGGACAGAAACTCCTTCCTAGAAGTGTTCTTCCCCTGCTGATTTTAGCAATAAAAAAAGTAAGACTCCACCAAAAAGCCACCAAAAAAGCAACACACCTCTAGCAGACAGACTGTGCAGAAGACAAACACTGTACAAAACAATTTTTTTGTATGCTGAAAACATTACAACTAGTAACCACGCAGGAGCTGTCAGTGAACATCATCAGAAGGACCAGAAGAAGCGTAACAATTCTTTCTAGAATGATTTTCATCCACTGTCATAGGAACAGCATATACAACACTTCCTCTGACAGTAAGCTAGCATGGGGAAAAACTCTGCTTTCCATTATGCTTAATTTGAACACAAAGCAGCATTGCATGCAGTAAATCCGACTGCCACGTCTGGGCTGTCAGCTGGTTTTCACTGCTCTCTATTCTCTTCCTTTATTTAAAAAAAAAACCACCAACGTTTTGGAAGAGAGAAAAGCAATTGCAAAGCCACAGTACTTATCCGGAGGCCACGCACTTAGGTGTAGTTCTAGAAGCCTCTTCCAGCTCAGCTTTTCAAATCCCACGTAGATTGCATCCAATTTAACATTTAGACCAACTCTTCCTCTCTCAGAAATCAGACACCAATCATACCCTGCACTGAATAAGGCAGCTCCTTTCTGTCCCCTCACACCTGCAAAGCATTGTTTTCCTAATTACAATCCTGACTTGCCCAATGAGATGCACAAGGGGAGCTCTCAGCAAGAATCCCTTTGCCTTCCCTTCCCCCATCGGCTTCTCCTTCAGGTCAGGGAAAGGCATATCCTGGAGCTGCAAATGCCATTAGTCCCACGAGTCAATATTTGCTTTGCACATATACAGTCAGAAGAAAACTCCAGCTTCACAAACAAGTAGGTAAGCGAACAACGCACAGCCACACGCCTGACCAAGGAGCGGACAAGATGCAGACCATTTCTGCCCCTCGCACACTGACACCCTGGCTTTTTAAGCGATGCAGAACCCCACGCGGACACCGACACGTGCCAACTCCTGGTTAAGGAGCCAAGATGGTGTTGGTGAACCTGGGTCATTCCAGGAACTATCCGCTCAGTCTTACAAACCACGACCAGCCTCACTACGCTTTGGGCGTTGAGCAACGCGCTACAGACGCAGGAGGGAGGTGCTGAGGCGGTAGCCTTCGTGCTTGTTTTCTACCGCCTGACCTGGAATGAAAAGCTGGGGGACTTTAACTGCCCTCAGCCCGCTTGCTCATAGCAGAGAAAGTGCACCAGAGATAAAAGCCTACGGCAGGCCTAGAAAGGGGGACATGAGATCGGGAAAGCATCGAAGGTGACGGCCTTGCAGGGACAGGAGGGATGGCAGGCTGCTGACAGCGTTATGTCACTGACTGCAGAGGCATCGCTCAGGACTCCAGTTCTGCCCAGTCACCAACTGGGATCACATACTGACTGCAGGAGCGTGACTGGGCAAAGTGCCTCCTCCCAACTGCCCTGGGGCACTACTGGAGTGACACATAACAGAGACAACAAAAAGCAAAATGGAAATCTGTCTCCTACCACAAAGCACCTTGTAGGCCTCTGGCCACATTGGAAATGTAACTCTGTGCAGAAATGTAACTAAAAGCTATTTCCATGCAACAGATCTGCTCCGTGCACTGATCGGTGTCCAGCAAATCTGCCTGCTGTCACGACAGAGAGCGCCCATGGAGCTGAAGGTGTTTATACAACAGGAGCAGAATAGGTAACTTCCAGTCTCCTATCTGCTTCATCTCCATTTTGAAAATGAGGATGTGAAAAAGCAAAATCCTGTTTCCTACTGCTTACACATTGGACAGACCACAGATGGACTTCCTGATCGTAGTTCAACATGTCAAGCTTGCCCCTAAAAAAACCCCTCACAACACCTACTTATCTAGAATGCAGATATCCTACATATCAGCATGTATTTTCTTTTCAGAGCAGAACTGCCTTTTATTTATCTGGCTCCAAAGCAGACAGCTGATCCTTTATGCAGGACACAACTTGAAAAGTCTGAAACTCTTACTTCTAAAATCTGGAGATAACAAAAGGCTTCCCCATGTGGCTCATGAAAAAAATAAAAAAACCCCCAGAACCAAACTTACTTACAGCTCTGCTGATGCCCTGTGCTGCTAACGCAAGCTACCACACTTTTAGCCCTGGAAAGCAGAGGGCGTCTATCCTTACACAGCAGACACTTGGTGCCTGCTAAGCATGAACTGCACTGCTGTGGAGAACCTCTTGTTTGCCAAGACTCTTGGGATCAGACAAGGAGGAGTTTCCCCTTTCTCAGTGCTCCCATTACTTGAGCGGTGAGGGGATATGTGATGGGAATATAGAGTGCTCCTCCCATCTCACACAGGAGGATTACAATAGATCGAGCACTGGAACAGCAGTGGTTGTTTTTTTTTAATCTGCATTGAATGAGGATGGGGAAAAAAAAGCCAGGATACAAACTAGCACGGTGTCCACTCCCACTGCACAGCAAAATTCTTCTTGCTTCCAACACAGAGGGAAGACAACCCATGCGCGCCAAAAGCCAGGTCCGCAATCGTCCTAGTCTTCAAGGCTTGGGGTAAAGACAATTCCACATTAAATGCTGCTACGCAAATATAACCCAAAGGTTTCTGATTAGCGTCTAAGGGGGGTCCAAACATCTCTTCCATAAGAGTCAATCTGTGCACAATAAATGGACACTTTCACCCAAATAAGCATGGTACAGGACCAGGGCACTTCTGCAGAAGTCTGCAGAAACTCATTTTCCCCAAAACTCTCAGGAAGTGATTTTTACCTTCTGGTCCATGAACTTCTGCAAGTCTGCAAACTATTTATACAATATCTTTGGAAGGTAATGGCAGCTGACCAGTTTAATTTGCTGTACAGAAGTTTGAAAGAAAACATTTCTGTTAGAGATGCAGTGTTATACCAATCAAAGAAAGGTTGAAAGACGCTACTGACAGTTATTTAAAGACAAGTATTATGATGTCTTTTATATGACACTCCTACCCTGAGCAGTGACAAGGGGTGCCATCTGAGGCTCTCTCCATCACCTCCAGGGCCAGCCCTGCAGGCACCCCCAGGTGAAGGTTTGATTCTCAAGCTGGTCTCAGCCTGCTGTTCCCAGTGACAAAGGAACAACAGCCTGAAGAATGGCTTTTCCTTGATACGGCCTCTGACGGATCTGCAAAGCTTTAGCTGTCACGGTTTGCCATTCTCTCGGTGAGGCCCAAGGAAGGCTAGATTCAGGTCACACTCCTGTAGCTCTGCTGTATTACCATTTGCTCTAGTATTAGCAAAAAACTGTCAGATTCACCCAGCAGGACTCTAAGCAGGTCTCACTTCACTTGGCTCCAGAAAATGGCTTTTTAGGGAAAATATATCCCACAGCACTCAAGATTTTTCTCCTTCAGGGCTCTGTCTTTCCAGAACTCAACTTTCTGAAGAGGCTAGTAACACCCAAAACACCTCTCAGGACTGTTTGCAAAGCTCTTATGTAGCATGTCATGTTAGACTACTTGGATCTCGCTCCTGCAGAAATACACAGGCACAGATAACTTGGAGGAAAAAAAGCAAAACATACAACAATCATTAACATTTGTAACAAAACAAGACAAAACTCCCAATATTTTCTGTTTCTGGGGATCAGGAAGATTTCTTCTCCAGAACAAAAGGGCTGTCAGGTTATGGACATTTTCTCTCATCTCTGAATCATCGCGTACTTCCCAGCCAAGAAATACTGCACTGACTGGGCAGTGACAACAGTTCTCATAGTCATACTAATACCAATATGCTATCTTCTTTCCTCCTATCTCATAAAACAAGTGTGTTTTCATTTCTCCTGGGATTTGTTTTTTTTTTCTTAAGCCAGAAACAGAATTGCTCTGTTACCAATATAACTTGTTGCACTCCAGTTTAAAAAACAGCTGAGACTTCCCCAGACAAAACAAATGTGGCAGGAAAACATCCTCCTCCTCCCTACCTGGTGTCAACAGTAACGCAGCTGACAAGTGAGATTTTCCCCAATGCTCCCAGATACTTACCCTGTGGAAGCTTTATGTACCTAAAATCTTGACCGTGTGACGGAAGGTGGCACAGAAAGAAGTTTAAACAAGTCTTTGTGTTTCTGAGGATATAAACCTGGAGTGCCAACCAACACCTCTCTATCTCTTGAGGGACATTTGGGACACTGCAATCCTGACATATAATGAAGCTATTTGTCTACCTCATCCTACTTGACAACTGCAAAATCTCTATATCCTATCCATTTGAGACAGGACAAGATCTAGGATAACCAGTGTGATACAGATTACCAACTAGGATCACTACTGATTTAGCTAGAAGAGCTGTAGGACCACATACACCAAAATATAAGGTGACTTACCTTTATCACTGAAGATACAAGTTGCAATACTGCTTAGGATTTATTTTTTTAAAGTTTTCTTTCCTTCTCATGTTTTGGTGAGAAGTTTGCAATTAACAGCCAGGAAGACAGACATCATCCTACTCATTTCCAAACCAGTTACAACCTCAAATGTGGTATCGCTTGGGAGGGGTGAACTCACCAATTCCTTTGTTAAAGCATCCCAAATACCAAACATGGTAAGCAATTTTGCAACACACAAACCAATTCACTAAGAATGGGGCTGAGACTGGCAGCTCATTTCATACAGATCCCTTAACGAATAATCTCTACTGTTACCATGCCACCTCAGGTAAGAGAGGTTGATTTTTAAAAGCTAAATATTTTGATTATTACCTATCTTTTAAGATCATCAAGAACACTGATATTTGCCAAAGATAGCATCTTGCAGGAAAGCAAGTAACAGGTTAAAAGCACAGCAAAGAAGAAAAACCTGAAGGACATTAGCAGAGACCCCACAATTGGAGAATCATTTCAGTCCTGAGCAGGTGTGCAGTATTTCCCTCATCTCATTAGCTGATGTTAACTCTATCATCTCCTGACCAGTGCACTTCCTCCAGAAATATGCCCCTCCTCTCTGCTGCCCCTCATGGATTCCCTTTGTCCTTCTTCTGAGGAAGTGTCACTATGACATTTCCCTGAAATTACCTATCACACACTATCAAAACATTATCCTAAACAGGAATTAAGAAAGGTAGCAACTGTCATTTTACTCTGTTAAATACCGAATTAACATAACTTTGTATTAACATGACACAACCAGTCCCCACCCTGACCTCTTTAATTACATGTCATGCCTCTTCTCACACCCTTCCTTCCCTTTTACTTTGTGAATTCTCCAGGGTAGGAATCCAACCTTTGTTTCTGCAGACAGAAAGCCACACACACAGCGTGTGGATCCGGAAACACGTAACAAAATAGATCTTTTTTCCAGTGACTGCTTCTTTCCAGGACACCACTCCAGACTCTGTAGCAGCTGAAAAACTACTCTAGAATTCGGATTATCCAGCAACTAACTGTACTCCGATCAACATCTCGGCAAAAGCACAGCAGTGCCCCGCTCCTGCTAGGCTGGCAGTTCCTTGAGTGATTTTAAGATCCAGCTTCTCACTGCTGAACACCTACTGTTCTTAATTCCAGCAAGACTGCTTCTCTATTAGTGCTAAAGGATCCTCCATTTCCTCAAGGCACTTTTACTACTCTATTCCCACTGCCCCCCCCCCCCGCAAACACCACATCAAGTAAGGCTGAGACATCATGAAGTAGGAAGCGATGACATCACATAAAAAAACCCACCCCACACCAACACTGAAATCTACTCGTTTAGAAGGAAAGTACCTGCCTAAATTCAGACATCCCTCAAAAAATTCAGAGGGAAGCAAAGCAGACACCGAGAAGAAATTTTCTGCGTCCCACCCTTACCAGCTCTGTGAAGAGACACCAGCTGTCCGGGATCCCACAGCCGCGGCCTGTGAAGAGATTTAAATCCGTGTCACGGCGGTTCTTCACTCCCTTGAGTTCAGATCGCCAGGTATGAGGAATTTTATTTGCCTACCGACTTCCTTCTAAGGTTTACTACAGCTGACAATCACAGGGCCTGCAGCGCGTCTATTTATGACAGGATACTGCCATATTTCCACCTCTGTTTCGTGACTGTTCCTTCCCCTCCCAGCCAGACAGGAGACAGACCGTCTCTCCTCCGGGGCACCTCCGAGAAGATGCAGGCGCGGAGAGCAAACGAGGATGGCAGAGCCGGGCGGACGAGACCCCCCCCGAGAGTCAGAGCCACGGAGAGGAGAAGCGGCAGGTGAGGGGAGAGGGAGGGAGCAGGGGTGGGTAAGGGGAAGAGGGAGCAAAACCTGGCGGGGGGGCGGGGAGCCGGTAAGCTGAACGAGCCCCAACCGACCCGACGCAGCCCGGTGAGGAAGCTCTGCACGACATGAGTCACTCGCCGGAGCCCAGACCCTGCGTCAGCGCAGCAGGTGAGAGGGAGCCTGCCCGGGGGCTGGGCAGCGTGTCTGTCTGTGGGGGGGTCTCTTCCTTCCCGCCCTCCAACCCTGCCGGGGAGCGGAGAGGGGGCCGCGCAGCCCCCCGGCCCCACACACAGCCCGACACCCCAACGGCTTTAGTACCTCAGTTCCCCCGCCACGTCCCCCTTGCCCGAGGGGCACCGCAGCGGAGCGGTGGGCGAGGGGCGCGCGCGCGCGCGTGTGTGTGTGTGTGTGTGCGCGCGTGTGGCGCCTCACAGCCGGCGCGACCGTTCCTGAGGAGCCCCACGGTCGCGGCGGGGGAGGCGAAGGGCTGACAGCCCCGGAGGGCGAGGGGCGGCCCCGCCGAGCCCGCCTGCCCGCGGGCAGGACCCCCAGGGCAGCCCCCGCCATCCCGTCGCGGCACTCACCTGCTCTCCTCAGCGCCGTCCCCACAGGGGCGGGCGGGCGCCCGACCCCGACCCGGCGGCCCCCACACGCCGCTCCGGAGGGCGGAGCAGGTGCGCATGCGCGGCATCCGGGCCGCGGCGCGGAGCCCGCCGGGGGCTGTAGGCCGCGGCGGGGCCGGCCGGGAGCCGGCGAGGACGGGGCGGCGGGGGGGGACGCTCCGCACGAAGGGGCTTCTCGGCCGCGGTGACAGGCGCTGGGCCCCCAGACGCAGAAGAGGCTGCGAGAAGGGCGGCGGCGACAGCTTCTGTACCGGCACCCTCGCCGTTACGGCGGGTAAAGCACCAGCGACCGGGAAACAAACCTGTTCTGCTCGGCGAGACGCTGAGAAGCTGCTCGGTTCTTTTCCGTCGTTCAAGGTCTAGGTGAATTTCTCCTCCGAGCGGGGCGCTGACCCACCGCCGCTTTGACTGGTGGCATCCATCGCAGGGACACGTACCGGGATGAACTGGAAGAGCGATCCGGCCTCACCAGTTAGGCAAGAGCCGCTTCCGAAGAGCTTCTTGGCGACCTGCTCCCAACCGCCAAGGAGATGGGGGAACTACATCTCTGGCTGGTGCCTGCGCCAGCTCCGCTGGAGGAAAGAGTACGAGGTCCCAAACCAAGCTCTTCCAAAGAGAAGTCTCCGGAAGGATTTGCGTACCGTGCCACAGTTTTCTAGGAGGGTGATGTTTTCCCCATGCCACTGTTACTCTTTTTAAACTTTCCAGGAAAACAGGTCCAATGCCTCACAGCTGGCAGCCTCTACCTAGCACCAAGATTTATTTCCGGATGATGAGAAAAAGATACATTAGCTGTTCCTTTTCTCTGCACAGGGTTGGTTGTTTTTAATCCCACCAAGAAGAAGGAAAGAGGACCAAAAAAGGAGGATTTCCGCATCTATCTGTTTTCCTTCTTGGCTATCCATTTGAGTAATAATTTGAAAATTGCCAGTGTTCAGTTAGAGTTATCCTTTTCAAACAGATGGCCAATTAACTGTTAATAGCATGAGCAGGCAAAATATTTTAAACACCATAAAACTCACAAATGTTTGAGACTTTTGGAATGCTATAGTCTAGAGGCAAGGTAAAGCCAGAGCAATCTAGATGAGAGGAGATCGTGGCCTGAAGCTTCCCACTTCTCTGACTACTTAATACAGACAAGCCTCATTAAAACATACTGTATTTTGAAATCCTCTTTAAACAATGATGGCCTCAAAGAGAGCAGGTAGCTTCTTTCAATTAGTTCTGCTTTTCTTAATTCTCTCCAGCAATCACACATGAAAAAATAATCAATTAATTCTGATCATGTCACCTCTGAGAGTCTGAATAAATAACAGAGGAAAGAGGGAGCTTTTTATTGCACTCAAGCAAAAGAAATGGGCTGTATTGTAACAACACTGGAAGAAGAGGTAAGGGAATCATTCCAGTTTAAGTCAAAGGGAGAAGAGTTTGGTCCAGTACTGAATGTCCAGTAAAGCACACACATTACAAACAGAACATTCAGGGTCAGAAATAAGAAAAAAGCTCTTGAATTTCTCTGGCATCCAGTGAATTCCAACATCTTTTTTCTTTCCTTATCAGACAAAACTTAATTGCAGTAGAGAATGACTTTCACATGCCAGAGTCCACCTACCATTCAGTATCAAGCACCTACAGCAAAGGACCTGGAAAAGTAAATCAGAATGGCTGGTTCCTAACCCACACCTGCTGTAAATACAATGTTCAGAAGCTACAGAGCCACAGCTACAGTGTTAAACCAGCAAGGGAGCACTGAAGGACCACCAGTTTGATGAGCCAAGAAGTTCCATGGCCTCTCCCTTTCATTATTCCTAATTTTTTTGCCTGTTTGCTCCCTATATCACAGTACTCTGAAAGCCAGGACAACCTTTTATCATCTTTTGAGAAACCTGTGCAGAAAGTTTAAGAGCAGATGAATAAGATGGAAATGGGAGTGGGCTCAGTTCCCCTTATCCCTGCTCTTCAACAAGTCATACATGAATGTCAGGCAGCACCTGGCATTGCTCTTTAAACAGCTGGCTGTGCTCCGTAAGGGGCCAGCGAAAGGTACCATGATAAAGTTACCTTGTCACAATCAAGCATTTCTCCGTAACTCAGCACACAATAGATGGAGGCTTGATTAAACAGCAGACAAAGAATGAAAAGCCCATCTGGAATCAAGGTGGCTGTAAGCTCTGGGGGTTAAATGTACTGTAGAGAACCAAAATAACGTGACACAGCAAACAGACCTGGTTCAATCAGGCTTTTATTACCTTCCTGTACCCACACAGCTTTGCAGAATATATCTAAAGTGCCAGCTCAATTTTCCCACCCATCTTGCTTTGGTATGGAATCAGCGCTGGTCGAACCTCCTCCTTCAGGAACTTTGCCACCTGTTCAAGAAAGACAGGGAGGAGAAAATTAGCAAAAGAAAGGGTTCCCTTCTCCTCCCCATTCAGACCTGCTCGTCTCACTGGGGTGTCTGTTTCACAGAGACACCTAGCAGTCTGATATGTCCAGGGCCAAAAACGTGAAGCCCACAAGGAAAGCCAAGGAAGCCAAAAGAGAGAAATGTGTCTGCCTTAGTAGTATGGGCAGAGGTACATAACGTGTACACTCTCCAGCACACAAGAGTATGCAGGATTAAACAACACCTTGCATTACAACCTGTAACACCCGTAGCCTCTTTCCACTACTTTACCTGCTGAGGAGCACGTCCAGTGAAGGAGGACGGATCCAACAGGCTTTCAAGTTGTTTATGTATAGGGCTGAAGTAAGGATCAGCACGGACACGGTCAATGAAGTCATTATCACCCCCTTCCTGTTTCACAACAGCAGCTGCTTGCTGGGAGAGAACACGAATCTTCTCATGGCAATCCTGTAGCAGCAGGGGGAAGAGGAGGGGAAAAGAAAAAAGTCTTTCCATTGCTACTGACAGCACATGTTCATCCCGCTAACTTGTGCTGGAGGGAGAAAAAGATCAAAGCGTACTGCACTGGACAGCATACAAATGAGATGCAGCTTGGACTGCTGTGTCTCATATACCACTGTATTAAAACAAGATTTTCTTCATCCTTCCACATCCACCCTTTGAGGCTAAAACAGTCTGAATGACAGATATGTTCCCTGTTGAATATACCGCAATCTTACAACACCAGAGTCCTTTACACTTCCTCAAACTCCCCAAATACTCTTAGGAGTCACTACCGGGATTTTTTCAGTTGTTCTATTCCCTACTTGCATGATTTTTCCAAAGACAGACTATAGTAGCTGTTCCCAAAATATTCTATGAACTGTAATAAAGGAATTCCTTATTCACCACTAATCATCCCCTGTATGGAACATCTTGGGAGCACAACAATGTAAAACCTCTACAGGTTTGGAAAGGGGAAAAGAACCTGTCTAACTTAACGAGCAGTGAGACTATGTAAACCATGGCTTACATAAGGATAGACTGAAGGGAAAAAAACCCTTACAAACCTGAGGGCCTTAAGACATTCTCTCCCCAATAACCCTCACATGACACTAAGACTGGCAAAACCCTTATAACAATTTTTCTGAAACACTTCCTAATCCCTCGATTTCCCATGGAATCAATCTGTAAAAACAAGGGAACCCAACTGTAGTCAGGGACCACCCGCAAAATCAGATGCTGCCTTGCTGGCCCTAAAATACAGCCATGTGGTTGCATTTACAGCCATGTAAGAATCTTCTCCTCACATGTATTATCCTTGATCTATCTTCAGCTAGGAGGAAAATTACCTCCTGTTCCTTGTTTCCTCCACGCAAAGGCCATCTTGCTCCAGCACTGACCTGCCTCAGGTTGACAGATCTGTCTTCTGGATCTTTAGGGGAGGGAGCTGTTCAGTGGTGGGGACAGGAAGTGAGTTTCTATGCTATGAGGTGGGAAAGCTTAGAAAACGTGCTGTTCTGGAGTTCCCAGCACATGAAAACAGAAACAGAACATACTAATGTGAATAAGAACAGATTTTATAAGTGTACTAATCTCTATAGATTTGTAATTAAACAGCACCAGAAAGAAGGCAGGCCAGTAAAAAACACAAATTAAATTCACTCTTCAATCTAATCAAAATAGAGAGGACTGTTTAGGTAAGTATGGGATACTTTAGAAAGAGAACTAGCTGAAAAGATAATGAAACTTATCCACATGATCTGACCCTTAATAAGTTTAGTTAGGAAGCTTACTGACTGAGCCTGTGACAAACATCAGACACACATGGGGAGAAAAAAAAAGAAAAGGAAAAAGGATTTTTCCTGGCTAACATCATGGGTGTGTTCCCAGAAGTGTTTCAGAGAACTAGAACCACATATCCTACTCAAAGCTTCTAGCAAACCCTTCCGCTATTACTATCTTGCAAGTTTAACTTCTGTCCCTGATGTAGAAATAAAAATCATAGAAGGAAAAATTATGATCTAAAGGTAAGTGAAAATAAGCTGTTTTATTAAGATACAAATTTGATTATCAGTTTTAAACTGAATTGTGAAATTAAATGATAAGGAAATATAATCTAATTGTGTCTGGATTTATTTACTAAGGAAAACATTTCATTTCAATTTGCTTGAACACAGAAAACCGAATGAAGGACCATAAATTAGGGAAGAGTGACACATGAATGAATGGTTCAGAATGGTCTCACTTGCTTTTTTGTTAACAGCACTGATTCATTCTCTTAATTTATAAGGTAGCCAACTGCCAACACGTTCCATTTAAAGAAGCCCAGTCTCTGTTCCAAGTTCCTTCAAACATTTACAAAAGGAAAACGCCTACTAGCACCTAATATAAAAATAGGTCTTCCTCTTCTCCAGCACAGCCAGCCAGATTAGCTCAAACACACAGTGTTCCTAACAGTAAATACGGATCTCCACAACTGCTCTCTCCTCAGAGAGCAGCGTCTGGCTTTGCAGCACCAGTGTAATATTAATAAACTCTGTGGGAGTAGGTGGAGAACAAAGAAAGGTGAGATGGTCAGGACAAGAGCCCAGGTACTTTTGTTTCTCAGGAGTGAAATGCCAGGCAGTGAACAAAGGTATTTTTGACTGCATTAGTACCTGACGATTGCCCCCTGCTTTCACCATCGCCATGATTATATTCTCCGTGGCCATGAAAGGCAGCTCCTGCCGGATCCTCCTCTCAATCACCTTAAGCAAAACAAAACAAACGAAACAGAAAAAAGAAACAGCATTATAGCAATCCTGTAGACAACTGGGACTCTCAGTGAAGTTTTTCTCTCCCTTCGAATCTCCAGGACTGGACAATGATGCAAAGATAATTTCTCTTTTTGAACTTAGCTGTGGAAATCTGGGTGTTGAGGCTGATAATACTTAGAATCTGTATCTTGTAAGGGATATTACTGTGGAAAAGATGTCCAATGAATTTTTTTTTTAACCCGGAGGTAAGTTACAGGACTGTACGACATCTGCCTTGACAGTATCTTTTGGCGGCAAGTTCTACAGATCTGTTGTGTAGTTCAGGGAAAAATATCCTTTTTGAGAAATTTTTAATTTACTACTTTTTGGCTTCAACAAGTACCCTTTCATACCTGTCCTGCAAACAGTGAGAATATAGTGAGAACGGAGAGCAAAATTCAGAGACCGTTTGAACTAACAGATAAAAATGTAATCCTTTGAGTGGGAGGATTTTTATACACTTTGGCACAGCTGCAGAATTATCAAGGATGCAACACTGCACACATTATCTCCTGCTTTACCTTTGGATAGACCACAAGTCCCTCGGAGATATTCTGCAGTGTACTCAGAATGATGTCAGCTGTGAGGAAAGCCTCAGCCAGACACACGCGCCTATGAAACACATACCCAGGGCCCCAGTTAGCAATAAAGGCCATGTTCCAGTTTACCTCAGATCCAGCTCTTTAGTTTCTGTAAATAATTCCATAAATAGCATCACTGTGGCCCTAAAGCTGGAACTGTTCTCCTTATAGGTGCTGCTTGTCGCTTAAAGGTCACGACAAGGAAAGCTAAAAAACACCTTATAGCAGCTCTCAAACTGGGGAGACGGGAGGGTTTTGGGATGGTTTTTTTTTGGTCAGTAGAGAAAGGGAGAGAGAGGAAGAGAAATGGTAAAGGCGCACATAGAAAGGTCCAAGATAATTCAATGATTACACAGCTAGGAAAGAGGGCAGCAATTTACAGAGCTAGCAAACACACGAGACTATCTTCCCCCATGTTCTGTGTTGATCTGTCTACTGATCCTACGTTCCAGGAGTAAGATGTGCTGCACTGTCGTGCTGTGCCTGCCTGTGCTTAGTGGGGTGGGGGATCCCTCCAAGAGACCAGCTCCTGGTCACAAAGGAGGCTCCTGACTAAAAAGAATGACAAAAAGGAAAGGAGGGAAAGGAGAGGAGTAATGGGGACTGAGCTGTATCAGGCAAAAGGCTCTGTGTCACAGTGCAGCAATTACAGCATCACCCACCTGTGACAGCAGTGCCTGGCCCATTCTTAACCGTGACCTTTTAAAATACACTAGTACTTGAACCTTGTGTTACATTTAAGGCCCCCAATTCTATCATACTGTCTTCAAAGGACTTTGCTGTTTTGTAGGTTGATTGCATTTTCTCTGGCTTGCTCTCCTTTCAAAACTATAGCTTTAACAAGAAAAATCCAAGGCACAGAATTTTTAAATTGGGTTATGAAGTGGACAAATGACCCTTTCTATGAGATGAGGTAAAAATAAAATTTGAAACATTCCAGTACATCTCTCAACACTTGGTAGCTATTGGGAAATACACACACCATATCAACCAGTATCCAATTTCTTAAATTTACATTGTTTTCTGCTGCCTACGCAGCTCTTTTCTTAACAAGACTAGCAGCTGTGGAGTAAAGTCCTTTTGGGAAAAGATCTATGCTTTCATGAAATTTTATGCAGACGTTATGTTTGTGGAGACATTTTTAAAATAACATTCTCATCAACAATCTGAACACTAGTCTACAGCCAAAACTGCTGTTGTTCGTTGTTCCACAAGCCCCATATCTCAGAAATCTAAAGATCTATAGATATCTAAGATTCTAGGAGATTGAATTCAGCAACAGAAGACTACTTTGAAACTAAAACGTTTCAAAGGTAAATATGAGCGTTATGCAAATTTAGTACTAACTGGAAGATGGAAGCATTGAATTTGATTGCTGTAATTTACTTGAAAATAATTACAGATAACTTTTGCTCATCTCAAAATAGTCATAATGAAGAACCAGAAAACAAAGCAAAGTTTGCTGAGCAATATCTAAAAGACCCGCACACGTTTCCATGAAACATTACTTAAAGAAATAACGTTTGTGCTCTTTCTTTAGGATCTGAACTACTTGTAAAGATCAACACTTGACAAAGAGATGAAAATAAGTTTCTTTAGATTATTTGGAGGGTTAAGTGATTACAGATAAAATTGAATTATTCTTTAAGTGAAGAGGAGCAGGGTCAAAAAACACATTCAAAACAGGGAGGAAAATTTGAGAAATGTGAGAACTGCTACGGTATGCTGTTGAAACAGGAAGACTACGAGAGCAATTTATTACCATGGCTTCTGCATCCCTCCCTCTCTCTGCTGGTTTACTTTTCAGAAGATCTTGAGGTTAAAAAAAGCCTAACAGTATTCATCTGATCTTAGAGAGGAAAGCAGTTTGTAGTCTCTAGATTCTACTGAGACTGCCTTACATCAAGGTGGTAATTTGTGGTTTAAGTTTAAAAACAGTATTTTCTAAATACGTCAACAGACCTTCCTGCACAAGACCTTCTGAAATTGCTGCATTGCACGATCTAAACAAACCTGTTGGCACTGTCATCCAACGTTCGCTCAAACCACTGCACAGAGGCTGTCTGGAGGGGATCCAGCACCAGAGTCATCAGGTGTCGAGCCAGGCTGCAGCAGCGTTCTGAACGCATTGGATTCCTCTTGTAAGGCATAGCACTCGAACCTGTGCAAGGAGAAAGAGTGATGGAAACAGGACATAGAAGTAGTGCATTCAGGAAGAAGAGATGAAGGTCCTCCCCCAGATAAGAAAAATGCGTCAGGAATCATGTTGTTGACTAAAGCCTCAAAACATGATGATTTTCTAAGGACAAAATGGAATAAAGAAAATGACACCACCATGCTTCCCCTTCAGAATAGAAACATCTAAATGGGGGGAGAAAAAAAAGTGAGAAGGCATTTTGCAATTCTGAAAACAAGAAGTACTACCGCATAAAAACATATGGACTTCATTTTTAATGCAGCGTTTAGTGCCATCTCTCTAGGCTACCCACAGCAACTTTAGCAGTGTTCAAGACCCCATCTGAAGGACAATGTTATTGGGCAAAGTCAGGTACTTATACGGCTGCCTGTTGCTCTGGTGAATGGATATCAAAACCAACGTAGAATGATTCAAGTAACAAATACGACTAAGGCTTAATTTGCCGATTCAATCCTACGCAACTATTTAGGGTGCCTGCCTGAACTTTCTTCCAGCCAAGAGCCAAAACTCTACGTTTCCTTCTCCCCTTCTACCAATGTCACAGTCACATCACTGGTATTCTTCCAGCAAGGATCCAGCCTAGTTTCATTGTTCCAAATTTGTCTGTTTATAAAGGCCAAAATGCTGAGTCAAGCTGAAAACCTGCAGCTCCAGTTAGCTTCACAAGGAATGGAAAACACTTTAAGTACTCCTCAGACCAAAGCCTTCCTCTGTGGGGAATACGTGACTGCTTCTGCTCTCCCCCCAAACCCAGGAACTACAGAAATACAAATCTGATTTTAATTACTTACTATCCAGAAACCTTTGCGTAAAGGGCATTTTTTTTTTCCTTTAAAAAGGACCCAAAATACTAACAATGTCAAACCTCAGTTAATTTAAAGCAACTTCTGTCAGTGACATTTCAAAGTTTGCTTAAAAGGCTGCACCAGCATAAATGAAAAGATACATACAGCGGTCCAAGAAATGTCTCCCATCCCTTACCAATCTGGTCTTTCTCAAAAGGCTCCTCTATCTCCTTCAGGTTGGCCAAAAGACGAATGTCAGTACAAATCTAGAAAAAAAGCCCAAGAAATTAACAAACAGAACCAAACTAACACACACCAATACATACTCCTGTTAGTGTTCTTGGAGAAGTGTTTGCATCTGTGTCCAAGAAGTAAATTTGGGAGACAGTGAAAAATTTGACAAAAAAATTGACACTGCAATCATACTTCCTGGCCCAAAAATCCCAGTCAAGAAAGGAGAAGGAAAAAAGATGTCTACTGTATTAGAATAGAACAGGACTCCGAGAAAGGTAAATGCTTGCAGGGAATGAAATAGATACCAGGAGGGAACAGTGAAAATGCATAACAAAACTACACAGTGATTTGCGAACACAGATAATGTGTGCTCACTGAACCAGCCAGCCCATAAAACTAAACCAGAAGAAAATACCACAGATCACTTTAGCCCAAGAGGAGGAGGAGGGAGGGAACAGAAATAAATCAATGAAAAGAATCCACAAGGGCAGAGAGAATAACACCATTATCAGAGAAGCAATTAACTAGGAGCAAATGGTGAAATTTAAAAACTCGTACACCACTAGGAAAGACATTTACTCTAATTGGATCAATTTAGCATAGATTAGACTAGTATCTGGTGTGGGATTTGTTAACCCATCTCAGAATCTGCTCAGTAAACTTGCTTTATTTGCCACTGGTCTTAAGATCTTTGAGGTTTGATTACTAGGCATGTACCCAGTGGTGAATTTACATGATCACAGAGAGAACAGCTGAACAAGGAACACCAATTAATATTTCTTGAGAAGAGCATCCTGCACCATGAGCACCCTCTCTTCAAGATCTAAAATGTTTCCCCCTCTTCCCAATGTATACAAATAGGGCGCTCACCTTGTGTATAGATGCCCCAAGACTGGCCAGCACAGACAGGACTTCAATATCCACCTTGCGACTATAGGTCTGCCCTGTGACCATATAAGCCCTAAAAATAAGCACAGGAGTTGAGTGCTCCAGACAGATACAGTGGTACTGCAAGGCTTTGAGCAAGGACTGACATGGCTTTTAAAGTGGAGGGTTGTCATTCTGCCCTGACGAGAACAACTTTGGATTCAGGTTGTCAATTTTTGAGCGTGCAGATGGGAGAGAGAAAAATGGAGGAAAAATGGACAGCTGTGCTTTGACAGGGAGAGAAGTAGAAGTGGCCTATTGAGGTGGTGAAGTTTCCTGGGGGAAGCTGCAACTGGGAATGGAAGATGGCAAGGGGAGGTAAGTCAACAGCAGCAGAGATGTCAGTTTGGCAGCTAGGGGAATCTGGGCCAACACGGACAGCAGGAGTCACACTTTGCTAACACCAAACATAGATGACTAAGTATGCTTGTTACATACCGTTTAAATCCTGCCTTTGCAGTCACTAATCTGTCCAGCTCTTCAACCTCAGGGTGAAGAAAAAAAACAAAACAAAGAGAGCTCAGAATGCAACAACTCAGGAAGGTCAGCAACAGTAAAAAGGGTCCTTTGCTTTTCTCAGTTTACTGTCAACAAACGTTTTACTTGCTGGGAAGCACCCCCTCCCCAAATTCTGCTCACTTTCACCCAGGACCTTGTCAGTGGGCCTCAGAGGGATCACAGTGCCCTTGTGAATTTGATGCCAGAATCTCCATGTTCCCCCAAACAGAACAGCATTCCAGAGGGGAGAATTGCCAAGACTGCAAGTCTACGCCCTGGGCTGTCTGACTTACTTTATTATGGTCTCCCTCAAAGAGCTGCAAGAAGCTGGCTTGAGTGCCAGTGGTGCCTTTTACACCCCGAAAGCGCAGGTCATCCCGAGCCCGCTCCAGGTTCTGCAGGTCCATGCACAAGTCCTGAATCCACAAGCAGCAGCGTTTCCCCACGGTGGTGAGCTGTGCAGGTCTGAAAACAACCAAGAACAGAATGTGACTCATTGACAATTTGCACAGTAACTCCCCAAAGACCACACTTTGCAGGCTGGTGTCTCTGACTCCTCTGAGCAGAAATTAAAAGGATCTGGCTTATGCAGGAAGATGTAACGGCACACATGTATCACCAGTAAATGGTACGGAGGATGTGATCATTCTTTTCAGCAATTAGATGTAATTACAGCAAGAGAAAACAGTCGTTGTAGTTTCTGTATGTGTTAGGGGACGAAGAGAGATGTGAGAGCGGGTCTCCGCCGGCGTTTCCCTCCTACAGCTTTTGAGAGTTTCTCCAAGATAAGCGACCGCAGACCCACTTGTCGGACCACCTAGAACGGGTTTACGGCGTTCTTCCAGAGCTCCGCCAAGCGGAAAACCCTCAGTCGGGGCCGCTAACGGCACTTCGATCCCCGGGCCCGATCCCCGGACGGCTCCCGCGCCTCCGCTGGCGGAGGGCGCCCCCTGGCGGCGCGGGAGAGCAGCGGGGGGGCGCCGGGGGAAGCGGGGGGGCGTGCACCGATCGCCCCATCCCCGATTCTGCTCGCCCGGGGGTCACCCTGGCTAACCTATAGCACTGGCGGGAGCTTCTCCGTGCGGAAACAGCTGGGCACCCGCTGCGATCGTAACCGATTCCTCTACGGGACCGTTCCTTTTTATTTATAAAAACGTATTCCTCAGCCTCCGGGCAAACGTGTGGTAATTAACAATACCGTCAGCCAACATTTTTTGTAAGACCTCCACCGTGAAATAAGTATCTGCGAGCTTCGACCACACTGTCCCCCTGCAAACGCTTTGAGGAGAAAATGGGGCTGTGACGCAGAACCTGGAAGTTGAAATACTTCAAATTATCCACATGAACTCCAAAGACAACCCCTATGCTATTTCAAAAAAAGCATATGCACAAGAACAAGGTGCTCCTGATTAAGGTCAGACGTAAAAAGGGAAGCACAGAAGATGTGGAAGCAGGGACGGGCGATCCAGGAGGAATACAAAGAAACTGTCCAGCACTGCAGGGATGGGGCCAGGAAAGCCAAAGCCCACCCGCATGAACTTAGTGTGGGATGCGAAAGGCACCAGGAAAGGTCTCTGCCAGCACGTAAGCAGGAAAAGGGAAGGCTAGGGAAAACACAGACCTGTTCGTAAATGGGGCAGAGGCCCCGCTGACGAAGGACACAGAAAAGACCGAGGTGTCAATGCCTCCTTCACCTTAGTTTTTATGATTTCACCTCACATACACTTCCTGAATCCTCCTTTGTACTCCTTCCAAAAGCCGAGATAAAACAGCCCAGAGAATACTACTCCAAAAAGCTGTAGGCAAAGAGGGACCTAGGACTAGAGCTGATTGAACTGACGTGGCATATACAGCAAGACAATTAACCAGAGAACTGACACAATGCTCTCACTCTCCTTTGGGAGAAATTTTAAAGTGCCAGACACTGAGTCTGACAAGACCTGTGCTTAATTTCCCTGCCTCCGGTGTTCCATATCACCGGGGCAGAAGATCCAGGCTTACCTCAAGGTGTACGGTTTAATGCCTCTGAAAGCAAACCGTCTTCATGAAGCAGCAGATTACCCCAACAACAGACTTATGCAGATGTCGTTGTCCTTTGACTCAGCAGTCTGCCTAAAAATATGCTATTCTATTCTGTTCTGTTCTATTCTATCCTATCCTACAAGCACTCAACGTCAGAAGTGCTGCACAAGAAGTGTAAGTTTCCCAAGAGACAGGAAACAGTATCATCTTGTTAAACAGAAGAAATTGTTCCTGATTCTTCCCAGGGATCCATACAGGGATGTATGAAAACAGATGTATCCTGAATCATCACTTTAGAAGAAAGCTTCAGCTACAGTGACAGAGTAGCTGTAGTAACCAGTAGTCAGTAACAGACCTTTCTAAGCTGCAGCTGAAACTAACTTAACTGACAGAAAAACAAACATAAAGAAAACGTGACTGGAAGACAGGCTTACTGCAATTCCTAGCCATGCTTTTTGAAACAGCCCAGAATATACACATCGATGTTCGCCAGGAAGTCCTTCCTTATGAAGCTGTGTTAAAACAACTGCTGACAGCTAGTCAAAGCAACAGTTCAATTTCCTGAGACAAGTCTAGAGTTAGGCACATACTCCTTTTCTGAACCACCAACAATGTCTTAATGATGCCCAGCAGTACCAACTGCCACTGGTCAGAGATGGGAAAAAGGATGAAAGAAAGCAGTTGCAGTTCAATTTAACCAAAGCACAGACGACAAAATGAAAGCAAAGGCTGATGGCTACTTACTGGTAGTGAGTGAAGCCCAAAGTAGGCAGGTCAGCATACTTCTCGGCAAAGTCGGCCAGGCGGCTGATCACCCTTGCGAGCTGGTGGATGCAGGAAGGATAGCAAAGAAGCAGAATGAGAGAAAACAAAAAAAAAAACCCCAGCACAAGCTAGCATGCTTAAGCACAACAACATTTTGAGAAAAAGGGGAGAGAAACAACTGCGCGGTCCTTGAATACCCCCCCCTCTAATTGTAGAATATGGTGTGTTTCATTTTTTCAGAGTGTGCACATAATTCCTGCTTGCTACAAAACTCAAGCAAGAGATGATACAAGTGGTTGGACTTCAGCTTGAACTAGTCTAGTCCTCATGTCCAACCCAATCCTGCAGTTGGTTTATCCCCGGGTATTATTCCTGGAATTGGTCAGAAATAAAGCTGCTTTGAGTATAACTGACACATGTACAGTCCAGGGCAAACTGGGTGCCAAGACATTCAGGTCAGACAGACAACACTGCACTACACTCCCACCATATTTGACCGCAGAAAAGTGTATTATATAGCTTCTTGAATGCTGACACATTCCTAGGAAGACAGTTAAGGGAATGCCTAAGCTGACCCTGAAAGCAATACAATTGTTTTCTGAAACTAGTACCTGTGGCACAGATAAACAAGGAGTTGCTTATAATTCCCATGGTGAGCAAAGAAGCTTTGCGAAAAGACATGAGAAAGGAAAGGCAGATAACTGTTCACATTCTTGAGGATAACCCAAACAGAGAGCTCCTCCTAGCTTCCCAGCAAGGCTTAGGAAAATCCAAGTTAAACACAGGCTTTTCACAGGACATCAGCACTGCCCATTTCTGAGACACTGTGCACAACCACCTTCTTACCTTGGGTAGCAGCAGGTTAAACCCATCACGGAGGACAATCAGATCCTGAAAAAAGCAAAGAAAGGAAGTTTGGGCCGTGTCTGAAGGACCAGACATAATGGCTTCTCTCAGAGAGGACACAGCTAATTAAAATACACTTTGTCTGCTCAAAAGACTCTTAAAATGAAAGCTCAGCTTTCCTTCTTGTACCGGAACTTGCAGTGAACTTTCTTATGACAAAAATGCTGGGTCCATCATTACTACTTCTGTACTAGCCACAGAAAGTCACACTGGGCAGTAGAAGATCCATTTCCACTGACTGGGTATGAATGATTATTTTGAGATTCTCGGGATGCCCATGGAAGGACAGACTAAATCATTCATCCCAAGTGGAAAATACAGGCACTGTAGGTAAAGACAGCACAGAAGTAAGCAGACTGATCAGGCAGCAGTCATCTTTACTCCTTCTTTTGAGACTGAGGTACAGCTAGGTGCAAGTGTCACAAGGAGGGTAGTATTACCCAAAAGCCAAACAGGCTTGCAAAGGAGCAAGTTAAAAAAAATCACGTGGCAGGTTCTTGTATGACAAAAAGCGGTTGTGAAGTTGCAGTGACTTGGACACAGGGGAACAGCAATATATACCGAGAAATAAGGCTTTAGTTTGCACTCGGTTTTAGACAGGTTTTTCACAAACATTTTACAGTTCTGTAGAATGGTGGTACTTCCTTTTTCACTTAAGACAGTTATCCATGCTCTTGGCCACTAAAAGCTTTATTTACCCTGAATTAATACCTGGGCTCCAAGCAGCAGTTGAAAGCTCATGGGCTGCGCATATCAAAAGTGGCCTTGTTTTGTAAGTCACTGAACTCTTGTCCCGTTGGCGTAACTGACAGGTCACACATTTCTGCATGCGTTTGCAACTCATGATTTCTTATCTCCTTGAATATTTAACGTGCAAGCAGAGTTTAGGGAACAGTTAGTTTCCAGACAGATCTTGCTTCATACCAAAAGAATAAAAGGCTAGAGGAGCTTGCCTTCCTGGGGTAGCTAGGATAAAGAGGAATTAACTTCAACAGTAAAACTAATAAAAGTGTCTGAAAAATCTATTTAATATTATTTTATAAAGAAAAGTTCATAAAGAGCTATCAAGTAAGCAACTGTAGTTGTGTTTCGCCCAGCTCTGCAGGCAGGAAACTGAAAATATTACATTACCGTATTATCCCCTACGTAACAGGAAGTTGCTCCAAGGTGAATGATGGCTGCAGCTTTTGGACAGCAGTGGGCAAAGGTGTGAACGTGGGCCATCACATCGTGACGCAGCTTCTTCTCTTCCTCTGCTGCCATCTTGAAGTCAATGTTGTCCAGGTTTGCTTCCATCTCCTGTATCTGCTCATCTGTGATAGGAAGCCCAAGTGACTGCAAGGGGAAAAGAACTTTCTATTTCTTTTTTTTAAGAGACAACCCAAATTGAGACAGAAGTTGTTTAGATAATGTACTCCTATAGGATATCTCACAGAAGCATGGCAATTTGGCATAATCAAGAGCTGTAACAGCAAATGCTTTCATTTGAGGGTTGTCCAACCTTTTCCGATAGGATAGGACAGTGTTCACGCTTAGATGTTCCTCTTGGGCTTCGTACTTTCCTCAATCATGTAACATCCCTGTGACAACTACAAAAGTTAGACACGTGGAGAAAAGAGATATAAACACAGTATAGTTTTAACTTCTTTTAATGAAATTTACCCTTTGGGTGGGTACAATCCAGCTACCATGTGACAAGATAGCTTGTGGCAGGAAGAACTCTTTGGAGCACAACTAGACCTACACGAGTGTTAAACAGTGGGCTTCGAACATATGGAAAGGTATGTATGTTTGAACCTTTCCAAAAGTCCTGAAGTACTTCATCTCAGTCTGAATCTGGAAGCTTGGGAAATGAGTTACTTGATCTGGAAGCAGGAGATAAATGCTCCTAGTCCACGTTCAAAAATATCTGCTAAACCTTTTCAGCAAGCTGACTTAAAAACAGAGTAGGGTATCAAACCACAGAATTACACACTGGTATAACTCTTGCACAGCTCTATACTTGCACAAGCTAACTAAGCTGAGAAAAATGTCTTTTCCTGATACTGAGAGTTTAAAAGCCTCACAATGAAGTTGGCATTACTGCCTTTTCCAAATTAAAATACTATTGTCTTGTGCATTAGTAATTAGAAGTCACCAGCCAGGATGCTTCAAGGACACAAAGTATTTAAAAAGTTGGTTCTGTTCAGAATCAAACCGACTGAAAAAATGTTTTGCAGATGTGGAATCTGGAACTAGAGAAGACAGCAAGTAAAGCCGATGTACCTTCAAGGTCCTCGTCAGATAATTAGTATCCACACAACTTAAAACGTGATGCTACAAGTGTATACGCAGCCATGAGTGTCCAGATAAATGAGGAAAAGCACCTGGCCCCAGACTGCTGTCTTTGAGGTGTACTAATACAGACCGTAACTGCCTGAAAGCACACAGGCAGCTCAGCAGGCAATACACTCTTGTGCCAAGATTAAAATCTCAGGCCTTGTTCGTACATCCATGATCCGCTGGGAAAAGCTGACCACAGTATGCAGTCATTGACAGCCATACAGAGAGTAAAGAAATAATCCCCAAGAAATGGGACTACTTGTCATAGGAATACAAGCAGGGTAGGGTAGCGCCAAGGCAAATGCTGTTCTCATGCGTTCACAAACATCACGAGCCCTCTTCCTTATCGGTTTTTGCAGATACTGACAGTACATCAGGAAGAAAGCAATCGAATGTCCTTCAAACCTGTCTACCTAAGAAAACCAACTCAGAAAACTACCCGAGGGAGAACAGAGGGTTTTCTCCAGAGCACTACAGGTCAGCAATGTGCTCTCTGGATTCTGCTTTTAAGGCGTCATTCCTCCGAGGCTGTTCCAAAACTTTGATGCGCCACCCTAACAACTATGACTGTTCATTCATCCCTGTTCCTTAGGGGCAGAGCAGAGCAGGCAGATGACATGGAACATCTCCTGCAAACAGAATGAGAACACCGGGCTGCTCATCTAATAAAGAACATATGACAGAAAAAACAATGAAACTTAAACTGGACAAAAAAAATAGATTTGAGGACTACCATAGGCTCTTATAAGAGAGAAAACATTCAGATTTCATGTGCAAAACATTTTATTAGTCAGTTTGATGCTGCAGGATGTCAAAGCTACTTCTACGAGATAGAAGAGCTCCATGAAATTTGTACTTGACTTTCAAATAACATATTGTTTAGGTCAAGACCTCAAGATTAAAAAAAACCCCAAACAATGAGGTGTTAATAGAAGTATCATAATACAAATGAATTTATGCTAAAAAAAAATAAACTGGAGTTTTGGGATGGGTATAAACTCACACGCTTCAGCTCTTAAACCAAACTTTAACTACTGTCAGTTGGGAAAAAGATTAGTTTAAGGAGATCTCTCTTATTAATCACACGCTTTGCTGAGTCTCCCGTTTCAAACTCCTGATGTTGCCTGCTGTAGGGAACAAAATACCAACTGTAAAGGTTTTCTGTCGAATCCAGTTTCCAGTGAAATAATTTTTCAGTTCTTATTTCACATATTCCAAGTGGACTACTTGAAAATTTCTCCCGGAAGTAGCGTGAATATTGAAACCATTTTCCCTGGCTCTGTACTTTACCTAAAACTTCATCGCTAAACTGTGTGTCCCCTCTTTTACTACTTCCCTGCAGCTTTCAGAAAACCTATGGTTAGATCTTAATATTGTGATGTACTACAAGACAGGAATAAGTATTGCCCATAGTTCATTCATTACTTTTTTTTTTTTAAATGTACCCCAAAATAAATATCATGTATCTTCAATAAGAATGACTGGAGAAGCAATAGATAAATGGCTTGAAAGTGAGGCTAAGTACTGGAGTAAATATGGACCCATAGTTCATTCATTACTTTTTTTTTTATAAAATGTATGGGAAAAAGAAATACTATGTATCTCCAATAAGGAACCTGAGGAAACTGATTATATCTGTAACTAACTGATCACTGACAGAGCTAACAGGTGCTGAAAGTAGCTGACTCTTCCTCTTTCAGTCCAGAGCTGACATCAGAAGACAAACTCCTCTGGAACGAGGAGACAGATAAAAATAGTAGTCTCCCTCTTCCCACTATGAAAAGGGTGCTCAGGAAATTGCAAGATCTGTCTCTGCTTTCTGGGAACAAAACTGCGGTGGCCATGGGAGACAAAGCAAGGGTCAAGAGACAGGGGAACCCCAAGTTCAGGGCTTGGGAGTGGAAACCTAGAAGTCTCACGCTGGTTCTTTCAGCAGCTTGCTTTCTCCTATCAGACAAGTCATGTAAAGTGTTTTATTCTTGAACAGAAGAAAAAGCAACGATTATCTGCTGGAATTGATACAACAGTGTTTAAATAACCATTGAACATGCAAAGCTCCTTAAGCATGTGTTCTTGGTATTGACACTTCCTATACTGGATGACATTTGCAGTCTGCTCGCTCCAGCATCTCAACTGTGACAATACTTAGCATGCAGTATTTCAGAAGGCAACTCCTGTTTAATTAACACAGCTGTGTAATTACACCTTCAGCTTCTAAAACCTCACGTTTGGTGCAGCACACTATCGATGAGGCTGCTGTAGTGGTATGATCCTTGAATGGAGAAGCAACATGTTAACGACAGTGCGCGCTGCTTGTTCATTCTCCAGCATGGTGCTTCTCTGCCCTTATGCTAACAGTAACAGCCAGACCTTGTGCTTGGATTGCTTCCTAACAACCCCAGTACCTCGAGAATGGAAACTGAAGGACTCTGTACAAAACAAATGGGCAACTGTTGAGTCTGAAAGCTAAAGCTACGCTGTCAGAAGGCAGGGTAGTTTTGTGGGGTTTTTTCTTTTTTGGGAACATATTACAGGTTTTTCATTATCAAAAACCTGATACGAGTCTTCCTCTCAGTCACAAGGAATCAAGTTAGTGCATCCTAAAAACTGACTGTCTCAACAAAGAAGTAATAGTAGGCTGTACGCATACCCCTAATAGGAACAAAATTCAAAGAAAGGTTTAGCTTAAACTACATTTTAAAAACTTTAACTCCATGGAATCTGCTAACACAACAGCTTGCAATCACATGGACGTGCTCTCATGTCACTGCTTCCTAACAGCTGACTTGACACCAATCTTTCGTGCTATCAGGTTTTTTTTGAGGCACTTGGCCTGTTAGAAACGTCGTAAGCATTTCTGGGCTAACCGTTCTGCTCACTTTGGCCAAAAGTGAACTTCTCTCAGAAACAAGGGCTGTCTACCTAAAAACAACTGGCTGCAGATGCGTGGGGTGGTCCGGCTGGCACAGACTGACCGCGATCGGATTGAACGAGAGCGGGTCTCATCAGTCACACCTCCTGAAAAGTAAACAGCCAAGCGCTTCAGAAGGACACCGGTGTTTGCTCAGCGGGCAATCCCCCCACCCCCAAACCCCCCCTCCGCTTAGCAAAGCTTTTACAAAACTAATTTCGCAGAGGGGGAGGGCGTGAGACAAGAAGAGGCGATTTGCTGCGGGATGACAGGTACCTGGAGGATTGCGTACGAAGGGTTGTGTAAAACTGGGCTTGCACGCACTCCCCCCCACCCCCGAAAGAGGCGAAGGGCCCCCGAAGGTCGCCGGGGTCGGCTTTCTCCCGCTCGCCCCGGGGCAGAGCCAGGCCGCCGCTCCGTCTCCCCTCCCGAGGCAGGGCAGCTCCGGGAAGGCGCGGCGGGCCCTCACCGCCGCTTCCCGCGCAAAGCACCGGGCCGGCGGCCAGCCGCCCCTCGGCACCCGGCGGTAACCGGCTCTCCCCCGCCAGAGCTCCCCCCTCAGGGAAGCGGGACGGGGCGGCGAAGAGCCTCCGCCACGACCGTTCTCCACACGCCGCGGTCCCGTCCCGCCGTTACCTTCTCAGCCTGGGCGAGGTAGAGCCAGAGACGGCGCCAGGTCCCGAACTTCTTCCTCTCGCTGAAGTTGAAGCCCATCTCGGCGCTGGCGTATCGCGACACCAGCGGAGAGCGGTACCGCGCCAGGGCGTCCTCCTCGGCGCCGGGGGTCGCCATGGCAGCGGCGGGCGCGGAGCGAAGGAGCGATCGCGGCCGCCCGCGGCCGCGGATAAGGGGCGGGCGGCGGCCCCGCCCCGCCGTCGCGAAGAGCGCCCCGCCCCCGGCGCGGAAGACGGCGGCGCCCCCTGGCGGGAGGAGGCCGCGCCGGGGGTGAGGGGCACAAGATGGCGGCGGGAAGAAACGTGCAGAAAACCACGAGCGTTAAATGCTTAGCAGCCAAACACATTTATTAGTCTTTTTCTTTTTTTTTTCTTTTTTTTTTTTTTCCAGGAACCCAAAAATATTTTGTAGTTATAATGTAAGCAACTGAGTTGCACATAATACAATCATATCTTTCAAAAAATAAAAATAAAATAAAAACAAAAAAAGCTGTTTAAAAGCCCCAAAAAAAACCTTCAGAAAACTTATATAAGTATTACACCATCTCTCAGTTTCAATGAAATGACGACGACTTAATTCCTTATTACTCTTAACTTGTCACACTCCAATAAAACATCACCCTTGTGTTTTTCTTTTTTTTTTTTCTTTTTCCTTTTTTTTCTCTAAATCCAGCATGAGAAATACAGTACCTGCTATGGCAAAAATACACATAAAATGCAACATTTCAGCTTATTTGTACATTAGTAGAGTTTAAACATTTTATTGTTGGTTTTTTTTTTCTTTTTAAGTGAACCAGTGATTTTAAGTACCACTATACTAAAAGTAAAATAAAAATATAGAAAAGGAGGAGAAGGGGGGCACAGCCAGCCATATGAGAGCACCTTCTAAAGTGCCGAGTTTCTGTGTCCATGGAAAACCCTTAGGAAGTTCAAACGCCTGCGAGCGTACGGGATGGAAATGAAGATGAAACCCAGGTATGCAAGACATTGTGTCATCTCCTCTACACTCCCCCCGTTTGTCCTGTATCTTTCTTTACTGCACACTAGAGAAGGAGGGGAGAAACCAGAGCTACGGTAAGAGTTTAGTGAAGGAAGCCATTTCAAGTATAAGAAAAAAAAAAAAAACCAAAACACTTATAGGTAACTTGCAAATAGCATCAATATACACACAGCCACTGTTTTTATTATTACAATGTCTGCTTCTGGGGGACAGTGTTTCAGGCAAGAGGACTTTAGCTGTACCTTCCTGTTACCTATTTATGTGCAAAGTAGAAAAGCTGCCTTTTCTAATCCAGCCATTTTGGACATCACTGATTTTCTGTTCTGCAACCTCCTCCCTCCGTTTGGTAAGGAGAGAGGGAGGCGGCATTATTTTAACAAGAAGACTAGATGAAATGAATCTATTTCTCCATTCCTCTTCCAGACACACCCTTCTCCCATTACTTGCTCGCAATGAAGAGAAACTCGCCAAACATCTGATGCCCACCATTAGCCAGTTTCCTGAACAGGTAGAAGGCATTTACCTTTGTAAACATAATCCCTTATGTTTGTGGAACTCGAAGCAGCATTTCGTTACCTCCATCCGAGCGGTGGAGATTAAAATAGATCAGAACGCTCCCCCGTCACTGCTTTTCCTCCTCCCCCTTCCCTCCCTCCCCAGAAAGATTACATTTGGTTACTTTTGTTAGAAGGTGGGGTTTTTTTTGGTTCTTTAGGGAAAACACTTAGCATTTAATTCAAAGTAAACTTCATGGAATTACCATCAGCAGAGTCATACTGCTGTTTGTTCTGCTTTCTAGATGAGAAAGAAAAAGCACTGTGCATCAGATATTCCGCATGTTTCGGACAGGATGCGGCAGAAATCCAAGATACGTACGTGTGCACATCCTATGGGTGCACATGCATCATTTCAGCTTCTTTCTCTGCAGAATCACTGTACACGCTTCACCTCGAGTACTGGCAGAGATGGAGAGTGGCATACGGCAACCGGGGAGAGATGTTCCTAAGGCCACGGGGAGCAATGCAGGACAGAGAGGACCAGGGAGTGTCAAATAGGAAGGTTTCAGGTACAGAAACCATATTCTTGATAGTTCAAAGGCCAAATTCCAAAAGGCATGGGCTCATACGCACATCCCTGAGACGCACATCCAAGAAGGAACAGCGGCCATGTGACTGGAGAGGGGAGAAAGTAGCAGAGGTTCCCTGACAGCCGTGGGACTTACCCAACGAAGACCTCTTCCCCCACCACCCTCCCAGAGACATTCTGGGGGGGCTGTAAGGCATGTACACAAGCAGCATCTACTATCGTTCCCTCTGTTCCTATGTTTTATCGGCAGGTGATGGCTTCTGTGTATCGTGGACAAGAAGAGACACTGCATTTGAAGTGTGACTGGTAACACACTGAAATTAATTCAGGGAAGGAAACAGAAAGCTACTCTGCCCTTCATCCCTGGAGCAGCAGCATAAAGTGGCAAGGTTCTTCATATGACAGTCCCCTCTCTGGAAGTACACAGCACCGCCTCCCCTTCCTGATGGCAGGAAAAGACGAGTCCACTTGAAGGATGACATTACCAAAAATGCTATTTAAAGGCAGGGAAAAGTACACAAACTGATTCCGATTTGGTGATCTGGTGAAAGAAGCAGCAAGCTCAAAGTACTTCAATCAAGTCTGAAGCTTATCTAAAAGTACAACTAGAGACATGCAACCTGCAGCAACACTGGCATATCTATGTAAGGAAGAGCAGAAGGAAACTGGCATAAAGACAGAGGAAGAGTATGAGTAACTGAATCTCCATCAACTTCTGTTATTTAGGATCTGAGTGTCTGATGGCTTTAATCATTAAAAAAAAAAAAAGTTATCTCCCTCCACACAAGCAAACAAGGTAAAAAGAATAAGTGATCTTGCTGCAATAACCTCATAATACTTCTATCATGCTTTTTATCTTTAAAGCACTTTACAAACATTTACTAGTTGATCCTCACAAAACCCCTGTGAGGTAGGTAAGTATTATTATCACCCCCCCGCTTTACAGATGAAAAAAAAACAAAGGCAAAGAAAGTTAAATGACTTGCCCAAGGCAAGGGAAGAGTAAGGGCCAACGTAAAAATTCAGGAGTTCCAGGCTTCTGGTCCTGTGCTCAAAACCACTAGTTCAAACATCTTTTTACAAAGGAGGTAAGAGATGGAAATAAAAGCCCATTAAGTTCAGAAGAAAAGGTAAGATTTAAAAGGTTACATCAGAAGGGGAAATGTACCACGAGGTATTTTTGTGAGCAAGTTTAAACTTCAGATTTTTCTTTTTTTTTTTTCCTCTCCTTTTTTTTTAAAGGCAATCTGACAGAGTGGAACCCTGATAAGATCACATCTGCAAGGCAGGCACAGATGTGAGAGTGATCAAGTCTATTACTTATTACAGTACTGTGAACGTCAACAAAAATAAAATTGCTGCATGAAAACACTGAATACAGGCAGGATAATCTCTCAGTTTATGATATTACATCTAAGATAATGCCAAGGATAATGCAGGTACCATGGTACACCATGGACAAAGGAAAAAGTCAAGTCAAAGGGTCCCTATTAAGATGACGAAGAGGGCAGTGAGATCTATGTTTTTCTGAGGAGACTGCTCCTGGAAGCTCAGCAAGCTTCAAGGAACACACATAATTCACAATGACTGCGTTTTAGAGATGTGAGGAAGTGAATCCTTTTTTATGACCATTATGATACCACCTTATAGTAAAAAAAGGATAATTTCTTTTAAAGAGGGCCCTGTCTACACATCAGTCTACATTCCCTAAAATTTTGCACACTGCCAACGTTAATGCTAAGTCACTGGCAGTAACACCAGACAACAAAGCACTGGTAGCTGCTGATGTTGAAAAAACGCAGTCCTCATAGCCGTGCTTTGATCAGCACTAGAAAGTTAAGTACCACTTCCACCATCTTGTCCATAGCTCTGCTGTCACTGTATGAGCTGTGCCAGAAACAGCAGCAAAGAAAATTCTAGGGAGAAGAAAGTGTAGACATCAAGGACCAGCTGTGTTCCAGTTCTCCTGGAAGAGCGCAAGGACTGCTGTAATGGAAAACAAGGAGTATATCCAAAAAAGACAGCGCCTGTGGCACTGCGTTTCCTGAGCTTGACACGGGCCAGAACACAGGAGGTGGTAGATCATTTCCCAGGTAGAGCTGGCGTCCCACTCACCCTATTGGCCCTGGGTTAACACTGCACGGCTAGAATTCACAATCCTGCGCAAGGTTTAGAGCCGATTCAGTTTTGCGGTCAACACTGGTTTTCCAAATCTCTGCCCAGTTACCTATTGGCCAACTGCTGAAAAAGAGAGGTTCTTATCAACTCCTTTTTATTTCTAAGTCATCACCTCCCTACTTCCCCAAAAGATAATGGATATACCATGGACACAGAAACTCCTAAACAGTTTAGCAAAGCTATCTTTGTCCCCTACACCCCCTTTGCAGAATGCATAGTTTACAATTCACTTACAAAATAAAGAAGCAATGCTGACCACATATGGGACCTTTTTTTTGAAAAAAGAACAAACAACCTCTTCTTAAGTTCAGTATCAAAATTCACATTTGCATAATAATACATTTCAAGGCCATTAGAGAGGAATGAGAGCGAAGCAAAGAAAACTGCAGAGTCTCTCCTCTCTTTGTCTTCCTGAATAGAGCTGAGGGATCCCACTTGAGTTTCTTTTCAGGGTGGGAATTACGAAGGGCTACAGCGACAGCTCTTGATCTTGTACACCTCATGTTTTGGGTGGGACGAAGAGGTGAATTATTAGAAAAAAAAACAAATGGAAGGAGACACTGCAGATTCCCATGTTTAGCTACAAACAGCTTCGAAGAAACAAAAAATTACTTCAGATTTTTTTTCCTTTTAAACACTTCTACCTCACCATTTCAAAAACTCTTTTTTTTCTTCTTGTGTAATACCCTGTTCATTTAAATGGCAACGTTAAGTGTGCTGGAAGTTGAAGGGTTGAAAAAAAAATAAATTTTCCTGTTTCTCTTATCAGGACACGGACAGAGAGGGTAAAAGTGTGCCTGCACCCACTATTTAACAGAAGCTACAAAACATCATCTTCTCTACATGTATAAATTTGTCTCAAACATCACTGTGTTTCAATTCTCCAGTGCTTACAAAAAATAAAGCCACACGCACTCACACTCATGCACACAAACATAAAGAAGCCACATAATACATATACAAACTCAACCTGCAACGGCAGACTAGCCTAAAACTATCAACAGCTTCTGTGCATCACGACATCCCTTCGCACCCCCCCACCCCGATCTCTACCACATATGAATACGTATTGTGCAGTGTAGAGACCAGCCCAAAGATGCTGCTTGTCAAAAGGGACCAGTGGGCTGCAATCTCCACGTCTGACCTCTTGAAAGAATAAATTGACCATTGTCTCCCCTCCAGCCCAGTGGTCTCCTCAATTAGACAGTCACTATACTCACAAAGGCACATTCATAAATACCACATTTAACTTACTGCTTGTAAAAACATAGAAGGAGGAAAACGTTAAGCGCTTAGACCCCAACCCATCCCTACTGACCCAGCAAGAAGTATCACAATAACGTATCACTTGGTGAGACCTTACTCTACCTTTAGAAGGTACATATTAAAGAAGTCTTCCAACACCTCTTTTTAAAATTTTTTTTTGCATAAATGAATGCTTTTTTTGTTTTTGGCTTACATATTTTGGAATACAGCACACTCACTATAAAGCTCTGTTGTAAGGCTACCCCCTAAAGTAAGGCTGTTCTACCTTGGCTTGCATTTTCACTTCATTTTGCTTCTTCTCCACACGTTCCCAAAACAAAACAAAAAAAACCCACACAGCGCCTTATATAGAAAGGGTAAGCCATATCTGGCAGGGAGAGGGAGGGGAAAGAAAGCACATAATATCATAACCATGTCACTAAAATAGCTATTCTAACAAGCTGTGCAACCTGCTCTTACTGCTCAACAGTAAATGATGAAGAGAACGTTCACTTACGGTTGTGTTTCATCTGAAACAGGAGAAGCTTCCACTTTGTCTCAATTAAAAAAAACAAACAGGTTAAAAAAAAAAAAAAAAAGAGGAAGTTAGTTCTGCGAATGCAACAACACACACTAATACCCAAGAGGAGGCATTCAGTGCTCAAGGAAACATTTCTTGCTAAGCACTGCCTCCTTGTATTGCGCATCCATGCAAACTTCTCCAGTCTCTTCTCTTCCCCTCTGCCCACCACAGTCAAGAATGTTTGCTGCAAAAATACTTAACGCTGGCTGGCACAATGCATCCTTCCCCCCTTTTTTTTTTCTTTTCCCCTGGAGTGCTCTGTATTCATTTACAGAAAGGCTGTCAGAGTCAAGTCAAAAGAACTCCCTTTCTCACTACAAAGTTAACAGGAGCCCTAACACTGCTGAATGTCACCAGTCCCAACTGTCACACGTACAGGGCAAAAATGGCTCTTTGCAGAGGGCACTTGATTTGCTAGAAGCTTGCTTAGATAGCACAGGATTCTGGGAGACTTTTAGGGAAAAACCTTCCTGCATAGCTCGATGAAAAGCAACACGCACGCAAACCGTGGATGCAAACGGACGCTGTCTGCTGCGTGCCACAGATGAAGCTGCATCTATCTTGGCCTGACAATAGTTTTAAAAATAGGCTCCAAACCATCAGGAGCCGTGGCGCTTTTTGTAGCACAGATGAAACCTTAAATCACTTTTCATATAAGGATTAGAAGCTATAGTTACTACACCACAAAGTTTAAAGTCTCACATAACACCACAAAATAGAGAGCTATATTTTAAACAGGACCCTGACTCATTTTAACAGCAATGTAGACAGACCCTTGAATTCTACTGTAGACAAAGCTCTGCTTGGCGAGTCATTACAAAATGGACCTGTTTCCTATTATCTACTGCAGGGGAACTTTGGTAAAATTCAGCAACACTGGTATTTACAGTGATGGGACACTTACGCAAAACACTGTGAGGGACATGAACTAGCAAGGCTGCTAAAAATCTCCAGTTAGGCTCCTGTCATTTAGCCCAACCAAAAACTCTGCTCCAGCGTAATTTTTGCTTTGTGTCTTAGGTTTGGATGTGAATTCACGACAACAGGGAAAACTGACTCTGTCTACATCAGGGAATTTTACATATTTCTCCCCATTACTGTTAACATCCTTCTGCCGCAGGTGGAAGCCTACTACTGGAGGTGAAGGAAGAGAGTTTGGGTTTTAGACATCTGTATTTTGATCACCACAGGAATGACTGATACGATCTAACTAACAGTATCAGTTCCTAACATTGCAAAATAGTAGAAAATAAACTACAGAACGGAAACAGTATTTTGTGCAAAATCGATTTAAACAAACTAACAGATTCTGCATATGTTGTTTCAGACTCAGGACCAAAGTTGCACTTCAACAGCATTTGTTTTTTTGTTTTTTTTTTTTTTCAAGAATTCATTTCAACTTAGTTTTCTTGGCATTACTTTCCTGCCCACAAATACATGCATGCATATTTACAATTAAGAAAGCTGCTTCTGCTAGGGGAACCTTACCTCTTTAGAGAGAAAAAACTACCTTTTACTCAATCAGGACTCATACCCTGAGATGCTAACCATCCACCACAAAACCAGCATTTCAACCCACTTGAGAAACCTGGATACTAAAGTCACATGATTTACAGTGTATGTGATATATGCAACACAGATACTTGCTGCATTGGAAATACAACAGGTCCTCATCTGCTACCTCGGCCCTGATCCAGCTAAGGCTTACTTACACGAAGAGCCCTTATCCGAGCAGTACTCACTCATTTAAGGTCAGTTCAGGGACTAATTCATGTGAGGATCACTCCCAATTTCCTGCACCAGATTTGGCCAAATTTGGGTATCTCAGATACACAAACAGTACTCCTCTTAAAGTCAAAAGGAGAACAATATGCACAAACAAAATTAGAAGCCTAACAGGTATATGTAATAAAGAATGAAGCAAAAAAACCGAACCAACCCCAAAAAACCCCCACCCCTATAGTACTGTTTGGATGCACTACTAAGACACAGTGGAAGATGTGGCAGCATTTTTAAGAAGAAAGAATAGGGGAAAAGTTTTAAGGAATAAATGTTTAGAAATCTCATGGCCAAAAAAAAAAAAAAAAAAAAAAAAAAAGGCCAACTTAATATAAAGGTTCAATTGTTATTTAATCTTTGAGGTGGTTATCCCAGCCGCTTTGTTGAAAACATCCTGTTTATATTGCAGAGGAAAAACACACTTGGCTTAATATTCTTGCTCATTACACAAGCCACTTAACATGAATCAAAATAAAAAACTTGTAAGAAAAACCTGACACCCTGTGATTGGAAGAAAACCCCAAACCAACAAAAAAACCCACTCTCAAGACTGCTGGGCAAGTGTCCAGGTAAAAGTGTAAAAACACTGGGAGAAGATGGCAAGTCTTCCAAAATACATGGTACTAAAACTGCTTTCCAAAGTAAATGTCAGAGGTCTCAACACAGGTTTCTGAGCTGTACTCCCCCCCCTTTTTTTTGCTTGCTAGACTTTGTTGTCACTGCTAAAATGAAATACTCAAATGGAGCAAAGAATTACCAAACCCATTAAAAAATTCTCAACTTGATACACACTGCAGAGTGGGGTAAGCAAAGTGGCTGGTAACAAATGGACACTGCTAACATGTTTGTTTTTTACAGATTAAGCACTGAAGGATTCAACACCAGGAAAAAAACCAGGAATGCTGAAACCACCTGTAAAGTATGTATATGTTTAAATTGTATAACCTGGAGAACTAAAACCAAGAACAAAATGATAAAAGAGTTCTGTTTGTCACTTGAGAAAGTAAAAAGTGTTTTTCAGTGAAAGATGTTACATTTGATTTTTCTCTGGAAAGAGATGCCCATAGTCTATTCCAAGCTCTGCTTTCCGCAGCCTCTCTTCCCTACCTTCTTTGTCAATACGTTTAAACAAGATGCTACCACCAATTCCCTCCCCGGAGCAGTTTTGTAAAGCCCCAGAAGTACTCTAACATCAATTTCCGCTAACTTTTCGCGACTGTGAGCTCAAATGGCAGCAGAATATTTACAACATTACGCGATGGTTGTCCCCAGAAGATGAGTCTGGTTAGCGCAGTGCTCAGAAATTGCTTGCAATGGTTAGGAGTGCCATGACTAAGCCATACCAGCAACATCATCATTAGCTATGTGTGATTTGGAGAGGAACAGAACTGTCAACGGCAGTTGGAAAGTAGTAAGATTAATGTCACTTTAACAATTTAGGAAAACTATCACCAAGGAGACAGTCACTAACATTTGCAGGCCTGCACGTTTAGAGAAAGGAGGAGCAGACTGTTGCACTGTTGTAGTACAACAGGTTTGGACCAAGCAGACTGCTGATGCTCCAGACCACCGACCCTTCAGCAATCAGGAACAACCCGCTTCCAAGTGACTGTCAAGTTCCTGGGCAATTTTTGACTAAATTCTACGATTTCCTCTCTTTTAGGACACTGCCGATTTGATAAAACACAGCCTCTGGCAAAGCACTCAGAAATTCCCTCTGTAAAATAAAAAAACAAAATCCCAAACTCCCTAAATAAACCCTCCTTCTACTGGCCCATGAAAAGATTTTTTTTTTTCCTAAAGCACATTCTTATTATTATTGATGCATTATTTTCAACACACACGTATACACTCAGATGTACACGCAGCGCAACATGAAAACACTGGGCAACTGATATGAAAAGGACAGGAATTTGGCATCTGATTTTTTTTTTTCTTCAGATAATAAAAAGTTATCTCAACTATCGTTATGTAACTCATTGCACGTTACGCAGCATGCTCTTTTTCCTTAAGAACAGGTACATCTATTTCCATGAAGCGGCTGAACTGCCTCACTTTGCCTCCTCTTCCCTCCCTTCCCCTACTGTAGGGCATGTGGGTGCATGTAAAAAGGCACTAGCGCGGTTTTTGTGGTTTGAGCCTAGCCATTTCAGGCGGAGTAAGCCCCTGACCCTTAGAGCTGGGAGACAGTAGTTGGCTGTCCCAACACTGAACTCTGAAGTTCAAGACTGTAAGCCCTGACAGCCAGCAGCAATAGGGTGAACAGAAGAGTTTAACAGATATTTTCCTCATATAAAGTAGAACAGAAAGACTGGGAGGTGGGGTGGGTGAAGAAAAGCAAGCAGCAAATCTCCAAGTGGGGAATAAATTGACCAAAGAGCTGAAAACAGGAAAGTTGATTTCTAATGTACATTTTACTGGAGTTTTTCCATATTCTCTCCTTTTTCTGTACTGAAAAAGGCAGGATAATAAACCTGCTTCATTATTGGGTATTCTGTCAGTACTGGTTTTCTTTAGCACTACTTAGAAGTGGTTTAAAGAAGCACCATCATGTATTTCCTGCCAGTCCTCCTAACTGAAGACTCTTTCAGTTAAACTATACTGCATTTTAATTAGGTTTATAGTTTCACTTTGCTTTTAAAAAGGTGCTTGGAAGAATATTTACGTTTCATTTCAATCGAGAGGGAACAAAGTGATAGATTTCCATTCACACACTTCTCTTCTCCATGCAACTGCACACATGTCTGCATGAGTAACAAAGCACTATAAATGATAACCCCTCTTCTCCCACAACTTGTTCAACATTACAATGAATTTCTGTTGCTGATATTGAGAAGTCTTCTTACTGTATTTTAATTTATACAGTCTTTATAATTCTTGATCCCCCGCTTGACAGTAACGTTTGGAGATTTTTTCTTTTTTTCTTTTTCTTTTTATTTTTTTTTTTAGCATTTTTATTTTAAAGTAAAAACTTTCAAACATTTTGAAGATTCAGGAACTTGTAAAAGTTTATCAACAAGAAACAGCCATCTATCTAGGATAAGATAAGGTTAAATAAACCATCTTCAAAAAACTGGCTTCCTACCCTAGAATTCCTGAGAATGCTTGCAAATTTAAAGCAGGAAAATAAAATGTTAAAATAAAAACAAAAACACTGTTAAATGCTCCCAGAGTTAGTCTTCATCTAAAATATATATATGCACTTTTTGGTCTTTTTTTTGTACGTTTTAATTTTTTTCCCTTTAAGCTTACAATGGAAGAACAATTTAGCTTTTCTTTTTAAATATTTCAAATCCCTCATTATGTCTTGTAAACAAGAGGGGCTCTAGCACCCGGCTTTCACCGTAGTATCGCAATGAACTCAACTAGCCCAAAGTGCAGGAAAAGGGACCTTAGGGCAGGTTGGGAGAGAGAAGTGAGGGTGGAACACAGCAATGAACCAGCACGTATAGCAATTCATGTGACAGAACAGATACTGCCTTACTCGGGCCAAAGGTGCTTCGCTAGGAAGTACTGCTGGCACAGGACTTTGAAGAACCTGCTCTGCGTGTCCGAGCACAGCCGGTCTTCGAGCAGAGACTAGCAGAAACAAAGCTTTATGGATGTGTGCACGCGAGGGGCACTAGCTAGCAGGAGCTGGAAGAGAGCATTTTGTTTCTTTGTGCACGGTGGGATGGATGAAGGAGGAGACATGATAGAAAAGTATATTCAGAAGGGGCCAGAGTATGCTGCACACTCCAGTTTACTAAACAAATACAAACCTACTCGTACTTTTTGTCACATAACACTTTGCATACAAATCTACAGGCATGTGTATATGCAGCATTTCCCTCAGTCAGTCTTCCTTGTGACATTGGGTTTACATAGAAAGGGCGAATTAAAAAAAGCCACGCAACTCCCTAGCCCTTCCCTCCCACCCCCAGCACGCACAGACACACACACACGCACACAAACGCGTGCCCCTACATTACTTGAATCTGCTTTTGCTTCTCCCCACCCAACCCATGGTTAGAGTTAAATGTATTAGACATTGTCATATCCTTCAATGAAAATGCTGAAGAGACGAGACTCCCCTATCCTCCCCCCCCCAGGTAATAAAGCCCGAGCACTGCTCCCGCTGAGGGCTGGAATGGACAGGTATGTGCTGGTACAGAATGTCGGCACTTTATAGACAGTATAACAGCTAGACAACACCACATGGAAGTCCTAGCACTTATGGAAAAAGTACCGGCATCTCTCTTCCCTCTTCTCCCGGCCCCACCCCCCCAAAAGACTTCCCGCTTCGTGTCAAGGGACGTTCCTTCAGGTCTGCTACAACTCTTTTCACAACAACAGGTCTTAAAAGTTTTGTTCCCAGCGCACACATGCACGCACACACTGGCTATCACTGTGGATTTTAGGTCACCCCTATCCTGCCCAGATTACTACTACACTGATGCTAAAAAAACCCCAAACCTTTCCTTAAATACAGAAATTAAAAAGCAACAGTACAGAGAAAGTAAAAACAAAAAACAAAAAGGTGCAATACTTTAAAAAAAAAAAAAGTCTTTGCTAGTTATATACCTCCCTAAGCAAAACCACGTACACAGGAAAAAACACAACACAGAGAAACAAAAGGAAACGTTTGAAGTACACACTGGTTTAAGAACATTCGTAAGTAAACGTTTCTGTCAGTGATGGTCTGGCGCTGTAATACACCAAGGCCTGGCACAGGTAACGCTCACCATGAAGGACGCAGAAAGGAGTTCGCTGCATGTGCTTTCAGGAGATGAGGCAGGCCGGCCAGCAATTTGCTGACACGATTTCGTTTTTTGTCAGTTTTAATACAAGCAGTAAATCAATCAGAAGGCTAATTTGGTTGGGCTGGACTTTCAAGCTTTTGACAGATTCTTCAAGAATGAGTATGGGTGCCTATTTAGGTTTGGGGGAGAAAGGAAACACTCGTTTTTAAAAAAGGTACTGAAGCTTGCGAGAGACTGAATAATAACATTTGTCTTAGTCGCACAAAAAATGGCAATGTCTTCTTCCCTCCTCTTTTCCCCTCGTTGGAAGAAAAAAAAAAGGCTTGCATTATATAACAAACATTCTAGGGTTCACTCAGTACAAAACCCCCACATGCAGACATAAATAAATAAATACACCGCTACTCAAAAGACAACATTGGCTCCCCTCTCACCAAATCCTTTGGATATGGCAGTGTTCTGCTCTACCACAGGGTTAGAACAAGGGCTAGGAAGCAACTACCCACTCAATATGATCTGCAGACTTGAGATAGCACCCTGCTAAAATGAATTTAAAAAAACCTACTGACAAATTTTAATCCAGCCCAACTGGATTCTGCTTCAGCCACAGGGACTCCACCATGCCTGTCTTGTTTTCAGAATCAAGACATGCAGATGGCCAGCCAGCCCGTAGACCATCAGCAATGCAGCGTTTCAAGATTATATATAGAGAGAAAAAAATGCACACACACAAACATGTGCACACACACTCACACAGAAACAAGCACACGTGGGCAGTTACATGTGCCAGAACACACTGGTACTTATCAACCAGCCAATCACAAAGTGTTGGTTTTTTTGTTTTGTTTTGTTGGTTTTTTTTTTTCTGTTTTGTTTTTTTTTGTGGGTTTTTTATTTTTTAAATTTTTTTTTAGTTATTTTTTTGTTTTTAAAGTGAGGCTCCGTCAAGTCTTCCCCTCCCCCCCAACCCCTTTTTTCATTTGAACCCCTCCCCTACCCCAGCCCAACATGGTAGACCTAAGGACGGAAACACACCCAGTGCAAACAAAGTTAAAAAGCTATTTTTTCAGTATATATGTTTCTTAGCAACAACTTCCGTATAACATGAAAAAGTGAAAAACTAGAAACTAATTTTTTTAATTTTTTGTGTTTAAATTTAAATGGTATGTGTACTTGCTTCACATTGTCTTTCTAAGTTGGCGTTCATGATTCAAGTATTTCAAGAGTGATATGTTCTCTTTTTGGATTCATATTCCAAACGAAAAAACTGAAGTTATATAAGGGAGGCAACTATGTGCTCAGACAGTCTGTCAATGACCCACCTTTTTTTCTCTCTCCCGTTTTCTTTTTTCCTTTTATAAATGTATTTATTGCAAGTTGAAAAAAACAAAAAGGTCAAGTTAGTGCTGCTGCTGTTCCAAAAAAGGTCACGAGGTCAGAGTTGAAAGTTCTAAGTTCAGATTGAATCCGACCCTCCTCCCAGAAGGTCTCCAGGTAGTAAGGGAGCAGGGCTGCCCATTCTGTGTGGATCCTCTACGCTCGGGACCCCCCACAAGCTTGAAGAATAGTTTGGGGGCCCCCACAACGAAGCGCCAGTGAGGTCACCCCCACTGCTGCCGCCGCCGCCACCACTGCTCCACTGCCCAAGCCCTGTTGACCCACCAAAGAGATTCAAAGCAGGTCCAACTGGGTCTGTCTGGTTCTGTCCCGTCTCCAGGGATTGCCAGCCTGCTGTGGGTGCACTTGGGGTTGCTGCAGGTGTAGGGGGCTGAGCTTGTGCCAGAAAGCGACTAACCTCTTCATCTGTGGCAAACTCAGCCAGGATGGTAGTGTTTCCCAACACACACCTAGAAGTCAAGAGATACGGAAGGGAAAAAAACTGTAATTAGAGCCAGAAGTTAAGGGCAGGGATTTCAGAAGGCATGGAAACAACACTCTTAGGTGCCCAAACCAAAGGAGCTTGCCACAATTGAGCGAGCACAGAAAACTTTAGCTGTTCTCGACAGTGAAACTGACTCAAAACACAAGAACTTCCATTTTATAAGGGGAAAAAAAACCCCCAAACCAACCAACCAAACCCCTCCTCCCAACGTTCAGTTGTTATGCCTGCAACAAAACCTTTCTAAGTCTAGACTAAGGTCCTGAACATTAACACCAAGGGCAATAAAAGTGCCTTTACAGGGTAGCTAAAATGGTAAATGCAAGTATGCCACCTTTCAAGCAAAACAGTGGAAGAACAGGGTAAAAGCCTGTGAAATTCAGGATAAAATTAGTATAGTTCAAAAGTTTTCACTCAGTTTAAGGGCTTACACCATGCCACCCCCCCCAAGATTTTTGTCTCAAAACCTCTCACATTTTCAAAACATACCAGAGCCACAGACAGTTCTAAAAAGCTTAAGAACAGGAAACCTAAGATCTGCAGCTTTTCAAGTAAGCTATTTCAGGTGTATCTCAAAACTATAGCAGATTCCTACACATTTGGGTTACACATAGAAGAATGATTTTCATCGGAAACAATTCACAAGCTTTTATAAAATGGCCAAAATTGTACAGTAAAGGTGCATACTGGTCACGGTTCCACCCCATTTGCACGTTCTTAGTTCTGTATGTGCCAGTTTGTGCCAGCAATTAAAGTAACACAAACAGAAGGAGGCATCTTTGTTTCTCTTCCTCCTCTGCCGGTGAACGAAAGATTCCCTTCCAACCATGACACTTGAAATGAGTCTCCAAAGCATAGCACCAGACAGGTGTTCTGTGTTCATGACTAATGTAACAGAAGGGACACAGGGATTGCTTACATGTGCAGTGCAGTCTGGGCCTTGGCCGCCTCTTGTTTGGTGTTGTATCGGATAAGGGCGGTGCCCTGGGTCAGGTTCAGATGGAATGTCAGCAGTGGGCCATGCTGCATGCAGATCGTCCTCAAGGTTGACCCATCGATCTGAGGAAGAACAGCCAGGATAAAACAGATGATTCTAACTACTTCTCCAATCCTAACTTTGTCTCAGTAATTAAAAGATAATCTGCTCTCAGAAAGGAAAACACGTGAAAGCAGTGGGAAGCAAGCAAAGGTGATGGAATTTAATTTTCAAACAGAATCGGTATGCCTCGACTTCTCACAATTACAATGACTTTGCTTTATGGAATAATCTGACTTATCCTTCTTGCTCACTTGTAGCCTGAGTCCAGTTTTCCCCACCTCATTGTGTTTCTTATGTTGTCACTATCCTTACGTTGGCAGGTTTTCCAGTAATTATATACAACTTGTACTTCTCACCATCTTCAGCCGTCAGGATTTGTACCAAGGGAGCCAGAATCTCCTAGTCTCCAGCACTCTGATTTCAGTAGAATTTAGATCAACCAGTATCTAAAAGTTCTTTGCAAAACTGGAAATATCACCTGTACAATGAGGGTTTTTAAAAATTTATTTTGGTGCTTTTTCGTCTTTGTGGTTTATGAAACAGTAAGCCACAGAAACAGTCAGTGATCTTTCTGCCAAACCCAGCAATGCTCACTCCTCCTGAACTAATGTTTTCACAGCAGTTGTTGCCTACATTCCTTCTGCAGCAGTAACAGCTTGTTACTTACCTCCAGTAACTGCTGTTCTCCAAGGTGTTCTGCACAGACAGATTCCATTCCTGGTATGCCACAGGAACATGCACACACGAATGGGATCCATATGTGCAGATACTTAAGGAAGTGCTACTTTCTTCCTTCTTCCTTTCCCCCCATCATATAATATAACCTCAAATGAGGGAAAAGGAAGTTGTGTGTGGGTACAAATATGGACAAAGTTAAAAGAGAGAAACTTGAAATGAAGATACTGTCCCCGAATCCACCTTAACCTTTACACTTCCTTCTCACTAGTGTACTGACACCCAATAAATAGAAGATTTGTTATGGAAGAGACAATTACAATCTGCCTCTTTCTCTTTTCTATTAACTTAGATGCCTCCAAAATATATTCTTCTTCCTTTAAATGACTCCTAAATCAGTATTAAACTACCTTACAAAAGGAAGACTTAAAACTGTGCCTCTTCATCACACCACTGCTGTTTCCTTCACCTCAAGGAAAAGTCTCTTCTATGAAAGGAGCACAGTTTGCACCATTTTGGGTGATTTGAAGGAGACCTTAGTTTTTCCTTTCACATTGATGTTTCATCAGACTGTAGTAAAAGTATGGTAAATTATCCTGCTGAACAGGGGACTCTCTGTCTAGACCTCAGGGCGCTGCTGATAATCACATAGGCTTTTCCTAAGCCTTGAATACAGACTAATTGGGATTGCTGAAACCAGGATCTCCACAGAATTCATTTTGAATGGAAGCAAGCTCTGAGAATACTTGCAGGAATAACCTAACGAGACTGTTTTTGGCAGGAGTGCTGGAAACATTCTGTGGTTTCACTATGGAAACACCAAAGTGAAAACTGGCAGTTACACCAGTTTTCTTACTGACAACATCCCAAAGAACAGCCTCTTTAACAGCTATAAACCATTCCACATTATGGTCATGCAACTTATCCTTACTTCTAAGAAAAACCTTTCTGTTCCAGTAATTTTTTGAAACTCTAGGCAATGAAAGGTTATGACGGTCATGTAGCAAAAACTGAGTACCTTAAAAGCTAGCTGAAGAGATTACCATAGAAAAACCAATCAGACTGCAGCCCAATTTAGTAGAAACACATCTTACGTATGCTGACCAATCTGATTGTTAGATTTTATTCAAAGAGAAACAACCGAAGAATCCACAAATCCGTATATTGGTAAAGCAAACCATTTCCCAGAGACAACAACAGAAAATACCTGTGGAGTGAGATTGTGAAGAACCAACCAGTAGCTAGGACGAACTGAGCCACCATCACTCCAAGTAGATGCTGCAAATTAGAAGACAGAGCAATCAAGACAGATCTGATACAAAGAAAACCATTTTTCTTTACAGTCAGGTCTTCCAATCTCAGACAAATTCAGCATTATCAGCCCTGCTAACACATGAAAGCCTAATCTTCGTCCTGAAAACAAACACATCTTGCATCGCATCTCACATCGAGTCACCTTTTACTAGAGTTTATCTTCAAGGAGTTTCCCACCCACCGAAAGCATCTAGTCTTGAAAGGCCCCATGCAGTAGATATTCCCTCCTGGCAGCTCTCGGCCCTCTTCACTCATTCCCTGCAGCAGGACCTGGGATTCCACCCCCAGCCCCCACCCCGACTACCGACAGCAAATTTCCCTTTCAAGAAGGAACTTTTTTTTTCCTTTTACCAGACAACTGCAACTTTCTTTCCTCCAAACCATTAGTGCTGTAAAACGTACACTCCTCAGGTCTGATCAATGGTGCTATCAGTTGATTCTTCTCACCAGAGGCAAGCCGTGAGTCCTGTGCCCCCCAGCCCCTGACCGATCGGGGTGCTGTGCTGTTCCATGGAGATGATGGTTTGGGGTTGGTCAGGCCAGGAGGCGGGCGGGGCAGCCCTGTAGTGTTCCTTGAGGAAATATGGTTTTTCCACATCTTGTTGGAGAGATGAGTGGGATTGTGTCCTATGGGATCTGGGGACCATGTTGATTTGTAATCACTGAATTTTGCTAGAAGATTAAATAAATTGCACGTATTAGAGAAACTTAGGAGATTCAACTAGCCTTTAACTGTACTATCACTGTAAACCCTTGGACCGCATTTATATTGGAGACAACCACAAAGCACAGAACCATACAACAGTTAACTTACCATACCGAAAAAAGCCATGCTACACGTAAGTTAACTAATTTTTGCTTATTTTATATACACTGACAAAAAAAACATCCCTAGATCATTTATGATAGTGTAACCAGTCTCAGTATGTTCAACCATTAATAAGACGAACAGCAACTATTACGTCCACACTACATTTCGTTTGAGAATCTGAGAATTTCTTACAAGGTTGGGCACTACTGACCTTTAATGAAACTGAACCTTTGAACCTTTGTCAGGCCAAAAACTTGCAGAGAACTGAAATGAGTATTTACCACTCTTGGTCTACTAAGCTAATGCTACCTCCTAAAGACGTCCTCCTGTTAGGTCAAAGCTTTCTCATAAATCACAAATTTCATACAGAGCTGACATGACAGTAACACAAAGAAGGCCACTGAGCTGTGTGACAACTGCACTTTTAAATCCTGACAGTGCACATTCATTTTTTTATTAGAAACCATTACCAAATGCCTGTTAGGAGAAGTTAAGGTCAACAGTGGATATCCCTAACATTTCAAGAACCCTTTAAATAAAGTCCACTAAAAGATAAAAATTAACACACTCCCCAAAACATCACTACACGTCATGAATATTTGGGAGCTCTTCGTAAACCGATTTTCCTTAAGGCGGCAGACCACAAATTCTCCCACACCTTCTGACACCAAGGGACATTTATCACCCAGCCAAAAAACCAAACCAAAAGTCAAAATTGCTCGAGTAATTTTTTTTTCCCCTTGTACTGTAATGAGAACCAGTAGACACAGACAAGGCACAATCTGAGAGGAAAAGGCACTTGTATCATGAATTAGGTTAATCATTAATTATCTTAATCAGAACTCTGGTGCGTGTGTGTGCAAATACACGTATTAAGCTCTATTCACTAACAAACGGTAGTAAATTACTTACTTGAAACAAATGGTAAAAATCCAGGTTTACAATATGCCAGGGTGTCAGAAAACAATACATTTGGGAATCAAGACCATAAAGCTTTCAGCAAGTAAAAGCGTGCTTAATTTTACAGCTGGATCACTGTATTTCCACAACAGAGTAACTGTCAATAGCAAGCAGGTTTCAAGCACTAGCCTATGAAAGTATACAAAAGTGCTTAAAAACCAGCTTTCACTAGACCCAGTTTGTTTTACAGACACATGAATTCTAAATCCCCAATTCAGATGACCTGCTTTCTGGCTGTACAATGCTGGTGTGTAGTTTAACAAGACGAGCAGAAGATGGTATGTGTGCCAGGCAGTAGTCTAGTTTCCTCAATTCAACTATGACTTCAATCATTTTTTATCTCTTGGTCTTTCTTATGTGCTAGAGAAAAAATCAGCAGAGGTAAGAAGCTGATACATGCCACTCCTTCCCCCAGGCTATGAAAGAAATCTTTCATGTCACTGGAATGCTGCACAAACTGGCAGCAGGAACACTGTTTTTCTCGAGGGCTAAATAGGATTTTCAACACATTTTGTGAAGATGCTGAGATAACATATGAACACAGCTTTTATTCAGTAAGACTCAAAAACCATAAAGTTTGGGCCAGATGCAGCTCTCAGCTATGTTCGTCACTTCTGCTATTTAAACACAATTCTTCAGTTTTAAGTAGTTGTCAAGACAATGATGTCTCGAGAGAAACTCTGGCATTTGTAAGAAGTTCAAAATCCAAATGGTTTGTCTGGAGCAAGTATTTCCAGCATCCTACTCAGAAGTGTGTGCAGAAACCATTTTTCACAAGAAAGCTCTGGAGACCTTCTTACCAAGGGTCTGAGGCAGATATCTGAATTACTATTTACAGGCCAACCATTAAAAGCCAGAGGACGAAAAGCGCCCTGCCCCCCCCCCCCAGTTTCAGGGAATGATGAGTTCTATAAAAGGCAAGGCAAAAACATTCCCTTCACAGCACTCCAATATTCTGAATTTAAGATGAGTAAAATCACTCACCTTAATTACTCTAATTCCTTAACTCATACATACAGGAGCAGGTATGTTTAAAAAATTATGACAGTCCCCCAACCCCTTACATGTATCAACAGATTGTGCATGTGGGTTTTTTTTTCCCCTTCTGCATCTGCTGCTCACTGCTACCCTGTTCTTTAACTTGCGTAACTAAGAATTTTGTATTGGGGGTGGAAGGAAGGGCAGAGAATCTTAGTCTAGTTTTTAAAGCAACTACAACAGTATTTTATCTTCAGGAGGAAAACTACCTGATCAGCCACTCAAATTTTTAGTTCCTCAGAAATTACTGAAAGACTAAATATTCAAAGTGGAACAAGAATGAGGAACTAGTGATTAAGCAGAAAGTGCTTTGTCCAGGTAAGTTTTGGAGCCCACATACCTGAAGTGCTATGAACGTTGGTGAAGGAATTGTCAGAGGCACTGTAGGGCCAGGCACCAGGTGAAGGCAGCGAGGTGTTGAGGGAAGAATTAGACCCTATCAAAGGGAAAAGGAGAGAAAAAGAGTAGGCCAATTTCACAGAGTTTCTGTAATACTGTTGAACCTCAAGAGAGCCACAATTTGTACCAATGCCAAGCTTTCACATGATACACAGCCACGGTGCAAAGGCAAGTTAGGCTTCCTTCTTAGTCAAATGCAATAGACTGTTACCCTGTTATGACAGGAACATCAGAACAACTTAAATAACCACATACCAGTTGTTCACGGTTTTACCTGTGGTGTTGTCCCGCAGAAGTTGGTGGTCAGTATCTACAATGGGAGATGTGGCTGTCCCCCCCAGCACACTTCCAGGGGTCACATAGGGGTCAGATTCAGGGTCAATGTTTTGTATACCTTTCCATGGCACTCCTGGTTGGAACTCTGGGACAGGGGGGAAAAAGGAATTAGCTGCAAACACGGAAACGCCATTTACTGGAAGTTAATTGCTGAAGGTATTTTAGAAGGGTAAATTGTCTTCTACACTGTTTCTCAGAAAAAAAATAACCAGACTTCTCAATTAAAATCTATTTCACATTTCCTCCCATGGCACTACCTCTAGTGTCCGAATACAACTACACTACAAAAAAATGGAGCAAGTGCATACGGTATTCCTTTGACTATTCCCGTTTTACTACACTGAGTTGAGGCTTCAATAGTTTGACCCTTCCTTAATAGATTAAGTATTTTTTAAGATATATAAGATTAGATTATATATTACAAGATTAGATTCGGTGCACACGTACTTTGTGCGTGTGCAGAAGCCCTTCCCAAGGAAAGGCTACCTACCTTAGGAGTTTGTAAACACAACACTTGACACTTTACACTGCAGGTACACACATACTTTATACATTAGCTATCAATACTGAGGTAATGCTAAGGTGAGATGCCTTGTGGTAAAAGCAATGTATATGCTCATTGACATTCTTCATGCTTCACAATGAGATGGAATATACTTATCATGCTTTAGTTTCCTTTCAACTATAGCTCCAGGCATGCCAGATTTTTAAAACAAGAGGATGAATTATATAAAGTATGAACATACAAAAACTCCAGTTACTGTAAGAAAGATCAGTAACTTGGTTCTTTCTCTGAGCAGATGTTCAATGAATAAAGTGCTGTGGTCAATTTTGGAAGCAGTGATAAGAAAGTAAAACTGCCAAACACAAAACCAAGAAGCTTCAGATACTATGTGACAATTCGGGTAAGTGTGAAAAGAGTGCCAAGGTAGCAGATTCATCCTTGCAGATACAAGTCCAGGATGTGGAGAATGATACCTTTATTCCCAACCTGAAGTTTTGAAATAATTGACAGAATATTTTGAGTGTAATTAAAAATCCTTGATTAAAAGTGGGATCCAGGATGTGCTCTCTGGAATGAAACAATGTAAGGTGAATCTGGCATGGAAGGGTTCATTTCAGTCACCTTTGTAATGAAGCAGCATAGTCAAGACTATGACTTTCACACACAAATACAGAAGAAAACGTGATATTACTCGTTCAAACAATTGGCACAGCAAGGGCAGTATTAGATTGTGATAATGCATTGGCAGGAGAATCTCAGAGAAGACAGAAGAAATGCCCCACTGGGTCAGAACTGTGGTCCATCTAGCCCAGTATTCTGCTAACAGCGGTTGGAGGGATACCATTTAGGGACAGAACACAAACCTCGCCACTATCTGTAAGCTACTGCCCTCACACTCTCCCAGCATCCACAGTCCTTCTATACAGGATGTCAGAAATACCCTCTATCTGGTAGCACCTGCTTGTTAAACTGTTTTTCCATCGGTTTATCCAACCAGTTTCAACTGGCTAGTACTACCTGTCTCCATAAGCTCTAAAAGCAACGCACTGCAGAAGTTCACCACTCCCAGTGGGGAAAAAAAACCCACAACAAAACCCCACCACCAACAAAAAAAAAACCAAAACAAAAAACAAACCAAAAAACTCTCATCTATTTAAAATTTACATCTTCTTGAGTCCAGTATTTGCACCATGGTTCTAGTGTTGCAAGATTCGCAGAATTACAATTCTGCATTTATCTTGTTCACTGCCTTCATAATTTTGCAAACCTCAGTCACATCTCCCAATCTGTAGTAACTCAACAAAATAATCCAGGATACCAGGTATCAACGTTTCTAACAGTATGAGCAATCGGCACTGCATCAAGGAAGGAATCTGCTCTGCTACTGCCAAAATGTTGCAATTCTCTGACAAATAGGACCACCTTATGCTAAAGGAACAAGCAATGCAGCTCTTGGGTCTAGTCAAAAGATCTTCTCTGTTCAGAGATAAAGAACCCATAAGCACAGATTAGGACCTGGAAATTAGACTTCTTTGAAAAAGTCCAAGTCTTGTCTTTGTAAAGATTTCTGAGAATTGGTCAGACTGAAAATTAAGTGCATAGTATGCTCTCACCAAAAAGTTAAGGAATATTCAAAGAAGGCTCCAAAGATCAGGTGTATTGTATGCAAAACACATTCACTCATCAAGATAATCCTGGTCTGGAGAAGAGTTTTCCTTGAACTTCAGCATACTGACAAATTTCCAAACTATACTTTGGGATTGACAGTTACTCTCATGCACATTCACCAACTTTCCCTACAGACATGCTATTTTATTTCTAGATAGTAAAGAAAACATGAAGTGCATTTTTCCACTGATATTTGAAAGGTCCTCCCAAAAAGTTCAAACATAAGATTATTAGGAAAACCATGACAGACACATCCAGGCCAGTTTGCCTGGAGTATATGACTGAACTGCTCTTGAATGGGAAAATTACAGTCTAGTATTACCTAGGTATGCAAGTCTGTGTGACATAACCAAAAGATACAGTTCTCACCAATGCAGCAAAACTTGCTCTCACCTCCAGCTGTGATATCAGTTTGATTGGGCACCACTTCATTTATCTTTGTGCTGAACAATACTGCTCTCTTGAACGGCAGAATTTCTGCAGCAGATGGCATTTAGGAGGAAAACGCGAAAGGTGTAGTCAGGGTGAATGCTGAGTGACCACTGTATTCATTCAAAGGAAAAATGCACCTATTTCAAGAGGTCTTCTCTTGTAAACTCATTTTCGTTAGCAACTTATTTTCCAACACTAGGAAGAAAAATTGTATCTCCACACCAGGAACTGACAGTGGGCCTCATCTACAAGCTTGCAGAGAAAAAGGACCTACAGTGTAAAATCATTTTGGGTCTTTATTCTTCATCGGGGTGTTGATAAGGTGGATCATGACTTCAGCTAAGTTTTCCTTCTTGAGGAAGCCAATAAACTAGAGGGGCTATGAGACAGCATAAGTGGCTGATGGTTCTGGGACAGTCTGTGAACCTCATAAGAAAGGGCTAGCAATACAGCGACAATTGCATAAAAGCCACGTGCCAAAACCCATGATCTATTACCTGACATCTGCAATAACAGTCATGGGCTACTCATTTACACAAGAATTTGGGGATGGTGCTGATGATCCCAGTGAGAGTTTATGTTCAGGATTTGTGAACTCCAGCTATCTTCTCACAGTGGTGACACAGTCAGCAACAGCAAAAATTTCGCTTATCTCTGACAGTGGGACTGCAGGTATCACTAAGGAAACTCTATGATATCAACGAGGGGCAAAGAGTAGCTATTCAGCTTCTGAAACAGCCTTCGTCTACCAAGAATCTTCCTAGAGCTAGTGGCTGCTCCAAAACCTGGAAACATGGCAGAGCTGATGCTCACAACCGTCTCCTAACATTCCAAGCAGTACTGTGTTTCTCAGTATTATATAGGGGAATGGTAACTAAAGAAAAAGTTCAGCAACAATGGGTCTACGAGAGTGGTCCTGGAAAAAAAATGAAATTTGGGGGGTTTGTGGCATTATGAACAGTAACTCCATCTCAAGAAGCTCAATACTTAACAACCAGGTTGACAGAAATGTAATGCAAATAACACCTCTACAGAGAGCAGTCAGTGGTATGAAGTGCTGTGGTTATGCAGATGTTCTTGAAATAACTAATTCTTTAACTTAGTTAGGTCATCAGAAAACATGTTCTTGCCAGACTTAGGACACTGAGGGGTTCCCACATAAAAAGCTTTAGCTACTTTTTGTAGGTTTCCTGCAGTTGTATCTGTCACACAGACTCCTAGGCTTTCTGATGCAAGTTCTGTGCTACTGGTTTACCCCACAGATGTACCTGCACCTTTACTTTTTTGTGCTTGAGGGGATACACAGTAGAGGATTTGCAGTTAGTGTTTTTCTTGAAATGTAAGTGTCTTCCAGGCAGAGAAAATCACAGCATCCACTATTCGCTGAACAGCACTGGTGATTAACCCGTGCAACTTCAAGGACACCACTCTGTTTAACGAATGTTTTATATAGAAAATTATGTGTGTGTTCAAATACGTATGTATTGTATGTCTATTTTTCCTAGACACTTGAGTCTTCTAGCGGAAAGATAAAATTCTGCCAATGAAACTCTAAAAGACTTAAGGAATGTGCTACTGCCTGTAATCCAAAAAGCAAGAAACTTCCACTCAAGCCACAAGATTGCTGAGTAGTACTGAAACACGGCAACTACTCTTCTATCCTTTACATGACATGAGCAAAGGAGAACCACAACAGCATAGCACACGCATTGTACAGATATTGTACCAATAGTGCTGGCAAAAGAAACCTGGTGGTCCGCAATGAATTGTATTTGTAAACAATTGCCAGAGGAAAAGTTCATGCTATGTAAAATACATAAAGTCAAGAAAATCCTGTTCCCACCACCACAAAAAACAAGCTTTCACATCTTTTGCTTTTTGATTCCACACTATCAGTCAGAATTTTTACACTCTGTGTCAGCCTAACACAACTGAAATAAGGAAGGAATCAATACAAGAGGAGGGAGCTGGTAATGTGTCTTCTATGAACAAGTGTTCTCATGAAAATTTCTGTAAGTGTAAAGTCACCAAAATATAGAAGATCAGAGTTCACCTAACAAAACCAAAATACTACTCAGGCAATTCAGCAGTTAGTTCATATTTAGCTCAGCAATTTTTTACTGGAGATTCAACGTTTATGTTCTAATTTAATGTGGAAGAAATTTAAAAAATGATAGGCCAAGCAAATATTTTCCTTGCAGTGGTTATTGAAAAAGTATGATGAGGAAAAGGTCCCAGCATATCTACTTTAAAGCTAGGACATAGCCCCTGCCCTTATGTAATACCTGGAGGCCAGCTGGCGTTGCTGGATTTGCTTCCGATCTTGTTTGTTGGTGGAGATTTGGCAGGTAACCAGCTATCACCAGCAGGGCCTGCATGGCTACCTAGTGGGTCGCCCTGAATTATGTCGAACTGGTTGTAGGGCGATCCTCCGCGAGCCTTTCCAGGGGGCACAATTGCACCTGAAGCATTAAAAAAGATACGTTTACACTCCGGAAAACTTGGGATCTTTATGAGTATGGTGTACTAAACCAAAAAATATTTAAGATGCCTACTGGTGAGGCAAGACATTCAATAACTTGAAGCATAGTTTCATCTGAGCTATTTCACCTCTGGCAAGATGATACTGCAAGGGTATTCCCAAAATAGCCAGTCCCCTTCTCACCATTTTTGTGCATATTGGCATCTTGTGAAGCCACAGAGGGCAGCCCTTCCATCATAGTCCACTGCTTAAAGCGGGATTCTGTTCCAGCCTCTTTCCCTCCCACCATGCCATAATCCATGCCACTTGAGCCAAAGCCTGTGGAACAAACAAACAAAACTCCATTGTAATTTGCTCTTTTCAGTTTAAATATCTTCAAACAGAGAGTCGTTGTGATCACAAGAAAGGTAAAAAAAAATCCAACACTAGCAAATGAAATGTTCAAGTGGCAACTTCCAAATAAGATTGTTAGGTCAATTTGCCACCAAGATACACTTTGTTATTAGGTTTGTCTTCTTCCCCTGCAATGAAAAATAATGCAATTTGATCGAGAGTTGACACATGTCATAACCTTCACTTTAGTGCTTATATACACAAATTACTCATTTCTGGACCCAGACATAACTGTCTAATATGGTAACTATAGGCAATGCACCATATCTCTTTCCACAGAGCACCTACCTGAACCGTATCCAGGTATTTGCCCTTTGGTCTGTAAATCTGAGAGACCCACATTCAAAGGATTGGGTACCATGCTGTCTAAATGTGGCTTAGGCCCCACAGGGTGGGATGGTGAATGCTTCATGCCAGGCTGCCTCTGCTGCTGCTGTTGGAGGGCACTCACCATACGAGCAATCTGCAAATGAAAGAAAAAAAATGGGGATGATATATCCTATACTGTAACACAGAATTCCAGTAAACATGAAGAAACAGTGACTTGAAAGAGATCCAAAGGACCCTGCTCTCTGAAAAGTACAATCTGAAGACCGTGCAAACTGAAGAGAGCAGATGACATTACTAAGGCCAGTGCCGTCTCTGCTGCAGAGTGCATTTTCCCAGCGCACTTTATGCTCCACGTGATTGACAAAAACAGTGCCACACCTGTTGCTCCTGCTGTTGTCGCACAGCTTGAGATAACTTCCTCTGGCTCTGTAACAGCTGCTGCTGCTGCTGCTGCTGAAGGAGGAGCTGACATGCCTACAAGATAAGTGGGGGTGGTAAGAGTGAAAATACAGAGCTTATCAAGTGAGATAAAATTGCCAGGAGCTAGTCACTAGCAAATGCTTTGCTCAGAACTTCTGTAAACTGTTTCTCATTCCACACACTCAAAATGACAATGAAAGCATTAGAAGAATACTATATCCTTCACTTCTTGCTAATTTAACATCATGCAACAGCATTACTAGTACTTGCTTTACTACCATCACTATGACTACAAGTCTGAAAACAACTTCATTAAAAATCAACAAACAACTGCTTTCTGTACAAAGACATTGCTTAGACTCATTTCTAACCCACTGCAACATTCACAATAATTACACAGGCCTGTTTAGTTTCTCTGCTGCCTTCTAACAGGGCTGTATTTTCCTTTACAACAAACAGGGAATACTTGTACAAAAATAACACAAGATCAGTAGAATAAAAAAGAATTAGAACAAACATAAAAAGAAAACTCTTTCATCAGACAATTTGTAAACAGTCCGTCTCACAAGATTACTAGTTACTTACTAATTGAAACTGGGGAATCTGTGGAAGCTGGCTCAGCATGGCAATCTGTTGCGGAGAAAGCTGCGGGCCCATATTGAAAAGACCAGGATTCAAGCCACTGTTGGGAAACTGTTTGAGCATGGAGGCCGAAACCTGCATGGAAATCAGTTACATATCCTCAAGAAATGCACTGCTGTGAGAAAAGATGATGAAGTATTTCTATAAAGGAATAGGTATGACACCAATCTTAAATGGTGTTCCGGGAAAGACATTACAGGTTTCTTTAACACATCACATTTAAACATGCACAATCTATGACTTGAGCTGAGTGAATACCTCACTTGATTGACAATATACAGTATCACATGTGCAGATGCAGACACACACACACAAAGGTTCCTCCCCCAACCAATCGGTTGCTAGAGACTGCACTAAATTAAAATGCTGATATATGTGCAGCTAACCAGTAATCACAGTACTGCATTATCACATTAAAAACGTACTGCTTGACAAGGGAAAAGAAAGGCATTCAGGCAGTCACTGGAGCAAAGAAACAGTGCCTCACAGAAAGAGTTAATCTCTTTGTACGCTGAATAAGCTATAGTAAAAGACAGTAGGTGGAGAAGAATCCCCCCCATTTCTCCCTGCATTATTTGAGAGTTACACAAGTAGAATTCAAGAGAATCTCCAAAAGTCTTGAAGTCCAAAGCAAAAGGTAAACTAGTGCATTTGGAGACCCTGAGGTCTTAGAGCTCTGCAACGTAAATGCAACGTGTAGCCCCTCATCAGGCCTCTCTTTCGGGGGGCAGGAAGCACAGGACAAGACTGATAGAAAAAAATTAAGCAACCTGTCACACTTCAGAAAAACTTCCAGCTTTCACTTTTTTTTGTTGTTTTTAAAATACTTTGCAAAAGCCTATGTAAGACACAGGATTCCTGAATCCACTTTGAAGTTTAAAAATACTGGTAGCAAGCATTTACCACCAACTGCCGTGGAAGAAGAAAGAAGGCTAATCCTTCTGCAGTGAGCTTTAAGCACTTTCAACTACAAATTTTAATTTTTTATTTTATCTAAGTTTCCGATTTCTTAACATCAAATCCAAGACTAAGATAGATGTATGAGTAACCTCAATGATGTGCTCTGAAGGCTGTAGCTCTACTTTTACAAGTAACCAGTTACTATAAATTCCTTACCTGGGGAGAAAGAAATTGGGGAGGCACTTGCGCCCGGATATTGGGGGAAGGATTTAGTGGCTGCACTGGTGTGTGCATGCCCCTCGATTGTGCTGTGCTGTTTCCAAACAAACCATGATTGCCACCCTATAAAATTAAAGCAGTAGTGAGAAGATGAATCTTTCAGGATAATGGATTTCTATGCTATTAACTATGTATCAATAACAATGAGGCAAGTACTGACTTAAACAGAGCACTCTTAAAATTACTGAGATGTTTGCCCTAAATCAGTAATATTCTACCTGGGTTAAAACTGCTGTACTACATTTTTGAGATGCAGGCTCTTTCTCCTCTATGTTGAAGAGTCATGTTTATCCACTTATTTCAAAGCACGTGACAAAGCTAACGTTTTATATTTTGCACTTTACATGTTGGGAAATAGAAACTTGGAGTACAAACAACATGCTCAAAAATGTTGAGCCTATTCCATTAGCTTATAAGTATGGCAAGACTGTGTCAACAAGAATTTTGGGCCATAATTTTAGAAAAGTCAGGAACTTCTGAGTAGGTTGTCGAGACATTACTCATAACCCTACTACTTCCTCTGCAGACCTTTCACTAACTGAAATTAGAATTCTAAAAATTTATTAAAAGTTTTCCTTCTGATGTGAAAACTTCAGCATTCTGGATTGGCATGTTTTTCTTTTCCTTTTTTTCCACTAAATTGAAGAGCAGGAAAATTTTCAAGTGAGAAAAAATTTTGGTTTTTTTTTTTTTCCTTGCAGTGATTTATTTTCTAACACAAGAATACTTGCTGTTTGAGTTTTTTTTAATGAGAAGTATTTACTGTTTTATAAACAACTTCTGTAATAATAAACCCCACTGCATGAAAAAGACCAAAGAAAATTCGTGATTATGTTTCACTATTTCAGCCTCTGAGCAGACTGTCTTTATTTGTAACATCTTTCAACAAAAGCCACAGGAAATATTATGGACAGTCTCCTATACTAACAGTCACATGCTGTTGCTTCTAAAAGCTGAAGCTCATACTCCAAAAGGTCCTTATGTGCCGTGATTCTGTCCTTTAATTTTCAAGACCCTCAGAACTTCCCATCTCCTGCTGTGTATCAGGACGTCTATGATCCTCAGACACCTGGCATTCTAAACAGTACATTTTGCATCCCTCATCCATCATTCTCTGTTCTCCCTCTCCATGCTGGCACTGCTGTACCCAACATAAATTAATCATTCTTCCAAACTGAGATGGTGCAGGCCTTCTCCAAAACATCTCCTTCCGTTATATACCAAGATTTCATAAACTTTGCCTCCCTTCTACCATAATACTGTGCATCCTCCACCATCCTTTCGCTACAACAGAAGTCTCTCATCCTGCTTCTATACTGGCAGCATTATGGATTGCCTCACTCACCTGCATCACATTTCACTTCCTTAATGTACATTCTCTTTCAGAAGCAACTCGGGATGTCATACTAAACATGTAGGAGGATAAACAAAAAACCCCAAGAGACAAAAGAGTTTTTATTCTGGAAAGAACTGACTGGGGTCAACTACACAAAAATTTTTTGAGAGGCTTGAAGCTGCAAGATAGACTTTCAGCCCTCCCTAAAGCTCAGAGTTCTGCACACCAAATCCAAGAACATGCCTGCCAGTTTTGGACTTAATCTTATGTTCAACACTGACTGTGTCACATAGAAACAGAAAGACAACACAAAGAAACACCATCATGTTAGGCATGTGACTACATAGGCTAGTCCAGTTGCAATACTTAGGTTCTATTCTTTCATTTCCTAGTATTCCTGCAACACTTTCTTCTAGCATAATGCAAAACATAATAGCCAGAAATTCTTCTAAACTGCAGCTAACCACTTCATTTCTTCCCCACCATTCCCCTGTATACAGAACAAAACCAGTGCTACTTCAAGAGTTTTTACAGGCTGCTAAATCAATCCTTTCTTTGGGCTGTGGGGCAGGGAGAAGGGAACAGGCACAATGCAAAATGACTGCAATTTTTTAAAGACATATTTCTACATACAAGGTCATTGGGTGGAATCTGGAAGAATTTGGTGTCTGGGGGTGGTAGGGCAAATCAATAGCCTCTAACTGGGTTTTAAAACAGCAATTAAAATATAAAGGTTGCCACTAACTTCATGACTTCTGAAAAGCACATCTATCTGCTGCTGCACTGATTCAGGAAGTAAGAGGCCAACAAAAACAGATGGAAAACATTTTGATGATAGGAACCAAAGTGGATTGCTTCTCAATGGCCTGATATAGCTGAAATTTCCATTAACAATATTAATTTATTGAGTAGGAAAACAAATGCAAGCAACCAACTAACCAGGATTAAGCCCAGGTTGCAGCCTTATAACAATGGATCTTATAAGGTGGCCTGCTTACTTGTCTAGCAGCGAAGTTTTGGGGACTGAGCCCTGAGCCGATTGCCCCAAGGCCGACGTTGGATAGTGTGGAACCAGAGGGAGACAGCTTGTAGCTGGGAGAAGGGGAGAAGGGAGAGCAGGGAGCCTCATCCCCAAGGCACCCATCTTGATTGGAGAAAGGCAAAGTCAGCTGAAGCAGCAGTTAGCCAACAGCAGGAGTTGGTTAGTGAAGCAACAGAACGCAAGAGGAGAGAAAGAGGGACGGTGAGTGACTAGGAAGAAGCAAAGTTAATTTGTAATAGCAATTACAAGGACAAAACTTCTGACTCAAATGATCACTTGACAATTAAGATTTTGGTCCAAGAGATAAAAAATAAATTCCTAAGGGTTTCTTTTTAAAAAATACATTTTGAACTCTCATGAAGTTTGTTTCTGACAGTGGCTATTACCACTACAGAAACAAACGAATCTTGAATGAACTCCTAATGTTAGCACACACCTATCAACATAATTTGTTAGGAATGCATTAGCTCTGCTAGTGGTATTTATTAATTAGGCCACCAGAGGGAGTTGACAAAACTGTTTTTTGGCCTGTTGTACCAAAATGGAGGAGTTAAAAAAATTTATTTGACAGTAACACACCTTCTGAATTTTTAAACCAAATTTCTTTTCCATTTTACATGTGATAAAACTGTATTAAAAAAAAAACCCTAAAGCATTCTGAATCTACTGGACACTCTCCAATTCATAATGTGAAGCAATTAATGTTTGATAATAACAGTGAAAGCTTCTATTTAAAATAGGCAAGAATGAGAAAGAAACACTACCATAACATAAAACAAATGTCACAGAGAAACAGATGTCATACAGAAGCTTACAGTACATGGACATACAGCATAAGGGGTTGTGGAATTTAGAAAGGGTGTTTCCAATAAACGACAAACATGAAAGCAGAAAAAATTTGGAAGACTGTGATTACTTATGTTTACTTAGATCTAAACCAATTTTTTTACAGTAGATGACTGTAGTCAGTAGCCAAAAGAATCACTGTGATGAAACTATAATTAATTTCATTGCTACCAGCAGTTTACCCTTCCAAGAAAAACAAAGGAATTTCTGTCCATATTAAGAGCAGTCTGTTCTAGAATAAAGCGCCTCATTCTCCCCAGATAATTTAGTTTGTCTATGCACATCTGACACCTCTGTTTTATATACACATTCACTCTACAAACATAACTCCCCCACACCTTTTATTATTGAGCTTGTCAAAGGTTACTGAATTTTTAGCACTTCAGGAGGAGTAGGGTAAAAACTGCAACCTTGAACATAGAGGTTGATACTAATTTATCTAAAGGTATTTCTCTCACCTTCTCAAAATAAGGCCCGCTATCTGTGGTTCCCATGTCTTTGGAATTAGGTGGACGGAACCCAGATCGATCCTTTCTCATCATGTCATTAAAATCCCCGAGATTCATGGCTCGTTTATCTACCTCAAACTTCTTATCTGGGAGACCACCTGTTAAAAAAGAGGAAAGAAGACTAAATTAGTGCCAATAATCTCTACCATGTTTCATGACAGCAGCTTCACAGCCAAAGAAAGTATCTTTAAGATCAGGGTATAAATTAGATCTGTCTTACAATTTAGCATAGCTACAGTTGCTATTAAAAGTGTTGAAAAATTAAAGTAGGAAGTTTCATTTTTAAGACTGAACAAGCCAATTTAATTTAGAGAGTTTAATGTAAAGTATTTCTCACAATTTATGTACAGATATAAACATATGCATTTCTACATCAGCCTAGTTCAACTAATGATATTCATTTATACATAATTCTCAATCTCTTCCAAAACTCGCGCTGTTATTTATTGGTATTCAGTATCTGTAGAGACACCATATTTAACTTCTCCATATATTCTACTTAGCCTTTACTGGGTTTGGCATTGAGAAAGAATTTCTCAAAACTGCAAAACCATGCACGTAATTTGATCACAACTCTCCTACACTCATGTGAACTTAACTCTTGAACACCACAGATCATCTGGTATAGCATAACTTCCAGACAGGCAACCAATCTCTCTCAGCCTGTATGCCATGACTACACAACCACTAAGAGACACTTTTCAAACATCCTCTACAATCTCCTGCCATTGTTTAGTGAGTAATCTGGTGGAACACGAGGAAGAGGTGTTAATAACAGATGATCAAACTGTAACATACACAGTGAACAAGACATCATCTTTCTCTATAAGCTTATCATCAGCAAAGTGCTGACTGAAGGAAGTTTTCTACCTCACACACTGAATTGCTGCCAAGCAATTATTGTTACGTTGAGGTAGATGGAAAGCATCTTCATTTTAAAATATAGATGATGTGATAGAAATGAGCTTTAATGGTATTTTTAGTTTTAAAGAATTTAATTTAGCAGACAGATGGCCCTACCAAGAACAGTTTAAAAAACCTGTCACCACAGTTAACCAAAATCTATGACTCTTCCAAAGGAAGTTGGTGACAGATATCCTACCCTACCGCTGACAAAACACTAAGTCTTTATCAAACAGAGCAGACAGCTAATTTCTCCAATACCTTCAAAACACTTATCTGTTCCTCAAAAAAGCTTCTCAAAGCCAGCATCTCTTCCTAATGTCCAATCACAAACTATTAATATTCATAGGTATGTTATTGCCAAGAACCTATGAAATCAACCACTAATTACATGGGTTTTTCTTGCTGGCACAACTTTCGAAGTTGATCCAGCTTCATCCTCTCAGACGCCTTCAACATCATTTATCGCAAAAATACTTGACAAGTCCACTACATATCTTGGCTTGTAACTGCAGTCATACTGACCTGGATGAGCTCATCCCTTTCTAACATATCCTAAAAAGCTAGAACTGGCTCTGCAAAAGCAGTCACATCAAATGTCACGCACATCTCAATCCTGTCAATACCTACATCTAACCACTACACACAATGCCAGCAATGCATTTGTGTACTTTAATTCTAGACAGGAAGCCCTGTCCATTAGTTGCTCCAAAAGAAACTGAAAGCAAGACAGAGTTGCATCACTATCTGAAATGAAACTGGGTCAATGCCAACACAAGATGACTAAGCCACAGAAACACCCTTTTGTTTCTTCAGTTATCTTGATGATCCAATCAACTCAAACATTACTGAATGATGCCTTGTAAAAAGGCCTGCTAAATAACATGTAGAGCAGTAAATAGCACCTTTAAAGGTTTCAAGCATAGATATGCATGCCACTTAGTACTGAGGCAGCTGCTTAAACTTCAACACAAACAAGGCCTTGCTAAGAGAGATGATGGCATTCATTTATCCCATTCATAGAAAATTCTAATGCAACCTTGAAACCAGTCATGTGAGTCTGTCTTTTGCACTTGCCACGGAAAGCTATAAATAATGCAGGTGGCTGAAGACTAGCTTTACCTTACATAGTTCAAGACGACCGTTAAAATCTGAGAAGTTTGAGTTTTACCCTCTGCAGTAGGCAAGAACACTTGTGCATGAATAAATATGAAGCCCCAAATCCTCCACATGCAGAAATGTAGAACAGGTTAAAAGTCCAACCACCTTCATAAAGGAAAACACTCCATCAGTTCTTGGATTTTCCCCACTATTAACAGCTGTGAGAAACACCATGAAGAATGCAAAATGAAACAAGAGCTTGGAAGATGACATTCATGCCCTAGTGAGGGAAAAAAGCCTATTAAGTAGATCCTCCCCACCACATGCACACAGCTTAAAAGAAAAAAAAAATTGAATTCTATACAAACCGAACTATATAATGTGATCCTGTACTGGGAGATAGGGGACAGAAACTGCTGTTGACCAAAGTTACATAAAAGTTCGCAAATAAGAGACTCGATGCAGTGAAAATACATATATCCAGTGGGGTAACCCAAATGGAAAAAAAAAAAACCATTTGAAACATGTTTTCTGCTTGACTATAAAAATGAAAACATTTTAAAGATACTGGTTTTATACCTTTGCCATAAATTTACATCACCGAAGCCTACTGAGCAAGCACATGTGCTTAGATATTGAGGTATTGCACCTGCATGCTAAATCAGGTTATGGCTTTGTAACGTATTTACAACAGACAGCTGCATGAATTGCATTTTAATCAATAGAAACTGGAAATTAATTTCCCAATCTTTACAGGTGATTTGAGAATTCAGTGATCTGCAGAGGTTGCAACTAACCAATACATTTAAAACAAACAAACAAACAAAAAAAAAGACAAAGGTGGTGGTCAAACAGAAGGAAGGAAAGGATAAAATACTAAGCGAATTTGACAAGCTACTTACTCCAGCAAACTTCATGCCACAAGACTTACATACTAGGAGAGAATTCAATGGAAAAAAGGGTTGTATCCTATTTTCAAAGTAAAACAAACTATCCATTGAACGGATTTGATAGAAAAATAATAATAAAAAAGGAAGTAGATCTGCTTCAAGCATGCTATTGATCCATCTCTTTTCTGTCTTGGTCGGTAAATAAGAGTGTCATTCCACCACCTTGCAATAAAAGCAACACATTTTTCAAACAAGGAGAGTGAGACCAACATAGTAAGAATTACTTACTGACAACTGGACCTATTTTACAATGCATGACGATCAGAGCCAAGGTGCACCAGGCATACCAAAGCCCAAGTTTTCTTTGATATGTGTGGTCTCCAAGCACAGAATTAACTCTGAGATTAATGTGCATTCATTCATAAACTGGGAAAGTATCATGTTGTGAGTCATCTAGTTAGGAAAAGCTCCTATGTTGTACTTCTGACTGAAAACCAGTTGAAGAACAAGCCTACCTCATAAGTAAGTCCAACTTTTAAAGTTTAGAAGTAGATATAGGCTGAGCAAAACAGCTTATGTAAAAACATAAACCCGAAGGTGGTATTTATCTGAGAGTTGAACAAACAGCTTTTGCTACTATATCCTTCCCTACTGTCACTATTTGATGTTTAGATGCAAAAAAAGAAAAAAAGAGAAAAGAAAATCTGGCAATGAAACAAACCAGAAGTTGCCACAAAGACAGGACCCAGTGCACCAAACTGTGGATGTACATGACACTGGAAAGTGAGATTATTTAATGCTTAGCACACAATCAGTGATAGACCCTAACACTGTAACTTCTTTGGCAGGTAATACCTCAGAAGCAAATAGATTCTATCCTTGATGTTGGACACGACCAGCTTGTATCACAGACCCCATGCTATTCTAACTTACAACAATGAGTTTCAGAACATATTTTGAAACTAACTGTACTTGATTTGTAAACACTAATTTTAGTTGATCTAGAGATCTCACAGACTGTGATCTGACACAGAACTACTGTTGCAGGTGGTTCTTCAGAGATACCACCACAGGATCATCAGTAATTAATTCGATTAACAATCTCCCACAGGAAATTTAGAACCACCAGCAGAATAAGCATTGATTCCAAGTCAGTCACCTCCTCCAGCCAGCCCTCCTCTTCTTACCAAGGCCCTTCTGTCCTCTCAGCAGCACTTTGTGCCTGTGTGCATCCATCTCTCAGCTGAGGTAGAAACTTTTGCTATTATGCACAAGTAGCTGGAAATAAGCAGCTTGGTACGGGAACATTTTTAAACATGAAACAGGTAAAATGGTTACTGCGTAACAGCCATACTGTGGGTCTCAGTGCTCATCATATGAGATTCAGAATCAATTGTGTCCACACCTTCATAACAAAAACTTGATTTGCACTGATACAGGGACCCCTTCCAGACACAGAACCACTAAACATACACTTCTCTGGAGCCCACAGGGCATACATACCTCACCTACACAGGAAATTCACTGCTCTAGACGAGAGCTGAGAATACTGCTACTACTTTGACATATCATCCTTTGGAATAAGAATTACAGACCTCTCCTTTTGACATTGTAACTGGGAGGAATCTGAGGCCTCTTTGACATTCCTGACAGTTATCAAAATAGGATTAACATCTCTCTCCAAAATTACTGTTGGGTTTGTACAGCGGCAATGTCCTCGAAGTGGACTAGAAGATCCGTCTTTGTAGCCAGGGGTATGAGGTGATCTTCCTCCCTCCAGAGATTTTGAAGAATCAAAAACTGAACAGAAGTAGTCCCTAGAACAGGAACGAAACCCTCTTCCCCTTTATAAGTACAAAAGACTACCCTGTACAAGTTTTTAGCCTTACTAAGCCTTCAAAGACTTGATAACAAATAAAATAAACAATTGGAACAGCAGATTTGGATCATCCCTTTTTTAATATACACCTTAGTTATCTTGAAACCATCTCAAATGGCAGATTTCAGAAACCTGTGGTACTTCTATTGCAGTACCATGATAGTGAATATACAGAGACAATTTGGAGAAGAACAGAATGCAAAACTAAAACTGATTTCAAGATAAAAAAAAATTCTATGAGAGTTCACTACTTAGTTTGCCAAACAAGAAAGTAATGACAAATTCAAAGGCGATTAAATGGGATTAATCCAAGTGGTCAATTCCAACTCTCATTTAAGATAGTGTTTTCCACACAGCACATTCCACTTAAGCTGTATAGTATTTGTGGTGAGGCTATCAAGAGTGAAAAATCTAGTTCTACTGAGCAGTACTTGTAATAGCCTAAGGCAAGCAATTGAAGAAATAAATGTTAGAAGATATTCTCTTCCCTCACATCACCTCCAGGGAGCTGTGGTAATTGGGATATCCTCCTACCAAGAGCTAAAAAAGTCTTCCTCTTCCACCAAATGAAAAGGGATCTTCACTTTTTTGAAACAGTAACAATGAATACAAACTACATGGATCAAAACAGTCTTATAGGATCTCCCTTCCACAAGTTATAGCTCTGTTCTGTACAGGTATACATCCCAATCTTGCATACCAGCATCAGCTGTGTAACTATACAAAGCCTACAGCCAAGACAGTGGATGCTATAACTCTATCCTTCTATTATAAGGAGTCCTAAAAGTAAAGATCAAACCTTTCTAAAGCACAGCATGTCATCCACATAAAAATACTACACATGATCTCATATTTCAAATGCATTTAAATTAAATTATACGCACCTACAGACAAGTCCATCTTACTGCCTGGAATGTCCTCAGTTTGACTCTGGGGGGAGGAAAAAAAAAAAAAAAAAAAAAATCAGTTCTGACTCCTGTGAAATGCTGAGAAATGTTTTAGAAAGCAGCCCTTGACGGTTAAAAGTGGAATGAAGGAAGGACATGCTTGTGCCAATGAAAGTTTTATTTTAAACTAAAATCAAACACAAGGATTCCTGATACCACCCTGGACACACCTCACCTCCACCCCCTAATGCTGCGTGTGGCAAGTTTACCCATATGAAACCAGACACATGAAAACACACGACAGACAGAGAAAGATGGATAGACAGCTGCTTTGTGAAATGAACCTCTGTCCTCATGTTCCAGTGGTCGAGAGATGAAACACTGAAAATAGTGGCAAAAATGATAGCTCATCCTCATGACCTGTCAAGTCATCAAATCTTGAAATGTGCTGCCAAGTTATTCTTTAGTTGGCAGTCTGGGACAGGGTGTTCCCATAGCTTTCAGAAGCATCTACAGTCTCGCAGACTGAATTTGAGCTTGTGAGCCAACAGACATTACAAACTAATCCTAGTCATGTCAGTGAATTTGTGCAGCCCTGAGCTTCTCACAGAACCTCTGCATTATTATCTTTCGCTAGCCTGCATCATATGCTGTTCCTGCTTCACAGGATAACAGTTGGCAAAATAATCTGTAAAATATTTTACAAATTAGCATACCAGAAGTTCTTATAAAACATTTTCTATGTAACTATTTTTAAGCTACTTCCCCGCAGATCTATCTTTTCTCTCCATGATGTGCCATTTATTTATTCACTTTACCAATCAATCTTTATGTACTGATTAATAATGAGCCGTTTTTGTTCTAAAAAGACCCTGCTGCGCAGTATTTAAAATATAAATAGCCAAGACAGACACAGGGCTGTAGATCTCCTTTTCTGATAGGTGGCTGAGATTCAGAATGAATAGCCTTGGACTAATCACAGATGTCTGATGCTACAGCCAGGAGCTGAGGCCTCTACCTTGAGTGCTCTAAACAGCAAGTTATGAAAAACAAACAAAAAAACCAAAACAAAAACAAACCCCCCAAATCCTATTAATTGCAAGGAAATTGCAATCTCAGAACAATAGCTGTCAAAGTAACTCTGAAGAGTCAAAGCAGACTTTGGGTTTTTCTGAGAAACCATTCTGACTAGCAAGGAAGTGCTGAATACTCAGCACTATTATAATTACCAGTATTATAATCAACATACCAGCATAGTAAGTGCAGATAAATAAGTAGTTACACACTGTGAAACAGCTGATCTTTCGACTTATTTAAAGCTTACTGCTTTTTTACAAAGTTGGATTTTATATTTAAAAAAATTTACTTACTAGCAAGCCCATATTTGAAAACTGTTTGGATAATGGGTTCATCCACGAATCACTATTTCCTCCTTTTAATGCGCACTGAAGAGAAAAAAAATATTTTTAAGCAACTTCTTCTTAAATTCTGTTTTATCCTTGAGATGCACAAGTGTTGAACGAAAATCCTGGTATTAATCTCGTGAACAAATTACTTTAAGTTTTTGCATGATTAGAAACATTTACCAGATACTATTTTCTTCTTTTCTCTCTCACAGAATTGTTCATTGCTAGGTACGCCAAACTGGATGAACACTTGCTGTGTAGATGTTTATCACACCTTCAGTTTGATTCTGGAATCTGGAAAGCTTTGTGAATGTTATTTATTTTTCCCTCTGTTACAGTTTAATGCATTCTTTAATCTACCACATACAGAGGTATATTTCTTCCTTGGCTTTCTTCCCTTTAGTATGGTTTGTCTTACATGGGCACTGTGCAGACCTGGCTCTCAATTTGGCCTTACTGTAATTTACAGGTGATCAAAACGAAAACTGAACACAGTTCAATAGAAAAGAAAACTTTTTTGGACAGTTCCTTTGGTGGTTAAAATAAAAAAGCTATAACGGAGAAAAAAGTTCACGAGAATTGTAAAACTCCATACCATGTCACAACAGTATTTCCTCATCCTATGAAGCTGCTCTGCACTTGCCTTTTGAATTTGCCCTACCTGTTTGATTAGAAGTAGACAAAACATAATCCTTCTAATATTAATACAGTACCAAGTGTTACTGTACTAGAGAACTTTAATGCAAACAAGCCTTAGAAAGCAATTTACTCGGGACTATAGCCAAGCTCCTGCTCGTCTTTGAGGCCAAAGGTCAGTAACAACAAACACAAGTCAGACCTAAATCCAACAGTCCGTAGAAGTAAGAAGTGCATGTGCCAAAGGGACTGCGGAATCCGAACTTCAGCAGGCTGTGCAAGGAGAACAGCAGCAGCCTAGCACAGAAAGATGTGTCAACAAGAGGAGAGCAATAGCCTTGGGATACTTATTGCTCAGTTTCATTTAGCAATGGCTCTGCAGCTTACATATCAAAAGAATTTGACACCTACTGGCAGATTTATTAGTCACAACAAGTGTAATAACATTAAAACAAATCCAGAAACCTCACATTTTTTACACTGTTGTAACAGGCACCTTTCTAGTTGAATTCTGTAATACCTTTTTAAAAGAAGAACTATTATAATGCTCTAACATATCAGTCATACTGCTTTCAGACAACACAGTAGTTATGAATCATTCAAGCATTTTACCTTCATTTGTGTTTTCTTTCCTCCTTGCCCCCAGCTTGTTGAGTTGTGGGAGGAACTGCTTCCCTGAGAGCCTGCTGTGTTCCAGACTCCTCCCTCCTCCTCCTCTTCCCAGCTGGAATGACGAGTTCCTGTCACTGGCCCATCACTCTCTCCCCAGCCATCTTGCATAGATTTAGAACCTTTAGAAAAAGAAAAAAAAAAGCTCAAAAGCAGTCTACAATACCATGTAGCTAGTGATTTGACACTGCAAGATTAGCCGAGATCATCAGAACCCCAAAGGAGTTAAAAAAAAAAAAAAAAAAAAGAGTCTTCACTCTAACAGCTGTAAAAACTTGTGCATGAATCACAAAAACCAAGAGGTTCGGTGGCATGTTAGCATGTCATGTTTTGCAACTATTTTAAAGCAATGTCAAACCATTAAAGATACAATAACCACAGGGGCATCTTCTCTTATACGAGATACAGCTGCATTTGGACTTCTTTAAAAGGCAACCTATTATTTTCTAGTGTAAATGAAAGACTTCAAGAACACTTAAAAACCAAGGGTGGTGAGGACTCTGGTTCAGGTGGTATATCAATTATTTCCTCTCTTCCTTCAAAACCTTAACACTTCCCTTGCACTAAACTCTTTCACAAAATTACAGAAACAAAGAACTTTAAGTAATAACAACTAAGTAGAATCTGAAGGAGAAGACCTGACATTGTGCTCTGGTATATGTAACACCAAAAGTAGTTCAATGTGAAAAAAACCCCTCTACTTGCATTTCTGTTCTTAATGTCACTAAAAAGACTTATTAGCAGCACTGTTTAAGTAGAGATGCCATTACCAGAAAGCTACAGCCATCTCATTGTATCAGTTCAGACTAAGGAGTCTTCCCTGTTGGTTTCTTTTCTTGCTGTTACTCCCTAGCACCAGCTGTCAGGCAACTTAGAATTCTAACCTCTACTGACAAGCCAACAAGAGCCCAAATCCTCATCTTGTCCACTGTCCAACTCTTCTCCTTCCTGCTGTAACTCTGCATTCTGCGTATTTATTCCCTAAGCGTTCATCCTTCAAAAGAAGGTTTCCATCATCATCACCTGTTTCATAACTAATTCTTCAACTGTCTGGGGTTTGAGTGTGGAAATCAGGGATAAGGATACTAACACCCACAGCAGAAAATCTCAGTACAAAAAAAGTCAGGAATTGTAATTAGTCTATCACGGGGAACTCTACCTCAACCATGCCAAAAATGAGTACAGCAGCATTTCATGGCAGTTTAAGAGCTACCTTAAAATTCATCATAAATAACAACAACTCAGATGCTTAACAGGAAACATAACTTTTTAAAGCATATTCGCATACCAAAATTGAGGGCTGCTTAGGAAACATACTGGTCCAAGCACAAAAATCTACCTCTTGACCATTTGATCATGCTACTTACACAGAAAAGGTTACATTTAAGGATTATCGCTGCAGGGTCAAGAACTTAATCTGGAAATGTCATATATGGGGTAGTCCCTGCAGCATTAATTTATTGCCAGCCACAGTGTTTAAATATAGTACTATGATCCTGGTTTTAACTACATGACCACAGATTATTTTTCTGCACTGGCAGCTCTCAGGTCTGAGATTCTTGAACATGAATCTGGACAGGGGTATAAAAATGACTTGTCTGTAGGATTCCTGTGTCATTTTCTGCATTTGTTTAGCGAGGAGGCACAAATAGCTATAGTAAGCAAAGGAAACTTTAAAGATAAAGACAAAATAATGATGTTACAGAAAACTGAATTTATTCCTACTTCTGCCAGAGAATTCCTATGCAACAGTAGTAAAACTATGTAAATCCATGTTTTTTAAACAGGTGGGTAATGATCTATGCTTCCCTTCTTTGGCTCTAAACTCTTGTTTTCTTTTACAATCATTGCTAATCTCTGTTTCCTGTCCTTACCTTCAACCATAAATTATGCCCTTGCAGGCTCTTTGTCCCAATTTCTTCTTCCAACTTATCCAAGCCATTAAATATCTCCCCTTACTCCACTGAATAACGTAGCTTTCTTCTTCATTCGTTCTGGGTGCCAATTAGAAAGGAGTTGAGAAAGCAGTCACAGAACACAGGAGAATGAAGATCTCAGCTCTTAACACTGGTGACCTACTACACCCCAACCTGAAACAGCCGTCACAGGGAAACTCCCTACATTTGCTTCTCTAGAGCTGGGGACAGCTTACGTACAAAATAGTACCCATTGCTGCAGCTCTGGTTATGTCACACATGCACACCAGTTAGGACGAGCAAGTGACCATGCATAGCGTTTAAAGACTATCTTAAGTATTAACAAATCCATAGAACTTGCAATGGATGATGAGCATTTCAGAGGCTCTTATTTTAGTCATATTTAGGTGGCCTTTTACAGATGAAAGAAGAGATCCATCTAAAAAAAGTCTAGCATCCTGAAAAGTGCCAAGTTTGTGTGGCAGGCACAGGAAGCACTACAGCCATCCACCAAAGGTTGATATAATGTTAATACTAAGGAAGCAATGTTTTTTTTCCCAGTTTTGTTTCATAAATGGCCAAACTAATTAATTGGAGTGGGAAGAAGGGAGAATGACCCAGCAGCATACAATCTGTATAGAGCATTTCATTCCAAACAATTACACTTTGCAAAAGCAACATGTAACTGGAAACAGTTTTACAGCATGTGTCATCAGTCAAGTTTAGTAACAGTCACATATTATCAGTATTTCCTACTGGAAGCTTCATATCCAAATGTTATTGGCTTTGGCTATAGCATTGCTATGTTGTATCAGCAGGTGATTGCTTTTGTTTGTTGTATTTGCCTTAAAAAGAGTGAAATAAAAATTCTACAAACAGCTTACATCAGCAGGAATGATTTCCGCAAAAATAAAACGCTTAATACAGCAAAATCTTAACTTCAAAGTAAATTTTTAAAAGATTTCCAGATTTCTCATTCATGAAGAACACAGCTGTAGGCAGGTAATATGCAGAAAATAGTCATCGAGTTAGGTTCAACCACAAAGTTCAGTTCTTAACAGTTACAATTTTCCACACTCACGCAATAATTAAAAAAAAACAAACCCAAACCCAAACATTTAAAGGCAAGTTGCATTACCAAAGCATAGATTACCATGTAACGGCCTCCACAGTGAAATCTGTCTGTACTGTGCATTCCTTTTTTTGATATGATCAGGAAAAGTGATTTCTCATGTAATAAGTTTATATGCTAAGTAACAAGTGGGCAGCCAGAGAAGAAAACACATTTTGAGAAAAAGATAGATTTCCTCACTCAGATGCTCTAATGTTTCAAAACGTCACAAATCGGAGCTGCCCACAGCTTAACTAATTGCTTAGTTAAGAAATTTTTCATTACCTTAAAAGACAAAGTTCCAGTCATTTGTAAGCACTTAATCACTCATCCATCAAAATCTTACGTGACATTCAACATTGCTTCTACGCCTCAGATAACAATTCCTCCATGGGTGACCTACATCAAAAGGCTAAACGCTAAAGATCTCCAGGACCATTGCAAAGAAACTTGGTATCTGGCCTATACTCACTAGATTTCATGGCATTCGGGGCGTTGGAAGGTGCATTCCCCCAGCCTGTTGTCGATGCTCCTGTATCATCTACTTCACCCCACCCGGGACTGGTTTCATTTGGCTCACCCCAGGCGGACGTACCATTATCTGGAGCAGGTGGAGTGCTTTTGCTCCAGACTGCACAAAGGAGAAAGAGTTTTCATTACAGACCATTTAGACAACGAACTATTTACTGCAGTGCAGCACCACGTTATTAATCTACTGCTTCATTCTTTATGTTGAGGACTTTAGATTCTCGGTAGCGAGGGTGCAACAGAATGGACAACTGTTCACAACAAACTTAGAGCAGGCACTGACCTCCAGGGATGAAAAGGAAGAGAATGCTATGATGAGTAATATTCTTCTCCCAGGTTAAACATGAACCCCACATCTAATGCTGTCCTCCTATCTGGTGAACTTTTGTGACTAATTAGAAGCACCAGACTAACTCAGGGTTTTCATATACCGAAGAAAGAATAAGGACATATTTGAAGTACATATTAAACCAAAATAGTATTCTTTAAAGCATGTTTGAGTCAGAAAAGACATTACATAACAACAACATCTTAATATACTTGCAGGCTATGTAGCTTTTTCTTGTTCTTATTTAAAAGAAGAAAATATTTTGTTAAGTATTCTTTACCATACAGCAGAACCAAATTGAGCTAAAAACCTCAACCACAGACTCGCTCAATTTCAAGTGTTAACTGAGTGTTTCAGAGCAAAAAGTTTTTGACTAAAAATAAGTAAAGAATTTCTCCCCGTTTCTCTAATAATTAAATATAAAAAATGTGATTTAGTGTGGAGAAAGGAGGCTGATGGGAGACCTTATTGCTACCAGAAAGGAGGCTGTAGCGAGGTGGTGGTCAGTCTTTTCTCCCAAGAAACAAGCAATAGGTCAAAAGGAAACTGCCTCAAGTTGTGCCAGGGGAGGTTTAGATTGGATATTAGGAAAAATTTCTTCACCGAAAGGGTTATCAAGCATTGGAACAGGCTGCCCAGGGAAGCGGTGGAGTCACCATCCCTGGAGGTATTTAAAAGACGTGTAGATGTGGCGCTTGGGGAGATGGTTTAGTGGTGGACTTGGCAGTGTTAGGTTAACGGTTGGACTCAATGACCTCAAAGTTTTTTTTCCAACATAAATGATTCTATGATTCTATAATTCGACCTGTTCTTCAGAGCTCATATTGAATATGCAGATCTGTCAGCTAACAAACATTTTCTTTTGCTGGCAAGCTGACCAGTATTCAGATCATAGTTACTAAGGCACAACAAGCAGAGGACTGATTGATTCAAATTTTAAAAGACACTTTAAATACAGAACCAAATATTCAAGTAAGAAATTGGTTTTCTTCCTGGAATAAAACCATTAGGAATTGGAGGCTACATGAGTCTCTCTTATACATTAAGGTTACATTCATATATAGGAGCTTGCTGAAGAAAGGAACAAGACTAGTACCTGATGCTTGTGATTTGCTAGTCATTGGAGTAGGCAGGCTCTGCTCCCGTGGGGCCTGTCCTCCTTGTGAGTTCTTGTCCCACAGGTTCACATTCTTGTAGTTGTAACTGCTAGGATCTCCCCACGCTGAAGTGCCATCATCAATATCCATTTTTCGACTGATTGACTGTGGAGAAGGTTCTTCCCAGCCACTAGGCTCCTCCTCTTTGGGGGCAGCTGGCTGTGGTCCGCTGTTCCAGTTTGGGTTTGGAGGTCGGCCATTACTTGGAGTTTGGGGTGGGGGACCCCAGGAACCAGAAGTCTCCTGCTGTTGCTGCTGGTGCTGCTGCTGCTGCTTGTTCCAGGAGTTGGGCTGTCGACCCGTCTCATTCCATGTTGAAGTTCTTTTACAATCATCCCATCCACCCTTTGAAGCAGCGCTTGTATTTGCACCATTACCCCAAGTTCCAATCTCATTCTGCCCACCTTCACCCCAACCAGACACTGGCTTGTTTCCTGTACTTTCCCAGTTGCTGTTTTTTGTTTGGTCAACTTCCTCTCCCCAACCGTTCTTTCCAGAAGACCATCCTTGATTAGGTTGCCGTCCACCCCACCCCTGATCCTTACTAGAGCTGTCATTCCAAGAGGAAGACGATTTTTCTTCTGGTCTTCCTCCTCCCCAATTAGAAGAATTGGGGTTCTTATAGTCATTCCATCCTCCAGTATTTTTGGGGTCCTTCCACTCCGTTGGGGTTGAGAGCTCACCCCATCCAGACTTGATTTGATTGCTTTGGCTGGGTACATCGCCCCAGCCCCCTGAGTTCTTTGTCTGTGTGGCAGAGCTCTCCCACCCCTCAGTTCCTTTATCAGACTTCCCCTCGGGCCGTGGCATCTCTTCAATATCCCACACGGTATCTTGCTTAATTTGAGTTTGGCCCCAGCCGGTGTTTGAAAGCACTCGGGGGTCCAAATCAGTCCTGCTCAGCAAAGTCTGCAAGACTGCCTGGCAATCAGGATGCGTAGGCCTATATGATCGGCGTCCAGAATTGTGACTGTCACTACTTCCTGCTTTGTGGTTGCTTCCAGTGCTTTGACCTCCAACCTCACTTCCCGCAGAGCTGGAAGATCTTCCCCAACAGGGAGCCTGGGAATTGCCTTGGTTTTCAGGAAGAGGGTGGCCTTTTTGATTGTCCCATGCTCCAGTGCTAGAATTTGGTTGGTTTGGACCACTCCATTCTCCAATCTTCAGTTCATCAGACCCAGACAGCTGTTTCCATTCTCCCTGAGAGACCCCAGATGTTAATTTGTTCCCTTCACCCCATTTGCTTTCATTTGCATGCTGAGGGCCAAAGTTCCAAGACCCACCACCCGTAGACCGGTTATTGTTATCCCAAGAATCACTTCTTGACCCATTAGGTTTTTGAACGGAAGCTCCTTTCCAGGAGTCCTCTCTATCCTTTCCATTGTTCCCATGGTTTCCAGAATTGCTCTGTCCAGAGACTGTGTCAGTTCCAGAAGACCCCCTAGCTGTACCCCAAGATCCAACACTCCCAGTCTTTCTTTCTCCAGTGCTTTGTGAAGGGGTGTCAGTGCTCCTGGAAGGGTTCCCCAAGCCCATTTCAAAGGGCATTCCCTTATTCTCCATAGGGTTTGGTGAACTTAAGTTCAAGGAGTTAGTGTTTCCATTTTTTGGTCCATCAGTGTTATGAATTTGAGCCTGTTCTCTGCCAGAGACAAAGTTAACACCCGCATTTTCCATCTTTGACTGCTGTTCCCTAGAGGTCTGACCTACTGTGCTAATCTGTGCATTGGAGCTTCCACTATCAGATTCCAAAGTCCCTTTCCTAGAATTGCCCTCTTGAACCAGTGCCGGCCAAGCAGATGGGTTGCTATTTGGGTTAAAGTTGCTGAAGCCAGAACCGGGACTGACTCTATCTTGTCCACTCAAGTTCCTCCAATTACCTAGTCCATTGTTACTCTCGGCAGCAGGGTTGGAAGATTGAACAGATTTAGCCTTGGGATCAGATTTCCAGGCCCCAAGATTACATTCGTTTCCAGCGCTTCCAGACTGGCACTGGCTTCCTTTTCCTTTGTTACTAGTGGTGCTTCCTGGCAGAGCATTCTTCTCCAAGCCAGGGTTCGAGGCACTGTTGTTATCGGTGGTGTTTTCGGAAGAAGACTCAGCATCTTTGCTGGCAATACAAGGCCACTCTTCCATGTCAGACCCGTCTACAATCACCTTGTCCCAGATGTGAGTTGGGTTGGCGTTGGTGCCGCTGTTGGAGGAGGCTCCAGGACCCCAAGTGGAATTTGCATAATTTGAAGCAGCAGCACCTCCAATCGCTGAATCTAAAAAAAGCAAAACAAAACAAAACACCACAAACCACACCCAAAAAGGTCATTAATAATCAATATTATTTACAAGCACTGAACATCACATTTTTGACACCACTGATTACTGTTTTCATTAATAACAACCCTTCCCTCAAATGGGTAATAAAGTTGCTTTGGAAGAACATCAGGCTGGAAAACACCATTGAAAATACTGACAAAAAAACTTCTTTTAACAAACTCCCCACAAGCATTTTGTGGGGACCTGAATTCACCGTTGACTCACTACTTCTGCTAACAGTCCAGCTCTAAGTTCAACGTAGTAATTATAACCCAGTTAATGAACCTGCATGGTCATTACTGATACTGGTTGTAGACTTTTCAAATACACATTTAAAATCATACTATATATAGAACAAGAATGTGCATGTGCACACATTCATACGCATGTGTGTGTGTACACGCAGTCAGCTGTTGGTCTGCTACTCAACTGACTCAAATCAACTACAATTTATTACAGATCAAAAGATAAAATATCGAAGACAAAAAGCATCTAATCAATATATGAAGCTGAAAAAGTCTATTCTTGAGCTTCAAGGACCTTTTTCAAGTTGATTTTGCTACTAGGTATTTCTTTCAACCCTTTGCAAAACAAATAAAATTATTTCCAAAAGTTACTGTAAATCAAAAGAGTCCAAAGATACACAAATTACAATTTCTCTGTAGTAGTGTTGCAAGCTGTATTCAGTATGTAATTACTCCGTTACTTGTGTCACTGCTGTATTTACCCTAGAAACCACAGTTTGTGGTTTTGTGAGCAGCTAAGCTGATCTCTCTGCCACTGGATGGAAGCTAGTAATTGATTTCACTTTTCCTTCTCTCTCTCTCACCAGCTCTGCCTACTTCAAGCTCCCCAAGTCTCACCTCTCATTTGTGACAGTTCTGATAGCAGTTAAGCCCTTTAACTAAGTAAGCTGTACTCACTAACTGAAGACAAAACCATCCACTTTTTGACAGGTTAGTTTTTTGCTGACTTAGCATGTTGTACAGGGTAACCTGCAAGTTCAATGAGCTTTGGAGTCACTTTAAGGAAATCAGCAGGATGAATGACAATGAATAGGGCCCCCTTCCTTCATCTGTGGTGAACTATTATGTCCTATGTGGCATGACTTCACATGGACAAGATATTTGTATACCGTTTTAAAGCAGACAAATTGACACAATGCCCCAATGAATGAAGCCTATGTCAATGCTGGCAGCATGATGTCTGCATATATGCAGACAGCTTATCATCATTAGTTTAAAACGTCAGACAAGATTCCCTTGCCATCCACATAATTACCTCTGATCCTCTAAATAATTTAATACCATTAGTACTTCAGTGTTGTTCTCTATATAGGGTTCCACTCATTTTTCTACGTATTTTTAATGCAAAGGGACCCTAAATTGCCCTCAGCACAAATTCCCAGTGATGAAGACTAAACACTCTCCCTTCTACAAAACCATGTCCTGAACCCTAATATATTAGACTTATTCAGTTATCCCACACAACCAGTTCATCTTATTTTGCAGAGCATAAAGTTCATAGTAACATCTGCATCAGTATTCATACCTGAATATATATTGTTACTACCAATACTGGCTCGTATGACAGCTTCCATGAAAGTAGAGCATAATGACTTTAAGAAAGCAGATTCCCCCACCAAGTTCCTATGTTATATATTCAAAAGTGAAGACCACAATTTCTGGTTGCCAATACTTTTCAACAGAAGATGAACAGGTCAGCTTTCAGTGCCTGTCTCAGGCTTTCAGTTCATTAGCTTAACCAATGAACATCCACTGAATGCCTTCCAGATTCCCCTTCACTGAGGGCCAGCAGTAAAGATCCAGACTTCACAGCAAGGTTAGAACTCTCTTGTAAGCTTTGAATACTGATGAACAGAAGTTTGTCTTCATCCATTAAACCCTAGCCACCAAGATCCAAAAGACCAAGCAGTTCCCGTGCACATTCTGTTCCTTCTGTTGCCTTAATCTTAAGTGCAAACTTAACAATAGCAAGGAAGCGTGACCCTTGACTGGTATTTACAGTCTGGCTACCTTTTCTACCTTTTTAGTACACTGAGTAACACCTCCCACCCCCATTTAAAAACTTTCTGATTAGACTGATCACAGGAATAGCTTAAGGAGGACAGCCAACAGCAGGTTCAAAAGGCTGCAAGCTTGCTGTCTTTTGAACTTAGCGATGATTCTGCAAACGAATGATGCATAGGCAGCTATGCACTTAGCAAGATCTTCACATAGGTGACTTCAACAGAGCATTTCATATTTCATTTCTGTGAAGACATTCTAGAAGTATCAAGATTGGGATGCTTGCTAGCATGGCATACTAGGACACAATTTAATGGACTGTTTTATAAAACCAGCCTCCCCTTGCTACATTTTACAATGGCAACAAAACTGGCAATTTATGGTTTTTTCTTAAGATAATGGGTAAGTGCTCTTGGTTCTTAAAACAGACTCTTCCTTAATAACAAACATGCGTAAAAGAAACAAGTTTCTGATGTGACTAAAATGAAAAAAGTTACTAGCAAATGACTACTTTTAAGGATGAAAGTATGGAACTGGAATAAGTGAAAGTATTGAAATGGAGTCCTGAATGAAGATAGAGTTTTGCTGTGAGAGATGGTGGTGATTCTTACAGGGTATTTGTGGCGAGCTGACCATGGCTGGATGCCAGGTGCCCACCAAGCCGCTCCATCACTCCCCTCCTCAGCAGGACGGGGGGTGTGTGGGGGGAAAAGTAAGATGGAAAAACCCCTGGTGGGTCAAGATAAAGGCAGTTTAATAAAGCAAAAGCAAAGGCCACGTGAGGAAGCAAAGCAAAACAAAAGATTTATTCTCTACTTCCCATCAGCAGGTGATGTCCAGCCACTTCCCGGGAAGTGAAGGAGAAGGGGAGGCATTTGTTATTACGACATTTGTCTTCCGGAGCAACCACTACGCGTACTGATGCTCTAGTTCCTGGGAAGTGGCTGGACATCGCCTGCTGATGGGAAGTAGAGAATAAATCTTTTGTTTTGCTTTGCTTCCTCACGTGGCCTTTGCTTTATTAAACTGCCTTTATCTTGACCCACCAGGGGTTTTTCCATCTTATTTTCTACTCCCCCCCACTCCTGTGCCCTGTCCCGCTGAGGGGGGTGGTGACGGAGCAGCTTGGTGGGCACCTGGCACCCAGCCAAGGTCAACCCACCACAGTATTGTAACTATTGAAAGACTTTCACCAACAAAATTTAAGCTTTTTTTCCCAAACTTGTCTTGCATGTCCTGAATATCATTGGTATTGGAAGAATTATATATACCACCCTCCACCCCACTCCCTCGTATCGTTGAGAGACAGTAGTAAATTTGGTGTCATCTTTCAGGGAACTAGAGTTTTGCCATTTTACAGAAGCAGTTTCAGTTCTGGTAGAAAAAGATCCATGTAAAGAAGGATTATGTATTGACTTCTTGTATTAAAGCCTCACCAACACCATCTATAGCTATCTGGCAAATATAATAATGCTAAGAAGTAGGTAAGCTGCATTATTTTTCCCTTTAGGAACCTGCTTTTGTTTTCACATGGGATGAATTAATCACAGTATCAGTGCATAAATGCCTGACAGAACTGGGCCCAATCTGAAATCCAGTTTGTAAACAGCCAGGATCTCAGATGGAATTAATGATGTGCAAGACAGATAGCAACAGCATAGTTCTATAAGCACTTTGATGGAGCACCCTAAGTGACAGCCCCAGCCTTTCTCTTGTCCAGCTGCTCATTCCCACTCCTCTGGCACACCTAACTCTCACATGCTAGCACATATGTTCCCACTGATACTCACTGAGCTGAACTGGCAAATCACCCAGACTGGCATTAGCTTTAAAAAACAACCTGGGTTAATTTTAATTCCAAGTCAGCTCCCCAGCCCAGTTAACTGTGTTATGGTGCAGAAATTTGGATGGGGCAAGGCAGGTCTAAAGGACCCATATCTTTCTTGGCAACACTCCTGACTTGCATCAGGATAAAGCAACTAACCACTGGCATAATAAGTTGCCACAATCAGTAACACACAACCATAGAACATCTTAGTTGTTAATGCACCATTAAACTAAATGTAAAAATATGGGAATTCATAAAGATCAAAATGCAGTCTCAGAGAAACAAGTATTAGGTGTCAAATTCATTACATAAAACTTAAGGAGCCTCTAAAATACTTCAAAATGGTCCTCAAAATGGTAAACCAAAATGTGTTTTACCTTGCTGTGGTCTTAAGAGCATTACAGCATCCAACAGCAAAAAAATGCTGGTCATGAGAAATTTTGAAAACTTTTAGAATGCTTCACTACCATAGCCTCCTTTGTTGGTCTAATACCATCACTGTGAAAGTATACCAACACTGACATAATGCTAGGATTTTATATATAGCCAAAAGACTTTGGGGTGGGTTTTCTTCCCCCCTCTTCATCTTTCAGGTGTTTTATCAAAACCAGCCATCTCTAAGAGATCTGCTTTTAGACTGATTAGCTAAAACTTTGCCATTGTAGTTTGAAATTCACCCCCCCCCTCCCCTTTTAAATAGGGAACATCAAAGACAACAAGGTAAATAATCTGTCAAACAGCGATTTGCTACAAAGGAATTGAAGTACTGAAACCTCAAAACAAATGGAATTATTCATTTTCCTAGAATCCTTTTTAATAAAGACAGCCATCCCATCTAGCTTACTTGATTCTGGAGTTCCAAGTCACCTCTGTTTTTTCTTCTGAACCATAGAGAACTATAAAAGGTTTATGCTCTCCAAGACTGTGGTAGAAAACCCATCCCATTAATCTGGCATGGTTTTCAAAGGCAAACTCAGACATAGTGGTATCGTTATTTTCTTCTTCTGGCTTTCAGGCACTTATTTCTTTTTTGAACACCCTTGCCTTCTCTGATCACCTAAGTTTTTCTTTGGAAGGCAGATGTCTTGAGTGGAATTTTGTTTGTTCTACTATGATAACTTATGAAGGAAATATTACAGCTACTGCAATTCCCCAAGGGTCTAAAAAATTCAGGAGCACTCATAATCTTCCCATGCTCATAAAACAATGAATCTTAAAAGTCAATTTATCTTCTGGAATTCAAAGTGAAGAGAACAGCAAAACCAGGGCAGTCACCACTTTTATAAAAAGGCTTCTCTAAGGAGAAAACCAAGATTACTACTAAAAAAAGTCATGAGCAAAGGGACCACCTATTTCATCCAGATGAGAAGTGACAGACACCTGCCATTTGCAGAGCTGGTATCTACATGTCTGTTTTACCAGATCAGAGAAAAAAAGTGACAAAATAGGAAATTCAAGTCAAAGAAACCTTAAGAGCTGTTAAGAACTACTCAATGACAACCATAAAATGCTCTTTATCCGTGCATTGTGTTTTACCTTGCTGTGGTCTTAAGAGCATTACAGCATCCAATTCAAACTACCCAAAACATAATTAAAAAAAAAACAAAACAAAACTTTCTTGTTCCCTCTAGTAGTAAAAATTGCATTCATTGCCGCTAACAGCAAAAGAAAAGTCTATACCCTAAACCAGAAGTAAGCTCTCCAAAAGCAATCTGAGGAGTTTTATTATATAATAATATGCTTATACACAATTTTAGTGATCTCTTTTCTGCCATGCACACACACATGTTTGTTTAATATTATTATTATTATTACTACTATTACTTGCCTGTTGCAGTCCCACTGTCGCCCTGCAGCAGTGCTCCTGTCACTGGTTGTGCGTTGTTTGGGTTTGCTCCTGGTGCTGCTGGGGGAGGAGGCCCTGCTCCACCCCCAAGCAGCATACAGGATGGCGGAGGGGGCTGCCCACGCTTCAGTAACACTTTGTGGTCCTGCTGGCAACGGAATCGCGGCGGCACCTCCCGAGGCATGTAGCGGGCGGCGCTTGGCGGTTGTCCGTTCGGCACTGCCACCCTTTTGGCATTGTTGCCACCATTGACTGGTGGCGATGGAGAGTTGCCAATTGGGCTGGCAGCCACTGGTTGGCTTAAACTTGGTTTCGTCACTTCGGGCACTGAAAAACAGGAAGAAGGAAAATCAGAAATTTTTCCACTTAAGCCTGTGTTACCTACAAGAACTCACTGTGACTCTCATACTTTCATTCTTCTCTGAAATACTGTGCAACTTCAACCTTATCGAAGAACAACTTAATTAAAGCAGCAGCAATAAGCAGAAGCAGCAAACCTCTTGGTTCCATGTGCAACTCAGTACCCCAGGATGAAACTCTGCCCTCAGCAAGTATTTCGCTCTAAGCCCCAAAATTCTTCTAAACATAAAAGTTGGCAAAGAATACCACCTTGGGCAATGAGTAATTTTAAAATATGAGCAGTCAAATATAACTGGTTCTCCCCCCCACCCCACCTCCCCCACCCCGGTTCTGTTCCCTGATCTTCAACTGGTTTTCGAATTGTTATGCATCACCCTTATGGGAGATCTGAAATCAGATCCCAAGTTTTCACCTGCTTACTAGGTAGGCTACACAGCCACTGCCAAAACAAACAAAAAGAGGAAAAAACCCTCTTGGATTCAGAGTTAACAAATCAGAGTCCTCTGTACTGCTCTTGAATAAGGCAGCAATAGTTGACCCTCACACCCAAAAGGCAGTCCTACATACACAATGTTTGTATTGGGCTCGCCTAAAGTTTCCAGCTGGTCACCAGGTGCCCCTATAAGCGAGGACGAGCTGCTTCTGAGGGCTATTATGCATTGGAGCAGAGGAAAACCACAAACAAATCCTTGAGGAACTTACACCATCACAAATTTTGCTTAAGAGGCTCTACACTTGTGACCCCTGACTCACGTTCTCCATGTGCTTTTTTGAAAGAGAGCAAAAGAAATTCTTAGCCAGGCACCTAGAAGGTGTAATTGCTAATACAGACTCTAAAGGCAAGGAAAATTTAATACATCTACTCTAGTGTTTAATGAAGATTAATACAAGAAAAGGATGTCCAGAAACCCCTCCTGAGGAAAGTGAACATAATCAGTAAAACTCTTCTTCTTACAAGTGTTAGATCAAAACAAGCAAGTCTCTCTTTGGCAACACGAATGCATTGTTCCCTGCATTTTGTTCTGACAAGAGTTTTCCGATTTCTCTATATAGGCTTCATCGGCCAAAACCCCCCAAAAGGTATTGCTAGCTGTAAAATCACATTAGTATCTTAGTTCTCTTCTGACAACAATGGCAATTTCGCCACACAATTTTTAGAAAATTGACACACAAATCAAGATTAAATATATTTTTAGATCAGCTAAATAAGCTTAACTTTCAAGATGTTCACTCATCAGTGCTGCCTTATCTGTTAGACTTTTAGTACCTGAGCTTCTCTTAAGTTTCCAAAACCAAGACATTTTCACTCATTTTGCTACCTCACCATAAACAGTACTTTCCCTGTGTTCCATTCCATTTATATAGGTGGTTTCAGTTTTCGGTTACTTGTCTAAAACTTTTGCAAAACTGAAAACTAACTATTTCAGCTAACCTATTTTATCCACAAGCCTCATTCCCCCTTCAAGTATTTTGATGCTGACAACATGGATACTTTTAGGTTCTCCATTTTAATCACCTCAACTTTCATTTCTTCTGAATACACATCTTCAGTATTTCATCTTGACTCATAATTCCCCTTCCTTTTCCAACTGTTTTGATCAAGATCTGAGTCTTGGCTCAAGTCAGTAAAAAATACTCTTTAGGATCAAAGATTCTTACCTTTGGTTTTTTGATCTGTGACCTGCAAATTAAAAGCAAGAATGTAAATAGAGTTTTAAGAACCTCAAAACAAACATTGAACAGGGTGTGCCAAATCATCACCTTAATTTAGCACAAGAACAGTATTTGTTATTGCATGAAAATAATCAGCTGATGAACTACAAGTCTAAACAGTATTCCTAGTCATAGAAATGAAGTTTTCAAGAATACTACAGCTCCTATAATTCATTTGCCTGATGCAGAAGTCCCTGGCAGAAACAGTAATTACTTCACTCATAACGATTTTTAGTATTCACCCCCCTCCTCATCCCAAACATGGACTTCCAAAGCACAAACAAACACGTGCTATAGCACTACCGTTCTTTCAGATTTTGGAGGTGAAGTATTACAGTTAAAGTGTAACAAAAACTTCCTTCTACGAGAGTATCCTTACAGCAGACTGTTGGGGCTAGCAACGGAATTCCCATAGGAGTAACCACAAGTGAGAGTAGCACTCTGTCTCCCTGCCATCTTCCCATTTCACCTTTCCCATGACATCTCTTCCAAGGAGAAGAAATCCTAAGCCTAAACCTTACTGGATTCATTGCCACAATTACAAAAAGTACCAGTAATACCTATAAAGCACCAGACTTCAAAAATCTCTTGAACGCAATAAGAACTTGATTACTAAAGTGAGCCATCACAGTGGCCAACATACTCAATATGGGGTTTTGCTGTACTTCTACATTCTTTCAGCGTAGCAGATTTCAAACTACAGTAGAGACAAACATACCACTGATATATTCTCTGGAATCATGTGTATTGTAGCATGTTTTGAACCTGTCGATCATGAGTTCCACTACACAATAACGGAAAAACCCTAAAGATCATCATGTGTCAGGTTCTATGACACCTATTCTTAAAAGAAATTGCTGAACTAGCCCATAATTCTGGAAAGCACACAGTGACAGTATAGAATAATGAAAGCACAAGTAAAAAGCAGTTTATTGTTTAAACCAACCAAGCCAGAACTCCTTTGTATGGTAAAGAATAAAAAGACAAACTGCACTAAATTGCTATGGCATCATTTACTTTGCAAAGATGAACGCTGCAATATGGAAAGTGGAACATTCACTATAATACAAGATCTTAAGCATCGCAACTTCACAGAATTACGTAATCCAAAAGTCTCCAAGACACTAAAAATGCACCTGTACCAAAACTGCATCTGTACCAAGCCAGACATCAATTTTCACTTCACTTATGAAAAATCCCCTATGCGTCAAATTACATCTTCTTCTGTAACACAGTTAAAAATTCTGTTAAGCACTTAAGTGACTCTTGTGCTGCACTACTGAAGGAAAAGAGGGGGGAAAAAAATTATTAATGAATCCAATCTGGTAATGCTGATTGGTTTACTCTGGTCAACAGTAAACATGTTCAGTAAATGAGTAACTTGTCTACTTGGAAGAACCCCCTTTTTACCAAATCTTTAAAGATTTCTACATAGTAACCACAGTTTGCTTTAGAGAAACAAACAAACAAAATTACTTCTGCCTATACTGCATCTGTCTCCTAGTCAAAACGATCTGGGTTTGTGATTTTTTTTGTTGTTGTTGTTTTGTTCTAGAATACAAAAGCCAAGAAAATGTGACACTGTCTCAGATTTACAGCTGTCATCTCTGCAGGCAACCTATAAGCACTGGCAGGGCAGGAGCAGCTATATTGAAGGTGGAGTCAAACTCAGCCTTCTGACAAGCTACCAAACAGCCCCTGGGACACCAACCACAGGAATTTAGTCTGTGAATTTGCTTGCATAACCTCTGTTGAATTGATTTTTGAGTTTTTTTTATGTTTCAGAAGATCCAGACAGAAACAATTGTTTCATGTTATATAAACTCTGTCTGAAAAAGGCACCCCCAAATCATTACTGCTTATTTGGTGAACACCACCACAGTCACTAAGAACAGACACGTTTATGTTCTGTCCATTTGGTTGCCTGCTTTACTATTCCTAGATATCTCCATGTATTACTGTTAAGGTTGGTCTCTAGGAGATTAACTTATTTAGTATTTACCCCTCCCAAGATTTTGGCAAAATATCATAACATTCAATCACACTGAATAACTCAGTAGGTGAGGGACCACACAGGAAAGCTGGCAAATCTCCTTTGTATTCAAAGCACCAATTCCTCAGCAAACACTCACAGCAGTGTTATCAACCTTTTCAAATTTCTCTTGTATCGTTGAGTATTAGCATATAATCCTCAAGTCACTAGTCTTTATTAACCAGGGTCTGCTCCTTTTAGTTCTTACATATACTTTTTGTGCTTGAACATTAAACAGCAGCAACACTGAGACAAAAAGACACTGAAGAAACCTTATTCTGTAGCTACTGCTCTTTTGCAGTATTATTGGGGATGTATCAACACAACAGCCTACAGGACCTAACACACAGTAATGTCTGATCTTTTGTAGGATCTGTTGTTACTGAAGCAACTGAAAAACAGACTACTGAAAGAAAGTAAAGCTTTCTACTCTGTTTCACATAATCATTAAGGTTGGAAGGGACAGCCTCTGGAGATCTAGCCCACAGTTCCCACCCCTGTTCCCCACCCACCCCCAGGAGTCTCCCCAGCTCAAAGCAAAGTCATCAAAACCAGATTGCACAGGGCCACATCCAACTCATTTTTGAGCATCTCCAAAGATGGAGGCACCATAACCTCTCTGGGAAACCTGTTCTAGTGGTTGCCCAGTCACATACACACACACACACACACAAAATGTCTTTTTATAATTAAGTGGAATTTCCTGTATTTCAATTCATGCACAATGCCTTGTGCCTTGTCACTGGGCACCACTGAGAAGAGCCTGCCTCCATCATCTTTACTCCCTCCCACAAGGTATTTATATACAGTGATTAGTAAGATAGCCCTGAGCCTTCTCTTTTCCAGTCTGAACAGTCCTAGCTCTCAGCCTCTCCTCATTTGTCAGATACTCCAGTCCCTTAGTCATCTTAGGGGCCTTTTGCTTGACCTGCTCAGGATGGTTACATCTGTTTTGTACTGGGAAGTCCAGAACCAGACAGAAAGGATTTCACCAGTAAAAAGCATGGATAAAGCTGCAAGAGACTCAAGTTCCTATGTCCAGTTAACTCCTTAAACAGTGTACTAGATTTTCAGCGAAATAGAGAGCTTCTAATACACCAAGTGTTCAAAACCATTTTCTGAGCAAAAACAATTTTCAGTGAGAGATTCTCCATGGCTCAGACTCGAACTGATATACTTCAGTAAAAGTGCTATTAGCTACAGAAAACGTAAAGCCTAAGTGATACTTAGCAAAAAGGGAACCTTCAGTAGTAAATATTTCATATAGACTTGTGGAAGAAAAAAAAAAAAGCTATCTTTTTGCTCTAGAAGATACTTAGTCCATTTTACTGCAAGGATTGCAAAAGCCCAGCAGCATTTCCATCCCCAAACACCTAAAACCAGCAGGAATTGCATAGATCAAGAGAGCTCATACTCAGTACTTTATATTAAAAAACTTCTTTTACTTCATATGACACACTAAGGAGAAGAAACATTCAAGTTAAACACTTAAGTTCCAGAAAAAATGATGCAAAAAATAGTCTTTAATGAAGCACCACGCTAAACAATCAAGTTTTTAAGCTCAAATACAAACAATTTAACATCTTACCACCTCCAATACTATTTATGTTCCACCTGGATAAAAGAATTCAAATATCAAAACCTACCTTCTGAGCAGATTCCTTCTTTTTCTTATCCTCTTTCTTCCTTTTCTTGTCTTCCATTAACTGTTCTTCCCTTTCTTGCTCCTTCTCTCTGCCAAAACATGAAAAACAACGGTATGAGCACAATCAAGTTGTGTAAGAAGAGCCACACATACTATACCCCTTTCTCCCAAGAAAGGAAGTCAAGATACTAGATTCCTCTATATCATCATACTTCATTTGCATTTGAGGGTTTCAGTCTAACTGAGATATGAAAAGCACCTTCTAGCTCAGTGTGGCCACAATCATGCCACTTGCTGCATAAAGGAAAATTCCTTTATTCGGATCAGGCCTCTTATGGCAGTACCCTATATAAATTATCTACATGTCTGATACTAGAAAACATCTTCAAGACATTTTAGCCAAAGTACCCTTTTAATTGGGTTGTGCTATTATTTAATGAACAGTCTCATGAATCTTTTCATATGGTAAAAAAAGGGAAGCTGTAATTTAACATAAGATGGTTTGGTCTGATACGACATTTATCTTCACAAGGGGAAGAAATTATTCTACTGCCTGTAGCTATGTCACTTCTAAGAGACTAGAAGTGTCATATCAAATCAAAACCATAATTTATTATACAAATTACTAATTTAATTTCTAGCCTATTGTACCCACCCACAGAATTTTTGTGATGAAACTTGTAATATAAATTACTTTCCAGGGAATGTATTTTTTCCACAAGAACATTCTTTCAAAAAAGGAAGAAAAATATGTGCAGCTGCTATTGTTGTCAAGCTACCATCTTGTTGCTATGTTTCGTACCAAATATGAAAGTACCAGAAAATGGTTAATTTACTGCACATATGCTATTGGCTGAGCTGTTTCTATGGTGAATCACATTTTCGTTAACCAATTCTCCTCACCTCCTTAAAAGTAAATTTAAGATCATGTTTTCAGCTCACTTGGAGTAATTCTTTCTATAGAGAAAGATTAAGACAAAGACAATTAATGTAAAAAGATGATCTGACAGATGAGGGGTAGGATCAGAGACCAGAGTTGTATACTTTACAAATGGGAAACAACTAACAAGTATAACCCATGATCTTTCAGAACAAGATTTTATAAAAACCAGAATAGCTTTATAAACAAAACTGGAGTTTATAATTGTACTGAACTCTTTCTTGTATTTATGAACAAATCAAAGCTCTTTTTTGACCACAGTTTAAAAAGCTTAGAGTTGTGTTGGCTTTGCTGTCACATCACTCAGTCTTTTTCTTCCATTGCATCTATATGGTATAGGTAATATTTTTGTTTGCATTTTCACTGGATAGTGCCAAGCCAGCGTACAGAGACATTTACATAACTAATCAATTCCTACAAAAATATTTTGAGAAGTTATGTGTTAAGAACTTCCTGACTGAGGACTTCAAAGAACTCTCTTAAAGAGAAAAGATTCTATGCACACTAATAAAATGTCTTCCTGATTTCCTAAAGTTCGGCTCTCCTTCATGGACAGAGAAAATGGATAAGGGCAAGATGAGTCCTTAGCAGCAACATCCTGAGGTTATTACCAAATGCAATTCACATGTAATGGCAAGTTCAGTCTGCATTTAACAAAGTTTGAAGCAAGCATTCCACATCATACAGAACAGAGTTTTATGCACTCTGGTATTGCTTGAGCCAGTTCGTGCTCTTTTCTGTACAGCATACTTCCCAGTCCTAAACTCTGGCAAGCAAAAGCCCTGCAGGTTTTTCAGTTTTACTAACAGCACACAACATGAAGCACAGGGGAGGTTAGTATACTTCGCATTGTCTGTCATGGCATTGAGACAAAGTTTTCCTTTTTCTTTGAGCCACAGATTGTAAGCAATATGAAAACGCTCTCCAGTGACACCCTCATCTTTCAGAGTTACTATAACGTCAATTTATGTTTGTACTACTTTTGTACTACCAAGCTACATGTGCCTTTTGGGCTGTAGTGCCAGCTGCAAGTATACTATTTCCAAAAAACATTCTTGCAGCAGGCAAAAGTTTAAGAACTGTCTTAAAAGAGCTGCTGAAAAAGGGTAGGATCAAAATACAAAATGACTTCCAGTAACTGCCTGGCACACAGACAGCCTTCTACTTAAAAGCACCTTCCTTAGTTTTGTGAACTGAAGAGCAGGGAATAGAAAAGAATGAGGAAAAGGTCATATTCACAATCAAAGCAGAAGCTATGGCTTATGACGACATGTAGCACTAATAGTAAAAGGAGCCAAGGATAGAAGATCTATAGCCTGAAAGTAGACACCTAGTTATGGTCATCTGTCTTTGTGATAAGTTCAGGACAGGGAGATTGCTACTGCTGCTGCCTTATTTTCAGACATACACAGACAAGTATCTATGGTACTAAGGCTGCAGAGAAGCCCTTTGTTTTGCATGGCGACCTCCCTTCTTCTGCTCTTTTAGTAGAGGTGTGCATTTAATACTCCACTGGCCATATCATCAACAACTACAATATAGCAATAATCAATACTTAGTAATTTAGGCTTGAATTCATATAAGCACGCACCTAAGTTGTACTGAGGTGGAAGGGATCTATTTGAACACTTGGGCTGCATCACACGTACAAGACCATAAAGTTCCTGGCAAAGCGTAACTGAAACCTCACAAACATGTAGGAAGTATGAAGTTGTACTCTACAAATGACAGAGCAAGAATTGATGCTATGGACACACTAACAATGTACCACTACGTTGAAACTTCACTGATTTGGGGGATGGTGGAGGGTGGAATAGCTTATTGCCATTTTGGGTATCACATTTGCCATCTTCCCACTTTCACTCTGATGCATTTCACTAATATTTGAAGTTTTGTAATCAATGGTTTCCCTTTTCAGTCATACACAAGATGCTTGTTAAACACAAACTTAACTTGCAGTGTTAAGTGTTCTGATAAACTTAACACAAACAGAGTTTTCAAGCACCTCACTGATTCATTCAGAAGCCAACACTGCCTATTAACCTTCTCTCCTTAGCTAAAAGATAATTCTTCCTGGTCTGGTCAAGGGAACTGGGAGGTCCACCACGTACATTCCAGCAACCAGCTGCTTAAATTGACAAGATCAACATGGGGAGAAAATCCATCAACTCCAAAGGAGTGATTTTAGAGTCATACAATGGGGTGTGGTTCCGTTTTTTGTTACAAGCACATAGTAAAGGGTACACGGACACACCACAACCCTGAAGAGGAAGTTTGCTAAATAGCAAACAGCAGCCAGCTTTTTACTCTATCTAGCTTTCTTCAAGAAAGCGTATGTCCATCTTAAAAATATGACCTAACTGCACTTTAATATTTCCCACAAATCTTAGAATCAACATTACTGAAAAGTATTTTAAAAGCGTCTTTAATTCTGAGTATTTAAAGGCATATTAACAGCTTACAAATGAAGAGAAACTATAAGCTGTAATCCAAAATTTTATTTTATTTATAAAAAACCAAAACTAAACCAAACCAACCCAGTAGCTATGATGCAGTATACTCAATAACTTACCTAAGTTCTTATAACAACCTCTTCTGGCTAAGACAAAAGCAGTCATTTCAAGACCAAAAAAAATGTTTTTCAGCTAGTTAACTAGAGAAGTAATAGAAAATACTTGTTAAGTCCAAGTTATTAAAACAGATAGCCATTTCAGGAAAACAAGAAAAAAAAAAAAGGTATTCAAGAAGTGTGCCCTCCTCCAAAACAATTAAAAATGTTCATTTCCTGCAAAATCCCAATATTCATTTTTCCAGAAAGTTATTTTAAAAAGACTTATTCTCACAACAGATAGGCTTGAGGCACGGGTAGAGGACAGAAATTGTCTTCAAAGTTCTTGCTATCACAAACTTAACTGTGAGACAAGATGACGTACTAGGTATTACACACTATCTGCTGTCAACATGCTTTGATAGGTAGAGATAAAGCACCACACAGAGTATTAGTCTACACAAAAACCCCACAACCCTATAAACTCACCCTCAAACTAAAATGGCACAAAAATTATAAGTAAAATGTAAGAAATTAAAATTCCTAGAAACTCAGGAGTGGCACTTCAGTGTATGCAACTCCCAGTTCCTTCCATAGGGCTACAGGACAACAGTGTAACAGTGTTTGGAAGTTCCTCATATGTAAAGATGTGGACTAGATGCCATTACTGTGTCATCGTCCCTCCTCTTGACCCCATGCTTTACTTTCTTTCAGTACAGTTAACTTGGTTTAGCTATACTATAACACAACACAGGAGTGACAGTAAACTTCTACAGGTGCATCCTGTTCTCTGCATTGTAATAAGCATAGGATGAATTACAAATCTGCTTTCAAATTGTGAGCCAACTTCTGTACCTTCTTCCAGAATACAGGGGATTCCGAAACTACACTTGTAGGATCAGCAGCACTTTAACGGAACAAGCTTTTATCTATGCAGCTACAAGATCACATTAACAACCCTTAAATTTTCCCTAAAGGCTTTAGCCTTAACTAGCCAGAGCTAAAGGCCATTGCCTTACCTGAGATAATGATTTGCATGCATAGACCAGTCTCACTTACAAGGCAGCACTTGAGCTATTAACTAACTCTTTCTTAGACAGGCCTCTAGTGATCCAAAAATATCAGACCACAAATATGTTTCTAATCGTTTAGAAATAGGCGAAAAGACTCAAAGCTTGAGGGACTAAACCAGAAATTTAATCTACAGCAAGGTATCCAACTTCAATCAAGATTTGAAGCAAGAAGAATTTCCAGTGAACTCTAACTACAAGCATCTAGCTTCTCAGCATTTCTGTAAGTTTCCTCGTATTTTGATAAATTATACAGCCTGGATACCAGCAGAATTAGGCATCACACACTGGTGTCTCAGATGTGTTAAAAACCAGCTTTCTAACAAGCTCAAGGCCAGGTATGCTTCCAAGGCAAAAGCTCCTCTCAATCTAAACAGGGACAAAATCTCTTAGAGAAAAGTAAGCTGTCTTCAACACTGCTATTTCATGAACAGCTTGCTGCTGCCACTGGAGAAGGAGGTTTCATATCCTTCCACTTTATTTCTCTTCATCAAGCTCTGTCCCTGCCCTTCCTTCCCTTGCTTGAGCCTTCTCCGGAACACAGCTGACTGTAGGGCAAGAAAATTCAAGTAAAAAACTCACCTGGACCATTCCCCCCATTTTGTAAATGGAATTAGCTTAGAGTATTATCAGACAAACACCAGAAGTTGTGTGCATAAGCAGCAAGGAATCTTCTCCTTTCAAAGGAGCACATTAAATTGGTTGCAATTGAATGAAACTGCACCTTATTTTATCGCAACATCTCTCCACACAGCACCCAGTTAAAACTCTATAAATTGTATCACAGAAAGATCTACCAGTAAAAGGAGCGTATTTCCTTTTGAAACAGACTCCTACATTGTTCTAATATATTAAGGAGAACGTTTCCTCTGGACTGTATTTAGTCCTTTATCCCATACTCTGCACTTATGACCTGAGCATTGTCACCTGCATCTGTGCAATTCTCCTAACTGTAACAGGGGCTTTATTGGTACAATCCTCTAGTGTAAGCGTACTTATATATAAATACACTAAAAAGCATAAGCTGATGAGCAATGAAGAAAAAGCATACTACAAACTCCCAAATGAGTTGTTGCACCTTGAGGTGCAAGCCCTTCTTGCTGCAGCAAAGAATACTGGCAGCCTACTGCCTCAAATGCTTAAGGTGGATGAAAGCTTTTAAATCATATCAGGAAGCTGGATGTCAGAGACTAAAAATGAAGCAAAATTAAATGCACTGCTACTGGAGTATAGAAATCTTTAGCTTTACTTCTACTTCCATTCAACATATCCCACTTAATAGACACGCTCCATTATTCCAACAGCATGAGAAGAGTATGGTGTGTCCGAACACGCAAGTGTGCTCCAGCACATTTAAACAGAACATCAAACAGAAGCAAGACGTAACACAGCATGGGATAAATCCCAGGGTTGACAGACCCTAAATTTCTAAAGGTAAAATTACTTCCAAAAGACTAAGCTGTGTAAAGAGTTATGATCTTGCTGATCAAAAGATTCAAAATGGGATTAATTCATTTTATAAAAAAATGTTAAAATGCAGAACATCACAGCTACCTTTCTTGTTAAGCAATGCTTGCATGCATAAACTAGACAGATGTAAGCCATACAAAAGCTGGTTAAATAAGAGATAGCCATTTAGAAAGTCAGTCTTTAGGCTGAACTGACAAAAATGGAGTATGAAATTATTTTAGGCCAAATGACTTCTGATGTTTATAAGGAAAAAAACCTGATCCTTTAGAATAGCACCCCTGAAGATCCAGAGTATAAAAATTTCAAGGAGAAAAAAAAAAGGAAATTACTTGTTTGCTTGAAATAAGACTTAAGCTTACAGCATCACTGAACAACTGCAACATTGAAGTAAGGGATAAACTATGCAGTTTAAAATCAACCAGTTAGTAAAAGGACGATTGTCCCACACTTTTTGAATGAAAGTGAAATCAAGACATCTGAACTCAGCTCTTCAGTGGAGTATGAAATTAAAACTTTTGTATTTGTAACATGTATGTTCATAGCATAACATGTGTAAGACAATAACAAAAGTGTGTCACCCCCTGCCCCTCCCCAGGGCAAGCTGTGGATTTTATACACAGACACTATACGCTTCGCCATGGATTAAATGAAAAGACTTTAGAAAGTGTGGTTTTAGAAGTGCTCTGTAAAGCAGTGTTTTCAAAAGGCAAAAGATTATTGCTCATCAAGGAGTTAGAGTAAGCTGCTTTTTTCTCCTCTTTGGCTGAAAACCAAAACAGCGTCACAGCAAGAAGTTTGCTTACTTTAAATAGCATATCTGGAACAACTGATATGCCTTTATCGCAGCAAAACATCAGTCATTTGAAGCTGCTGTAGAAAAAAACCCAACTTTAAAACATCGGCATACTGACTTCACTAAAAGCGTGCTTTTCTAAAGAAAGACTCCTTATAGACTTAGACTTGCGAATAGGGTAAGGTTAATTCTTTGTGGAGTATTCTCTCTCTATATGCACAATGATTTACATACTAGAATGAAAACAGCTCTGACCATAAAGGGCTGTTTACTTTAAAGAACTGGACAGTATAAGCCCTGCAATACAACAACAAACACTCATAAATATGGAGGTTTGTTCTCAACACTTCAGCAACTGCTTTGGAGGGGAGGGGGTCAATTTCAGTTTTAAGAGTCTCCTGTTAATAAGAAAACCTTGGATTGTGTAAAAAAAACCAAAAAAACCCAAACAAATGAACCGAAATGTTCTTAATATTCCATATTTCTTGCTTGCACTCCTTTTATAGAATTACTCTTTCCAGCTATATCACTTACATACATTAAAAGAATGACTTCCAGGTATGATCTAAAGTTTCCAGATGTTAGCCACAGTTGATAAAAAGGGAAGTTTTATGGAAATGGAGAGCTATAGCCAAAGTTCCAGAATGTAAGAACTGAGTGAGTTTTCTCCCCTACTTCAGTCTTCAAATGCTTCAGAGTTCTTACAGATCAGTAATTATTATTTCATAGCATGAGCACTCACGCATACCAGACACAGATAAAGTGTGTTTAGAGAATTGTGAAATGTGGTAAAAATAGCCCAAGAACGGCAAAACATTCAGTTAGAAATCTGCTTGTAATTAGGATGTCCAGTAATTTATCTATCTTATCAGAACATTCATTCAGCAAGACACAGCTCTATTCAGGACTTCCAAGGTTTTACTGATTATCAAATAACCTTATTTTCCTCTCAAAACTATTCACACATGTAAAAAGGTCTATTATCTACAACTGTTTACTAAGAAAAATATTTCTGTGGTTCTGAAAGCCACAAAAAACACATAGATAAATGAATGCATAACAAATGAATACGCAACAGTAAATGGATAACAGCTACCACAATAAAATCTCAATGAAGAACCTGTCTCTGCTACAGGCTGAGAGAGAAAGAAGTTTTTTTGACAAGGGAGGAGCTTGCAATCCTCCAGAAGTACAGTTGAGATCTCTGTTCCACTACAAATGATCTATCCTGGTAATATGTACTCTTTCAAACCCTAATTCTTGCTAAGCCATACTTTCAGCAGATAAGACGACAGACTACCTGGCAAAATATTTCTCTGTACCTTCCAGTAAGTGAAGTCCTTTCATTTCTGCAATTATGGGTGGGGGGGGGGGGGGGGCTATCAAAGCTCTGGACAGATGACCACACTGAGGGAGCTGCTGCTGAACTTTCCTTTGCATGCGAAAGACTTCTTTTCGCTACACCATCCAAAAAGAACACTTTACCTACCTCACTGTGAATATAGAAATACTTCAAGAGTCCTACTTCGTCATACAACACGGGGTTTGAAATAAACACAGGCTATCTGGGAAAAGTGCCAGATGTCAGTTAAAGAATTGCTTATTAGTCTGCAAGCGCAGTATACACAAGTATTTGCCAGTACTGCTTTGTATTAAAAGTTTAAGAGATGTAAACTCTACCAGTTCTATAATCTCAAATGGTTTGCACATCAGGAGAAAAAAATTCTTTCATTTGAAAACTAACAGAAGAGTTACACAGACAGTTTTCCTTAAACAGTCCTTTCCAGGTTTTTTTTTTTAATTTTTTTTTTGTAATTTTTTAAACCAATTCATCTTTTGGAACTAAGTGACACTTTCTGTGCTAGATACATGATACTCTTACTGGTCTCACCATCAGAATCACAAATTCTGACTGAAGGGACCTCTGGAAGTCACCTGCAGTCTGGTCTAACCCCACACTCAAAGCAGAGCCATCATCAAGCAGGTTGCTCAGGACCTAGTCACGTTCAGAGTATCCCCAAGGACAGAGACACTATTACCACTGTGGAGAGCGTATTCCTTTTTTTTTTTTTTTTTTTTTTTTACTATACCCATTGCATTTGCCTCTCCCCAACATCTACTCAGAGTTTCTTTTCGGCAGTTTGTGTTTGCTGTCTCCTGTTTCATCACTGCGCACCACCTCCAGGAAGAGTCCGGCTCTATACCCTCCCATTAGACAACTGAAGACAGCAGTAACATTACCCCCTTAGCCTTCTAAGGCTGAATAAATCCAGTTCTTTCAGCCTCTCCTTGTGCAAGATGTGCTCTAGAACACTAATCATCTTAGTGGCTATTTAATGTCAGCCTCTTTCCTGTATGAGAGCCCAAACTGGACACAGTATGTCAAGGGTGGACTTTTAAGTGTTGAATAGAGAAGAATCACTTCTCTTAACCCACTGGCTATAGCCTTGCTAATACAGCCCAGCACGTAGCTGGTTTCTTAACAGCAAAGACACCCTGCTGATTCACATTCCACCTTTTCTTTGTCAGGACCTTTGGGTGTTTTTTCTGCAGAGCTACCTTCTCTTCTCATCAGTGGATGCCTAACCTATGCTATAGCACAGGGTTATTTTGCCCCAGGTGTAGTATTTTCCATTTACATTTGTTGAATTTCAAGAGGTTTCTGTCAGACCATTTTCTCCAGCCTACTGAGCTCCCCCTGAACAGCAGTCTTGCCCTCCAGAGGTGTCAACCACTCAGCCCAGTTTACGACCACCTACGAACGTGCTGAGGGTACGTTCCATCCCACTGACCAGGTCATTAATACAGACGTTGAACATTATTAGCCCTAGCGTTGACTCCGACTGGGTACCATACCGTCCAGCTGCCAGTGGACTTTGTATCGCTGACCATAATCAACTTGGTATCACTGACTCTGGCAATCCAGCTCTGGAATCATTTTTCAAAAAGAAGTATTACCTTAGAGTAGAATGAACAAGTATTTCTGTACTGAGTGGTCCAGTGAACAGGGAAATAATTACAGATATGTCTTCTGCAGAAGAACTGCCACAGAAACCCCTAAATGAGCTACCCTCCACTTCAGGGGTCTGTATCAGTACACCACTGCATGGTGCAGCCCAGATCGACTCCACAAGTCAAGCTCAAAGCTCTACTGGCAGCTTTACCAACGCCTCGCTGGGGCTTTGAACTGGTTACAAATTGTGACGCAAGTGAAGTTGACAAGCATTACTGCCACCTTAATAACACATTCTTGTAGGAATATATGAGAAGTGCTATAAAAAAAACCCTGCTTACTGTTAATCATTTTTCACTTCTGACTGCAGTGAAAAGCAAATGCTAGCTCCTGACTATGGTGTAAACTTAATTTTAACAAAAGCAGCTCTGTAGCTTCTTAAGATTACAAACTTCTGTCTTAAATGCCAAGAATAGAATTATTTTTTAACACAAAAAAAAGTCCCAAGAAACTAATCTATTTGCTATGGTAACTATGCTACAGTATGCACAACAATTATGACATTTGTTTTAATGTCAGAATGTGACATTTCAGAAAGAATTCTGAAAAAGTATAACATAGTTTAATTAAACGAAACATTTTCTGCCAGAGCATCATTTGTGGCACCAGCACAGGCCTTGTAGACAGTAAGAAACTGGATCATACAGAATCTTTGACAACAGGAGTTGTTACATTTAAAACACACTTTAACATTTCTTGGACTATGACTGATATTTTAATATTTGTGTTTATCAGCCATAAAAAAAAGAGACCTAAAACCCAGCCTGGTAAAGATCCAAACTATCTGGAGATACAAGACAATTTTAGGGGAAGGTGGAAGTAAAGAAAACATTAGATAATACCACATTACACAGTTATTGCTGTAGTTTAACACACTTTAAAATATTGGAGGTCTTCTTAACTTCTGTGGTATGGCAATTCAGGAGGGATCAAGAAAAAAATTGAAATATATGTACAAGTGAAGCACTTTCTATTTAGTGACAGTTAAATTACTGAAACACCTCCCCACGCCCCCCAGACAGAAGCATGCTGCTTAAAAGCAGCTTCTACTGAATGATAGGGTGCTTGGAATTCTACCTGCCTGGGAATATTATAAGGATACCCTCACAGCATCAGAATGGTATAATTTATACTTCATTTTATAAGTGATCTGATTGTTTACTTTTATTCATTTTCCAAAGAAACACTCTAAATTCACTTGCTATAAAAACCAAAACACTTTATGCATGTTAATTAATAGCCTGACAAGCACATTACATACCTCCAGATCTGTATAATATCGTAAAATTTTCCATATACAGTGCTTCAGGGCACTGTAGTAATGAAAATAACATTTATCAAACTGTAAGTCATTATTTTAATTATACTAAATCAAAATACTAAAGCAAGAATGTATTTAATTTTATCAGTGGGAAGTTAAGAACAAGGTTTTCCACACAAAGTTATTATTCATCTGTTGTAGGCCAAGCTGGAAGAACCAGCAAGTTAAGGCTGCTTGAACTTCTAATACGTTAAAAAAAACAACTCTTAGAGCTTGCTCAGATTTTCTTGGCAAAGGTATATAAGGTTTGTATTTTCTACTCCAGTTATTGCCTGCAGCAATATTTATTTTTAACAGGTAAGAAAATTCATTCAGCTACTTCCTGCAAATATTCAGTTACAAAGTTTCAGGACCGTCATGATCCTTATCAGGAAACCTAAATTAAAGGCAGAAGGAAAAGTAAGTAACATATTTTGCAGGTCTGGGAAACGCTATGTAAATATTGCCAAATTACTGTCTCTTCAAACAAATTTATCTGCGTACGTTCAGTATATTCAGCTGGAGCTGGGCAGGTAAATTCTTGATATTCCATTATTACTAAGCATGCTCCATAAATTAAGGCTTATAACTAGGGTTATATGAAGAATTCTCCCCCCCTCCCCCAACTGCTGTTCTTGAAGACTACAAACTATGGTTTATCCTCAGTAGAGGCAAAACTATTCCTCTTCATCCTTATGCCAGCTGAGCTGAGAGCTGAAGCAGGACTAAAGGCAAGTAAAAAAAACCCGGGAACAAGCTGTACAAGCAGACTGCAATAAAGCACGACAAAGATCCAGGTGCTTTCAATTTGAATCCACCATAATGCACATGCACAAACCAGCACTTGCATTCAGCTATGCCTCACACTTCACTGGGCCAGTTGGTTCCTTCCTAAAGCACTTTAAGTTTTGAAGCTACTTACTTGTTTTAAACATATTTATGTGTTTTGTGCAATGAGTACAATGCAAATGTAGCATCTTGTATGAAACAAAAAACTGAAACCGTGTATTTGCATGCATGAAGCATGGCAAATAACTTCATTTAATGCTATTGCACCTTATATAATTAGACAAATGGTTAGCTGGCTAAGTCTTAAACAGATGTATACTTTTCAAAAGTTCATCAGTATCTTATAATTTTAATGACAGTGTATAATCATAACCCTCCTCCGTCAGATGAGGGAAAAACCACACAAGAGATTGCTATGTATATTGTTATGTAATAGCCAAATACTAGATGCTATAAGAGCTGATTATCAATCTTGGCAATCACGAAGCTCAAATACAGACAGTACTCAGTCTGAAGTAAGAACTTGTTTACCAGCTAAATACCATGGATTAGTAAGCAAGTTCTTAGAATGCAATAAGGATTATATACACTCACTTCACAGTGAAGTTGCAGTTAAGCACAGTGTATAATGAACTTGAATGAGAAAGAGATCTGCAACCAGCAAAATTCAGTCTGGTGTATGACTAGATAACACATGTTCAAGTTCTCATACTGACTCTAAAATGCAACTGGTACATCCACTACCCTCTCACCCTCTGCTACTTTTAATGATATATTTCCTTGAGAAATACCAGCTATGTTTAGCAGCTCAGTGGAGTTGTATACTTTTTTTTTTTTTTATTTCAAATTGACTTGGGGGAGGGAAGGATGACATATAGTAACACACACCCCACAACACAGCACTTTCCCAGGGTATGTTACAAAACAAGCGACTGCATGACCTGCTCAAGGTTACAGAGTGACTCCATTGCTCACTCTGAATTAAAAACTGGTATCCTCCTGACTCCTCCTGTATTTTCACTAATAAAATAATACCACTACTGAACACTTGCACAGCTCCTTTCATCACAGGATGTCAAAGGTCTTTATAAATATTAATTAAGCATTGCAACAACACTAAGAAGTATGTAAAACTTAATTCTGCACATGAGTAAACCCAAGCAAAGAACAAATAACCTATGTTCAAAGTCATAGGACAAGTCAGCAGTATGGAGAATAAATGGCTCTTGCCATTAAGGAGCACTCCATTAGAAACAAGGACATAATTAACACTCCAAATGTGATGTGAACAGTGAATACATTACTATAAAAGCCTTGGTCATGCTCAGTCCTGCAAAGACAACACTAAATTTCAGGCAGCATTCTCATGGAGATACTAAGTTTGGTTTCCTCCAAACACAGAAAACAGTTCTCATGAAATTTTTAGTAAAATTCTGTTTTTCCTGACTGGTAACTTTCCTTAGAGGAGTCAGGTATGAGTGTGATAGTCTTTGGCACTTTTACAAAATTAACAAGTAATATCAAGCTGAGACACAATTCAAATATGAATTCTGACCCCACAAATGAAAGTAAGCTACTTCTTAATATTCAATCATGTACCTCAGTAATTAAGGAAACAAAATACCTATTTAAGAACTCAATATCCACTCTCAAAAGAAATAACCTTTATATATGTTTTCAGCAAACTATACTGTAGTCATCACTTCATCAAGTACTTCAGTGATCTTACAATTTAACATGTCCATGCTTTACCCACTACAAACACTACTACTTTACAATTATATACTCTTTCCAATGATCATAACTATCATGAGACACTGATCTGTAACACTCAGTTCTAGTGTGAAAGCCAACCATGCTAAAACATACTGAAGTCAATTTGCTTATATGTGCTGACACATTTGCTGACTTTAATGACAGGAGTGAGATTAATTTTTCCATTTTTTTAAAACTCCCGTTAGCTTACCAAAAAGACCCCAAAAGGTGACAAAGCTCTGAACTCCTACAAAAATTCCTTTTTAAACCATTTGAGAATCTGACATTAATATGACTGCAAAAAATACTTTTGCTTTGGAGAAAGACTACTCTTTTCTACATAAGACAAAACAAATCAAGTTGCACTAAAAACACTTGCAAATTAACTTCACAGTGAACCCTGTGTTAGAAAAGGGAACTTTGTTGTTACAATGTCCATAAAGAAATTAAATGAAAAATTGTGTAATTCATATTTCAGCCCAGCAACTTTTTGGGGTTTTGTTAGTTGTTTTTTTTTTTTTTTTTAAACAGCTCAAGCACAAGTTTTACTTCCCACCAAAATAACAAGATTCAGTGAAGACTGACAAAGAGTTGGCCAAATGAAAAACAGGTTTTTTGTTTTGTGTTTTAAATTACAAAGTGTGTTTTTCTTCTGACTACAGAATGAATGTCTGGGTCTAGTGGTTTTGTTGGGTTTTTTTGGTTTGTTTTTGTTTGGTTTTTTTTTTTTTTTTTTTTACCCTTTCAAAAGGACATAATCTGGCAGTAGAAACTTACTCTCTGGGCAATGAAGGTGTGTGTATCTATTATAATTTTATCTCAAGTTCTCTTACAGCACAAAACCAGAGAACAATTCAGCATTGTATTTGATACACAGCTTTCATCGCATGAAGCAATTTTTCTTCCCTCTTACATGGGATAACAGCTAGTTAACATAGTTTATATTATCATTGAAGCATTATGCCTTCAACAGAGGACTGATGAGATTTAACAGCTAGGCTTCAATAAATGGTGTTCCACCTCCCACCCCCAGTAATTCTTTGGAAATCAACAGCCCAAAAGTTGCTGAGTTTTCCTGTGTGAAACTAGTCATCCAACCTTCAGCAAAAAGGTCTTGAAGATCCTCATCAACTCATTACCACTTAGAAGTATGACCAAGTTCAAGATCAAATACTGCTCAGATGTGTCCAAATGTGCTTGGAAACAAAGAGAGAGCAGCCTTGTAGTCTGCAGCCACAGAAGCTTTACGTCAACAGTGGTAGTAGCATACACTCTCCAGACAAACAGATCTACTACAGACATAACTATTAGGCAAGTAATTTTCCAAGTCTGGAAAAGCACAGGTATGTGATCCTTTTGTTACAATACAGTATTTTCAAGTTCATGCTTTGGTTCTAATGATTAGTCAAAACCATTTTTCAGTGCACTTAGTTCTCAATAGAGTTTTACTATATACACAAAGCTGATGATCCCTAGCTTTTATCTCGTATTATGTATAATGGATATCCCATGCAAAACATCTAATTGTGTTGCAGTGTATTCCCACACTTTTAAGACATACTCCTTAAGTCTCGGAGGATCATATCTATACAAAGGAATCAGAACTGTACTGTTACAGATCATGGTTGTACTTAAGGTCATCAAGATTCCACTGTAGATGACAATAAAGTCAGGACTTGCCATGCCAGTACTACAGAGATGCTGTAAATACTGTATCACTAAAACACCCTATTTTATAAGGCTACTATTCAGTATTTGTTGCCCATAGGGTAATTACAGATGATGAAAAACTAAAATCCGGTGAAACAGCAGTGCTAAATTAAGCCAGGTGTTTCACAGCAAAAAAAGCTTAAATACATTTACCACTTCAAGTGTAGAATTAAAACAGACTGTCCTGTCACACATCGACTTTGGCATGCATTTTAAGATACACTCTTTACAATATACAAACTAACATAAACTTCTTCCCTCCCTACTTTTATATGAGGATTTAAACACTGATAAAAGTTACCTTGATAAATTCAATCAAATCAGCTGTCTCCTTTAGATGGCTTTTACAATCAGATGCACACCACCATTCATACGACGAGTGGTATTTGTAAGATGTATACATGACAATGAAGTGAGCAATTTTGTTAACACACCATGCCCTCTTGTTCTGTGGCTTGCATCTGCTGTTAAGGCAGAGATCAGGTCTCATTAAAGCCTCAATGAGGATGAGAGACTGCAGACCCTGCTCAGGAAACTAGATAAATCACAAGTGCATTAAGTCCTCTCCTTGCTGCATGGCTACAGGCACCCCAAAGGCCAAAACATGAGACTTACAGTCATAAAATATAAGTGAATAAGTGAAAGGTGTGGGTTTTACTATGGAATTTGAGCTGCTCTCAATCAATAAAGAAAACCGAACTCTATGTGAGTGCAGTTTGCTCAAAATAAACAGATATGCTAGACTAGGCATCTATTTTTAAAGCAGCACGACCTCAGGGGCACTGAAAAATGACTGCGTTTGACTCTTAGGGAACCTTCAAATGTGTTAAGCACACAGATTCTTTGCAGAGCCTGGTACGGAAGTGTTTGTTTGCCAGATGCGTGCTTCTCACCCTTCTTACTGCAACCAGCTGGCCATCCTTTTCATTAGCCATTTTCCATTCAAAAGTGAGATCAATAAATTATTATTCAAAACATCACAACTCAATACTTTATGTCATGACTCATGACTAATTAAGATGTAAGCTGAAATTATTGACTGGCACACAGAATGAAAACTAGAGAATTGTAAAGAAACTGTGTGTAGGAAACAGGAAAAACGAAAACAACAACCCAGTACAAGTGCAAGACATGACTTGTTTTAAACTAAAAGAACTTATAATCCTTCCTCATGAAGTTACTTAAGCAGCCAAAAAATTCAAAGCCTCTCCAAACTTGTGTCCTCATATTATCACTTGAGTTTTGAGGACATAAGGAATATGTGATCATTTGGATCTGGCATTGCAAGAAAATGATCACCTAGGATCTCAAAATGGCAGAAAGAACCAATACCCTCACCAAGGCATGCAGCATCTACAAACACCACTCCCATTCTTCATCATCTAGAACATTTTTTTTGCCTATATGCAACTGTGAATTCTTCATTCATATGGAACACTGATCACTGTCCTGAATTGACAGTATCCTATCAACGTTCTCTGGAAGCTAGTGGTTTGCTATTTGCCCAAGACACTGTCAAGAACAGTGGGGGGAAGACATGGACAACCAACATGTAATAGTAAGTAACAGTTGCATTGCTATATACTTACCTAAATTTCAAAGACTTAAACCTGCTGCTGTGTTTTTGAAGAACAATTAATTGCAGAATGCTTCATTTGACATTAGCTCTGCACCCTTCTTTCCTCACGAAGAACAAATTCTTAATAATTTTAACGGCCAAGATTAAATTTCTAAGCATATTATATCATAGGTCTGCGTTTTACGATATGACTGAATTATGTACCAAGGAAAATTCCTTCTGTTTTAGGAATCTCCCAGGAAAACACGTACAATATACTTCAGAAAGCTAATGAGAATCAGTTTCCACACCATAGCAAAGAAAAAACCTCACCCCCTTTTTTCATGTCTACAAGCACAATGTATTGGCACATAACACTTGTACAGACATGTATAAGTGCCTCACTGTTCAAAAGTTTGCAGCATCTCAAAGCCTTTGATTTCTAATTTCTCCTCGTGTTTTTAATTACTTTTGCTTCCATTAACTGATACGATAGAGAAAAACAATTTCTAAGTAAAACATCTCAATACTTCTTTTTGTTTGCAGGGTGGGGTTTTTTGGAGGTGGGGTGGTGCTGTTTGTTTTTTAGTATTTTTAACTTGGGTTTTGGCAAGCTATGTTTGGAATGATAGAGACAGCTGTCAGTTCTCCATAGGAAGCATTACCAAGAAGGATATTAGAAGTTCAGTCAAGAGCGTTGTAACGTCACAGAAAACTGCAACTGCCTAATGATAAACGCATTTTTAAAAAGAGACCACACCAAGGATAAATTAGGTTAACACCATGGTTAACACTAGAAATACTACTGTTTGTTCACATGTTTTTGCTAAAAGTAAGAACTAAAGCAGAAAGTTACTGGAATCCATGGAACAAAACCATCATAAGTAGCAGCCACTGCATTACAATGAAGTACTGTCACCCTAAACCGCACACCTTCCTGATTTAAATGGGAGAACCCAAGCCTTTGCTAACACAATAGTACATCTTAGCTTTAATCTGTGCAGATGACCAAAGACACCCATATAGTGGTAGCTTAGAAGAATGTAGAAATGTCTCTTCTTCATTCCAAAAGGAATGGAAAAGTGCAGAAAACAGCATTCTGCAGGCGGTACAATCACACCTGTTTAACAGCCTATTTAAAATTAACTAGCCACAATAGTTATGAGGTAGAAACAAAAGAAGGTCTAGGAAAAAGTCCATTAATAGGCAGAAATGATCGCCACCTCTCACATTCAATAGTCTGGTAAGCTATTTTTGATTCATCCATTTTTATAGTCCTGATACTGTGCGCCATTCCCTAGCTGCATTTTAAAAGTGAACTTCATTTCATGCCTTCTGGAAATAAAGCATAGATTAAACCACCTAGTCTAGACATGAAACTCTTACTAATTGCTAAGTAAACAATCATTTCCTTATTTCTTAAACTAAGACATTAGAAAGTTTAAGTGAAAAGTGTTCACTGTATCCTCAGGCATTTGTATAAACTAAGGATAGTCTCCCACCAGGGAAAGAATTTCTTTTAACTATGCTGTTATTTCTGTGGAATTACTGTCTGCCCAATCTCAGCAGTCGCTCATCTGAAAGCTCCTCCTATTTGTATTGAGTGCAGAAGACAAGAATTTTGAAATCTTGATTGAGGGTTATCATTCCTTGTCTCTTTCCAGGAATGATAATTTACAGCTTAAGTGATGAATTTTACTTGCTGCTTATGTCATTCACAGACACAGTACCAGATCCATTTCTAACTTCAATCCCATTTAAATACCTCCTGCTTTTTAATACAGTAGCTTAGAATAACTTAGAAATTTTAAAGAATAGTAAATAATCAGTCTGAGGACTGGATATATGTCTTGCTTGAAAAATCTAGTGTCCATTCATACTCAAGAAGGAAATATTTTTAAGTTAACTATGCATTACTATCAAAGAAAAAAGCTCTCAAACTAAGTCAGCCTTATAATATCTATATTCCAGAAAGCTTACATTCCTTCACAACATGAAAATTCACATCAGGAAGATGCTTCAACATATAAAAATTCTAAGATGACAAGAACTTGCAAACAATATACAACACGGCATGCACCACTCTTTCTGCTATGGAAGAGCGAAATGAATTGTAAAGCAAGAGGTAATCCACAAAAGAATCTAAAATGAGGAAACCACTGAACTGCCACCTAAGAGATTACAAAAGAGCACCACCACAATGGTACACAGAAAATAAAAAAGTCACAAGGGAAAAGCTGAGGTAGAAATTACAGTGATAAATGAAATTTACCATTTAACACGTTTCTGAAGTTCCAAGACTAAGCTGATTTGTCTTGTTAAATTCTCAACCCAAGTAGTGTTTGCTACTTTTAGGTAATTTTTGCCTTGTTGCATTATGTAAGATTAACAGCTTATTTTTAATGAAAACCATGCATTTCTCATGTTCAGCAATGATGTCATAAGACACAAAGAAATACGTAAAACTTAGAGACTAATTTTCAAAGAGTAACAGACATTTTTTACTTCTGAGTGGTTAAAAATACGCACTCTTTTTCAACATCAGTCCTAACAGAAAAATAGCTAAACCATTTAAAGCCTTCAGCA